>NC_141695.1:515154526-516375873 GCF_964263255.1 Lissotriton vulgaris | reverse complement strand
GCAGGGTATGCCCAGAAGTGGGTCCCTTGCTAGCTTTGCCACTGGATGCAAGATAGCCTGGCTGAGGAGGGTTATGGACCCGAAACCGGTCCCATGATGCTTGTTTTCCGGTCCAGGGTAGACATCGCTTGGCAGTTCGGGCTGGAATGTCCCTTGATGCACAGGGTAAGACTGATTTGCATATGGCCTTGTTTGAACTGGGGTGGTGGAGTGAGCTAAAGAATGATGATGTATTAAAACCAGATCAGTTGACTGGGGGTGAGTGTTTGATTTGCTCAAGTGCTCCGTCCATCATCCCCTTTGGTATTGCTTTGTTCGCCCTAAGTTGGCAGGGTATGCCCAGAAGTGGGTCCCTTGCTAGCTTTGCCACTGGATGCAAGATAGCCTGGCTGAGGAGGGTTATGGACCCGAAACCGGTCCCATGATGCTTGTTTTCCGGTCCAGGGTAGACATCGCTTGGCAGTTCGGGCTGGAATGTCCCTTGAGGCACAGGGTAAGACTGATTTGCATATGGCCTTGTTTGAACTGGGGTGGTGGAGTGAGCTAAAGAATGATGATGTATTAAAACCAGATCAGTTGACTGGGGGTGAGTGTTTGATTTGCTCAAGTGCTCCGTCCATCATCCCCTTTGGTATTGCTTTGTTCTCCCTAAGTTGGCAGGGTATGCCCAGACGCGAGTTCCTTGCTCACTTTGCCACTGGATCCAAGATAACCTACTTATCCCCAGACATGGGTCCCTTGCTCACATTGCCACTGGATTCAAGATAGCCTGGCTGATGAGGGTTATGAACCCGAAATTGGTCCCGGGATGCTTGTTTCTGGTCCAGGGAAGACATGGCTTGGCAGTTCGGGCAGGACTGTTCCCATGAGGCACAGGGTCAGACTGATTTGCATATGGCCATGTCTGAACTGGGGTGGTGGAGTGAGCTAAAGAATGATGATGGATTAAACCCAGATCAGTTGACTGGGGGTGAGTGTTTGATTTGCTCAAGTGCTCCGTCCATCATCCCCTTTGGTATTGCTTTGTTCGCCCTAAGTTGGCAGGGTATGCCCAGACGTGGGTTCCTTGCTCACTTTGCCACTGGATCCAAGATAACCTAGTTATCCCCAGACATGGGTCCCTTGCTCGCTTTGCCACTGGATTCAAGATAGCCTGGCTGATGAGGGTTATGAACCCGAAATTGGTCCCAGGATGCTTGTTTCTGGTCCAGGAAGGACATGGCTTGGCAGTTCAGGCAGGACTGTTCCCATGAGGCACAGGGTCAAACTGATTTGCATATGGCCATGTCTGAACTGGGGTGGTGGAGTGAGCTAAAGAATGCTGATGGATTAAACCCAGATCAGTTGACTGGAGGTGAGTGTTTGATTTGCTCAAACGCACCGTCCATCATCCCCTTTGGTATCGCTTTGTTTGCCCTAAGTTGGCAGGGTATGCCCAGACGTGGGTCCATTGCTCAATTTGCCCCTGGATCCAAGATAGCCTGGCTGATGAGGGTTATGAACACGAAACCAGCCCCAGGATGCTTGTTTCCCGTCCAGGGAAGACATGGCTTGGCAGTTCAGGCTGGACTGTTCCCATGAGGCACAGGATCAGACTGATTTGCATATGGCCTGGGGTGGTGGAGGGAGCTAAAGAATGATGATGGATTAAACCCAGATCAGTTGACTGGGGTTGAGTGTTTGATTTGCTCAAATGCTCCGTCCATCATCCCCTTTGGTATCGCAGTGTGCCAGAGATAGGCACCCTTAAACCACTGCCTTGACTAAGTGCGTAGATGTGGCAAGAACTACTACTATATGCAAACCAAAATTGCATATGTTGAGTGGTGCATTATGGGTGATTGTATCATCCTTCGTGCAGTATTTAAAGCCCTACACCAAAATTTCCCATGCATGTGCAATAAAATGTTATCAGGCAGGCTCATTCCTACCTCACAGATCAAAACCAACAGAGTTAGACCTTGGTCCAACTTACGATAACCGGAGGAAGTGAATCTTTCCAGAGCTGTGTAATATTGCGTTTTCCTAGCAGAAGAGACAGGTCGAGGAGTGTTTCTTGAACTTAAGGTGGGGGAATACACCCAATAGGATTACTTTTGGGGAATTCGTTAGTAAACGGCCCATCAAGGTCGACAGTACCTCCAGAACTCTCTGTCAGTATGAAAGGTGTGTGGGGCTAGACGAATGAATATGAAACAAATTGGCATCTAATTGCATACAGCGAGGACATGCACTTGCGACTTCCGGGTATATTTTGTTAATTCGGGCATGTGAAAAGTTGAGTTAATACCATTTTAAGTCCAAAAAGGCTAATCCATCAGTAGTCAAGGTAGCTTTAAAGTGGTAAGAGCTACCCTGCCGCTCCCTGGTACTCAAAACAGATGAGGGATGTTTTGAAGTGTCTGAAGAAGGAGTGAGGAATGAGCAGGTGAAGGTTTTCAAAATAATACAATCACTGGGGTAGGGCCACCATCTTCACTAGTGCCATGTGGCTCATTACGGAAAGTGGAACAGAAGAACAAAAAGCAAACTTGGCTAGGTATTGAAAGGTAACTAATTTATGCCTCAATCTGGGGTCTAATTACATAGAAAGAGGAAAACACTACCATGTGTTAAAAAAACACTTCTTACAATATAAAATCTTTATCATGTCCTTACATTTCGCTTGTGTAATTTACATTGCAAATATTTTGAAGATTCTGCATGTACTTTGGCACTTAAGGATGAGCCAGATCACTGGTTCGGCCTTGACTCGACTCCAGAACAATTTTAAGACATGGACAGAGTGGGCAATTGCCAAACACAGCCTTCTAAGGAGTCTGGCCCCAGCACACCCTTCAAAAGCACAATCAGCAGCTCAATATACTAGCAGAGTTTACCAGGGTGGGTGGATGCTGCTTCTTCAACCACTTGACAGTGCCTCATCTGTTTCTCTCCACTCTGCTGAGACAAATGCCCAGGTACACAATACTTTTCAATACGCATGGCGGGCCCATCTTTTCTGATTTTAGGAATTGTCCCACCTTGTTCTTCTCGGTCTTATTTGTCCAGTTCTTAGGAATACCACTTTGAATCAGTTGCTATGGATCTCTCATCTGTGGAGAAGTGTGGCTCAGGGGTTAGAGGCGGCAGACCCGGAAGCTGAGATCGGCCCTGGACCAGGGTTCAATTCCCCGCCTCGGCGGGTCTTGGGCTCAAAAATTCTATGGACTCGATAATTCTCGCTCCGGTGCCTTCTCAACTCACGGGTTCACACTCGGCGACTCTGGGCAATAGCTTGCTTAATCTCCACAATGGCCCCTCGCGGCGGGATGCCTGGATTCACCTTGTGGATACCCTGCCAGGGTTATCTCACAGGGGAATACCAGGACGGGTTCCCTAAGCAAGCGCCGGGAAACCCTTTGTGGGTAGCTGTGCGCTATATAAGCTCAAATACATTTACATTTACATCTGATCACAATTTCATCCAGCTCTTTAATTCTATTTGTCTGGTATTTTGGACTCCCAGTTCTGAGCTAAATGTGGAATCCAGGAAGTAAACTCTTGTGCTGTGAGACTACAGACAAGTTGTGTATACCTTACACCCTGCTACTAGGTGTGAGAATGTCACCCACACCATCTGCTCTGCCTCATATTTTTCTTTTTTTAAGTTTAACATTGGCTGGAGGTTGAGGTGAGCCAGATGTTTTTTTTCAACTTGTCTAAATTAGCAGATAGTCACTTACCTTAATGTTTCCCAAACTGTTTCCCATAGCTTTTACAATGTTTAGAAACATAATCAAAATTAGCAATTTTGCTGTTGCTTTCTCTCTTAGAAAGTTTGGGTAAATCTAGATAGGAGTGATGTACTTGACACCATGCTCAAGGGCATTAATTTACTATTGAACAGAGTCATAATGTGTCACCTGAATGTAGCATACCTAGAGGTACTCACATAAAGACCATAGTGAATATATAGTGCTATGTAGAAAATAGTATATAAATGCATTGATAAAATAGTGGGGTATGGCCTCTCCTCCTATGTATCTGTAAAACTGACCTTTTGGCCTGAGTTTTTTTTTTTAAATTTTTGAAATCCTTTATTTGTGTAGATGGTGACATACAAATACGGGCCTACAACCCAGAGGCCGGCCACGGAACAAACTGGAAGACACCAATAGCAATAAAAAGTACGGAGTGGTTACGCAATACTACACAATGCTGCGAGTCCATAATGCTAACTGAGCGTAACCCCCCAGTAAAGGATCACAGAAGGTTAATTTTATATATATAAGAATAAAGGATCGGTCGTATAATAAGCGTCCTGGTACACATGACGGGGAACAGAACCAACAACATTATAATAAGGAATCCGTAAATCAGTTATCAGAATAGTCCAAAGCATTCAAGCCATAGATGCCCTTGCTATTCTTCTTCAGTCAGTGTCCACCCGCAACCTCATGTGCCCAAAGACAAGCAAAACATCACTCTCATGATAATCAAATCATCAATGAGACGGAGAAAGTTGCAATCACTATGCAACCCAACCCGGAGAGTAAAAGAAAACGAAAATATTAGAAAAAAGGAAAGGAAAAGGGGACTCCACGTTACTGTACCCACCCCACGGCAATAATGGCGATCAACAATCCAGACAGCAAACATTCTTAGGGGCGGGGCGGCTAAGTCAGGAAAAGCAAAACCTGAAAGTACCATATCGTATAGGAATACCCAAACCTCCCCCCCCGGGCACTCATCCCGCGGGGATCACGCACAGCAATGGAGACCCAAGAAAATGACACAAAAGAGCCATAGAAACAAAGAACTATCTAATAGACCCCCATCCACCCGCCCCACCCTGCACCCCTGCAGAAGGCTTTGGCCTACAACTCCCAGCAGCGTGCCTGTCGCCCTAAGCATGAACCCGAAATATAGAATGAGATAATGTAGGGAAAGGGAAAGAAAACAGATAAAAAGCAAAAAAGGAAAGTCAGGGGGGAGGATACCATGTAACAGGGCGCACAGCCACCGCCCCCCGCCCATACAAACATTCTAGTGTAGCCCAAAACAAAACTGGCATGGTTTCAGGTAGCCATACATATTAAGGATTCGACAAATTATCTCAATTTGGGGCAGTCCATAACTCCGTGCATCGAACAGCAGTCCTCCGGGTGAAAAAACCCCCGGGTTCACCCCAGTCCTTTCTTAGCCATCGCCTCGATGTATGGAAAGGTAGCGGGCATAAAACAAAGCAGTGAGAAGAGGTCATGGAGCAACCGCTGGACGGCCAATGGAAGCCACCCACTGGATCTCCTCCACCGAAGGCAATGCAAAAGCTGTTCACGGCAGTCATGTAAATCAGTTGCAATGATCGCCAGCGAATCTTCCCGCATGCGATCCAAGCCATCGCCGCCCCCGCCAAAGTGCGGGAAACAAACAGTAACCACCTCAGGCCCATCTGCATCTCTGAGGGACGGCTCGGGAGCAATGCCGATCCCCACATCGTCTTGCACACAAGAATCCCGGGCCAGGGTCACTTGCCAAATCTTCAGCGCCCGTAGGACGTCGCCAATCGTGGGTTCACACTCCCTAGTGCAGGTCCCATCACGGCACAGAGGTACAGCATCAACATCCCAGGGCTTTCCACAGCGTACGGCATCAGCCGCCATTTTGTGATTGCTGCGCTGTCTTTTCGAGACCGACTCCTGGGGTGGGCTCACAAGCAGGGCCCCCGCGGGATCCCCCTCCATCATCCAAACAGCAGCCTAGGTGCAAAGATGAGGGCCATCAAAAAAGAGGGACCCGTCGGCGCCAATGCTCCGCCGGAGCCGCTCTCCACCACCGAGCGATGGAAGTCAGAATGACCGAGCGAGGCAACAAGGGGGGGAGCCACCAGCACGGCGTCCCCCACACACAACTTGCCGCACCTCACCTCTGGACCACCGGACGGTAGTCCCAGGCGCGTTCAGTTGCCTCCGGCTTTTTCGCACAACCGCCTCCTCCGGCCGGCCTCCATCCTCCACCCGAGGCCGCCGCCGACACCGTCTCGCCGGCTACTCGCTGAAGGCAAGGCCCCGGTCTCCAGTCAGCAGACCTTCATCTGTAAAATGTTGTCGTTTCTGGGCAGGATGGGCGGCAGGATAGATTAGTTTGGGCAGGGAGGCAGACGGAGCCGAGCTACCGTGCGGCCATCACGATGTCGAGCTTGGCTCCTCCCCCTTGGCCTGAGTTTTTGTCCTTAATTTTGACCCTTTGTCCTGAATTGTTTACAGTCATGACCAGACTTTTCCTCCATGGCAGTTTGTCAACCTACAAGAGGGGGTTGTTCTTCATCATTGTTCACATCATTGCACCATCATCATGTGCTTGATTTCTTGGACGGATTATTTCTCTAGGGCCTTGTGCCCCTTGTGTGGGCTAGGACATCCTGTTTCCCTTGCTGCTTGTGCCTTGTCATCGGTCAAACCTTCAGTTAAAGGCTTTTACATTTGAAAGAGAAAGAGTTTTGAGTAAATGTTAAATTCATAGTTCAGAGCTGACATGTTTGTGTTTCAGCGCAGATGTTTGCTTTCTCCTAACGAGAAACAAAGTAAAAGGCTTCTGCTGCCTGCACTTCTTAACCCCTCTCCTGCTGATGACGGAACCGCTCCGTCATCAGCTGCGGTGGCGCTGTGTTGACGACAGAGCGGTTCCGTCATGGCACGCCCGACGCTCCTGCGTGGCGCGAATTCCGCGCCTGCGCTGAGCGTTGTATTGAGTGGGTGGGGCCATGACGGAACCGCTCCGTCATAAGCACAGTGCAACCGACGCTGGTGACGGAGCAGTTCCGTCACCAGCATGCACCCGCAGTATTTCCGCCCCGCCCCCTTAGCACTTCGGCAGAATCGCCGCCGCAGTGAAGGGGTTAATGTAAGCCTGTGGTTGCTAGCTGGAACCACCGGCACTCATTTTTGGGGACGGACAATTATTTTCCCTCATTAGATATTTTCCTGAGAGGAAAAAACCCACTAAGGAGAATGGAATAGGAAGGTAAGATGGAAAGCTGTCACTAAAAGAGAACGCATGAATCTACAAGAGTGAGAGTAAGGGAAGGGGGCTTTGGAAATGGATTAGGGGCATAAAGTCGTCTGAAAACTGCACATGATATATTTGAATATTTTTGGACATTTAATAGCGCCGTTCACAGACTTCTGAGCAGATTGGTGGACACCATCACTCAATATTTTCCAAATTGAGCTCTGGCTTCCTGATCTAGGAATTTAAATTTGGGGGCATATTTATAAAATGTGCGGTGCAGGGCACGTGTCACAAGGAAAGAGCATGAATGAGCTGTATTTATTAAATAAGGCGCATTCCTGTCCTTTCCCCTTGCGCTGGTGCGGTTTTGCGATCCTAGTGCCAGGGCAGGCACCCTCGCACCATGGTGCAAAGGTGACTGCATTGTAGGCAGAATTGTTTTTGTGCAGGAATGGGCACCATCCAGCACAATACCAATCCTGAGAGGCTATTTCCTCTTTCTGTGTGCGTTGCAGAATGCAGCACACATAGAAAGAAGAAAAAAACAAGGAGATATAAGCAGATTTCTCCTCGTACGTCTCTCCTGGGAAGGCATTTTTTTTGGGCACATTCCCAGGTTTACAAATCTGGAATGCATCAAAAACCATGTAATGCAATGCAGCAACTTGCACTGAGTTGCATTACTCCAGATTTATGAATCCATTTAAATCCATGCAAAGGGTCTTTCCATGGCCTCATAAATCTGACTTAGAGGTCTGCATCACGCATGTACCACATTGTGATGCACAAGAGTGATGCATACTTCTCGTAAATATGCCCTATGGCATCTTTCAGTTGTTGGGAAGGCAGTAGAGCCATACCACACTGAGCAACTGAAACAGATACTTTCAGTGCTCCTTGATAGGCCAATAAAGCCTTGAGTCCTATCCTGCCTGATTTGTATTTTGCATCTGCATTGCAGTAGAACTAAAGATTTTGTAGCCTAGGTTAATTTAATGCATACCATTAATCCACTAAAGCTGACATGTTTCTACACAATACACTGATATATTATTGATGGTGGCTCCAGTTCGCACTGAAAGAAGAAATCTTAAACAGAGCAAATTGCAATATAACATGACAGTGGTTGTACCCTTGCGTGCATCGCACACAGCACTCCTCTGAATACTGATTTCTTTTCAGTATTGTAGGTTTTTTCCATTACACTTCAGATTTAAGAAGTAACATGGCTGTGTTACACCTCTTATCACGCTTGTCAAAATATTCACAGCCATCAGAAAGTACGTTTTTTTTGCATCTGTGTGCTTTAATAAAGCTTTGGCCCATTTTACCATCTGCTATGCCAAAGCCAGTGTCATTCTATTCCAGGTAAAAAATGAAGACATTTTGCCATTTGGCAAACGTAATCCTAGACCTAGTCTAAAAATATAGCTGGAGGTTGTTATAAAAGGCCGTTACATTTTTGTTCTTTAATTAGCTGACAATTTACGGTGCAGGGTAGAGTAGACTAGAAAATAAGCAGTCGAAAAGGCATCCTTTACGTCGATTTCTCCTGTTGATCTTTCTTCACGACAGTAGGGGGTGCTAGAGCACCTTGATCGCATTGTCTTTCAGCGCCGCTGTACTCTGCCATGATCGATCGCTGCCCTTAATGAACTTCAGGCCCTTGCAGCGTTTACTCTTTTATAGCTGTAACGTATTTCACATTATATATTATAATACACGAACTTCTGTCTGCTTAATTTACCACATTGTTTTTTAAAGACAACATAATCTATTTCCTCTATTTCTGGCTTTCTTTTTTAAAATTAAAAAAAGATTCTTCTTTTACTTCTAGATGTTGAGGCCTATGAGTTGCACTATGGGAAGCCGTTCATGTCAAAATTACTGATCCCCATATAAGCCACCTCCTGAAATGCATAGTATGCTGCAAAATGAATATGACAGACACCAGAATGAATGTAATATGTGTTAAAATAATGATGATACCTGGCAGAGTGAATCTGACTTGAATCAAAACAAATATGAAACCTGGCAGAGTGAATATGGTACTTGGTGATTAATATGAACAACACACACTCCGAATTAAATAAGAGATATACCTAAATATATATCAATCATACTGAAATTAATATGGCCCTCACTATAAACAATATAGCAATCACTGACACAAATACAATATGCTTCAAACAGAATGGGACATTTCTTGAAATGACTGACATATGCCAAAAGGTGTATGACATACATTGAAATTAATGTAATAGATTGAAATAAATATATTATATTCTGAAAAGAATGCAATGCACATTGAAAATATTATAACTTACACCAAAATGAACATTACACTTGTTACAAGAACATGAATTGCGTTGAAATGAATGTTACCCAGATTGCAATGAATATGAGAAATGCAGAAATGAATAGAAGTTGATTTAAAATGAATATGGCTAGTGTTGAAATTAATATAATACCAATTGAACTGTATTTGACATGTCTTAAAATAAGTATGGCCAACGCTGAATTTCTCACATTTGTCAAAATTAATATGGCCTGCATTAAAATTAATACGATATATGTTAAAATAGATACGTTGCATCTTAAAATTAATAAGACAAGTATTAATATGACTATGACATCCATTGAAATAAATATAACATTGATTGAAAGGAATATATAATATGTAAAAAGGAATATGACATGCGTTGAAATGAATATGACATTTATCAAAATGAATACGGGTTGCATTTAATGTAATATGATACACATTGACATGATTACGATACGTGCTGAAATGGTTATGATTCATGTTAAAATGAATATAAGATGTGTTAATGTGAATGAGACATCTCTTGAAAGGAATATGGCATGTGCTAAGATGAATACAACATGCTTTGAAACGAATATGATACATATTCAAATGATTATGATATATGTTAAAATAGATATGTTGCATCTTAAAATTAATAAGACAAGTATTAATATGAATGTGACATTCATTGAAATAAATATAACATTGATTGAAAGGAATATATAATATGTAAAAAGGAATATGACATGGGTTGAAATTAATATGACATTTATCAAAATGAATACGGGTTGCATTTAAGGTAATGTGATACACATTGACATGATTATGATATGTGTTGAAATGGTTATTATTCATGTTAAAATGAACATAAGATGTGTTAATGTGAATGAGACATCTCTTGAAAGGAATATGGCATGTGCTAAGATGAATACGACATGCTTTAAAATGAATATGAGCCACATTGTAACAATGCAACATGCCTTAAAATGAATATGACCAATGCTGAAATTAAAATGAAACTTGTCAGAATGAATGTTATGTTTTGAAATTAATATGATATACATCAAAATAAATACTGCATGTATTGAAATGAATATTACCTATGTTGAAACGAATATGACCCATGTTAAAATTATGACAATTGTTAAGGTGAATAAGACATTATTGAAATGAATATGACCTTCATTGAAAGGAAAATGACAAATAAGAGAATGAAAAGTGAGTAAAAAAGAGCTGGAGATAAAGAGATGGAATAAGGGATGAGGGACGTGAAGGGACAACTCAGGGGTGAGGGATGAAACATAAAAAGTCCAGTGAGTGATGTGAAGTGATTATTGGATTAGAGATGACTTGTTTATGGGGAATAGAGGATGGCTGATGGATGGTGAGAAATGAGCAGTGAGGGTAGAGGAGGAAGTAGGACATTTAGGTCCTCATTTATATTTTGTCGGTCGGCCTGTCCTCCACCAGAGTGACATAGGAAATTACCACATCACCCTGATGAAGGTGCAGACCGCCACATTTTGAAATATCCATTGACCTGATGGATATTTCAAGGATTGGCAGGTACCATAGTTCCATCTCCATCAAAAATGTATACCGGGCCCTAAGCGTGACAGAAGAGAAGGATAAATAATGGATCAGGACTGATGAGCGAGGGCTGAGGAGTGAGAAGGGATACATGAGGAGTAAAGGATGTGGAGAGGCTTGTGTTGTGTGTGGAACATGGGATTGTAAACCTATAGTGATGACCTGGCTGTATGATATACTGCAACGACCAACTGGAACTCTCCTATTCCACTATTTCCCAGGTTCTGTGGCCTAAGAACATTTGGGGCCCCTTGAAAGAATATCGGTTAATTCTAGATAGAAACTGCATCAACCGGTTAAAGCTCGTGCTAAACATGCAGAATGGGGGAGGGATGGGAGAATGATGGGAATGTGTATACAGACTAGTCCCTGGACAACAGCTCCAAATGGCATGGTACCTGAAGCACTCTTCCAGCCCCATTTTAGCTGTGATTAATGCCACTGTACTATTGAGGTGCCATCTTGATGTGCAGAAAGGATTTCTGTGACAAGGGGGACACTTCTGGACTGTTTATATATAATACACAGGGCCACTGGAATTATGAAGCAGAGGAAGGCCAAATTGTATGGCAGGGTTGACTAAATTATGAGTCAAGAAAGGCAAATTATGCAGCATAATGCAGCACATATTAATATTGCATTATTTTGTTATGTATTCCCATGTTATCATCCTCCAGGACCACGTCCACCCTTCTGCAACTTCATCGCCCCCCTCGCCATAGACTCCAACAACTACATTTTCTTCGGTGACCTCAACTTCCATCTCGACGACCACAATGACAATCACTACTAACCTCCTCGACAGCAAGAACAACATCGGACTCACCCAACTTGTCCATGGCCCCACGAAGACCACACGCTAGAACCCATATAGCTCTCAAGCGACTGCATCAGGCACAGCCACACCACAGAACTCACCTGGACGACAACTCCTTCGTTCACTTCAACTTCACCAACTCACAAACCTCCACCAATAGTCTGCCCAATGCCCCCTACCGCAGCTGGATCTAACTCTCATAGGACAAATGAATCAACGCCATCAACACCACCCACCCCATCTCCTCCAACAACCTGGACCAGAATGCCAGAAACTTCAACGATTAGATCACCGACTGCGCTGACAGTGTCACTCCCATCGGCAACAACACCCACAGAAGGTCCACCAAGAAGGCTACCTGGTACACTGAAAACGTAAGAACCACTATACGACAAAGTAAACAACTGGAAAGGAGATGGCACAATAGTAAGGACAGAACCGACTTCAAGACAGCCCTCAACCTCTACCACAAAAGTGGAGAGAATCAAAGAAAAAGTCCTTAGCCTCAAGCATTGATTCAAGCTCCGATAACAGCAAAGAACTCTTCAACATTATCAAAGAATTATCCAACCTGTCAGCCACAACAAACAACATTACCCCCTCACGGGAACTCCGAGACAACAGTGCAGACTTCTTCCACAACAAGATCCCCAACAGCTACAGAAACTTCAAACCCAATCCCAAGGACACCGACTTCTTCAAGCAGCACGACGACCCAGCTACCACCACAGACATCTGACTAACTGAATGTATTTTTTTATTTGTGCAATTTCTATAGCGCGCAAATACCCGGAGGCGTCTGGGCGCTGAAAGACAGAGAGCAGAGCTGATGGAATAGTTGATTACTGGTTAAAGAGCCATGTTTTTACTAGCTTCCTAAAAGTAAGAAGGGAGGGACTGGCCTTGATGTAAGGGGGCAAGGTATTCCACAATTTTGCCATGGCCACTTAGAAATATCTGTCTCTCCATGATGATTTCTTAGTCCATAAGACAGTTAAGAGTCGGTTTGAGGAGGAACCCAGTGTTCTTTTAGGGGTGTACAGGCATAATGAGTTCCTTAGGAATGCAGGGCCAGAGTTGTTTATTGCCCTGTATGCAATACATAGGGCTAGATGTAGGTAAATCTTTTTTACAGATTCTAAAATACCGAATTTTACCGATTCGGTATTTTAGAATCAGTAAATTAGATGTAGGTAATAATTCGGTATTTTTTACTGAATCGGTAAGATTCGGTAATTACCGAATCGGTATTTACCGATTCGGTTTTTGCCATTGATTCCTATGGGCCTAATGTCAATTACCGAATCGGTAATTACCGATTCGGTAAATACCGAAAAATTCAAGGGTGGCAGGGTGTCACTTTGACACCCTGTTGCACCCCTGATTAGTGCTTGTGTGCCACATGGCACAGGTGTAAATGCACATATTTGCATTTACATAGGAATTCTTTATTTACCACAAACTAATAGTTGGTGGTAAATAACGAATCCTTAAAGCCCTGTATCTCAAAACACAGAACCGATTCGGTAAAATTACTGATTCAGTAAATTTACCGAATCTGTGCTTTTTAATGCCCTACATCTCAGTATCCAAATACCAGTTGGTAACAGACGAAAATCGGTATTTTCGGCCGTTTACCGACCGGTATTTGGATACCTACATCTGGCCCATAGTGCCTTAAATTTAATTCGGTTCCTAATTGACAACCAGTGGAGCTTACCGAAGAAATAGATTTGTACTTGGGGGTGCCTGACAATATTCTGGCTGCTGCGTTTTGGGCTGACTGCAATTTGTTCAAGACTTTTTCCTGGGCATTTAGGAAGAGGCCATTGCAGTAATCGATCTTGGATAAGACCAGTGTGCACATGAGAGTTTTTCCTGCGCTCAGA
Source organism: Lissotriton vulgaris (assembly GCF_964263255.1). Lineage (NCBI taxonomy): Eukaryota > Metazoa > Chordata > Amphibia > Caudata > Salamandridae > Lissotriton > Lissotriton vulgaris. The sequence continues at coordinate 516,362,276 of NC_141695.1, read as the reverse complement.
GGAAGGAAAAGGAGGAGTTTCTTAATCATTTTGAGGGCGAAGAAAGATGATGAGACAACCGCATTTGCATGGTGGATGAAAGAGAGCTTATCGTCAAACATCACTCCCAAATTCCTGACCTTAGTAACAGGCTGCGGAGGGGCTCCCATCTCAGTTGGCCACCAAGTTGGGGACTAGCTGGGGGATAAACTATCGAAGGTCATTACTTCCGTTTTGTCAGAATTTAACTTCAAGCAGTTGCGTGACATCCCGAGGCTGATGTCTCGCATGCCGTCTTGAAAATTAACTGCCACTTCTAATCCATTGTTGTGGACTCCCAGCATAAATTGGGTGTCATCAGCGTGCAATGTTAGCCTCATCCCATGGGTTTTGATGGTCCTTGCCAAGTCCGACACATAGATATTGAATAAGGTCGGACTTAAGGAAGATCCCTGAGGCACTCCACATGGGAGGGAAAAGACCGGAGAGTAAAATTCACCCAGCTTGGCTGACTGAGTGCGGTCGTCCAGAAATGATGTTAGTAGGGCCCTGGCTTTTTGTTCAATGCCAATGGCGGCGACACAGTCAATCAAGATGGTATGATCGACCGTGTCAAAAGCCGCAGACAACTCCAACAGGATAAGGACAGCCACTCCACCTCTGTCCAGGATCATCCTGATCTCGTCAGAGGCCTTGATGAGGGATGTCTCAGTCCTGTGACCCTTCCTGAACCCGAATTGAGTATCATCAAGCAGATTACTATTGTCGATGAATTGAGCTAATTGCCTATTCATTAATTTTTCAATGAGCTTTGATGGAAAATGGAAGACAGGCTATAGGTCTACAGTTTTTTGGTTCTAGCGGGTCAAGGTTGGGTTTCTTGAGTAGGGGTTTAATGGTGGCCTTTTTCCATACTGAAGGGTAAACACCAGTGCTAAACATTGAATTGCATATGTCTGCAAGAATATTGGCGATAAGATCCGGGATCAATTTGAGAATAGAGGGGGGAGAGGGATCAATAGGGGAACCAGATTTAATGGCTAGAACAAGCTCATGTACCTGCTCAAGAGGGACATGAGCGAATTCAGAAAATACAGTGGAGAGAGAGGTATTAGTTGAATCATAGGGGATAAACGAATCTGAATTAGCCTGGGTAATAAAATTTGAATAGATATGAGTGACCTTCTCTTCAAAGAAGTTAGCAAGAGAGTTACATAAATCTTGCGATGCTTCCATTACTGAGCCGGTTGGAGGTATAGATAGTTTAGTTACCACTTGGAATAGTTCCTTGGTGGAGTTTTGGGCAGATTCAATTTGGGTTAGGTAATATTTACTTTTTTCCAAAATAATCAGATGTTTATATTTTGTCATTGCCTATTTATATAATGTTTTAGCATTGTTATTGTAGTCTTTGCGCCAGTGTCTCTCCAAATTCCTACAGCGTTGTCTCTCTAGTCTTAACTCCTCTGAGAACCAAAGTGCAGAATGAACCCTTCGGTTCATGGAGACCCTTTTGGATGGCACTAGCATGGAGAAGGTATCGTCTAACCAGGTAGAGTAGTTATTGGATGCTATTTCAGGGTCTTCTGAAGGGGTATAATGGCGAGAGGAGAGGGAAGCTGAGTATCAATGTTATTCCATGCACAAATGTATTTAGGTGTGCGAGGACCTGTATTCGTAGTGTTAGATTTCTTGGTCCGAATAGTGCAGGTAATTGCAGAATGGTCAGTCCAGATCAAAGGAGTAACCAACAGTAAGGAGATGTTGGGATTATTGGTAAAGAGACCATCCAGTGTGTGTCCTGCCCTGTGAGAGGTGAAGTAACTAACTGATTTAGGCCTAATGATAAAAGGTCATTGATGAGGGAGGAAGATTCCTTATCACTGGTAGATTCTAAATGAAAGTTGAAATCTCCCAGGATAGTATAATCTGATATTTCTGCTATTGATTCTAATAAAGTATGACATTTTGCTAGAAAACCAGTTCACAAGCTTGGGGGTCGATAGAATAAGGTTCCTTTAAAAGAATGGGTGTTTGAAAGTGTAATAGAAAAAATTAATGCTTCACAAACTGGAGAGTCAAAGATTTCAGTTTTGATTGTGTATTTATCACGATAAATGATTGCTATGATTGAATGGAGCCAGCTTGCCCCACAGGACATCACCTCCATCATGAGGTCGGTCCACTCAGGGGCCCCAACCGACCCATGCCCTCACCACATCTTCAACCACATACTCACCACCTTGATCAACTCCTCAATTACCATGGCCACCTTCCCTGGGGACTGAAAACCTGCAGAAGTTATGCGGGCTGACCGACTTGTCCCCGCAGGGGACCCTCATAAGAGGGCGGCCCCCTTAGTGCCCCCAAGATGGCACGCAGGACAGCCCAAGATCCATGGTCACCCCTCCGGAAGGCGCGTCACGTCTGGCCGGGTGGGGGGCGGGGAATAAGTATCTAAGGTTCCCCCCCTACTGGCGGTCTCTTTGGCCGCTCTCCCTCGATGTTTGGACATGCCCACGAGCTGCGATTGTTGGTGAGCTTGTTGTAGTACCCACCTCGTGCCCGCTCCCCCTCTTCTGGGGGTCGAAGCTGGGCCGGGCGGCCTGCTTGCGGGCCGCTGAGGCTGAGGGTTAGATTGTGGCAAGCATGCTCGGGATTTCCGAGTAATTTTAGTTTATCCCCCTCGTGCCCGCTCCCCTCCTTCTGGGCTTCTTAGCTGGGCCGGGCGGCCTGCTTGCGGGCCGCTGAGGTGGGGTATGCATGCGGCACAGTCGCTGGGGGCGGGATAGGTTTTGGGCCTGTCGGGCCTAGCAGCAGGATCCTGGGTGTCTCCGTTTAGGCACGTTTTCGGGCTCGGCTTTTGCTGTGTTGTTGGACCCGTGTGTTGTGCTCCCCTCATGCCCGCTTTCTCCCTCTGGGGGCCGCGGTGGGCGAGTTACCTCCCTTCCCCCGAGGCCCTGTTGTCTGCTAGCCCTGGGGGTGAGGGGCGCATGACCACTTCCTGGTATCTTTAGGTAGCGGGAGCAGGGTCTCCTGTGTGGGGCTTTGTGGTGGCCTTTGCATGTGGGAAGGATAGAGCCTTTCCGCGGCCAGTGGGGGCGTTCGAGGTCCCGGATATTCCCCACCGAGGGCCCCGTAGCCACTTTGTGTGTTCCGCGCCGGCAACGCTACACGCAAGAGGCCGCCGTTTCGGGGGCCTACTTCGGGCGAAGCCAACAACAACCAGTACTTCCCATGCTGCGGGAAGGGCCGGGTGACCTTGGGCCCCCTTCCCGGCATCCCCGTGTTGTGCAGTCAGGCCAGCAGCGCATCCGCTCTGCCGATGGCTATGCATGGGGTGCGTTTTGCCCCTGCGTTATTTTCCCCTCCTTACCCCGCATTCGTCGCCAGGCACAAGTGTAGCCGTTGTTTCCCCCTCCTCCCCGGCCCAGGTATCGCTGCGGTCGGGGCGGGTATTCCCTGACTTCCCACGGGCGCAGCACCTCTAGGTGTAAGGGGCTATCGGCCATCTTTCAGGTAGGCAGGCTTCACGCTGACTTGTGCCATGCGGTAGGCGCCAGGCGTGGCCCTCCCTGGGGGTTAGTCCGTTTATAGCTCTGCTTGTCGGCAGCCGATTCCGAATCTGCTGTCCCAGCCTTGAGTCCAGGTGAGGTCAACTTCCTGGCGATCGATTTTTTCCCTTATTATGCTTCCGACTGTATTATTTTGTATCCTCAGGGGCAATGCGCATTAGCTGGCACCACTTTTTCAGCATGAGTCTTGCTTTGGCAATCCACACTTAGGGCATGTTTTTCTCCCTTGTGTCTTTTTTCTTCCCTTGAGGGGGCGGGAGAGGCCTCTTTCGAGCAGGGCTTGGAGGCACGATGGGATTGAAATTTTAGAGAGTTTGGCGATGGTAATATTGTCTGCTAGTGTAATGGAGGAGTTTGCGTAATACAATGTGCTAACATGTTGGTACTTGCAGGAGGTGTCCCCTCATGGTACGGAAGACGGGCAAGGTAAAGGGCAGACAGGGGGCCCACGACATCCATACTAAAGGAGCAAGGCCTGGAGACACGGGGCACAGCAGAAGGGAATGGAACGTTGTTTAATGGTTTTCCTTTATATTACAGGTGCATATCACAACGACGCTTGAGGGAACGAACGGCCGAAAGTACCGGTCAATCAGCGAACTCAACAACTACTGACTGATGTCCCTGCTCCTGGCCAAAGTATTAAAAAAACATCAACCAACAACTCTCCTCACATCTGGAATGGAACTTACTACTCGACTCCTCTCAAACGGAATCTGCAGATACCACAGCACCAACATAACCCTTATTGTAGCCCTACTCGACTGACGGACTGCATCTCTGATCCACCTAGGCCTCTCAGCAGCCTTTGATATACTCTCCCACACACATTCATGACAAGGCTGCACAACACAGGCATCCAAGGAGCTGCTCTCAGTATGCCATGGCAAGCCTGTCTGTCCCTAGACTGCGCCCAGTGCAAGGAACCTTGGTCCTCCCCTTACCGACCATGTTCCTCTGCTTGCTCAACCCCTATCCCCACCGACCGCATTGCTCCACGCTGCACAAAGGGAGTCCTCACTTGCACCTCCCTCAAGCCCTCATTCCCCCATCCACTTTCACCACTCCCGTACCCAGAAACCCACATTCACACTAACAAACCACACAGTAACCCACCCTCTCGTGCATGGTCACTCAACCAAAAGCAAAAATAACAGGTGATGGACAGAATACAGAACAATGTCATACATTCACCCCAGTACAGAGATCTGGGCCTAAATCCATCGTTTTTTTGCTCACCATGCCTTTCCAGTTTGAACCCAGCCATATGCAAATCAGTCTTGACCATGTGCCCCATGGGAACAGTCCAGCCCGAACTGCCAAACCAGGTCCTCCCAAACTGGAAACAAGCATCCAAGGACCAGTTTCGGGCTTTCAGCCCTCATCAGCCTGGATAGATTGATTCCAGTGGCATGGAGAGCACGGGACTCACGTCTGAGCATACCCGTCCCATTCAGGGTGACAAATGCAAAAATAACAGGTGATGGACAGAATGCAGAACAATGTCATACATTCACCCCAGTACAGAGATCTGGGCCTAAATCCATCGTTTTTTTGCTCACCATGCCTTTCCAGTTTGAACCCAGCCATATGCAAATCAGTCTTGACCCTGTGCCCCATGGGAACAGTCCAGCCCGAACTGCTAGGCCAGGTCCTCCCTGGATCAGAAACAAACACTGGGTGTGAATGCTTGCATTGTTAAGCATTCCGTCCATCATTTGTTCCTTTTGCTTTTGTCGCCCTAAGTGGGAAGGGTATGCCCAGACGTGGGTCTCTTGCTCACTACACCACTGGATTCAAGCTAGCCTGGCTGAAGAGGGGTGAAGCCCGAAACTGATCCCAGGATGCTTGTGTCCGCTCCAGGGAGGAGCTGGCTTGGCAGTTCGGGTTCAACTGTTCCCATGAGACACAGTGTCAGGACTGATTTACATATGGCCGGGTCCAAACTGGGGGTGGCGTGGTGAGCATAAGAACAATGGATTAAACCCAGATCCTTGTGACCGGGGTGAATGTTTGCATTACTCAGCATTGCGTTCATCATTTGTTCCTTTTGCAACCCTTCATTCATGGCAGCTTTGAAGATCTTCTGAAGAGACTCACATATAGCAACTTCAAAGTTACCTCTTGGCTATTTAATTAATTTCCCAACATGACCCACAAGGTAAGGGCAAACGATGCAGTTTTGCAGACCACTTGAGGGGCTTCTTCATTGACACCACAGTTATGTTTCCACAGAACTGCATGTTCTTTGAACAACTGGGCTCTTCCTTTCCAGAAAGGCTGTAAACCCACTGACATCCACTATTGCTTTTAGTTCATCTGGTCTCCTGGTACATGAACTCCAAGAACGTACTGGCTGCAGTCACACTGGCTGTAAACAGGGCTCTCCCCGAACTCATCGGCTGTACTCACACTGATCACAAATTGAGCACAGCCATTATGCATGTGCTCCACCACACTGGATATAGGCTGAGCTATCCTATTCCATAAGTTGGCAGGGTATGCTCAGACGTGAGTCCCTTGCTCACTTTGCCACTGGAGTCAAGCAAGCCCGGCTGAAGACAGCTGTAATGCCAGAAACCGGTCCTGGTAAGCTTGATTCCGGTCCAGGGAAGACATGGCTTGGCAGTTCGGGCTGGACTGTTCCCATGAGGCACAGGGTCAGACTGATTTGCATATGGCCATGTCTGAACTGGAGTGGCGGAGTGAGCTAAAGAACGGTGATGGATTAAACCCAGATCAGTTGACTGGGGGTGAGTGTTTGTATTGTCAACGCTCCGTCCATCTTCACCTTTGGTTTTTCTTTGTTCGCCCTAAGTTGGGAGGGTATGCTCAGACGTGAGTCCCTTGCTCACTTTGCCACTGGAGTCAAGCAAGCCCGGCTGAAGACGGCTGGAATGCCAGAAACCGGTCCTGGGAAGCTTGATTCCGGTCCAGGGAAGACATGGCTTGACAGTTCGGGCTGGGCTGTTCCCATGAGGCACAGGGTCAGACGGATTTGCATATGGCCATGTCTGAACTGGGGTGGCGGAGTGAGCTAAAGAACGGTGATGGATTAAATACAGATCAGTTGACTGGGGGTGAGTGTTTGTATTGTCAACGCTCCGTCCATCTTCACCTTTGGTTTTTCTGTGGTCACTCAACCAAGACATGCCAGAGGCTTCTTTTCTCTTCCTGGATCCAGCAAGAATCTGAAAACCTTGCTTTTCTACTCACCATCCTGCCCTGTCCTAGGCATGGCTAGGCACACTCATCGGCTCAGTGCCAGGATGCCCTCCTGATAGTTTGCTTTACAAATACACATAAGATAACAGGTGTATCCAAATTTTTGTGATGTAGATTTGTATTGAAGACGGAGCAACATTACAGTCTATTAAACAAAAAACAAGTGCTTACTGGATAGCATTCTTCCTGATTGCTCCGATTTGAAGGCTCTCTCAAATGCCATAATGAAGAAAAAGGAGTCTTACTGAAATAGAATATTTGCATGGGATTACACAATTTTGTCAAGCAGGGAAGCCATGATTTCTTGTTTTGCATTATACATTTCAGCCACTAGCTGTGTATCTTCTGTTCTCTTGTCTGTTTCACATCAAAGGTTTGTCTTCATTTCTTGGTGCATGAGGTGGCAGCCTGAGTGGCTGGCAGCAAGTACCCACATGAAAGCTCGGTTAGTTTTGGGCTCCAGGGACCAAGAGGACGTCGAGCTGAGCTAGAGCCATCATCTGCTTGAGCCTGGTTTGAGTTTTCAGTGGCTCACCTAACTGCATACTATATAGTCAGGGCCACTGTAATTGTGTTAGAATAGCACCAAATTAAGCAGTAGGGATGACTAAATTATGCAGCAAGAAAAGGAAAATTATCCTGATATTTTTACTTCACTGTTTTTTAAGTTTTATACACGGTAATATTGTCTGGGCAAAGATTTCACTTCAGTAGTAGCAGTTCCACAACCAAATACATTAAAAAAAATATCCAAAAGATGACAAGTTAAACTTTGCAAAGGGCCTTGCACTGCGCATAAACCCACGTCGCCATGTTTGTCGTAACTTGTCAGCCTTTTGAGCTAAAATCAATTTTTTTTCGTTCAAATCTGCAGATTATACAGCAGGTGTTGGATTATGTGGCAAATCCATTAATATTTTTTAAAAAGCTGCAGCCGTTGAAACACATTATTCCAGTGACCCTGTATATAGAGTATCCATAACTGACTTACCTTTAAGTTCACGGATAGTGTTGTCATGAGGGCAAGATCAGGAATGTTTTTCAGTGTATGTTTAAAAACCCTTATATTTAATACTTCTGTGATGTACTAAGGTATGAAGCTTCAGAGAGTTAACAAAATCCACTTTTTATTATTTTGAACACATTATATTATAAAATATTTGTGGCATAATTTACATGGCAGTTATTCTGAAGCCTCGGCTCGTGCATGGAATCTTTGAGCCAGACTCCACTCTTGACTTTGCACTACATGATAATTTCTTGTACATCACATATGCTGAGCTTAAGTATTTCAAGGTGCTTTGTATGTGCTAGTGAGATCACTGACACAAGTGTCTTGAAATACGTGTGTTCAGGATGTGCGCTGTACAAATAGGGATTCCCTAACAAAATAGCCCACATGGGTCAATGACATGGAGTAGTAGCCTGTCAAACTAATTTCTGATTAAATGAATTGAGATTGCTTTGCATGTGCCATACACTATTCTAGGGCAGATCAGAGCCCAGGGAGCCGCCACCAGCATCGTTTGCATGGCATTCTGCCAGCTTCAGACAATTATCCTTGTCTGTTAGAAGTATTGCTGCGCCGCTTGAACACTTCTAACAAGGTTAAGTGATATGTCTTACCACTGGCAGCTTCACAATACTATATTGAAGATCACCACCTTTCCTATCCTGGCTGTTCATTTACCCATTTGAATTTATCAAGTACTGCTCCCACTCTGAAGCCTTTCCATCTACACTGGCCTAGCAGCACATTTGGTACAAAACGGGGGTGGTGATGGACTGAGCATCTGAATCAAACAAACACTCACACCCAGTCAAAAGATCTGGGTCTAATCCATCGCCGTTCTTTAGCCCACTCTGCCACCCCAGTTCAGACATGGCTATATGCAAATCAGCCTGACCCTGTGCCTCAGGGAATGTATTAAACCCAGATCTTTTGACTGGGTGTGAGTGTTTGATTGATTCTGATGCTCCGTCCATCACCACCCCCTTTTGTACCGCTAGCAGCACATTTACCTATTCAAACTTTGACCACCATGATCAAACCCTTCAGCATTCCATGTCGTGCTGACTAATCATATAGATCCTTGTAGACCTAGGAATATTGTGGCCTACATAAACAATTTCCAGACGAAGGCATCCTCACACGCCGAAACGCGCGTCGAAGAATGAGACACTAGCTCAGCCACAACCTTTTTATTTAATTGATTGTATTTACGTGTTTTTTTATCTGATGATTATTTTAATGTATTGTATGATTTGCACACCACTGTGATTTATAATCGATTTTTATATGTATTCTTTTATGAAATATCTATTTCAATAATCAGAATAAAAAAATATGTTTTCCTGTACATGTCTCTGTTAGTTTAAAATTTTCCATTATCCTATTGTTGATTGCACTGCATACTGTCTAGGATGATACCCACATACCATACACTATTCTAACCAGTCCTGAGAGAAAATGTTCAGGAGCTCTTAGCTAGTCCCAGTCCTAGCTACACTGCAGCTAACATCAGTTGCCCCTCAGAATAGAGGCATAATGGCTGGGTTCGGTAAAGTGTGCTGTGTCAGGTAGTTGGACGAAGGCTCACTCACGGTTGCTCACAGTTATGCAATAAACGACCAAACTGCAGACATGAGAGAGAAACACACTTGTGCAGCCAGATAATATATTTAACACTAGTTGACTGGAGGGAGGCCTCATGGTTACTGGCGGATTGAGACTGCCGCCTCCTTTCATTCGCTAACCTCATTATGGGTCAGCCAAGGAGAGGAAACGGCAGTCCCTTACTCATCACAAAGTGTGATGTGGTCAGTAGGACTGCTAACTCCAAACCACCCAGTCAGGGACGAGGCTTCACTGATGAACAGTCAGCCCTGGGCACTTCAGGGCATAAAACTGAAGTGCCTGTGTCTATATGTGAGGCAACCGCTCGTCATGAGGGGAAGGGTCTACAGTGCTTTGCCAGGCTGAAGAGCTTACACCCACAAGGCTCTAAAATCTTTATCATGGCAAATTTAATCTCAGGCAGCCAGGCTCCATTCAGCACATGTACCGTGCCTAGCTGCCTGACCTGAACATGAAGATTGTCAGACTGAAATTTGCTTAGCCTTACACACTTCATAGATAGAAAAAGTTGGTGGTGGGGGGGGGGGGGGGGGTGGCGCCCTTAAGAACGGACCACACCAGTGCCAGAGATATGTTGTAAATAATTGGGTTGGACCCATGTAGTCAGTGGGACCTGGGTAAGTAGTCGATATATATATATATAAAGGGGTCCCAGACCAAGCACAGAATGAATTTTTAGTGATCACAATATTTAGTTAAATTGATCCAAAACAAATGAGGGTGCATAGTGTTTTTATTTTCACCGCACCGTTACAACCATTCAATGATCAGAGAATCGATCATAGTATACACAAATTCAATGCGCCCACAGGGAGAAGGGAGAAAGTGCAGGGAAAAAAAAAAGAAATACATTTTTGATAGTTGTACATCACTAATCAAATTTACATATGCATAAATCCATAGATCAAAATCATAAATGTCGTTGATCCCCATATGAGAGGTCAAATAAAAAATGCATACATCGAAAACATTTTATGACAGAAGCTCCTAATCTGCTGTATATTTCAAGCTAATGTTAGGAGTTCGAAGTTGTAGATAAATGTCTACGTTTCGACCCAGAAAATGTAGGACAGTAGATCTTTACTACGCGGGTCTTCGTCAGGACGTGAAGGGAAGGTGGAGGGTATGGTGGGGCGGATTCCTGAGCAAAATAGAAGTGAAAACTAATTACTTAAACCGGTCTCAAAAGAGTCCCGACACAGTAAAAAACGGAAAAGCCCGTTACATTCAAGATTAAAGGTTAAATTAGGTTAAATTAAAGGTGGGAGGTTATACTGAGGATAGAGCCACATGTTACATACTGAACATTTTCGTAATTACCTGGAGGGAAAACAGGGGCGGCCAGAAAAGACGTGGTCCGTGACCAGGCTGTGCCTTTTTCTGCGCTGGATGCTATCCGTATCTAAAGGACCGTGATAAAGATATTGGCGCCAATCATTTATGTGATTGCCAAAGGTATCACTTAGACCGTGTGCATTGTAAATACTATTATGCAGCCTACCTCTTAGTGTCAGGATAGTGGAATTTGAAGAGGTAAACTGGTTCTTGCTCCTCCGTCAGAACGGGTTTTTTTTCAAAAATCCTTAAAGTGAAAAGATCACTCATACACATCTGCAAAACCAAGGAGTAAAACGAATCAGTTCTAGGGCCTTACCCTGGCGGCTAAATCCAAAAAACCGCCCGCCGATGCCGCCTATTCAGGACTTACCCGAAGGGATTGTGATTGTCAGGGAGCGTGCGAGCCGGCGTCTCACCGCGTCTCCTAAAACCAGGAAGTGCTGCCCGGGTAACCTGAGAGGTTTACAAACCTCGGTGAAGAAAGACTGACTACCGTTGCTATGGTTACAGGGAAGCAAAAGTCGCAAGTAATTTCACTAAACGAGGGAAAAAAGACTCACGGTGTCATAGTTGACAGAGAAGCATTATTGGATAGGGAAAATGGTTATTGCGGACCAGGTTAAACCCGCAGCCTCTATCTATTTGGAAAACGTGGTATAGCTATTTTTAAACACCATTTAAACCAAAAACACAGGAGCCTGCATCATGGGTTGTGCGGACCTGCTGAAACAAGGCGGTCTAGGCGCACAATGAATCACGAAAAGGCCAAGGTTGCATTAAAAACCTTTTGGGACCGCCAGATTTGCAAACGTTGGGCGACCGTCCCATTATTCAACAACACAATAAAATGAAATAAAGTACAGGCTAAAGCATCATTGGTGAAGGCGTGGACCTGCCAAGCATGGCGGTCGAGCGCACGATACATCAAAGAGATTGAAATTTCGAAAATTATAATGTAAAATGCCACAGAGATATATTGAAAAAAATATATATAACAATGCTAGTGGGTAATCAATCATTTGAAACCTTTTGGACCGCCAGATTTTTACCGTGGGGCGAGAAGTGTCCCATTATTCATCAAATAACATGCAGGCTAAAGCATTCATTGTGAGGCGCGAACCTGCCAAGCATGGTGGTCAAGCGCACGATACATCCAAAGGGATTCGAATATCATGTGAAATGACCCAGAGACTTATTGAAAAATACCATACTGATAGGGTCGCCAAATTCGCGTGAACCTACCACACGGTGGTTAAACGCACAATCAATTCAGAGGGTAGCCATTTGAGCAAAACTACTCTCGGACTCATTCAGACCCATGCGTACTGAATCAAAGAAACGGATCCAATTGATCTCCCTGACATTGAGGATGGGTTCTATGCTGCCACCCCTTGGACCTAGTTTCACCTGTTCCAATATGGTCCACTTCAGGCTTTCCGAGGGGTGATTTTGGTCATTGCAATGGTCCACTAAGGGGGCTCCTTCAACCTTACACCTTACACGGCTGCAATGTTGCAGAAAATGCACTTTTGCTCGTTGTTGTGTCTGTCCCACATATATCAAATCACAGGGGCATGTTATGCAATACACCACATTGGTGGAGTTACAGTTTGTATGTGACTTTAATGGAACATGATGTTGTCTGTGAGAAAAAACTTTGGTTTGAATTGTCGCTGGGCAAGCCTTACAAGAGCCACACCGGTAATGTCCCACAATAGGAGGTAGGTTCCACATAGATGCTATGGATGCTTCACTAGGGGTCGTCAGGAATGAGCACACCACGTGATCACGAATGTTCTTCGCTTTCTTGAAAGCGTGCAGGGGTAGACAGCTGCTGTTGAGGTCCTCTGAGATCAAGTTCCAATATTTATTGATAATTTTCTTTATCACATTACTTTTTGTTGAAAAAGTGGTTACACAGATGAGGCGTTGGTCATGGTTACTCTGTTGCTCGCCAGACTGTAGTAAGATTTCTCTTGGGTTGAACCATGCTCTCTTTTTAGCTTTCTTAACAAGTCGTCTCGGGTATCCACGTTCAAGTAATCGATCCATTAGTATTGTCGATTGCTCCATGTAGTCATCTTTTCTGCTGCAGTTGCGTCGAATCCGCAAAAACTGGCCAAAAGGCAAGTTGTCACGGAGTCCCCTCGGGTGATGCCTAGAATATAGAAGTAGGGAATTTCTCTCCGCAGGCTTCCTGAAAAGAGTAGTTTGAAGGGTCTCATTCTCCACGAAGATTGTAAGATCCAGAAAATCAATGGATTTCTTATCAAATTGGATGGTGAATTGTATATCTGGAGATCTACCATTGAGCCAGTTGAAAAAGTTGGTGATTTCCTCTTCAGTTCCTGTCCAGATACAAATGATGTCATCAATGTATCTCATCCACATGTGAATTTGGGATCTGAAGGGATTGACATCATTGAGTATGAACATATCTTCATACATAGACATGAAAATTATGGCCAAGTCTGGGGCAAAAGCCGCCCCCATCGCGACCCCCTTAGTCTGGAGGTAAAAACAGTTGCGGAAGATGAAAAAATTCCTCATCATGGCAATTTTGAGCAATAGAATGATAAAGGATGTAGGTACCCGGGTGGGTGCCTCCCGTTTGTCAAGTGCAATCGTCATTGCCACCAGAGCCTCCTCTTGGGGTATGCTGGCATAAAGTGACACAATGTCACATGTTACCAAGAGTTCTTGGTGTGAGTCAAAAGGACGTCCGTCAATCAAGTTAATGGTGTGTGTAGTATCTCGCAGATATGTTGTAGTTGCTTCCGCCAGGGGCTTAAGAAAGAAATCTATGTACCTACATAGGGGTTCCAAAAGTGAGCCGCACCCGGATACTATAGGTCGTCCTGGGGGCTGATGAAGATCCTTATGTACTTTGGGTAAAGTATAAATGGTAGGAAGGCGTGGGTTCTTCTGGTTCAGATACTGAAATTCTTGTTCCGATAGGAAACCTTGTTGGAGACCATCCTGTGTGACTCTCAAGATCTCAGCCTTTAGGTCTTTAGATGGGTCACCACTCAGTTGTTTGTAACTGATCCCGTCGTTCAACTGCCTCATGATCTCCCTTGTGTAGTTGTCCAAATCCTGGACGACGATGGCACCACCCTTGTCTGCGGGTTTTACTACCACTTAAGTGTTGTTTCTTATGGATTTTAGCGCAAGTTTTTCAGCTCTGCTGGTGTTGAATTTAACAAATTTCTTCTCGTCCAAGATTTTGTTCACATCACGTAGCACAAGGCTTTCATATGCTAGGATACGCTGAGTCATGGCATAAGTTGATGGTACAAAGGTGGATGGGACCCTCAAATTGGTTGCTGATGAGGACTGTTCGAAGGGTTTGTCCTTAAAAAAGTATCTAAGTCGTATTTTTCGAAAGAACTTATGAAGTTCAACTATGGTGTTGAAAGCATCAGGTGTAGAAGTCGGAACAAAAGATAGACCGCGGCTGAGTACTTAGATTTCATCATCCTGTAAGGTGTATTTTGAAATGTTTATCACAGGGAAGGTTTTCTCTACCATCTGTAGTTCTTCCTGCGGGTTGATCTTTCTCCGTGTTCCTCCTGGGGGAAGTTCACCTGTTTTGTGCCTCTCCCTCTCCCGGAGTCCAACTCTTGCCCCACATTGGATTGGCCCCTGCCGGTGCCCCTGTTCCAGTTGTTCCCTCTGCCCCGTGGGGGTCTCCATCCTCCCTGTCCTAAAAAAGGAATGGGTTGGTATGATGATCCGTAGGAGTCTTGATATCCGTATGCCCCACTTGGGCCCGCTCGTTCTGAATCCTCACTAGAACTATACGACGAGTCCGAAAAAGTCGTGAAATTGCGTCTCCCCCTGAAGGAACCGCGACCCCGGTTGGTAAATCTTCCTTGGCTGTCCTGTCTGTAATATTTGTCCTGCAGGTAGGGATATGTTCTTTTTTTGTCATAGAGTTTCACGTCACGTGCTAGTTTTTCCAGTTTCTTTTTTATTGTGGTTGTTTCAAAGTCCTGAAGGGTCGCCACAAGTTTGGTCAGGGCTTCTTTAGAGTTGGTAAGGGTGGAGTCCCCATTTATTTCAGCCTACAATTCCGCTATCTGCTTGGTTAGAATTGCAATTTGTTCATTAGCTGTTTCGATACCAAGGACCATCCAGTGTCGCGAACAGTTGTTCGCGACAAAACTGAAGCCTTCACGAAACTTAGGTACGTCGATAAAGATTGCGGGTTCAACTTTAACCTGTAAGCCTACAGGAATGATGTTGGATTGTAAGCACTGTGCTAAAAATGTCCGTGCAGTTTCCTTCTGATCAGTTTTTTTTCCAAACGTTCCAACTTGTTAACTTTGTCGTTGAGCGAGAAATCAATGGCAGGTATGGTTGGAGACAGAAAACTGTTGGCTGGATCTAACAAAAGTTGCTTAATGTAATCCTCAGTATAAGAAAGGACCTCCTTATCAACCATATTGGTTGAGTGATAACTAATTAAAGTGCAAGATTTCAAAAGAAAAACTAGGTAGATTTAGGAAAGAAGAAAGAACCTCGCAGACCAGCGTCTGCTCGAAGTATGTTGTAAATAATTGGGTTGGACCCATGTAGTCAGTGGGACCTGGGTAAGTAGTCGATATATATATATAAAGGGGTCCCAGACCAAGCAAGTGATACCTTTGGCAATCACATAAATGATTGGCGCCAATATCTTTATCACGGTCCTTTAGATACGGATAGCATCCAGCGCAGAAAAAGGCACAGCCTGGTCACGGACCACGTCTTTTCTGGCCGCCCCTGTTTTCCCTCCAGGTAATTACGAAAATGTTCAGTATGTAACATGTGGCTCTATCCTCAGTATAACCTCCCACCTTTAATTTAACCTAATTTATCCTTTAATCTTGAATGTAACGGGCTTTTCCGTTTTTTACTGTGTCGGGACTCTTTTGAGACCGGTTTAAGTAATTAGTTTTCACTTCTATTTTGCTCAGGAATCAGCCCCACCATACCCTCCACGTCCTGACGAAGACCCGCGTAGTAAGGATCTACTGTCCTACATTTTCTGGGTCGAAACGTAGACATTTATCTACAACTTCGAACTCCTAACATTAGCTTGAAATATACAGCAGATTAGGAGCTTCTGTCATAAAATGTTTTCGATGTATGCATTTTTTATTTGACCTCTCATATGGGGATCAACGACATTTATGATTTTGATCTATGGATTTATGCATATGTAAATTTGATTAGTGATGTATAACTATCAAAAATGTGTTTCTTTTTTTCCCTGCACTTTCTCCCTTCTCCCTGTGGGCGCATTGAATTTGTGTATACTATGATCGATTCTCTGATCATTGAATGGTTGTAACGGTGCGGTGAAAATAAAAACACTATGCACCCTCATTTGTTTTGGATCAATTTAACTGAATATTGTGATCACTAAAAATTCATTCTGTGCTTGGTCTGGGAGCCCTTTATATATATATCAGTGCCAGAGATAGCCATGACTAGATAAAGATAGCACAGCATCTTAGTATCACTCGCAGTTTGGCCGAAAAGGACATAATACAGTAATACACCTTCAAGTGTGTATTCAGCACCACCATGCATCTAGAAGTACAACGTGGTAAGTTACAATATCCAGGGCAGAATGTGCCACATCAGAGACTGCACAGAAGGTAGACTGTGCTGCTGTCTGTGGCCCAATCCCCATGTCTCATTCAAGTCCAGAAACAGTTTCATAGAAAGCCAGAGGCCAGCATCTTCACTGGAATCCGTACACCTCTAAGCACTGCGGCGGAGGCCACAGCTGCTACCTGCTGTGTCCTCTGCCCAAATGTGGGAAAAAACCTTCTGACAGGATGTCACCTCTTGGAAGAGGAAGCAGCATGTCATGGCAAGTAACATGTGGCAGGGCTTTCTTTGATGACGCATGCATGTTACTCGGTCAAGTGTGTACGTGCTAGGCTTAGGGGTCTTGAAAACTAATGCATTGAATTGTGATAGTACTTAACGGAGCACGCAAGATGGTTATATCCTTTTTTTAAGCAGTTTGGCATTATTCACACCAACAAAAATAACAGCAATGCAGCAGAGGAAACGTCCATTTAGCTGTTCAGAGAGCTATGTGTAGGAAACAGCATTACAAGGTCATCCAACCCAGGACAGAGCAAATGTGATAGCATATTTCTTTTCACTTGCTTACCATTCAGACATGCCTCTAACTGAGGCATTGTTTGTTCTGTGGTAAAGATACCGGAGACTGAACTACAACTTCCCCACCCTCTTCTATAGAGATTTTTTGAGGAGAAAGATGTAAACAAACTTATGAATTTTGGAGGAGTAGAGGACTGGTTGGTTGGGGGAAATGCTGGTGACCAACTGCAAGGTTTAAACCCCATGGCTGCTAAGGGTTTTCCCCCCCGGTGCTGGGATCCCAGATTTTCCATTGTTCATGACGAGCTCAGCTCGTCATGAGTGCAGCTCCGCTGTGCCTCATGACGAGCTGAGCTCGTCATGAGCATGGAAGGAGTTAAAGGTATTCAGTGGTACGTTATGAATTGGAGTAAAATAGTTATGGACAATACTAATCATACACCAATATAAACACGAAGATGCTAATATTATCCATATTGGCGGTAGGTATGTTATGTTAATTGTTTTTGTACCGCGCACAGCTGCCCCAGCAAAGGGGCGTCCTGGCGCCACAAGAAGGTATACACAACACAGCATTAAAAGAGACTCAATCAGGAATTTTTATTAAAAATAAAAGTTTTGATGGCCCGTCTGAACTGGAGTAGATCATCCAGTGCCCGAGTCTCAGCGGCCACTACACGAAAGGAGCGGCCGCCTGTCCTACTCAACCTGAAACGTGGGACCGCCGACAAGTTCTGACCCATCGATCTCAAGGATCGCAAGGGGACGTAAGGGGTCAAGAGGTTCACCAGGATTAGGGGGGCCATGCCTTTTAAAATTTTAAAAGCCAGGCAAAGCACATTGAACTTGATCCTCTGGCCAACAGGCAGCCAGTGGAGCGATTGCAATGTTCTCGAAACCGAACATCGCCTGGGCAAACCTGCCACCACTCTGGCTGCGGCGTTTTGCACTCGCTGCAGCCGCGTAAGTTCAGCCTGGTTGATTCCTGCCAGCAGCGCACTGGCATAGTCTATCCTGGATAGTACTGAAGCCTGAACCACTAACTGTCTGGTGGGGGCATCGAAAAATTTAAGTATTGGTCTAAGGCCCCTAATAATGCCATAGCAAGAGGCTGCCACTCTCTTGGTATGGCAGGTGAAACTGAGTGTAGGGTCCAACCAGACCCCAAGATTTTTTATCTCCATTACAGGAGAGGGGGTCATTCCCAATTCCGACGGCCACCAGTTATCATTCCACCATCCTGCCTGCTTTCCCACAACCATGACCTCTGTCTTCTTAGTGTTCAATTGGAGACAGTTCAGATTCATCCAATTGGCCACGGCACGTAAACCCTCGCAAAACCTGAGGGCCTCCACATCTGAGTCCCCACTCAACGTGACCGCCAGCTGCGTGTCATCCGCGTACGAGACCATTGTCAGGCCCCAACGCTTGACTACCGCAGCCAGCGGTCTAACGTACAGGTTAAATAAAGTGGGACTCAGAGATGATCCCTGTGGGACCCCCAGTGTCAGCAGGTAAGAGGTAGATTTGCCGGGTGGAATAGCAACCTGGAATGATCTGAGAGGAAGGACCGGAACCAACACAAGGCGGACCCTCTAAGCCAATTCATTACCAATAGTAGGGATGTGAGTTATAAAATGATTTTTTCTAATTTTCATTTTATTTTATAGTATGACTGCTGAAATATTATAATACATATTCCTCTATTCTGATACACAAGGTTTGTGTGCCGATTGTACATATGACATAACTTATCAGAAAACACCAATAATTGTGTATGTCGACTGCTTTCAGGGGCAGGTTGAGAGTTCAAACACCTACAAATAATACTTGCAGATAAAAGCTTATCTGGTAGGACTGTTTGACTCTTAAATCTCTGTATCTAGACAAGAATAACTCATTGCAAAGAAGTTTGAGAGACACCTGCCTTTTTTCCTGTTCTCTGAAGGTAGTGTAATAACTAAGACCCATGGAGCCAAATGAATCTTTGTGGGTGTGCCCTGCAATTTGGGGGTTCACGACACAGTGCTGTAGGTCCCTGCTGACCACTCGTGGTGGGCTGAGCCAATTCCACTGTGATGGGAACGGTCACACAGGTCTGATTGAGATAACTTAGTGCATAAACTATTCAAAAAGGTGATCAGCACCTGGCCCTAAAGAGCTCAAATCCAGGAGATTGGAAACACCTGGGAGAGAAGGACTAGGATGAAGGGCACAGTAGCTCAGTAAAATAAGTGTACCTATAGCGTGTTCTGTGAAGCATTAAGTTTTACATGTGTATAAAATTATTTTTTCCTAAGCATGTGTTGGACGATCAGTTACTGTGCTGCAGGCCAGTTGAGTTAGGAGATTTCACACCTTCACACTTACTCCCTGAGAAGAATGTGACTGTTTGCCGTTATTACAACTGAAGTCAAGTGTTAAAGAGATTGTACTTAGCCCAGTTTGCAGAGCCATAGGCGACTGTACCCCTGTACACCAGAGGTAAATGACTGCAGGCCCAGCAGCCCTTGCTTGCCTTGTGGCCACCAAAACAGGGTCTGACACTGACATAAGAAACACAAACTGATAAAAGGACCTGGTAGGTAGGCTCCATGGTTTACGCCATCACTGAGGGACCACAAAAAGAAACTCAAGAGCTCTGGAAAGAGGTTGGAAGAAAAATCAGCAGGACTCAGCCAGAAACCTCTATCGAATCTCCCTCAAAGCATACAAAAAACAAATCACACTTGCTAAAGCCGAATACTACGAATCCCGCCTAAAGAAGGCAGCCAATGTACAGAAAGAGACTTTCAAGATTCTGTCGGAGTTGACTAAAAAACCCGACAGATCCCAGTCCCCCATAGATTGCAATACCTTTCAGGGATACTTTCGGGAGAAAGTAAGAACTATTATCCAGGAGACCAAAAGTGGTACGTTAAAAGGGATGGATACACCTACAGCCCCTCATGAACCAGTTGATTGCTCCATCGCACTGTTTCCAGAGATTGACATACGGAGTCTGGAACAGCTGATGGATAGAATCAAATCTGGATCTCCAGCGGACCCGTGTCCACCGAAAGTCTTTCAGGCAGCCCGTCCCTTATTGGAGGAGCGCGTTATCTCCCTCCTAAACAGATCCTTGAAGACAGGGCAAATACCAGCAGAACTTAAAGAAGCGCGTGTAAGACCCCTACTGAAGAAGCCAGGCGCAGATCCTGCAATACTAAAGAACTACAGGCCGATTTCTCAGCTACCATTCCTTTCAAAAGTACTGGAACAACATCTACTAAAATCCCTGTCCAAGTACTTGGAGTCTCACCATCTACTCCATGAACAACAGGCAGGGTTTCGAGCACATCACAGCACCGAGTTGGTGATGCTCGCGGTGCTGGATGAATTGAGAAGCCTGGCTGACGGTAAGAGACCGAGCGCCCTGATTTTGTTAGATCTGTCAGCGGCGTTCGATACCGTCAGCCATGCTCTGCTCCTAGAAAGAATGAGTGACTTCGGTATCAATGGCCTGGCCTTCAAGTGGTTGCAATCCTTCCTGTCGGGTAGGACCCAAAGAATACAACTTGGGGATGAAACATCTGTAGTGGGGACACTAGAATGTGGGGTACCTCAGGGCTCGGCCCTATCCCCACTTCTATTTAATCTATACCTGCAACCTTTGATTGCTTCCCTGGCGCGCATGGGCTGCACAGTATTTAACTATGCGGACGACACTCAGCTGTTGCCGAGTGTCGATAACACAAGTGCCGCACAACTTCACACCCAGAACATCTTGAGGTACACGGTCCAATGGATGACTGAAAATCTTCTAAAAATTAACCCAGATAAGACCGAGGTATTGGTGATCCCATCTGCCACCTCACCGTGGTCTGACCTCTACTGGCCAGCAGAGTTAGGCCCGGCCCCTAAACCAAGCCCAAATGTAAAGAGCCTGGGGATCAAACTTGATTGCGACCTATCAATGGTCAATCAGATTTCCTCCGTGGTGGGTAGCTGTACCAACATTATTCGACAGCTACGTAAGCTAGTACCTGTCATCTCCCAATCCATGCTACGTTCCATTGTCGCAGCTACCGTGATCTCGAGGATAGACTACGGTAATGCTCTTTACCTTGGCCTGCCAAAAACCCTGACTAATAGGTTACAGGTCATTATGAATGACGCTGCTCGTCTCATCTTTAGACTGCCAAGACGATCCAAAGCATCTCCCCTGCTACAGAGCCTCCACTGGCTCCCTATTAAGGAGCGAGTGGAATTTAAAAATCTGTGTATAGCTCACAAAGCAATCCACGGGCTGGCGCCTGCCTACATCAAAGACCGCATGGAGGTGTATAGCCCAATGAGAACCCTAAGATCTTCAGATTCTCAATTATTGGTCTGCCCCCGGTACAAACTTGTTACCAAGGGAGGAAGAGCCTTCTCTGTGCTAGTTCCTCAGCTATGGAATACATTACCTGAGTCGCTGCGCAGGGAAGAGAACCTCCTACGCCTTAGGAAGGGTTTAAAAACGCTATTGTTCAGGAGGTCCATGAATACTATCTAGACTAGTGGATCCCGCTCTCTGTACTGCCAAGTTGTTGTTTGTATCATCGATTTCCAAGCGCCTAGAGGCCTGTAGGTGATTGGGCGCGCTATAAATCAAAAAAATAACAAATAGCAAAAAAGATGAAAACGAGAACTGTCAATCTGAAGAACATCTATTTATTGACAACTGATGTAGAATATATTAGTATAGGTAGTTTAGGAAAAAACTTGATTGATCATTGCAGCAATAAACATTGACAAAGTTTCAGGAAAAATACGTTTTTTCAGTAGTCTTTTCTAATATGCCATGATAAACGAGCGAGGAAGGGAAAGAAATGTGCTATTCTAAAGGCACAGAGACCTGCACCATGCTACTAGATGATTTTCCGGAAGCCCAAGGCCTTTGAATTTCACGAGCTTCCATAAGACTACCACACCTTCCTAGACAACAGTATGGTCAAAATTCTGTATCTATAACTACTTCGTAATATATACATGCATTCTACCCATCATCTAAATATGATGATTAGGCCTGTCCAAATCCAGGTGAATCCAGTATCCTAAAGTTGTTTGTTTTAAATGCTTCATAGGATACTGAAAAGGGGGGGCGGAACACATTTCCACAAGTGTTTGCCTCTGGAAACAGGCATTCAGACGTGGCTTTTGTATGCATGCAGGAACTCTTTTGATGGTTGAGGATTAAAGCCAAATGGTGGAACTGTGCTCGTACCAGTCACAAAACACTGAATGTCTTAATCTGGCTTCACATGCAAGCTCTTAAAGAAGAAGAAAAAATGTTTTAGTCAAACAATTACTGCAACAATTGTGATTGTTTTTATTCCATCTGCTAAATGAATACAGTAATGATTGATCCATAAATAAAGACCCCAGATGATTTGCTATGTATCATTTCACAAAAAAACACATGAAACTTAGATTATCTGCTTAACAACAGAGAACACTTCTAGTCCTGGTGTGAAAGTATGTACCATCGCCACAATCCTGCTCGCCTTCCCCTCCCTTTAATAGAAGGCTTCTCCTGTTCAACATGGTGTAAGCATGGCAGGTGTTGAGGAAAGCATGTCAGACGTACGGGCATCATAGGTATACTGTGTATATGTGTTATGGTAGAGAAACTGACCATAAAGTAGAGGTGCAATTGCAGGGAGCAGGTGAGCAGAGTGACAACATAGACAAAAGCAAATTATTTACCTAGAAAGGCAGTGAGAATGGGAGAGTCCCAAGACAGCCACTCTGGACTGCATTTGCACAATCCACATGCGGGGGCTGTTTGCTTTTCACATTATTGTGTTTGCTACTTTGGTCTGGGAAAAGAGATAAGTGCTGTTCCCAAGAAGTGTGGCAGCTGGGAAGGTTCCTGTTTGGCTAGGAAATCTTGATTGGCTGAGGATGCTGCAACTCACTCTTACGCTCCTCCTTTTTCTTCCCAAGGGCCTCACTAGAGCTGAGGAGGTGCTGTGATGGGCACATATAACACAAGATTCTGAGTGTCCTCACCTGAGCCAACTGAAATGGATTTTCAAAAGCTCAGGTTGGCTGCTGTCAATGGCATCAGTGACACAGCCAAGTTTTCCATCTACCTGTATTTCAACATGTTAGACATATTATCTCCATTTGTGTGTCACTTATCGCCCATAAGTGACACTTTATAGGGCGGAGATTGCATCAGTTATGCCTAATTAATAAAATACATTACTATGTTTTGTGCAATCTAATCGTCTTAAAGCATGCAGTGATTTTAAAGATCTTAAGAAAGCTGCCATACATGCAAAGTTAAAAGCATATATAGGTGGGACGTTTCCATGTTCCGCATGCGGATTATTCACTCTGATTGGCTCTGGTTTAGTGGCTGCCAAGGAGCACAAATGACAGGACTCAGTGCTGTGGATAAGAAGTTGGTAGATTACAAATGCCATGCAAATGATGCTGTAAAACTGATATTTGGTAATATATTGTGACTTTGTATTGTGCAGGAGATGTTACTGTTTGCTTTGCTAAACATTAGAGACTATAGTATTGTTACCGCTTCACCACTGTCACACAATTTCAAGGAATGGAGCTTTGCTTTTGGAAAAATTCAAGTTGCTTGCATCTTAGGCGTGGTGAGAAAAGGGATTTTTGTCCTTTTCTTTTTTGATTAAAAAAATCTACTTGCCGCTGGTCAGATTTCAAATTGAGGTGGATCGTGTACCACTTACACTCGGTTGCATACTAAGTCAACTACGTATTTGGCTTCAGTCTGGCTCAACATACCAAAGAATTCCCCACATTTAACTAATAATGTTAAGGCAAACTAAGTCACCAATTTAGTTTCTATTTATATTTCACATGTTTTACTTAATCTTGCATTCCCTAATGGGGAGTTAGCTATATCCAAGATCAATCAATCAATCAGGGGTTTGTAAAGCGCTAGCTACTCACCCTGAGCGAGTCTCAGGGTGCTGAAGGAAAGGGGGGGGGGTCCGCAGTTCATGGAGGTTCATTGAGTTCCATCAAAGAGCTAGGTCTTGAGATCCTTTAGGAACTTGGGAAGTGATCCCATCTGTCGGAGGTGTAGAGGGAGGGAGTTCCAAGCCTTGGGCGCGAGGAGGGAGAAGAACGCCCTCCTGTTCTGCTTTTCTTGATCCTAGGTACTGCTGCGAGGGAGTGCTTCACAAGGTACTGGAAAAAGTAAGAGAGAACCACCAGTACGCTTTGAAGAATCAGCGCTATTTCCAAGACCACCCGAGGCAACTGGAGGGAGCATGACACCCCTCCCAGGCTGAAAGAAACGGACTGCAGATAACAACGAAGAAACGAGCTCACACCACAGTTAAGAAGTACCAGGACTCCATAATTTGGATTCCACGTGGCCACATACAAAGTATCACGGTAGACAAGTCCTGTTTTGAACATCCACCTTCCCTGATGAAGACCTTCACAACAAGAAGTGCCATTTAGAAGGTTGAAACGCATGGGCCCATTTTGAGAGAGGTTCTTGGGTGAACCGGGCAGAAAGTAGATCCCAAACTGGACTAAACCAGCCCCAAACTCAGGGTCCTTCTTTCTTTTGTGTTGTGAGAAACTTCCCTGATATCCCTCTTGGCGAGAAAGAGCACTAATACCATGAGGACAGTAGAAAGTAGCAATCTTCCCTTGCTCTTGCCTAGAATTTAATAGGACTGTTTCTGGACGTAAAGTTCATATCTATATATGTACCTGTGAAGAATTGGTCTTTGTTTGATTTCCTTTGTTTGACACACCTTTTTTGAATGTATAAAGCACCATATGTTTAAGCTTTTTTCACTGTACATAATCACTGAACACATTGCTTTGTCTAACTGTACATATTGATAATAATTGGTTTGAATATGTCCAATGATGGGTATGGTGGTTTTGCAAATTGAATAAGAAAAAAGAAAACTGCAAATCCATATATCCCAACGGTAATTAAAAAAATCGTATGGGCAATGAGTTGTTTGTCCAATTGACGGAAGTCATGCTGTTTGGAGAAGCCAGGATGCTATGGGCCCCGGATTGGTGGCCACAGGATTTGGGAGCAGCCCCAGAACCCAAGCAGATAGTGAAAAACCTGGGGGTCCGTCTGGACCAAGAACTATCACTAAAACAGCATTCCAACTTCATCTCGGGTTCTTGTTTCCATACCATCAGCCTGCTGCGGAAAGTCTTTCCTTTACTGCCAGATTCCTTTAGGAGGACGCTAGTACAGGCACTCGTGCTAAGTCGGATCGATTACTGTAATGGCCTGCTGCTTTCTGCCAATGAAGGCGTGTTGGCTAAGCTCCAGGTCATTCAAAACACAGCAGCCCGCCTGGTTCTGAATGCTCCGCCAAGAACTCCATCTAAACCCCTCCTTGAGCAATTACATTGGCTCTCGATCCGGCAAAGAACAAAATTCAAGATAGCCTGTCTAATACACAAATGTCTCCATGGACAAGGGCCTGCATATCTGGAAAACAAATTTATTCCCTATATTCCATCCCGAACACTAAGATCAAGTAATAATCTGCTCCTAGTGGTGCCCCGCGCCAAGAAAGCGAGGCATGGGAATAAAGCGCTGTCAATTGCAGGACCCACATTATGGAACAAACTCCCTTTGTCCCTAAGACAGTGTACTGAGCACTTAAAATTCAGAAGGCAACTGAAAACCGTCTTATTTAAAAATGAGATCTAGCATCTGCTCCAATTCACATCTTCTGTTTAGTCAGCACCAAGCGCAGAGATACTCCATCTGGAGTCGATTCGAGCGCTATAAAAACCAGCAAATAAATAAATAAATAAATGGTGTCAGAGGTATTCAGTTGTTGCACATACGGGCCGAAGGGAGAGTGCGCCGGGGAGCATGGAACACGAGGCGGTGGTTCAGGTTAGCGGGTCCGGAATTGTGTAGGGCCTTGTGTGCGTGAGTGAGAAGCTTGAAGGTGATTCTCTTCTCACAGGGGAGCCAGTGTAGGGTCGGTAGGTACTGGCTGATATGGCAATGGCACTGTAGATTGAGGACTAGTCTGGCAGCGCCATTCTGGAGTTTGCAGGTGAGGTTTTTGCTGACCCCCGAGTACAGTGCGTTGCCATAGTCAAGTCTGCTACTGATGAGGACTTGTGTGACGGTTTTCCTGTGTTCGGGGGGATCCACTTGAAAGTCTTGCGGAGGAGGCGTAAGGTGTGGTAGAAGGAGGAGGTGAGGGCTTTGACCTGGCGGTCGGTCCATTTTGAGTTTGGATTCCAGAATGATTCTGAGGTTGCGTGTGTGGTCCATGGGGGTCTCCGAGGGCGGAAGGCCACCAGGTGTTGTTCCAGGCATCGGTGTGTGGGCCCGTGATGAGTATCTCTGTTTGGACCTGTTGAGCTGGAGGCAGCTGTTCTTCATCCATCTGGCGACGGCTTCCATTCCGTCTTTAAAGTTGCGTTTGAGGAGGATGGGTTCATTGGATAGGGAGAGGATGAGCTGGGTGTCGTCTGCGTACGATGTGATGTTGAGTCAGTGTGCTCTAACGGCGGATGTGAGCGGGGCCATATAGATGTTTTTCCCCGTAGTACTACACTTATACAGTGCATAATTTGAATTTAGTACCCTCCTGATTTGTATTAATGGTCATGATTCAGCCCTCAGAATTCCAAGTTTCTCACAGTGCCTGCCAGGGAGTCAAAACGTGTTAAAGTACATGATCATTTAAACCCATGTAGAGCGCACAGAGCAATGGGCACGTATTTCAGTTCCAATTGTGTTTCTGTGCAACTGTGTGAAGGGGGTATACAATTGTCAAAATATCGATGAGATGAAAGTAAAGGAAAATGCAGTGTTACAGGTGAGTAGGTTTGTTGTGTTGGAAATGGAGTGAAGGAGATGTAAGTGTACTTCAGGAAACAATGAAAAGAGGATGCTGAAGAGGAAAGATGTGGTGTGTGATACGCAGATGGAAAAAGATATGTTGTAATTGTACCTAGATAGCGCTTACTACCCCTGCCAAGACAAAGTGCTTTTCAGCGAGTAGTACCCTGCTCCGGAACCCAAAGATGATTAGTGGTGGGTTAGTGCAGAAAAATATGTGTTAATTTGAGTGGTGGACATGTCAATCTGTTAGTTTGATTGAAAAGGATAATGGAGAGATAGAAGAGGGGAGAGTCTAGAAAGTGTTATTTAGGATCTCATAGTTGTAAGAGGAGCCTCGGGTGGAGTAAAAGGAGAGCTGGAGGAGGGAAGAGTCTTAACCCCTTCGATGCTCATGACGGAACGGTTCCGTCATGAGCATCGGTCGACCTGGGCTCATGACGGAACCGTCCTGTCATGACCACACCCATTAACATTGGGGCCCAGCGCCGGCGGTAAATCGGGGCAGCACGGATGTGGTTAAAAGGGATTAGGGAAATCCTAGTGGTAACATAAGGTTTTGGGTGAACCAAGCAAGGATAGAGGGGAGAGGGTCTAGAAAGGTTTATTTTGGCGATCACAGTAGTAGAATGAGGTTTGGGATGAGTTAGAGTGTGGAGGTAGATGATATATTGAGAGAGGTATAGGGTGAGACAGTAGTGCATACGAAAGAATCAAAGGTTGAATTTATTATTTTCTATATTATTTTAGTATCTTTTTTCTTCGTCTAAAGTAGGAGTAAAGTAATACATTTATAGAGATACATAACTACATAGAACGGATATACATATTTTTTTACTGTAGGAATTAGGTAATTAACAAAGACACATAACTAAATAGAAGGAGTATACAGTAAGGTAATTGCCACTCTTATCAAAGGCAACCAAGTTTGAAAATATAAGCAGACTGTCACCAAGCTTAAATTTTGTAGACTTTTTCTATTTACGATGGCAAAAATGCACTGAATTTCGTTTGTAAGTTTACCTTTTGTGACAAACTGATGCAAAAAGTCACATTCTTTACACAAATGTGTGGAAAGGATACCTCTTAACTATAATTTGAAGTGGCAAAATTTTAGATAGTCCAATCAACCATGACTTGCCTATTTTTGATAATACCTACATCATAATCTGTCTGCATGTTGCTTCATTCAGATACCATGATGAGCTGAAGGCAGGTCTGATAGCTCAATGCATTCGCTCCAGGAATTTGTGTTTGACTTCATGGTCACAGGTTTAAACTCTGCTGGATTGACAGCCATTCAGCTGCGTGATCATGTCCGCAATGTGTTGACCTGGATGTATTTCTCTTTCGATTGCTTTGTTGGCCTGTTGCATAGTAATCTGGTTTTATAGAAGAATAAAGTACCCCAAGTACCATTTTCTATATTTCCTAGCATTGCTTGGTCCCCACAAAATCACCAGTACCCCCTTATTGCAGCTTAACTGTGCATTTGTTTTGCAATTACTGCCAGTGCCAGCTTCCTGCTCTGCCCATGTACTGCCAACAAATACCAGTTTGTCACACACTGTTTACCCAATCCAGCTTCTCAAAAGGTTTACCAGTGCCAGCTTCCTCATTAACCATCAATGCCAGTTTCTTATACTGGGTTCAACAACATTGTCAGGGCAAGATTTGTATCTCATACTCTTTAAGGAAAACATTCAAATTAAACAATGGTTCATATTGTTAGGTGTTTAGAAGGGTGTTGTCACTCTATCCTTGAGAGTGAGTGAAAGAACAGCCAATGCGTGTTTCACCCCTTTACACGGCCATCCAGCCTGGGGCTTCGGTTACCGACATTATCAGTAAGAGCACTTCGGTAACGGCATTACGCCCGATATTAGAGAAGTAACAAGGAAACTTAATTGACCCAGACGAACCCACCAATTAAAAACTCCCTGAGAAAGCCCCAGGCTGGATGGCCGTGTAAAGGGGTGAAACACGCATTGGCTGTTCTTTCACTCACTCTCAAGGATAGAGTGACAACACCCTTATAAACACCTAACAATATGAACCTTTGTTTGACTGGAATTTTTTCCTAAAAGAGTACGAGATACGAATCTTGCCCTGACAACCTTGTTGAACCTTGTTTACATTAGGGGGTTAGGGGTTTCCCCCTGTCAAAGGGCAAGTATCATAATGAAACACATTTTTGCTCAATATACGTCCAGTAAGTGATCGGGCCCTATCACTCTTCATCTCATAAAACAGTTTCTTATACTGCCAACTAATGTCATTTTCGCATACTGCCCTTTAAGTGCTGAATCCTCATACTGCCCACTGGTGCTTACATCTTACAATGTTAAACAGTGTCAACTTTGCACACTGCCCATCAGTGCTGGTCACCTCCTACTTCCTACCAGTGCCAGCTTCTTACACTGGTTGCTAGGGACATCTGCTCATAGTGGCTGTAAGCGCTGGGTGCTTGTACTGCCCACCGGTACCAGCATCTTACATTCCTACTGCCCAATGCTCATGCTGATCCCACTGATAATTTGCTTCCGTGATCCACATACAAATGTGCGAGGAACAGTCGAATCTACGTGAAATAAAGCGAAATTGATCGCAGACACCTGCGCAAAATCAGCACAGGTGGAAAGAGTTGCTTGGGGCACGGTTCACGTTTTAATCTTGGACAGATACTTAGACTGGGGCCAGAT
This sequence comes from Lissotriton vulgaris, assembly GCF_964263255.1. Taxonomy (NCBI): domain Eukaryota; kingdom Metazoa; phylum Chordata; class Amphibia; order Caudata; family Salamandridae; genus Lissotriton; species Lissotriton vulgaris. The sequence continues at coordinate 516,332,825 of NC_141695.1, read as the reverse complement.
GTGACTTTCACATAGATGTGAAAAGGGAGAGAAAAAGCATTGATTTCACTAAAGTTTACGAAGTGCAGCTTTGTAATCAGCAGTTAACATAGAAACACCTACGGACGGCGGGGTAGAGGGTGAAGCAAGTTGTAGCAGTGATGGAACAACTGGTTCTCATATTTGCTGCTCACCACCCCCTTCACAACTCCTCAGCGGACAAAACAAAGAACTGCAATTTGTGAATATGGCCTGCCTGCTCATGTTGTGCTACCTGCCACACACATACATACATTAAGCTTAGCACAGCAAGAGGTGGAAGAAAGAGGGGGTGCATGAAGAGAGGGTGGCTGCAAGAGTGTGTCATGCCGCTGACCTAGGGAGGGAGGGAGATGGCAGGCAGTGTAGAGTCACTGGTAATCTCAGGTTTGGACTAGGTAAACACAAGGGCAGCACAACTGAATTCACCAGCAATGGAAACCGTATTACCTTGTCAGAGTCAAACCCATAATGTGCAAATCACACCAAAGATTAAGGACCACACAGATGTGAGGCAACTGGTTACTGAAGCCGGAAGGAAGACAAAGTAGAGCATCATGTCCAGTACAACAAGTAACACTTGAAATCATGTCTTCAGTTCTGCGGCCACACCCGAGTACTGTGTGCTGTTATGTAGGCCATACCTAAGTTCAGGGTACTGGTCCAGTTCTCCAGGCTGTCGCATTAGTATTGCGGACTAAAGGCCACACCGGAGCAAAGTCTGACTGGCCTACAGAGAAATCTTGCAATGTTTAAAGAGCTGGTCTGAGAGGCTGGTCTGTGGGCCTGTTTTGTAGTCTTGTGGGCTGGGTTTAATGTTAACTCTCCTAATATCCCAAATATTGTCTCCAGCAAGGACAAATGCATGCAGACCCACATACTTTGCACAACAGCTATACAATGTTTTTTATATGTTCAAAACAACCTAATTTGAAAATCTGGGTTACATTTTTAACTACCTGCTAAAGGGGCCACTTTTATTTTGGTGCCCGGGTCTATTTTCTGTCCCAGACAAACACTTTGCCTAATATTTGAGTACTGTGTCCAGTTCAGCAAAGTGTGCTTTGTAGTTAGCGCTGCAGGTCACTCCATGAGAATACTTAGGTCCAGTCTGAAGTATTGCATCCAGTCCTGAGGGCCAAAACTGTGCCCAGTTGCTTGAGCATGTGTCTCCTCCCAAGTATTATGTTTAGTTCTGCAACTCGCACCCGAGTATAACGTCCATTTCTGTTGGCCACACCCGAGTACGGAGCCAGATCTGTAGGCCACACCCACATTATTGTGGGCAGTTCTGCAGGCCACCTTGTGAGTATTGTATCCTGTTTTAACATTCTACAGAATGTTGCCTAACTGTAAATGAACATATACAATATGGCGGCCACCATTGTGTCCAGTACTGCCGGCAGCATAGGGAGTAGGGCAGGGCTTTAAGTGGGCTGAACAAATTTGGGGGGGGGGGGGGTCTCTCATAGGGGCGTGGCCGATGTAATTAAGGATGTGGCTTAAAACAATTAAGCTAAAAATCTGCACTTAGCAGTGTGCTGCCAGATTGTTATTTTAATGCTTCTGCCCATTCATCCATCCAGCTATACAACACAAGAAGCCAAATTACACCTACAACAAGCCAGGACTAATGGCTTTGTCAATGGTTGTAAATTGCATAAGATAAATGAGCAACAACTATGACTTTGTTGTATATCATTTTGAAAATGTTTCAGTTCTTGTGCGCAAGGTTGTGGCGAAAGGCTAGAGCTGTCGACTTTCAAGCGGAGAAAGTAGGTTTGAGCTTGCGGTTGGCTCAACATCCTGTGATTCAACAAATTAATATGTTCCGGAGTAATGTAACTGGTGCTCATGTAAAGCGTTCCATGTTTGTCCAGTATAAAACTGAAACACGAGTTTCTTTGAAGTTGCATCAAAAGCAGTGACGGATGGTACTATTGCAAAGTTTTTTTTCACCCCAAGCGTAAAAATGGAGAGCCCGATAGGGACCCGTCTAGGTACCTGCTTTTAACAAGTGCTGGTGATGAGCATTGGAAAGACCCAGCCCACTTAAAGCCCTGGAGTAGGGAGTCCTGCAGTAATATCCTGGAGTATGGCATACATCTAGATTATGGTGGTCAGTTATAGGCGACACATTAAAGCGCTGTGGGCAGTTCTGCAGACCCTATTTGGAGTATGGTGTCCTGCTCTAACATTCTATGGAGTATTATTACATTACATATGGCTCCCAAATGTAAGTAAACATCTTGATTACAATATTGGGTTAGTCATGGGTTCCATATCTGGAAATCTGTACATTGTTACGCAGGGCAGTATTTTGTCATTTTCTAACATTCTGGAGTATGGTGTCCTAACTTTAAGTGTTCATCTGGCATATGGTGGCCATTTGTATCGAGCAGAGACAGTATTTCGTGCATTTATGGAACAATATTTGGACTTGTGTGGTCATGCCTTGAGCTCACATCTGGAGCACTGTGCTGCGTTCTGCAGACCACGTCTTTGGGAGCAGCAAAGCAGATTAGACTCCGTCTGGAACGGAGCTGTTGAGACGGACATTTTGCTAAAGCAGCACACCAGGTAAACAATGAGGTTGGGGCACGATAAAAGGGGGGACCTTTTTATGTCTCGAGGGCATGCAGTCAGATGCGAGCATGTTCCAGGATCCTTCGGCGCACGTGGCTAACATATACTCCTTGCCGACATGCATGTGAGGGGTGCTCAGAGCAGAAAATAAAACACACATCAGTCTGGTATAAATATATTAAATGCAGGTTCCGTTCCCGTTCCGCTGCAAAATAAAACTGACTAGAGAGGTGGACAAACATAATTCGCCACGGATGTAACTAAGCATCAAAGAAAAGTTCACATCAACCAGGTAGATTAATTAAAGGATGTCCAACCCTCACCTTCCGCCTGGGCTGAAAGTATTTCATTTCTTTCTACATTGATAGTAGAAGCATAACTGACAGAAGGAAATTATATGCAAAAATGTCTTCATTTTTAGAAGAAACTAAATTCCCGGGCAGTGTGGAGCGGCCGTTCAGTTCCCCTCCCCTGTTGTAGGTACATAGGAATAATGCGGCCTACCCTGCACCTCTGAGCCCTGTCCTTTCCTAGCCACCCCTACCCGCATCCGGTCTGGCTTACCTCGCTGGTGCTTGCGGAGGATGCCGCGCTCGGGGTGGGCGAGCGCTGCAGCATCACCAGTGCCATGGTGAGCTGAGCGCTGGCCATGGGATTATGCTTCGGAGGCCGGGGGCTAGAGACCGCCGCTTAGGGGCCTCCATTTGCAGCAGCAAATACCGGCGCGTGCTGCGGCTTTCTCACTCACCTGTCCTGACGGTTTGCGAGTTAATTCTCTGCTTTCTGCCCGCTCCCTGCTTGAAGGTTGCCCACTAACCTAACAACTCACCTTCCACGATACTTTAGATAGATGTGTGCCTTGGGACAGCTTACACAATGTTTTCAGAAGGAGGTGCGGGGTTTTGAAGTCAGGCTGGGGGGCTCGACTTGCTGACTTGAGTAGCTTTTCGGCACTGGCAGGCACCGAATCAGTGTCACTGTCCACCAAAACCCTCTAAGGCAGCCTTAGCGAGGACATACGGCTGGAAGTGCTTCACCAGGAGACCAGTGCTGCCCGAGAAGGTACTGGCGGGGGCAGGCCAACATACATGGCTGTCATTGGTAGGCTTTGAGCTCTATGAGATTGACGGCCTTCTGATCCAAACAGCACAGCAGGAAAGGGTGTGGCTAGACTCCATGCTGCCTGTTTCTGCATGTGTTTTTCAATGTGTTCCAACCTACAATCCCTCCTCTTCCTGACCTGCTCCGTTCACTGTCTAAGGGAGCGCTGCAACTTGCATTGAACTCCACTGTGATTGGCTGTCACTGTCATGTGCTTTTCAGTGTGTGTTATACACACAATTCACCGTATCCAATTCATTCATATCCTTATCCAGTTCATTCACTTTTCTATACAACACAATGCGATTCATATCCAATTTCAGTAGTGTCCCTATTCATATCGAGAACAGTGTTATTTGCCTCACTGTTATTTATATCAATTTCAAAATGTGTCTTATTTAAACCATTCTACTGGCTAGTCATTCAAATGTATGTGTACGTAGAAGCTTGCTTTTGTTTTGTTTATGACCTTTATTTGTCCCACATTTTTACCTCTGTTTGCAGACTATTTTTTTAACTTTTTTTGCAGACTGCAGGATTTTGTAAAGAATATTCATTTTTGGTCTCTTTAGTTACATAACCCTTTGTGTGATGTATTGTACGCTAATACCACTGTTTTGACTTACATATATATATAGTATAGTATAGTGCGCACTTGTTGAAGATAAAATGCTTTTTATCGATGTTATTTAAAACAACTTTCACGTGCTAATTCAAAGCCTATTAGTCAATGGCTGGCCGTAGGTTTGCCTTGTGATTGTTTTGCATTTTGGATTATATGTTTATTTGTTTTCGCTTTCTTCCTCCCTTTTCGTCTTGTACTATTTCTGCACCCTTTTTGCCTTCTGTATCACTTCTGTGCTCTTTTTGCCTTTTGTATTATTTCTGTGCCCTTTTTGCCTCCTGTATCCTTTGCCGCTCGCCGTTCCCCCCTCCCGTTTTCCCGCTGCTGCGTCCCCCCCCGCTCGCTGATTCGTCCGCTCCCACCTCCCAGCTGCTCCTCCCTCCCGCCTCCCCTTCTTATGGCGGCTGCTGCGCTGTGAGGAGAGCGACCCTTGACCCACAGCACCACCTGTGTGTCCATGCCCTTTTCGCCTTCTGTATCACTTCTGTGCCCATTTTGCCTTCTGTATCACTTCTGTGCCCATTTTGCCTTCTGTATCACTTCTGTGCCCTTTTTGCCTTCTGTATTATATCTGTGCCCTTTTTGCCTCCTGTATCCTTCGCCACTCACCCCTCCGGTTTTCCCACCGCTGCGTCCGCTACGGCCCCGCCTCTGAGCTCGCCCATTCGTCCGCTCCCACCTGCCCCTCCCTTTCGCCTCCCCTTCTTATGGCAGGTGCTGCGCGGCAAGCCCATATGCGCCCGTCTGTGCCTGGACCGCACCCAGTGCCAGAACCCCTGGCCCCCGCAAACACCATGACACCCGTTTCTGCTACAATGCCAGCACCCTCCACGCACTTAACACCGGACGATCACACACCTGCTTCCTGGCCGCCCGAAGCGAACCCAAGGGCCCTTCTCCTGCCGGAACTGCAGCTACACCAGCCTCTGAACCACCAAACCACACACAGAGAAAAGACGCAACCACCTCAGATGCAGTCTTCTCAACACCCGCTCAGCCAGGAAACACTCCATCGAAATCTGGGACCTACTCGACGCCACCTCCCCAGACGTCGTCTTCCTGACGGAGACCTGGCTGAATCCCTCCTTGGCACCTGACATCACCATAGCCATCCCTGACGGCTACAAGATCACCCGCAAGGACCGCACCAATGGAATAGGAGGAGGAGTCGCCATGGTCCACAGGAACACTCTCAGAGTCTCGACCAGCACCGACGACACCCTCAGCACCGCCGAACACCTGCACTTCCAGATCCACACCGATCCCAACACCAGCCTCAGAGGAACCCTCATCTACAGACCCCTGGACCACTGCCACAGTTCAGCAATGCCATCGCCGACTTCGTCAGCACACACGCCCTCGCCTCCAAGGACTACATCCTCCTCGGGGATCTGAACTTCCACCTCGAGAACAACAACGACACCACCTCCACCACCCTGCTAGACAACCTTGCCAACCTCAGACTCAGACAGCTTGTCACTACACCCACCCACTCTGCCAGCCCACGCTTGACCCCATCTGCTCCTCTGTTGGTTCTTTCTGCACGTCTTGCTTCTTCCTGCACTTTTCTTCATCTTTGAGAACTTCTGTTGCTTATTTCTGCATTTCTTTTACTGCTTACTATGCGTTTTTTCTTCTATCTTCACATGTCCTACCTCTGTAGGCATAGTTAGAAACTAGTATTTAAAAAACCTTAGAAATTCACTTCAAAAACCATAGGTGTCAGGCATGTTATAGTTTGAAATTAGCATTTAAAAAACCTTTGAAATTCACTGAAAAAAACATAGGTTTCATGCATGTTATAGTTAGAAATTAGCATTTAAAAAACTTTTGAAATTCACTGAAAAAACCGTAGGTTCCAGCAGCGTTACAGTTAGAAATTAGCATTTAAAAAACTTTAGAAATTCACTGAAAAAACCATAGGTTTCAGGGGCGTTATAGTTAGTTGGACATTTCACTCGTGCAAAACCAGTGAAATTCCCTGTTATAGTTAGTTCAGCTAACTATAACTCGCGCGCCCGCAATGCGCTGCTGATGATGTCACATATTACATCACTCATGACATGGTCAGTGAAATTACTCATGACATCATTGATCCAAACAGCCCATTAGATTGATCTGGACGTATAACAAGCAGCAGGGGCACTCCGCAAAATAGTGAATAAACACTGGAGCCTCGTGCGGAATGATCCAGTAATTGGCGCGCTTTTCACACCTAAGCCAGCAAAAACTTTCAGGAAAGCACGCTTGATGAGGGATGCTCTTGTAAAATCCAGTCTGGAAGTTGTAACTGCTAAAAATTGGCTGCATGGCAGCAACGGCTTTAGGAGATGCGCCAGCTGCAAAGCTTGCAAACATGGGGTCAACAAGACCATGTTTTCCACACCCTTTTCTGACATCCCTCGTACTATCTCTAAACAACTTACCTGAAAGACTGAGTATGTAGTGTATGTGCTGGAGTGTCCATGTGGCCTGCAATATGTTTGGAGTACCAAATTCCAGGTCCACAAGCGGATACTCCAGCACATAAGGGCTGTCAATACCAACGATGCCGCGTACCCGGTCGCACAGCACTTCAGAGAATATCACGATAATAAAAGCGAGTTACTGCAATATTTCGTGATAGATGCCGTTAGCCCTCTGAGAAGAGGGAGTAACAGGGAGGCGATCCTACGAGCCTTAGAAACCAAGTATATCTTGGAATTCGATAGTAAGACCCCCTTTGGCCTCAATGCAACCGAGGATTTCCACACTTGCCTGTAAATCAATTACAGTCAGCTTTCATTTTCCTGTCAGCTTCGCCACACTCATACATCTGTGGAGTTTCTGGAGGGTCATTGAGCCAGTTGTCCCAGTACCATACATATGTAACGCACCTTTATGGCTGGGACTGTTAGCACCATCACTCTGGTTCCGCTGTTGAGACCACTTGTATATATTTTAACTACACATGTTTTTAATTTCACTATTCACTTATACTCACCAGCTGCATCAATTGGCATACAGGGGTTATGACACGACAGATCATACACATCTGGTCTTTTATTTCATTGGCCCACTTGGGCAGAAATTGATTATACTAGTTACATCTTTGTATTTATTTATTCTTGGACAACAATCGTATCAACAAGGCGCCAAGGAAAATATTAATGAATTTTTCTAAATGACAATATGCACATTTTGTTGTATTTTACACCTATTTAGATCTCCTTTATGAGGGGACAGACATCATCCTGCCTGGCATCGATCGTGTGTAATGGCACAGCAATTTTTATTAATTTTAATACTATTGCACAGGTCTTTGCTGTTGTTATCATGAATTAAATCATATAATTCAGGGTGCTACATTGCATATGCAGCAAATTTTGAATTGTAAATTTAGGTTCACTGTCTTGGATGATTGTTATGTTTTTTAATTCGAAGGGTTGTCCCAATTGCACAGTCTGTTTTTACTATCGATTGTACCCAGGGACGTGTCAACCAATTGTATACACTTTAGTAATTTTATTAATTTGCACTTGCACTTTAAAAAGCAGATTTCTCCCTTCATGGCGTCATGTGATCAAGGCCTCTGGGCAGGCCGAAACGTCATGCTGGCAGGGCGCTCTTTTGAAATAAAGATCTAACTGCTCACTTGCATATCTTGGGTCAACTCCTCATTTCTGTTCTCCGTGACGCCTCCGGGATAGGGGGCTCGGCGATTCGGACTGAGTTTCCTGCATATATTTATATATATATATATAGATAAAAGAAGAAAGGGTTTACCACAATGCGGGACGCACTCGCTGCGAGACGGTCAAATCAGGGAAAGTCCGTTGGTAAAACACACCTTAGCGATGTCCTGACGCTTTTCGGGCCTGGCACCCTTACTCATAGGGAGACTGCATCGCAAAAGACCAGCTTGCAAGGCTCCCAGTGATTCCACCTCTTTTTATTTGTATATCCATCAGGTAAGTAAGACAGGAAAGTATTCTGGGAATGGAAGTCTTTTAACATAACGCCCAAGTGAGCTGCCATCTCTCGTGCCGACAACGTTCTGTAATTTGCATGGTTTCACCTCCCGGGCTCTTCCCCCAGTAAGTACAGTCACTTGCTGCTCCATGTGCCACTGTCACCAAGAAACAGGAGCGGACTCACTTAATTCTCCAACCAAAGGGAGCCCCCATCCCTGCAGGGTGGCTTCAAAGAAAGGGGCATGGAGCATCCCGTGATTTGGCACACCAAAATAAAATAGAAGTGAAGCCCAACTCGGTAAACTGCTGGCTTTATTGTGTCTCAAGGGTGGCAGAGCATCAATCCTTACACGTTTCGGTTGTTGGTCATGGTCTTGCTCACAGGTGAAGAAAGTCTCATTGAATAAACTTGCACCATTTAAATCACAATGATCAAATGACCCGGTGAAATCCTACAATTCCCAAAATGCACCTCGTGTGTTGTTGCAAACTGTGGTACATGTACAATAATGCTGAATAGCGCCTAGATGCCACAGTCTGATTAAAATCATTGCCCTGTACTTGGACTTTGATGTAATGTAGATCTTGCTGGATAGCGTCCCAAATCACAGTTTAAAAGTCTGAGTGCACTGTAATGTTCAAAACATTAAATGTCACATATAAATTATGTAGCGTTTACCTTCCATGTTTAAAGTCCTCATGATGTACTGCCCATGGTATCACCATATCTTTGAGCGCAATGGAGGAGAGTCCAAGTTGGCAAGAGGAGACATAACTCCTCTTGTACTCCATTTCGCACTGCCATGCAAACATTTCTGAGAAATCCTTTTTGTCTGCACGTATGCGCGTGGGACATATATGTATATATCTATGCATATATATATATAAATATATATACATGTGTGTGTGTTTATTTTTTAATGGACATCCCCCTTTTTTCATTTTTTACCTCCCTTTACCTCTACCCACTTCCTACAACCAAAAATGATCCTCACCTCCCTTTACTTCTAACCACCTTTAAACCCTAAAATCATCCTTACCTCCCTTTATCTCTATGCGCCCATAAAAAATTATCTTATTTACAAAAATACATACCTGCCTGATAAATTAATGTGTGACAAATGTAGAAATACTTAACTGTGTGGCAAATGGATGCATGTAATTGATGCGTGGTAAAGGCTGGTTCCTGTGTGTTATAATATTTTTAGTTACTTCATTTTTAGTACTTATTATATCCTTTCAGAATATGTCATATTATTTTAATATGTAATATTAATTTTATAGCTGCTCAACATAAGTTCAATGCAAGTCATATTCATTTAACCACGGGTCATACTCATTTAAACATGGCTTGTGTTCATTTCGATATGTGGTTTATTCCTTTCAAACCATGCCACATTTATTTCACATAGTTTCATATTTATTTCAAAAGGTGTCATATTAATTTTAATAAATGTCATGTTAATTTTGATGTGGGCCATATTAATTTCACCTGGTGTCATATTCATTTCAAACTGGTTCATATTCATCTTAGCACGTGTCCTATTCATTTCAATGAATGTCATATTTATTTCAATGGATGTCATAGTCACCTTAACACCCTCCATAATAATTTCAACATGGGTCACATCCATTTTAACATAGGTCATATTCATTTCAGTACATGCAATATTTGTTTTGATTTGCATCAGATTAATTTCAACGCATAATATATTCATTTTAACAAGTTTCATTTTAATTTCAGCATTGGTCATACTCATTTTAGGACATGTTGAATATATTTCAATGGGGCTCATATTTATTTCATTGCATGTCATAGTCATCTTAGCATGTATTATACTCCTTTCAATTGATGTCTCATTCCAATTAACACATCTTATATTCATTCTAACATGAAACATATCCATTTCAACAGGTATCATAATCATGTTAATGTGTATCATATTACTTTCAATGTAACCCGTCATCATTTTGATAAATACCATGTTCATTTTAACGTTACTTGTATTACTTTTAAAACATGTCAAATTCATTTCAATGAAGCTCATATTCATTTCAACACATTTCGTATTCATTTTAACATGTGTTATATCCCTTTCAATCAATGTTATATTTATTTCATTGGATACCATATGCATATTAGCGCTTGTCATATTAATTTTAAGATGCAACTTTTCCATTTTAGCACATATCATATTCACTTGAATATGTGTCATATTCATTTCAATGCATGCCATATTCATTTTGACCATGAGAATTTCAGCTTTGGTCATACTCTTTTTAAGGCATGCCAACTTCAATTCAATGGGGTTTATAATCATTTCAACACAAGCCATATTAATTTTAAATCATCTTCTATTTATTTCTGTATATCTCATATTCATTGCAATCTGGGTAACATTCATTTCACCACAATTCATATTCATTGCAACATGTGTAATGCTTATTTCAGTTTATGTTATATTATTTTCAATGTGCATTATATTCTTTTCAGGATACAATATATTCATTTCAGTAACTTATATTCATTTCAATCTGTCATATTCATTTCAATGCATGCCGTATACCTCTTGGCATATGTCAGTCATTTCAAGAAATGTCACACTCTGTCTGATGCATATTGTATACGTTTCAGTGATAGCTATATTATGTATGGTGAGGGCCGTATTTATTTCAGTAGTATTGATATATATTTCAGTACTGCTCGTATTCAGTTCGGACTTCGTTTTATTCATATCAATCACTAAGTAGCATATTCAACCTGCCAGGTTTCCTATTTATTTTCGATTCAAGTCAGATTCACTTTGCCAGGGATCATATTAATGTTGACATATATTACATTCATTCTGGTGTGTGTCATATTCATTTTGCAGCAGCCTATGGATTTCAGAAGGTGTCCTAAATGGGTATCTGTAATTTTGACATGAACGGCTTCCCATATTGCTCGATATTTTTTTAGACAAGATCAGAAGAAGGCGTTAATAAAAATATTTGACTGCCTCAAAACAGAGGAGTGTAAGCACATTAACTACACTACTGTAGCAGAGACAAAAGAGCAACAATACTGAAAAATTGGATGAAGCTGGCGACAGTGGGATCCAGACCAGCGTTAACATGTGGGACATGATTCGGCCCAGCTGCACACATCTATTGATTGTATTTGAAGTTTGTCATCCCGATTTACAGAAAATGTTTTGTTTCGTGATTCAATTCCGCCACCTAGTGATATATTTTTTTAATGATAACACATCTAACTGTAGCATGACAGTAGCAGCCAGCTGCAAGATCTGTATTTATTTATGCATTTTTATAAAGCGCGGACTTTAACCGAAGGTGTCAGAGCGCTGTACAATAGAACCAGTTACGTTACATGAGAGAAATGTTACAAAATAGAACGTACAAAAATAGCAGGACACAGAATCAAACACAGCAGGCAAGGAATGTACAAAAATAAATAAAAATTACAAATTTACAATGATTAACGAACTTCCTGGCAGGGTCTGAGAATTAAGGAATTAGTTCTTGAAGTGTCTTTGGAATAGAAGAGATTTGAGGTCCGATTTGAAGATCCGGATGGAGGTGTTGACAGGAGCAATGGAGGAAGCGAGTTCCAGGTTTCCCTGCATTACCTGAGAACGATTGAGCCATTTATTTTTCCCTTTTGAAGGAGGGGGCGCTCAAGCAGAAACTTTTATGCATTCCGAGAAGGTCTCAAGCCTCCAGACAATTTCAGTTTATTCGCCAGATAGCGAGGGGAGGAAGAGTGCAAGGCTTTGTGGGTGATGCAAGCCGTTTTGTAAATAGTTCTAGCCTCAATGGGAAGCCATCGGAGAGAAGACAGGATAGGAGTGATGTGGTCACTTCGTTTGGACCCTGAAATGAAGCGAGCTGCTGAATGGAGGACGGATTTGAGGGGTGAGAGGTGAGATTTGGGAAGGCCAGTCAGAAGAGAATTACAATAATCCAGTTTAGAGAGAACTAGCGATTGGACCAAGGTTTTTAGGTCTTTCTCTAGGAAAAACCGAAATACCCCCCACAGAAGAGGATTCTGTAGCAGGTTGTGGGTTTATAGGGGAATAAGGTGGGTAGTAATTTAATTATAGTAAATTAAATATTCATTTTTTATTTATATGTATTGATAATTAATTGATTAATTATTAATTGGTAATTAATTTCTATTAATTGGTAAAAAAAATAATTGGTCATTCATTTTTATTAATTGATTAATTGATAATTATGTTAATTGTATTATTTATTTGGAGCGGGTTGTGGGTTTTTAGGGGAATTGGGTGGGAAGTAATTTAATGGTATTAAAGGTAATATTTATTTTTATTTATATGTATTGATAATTAATTGCTTGATAATTAATTATTAATTGGTATTTTTTTTGGGTAATTAGTTTTTTTAATTTGGTAATTAATTTTTATTAATTGATTAATTGATAATTATGTTAATTGTATTATTTATTATTTGGAGCGGGCTGTGGGTTTATAGGAGAATAGGGTGGGAAGTAATTTAATTGTAATAAAGTAAATATTTATTTTTAATTATATGTATTGATAATTTATTGATAATTGTTTATTAATTGGTAATACATTTTTATTATTTGGTAATTATTTTTCATTAATTTTGTATTGGCATTGATAATTAATTTAATCTTCTTTTAACCACATGCGCGCTAGTGGAATTCTGCACCTATGCTGAGATTTTAAAAAACCCATGTTACATGACGATCTGGGCTCGTCATCAGCGTGCGAGGAGGCTACAACATGACGAGCCCAGCTCGTCATCAGCGTGGAAGGGGTTAATATTAAACCATTACTTTCCCTACTGTTGCACTCTCAGGAGTGGGAATAGTAATTTTTACCCCTACGCTATCCAATGTTTTCCCTACTGTTGCACTCACTGGAGAGGGAATAGTAATTTTTACCCTCCCGCTATCCAACGCTTTCCCTACTATTGCACTCACTGGAGTGGGAATAGTAATATTTACCCTCCCGCTAGCCAACGCTTTCCCTACTGTTGCACTCTTTGGAGTGGGAATAGTAATTTTTACCCCTACTCTATCCAACGTTTTCCCTACTGTTGCACTCACTGGAGTGGGAATAGTAATTTTTACCCCTACGCTACCCAACTTTTTCCCTACAGTTGCACTCACTGGAGTGGGAATAGTAATTGTTACCCCAACGCTATCCAACGCTTTCCCTACTGTTGCACTCACTGGAGTGGGAGTAGTAATTTTTACACTGTTACTATCCAACAAAATCTCGACTTTTTTTCATTTGACATTTATTATTTTTTCATTTTAAGCGTTTTTTACATTATTTTAAGCATGTTTTATTTAATTGTTTTTGATATTTAATTACTTTTATATTATTTTTAATACATTTAAAAAATTCGATATTTTACTTAACTATATTTAAGCATTCTATATTTTGGATTCAATATTTTAGTACTTACCTGTTGGTAGATTGGGATTCTATATTCTGTACTTCGATATTTTGGAGTCGATATTTTGGGCATTCTATATTATGTCCCTCGATATTTAGTCACTGAACCACTGTTCGCAATCTTGATCATTTGGGATCTGTCCGAGAGGAATGAGGCAAACCATTTAAGCACTGTGCCTTCCACTCCCATTCTCTGTTGAAAAGTGTTAAGGAGGGTGTTGTGATTAACAGTGTCAAAGGCTGTAGAGAGGTCAAGAAGAATCAGAAGGCATGATTCCCCCGAATTGAGTATATGCAGCGCATCATCGATCACTTGTAGCAGGGCTGTAGAGCGCACATGTGCACTGTGATCTACGGGTTGTAAAAATACATACATTTTGACAACATATTTTGCGTAGCAAAATGATATTGAGCCAAGTGCTGAAAGTCTAGGCTGGTGCGAGTACTTCTGATACCTTAGACACGGTAGACACAGTAATATTTCCTTGATTAACGATTACTCTCTCCTTGTCCTTGACCGGCCCTCTCCCAAGGCTATGTCCGGCACTCATCTGATCTTAACCCTTTTCCCGTTCACAGCAGGTGTAATAATGAGGCAACACAAAACCTATGAGGATATTTATTCCTCACCGATCCCTCACAGAATGCTGTTATGTAAGGATTGCACCAAACTCCGGATTAAATGATAACATACATACGATGTATTTAATCCAACAGGCCCACAGGAAAGGCAGAATAAGAACAACATACTCCGAAAAAAAACGGAATCCTTCTCGCCAACATTCTACTGCTTTAACCTTTATAGCTTACCAACATTCTATTACATCGAAAAAGTTCTAAAGGTTTCACTTAGTTAACAATAAATTACTAGCAGTATAAAAACACTACGAATATGCCACACTCTGTGCCTGTTAAACCTTTTTCAACATTCTAAAATAACAGTGCGCAGGGTCCATGTGCATGCTAGTTTTTGGCCCTGTAAGGTTCGGGGACCTAGGCCCCCATGTACGTAAGTAATCACACAGACACAGTAGCTTACTCTCTAGAACTGACTCATGGTACATGCACTTGGACCCTTTTATTGGCAGCGTCACAGGTCCACTGACACCTGGGATGAATGGATGTGGGGTGAGTGTGGAAGCTAGCCCTCTAGGTGTTGCTGGTGGAAACACATTACTATGAAACATTAGACTGTGACCAGCTGGTCACTAGACCCCTCCCCAAACTTTATAATAAACGGGACAATGAGTCCAACCTGTGGGAGAGAACAAAATGACAAAACAACAACTCTGCTGTGTCCATTCAAGTTGCTGGCGAGACAAAATAAATGGGCAGGTGCAGCTGGGAGCACCAGGAATGATGGCACGCCGCATTCATTTTAACCATTAGATCATATGAACCTGAAGCTACTCTGGGCACGAAGGGCAGTGTAAATGAAGTCCGGATTTTTTGCTCGCTAGTCCATGTTGTCACAGTTTATCTGGGCACTGTGGGTCCTGTCCCAACAGGTCTCAATGAGTGGAAGTCTAAATATAATGCTTGCTGTGAGGGACATTTGGAGCAATAGCAAAGCTGTTGCTGAGACATCTTCAAAGTGGCCCTGGCTCAGTGGCTAGCAATCCTCCAAAGACAAGTGACGTATTAGCGCCTGTCGAAGATTCTTCCTCGGATGCCACTGTGCTTCCAGCTGCCTGACAGTGGAGCAACTTCTGGTTTCCTTCTCTCACCAGAATTCCCATTTATTACTAGGATTCCCCTCTCCCCTGAGGTCCTCTTCACTGGGCTTCTACGGGACTGTGTGGACTGCGCTATGTCTCTCCAAAGCCATACTATAGGTCCATGGGGGAATCGCTACAAGTCCCACCTTCAAGCAATTTTCTCCACCTCACAGGTAGTTGTTTCCAGGTTGGAGTACTCTTGACTCCTCTGCACCGGCATTGACAGGGCAGTCTTTGGGTAGCCACACTCCGATTGAGACCTTCATGCTTCCTGGTGCCTGCTGTGGAGCTGCTGTAGATGCATCTCTCATGTTGGGATTCTTCTCACACCGGCAATCCCTGAGGCTCTTACACCTGGATTGCCACAGGCCTGTGGGGATTGCTCGGATCCTCTTTTAGTCCCCACAACAGACGTCTCTCAGGACATCCGAACAGGAGCACAACCCAGTCTCACGTGCAACCCCAAAGGTAAATGATACAAATAGTCCAGGTTGCTCTCTTCGACAGGCTTCAGGTTCATGTGATTAAACTGAAGATTTCTGGTCGACCAGTCTCTCAGGGTACCAAAGATGCCTCACTGATCTCTGGGAGTTTCATAGGTATAGTGCTCCACTCTAGATGTCCAAGCCTCCTGAGATGTTTTTGGGAATGCACTTGATTTTAGTAACACTCACAGTTCTTATTTTGTACTTTGTGGTGTGCCAGGTGTCACCTACACACCATTCTCTTCCTTTTTTCTTCTTTCTCTTGATTTAAACTTGTGGCCTCGTATCACTTCTACACTTTCATCTTCTTCCTCTTCACAACATTGTATGATGCCATCTTTCCCTATTCTTCTTCCTTTTGACTAGGCCTCTCCATGTGATGTGCACTTTATAAGGGTCTCCCTGGCCATGTTCTACCCCTAGGACTGAGCCTTCTACTAGTCTACTGACCAGACTTCTCGTCATGACCTTCTTCTTTTCACAATCTCTCACAGATCTTCTTCTTGGGCCTCTCACAGGTCTTCTCTCCATCAACTTTTCACAGGTCTTCTCTCCTTCGACCTCTCACAGGTATCTTCGTTGACCTCTCACAGGTCTTTTCAGGGACCTCTCACATGTCTCTACTTCACTTGAGGACACCCTCCTTGTGCCTCAAGGCTACTCTGTCGTAGCCCTCTCTTCTGCCTCCACTTGGGTAGGCTTTGCAGGGTCTGTCACACTCTGTGCCAACATTGGTCTTTTTCCTTGCAGGGCTCTCACTCCTGGGATCCTGCCTGTACTGTCATCTTCTCTGGCACAGTCTTCGGCACATTTCTGTCTTTGCACCCTCTGTCCTTCACTTGAGGGTGCTCCTTCTTCTGACACCTTGCTCACCTGGTTCCTCCTCTTGCGGTGGAGTCCTTTGGCTAGTGGGGTCACAGTCAGTGCTTTACTCCTAAACGCTGTGGGGTATAAGACTGCAGGGGGTGCTCATTGCCTACCTCTTTCTTCAAAGACTTTCGCTTGTCTGGGGCCTCTTTGCTCTAGTCATTGCTCTTCCTGCCTTCTCCCAGGGCAACCAGTCTGTGGCTGTGCTGTGGGGACCTTTGGTACTTCCCTTTTCAAAATGTCAGGCAGTCCTTTTGGCTAGACACTGCTGTGGCGCCATGGGTCATTGCACCATCTCTTCTCTGCTCACAACAGTCCTCTCACTTGGGGCAGCAGAAGGCACACTTTTGCCCAGTCTCTTTGCTAGTCCGTGCCCTCTTGGTGCTGACTGACTGCAGTTCAGGGCCACTGTACTCCTCTTTGCACTGCAGGCAATTTCCTTTGTCCCAGGGGTTACTAGGCTGCTGCATTGACAGCCCATGGCCACTAGGCTTCACCACAGCATCATCAAAGACCCCAGCAGCTTTCCATGTACTGCAGGCATTCCTCTGGGCACTGACTCATCTTTATTCCCCCTTTTGTTTTATTTTCCAGGTGTGGTACTGCCAAATCACCACCAGATGGCACTGTTGCTGTTGTCCTAGGCCCCAGCAGCTTCCAGTAGCGGCTCCTGGAGGGAGTGCTGCCGGGCAGTGATGCAGGGCGGGCGAGGGGCAGGGTGGGGGGTAGTAAACTCCGGATTATGGCCTAATGGAGGTAAGTATTCAAATAAATAAATAAACAAATTTCTTTGCACGCGCTGCATCGCATTTGGTGATTCAGTGCACGCAACAGAATTAGTTTTATTTATTTATTTTTATACTTACCTCCGTTAGGCCATAATCTGGAGTTTACTACTCCTCACCCTTCCCCAACCCGCCCTGCGTCACCGCCAGGGTGCACTCCCTCCAGTAGCTGCTACTGGCAGCTTCCCTGTTGCTGCGGGCCTCCTGTCTCTCTCACCAGGAGTTTTTCTTGCCGCGACGGGAGGCTATCCCCACGGCTGCTGGCAACTAAAAGATACATGCGGGCATGTGTGCACAGTCCCTTCTGGTGGAAGGGTCACATGTCCTGTGACACCTGTGATGGATGGGTGTGTGGTGAGTGTGGAAGGCAGCCCTCTAGAAGTCGCTGGTGGAAACACATTACTATGAAACACTAGACCGTGACCAGCCGGTCACTACAGGCCACTCTAACTCCCTCAACGTGAGTCTGTTGTAGTCTGGAGTTGGGGCTTTGGCAATCCATCCTTCACAGATGGTTACCTAAGGCTGCTTTCGAAAGGTAGTGTTACCTCCTGGAGAAGAGGAGCTGCTGTGGCGGGTTGGAGCTGCAGCTTAGATTGAGCACCGCAGGCCTGAGTGTAGCCATGAGAGGCTACTTTCAGGGGAGTGAGATAACTAGACTTGGTCACTGCTGGGGCTGAACTGGTGAATTTTCCCACCTACTGTCCATGGAGAAACTCACCCCCCCCCCTCCTTAGGTCTGCTTCGAAATTATTCTAGCCATTCCAGTAGGGGCTGCTATGTTGTTGTTCTCCAAAGACAGATTAGAAAACATCTTTAAGTCTGCTGTGCTATATTGACTTCGAGATTAAATTCTAGCAAGATTTTTGGCTGTCTATCTTTGGTCGGGAAGTTTTCTACACTTAAAACTGAATGTAAGAATTGCAGCACATTGGCCATTTTTTGAAGAAGGTGCAGTGCAGCCTGGGATACGTATTTGGTGTAACCTGCTGTGCGTGATTTCCAGTGTATGTAGTTATGATTATTACGTTTTTTTCCTCTTCTAAGTATCCCCTTTTTAGCTGACACAGGTTAATCATTTAAAAGTGCAAGCCTGTGACTATTGTGATAATCAATTCTACTTGAATATATTCACAATATTTAATCTGAGCTGACTGCTGTTTTAAAATAATTGTTAAGTTGTAAACAAGGTTTACAAGGTTATATTACTTGTGAAATTATTACCCAAGTTAATGGTGCCTAATTTTTTGGTCGATGAAAGAGGAAAGCCTGGGTTCGTGAATAGATTTTCATTTGTGACCTGTGGGCCAACCACAGATTTCATTAGTGTGTACTTAATTCAATGAGCCATCATGAATGCATTCTTGGCTTGGTAGTTGGGTGAGAGGGCCCTGAGTCGTGTTAGCTAAGTCTGTCTCAGTTTTTCTCAATGTGTGGCAAGAACTAAAAACAAAACAGTGACCTTTGATGTAAAACATTAGAGATAGACACAGAAATACACATCTGGTTTTGCATATTTAATTTATCAATTAAATAATTATAAATTAACATTAATTATTAATTATCATACTTAATTTCCTACACACCCTTTACCCATACAAAAACAACCCTCACAATTTAAAAAATATATATTATACAATTTACGTAAATAATTAATTAAATGATGAATTATTATCAATTAAATATCAATATCAATTAAATATTGAATTATAATAAATAATGATTACTTAATTATAATTAATTGACTTCCCACCCTGTACCCACAACCCACACATGAAACATACCTTAATTATTTTTATTATACAACTAATATAAATTATCAACTAAACATTTAATTTTAATTACAAAGTTATTACTAATTCATTATAATTTACTTCACACCCGATATCCCTACAAAACATACAACCTGTACCTGAAACTTAACTTACATGTTTTACATAAATAATTATAAATTGAATTATTAATATTAATTACAAATTAATTAATAATACATACTAATTAATTCACTTCCCACCCTATTACCCTACAAACACCACAACCCACTACGGTACTAAAATGAAAAAAACTGTTACATTTAATTTAATAACTTCAAAATAGTTACATACTATTTTAAACAACACTTACAATGTTTATACAAACAATTTATAACATTCACAATTAAACTAAATAGTAAAATACATTAAAAAATAAAAAAATCGATATTATTAACAACTATATTTTTAACATCAATATTAATAACATAGATATTTTTGTAATCAATATTTACAATTTCTATGTTATTAACATCAAGATTACTTACCTTAAAATCGATATTTTTGTCAACGATATTCTTGTTGACGATATAAAAATCGATATTTGTAAAGCTTGAACATATCACCCCTTAAGTTTCAAGGTGCTGGGGGCTGTAGGGTAGAATAAGTGAGATATTGCCCAGAGTCCAATGATGCCGAGCTGAGCTGCTGCTGGCGATCAAACCATGAGCCCCGCGTTCCAGAGTCAGCTGCTCTGACTGCTGCACCACACCGCTCCTCTATTTCTGTATGACGATATTTCCAACACAACATTTCTGTAAGTTTATTTTAAAATCTCGATAATATGTCTAAATACCTTTGTGGGCCGATTGTAGTACTACAAAATGCAGATTGTGAATAGCCCCCTGGCCTTCAATTTGGTGAAAACATTTAAGTTATATTTTTTTAAGTCAATTTACACTTGATTTTTTGAGTATTGAAAAAAGAAGCAAACCTACTCAAACATTTAAATTACTCAAAAGTGAAAGTAAGCCCATATGGAGACTGAGTACCAAATAAACAGTAAATCTGCACCCATATGAGTACTCCTTGAATGGGTGCAAATTTACTAATATTTATAATTCACAAACATTGGCAGTGATAGGTTTGGACCTTTCAACCAAACGCCTGTAATTGACGGACTGTAGCAGCGGGAGCCCTTCTCAGCGGAGACCGGAGACAGGGCCTGCAACTCGCCGGACCCGCTTCGCGGGTCCCGCAGCGCGGCTGCCTAGGAGGGGGCCGTTGTTCTTCCTGCAAGGGGCTGCAAGGGGCTGGTGTCTCACGACCGGCAGGGCTGCGAGCACAGGCAGGGACTCCGTGGACCAGGAGTCCCTGCGCGCCCAATCACCATCAGCTGGGCTGCTCTCCCTGCCGGCCACGCCCACCCGCCAATCACGCCACTTGTTATAAAAGATCGCTGCGTACCCGCAGAGCGGGAGCACGCCGGGAGAAGCCCGGGACAAGGGCGGGACCGTCTAAGGTCGTCCAAGGACGATCAAGGTCGGGTTGGGCCCACTCTCTTTCATTGGTGATTCCAGAACTTTTCTTCATTAACTGGTATTAAGACTTTGTATTACATTTTATTTGTTTATAGATAAAAAAACGATATACTCAATTCACATGATGTCCTTGCGTTCAGGGAAGGGTAGACAGGTAACTGTAAAAACGAACAATGGGAAAGCCACTGGAACTTTAGATGATTTTATAACCCGGGCAACGGGGATTTTAGAAAAAGAAATTGCCCTTACTGAAAAGCGTTTGTCTTTAGATTTAATAACAGGAAAACGTTCCTCCTTGGGACGCATTGGTTCAACAATTACCCCCAATAAGTCAACATCTACCCCTGACAAGAGTCCAGATAGCAACCTGGAAGCTAGTCCAAATCTAGTCGTAATTCCTGACTCCCAGACAATCATGGTTGCAGACTTAGGGGGCTCCCAAGATGAAGTACCTACACTCATTCCTATATCTATACCATCAGGTATCACGGGGGATAGTACCCAACACCGTAATTTTAGCAATAATGGGTCCATCCCTACACAAGCCCGAGCCGTAGACTGTGAGCATGAACCTAACCATCCGAACAAACGGAAAAGAGGGGGGAATCACAGAAAAGGAAGTAGAACCAAGCTAGCGAAGACAGTTGCACCTAGAGTTTTGGCAAATGTCCCTAAACAAAAGGGCACCCATTTAGGTGATGTGGGACAGAAAACCTTTTCCTTTAACACTAATAATAATGACGATCTTTTGGGGAAAATTGAGAAACTGGTTCAGGTGCTTTTGTTGCCCCTCCTAGAGAGAACCCAAATTGTTAACCTAAAGTTAGACCAATTAGAACATCTTATCTCACTTAATACCCATTCTCTTGAAACATTAGTAAACACCTGAGATGAGGGGCACTAACAATAACAATAATAATAACACCAACAATAGTATCTCAAGAAAAGGGGGAGAGAAGAAAAATGTAAGTAAAGCACCCCAAACACCCGCAACTGCTGACCCTAAGGTAGGACCCGTCCCTTTAGCACGGACCAAACCTGTACCATTAGCACGTACCAAACCTGCAGTAGCGGTTACTGTGGGGCCCCCAAGCCAAAATGTGGCCAGCACAGCGTTAACATCTGAAGCAACTATCTCTAAACAGGGAGCTACCTCTGGGCCCAAACTAATACAATCGCAGGGACCTGTAGCCGATAGTGACAGAGTACATAAAAAGAAACTACCACCCGTAAACCTGCCCCCAGACTCTGTCCCTTTTATGGTAATTCTTACAGGAGTACCCCCAGTTTTGCCTAATAAAACGGAATGAAACCAGGAGCTAAAAAATAAAGCAACATATTGGCTTAATAATAATAGGCCACTTCCTCCTGATTCTAAAACAAAAATACTCAGTGTGCGTAGAGTCCCCTGGGTGGGCCCAAGTGAGAAGGATTTAGAGGGGGACTGTATTCTGATTAACTTCAGTGACACCTGGGTAAAAGATATGATCTGCCGTAAACCAAGGTTTGCTAGAGTTGGGGATATCCAATGTATAGGTTTGGAATATTTTTATCCAAATTTGAATTTTGTCCCTCCGACTTTGTTCCATAAGAATACCAGGCTGACTTTTCATAGTGATACATACCCTGGGTGGACCCGGAGAAATAGGGCCGCATGGCCGAACCAAAACAACTGGGGAATATGGCACCAGGGTGATGGCTTCTTCAGGGGATCAACATGTAACAACAACAATTTTTTGCAAACCCGGTACAATGACCCAAGACCAAGATTTCAGGGAGACGATTACCTAGGGTGGTTCCCAAGTGACATCCCCCTAAGAAATCGTTTTGATCCACTTGTGGGTATGGAGGAGCTGGATTGACCATCACAAAATTCTCCTGGTGATGCTTTGTTAATAGGAGAGCCTAGTCAGAGGGAGAAGGGGGAAAGTTGTAACGATAACTTGCGGGAGGATGTTTCCGTAGGTGACGATCATACTACTAACCCTCAAGACCCTGAGGTTGGCTTTACCCAAGAAAGTGAACCAAATCCAACTACCTTAAGGCAAAATTTGGCAGCAATACCTGAACCAGTCAGAAACAAACAAGGTGAATTAAGGCTGTGTCTAATTTCTTGGAACATCGCTGGGCTTGCTACTAGATTAGAGGATGAGGCCTGGTTAGAATTTGTGGGAGAGCGTGACATTCTGTGTCTCCAGGAGACATGGAGCCGAACTACTCAGAATATTGATGGTTTTCAATCATTTAATGTCCTAGCGGTGCCTTCACAAGCGGGTAGGGCAAAAGGTGGAATAATGACAGCGATTTCTCTAAAATTATGTAAACTTGTAACATCTAAGATAGTTGACACCCCATGGTTTCAATTGCTAATGTTGTACAATTTGTTCCCTGAACCACTGTTATTGATTAAATGGTATTATAATATCTTTGATGATAATGAGACAGCTGTAATGTCGAAACTGGAGGAGGCTATAGCCAGGGCACGTCGTGAACAACCCCTACTTTTTATCATCTGGTTGGGAGATTTCAATTGTTCATTATGCAGCCATGGGGACTCGAATGTGTGTGGCTTGAAAGACTCTCATGAACATCCTCTGACACACTTCAAACACACACTCCAGGGGGACGCTTTAAATAATATCATCATCCTAAATGATCTATGTATAGTGGAGCCCTGGGTTGGTCCAAATTCGGCTCCGATACCAACCTTTCAGGGAAGTAGAGGCACAATGAGTTTTATTGACTTCGCAATTGTGTCTAGTGGGTATTTTCATTATGTTGACAAGTTGGAGGTAATTGCAAATGCTGCCAGTGACCATAACCCTCTAATGTTATCCCTGCTTTGTCCTGTTAAACCCAAACATCTTGTCTGGGAGCAATCTATAAAGTATAACAGGAACCAAGGCATTACTCTCAAATGGGGTGCAAGGGCGAGATTGTAGATCTCTATCTTATCACTATAGATCTAAACCCCGTTCTGGTCAACTGAACCTTTATTGCCTGTCGTTGAGGAAAGAAAGTGCATCCAATACCAAGTTAGTTGCTCAATAATGGGCTTGACTCTGAAAAAACCACAGACTACTTCTAGCTTTTAAAGATTTATTATAGAGTCAAAGTTAACTGCAAGTACAGGCATCTCAAAATGAGATTCAAAAGATATATGGGCACCACTACAAACATGTGCTCTCGGAAAGCCCTCAGGCGAGCAAAGAACACGACTAGAACTAATTCCAAAATCAAAAGGGCTGCAAGCATCGACACATATTGTGATCTCTCCGTCATTTACAGCAGGAGGGAAAGGTTTCAGGTTAGGCTGTCCCTACCCTGCTCTGGATGGTATCCCTACTTAACAGAGTCCCAACCTACAAAAAGGTGTCAGCTGTGAATGACTTCCTAAGAAGATCACCCACTCTTAGTCTCTAGGTGAAAACCTATGATCTCCAGTCATGACCCCTCTCTGCCTACCCATCCGCTCTCTAAAGGGTCCTCAGGCATCTGCTCTAACTCCACCCTGGGGTGCTGACCCTAATACAAATCACAATAACATTTGAGACGCCCCTCGTGAGACGCCCCTCACATGGTGTTGATTCTGGCTTTTTCCATGAAGAGCTTCCCTTGGGCCTCGTGCGTTAGCGTTGACCTTGCTTCTCAGACTCTTCTCCGGCCCGCCGATACCCCCTAAAACATTCCTGAACCCTCCTCCATGTCTACACCAATCTTATGAACAGAACTCTATTCATCCAGTTATTAATTGAATCCCCCTCACATATGCAGACAGACATCCGTGGCTGAATCTCCATTCCCATAGACTTCTAACAAAAGTCTGCAACTTATTTCTTGACACAGCTCGGCCTGTATCAGTGCATGTAAATCAGAAATCCTTTCATCATTTCAGGCCTACAACCCTTTCACAAAAGTTAACTAAAATAACATGTTAGCTTCTTTCTCTGGCATAATAAGAAAACGCATCTATAGAATATAAATCTAATGGATAACAGAATTACTAAATAACATTAGTGCAATCCATGTCTATGCAAAGCAATCTATGTTTCTAAACCCTTCTGGCCTAGCCATAAGGCCCGTTCCCTTCTATGCCTTTCAGCATGACTGCTTCCACTAGCAGCTACATAACATGGATCATGATTAATCACTTCTAATAAAGGTATACATTTTTACACATGTTGCATTAGTTCCACTTCTATATGCAATCTCTAGACTAACTACATTTCAAGGTATAGGTGAATATATTTTCAGCACTCATAGCATTTCTCTTTATGATTTGTGCGTACTACTTGCAACTCTGGTGCACTCATACATTTTGTTCAGTTTACGCTCTCTCAGGGGTAAAATAGACGCTGCTGGTCTTGAGGCAGAGATCCTAAATGGATATAGTTCCGAATATGAGGCATGTCTAACACCTACAGCTAACCCTGAAAAGGTCATAGGGAATTTTGAATCTTTATGTGGGCATGTAGCTGAGCGTCTCAAAAAACCAATTGGGAAAAATAAAAGGATGGGCCCCAGATGGTTTGATGCCGCGTGCTCTGCATCACATAGATCCTTGAAAATAGCATTAAAACAAAAACCAAGGGACAAAGAGCTGGTTAGAGCATCCAGACTGGCCTATAAAGAGGCCATAAGAACAAGGAATCAGGATTTAAAAAACCTAGCCTGGGAAGATTTAGAAAAGGCCTCGGAATTAAAAGATAGAAGGCTTTTCTGGGAAGTTATTAATCGTCCCCTCTTTACGAGTAATGGCAAGGATAACATTGTGACGCAGATTACATGTGAAACATGGGAATCACATTTTGGGAAATTTTTTAACCCAAATGGAATCTTAATCCAGGAATCATCATTAGGAGACGCTAGGGAGTTGGTGGTCTCACAAACATCTTTGTCCCTGAGCTCATTGCTTACTTTGCAAGAGGTGGAAGATGCCCTGAGGAAAGGCATATTATTAAAAGCCCCCGGCCCCGATTTAGTACCTTTGGATTTCTTCAGGCATAATGTCAAGGTTTGGGCCCCTTTACTGTTAAACGTGTTTAGAGCAGTTGATATTGGCCGCATCCCGGCATCATGGAAGGAGGCAGTAGTGGTGCCAATTTTTAAGAAGGGCGATAGATCTGATCCCCGATGCTATCGCCCAATTTCACTAATTGATGCATCATGTAAGTTACTGGGTAGGGTCATTTTAGCCAGACTGGAAACATGGGCAGATTCGGTGGGCCTTAATGTGAATTCCCTATATGGGTTCAGAAAAGGTAAAGGGACGGTCGAACAGTGCCTGAACTTGGCTCTAATCATAGGGAAGTACATGAAGGCAAGGAATTCCTCCATCCACCTTGCCTTCATGGACCTTTCAAGTGCATTCGACACTGTGTGTCGGAGCAAGCTGTGGCAAATGATGGGGGATATGGGCTTTGAGGAACCCTTGGTCACCTTGCTCCGTAGACTGCATGCATCAACAACTGTAGCCATAAGGTTCGGGCCAGGGGGGGAAAAAACTAAATCTATCCTCTCAACTGAGGGCGTACGACAAGGATGCATATTAGCCCCTTTTTTGTTCCTTGTGTACACAAACGGCCTGGAAAAGTACCTGTTGGACCATTGTCACGACTTCCCAAAGGTCAACGGCAGGAGCATACCAATGCTTTCTTATGCCGACGACACGGTACTTATGACACTTACAGGAAATAGCATGCAGATCTGTCTTGATGCCTTTAACAACTTCCTAGATCTGAAGGTAAATTTCACCAAATCCTTTGCTATGGTCTGTGGCCCAAAGGGGACCAAATCCAGAAAGTTTGTAGTAAATAATTCTACCATTGAAAAGGTAGAAAATTTTATCTATCTGGGAAACCTTTTTAATAATAAATTAAGTTGGGCCTCGTTAATGAAGATTCGAGTCCAGAGCGCTAGTCGCTCTATAGAAGGTCTGTTTCGCTTCTGTGGCAAACTAGGTCAAAAACCTGTTACACATCTAAAAACCCTGTACAAATCAAAATGTTTGTCGGTAGCTACTTATGGGGCTGGGGTTTGGGGGACTGAAAGCCCTGCCATGATACAAATCATGGAGAACAAATTTATAAAGCGTGTATTGGCTATTCCATCAGGTTCATCAAATAAATTTGCCCATGACGAAATAGGTTTGAGTTATGTGAGTGATACCATTCGCCTTTCACCCTTACTATTATGGGGCAAAATATGGCTATCAGAGGACCTACAGCTTTCTAGAGATATCCTCCGGGACTGTTTAAAACTGGAAAATGGGAAACTGATTCCCTGGTTATCTTATGTCAATGAAATGCTCCATAAAATAGGTTTGGGTGACATTTTTGATAACCCTGAAAAAATACAGGGAGACATTAAAACCGTCATTAAATCAAGTTATTGGAAATCCTCACTTGTACATTCCCTGGCTAGGCCATTTGGTCCTATGGTTAATTTACAGCATCAGTTTTATTTAACCTTCACAACTCATGTGCAATGGCGATTCTATCTGACAAGGTTTAGGCTAAACATCTTGCACTTTCTTTTTGCGTTTCCTAAACAAGGGGGTTGGAGTGAGAGGCTGCCCCCTTGTCCTTGTAACAACAAAGCTAGTCAAAGCATTATGCATGTTGTTCTCTTTTGTCCCTTATATAAGGACCCGAGAATTAGGTTTATTAAGCCTATTCTGAAGGAGAAGCAACCATGTAATTATAATGAGGGTTATGACTACTTGTTATCTCTGTCATCCTCTGGTGTTTGTTGTGCGATGTTAAACTTCATACGAGTGTCACTCTTGATTAGAAAACGGTATGGTTAATTTGGCCTTAAGAACCTCTGTCTTTGCCCATGTATAATGTTGTATTGTGACTTTTTTCCTTTGCCCCCCTTGATGTATACCCTAGTATGAATAATTTATGAATTAACATAAATTGATTGAAAGTAAACGGTATGGGCCCTATTTCCAGTACGCCCTTCCTATGTTTTTCTACTTGTGAATATATTAATTAATGTGCTTTACCAGTTTAGTGTTTAATTTTAAGACTGTCTTTTAAAAAACATTTCTAAATCATGTTTGTAAATGTTTGACTTTTATGATTCTTTTCCGAATCGAATAAAGTTTTTTAACCGAACCGAGTATTGAAAAAAGAAGCAAACCTACTCAAACATTTAAATTACTCAAAAGTGAAAGTAAGCCCGTATGGAGACTGAGTACCAAATAAACAGTAAATCTGCACCCATATGAGTACTCCTTGAATGGGTGCAAATTTACTAATATTTATAATTCACAAACATTGGCAGTGATAGGTTTGGAAAGCTGAGCTAGTCTCAGGCTTCCATGCATAATACTGGCAATCAAACACCCAAAAGGTGATGGGATATGTTTCTGCAAATTGTTGAACCAGTGACAATTGCTAGGGGTATTATTCCAACCAGGGGCGGCTGGTGGATTTTGAAAGTGGTGTGGCAAAAAATTGTATTGTAGTGTAACAAGCGAGCGAAGTGAGCGCACCCAAACTGCAAAAGGAGGGTGCGTTGGGGGGGGGGGGGTTTAGTTTGTAAAATATAACATTTATATACCATAAATGTACACAGACAGAAGGTCCACATAACAGAAATTGAGGTGTCTCTGTCTCCCTCTTTCTGTCTCCCTCCCTCTGTCTCCCTCTCTCTCTCTCCCTCTCCCTCTGTCTGTCTCCCACTGTCTGTATCCCTCTCTTTGTCTCCCTCTCTCTGTCTCCCTCTGTCTCCCCCTCTCTCTGTATCCCTCCCTGTCTGTATCACTCTGCCTGTCTCCCTCCTTCTTTCTCCCTCCCTCTGTCTCTCTCTGTCTGTCTCCCTCTGTCTCCCTCCCTCTGTCTCCCTCTCTCTCTGTCTTCCTCTGTCTCACTCTCTCTGCCTCCCTCTGTCTCCCTCTCACTCTGCCTCCCTCCCTCTCCCTCTCTCTGTCACCCTCTGTCTCACTCCCTTTGTCTCCCTCCCTCCCTCTCCCTCCCTCTCTTTCCCTCTGTCTCTCTCCTCCTCTCTCACTCTCTGTCTCCCTCTCCATCTCTCTGCCTCTCTGTCTGTCTCTGCCTCTATCTTTCTGTCCCTGTCTCTGACTCTATCTGTCCCTGTCTCTGCTGCAACCAGCGGTGTTTGCTGACAGTCTTAAAAAAAAGCACAGGTACGATGTCTGCAAGGTCCGTGGGCTGCCAAGGATGGCTTGCCGGGCTGCTGGCGGCCCGCGGGCTGTACTATGAGTACCTGTGGCCTAAATCAAACACAACACACTTTCCAACCACACAATCCACAGGGTGTAGTGTGCTACCTGCATGGATTAGCGCGTCAGTGGGCAACATAGGGATAGTAAGTGCTATACAAGTGCAATAATACAGTACAGTAAATTACAGCAGTGGCCTAAACCTGCGAGGCTAAAACAACAAGCATTTGCATTGCAATAGGTCTCTCAGTTACACGCGTTTAAGCTATTGGAATTATAAATGACAATGCCTTTTAATTATGTTTTTAAAATGAAAACAAAAATATAAGGCATTGTTATTTGCCATGTCAATAGCTCAAACTCGCGTAAATGCGAGGCCTATTGCATTGCAAATGCTTCTTAGTACAGTGAGCCAGGGCCACTTAGCCAGTCTGTTACTTACCGACCAGTTATTACATCAGTTAAGAGGCTAACATCACAGCTGCTAGAGGAGTAGTATACACTGACACCAAGACACTACGCTGGCCCTCTTGGTATTTTTTTGACGAATCAGTGCACTCTGGGAATTGTCGTTTTTGTTTGTTAAATTAAAACAACTGAACTACTGCACATAAAATGAAAGTGTAAATATTCCAGAGGTCAAAAGGTAAAGAAAAGTGCTCTAAGGAATCAGCAAATCTTCTAGGTCACAGGAATAATGGGAGATTAAAGTAAAGGTCGCTGTATACCGAGGAAAACAACAAAAGGGCCCACAAGGGCCAAACTGGGTTGAAAGTGTAGCAGAACTCACAGTTGCCAGGCATAGTAAAAATAGCAACTGCCACTTTAAGGCAGAAATGGCAACCATGACCTAAGCCACTTTCTTATTGGGTCTCGCTCTAGTGCAGAAATAACTGCCCTTAGATCCAGCAGTGCCACAGCATTAAAGTGGTTTACTAAAAGGGCGGGTAAATAGCTGTTGTTAACGTTTATTGGCACTGTAGGTTGAAGGGACAAGCCCAGCAACAAGTGCCACCTAGAAGTGCTTCCTGGACCATGGCACACACATTTGCCAACAAGTGTATGCTGGGGTGCCACAGGGTGAGTCAGTTCCATGGGGGTGCCTCCCGTGAGCAAATCAATCTTGTAAACACATGCGCTCTCCACGTCCACCAGCCCAAGGTGAAAGCCTGTACACAAACTTTTGTGCGTGCCACATCCTTCAATAACGGCACATCCCCCCAGTGTGCCCGGCAGGCCGCAGGCCCCTTGCTCTCACCCTGAGCCCTGACCCCCTGTTCTGTGTAAGTGGCTGCCAAAGTGGAATGAAAACAGCACATCTCGATTGTTCCCCGGGCACCCAGGGTTGCCCTCGAGCCCACGCCTCAACCTCTCCTCCTCTTCCTCGCTTCATCGACTGGCCAAGCTCTAAACAACCCGGCTTGAAACAAAGAGAATACACAAAAACCAGTGCACTTAGCGCACCACAACATTTAGTCTCTTTATACACAAACCTAACCAACTACACAACCAGTTAAACACAAACTCACCAACAACACACAACACCAAAGACAGCATAAGTGAACACTCAACAACCACTAACAACTACCCAACCCCACCAACCACCCACAACAAAAAACATAGCACAAACAATCACTCACCAACCACTAACAACTACCCAAACTCACCAACCACACACAACACCAAAGATAGCACAAGCAAACACTCACCAACCACTAACAACTACCCAAACTCACCAACCACACACAACACTAAACATAGCACAAGCAAACCCTCAACAACCAATAAGAACTAACCTGCCACATAAAACCCTTCACAATGACCAGGACAGACACTGAAGTACCAGACTGCCACCATAAATAGCATAGGCACACAAACTCTACTGGCCCGTGGTACAACTATCACAAACACAGAACTGAAAACACATCTGCACTACACACCTCACACTCAGATGTACCATCAAACATACCACAGGCCTACATCCAACTCACACAAACTCACACATCACAGAGTGACCATACACCCATCTAAAGACACACTGGCATGCACCAAAGCCAAGACCAACACAATCACGATAGACATAGAGCCTGCATACACCCTTACACTTTTGAGATCTCAGGCACCAAACATACAAGAACACTCAACATACCAGACATCAAATACTACCCACCACACATACTTAGCTCTGTTAACATACAAACCACAGGAATAAACACTGACCACAGGACCACAGCTAAGTAAATCACACTTACACACAGGGCATGCCCTTTCACATTGCTGCTGACACAGACACGGTTCTCACCGGTCTGCTGCAGTTTCAAGAAGAAGCTAACCTCCAACCCACCCCTCCACACATCCTCCATTTATAGTTCTATGGTACTTATTTATTTGGATAAAAGAGGTTTGTACAAAAATGTCTATGCTGGAAATCTCTCTCGGCCTTACATGACGTAGTCTGCACTCTAGCTGTGCTTGATATATGTGAACGTTATGTCCCAGGTGGAAGTTCCGGCTGCCCAGTTGCAACTGGCGACTGCTGGATCCAGGTACTGGCTGCCCTGCAACCTGTCATAGATCCAGTGAACAGCTTCCCTCCCAGTGGATCCCAGATGGATTCCAGAAGTGGATCTCTTTTATAATGCTTTTTATTAGTTTTCAATGGAAGTTTTAAGTGCTGTTCTCCGTTTGTGTTTCGTTCGTCGCAGGTACTTTACTGTCCTAAAACCCACGTGAGGCAACTGCCAACATGGCGGGCGTCCTAGAGGCGAGCTTTAGATTCACCATCAAAACACTGGCTAAAACCTGACAGGGCAGGCTCAGCCTGTTATCCCTACTAGGTCGGTAAAAATGGTGCCACTGCTACTGAGTTTGTTATTGATGGCTTGTGCCATCTAAAGGACCACAAGAGACTATTCGGTTTGCGATGTGAGCTATAGCCGGCGCTATAAAAAAAACCTGCCACCCACATACACATGTGTCACAAACAACACCTCCAACACACACAAGTGTTCTCATCATGCATGCACATGTGCACAATAGTTCGAACTCACATGCAAAAACTTTACTGTGCATACACATAGAACATACAGGACACACACTCATGCCACAGCCACACTAATGATAAAAAATAGTCAGGGCCACTGTAATCATGCGACAGGGAAGGCTCGAATTATGTGTCAAGGTAACAGTTGAGTATTTTATGTGGCAATAAAAGACAAATTATGAAGCATTATGCAGCACATTTTACTCACATAGAAAGAGAGTCAAACCCAACAGGCTCCCGAGAAACAACAGCACATTCTCTGCAAGCACACTGACTGCAAGAACTGACTGGTATGTATGCACGTCTAAGAGCAGCCTCTTAAACACACATGGCAGTGCACAAATAAACACCCTCAGCTTGACACTCACATGCAGGCAGCAGTGCATCACAATAACACCATAGGCCTGTAAATGCAAGTGCTCCTGCATTCACGGAGTGAACACACCCGCCCCCACCCTTCCTAACACCCACCCCTGCCCCGGGCCTGATCGAAGGAAGCAGATTAAGTCACACTCCCAATCGCTGCAGTAACTTTTATTACCAGTATTGACACTGTTCAAAGTTCTACATTTGAGCACTATTATATTATTTCACACCTGTTGCATAATGCATTTTAAAACTATGACTATTTCCAACCCATCTTTTTTGCCACTGTCTCACTCTCGACAGGCTTCTACCAAAGCAAATCAGAACCAACTCTGGGGCATATTACCAAGGGCCTTAGCGCCGCTTTAGTCGGAATTTTTCCCGCTAAAGAGGTGATAATTTTATCGCCCTATTACCTAGCTGTCGCTAGCACCAGTTAGCGACAGCTAGTAGGAGATAGCGATCATCTTGTAGCCATCTTTGCATGTCAGCGATATTTATCGCTAATGACATGCAAAGTGGGCGTGCCAAGATGTTAGTGACTGGAAACAGTCCCTAACATCGCTATCTCCTATTACCTACTTTTGGAAATAAATATTCGCGCGAATATCTCCAAAAGCTAACGCCTGCCCAGAGCAGTTCTTAGCCATGTTATCCAATGGTAGGTGGATAACATGGCTAAGAGCATTAGCTCAGTAATGCATGAATATTGTTGACTTTTCAGCGATATTCATGCATTTCAGCCGATTTTTATCGTTTTTGAAATAAGCCTTGATACTAGCAAGGTTTATCTTCGATGAAAATCGGCGGAGCTCGGCGATAATAATATTGCTGCTAAGCCAACATAGCAATAATTATCGCTAGTTGTTGGTAATATGCTCCTCTGTTCCTTGAGAAAACAGCACATTCTAAACCTTGGTCATCCCATTCCTACACTTTGCAACTCACTGCTTTTCTAGATGGGAACTTTGAGGTCCACATCCCCCCGAATCTCACTGACTAAGCTTCGCACCGGAGTTCATAAGTGGGTTTCATTCAAATACAACTGTCTGTAAATGACTCCGTGCCAAACATACATCTAGGGACCAAGAGGTCAGGAAATGATTCTGGCATGTCAAGAGGGGTGCCTTAAGATGCCAAACCATGGTGCCTACTGAGAAGAAACATCCCCATCTCCTTTACATCGTGGTTCCCCCAGCTTATCGAACCCAAATTGTGGCTGCAGAAGTGACCAAGAAGCGGGCAGGAACAAATACATAATGGCAGTGGCTTGATCATTCATCCTCTCCACCCCAAATGCCGGCTACAGTCTCATTTGGGTAGGATGCATTTGTTGAGCTACATGTTGCCATCTGGTGGAAATGTGAACAGTTACCCAGTCAAAGCTGAATCATAGGTACATGACAGGCAGGATAGTTTTTTAGAGCTGTAACATATGTACTAAGGTTTTCACAACAATGATGTACAGGACCGTGTAGACCAGTGCCTCATGGAGTTATAGGGGTACAGAACTCAGGGGGGCTTGCAATACCCCTTTAAAGCATGATTTGGGGTACTTTATTCCGTCCAATACATTTTATCTCATACCCCTCACTCACCAACATTAACCCTTAGGAGCCCACTCTCCCTGATGCAAAATATATTATTACTTCTAAATGAGATATGCCAAAACAATATGTACAAGAAAAAGAAAAGTAATCAAGGTATAAACTGTAAGTTGTAAGAAATGCTTTAAGCAGTAGACCAATGCTGTAATTTATTGCTTTGCACCACTATCTAAGAAAAAAAGGAATGCGATAGGAAACGGATTCTGTGCTAGATATACAAGGCAAATGATTCTTTTTCCAACACACAATGGAAGATACTTAACAAACTACCATTTACAATCCATAATGAGTCCCTAGATTATTAATTATCCACATAACGTACTCAATTTTCTGTAGCTCAATTGCATGAAAAGACAGCAAATTTACACGAGGAGCATAATCCAGCATTTACACAATTGTTTTACCGCAAAATGCATTTTTGCGTCCAAAAGAGGCACTTTGAACTAAGTGCCTAATGCAACAGAGCACGAACACCGACAGCCACTTTGTTGTTCCTCTGCCCCTGCGGTACAATTTTTGTGCCAAATCACAGATGATTATGTGGGCTGGTGTAATCGCGTAATTTTTGGTAATTCCCCATCATAAATGTAATACAAAATTACCTCAATTTCGATGGTGTAATTGAAATTTCACCCAGACCTAAATTTTATACACTCGTCCACTATTTAGTTTAATGAAAAATGTTTAGTTTCCTGGGGCCTGATGTTCATTTCCTGTTTCTGGTCAGAAACCCTTTGATTCACAAAATAGTATGTACCAACCCTCCTGTGTAAGACAGAATATCTTTTCCAAGTCGCAAAAGGTGTTTTCCAATTTACTACTAATCGCAATTAAGAAGAGTCATGGCTGAGGCACCATCCTCTAATTTTGCAATTCGTAATACCATCTATTAAAGGCGTGGTACCACAATTGTAACCGCAAGCCATACATCAGTTAGAAATATCGGTATTGGAGTGGTTGCAGATTTTCAAAGGAGACATCTTCTTCGTCAGACTATTTTAGAGATGGGGCAACAGTGATCGAATAGACCACTTTCTGTCGCTCCACATGCCTTCCCAAGCAGGAAACATTATCTTTTTTAAAAAAAGTGCAGTTTCTTTTAATGGAAACATGCAGCTGCAGGGGTGGCTGGTGACATTTGTAAGTGGTAGGGCGTAAAAGTTCGGGATCAGTGACCTGTAGCGAGCAAGCTCGACTGTCATAATGGGGGTCTGAGGTGATTATTCCCCTGCAAACATTTTTTTAAAGCTTGGGCAAATGGTGCATTTTAAAGCATATTTGAGCTGCTTATTCAGTGTAACTCGTGCCTACTTTTGGTCATAATACAATCCTGCAGGGACCGGTTATAGAAAAGTGGGTGTAGAAACATTGGAAATACTTTTTGCCCCACATCAAAAACATTTTAGGCTGGATTATTTCTTAGTGGCAAGGAACTTTTTCAAGGAGCTAACTCAAATGGAATACAGAGTCCTACCTAAAATTGTATCCGATCACAACCCCATTATGCTTAGTTTCGAGTCAACTAAGCCATTTAGTCCCCGGCCTTGGTCTTTTGACCGCAAGCTTTTGTTTGATGCATCCTATGTTGAGCATATGAATACCTGGATCCCTGAGTTTTTTGCTAATAATAAGGGTTCTGCCTCGTTAAAGACAGTTTGGGACGTATTTAAGTGTGGGGTTTGAGGAGAAACTCTGAGCTACTCAATAAAAAAAAGAGGGTGATCCGAAATTATGAGGAATGCGAGATGAATAAATTGAGACTATTAGACTACTAGAGATTCGTCTAATGCAGGCTTGCAAGAAGGGGCTAGTCACAGACAATATTATTAAGGAGCTACTGGCTCATAAGGTTAAGACCCATCAGGGATTCGCTACAAAATTTGCTCAGCAACTTGCAGCTTTTCGAACAGAGGTATATGAGGTGGGTGAAAACTCAGGAAAACATCTGGCTAAGAGGGCAAGGCAAAAAGCTGTTTTTGCTAGTATTGATAGAATTAACGATATTAGAGGTACAACAGTTAATAGCTCTGCAGATATACTCAAAGTGTTTTGCGATTTTTATCTACAACTTTATACTGATGATACGGCAGGAGATTGTACAGACCGAACAAATCAATTTATTGATCAGGCTTTGAATGGCATCTTATCTACGCAGGAGTTGGAGAATCTGGACTTGCTCATTACCTGGGAAGAAATTAAGGGGTCGTTATTATCTTTGGCCTCCGGAAAGGCTGCAGGTCCCGATCTCATCCCCCTGGAGTTCTTTAAACACTTTCGAAACATATTAAAAACAGAATTGGTGGATTTATTTCAAAGAGCTCAACAAGGCCTAGCCCCTCAGTCCTGGCATGATTCTATTATAACTGTGTTTCTTAAAAAGGGCAAACCTCCCCTGCTAACGTCATTCTTTCGCCCTATTTCCCTCATAAATTCTGACAGCAAAATGTTCTCTAAGATCCTCGCCTCACGGCTATCTAATGTCATATCTTTATTAGTTTCTAAATACCAGAATGGTTTCATCCCTTCTCGAGATACCGCGGACCATATCCGACGGGTGATTACGTTTTTGGATTGGTCCCAAGCAACCCGGTCTAGTGTTGGACTCATATTTTTAGACGCTGAAAAAGCTTTTGGAACTATGTATGGGATGTGTTAGCTAGGAAGGGATTGGGTCCAGGGTTTCTAACGGCTTTAAAAACTATGTACATTGCCCCAAAAGCGTGTATTCAAATCAATGGCCAACTTTCTCCTTTTTTTTTGATTACTAGGGGCACCCGTCAAGGATGCCCCTGTTCACCTTTACTTTTCGCACTTTATATTGACCCCTTAATTAACCGGTTTATTATGGAACAAAGGATTAGCCCCATTTGTTTAGCGAATATTAATTACCGTGCATTGGCTTACGCTGACGACATCGTTATAACAACTACAGACGTGCAGACTGCTCTTCCTGCAATTAATGAACTTGCTAAACAATTTGGGGCATTCTCTGGGTATAAACTAAACATAGAGAAGACGCAGATTTTATGTTCAGGAGACAATACACCTTCAAACATTCCTACTATTTCAGAGGTAATATATTTAGGAATTAGATTAGCCTTGCCCATAGAGAAAATACCCGAACTTAATATAAGTCCCGTGATATCCCAAATTAATAGCTTGCTACAGCGTTTAGATAATCTACACTTATCACTGCATGGTAGACTCAACATCTTAAAAATGTTGATTCTGCCAAAAGTGTTATATATGTATCGCACTATACCGCTGGAATTTTCTCCCTCTTGTTTCAAAAGTTTAGAAAGGACCACTTCTAGGTTTTTATGGGGCTACAAGCGCCACCGGAAAGCTTTAAAAAAAATGGTATTGAGCAAGGAGTGTGGAGGATGGAATGTTCCTTATTTTTTGTTTTTACTATTTATCAGACATCTTATAATTGGTGACATAGCAGAAATTACTACATGTCAAACTCCATCTATTTATGAATTGATCATGGGTGAAGAAGTGAAAGGTAGCTTTCTTAAGGTTGTCGAGCCGAGCTACCATAAAAAGACAAAGTATAAGACGTTGAAGTCAGCCTTTGGAGCTTGGCAAAAAGTACGTAAGCTTTTGTCCATATCTAAATTAAATCCTTACACCCCCTTAGCGTCACCTGGGCTTTTGCCAAATATCTTTTGTGATCTTACGGTCTACAGGTGGGAACAGAAAGGACTATTATATTTAGGTGACTTATTTAACAATGGTCAAATTGTATCTTTTCAAGAACTACAGAACAAATTCTTGTTGGCAAGAAATGATTTTTTAAAATTTCTTCAGATCCGCAGTTATCTACAGAGCCATACATTTATTACCTCAGCTAGAATGACAAAAATTTCTTTATTGGAACTTCTTCAGAAAAAACCCCCCATAGGCTCTCTTTATACAAGCATGATTCGAGAATGTGGGGATGATATGGAACAATGCCAGCTGAAATGGGCTACTAAAATAGGTCTCCCTGGTATAGATGTCTTGTCTTCAGTTAAATGTGCTTCAGAATGCTTAATTACAGGAATGATGAAATCTTAGCATTTTATGTGTATACACGATCTTTATTATACCCCTAGCAAGGTTGTTAAGTGGAGTACCACTGTAGAAAAAGGTAGGGCTAGGACCTTTCTCAAGTTTTGCCCGGCGCTAACCGCCCTTGTACCATTCAAATTTACCAAGCAATGAGGCAGGCGCCGGAGACCAGAAGGCAGGAAACAGAAGTTTATTCCGACGGAGCAGAACACATCAGATCAGACAACAAGGTATCGTCTTGAGGTGCTCTAACAGCCTCTCGGAGGCCTGGCCTCTTATACCCTGGTTTATGGCATGCGACCTTCCTTTATTACAATCACAACTTTGTAAGGCAAGAAAAAAACATCCCCGTAATCCTCGTGTTAATCCCACCCCCATATACCTTCACAATGGAGGTCCTCAACCTGCTGATAAGAGAGGGGGTCATCACACAGCTGAGTGTTTCGTCGAGTCTTGGGATGTGTGCGCCTGATCATATCACAGGGGGTGGGGAGGCCTGGATCAATAGAGGGTCCTTTGAAGGAGAGCGACCTCATACAATAAGGGCAGTAAATGATATCTCTCGGCTTAGGCTATGGCCTCGGACCTGTGTGGACAGTCGGACACGGGGCGAGGGGCCGTCAATGGAGTGGTATTCATGCTGCGTGGACAATCCAGCGCAGAGGGGAGGTTTATCAACAGAGGGGCATTCATGGGAGGAGAGGAGGCGTTGGTCAGGCGCTGGCGTGACTCCCAAGGACAGGGTCATGCAGAAGGGTCATGCTCATAAGGAGGAGGGAGGGGGAGCCAGGGTGCGCGGAGGATGCTTGCTAGGTCAGAGAGGCGCGCTGACGATTGATCGTGGATAGGGAGACCATGATATCTAAAATGGCTGCCGTGCACGTAGTACATAGGTGACCTAAAATGGCTGCCGTGCACGTAGAGCATAGGTGGCAAGTTGGCGCAGATGATGTTCAGATCGCAAACTAAAATTCCACAGTCCTCCCTTTTAACATGTCTCGCCAACTTGTCAGTTCGGATTTATCCCCATAAGGCCACGTATTTCTACTTCATAGAGGGGGCTCATGTGCTCATTTCGGAAGTCCAAAGTCTTTGGGCACATACAGTTAGAAGCAAGGCCGAGCAAAGGTGGCAGACATTGGATACCTAAGCAACACCCACATAATATCACAACAGGTACCAGTACGAAGGAGAACAACTTCCAACCCCAATTTTTCAAAGTGTCCCAAAACCAGCTCCCAAGCGACCATCCTTCCTGCTCTTGGTGAACCTCTGAGGACAGTCTGTGGAGGTGTTCAATGGCTTTGTAGACTGAAGGCGAGTTGTCAGGCACGTAGGTGCAGCAGCTGGATCCGATGATGCGGCATGCTCCTCCTCGGTCGGCTAGGACCACGTCTAGGACGAGTCGATTTTGAAGGGTCACAAGGCGGACCGCCTGAAGCTCCGCAGTGTTGTTGGCGAGGATGCCAGCCGTGATGTTGATCGTTGTTTCTACGGCCTGGGTCAGGTGCCGGATAGCACGGCTGTTTGCCATTGGACCCCACAGAGGAACAAGTCCCTTTGCTGCATCCAGGAACTGTGCTCCGGTGGAGTCGGCTTGTCCAAGGTCGTCTGCACGCCTCTGCCGGTGATGGTTGGCAGGGGCTACATATGTGGGTGGAAGAACGAAGGCAATATAACAGGTGCCCTTCCAACCTCTCGGGAGCCAGGTGTAAGCCTTGGTGCCACACACAAAGTACATGTTTGGAGAAGCAACAAAAGAAGGGGGTTCAGCTGAGTCCAATGTTCTGGTGATTCGGCAGGCGCTGTAACCCACCAGTTGCGTTCCCTGGCCTTCGAGACACACGAGACCTGTGACATTGATGACAGACAGGGCCACAGTTAGAGTGGCGGTAGTTTGTTTTTGCAGATGAGTGAAGGTGGTCCTGGCTGGATTGTGGAGCACCTGTACTTCGACTCGTTCTTTGGCTGGAATGTCTTTGATGAAGGTGGCGCCTGCGAGCGCAGGACACAGGGCAGCAGGGGTCTTTCCTGTTTTGTTCAGCCAGAACCCAGAGTAGAAGTGTGACACTGTCCGGCTGGAGGTGGCGTTGTCCCTGTGGCTTTCTTGCATGAGGATCAACCAGGCGAGGCAAGAGCCATGAACTGAGAAGGGTGAAGGGATGAAGGGGATGGAGTGTCCAGTGGCGTGCGGGAGCAACCCGCAGATCCAACAGTTCGTAGCATTTGCAGCAAGGTTGTGTTGGTGCAGCAGTTGCACGAAGGAATTGTTCCAGAATTCCCTGCGCCTTTCTCGGAGCTGAGGCGACAGAGAGATTAGGTGATGCTCTTTCAGGGGTGTTGGCTGTGCAGTAGGTAGCAATGTCTCATGAGCCGGTGTGCTTTCCTCCAGAATCCAGAAGGAGGTCATGAGGAGAAGGCAGAAGAGGAAGACAATGAAGAGTGCAATTGTCTTTGATTTGTGCAGGTTGTCAGTCTTTGGATTGCTATACTGGGTATTTCCCGTTGCTTCCATCATCTTCTTATCTGGCGCTTCCATCATCTTCTTATTTGGCGCTTCCATCACCTTCAAGGGGCTCGGTAGTGGGCAGAACCACAGACTTCGTTTAGCTTCTCTCCCGGCAACCCTTGATTGTGTGTAGGTCACCGTTCAGAGATTTTAACTTAGTCCGTGGCCTACTTAGCCGAGACTCCCTCCTTTCGACGCAGGAAATACCCTTCTCTGGATGGCACAGTAGGATCAGAGAATTTTGCAAGTTCGAGTGCCTCAGTATCTGGATAACAGTCCAATATCGGTCGGTCTTTGCTCAGGAGCTCTTCTTGGGTGCTGACGTTTTCTGTCGTGGCCAGGTTTGCAGAGACCTTCCGGCAATGATGCGCGTGCAGCCAGTGCTTCTTCCCCTCCACTCGGAGTGCTGTTCGGTTGGTGATCAGAACTTGCCAGGGGCCCGTCCACCGAGGTTCCAGACTCTTGGTTCGCTGGAAATTTCGTATCAATACGAAATCTCCCGGTTGGATGTCGTGACCGGGGCCCCTGGAAGCATCGGGGATGGCCTGCTGCACCTGTTGATGAATGACAGACAACGTTTTAGTTAACTTGCACAAATAATCAGATAGTAGGACGTCTGGGACGTCATGAATGGAGGTCGGTTTGGGAGCAGTCCAGAGATTCATTGGCCGCCCGAACACGACCTCGTAGGGGGTCAGATGGTGCTTGGTGGGAGTGGAGCGCATTGATAACAAAGCCAGTGGGAGGGCATCCGGCCAGTTAAGTCCAGTGGTGGCCACTATTTTTGCCAGTTTCAGCTTTAGTGTGGCATTGTGGCGTTCCACTAGACCAGCGGATTGGGGGTGGAAGACCGCATGGAATCGTTGCTTCACCCCCAACCCCTTCAGGATTAGTTGGATAACCTCAGCTATGAAGTGGGGGCCATTGTCGCTCCATAAAATTCGGCAAAGGCCATAGCGAGGGAAGAATTCCTTCAGTAGTACTTTGGCAGTAGTCATGGCAGTGTTGTCACGGGTTGGATAGGCTTCTACCCATTTGCTGAAGGCACATACGATGACTAGTACATACTTCAGGTTTTGGCATCTCTCTAGTTGGATGTAATCCATCTGAAGGACCTCAAAGGGGTGATTGGGGGTCCCAAACCCTCCCCGGGGCACTACAGTTCCTTTCCCGGGGTTGTGTTGCAGACAGATAAGGCACTGCTGAACTAGGCGTCTGGCTGAGTCAGGGATTTTGTCGTTATGCCAGACTTTGGAAATGAGTTCGATCATGGGTGCAGATCCTATGTGTGCGGGGGAGTGAGCCATGGTCAGTATGGGAATCAGATATGAGTCGGGCAGCATCCATTTGCTTGCATCCTTCGTTCGCCAACAGCCTTCCTCATCCTTCAAACCCACCCCTGCCCACTTAGTCAGCTCGTGAGGGGTGCTGGCCGATTGCATGTCTCTGATCATTATCCTTGTGTCACTCCATGTTTCTGCTTGTGACCTGGTCACGTACATGCGTGTCACCGTCCTATTCTCGGCTGTGGTTCGTGCAGTGATGTCGGCCAATGCATTCCCTTGTCCAACTAAGTCTGTCACCTTTTTGTGTGCCTGACATTTGATCACCGCTAATC
Source organism: Lissotriton vulgaris (assembly GCF_964263255.1). Lineage (NCBI taxonomy): Eukaryota > Metazoa > Chordata > Amphibia > Caudata > Salamandridae > Lissotriton > Lissotriton vulgaris. Next base: position 516,290,555 of record NC_141695.1, on the reverse strand, counting down.
GTTTGGGGAGGAGGACTGCTTCGATCAGAGCGGAGACTAGATCTCCGTGGAGGATCGGGGTGCCGTGGGACGTCAGGAATCCCCTCTCTCTCCACAGGAGCCCAAAATGGTGGACCACTCCGAAGGCATACTGGCTGTCCGTATATACGTTCGTGGTGGTCCCTGCGGCTATGATGCATGCTCGGGTGAGGGCTATCAGCTCTGCTGCTTGGGCAGATCGTTGTGTGATGCAAGCTGTCTCAACTACTGTTCGGGCTGTCGTTACTGCATAGGCAGCTGAGGTGGTGCCATCTGGGAGTTTGATGCAAGAGCCGTCTACCCACAGCTCTCCATCGGGGTCAGGGAAAGCAGTGTCTCGGAGGTTAACCCTACTCCTAGTTTGTTCGTCCGTGAGGGTCACACAGTCGTGGATGGGAGGAATGCCGGGGTCATTTTCAGGCAGGGGTAACAATGTGGCAGGATTCAAAGTCGTGCATCTCTTTAGTGTGATGTGGGGTGCAAGTAGCGTCAGTTCATACCCTGTCAGTCGGGCGCTAGTCAGGTGCTGGGTTTTGGTCTGGTTCAAGAGGGTGTCAACTGCATGGGGTACTAGCACTGTGAGAGTGTTGGAAAGTACAATTCCCTCGCTCTGACGGATAGAGACAGCAGCGGCGGCTACTGCTCGAAGGCAGGCAGGCAAAGCTCTGGCTACAGGATCAAGAGTGGCGGAGAAGTAGGCACAAGGGCGCTGCTTAGGACCAATTGATTGCGTTAGGACAGACAATGCGCATCCCTCCCTTTCGTGGGTGAAGAGGGAGAAGGGTTTGGAGTAATCCGGTGTTCCGAGGACGGGCGCTGAGCAGAGTGCATCCCGTAATTCCTAAAAGGAGGCTTGACACTCAGCGGTCCAAGGGAGCGGGGAGGGGACATCTTTGGTCAGTAGGGCAAGTAATGGTTTCACAATGAGGCTGTAGTTAGGCAACCACTGTCTGCAAAAAGAGGTTAGGCCAACCAAAGAGCGGACCTGCTTTTGCGTTTTCGGGATGGGGGTATCTAGGATGGTTTGGATTCGGTCGGGTGTAAGTTTCCTCCCTTCTTTGGACAGAAGATGGCCTAGGTAAGTCACCTGTGGCTGACAGAACTGTAACTTCTTTTTGGAGACTTTATGGCCATTCTCTGCAAGAAAGTGTAGGAGTTGGACGGTGGCTGTCGTTGCAAGTGGGGTGGTGTCAGCCGCCAAAAGGATATCATCGACATATTGGATCAACACCACTCCCTCTGGTAGCTGGAAGGCATCCAGCTGTCTTTTGAGGGCCTGGCTATAAATGCTGGGACTTTCAGTGTACCCCTGGGGAGCTCTACAAAATCGGTACGAACGGGATTTTAAAGTGAAGCCGAAGAGGTAACAGCTGTCTGGATGGATGGGGATAGAGAAAAACGCGTTCTTAAGGTCGATAACAGTAAAGGTGGTGGCAGTGGACGGGATGAGGGTCAGAATGGTGGTGATATCAGAGACCACAGGATATTGGGGTACAACCACTTTGTTAATCTCTCGCAAGTCGATGATGAAGCGGTACGCTTTCTCATCTCCTTCACCTTGCTTCTTAACAATAGGTAGGATTGGGCTGTTGCAGACGTTGCTAACCACCTCTTCAACCACTCCTGCATCTACCAGAGACTGAATGATCGCTACCAGTGCCTTCTCACCCTCTGGCGATATCCGATACCGCGGGAGTTTCGGGAGCATAGCGTCCTGTCGTACAGTTATGTGAATAGGATCAATCATCATTCGCCCCACATCAGAGTCATTTTTGGCCCACAGGTACGAAGGCAGGGTGTCAAGCAGGGACAGGTCAGCGTCAGTTATGGAGCACATGTGTCATGGGGGACGGGATCTGGGCATGTCTGGGTTGTCGTACAGGATGACTCGTATTCCATCTGGGGAACACCTAATGGTAGCTCGAAAATGTTTCAGTAAGTCAATGCCCATAATGGCGTCAGGGGAGTTAGAGGAGAGTAGAAATGTCGCGTCAGTAGTGTTGTTTTCTAGGTCAAAGGTAACAGGTACGGACAGGGGGTTAGTGGAGGGCGTCCCATCGAAACCTATCGACGTTATGTGTGAGCCAGACAAGGGTGCCCTTGGAATCAGTCGTTTTGATAACACACTACGTGTCGCCCCAGTGTCTACCAAGAATGGAGACTCTGTACCCAAGACCTTAGCGGTGACATAAGGACCTTGCTGGTCAACACAGAGCTCGACTGGATCCCTCCCTTGCCCCTGGCAGTCCTATGCAAAGTCGGGGGCATGTTCACCTTCAGATAGCTGATATTGGTTCTGTCGGGGACGGTCAAATGTGTTCAGTCTTCCTGATCTGTCATTATTGGTGTCGTTGGGGCTCCCTCGTCCCTGTACTCTATTCCTCGGACCACCCGCCACATCCCTGGACTCCCTATTTCTATTCATTTCTAGCAGAACTGGACACTGGAATTTCCAATGACCGAGCCCTTTGCAGAAGGCGCATTGGTCATTGCTAACGTCTCTACGTCCAGTGTGGGGTGCTGGGGTGTGATCTTTAGGAGGTAGATCTCTGGGGGTGGTTGATTGGTAATTCCCCCTTTGGTGTTCCCGTCCTAACGCTATACCTTGTATCTGGGCTATCATTACCCTTTCCTTTAAATCTTTCTTCTTTTTCTCGGACGCCCTATCATTCTCATTCTTTTGGTGCTCGTAATACTGAGCCATCTGAAGGATAGCTGCGGGTTTGGAGGCCCCCCAACTACTCTCACTCGTCTGCAGTTTTTGGGAGACCTCCTGTGTTAGTCCCTTTACGTAATTTTGCACAAACAGGTGCTGTCCGGTTGCGGTGGTCATGTCTTGGCCACTGTAGTCGGAGAACACGGTCTCGAATCGGGAGAAGTATTCTGACACATCCTCCTGGAGTTTCTGTCGACAGGCCGTGACTATCGACCAGTCTACTTTTCTTTCCGGGACCAGGGTTTTTAACTTCTGGACCAGTTTGTCTGGGAGTTCCAGTATGTCCTTCACTGCTTTACTCCCCGGCTCTCGCTGTCTATCTAGTTTACCGAGTTGGTCCCAGGTATGTCCAAACAGATCCGTGTGGTCGACCTTCCGGATTTGCTTCCACACATCAGCTGGCAGGCATAACCCAAAGAACAAGTCAATATCTGCTAAAGTCATTATTGTCGAACCCAAGGCTGTGCCTAATTCGGTATAAAATGCCGTCGGGTTCTTTCTTAAGTCGGGCAAGGTTTGCTTAAAGGTTAGGATGTCTTGTCGGTCCCATGGTTGGTAAACCCAATTGTACACAACCCTCCCCTTTGCATTTTCACTATTAACATCATCGCTCGTTCCCTGGCCCCGTGGCGGGATCCAGTAAGGAGCCGCTTCTCTGATAGGCATCATAGTATTGGCTACCTCTGCCGAGGTTGTTTCAGGGACCGTAACCTTGGTTTCTGGTTTCTGTTCCGCGAGGTGGCGGAAGACCTCAAGCATTTGCATGAAGAGCTCCGTCGCCTCACGTTCAGTCCCATCTCCAACATCAATCTTCCTATACAGTGTTGTTAGTTTAGCGGGACCCTTACTCTGATACCTATCTTCATACGCGTTCAGGGTGTGGTAGCTGAACCGCAAAATGATATGCCGTCTATGGCTGTCGGCATGTGAATTATATACGCTCATTGTGTATTCTTCGCTCTCCCTTCGTTCTACCAATGTCTTTGCTATTTCGTTGATCCCATCCCGCTCATCTTTGCTTAACCTACTTAACCTGGCGGATGATTGTTTTCTAGCCTCGGGGTCGTCTGACGAAGTTGTTAATGCGGCTGGTGCGGAGGCCGTGAGGGCCGGTGCACTAGCACTAGGGTCGTTTTCACTCACACTCAGGGCTTGCAAGTTTTGTTGGCTGGGAGCATATGGAGGGGGCATGTAGATGATCGGTGGACCTAGCAATAGCTCATCGTTTGCCCGTTGTTTGGAGGGTAGTTCAGGGTAGAGCGCAGAGGGGGTCCTAACAGGACATTGGTCTGTCGACCCTGATTCTTGGTTTTGTGTAGCACCTTTTCTTTCTTTCATTTCCTCTTCTAGTTGCTTTGCGGCTAGGTGGGCTGCCTTTCGTAATTCTTTCCCTATTTTTGCTTCTTCTCTTTTCTTTCGTTGTTCCGTTTCTTTGCGCCACATGCCGATACTGTCGAGCATAGTGGGCGTGGTCTTATTCTTCTGGAGCGCTATTTCTAATGTTTTTATTTTATTTTCACTAAAGGAACCTATCAGTGGCCACTGACTTTCAGGGTTCTTTTTTGTGTATTTATGCCATAGTCTAGTGTAAGCTATAGCGACTAGTCCATACTTAGAGAACATGTCCTTATTAGGGGTGCCCTCCAGTGGAGCTGGATGGTTCATCTCTAATAAGCGGTCCGGGCTAAACAGGCTACCAACCAGTGGGGAGAAGATAGGCATGACGGTTTACACCGGGAACAAAAAGTCTGCACTACCTATCTTATCACGGCGGGCAAAGACTAGACAGAATATTTCTATTCTCCGTTGTTTGCCGGCGGTGAATACCTCAAACGAACCAATACCGAATAATCGGCCAATCAAACAATTCAGTGGGGAGAATAAGTGGGCACGAAAAGTTATCGTTACCCACTCTTTCTCTACCTGCAAAGAGAGACCTTGTTCTTCCCTGTTTGCAGAAAAAGAATCTCCAGACAATAATCCACGAACGACAGTTCGGGAAACAGTGGGGGAGGAAGATAGGCACGACGGATTACAATAGGGACAAAAGTCTGCGTTACCTATCCTTCACTGTTTGCAAAGAGAGAGCCTGTTTGTTTTTCCCCGTTTGCAGACAGCGAATCTCCAGAGGTTTCAACAAAGCGTAATACTAGTATTATCCAAACAAACAATTTTCCTCAATTCGTCGTGTTTACACGACCTTACCCGGACCGCATGGACGGTTTCCTGTCCTCTGGATCCAGCGCCCGATCGTCCTCTCTCCTTCGTGATGTTCGCGGCACTCCTGATGGTTCCCAGTCAGGACCGTAGATCACTCGAGAGAGGTCTGTTCAGAACTAGTGAAGGTCGGATGATCGGCTGTCAGACGAGGGTCTATCGGACATGAGCTCTTCCCGATCGTTGCAGTCGTTCACTCTGTCATCGGGACCTCTCCCACTGGATCCACGTGTCGCTGATGGGCCCCACGCTTTGGGACGCCAATTGTAGAAAAAGGTAGGGCTAGGACCTTTCTCAAGTTTTGCCCGGCGCTAACCGCCCTTGTACCATTCAAATTTACCAAGCAATGAGGCAGGCGCCGGAGACCAGAAGGCAGGAAACAGAAGTTTATTCCGACGGAGCAGAACACATCAGATCAGACAACAAGGTATCGTCTCGAGGTGCTCTAACAGCCTCTCGGAGGCCTGGCCTCTTATACCCTGGTTTATGGCATGCGACCTTCCTTTATTACAATCACAACTTTGTAAGGCAAGAAAAAAACATCCCCGTAATCCTCGTGTTAATCCCACCCCCATATACCTTCACAATGGAGGTCCTCAACCTGCTGATAAGAGAGGGGGTCATCACACAGCTGAGTGTTTCGTCGAGTCTTGGGATGTGTGCGCCTGATCATATCACAGGGGGTGGGGAGGCCTGGATCAATAGAGGGTCCTTTGAAGGAGAGCGACCTCATACAATAAGGGCAGTAAATGATATCTCTCGGCTTAGGCTATGGCCTCGGACCTGTGTGGACAGTCGGACACGGGGCGAGGGGCCGTCAATGGAGTGGTATTCATGCTGCGTGGACAATCCAGCGCAGAGGGGAGGTTTATCAACAGAGGGGCATTCATGGGAGGAGAGGAGGTGTTGGTCAGGCGCTGGCGTGACTCCCAAGGACAGGGTCATGCAGAAGGGTCATGCTCATAAGGAGGAGGGAGGGGGAGCCAGGGTGCGCGGAGGATGCTTGCTAGGTCAGAGAGGCGCGCTGACGATTGATCGTGGATAGGGAGACCATGATATCTAAAATGGCTGCCGTGCACGTAGTACATAGGTGACCTAAAATGGCTGCCGTGCACGTAGAGCATAGGTGGCAAGTTGGCGCAGATGATGTTCAGATCGCAAACTAAAATTCCACACCACTACTGGAACGAGCTGTAGCCGCTGCAGGTTGTATGCAGCTAACGATTTGCATATGTTCTTTCAATGTCCTAAACTTAGGAGCTTCTTTCAACAAATTGAAAGCTTTCTTGCAGCTGCTCTTAATTGTGATATTACAGTAAACATCGAGATTGTGTTGTTAGGAATGGACTCTTCTATTTCTAGATCAAGATCCGTAACTTACTTTTTGTTTATTTGTATGGCAGTGGCTAGAGCTTGTGTTACTAGGGAGTGGATCAATCCAGATCCCCATTCCTTTTTTACTTGGCGTGAAAAATTATTGTTTATGTATAGTATTGAGTCTGCTATTTATAAGCTAAAAGGTATCAAAAGAAGAACTCTGGGGGAGAAAATCTGGGCCCCAATCGCTGATTGGATTTAATCAATTTGTGGACTTTATATGTTTTCTTATGCTTTGCATGCATCCAAAGATTAATCTCTTTTTTTCTTTGTTTGTTTATTTGTATCGCTGTATTTCCCTGTAATAAAACAATAAAACTATAAAAAAAAAAGGAAATACTTTTTGTGGAGTGCACACTGTTATGTTTGTGAGACGGTGGGTCTTCGTATAAGGTTGCTGCGTGACCCAATTCTAGCACCTTGAAACCAGTGGAGTGCTATGAAAATCATGCTTTAACTGATAATGTTCTCAGCTCGGTGTCATCGCCTCGTTAGCAAAACATAGGGGCCCATGTTATTCTCTAAACACCACGTGGAAAAAGTGCCTTACAGTTACACTGCAGATCTCCATCTGCACACGTGCTTGGCTGCTTCATCACTGCAGAACAGCAATCCTTCAGGGCAGCTTGTGAACAATGTGCCAACAGACTAGTGCCAACCTTATTTAACAAGGCACAGCCTCTCTCTCTAGCTGCCTTTCTTGCCCTCTACAACCTCTCTCTGCCCCCATCTCTTTACTCTCCCCCTCTCTTGCATTCTACAATATCTGCCCTTTAGTCTCTCCCCCACCTCTCTGTCTTTCTATCAATCAACAATCACCCTCCTCACTCTGCCACCTCACACACACACAAGCATGCTCTCCCTTCGATTTTATCGCAGTCCATCCCCACATTTACTGCCTCTAGCTGGTGAGGCCCTCCCTTCCTGCCCTATGGGGTAGGCCTCTCTGTTTAGAAATTCCCACTGCTGGGTTGCATCAGTGGGGTGCACACACAGTTACTCACGCACACATCTTGTGCACCACTGAACCCTCGTGGTGCTGCGGCTTGAAACTGGGCGGCCCACGTTTCCTGATGGTGTTCAGATCCCAAAAACCCTGGGTGCACCCATATGCAGTGTACACCCACGCACGGCGCTCTGCCCAGTAACAGGTCACACATCAGATGGCTCACACGTTTATACAAACATGTACATTATTCAATTAACTTTCATTTGGTGAAGCTGTGCGCACACTCCTTTATTTAAAAAAAATACGTAGCACAATAAATTGAATAAACGCAATTTTAATAAAACCTACCGTTTAATTTCCAGGATGATTTGGAGGGGTCGGCTAGAGATGCGTTTTAGCTGCACTGGCTCCTGTTGTTTTGAAGTTCCGGACCGTTACGCTCCAATCTGTGGTAGCTCCTGTGGCAGAGCAGCTCAGGCCGGCACTTCAGTTCCAGGCTGGCAAGACAGAGAGCTTGGAAGGCCCAACAGTATTCCAAAATGCTCTGTTCAGCTGAGCCAACTAGCGTGCTGTTCTGGGCCATTGATTTATTAAAATCTGCTGCTTGGTTCTTTTTTACGATTCCCATCCTAACACACGTAAAAGAACAGTGCACACTGCTGTGACCTATGTGTTCATTCAGTAGGCTCCAGCCAATCAAAGAGAGCAACAGCAGTTTCAGATGCCAGTGACACGCCCAGCCTTTCGTTCGCTCCATAGACTTACCCCGCCCCTTGCTTTTACTTTAATGGCACTGCTTCAGACACACCCTGGGCCATTGCGAAGATCGCCCAGCTGGGTTTATGCATCTCACAATGAACAATCACCACTCCCATCCCTATTAACGTCACATTCCAAGCTCATGCTTGCAGGTCGAGCAAGACTGAAATAAGTGCACTTCCACGGAAAGGGTGCAGGTTGAAGACTTCTTTAATTGCAGTAATAATTACACCCACAGGAAAAGGCCGCCGCTCGACTCCAGGACTCCGGGCAACTGACTATCGTTGCCCAGAGCGCTAGAACCGAACGGAGGGCCAGAACACAACAACAGAAGGCAATCTCTCGTGCTGAGCACAGCACGAGGGAATACATATACTACAACTTCTCCCTCTCCACAACATTTCAAACAAAATGAGAATGTAAAGGAAGCAAAGGCATGTAAGTTAGGACATGAACAAAATCTTAAAACTGAGACATGAAAATAAGTTTCAACTTAAAACATAATCATTGAACCTGACAGGAAGCCTCCTACATCGAACAGATGGGGCGGAAGCTTGGAGTGAAACCTCCTCAACAGTCTCAGAGAGGATGGAAGGGGAAGAGGTAGATGGGAAAGAAGAGGAGAGACCTGAAGAGGAAGGAGGGGAATCAGTTACAGAAACAGAAGCATCCGAAAGAGGAGAAGAGGAAGAAGAAGATGCAGGATCTAACCAAAAAGACCAGTCACATTGGTCAAACTGCTGTTTGGACAAACGCAACAAGGAACGAGCTTGTGAGTCGGAAAGGATAACCAGGGCCCTTTTGTTCCACCACCCTCTGCTGCCAAGTAAGGCAGAGGACTTACTGACAGCAGTTACCTGAACAGGTGTGGAAAATTTAGAGAGTCCTTTGGCAACCTTTCTAGGATTTTTGATGAGGACCCAATCACCAACTTTAAGGACAACAGAAGTGAAAATTTTACCTGAATCATGTCTGGTTTTCATAAGGGATTGTTTCTGAGAAACTTTTTCAGCAAGAGAGACATCAGAAGGTCGAAGGGTCTTGACGTTTTTCGCAGACAACCATGTGGGACACAATTTGGTATGTACATTCCTATTTCTTAATAAAGAAAAGGGGGAAACACCAGTAGTACAATGGGGAGAAATGTTATATGACCAAAATTTCTCCTCAACAAAAGTCCTAACATCGTTGTGTGAGGAAATGGCTGTTTGGACAGCATCTTTAAGCAGTCTATTGGCCCGCTCAACTAAGCCATTCGAGGTGGGCGAATAGAGAGCAACCTTGAAATGGACAACATCATGCTCCATTAAAAACGAGTCAAATTTCTCAGATATGAAATGGGAACCATTATCGGTGACCACCACAGAAGGACAACCTTCGATGATGAAGAGATTGCGCAAGAATTTGACGGCATTGGCAGAAGAAGGGGAATCACAAAACATGTGGTACAACCATTTGGAATGATAATCAATGAGGAGAATGACATATTTCATGTCATAGGGAAGGACGTCAAAGGGGCCAGAAAAATCCAATCCAACTTTTTCCCAAGGTTTGAGTGGAAAGGGAACGGGATGGAGGGGTGTACCAATGAGTTTCCATTTCTTAACAGAGAGCAAACATTCATTGCAGGAATCAATGTAAAATTTTACCTGGGACTCAATAGAGGGCCACCAATAATGTAATTTAATGAGTTGAGATGTTTTAGTAATGCCAAGATGTCCTTGATGTGCAAATCTAATGATATCAGGTCTGACATCAGAAGGCGGAACAAAAACATCATGCCTCATAATTAGATTGTCAACAAGAGAGAGTTCAGAAGAAACCATGGAAAATGCCTTAAGTTCATTTGACAAATTTCTACACTCAGGCCAGCCCTGAGAAATGTATTGTGCAACCAACTTGAGATTCTGGTCATTTTCATAAGCTTTTGACCAAGAATCCTCTGTAATAAAAGGGCACGATTTGGTGGCATCAAGGGTGGCGACAACACACTCAACATCACCAAAATCTTGAACATCTGAATCAGAATTGAGTGACATGCGAGATAAACAGTCGGCACGAAAATTTTTGCCACCTGAAATGTGCTTAATATTGAAATGAAATTCATGTAATTTGGACAAAAGTCTGACAAGTCTTGAAGAGGCTTTACCTAGGCCATCACCATTGAGAAGTTGAGTGAGAGGCTTGTGATCAGTGAACAAATCAAATTCTCTACCCCAAATGTAGTTCTTAAATTTTTCAATCGCCCAAACACAAGCCAATGACTCACGCTCAATGGTGCTATAGTGGGTTTCAGAAACTTTAAGTGTTCTAGAAGAAAAGGCAACAGTGTGTTCCCTACCAGAAACCCACTGGCCAAGGACAGCACCCAAACCAGTCAAGCTGGCGTCAACCATGATGAAGCACTTGGCAGAGTCCTGAAAGGGATGCAAAGCAGGGGCACCAATAATCATGTCCTTGACATGTGAAAAAGAGGAATTGATCTCTTCGGTCCAAGCAAATTTGGAACCTTTGCGAAGCAAAGAGCGAAGGGGTTCAACAATTTGGGCATAGCCTTTTACAAAACGGGCGTAATACTCCGCTAAACCCAGAAAGGAGCGGAGGGCATCCTTGTCTTTGGGAGGAGACGCTTGAGAAATTGCCTCAATGAGGGAGGACTTGGGTTTTATGCCTTCGGGAGTCAAAGTGTGACCCAAGTAATCCAGGGACTGGGAGCCAAATTTACATTTGTCAGCCCTGACGGTCATTCCAGCTTCATTAAGCTTGCGCAACACAGAGGAAAGATGGGATAAATGAGAATTCCAATCAGGAGAGAAAACCAAGATATCATCCTGATAGGCCTGAACTCCAGGAACAGACTCGAAAAGATGATCCATGATTTTTTGGAAAACACTAGCTGCGCTAGCAAGTCCGAATGGAAGTTTCAAATATTTAAAAACACCAAAAGGGGTAACAAATGTGGTGAGATCTTGGGAGGATTCAGTAAGGGGTACAGTGCAGTATCGTCCGGTTACAGGCCATTCATAGTTTTGAACAGGAAATTGTTTTAACACCTAACAATCTGTTTCATCAATCGCTTCGCATATGGAAGCGTTATATTGATGATATTGTAGTAATTTGGCGTGGAACATCAGATGATCTCTTGCCCTTCCATCAGTGGCTAAATGTTCAAAATCCTTATTTACGGTTCACTGTTGAGCAAAGCAAATTTGAATTGCCTTTCCTAGACCTCTAGATCTTCGTAAAAACTGATGGGCTACATTCTGAATTGTACAAAAAAACGATGGCCCGAAATTCTCTTCTTCGCTACGATAGTTGCCATCCAATATCGTTGAGAAACAATTTACCATTTGTACAATTTCTAAGAGTGCAAAGAAATTGCTCTGATAAATCAACATTTGAAAAACGTGCCGCTAATCTAGAAGAACAATTACTCGATAGAGGTTACCTCAAAAAGATCATTCGGCAATCAAAAAAACGTGCCTCTAACAACAATCGTGAGATATTGTTGGAACCACCAATGGAAAAAGAGAAAATGGACCGATTGACTTTTGTCAATACATTTAACACAAGATCTAACGAACTACAGAAAATTGTATACAAACATTGGTCCATCCTCAACACAGGAGGAGACCAAATAGCACGACCACTCTTTGCCTTCAAAAGGGGTTCAAATCTCAAAGATAAATTAGTTCACACAAGACCTAAAAGCAAGATCCCCCGAATGATTGGGACACTTTGGGATTTACCCGCTGTGGTGGGTCACCATCCCTGCGGGACTTGTGCTGCCTGTCCCCAGACCTCTAAATCTGTATCTATTGACATTGGTACTAGTAGAGCATGGGAGCAACGCAGGTTTACCAATTGTAATAGTGAAAACCTCATATATTTGATTACCTGCCCGTGCCAATTACGCTACATCGGCATGAAGACTAGGCGTATAAAAGTGAGAATATCAGAGCATAAAAGTACTATACGCTGTCGGAGACAGGCAACAAGACTAACAGCACATTTTGGGGAAAAAGGCCATGGTCCCAACGATTTTCAATGGACTGTTTTGGAACAACCAATGATACCAGATCATGTCGTTGATACATCGAATTACCTCTTCAAAAGGGAGCAAAAGTGGGTGTACAGGTTGAATTTTGACAAGATGGGTTTAAACGAAGACATTCCGTGGATGTCATTGTAAGCCTTGACACATGTTCAAGTAAAGGTGTATGAAAGACTAATTCAATGTAGATACAAGCAACTTCTTTTTAGTCTATAGCTCTATTCATACTTGACCTTTTGGTGAACTATATTTCCCATAACCCCCTAGGTTTGTTGTAGTGTTATGATAACTAACACTGAATGTCTTTCCTTCTGCCCACTCGAAAAATATAACCGTTGTAACACAATGATCGGTAAACACATCAGAGTACCTTTCAATTGAGTAAACAAATTAAGTCCCGAATTTTTATAACTTTAATTGACGAATTGTCATAACTTTAATTGACAAATTTTCATTGTGTATGAACCCCCTATAGTGCTCTTGCTCTTTCAACACAATGCAGAATAACAATAATGAAGAAGCTTGTGCAAGAACAACGCTATTAATAATCGGCAGTCTAAAACATTAGAAAACTACAGCTCCCAAGTTGCAGACAGTTAGTTGTAGTTTTGAAGTCATGTGTCTAGGCACACCACGTGAGACGTAGTAAACAAAAATGGCGTTTGCACTACACACCGGCGCCCCCCCAGATTGCTTAGAGGGACGCTCGTTGTACCGACTGGAAAGTTAGTACCTTGTAGCAATTCCAACTGGCTTGTGCGTAATGTAGTCACTCGGTCTCTGGTTGGGGACCTTGATGAACGCGTGCGAAGGATTTGCTTGTGCATTAATACGCGCAATGCAAAAAAACGGTTAGCGCGCAATTTAGTGACTCAGTCTCCGGTTGGGGACCTTGATGAACGCGTGCGAAGGATTTGCTCATGTATCAATACGCGCAATGGGAAAAGAAAACACATTTTTTTTCATTGTACGAAGCAAGCACAGGTTTATCGAGCAACGCATTAAGGATATCTATCGGTTTGTGCTTTTATCTGTCTGTGCATTAATAAGCTCAATGTAACAACTATTTGAGCATGTAAAGTAAGCGCAAGATTATCGAGTAACATGTACGTATTAATGAGATTAGATTCTTCTCTAATCATGAAGAAGGACGTACATAAACCGATGATCAACCACTACGCAGCATACTACAACTCGATGAACATGAGCTGATTAAAGTTCTGTCCATTCAATTATACCTAAAAATACATAAACATATTAAGAATGAATCTAGATTGTAGAGGATGTGTGTCTGATTGAAGTTAGTTTAAGTGGTTTGTCTTGTTTTGTGTTTTCACTAGAGCGGTGCTCCTCATACCTGAGCAGCAGCCCGGTGGGGTGATGCATTTCCTCCTACCGATTAGGTAAGATGGCTAAAAGTCCAGATTTGAGATAATGGTGATTTTTTGACCATTTCTGTAGATATGGTGAAGTATTCACATTATAAGGCTATACTAAAGGTTTATGCTTATGTGCTAATCTTTCTGTGTTTTGGTTTGTTGTGGTGCATTGTTTTCTTTTTCTTTCACCTTTAGTCACGGAGCAGAGGACTGAGCAACACCGATAAAAGTATACAGGTGATATTTTTCTATTTTTGTGCAGTAGTCTTCAACATCAAGGTCCTGAAGAAAGCAGTGACATATTTAGAGTCACATTTGCTGAAACATGTCGACCCTACTGACCTGCAGATATTATGTTAAATCTGCTTGTTTTCCTATATTTTAATATTGGGAGTATTGAGGGAACCTAATAAAATAATTTTCTTATCAACTCAATTACTACCTAATTTTATTATCTGCACCTTTTCATCACAAAATTTAATTTTTGCCACTGTAATCCAGTTACCCGGACACATAAAATTTTCCGGTCCTACCCAATGTACAACTCTTGATTTTCTTGAAGTTGTCCGTCTGTTAATATCACACACGTAGACAGACTGTACTTTCTCCTGAGAAGGAGAGCCCAAATGATGTATAGGGCGGTACCGGGCGGGAGCTGATGGGCACTTTTTTCCAAATTCAGGAATTTAAGCCGGTGGAAAACATGTAAAGTGCGCATGACTGATTGGCCGGCCCAAGACAGCCGACCAAACCTTCATGCACACTTAAGGTGCAGCAGCTCCTCCTCCTCCCTGTGACGTGGAGAGCCAGGCCTGCCCTAACTTCACTCCAAGAGCCACTAAAAATAAAATGATAATAACTTCTGTTATTATTATTTTCTTTTTACACTGCTCCCAAGCAGTGGGGCGATGCTCCTCTGCCTTATACGGAGGAGCCGCCACTGGATGTAACCTATTTGTACACAGGTGGCATTGCAAGGTCAGAAAAATTGGTGCAGAATTTTCACCCAAACATTTTAATGTGCTTGCTGTTACATCATCCCCCAAATTCTTTGATGCATGCCTACCAGTTGCATGTCATGAGATGCAAGTGCTATTCAACTATATATGTGCTATATATGCCAGAATATTCAAGTCCACCCAGAGCTTTAAGAATGGCATGGTAGGTATGGATTATTCATTACAAAAATGTTCTTGACTTTTAAAATGGTGTTGTTGTGCTCATTTCAAAATTAGACAGAAGGCGTCACTATGTGGTGGACTGTCATTATTGCCGGTGTTGAGAATTCAGTGCCGGTGCCACGCACTGGAAAACCACTGCTCAAATTAAGCACAGTGGGGAAGTAGTTTGTGTGTTAAACACCTTTCTGCTAGGACACCATTAATCCTATTGCCAGCCTTGCTACTTGCATGAAAAGATATACTGAATCTGCAACTTCCTGGTAAACATTGATAGACACTTTATCATTTGGCAATGTGATATAGTTGGAATGAAGACTTGAGTATTCATGAAGGCAGCTTGCTTCATGACCATTTCATGAGGAGGACGAAGACTTCAAACACATCCTTTGCCTAGTGCTGCTATATGCAGAAACCCTAACACACAGTCGTGTACAGGCTCATTTCCCACTGACATGGGAACTGGAGCACATACATTACCCCTTGACACTGAGGCAATAGGAAAGCTGGAAAGGGTTTTGTAATAGATCAGTGGATAGACACCGTTACAGGTGTGAATGAATGTAGGAGGGAATGAGAGTGATTATGAAGTATAAACTCCTAGCCATAGGCCTCCTTGTACGGTGTACTTTCACATCTACAGTGTCCCTGATTTTAAGCAAGAAAACATATTTAATTGTAGTAGAAGAAAAAAATATTTTGCCCTGTGTTGGAATTGGCCCTTTTTGCAGGGTCATCCCAGAATTTTTGCCTCCCTCCTTGTCCTTTTTCTGGCATGGTGTTGTGATTCTAGGACTCTGGGCACTTTAACACTGCTGTCCAGTGTAAAGTGCCTGTGCTCTCTGTGGTAAACGTTGTAAGATTGCTCTACACCTGTTTGGCGTATTTAATTTACATGTCAATCCCCAGTAATGTGGTATCTCATATACCCGGAGCCAGTAACTCAAATGCTACTGGTGGGCTTGCAGCACTGATTACGCCACCCACCAAAGTAGCCTTTCATACCTTTCTCAGGCCTCTGCCATTGCAGGGCCTGTGCGCGCAGTGTTACTGCCGCTGTTAAAGTGTGTGCCACATCTGTGATCCCCCTTTTATTGCATGTCAGTCACTTCTAAGGTACGCCCTAGCTAGCCCTATAGGAAGGGTGCATTGTAGGCAAAAGGTAGGACATGTACCTTAACCCCTTGAACGCTCATGGAATTCCCCCGTGGTGGTGGCAAATTCCACACGACTCACACACCCACTGTGACGACAGATGGCTGGGGGCCGTCAGACGCATGGAAAGGATTAAGTGTGTCCTGGTAGTAACAAACAGCCATTTTGGTTTCTCACTGTTGTAAGGCTGCCCTCTCGTAGGAATGCATTAGAGATTCCCTGAAAAGTGTTTCAGTGGTAATTCTTGATATGAGAGGAGCAGCGTGGTCAGGTTTGGTATGTTTGGAATAGTGATAACAAATGCTGCGCAATGGTGTGCACAGATTTATTATCACTATTTTAGAAATGTCACTTTTAGAAGTTGCCATTTCTGTGTGCTATGTGTCTGCCTGCCTTATGTGTATTGCATGTCTGACTCTGGAGTGACGGGGGCTGGTAAGGTGTGTGTGGCTCCAGGGAGGGCAGGGTGAGTCAGCGCTAGGTTGAATAAAAAATCTGCATTTGGAGTAGTGGGAGGAGTAGTTCCCTGACCCTGAATAGGTCTGTGCCTGCCGGGGTGAATGCTGTGGTAGTCTGATGACCGAGCCCCCACCTGACAAAGAGGAAGAGGAGCCCTGTAAACAGAGTGCTGCAATGCCCCCCAGAACCAGTTGGGACTGGTTCCCCCAGCCCTGTGCCAGGGCAGAACAAAAGAAAAAGCTGTATAAGTACTGGGGCTGTGTCCCCATTTGGGGGTGCTTGCTGGTACCTGTTCTGGGGAGAAGGCCCGCTGGGCAACAGTAGGAACCGCCGTGGGACCCAGCTGCTGCTTCCTGGGGGTCCCTATGTGCTGGCCTGCCTGTGCCCAGCTCTGCACCTGATAAACTGGGGACTACGTGTCTGGGAGAGCGCTTAGCCCTGGACTTGGGCTTGGAAGCACAGCAGACCTCCTGTATGCTTGAGCCCCTGGCGTGGGCTCATGGTGTGGTAGCGCATGGTGAGCGCTGTTTGTAGTGCCACATAGGAGATCCGATGTGGGGATCCCCCACAGGCTTCCAGGAGGAGCGGGAACCCACCCCAAAATTTTGTGCTCGTTGGGCTGGAGCCTACCCTACCTAGGGTGTGATTTAAAAACGGGAGCCCACCCCACATCCGCTAGGAGATAGAGGAGTGGGAGCCTACCCCGCGATTGCGTATTTATCGGCAGGAGCCTACCCGGCACTGTGATGAAAGAAGGGAAGCCGCCGCCAAGATCGCCCACCAGGAAGCCAGGCAAACTGCCTGGTTAGGGGTCGTGGCCAGAAGATAGATGCCCGGAGCCAGGCCGGACGTGCCTGCAGGGAGACGGGCCCCGTATGCCGGTGGGGGCCCCGCGTGTGGGAGCAGAATCGGAGCCTTGCGGGCTCCATCTTGTGAGCAGAAGCCAGGTAGAGCCTACCCTGTGCTGGCGGACAGCCAAGCAAACGACCGAGACTCCATCCCAGTGAGTGAGGCCGAGGGGAGGAGTTCGACCAGAGCCAGTGCAGAGAGAATTCACCCGCGAGTGAAAAGTCCCGGGGAGTGGGGCTCGAAGTGCACACGGTTTGTGCCAGTTTCCTCAGCTGACACGCAGGAGGGGGCAGCTACATCGTTGGGGGCAATGTTTGTCCCCTAAGTCCCCGACCAGGGCTTCAAAGACACTGTTAAGGAGTCCTAGAGGGGTTTAAGGGGCACAGTTGTGCCAGGCCTCATTTCTCCAGTTGCACTGCAGGAGCGCGGGCAGCTGCAATACGGGGGCATTTTGCTTCAGGATGAGGAGAGGGTTAGTTGCACCCCACGCTACCAGCAAATTGCGCAGTATCTTTGCTGTGTTGGCAGCCAGAGGGCTACTTGAGAGGCCCTACATTAACGCCGCAGCATTTTGGACAGAGGGCATTTGAGCCCCAGAGGGGGTCAGGTTTGGTACCTGTGTGTCCCAGTAGGGCTCAAGGACCTAAGGGAAGCTGGCGTAGGCACCTGGGAAGGGTCACTAAGGTGCCCTCCTAATTGTAATTTATGCATGATGTGTTCTATGCCTACTGCTAATGTGATATAAGGCTGAGGTCATTATTATTTACTACTTGAGCTTCAAATGGTTACAACCGCGACCCGATTGGCCCGGTCCTGTATATAAAACTCTTTACACATTGCCTCTGGGATAAGCCTGACTGCTCGTGCCAAGCTACCAAGGGGGTGAGCAGGGGTTATCTTCAGCGTGAATCTCCCTTGCCCTGACTAGAGTGGTGGGTTCTGCCTGGCTTAGGTGCATGCCCTAGCCAACCAGAAATCCCATTTCTAATGTTGCCCGGCATCTCTGAATATAGATGGTCCACTGGGAAATGCTTTTAACATGTTTTTGTCTGAGGTGATAGTCAATAAGAAGATAGTGCCCAACAGTCTCAGTGAAAAACAAAGGGGATTGATTAAAAGACACTTTTTTAGCATTAATTTTCCTACGATGGGGGCTGCAATAGAGCAATCACAACACTGCATTGCAGCGTTGTGATTGGCGTAGGGGAACCTGGGAGCCCGGAAGCTTCCTGCTGCTTCCTGGTTCCGGGTCGAAGCAATGGAGATGAGATGGCAGTCGGTGGATGAGAGGACAGAGGTAACCGCCACCCAAGTTCCTTGCCAGTCGCAACTGTTAGTAAATACGGAATAGGTATTTGGAAGAGGCGTGTAAAGGGAGTCCATTCCAAATCCTGATTCCTTTAAGTTATGTATTAATATTTAGCGCCTGAAATCTGGTTGCAAACCATTATTAGTTTACCGCCTTGTCAATGCAGGTGGTAACCATTCCGCAAATGGGAAGGAGTCCCTAAGGATTTTGCCCGGCAGCTCTAGTCTTAGATGGTCCACTAGGCATAGGAAATACTCTCAGCATGTCTTTATCTGAGGTGATAGACAGTAAGACTATGCTACTGATGTGAATGTGGATAAACACATTTTTCAGGAGCTGGCAGTGGTCCCAAGGGCCACTAAAAGTGTTTGAAAAAAGTTTAACTTTTGTTTTTACCATATTCTCATTTTTCTTTTGGAAAACCTTTCTGCATAAAAAGGCCGGGGAGCCGGGTGGACGTGATTCACCCCGGCTCCCGGTCTACATCAGTGTCCTTAGGGCAGAGGTCTTCAAACTTTTGTAGGTTAAGCCCCCCCCAGCTGATTTTTTTTAGATGTTGGGCCCCCCCACCACCTGACAGAAATTTCTAGACTCGACCGCTACACGCACATTCCGGGCATATTCAGCGAATAACATTTAATACAATACAATTGTTTAGTAAACTGCAGGTTTGTGAGTGGGTGGGTGTGGTGAAGTGAGAGAGGCTTATTACACAGCTCAAAACACCACTTTCCAAGATAAAATGTGTGCAAATTGTTTTTACGAGGATACTTTTTTTTACATATGACATGGATTGATAATAACACCACCAACATAAATGTGACAGGTTTGCCTGTTTTTCAAAGACGGTCAATCTGTGAATGGATTTTTGCTACTGCCATCCTCAGGTTGCGCTCCACATCCAGGCTTGAACGAACTTTAATACCGCAAGTGCTGAGAACCTAATCTCACATACATAGGACGAGCTGAAAGGCAAGAGAGTTTTGATAGCAGCTTCTCCCAAAGCTGAATATTCTGCAGACATTTTCAGCCAAGACAGGGACTGTAAGGGGAGACAGTGTTGTCAGATGTTTCGAGAACTCCCTAGCTCAGAGCTGGTACACGAGAAACAAATCTTCTCTAAATATCATTAATAAACGCTTTAAGCAGCATTATAATGGGATAATTGCCCACCAACCAGTTATGGACCGAGGACAGTTGAAAGTCCACAGAGAAGGCGCTGAACAAACCCCTCATTGAGAATTTCTTACTGGTACGATAAGTTGCTTGCCTGAAGCAGTGGGGGTTTGGACACGTCAGGCTATGTTTAAAAAATAGAACTAATAATAAATTAATGATGTTGTCTAGTTTACTTCAGAGTAATGTTGTCTGACAGACTTTGTGATGGCAGGGACATGTTAGGGATTTTGGGTGCCCTGGGCCAAAACTATTTTGGGGGGCCCTGTTCAGTACAGATTGGAGTTTAAATGATGTATTTTCCGCTCTGCCATACCCTATTTAGCCAGGCTACTAACGGTGCACAGGCACTGTAGTCAAAATTCTAAAATAGTTTACAGCTAATAATCGGAGATAGTGATGAGTTTTCACTGTTGTAACAAGGCAGCCGCCCACTAATTTTACAGTGAATAATATCTGTGATATCCTCCAATTTCTCATATGTGAGGTACCGTTTGGATCTAACTTTTTTATGGTTAACTTTTTTATGGTTGTTGCATAAAACAAACACATTTCTCTACAAATAGTAATAGACTCCCTCACATCAATTACATTAAAAAGAAATTAAACAAAACGGTATTTGCAAGAACCGGTTTTAGGAATTATTCCAGTCGATCAGGGCAAATGCAGAAGTGTCTCTAGCAAGGGGCCCTTGGAAGGCTGGATTGTAATGCATTTAGATGTCTCCTTTTGTAATTTAGGACGAAAACCTTAATGGGGCACGGCATGCCCATACTTGTGTACAGGGGTGAGTGAGGCGACCATATGAATTTGGGTGCGCATGTTAGTGCAGAGTGGGACGAATGAATGTATGGTTAGTGGTGGGTTTATTGGAGTGAGATTGCAGATTGAACAGTGAGGGCGACAGGTGAGTGAAGTGTTACAAGTGCAGGTTGACTAGTGTGCTTGTGTGACTGCAGGTTGAGGTACAGGGTGAAAAGCGCAAGTGCATTGTGAGTGCAGAGTGATCACTGTGAGTGGGGGGTAAGTGGGTGAATGGTGTGAGAACATGGTGATCAGTGTGAGTGCAGGGTGAGCGGGTGAATGGTGTGAGTGCATGGTGATCAGTGTGAGCGCATTGTGATCGCAGTGAGTGCAGAGTGATCACTGTAAGTGGGTGAATGGCGTGAGTGCATCGGGTCAGTGTGAGTGCTTGGTGAGAGTGTGAGTGAAGGGCGAGAATGAGGAGTGAGTGGTCTGAATGCAGGGTGCATTCCCAGGCACTTGAAGTAACTCAGCATGTTATATACGGCAGCGTAGGGTTTCAAAAGTGTTAAACTATTGATGAATTACAAATGAATCAACAAAAAGAAGGGGTGACCTGGAGCTCGTTAACATTACAAATGAATACATACTTATTTATAACTATATTTAGCAATTTGCAAGCTATTTAAACACATGGCTGGCTGGCATTTTGCGCGCCTGCCTGTGTAATTTTAAAAGAAACTTTCAGGGACGTTTTAAGGATTTTGTGGCCTGTGGGCCAAATGTATTTTCGGGGTCCCTGTTCAGACCAGCTTTGATTTTATGATCTAGTCTCAGCTCTTGCATGCCTTCTTTGGTCAAATACTACATGTGTGTACATCGGATATTCAGGGATAGTGATGTGTGTTTTCAGTATGTAACACAGCAGCAGTTCACTAATATTACTGCAAATAATCTGTCACACCCTTCGATTTCTCATATGTGAGGTCATGTCTTGATCTAAAATACACTTTTTATATGGATGTCCCATGACGCATAAACACATTTTGTCTGCAAAATGTCTGTAATAGACTTATATACATTGAAAATGAATAATTGAAAAACGCTATTTACAACATTATGTTTTAAAATGATTCAAGGTCATGAGGGCAAGACTGTAGAATAGTGCTGGCTCTTTCACCCCCCCCCCCACACACACACACTCCCACCCCCTTTGAAAGGCTGGGGCCCTGGGCCAGAGCCCACTTTTTTCTTTTTACTGAGTTTTATATAGCGCTAACTTGACCTGAATCAGGTATCAGAGCGCTTTACATAGCACAAGTTGCATTACATGAGGACATATTCATTTTCTTTGTTAGGCACGGGGAGATTAAGTGATTTGCCCAGAATCACAGGATGTTCAGCTTCAATGCCGAGACTCGAACTCTGGAAACTTTGTCTCCCTTCTGGGAAGAGATAACTCTCCCAGGAGGGGGTTAATTCACAGCACTGAAATGCTTCAGCTGCAGTGGGAGGCAAGGGGTCTCCTCTGCTAAAACCGAAAGCAGCGTGTCTGTTTGTTTGCTTTCGTTTTTAGCAGAGGGGACTCCTTCCCTCACACTGCAGTTGAAGCTCTCACCTCCGTGAATTAACCCCCTCCTGGGAGATTTGCACTGAGGACAGAACAAAGGTCAGATTGTAGTGGAGATCACGCCCCCCCTGTGAAGGTGTCGCGCCCCCCCCAGGGGGGTGCGCCCCACAGATTGAAGAACACTGCCTTAGGGCATATGCGCCCAAAAACTCACCAAACAGGCTACAGAGGCTGCGTAACTGCGACTGATCCAGTGGAGGCTGAGTGAGTGCAGTCCACATTAGGAAAATACCTTTTTTTTTTTACTCGTAGGGGTTCCGTGAGAGCAGCTGCAACGCAAATTAAAATGGCGACTGATGTGTCCAGGGGATGGAGGAGCTGCTGATGCCTATGTGCCTTAGTGGAGCAGAAGGGCAGGACTTGAGGCCGTCGCGCTCACACCGAGAAGTTTTGGGAGCGCTACTATGCGGGAGGTTTCGCATCGTGACCTGAGCTGCTGACTGGAGGACCAGTGCACATGTGACCACCTGGATAGTGCCGTCTGTACAGTCTGGTGAGGTGGGACGCACTGCTTCGGTGTGATGGGAGCAATGGACAGCGGGAGCTTAATATTTTATTTTTTTCAGAACCGAGCTGCCTGCCTTAGAATAGCAACTGCAGTAAAACTGATCCACGTCTGGCCGTGCCTGACCCCAAAATGGCAGCCGACACACTCCAGAGGATCTTTTAATTTAAAGGGGGGGCTGCATTAACGAACCTCAACGGCATCTAGCTCCCCATTGCAGCCGGAGGAAATTAAAGATCCTTGTCAAAAGGACTATCCCAGCAGTTCGACAAGGGGGAGTCCGGTGAAGAGCTTTGGAACCACGAGTATTGGAACATGCTGCTTCCGCCCACCACCACCAGGCCTTCTACCCCTATGGCCATCTCTTCTACACTCTTCTACTTCCGTCTCTGTGGCCCCTACCTATTCCGAGGCTTGCTCCAGTTCTCGGCTCTCCTTGATGCACTGGTTGTCAGCCTGATGCCCTTGTGGTGCTGTGCCTGTGCACGCAAACAGCAGACATTCTACTGCCCTCCCTTGGTGCTGTGACTGCTTCCCCCCTCCGACCCCACTTAATGGAACTCTGCTCTCATGGTTTTTTGGGTCTTGCCCTGGGTGCATCTTGCCATTTTGAGATGGTTTCCATCGATACCCACGACCCGGGTCCGCCATTTTGTTGATTCTTGTCCTTTCCTTTGGTCCATTGGATTCCATCCTGCCGACCTTCAGACATTTCTCTTTTGCTGGACTGCCTTATTTCTTTCTCCCCCTCTCTCCTCTCATCAATCTCAGCCTCCGACTCTTCTCCCCCACCTACCGCTCGCTACCCCTTTTGATTTTTTTATTTCTCCGTTCACTCTGTGATATATACTTGTCTAAGCCTAATCGCTGGTAAAATGTAATCATGAGAAAATCTACTATTTGTATATATATATATATATATATATATATATATATATATTGTGGAGAAGTGTGGCTCACGGTGTAGAGCAGGCAGCCCCTGAAGCAGAGGTCAGACCCGGGACCAGGGTTCAATTCCCGACGCAGCAGGGTCTTGAGCTCAAATGTCCACGGACTTGATAATTCTCGCTTCGGTGCCTGCTCTAATCATGGGTTCCCACTCTGCAACTCTGGGCAATAAGCTTGCTTAATCTCCACAACGGCCCCCCCGCGGCGGGATGCCTGGCTTTCACCTTGGGGATGCCCTGTAGGGGCTATCTCACAGGGAAAAGCCAGGACGGGTTCCCAAGGCAAGCGCCGAGATACCCTTCGGGTCATCGAGCGCTATATAAGAACATACATACATATATGTATAGAGAGATAACTCTAACCACTTGTATATGCAGTGGACCTTTGTACTCACTACCATTCCTATGTGATTCTTAGAGTTTATCCATTTGTATCTCTTCCTTGAGTGACTTTACAACTTGTACATTTGCAATTTTTTCTGTTTGTATCTCTTCCTTGTATGACTTTACAACTTGTACATTTGCAATTTTTTCTGTTTGTATCTTTTATGTAACTCATGTAATCCTAAATCCTTATATATCGCAACTGGTTCTTTTGTAAACGCTCTGACACCTTCGGGTAATGTTTGCGCTATAAAAAAAAATCACATTAAATAAATAAATAAATAAAATTGTGGCTTGCTCACCACAACAGGCCACAATTCCTGTGACTTTAGACAGTGGTAGTGGGTCACAATTTTCAGCCTACTTCATGCACATTGTTTGATTCACACACCGTACAAAATTGAAGCAGAAGATTCTTATGGTTTTATTGAAAATTATTGTCCTAGGCAAGTCGTGTTGTATTTATAGTGCTCGTTTTTATTGGTAGTCACATATATTTTACTTCCATAGTGGCAAGAATATCAGTCATCTTGTTTCGCCCCTTAAGGCACAGTTTGCCTACAGTTTTTTCAAGACTTTGATAATCGTATGCAGTCTTGGTTATTTTCAGCAGTATTAGGTAGCGTCTTAATTTCAAACAGTTGCCTACACTGATAATAGGGTGGACTATTTAAACACTTGTTGGCTGATGTCCACACCACTAAAGAAGAAGAATATTGTTAAAAACATCACCAGTCTCGGTTCCCTAGATTAGCTTAACTTCATCAATAGGACCCTGCATACTGCTTTGGTGAAGACTGACCTTTTTTCTCCATGGTGAAATTATAGTTTGCTGCAACTCTCGATTATGTGTTCTGCCAAAAAGAACAGATGGATATTACGTTTTTTGTTGGAAACCCTCTGCCAGAACGCAAACAACACAGCTGCTGCCTTGATTACCCCGGAACTGGATTTTATGGGTAAACAGATAGACTATTGGTCTTAACCTTCATTTTCCATAACTTTAACCATAACCTCTCACCACAACTCCTGCTAAGTATAAGTATGCACAGGACATGTGGACTGCACTGTCCCTTCACCCATTCTTTCTTTAGCCTCCGTTTTAGGGTTGTATGATCCCATCCTGTGATGTCAGTGGGATGCTCTCTTGAAATCCTTCCAGTCCCTAATTTATCCTTTTGCTTAAGTAGTTTCCCATTGACATATACTTGAGAGAAGGGTTTTTAGGGCAGGGATTTTTCAGGCGCTCAGCTAATATACGCAATAAAGTATGATTTCGCAAAAAAGTATGTATGGTGCAGCTAGGCAAGGGAATAAGCCCTATAACCCCTCAATTAGTGTAGGCAAAAAATCTACACAGAACAGACAAAGACAAAGCACCTAGGCACACATAAAAGAAAATCAAATCAATGTAAACACTGGTGTAGATAGAGACAAAGGGTATTTTCCAGATGGAAGGAACAGTCTTGAAATGATGTTAGTGTAAAGTTCAGTCTTTTAGTTCCTTGCCAGACTCAATGAACGGCGAGCAAGCCAGCCGACATGTGTTTCGTCACGTTAAGGAGAATTGCTCTGCGACTTCTTCAGGGCTGGGAATAGATACAAGGAATACAGGTGATACAAACACAGTTGTATTTACAATAGAAGAAGGAGGCTCTTAAATTGAGCCCTGTTCAGCTGGAGTTGGAGTTGGAGTGACTAATGAGCACATAGAAACCCAACCAACCTAAAGTGAATCATGCAACATTGCATGTGTGGGTCATAGGTTACTTTGGAGTCGATAAATCGATGATTGTCTCCTGTTATGGGCAGGCAACACAAGGTCAACTAGAGGAATTTTTTGCCTTTCTCAATGCAAAGACATGGGAAATGCAATTCACCATGGAATCTAGAACTGCAAGAATTGAGTTTTTGGATCCAGAGCTGTACGTCAAAAATAACAAACTTCATAGCAAGCTGTTTAGGAAACAACCTGCATGCATTGCAGTGCTTCATGCAGAGAGTTCACATCCTGTACATCAGATAAACTCAATACCTTATGGTGAATTCTTAAGAGCGAGAAGAAATTGCAGTGAAGACACAGAGGTCAAAACGAACCTCACAAACATGAAACAGATTCCTAAGGAGGGGCTACTCATCGAGAATTCTCAGCCAAGCTGAGCACAGACTTGCTGAGATACGCAGGGAGGACACACTGATCACACAAGCTTGCAAGCCACAACACAAACAACCAACAAGGATGATTACAGAGTTCAATGATTTTCACAATCAATTAAGGAAGAGCTTCACAAGACATTGGGGCATTTTACAATCTGATAAAGCCATCAAGGAGTTTGTCTCTGATTATCCACAAATCACTTTCAGAAAGGGAAATACCTTGAAAAGCAGATTGAGTTCTACTGTACCACGCGCGATTACAACAACTACCTGGCTCAGACCACACACAATGGGGTTCTACAGATGTGGTTTTTGCAGTATGTGCAGGTGGACTAAACATGGTAACACACAATTAATAGACTTTGTAGGCAGAAAGTATGACATTAGGAGCAACATTAACTGCACCACCAGATTTGTCACCTTTGTCATAGAATGCCCTTCTGGAAAAATCTATGTTGGCAGCATTATCAGACCGCTTAAGGAGAGGCTAACGGAGCACGTCAGAGCCATACACAGAGGGGATCCGAAATACCCAGTAGCACTACATGCAGCCACTTGTCCTTCACAGGGGGCAGAGAAAAATGTGTTGTTTTTCGGTATTGAGTTGACACAGTTCAACCATTGGGGTGGTAGTAGGGAGGGAGCTCAAGCTCAGAAGAACTGAGGCTATGTGGATTATGAATCTACGTACAGTGGAGCATGGCCTGCAATATTTCTTGGGGAATTGACCCTAGAACTACTTGTACCCGGAGTCTGATCTCTACTGCCTAAGATCCCCATCTTCCTTCTCGACAATCTCATATTTGCTTACATTGTCGAACATTCCAACGGGGGTTGTGGTGCACACTAAGATGTAAATGTGTTTTTTCTATACAGGGCCCATGGAGGAATATATGATGTCAGACCGCAGACAAACATCCCGCATACCAGCATACCGCAAATTTGATCCCGCAAGTACTATTAGGCCGCAAATAAAGAGAAAGAATACTTTTTAAATGAATATGCCTTTAACACACATGCCTTTACAACGAAAAGGCATGCATATTAAAGGTATACTCGTTGTTAAAGTAGTTAAGGTAAGTAAGAGTACCCTACCCAACCCTACACTACACTGTAATGTAGTACCCCTGCACCATGCACCCTTGACACACAGTCCTTTTCCAACATTTACACTACACATCACGACCCCCCAACACTACCATGAAGCACTTTAGTTCCCTACACATACACTACAACACTACCCCCAGCATGACCCTACACAAACACTACAATACTACCCTAAATCACTACACCCCAGCATGACCCTACACTACACAAACACTACAACACTACCCTAAACCCTAAAACACTACCCCCAGCATGACCCTACACTACACAAACACTACAACACTACCCTAAACCCTAAAACACTACACCCCAGCATGACCCTACACTACACAAACACTACAACACTACCCTAAACCCTAAACAACTACCCCTGCATGACCCTACACTACAACACTACCCTAAACCCTATAACACTTCCCCCAGCATGACCCTACACTACAACACTACCCAAAACCCTAAAACACTACCCCCAGCATGACCCTACACTACACAAACACTACAACACTACCCTAAACCCTAAAACACTACCCCAGCATAACCCTACACTACACAAACACTACAACACTACCCTAAACCCTAAGACACTAACCCCAACATGACCCTACACTACAGAAACACTACAACACTTCCCTAAACCCTAAAACACTACCCCCAGCATGACCCTACACTACACAAACACTACAACACTACCCTAAACCCTAAAACACTACCCCCAGCATGACCCTACACTACACAAACACTACAACACTACCCTAAACCCTAAAACACTACCCCCAGCATGACCCTTCGCTACACAAACACTACAACACTACCCTAACCCCTTTAACACTTCCCCCAGCACGACCCTACACTAAACAACCACCACAACTCTACACTACACTAACAATACTACACTACGCAATAACTACCCCAGCACGACCCCCACCCCTAAAACATTAACCCAAACCCCCTTACCTCTCTCGTCATCGTGGTTTTCAAAACACAAATGGATTTACCATACATGCCTTTGCAACGTAATTTTTTGTAAAGGCATGCGTGATAAATGCACATGCGTTTTGAAAAAATGCGGCATGATGGTATGTGAGGTCAATGACCTTGCGGGTAAATGGTATGCAGCCTGAAAGTCCGCGGGATAAAAAATGCGGGATAATGGCTGGAAACCCCCATGGAGATCTCCCCTTTCCCCTATGCTGTTCTTATGATTACCATGTGTAACCTGCTATGTGATTTGAATATATTCATAGGAAAATCGTTGCGATGCAATGTAACTAATGCAAATGTATTTAGCTTCAAATGTTCTCAAGGAATATGCTCTTTAGATGCACATCGTAATAGTTTGACACAATTTTATCCATATAACTTGACTGTTGCAATTAGAGTACACTATCGCACCTGCTGGCTGGCATCCCATGTATACTGTCTATGCTCCTTTGGGGGTGACCATTCACTTGTGGCTTCCTTCCCTTGCTCTGCGGCACAATGAATGTTTGCTTACTGACTTGTTTGTATCCGTTCCTCAAGTTATCTTCCCAAATTATGTACATCAAGTGCGAATTAAGTACGTCCAGTTTTACTGTAGTTTCAAATGTACAACTTTTTTGGCTCTTTTAAAGGGTGACCTTTCACTTGTTGTTTCTTCCCCTTGCTCTGTGGCATAATGATTATTTGCTTACTGTCTTGAACACATCCATTCTTCAAGTTATCTTCCTTAATCCTGTATAATAACGGTAAAATGAGTTTGTCTAGATTTACTGTAACTTTTAATATACAATTGACCTATGTATTTTCCAATTGTATCAGCACAGCTGGTCACATCTCCCACACACATGGGAGGGCATATCCTTGATCCTTTTTTTACCAACTTAGAGGGAGCTAGGGCTTTATGCCCTACTCAGATCGCCTGGACAGACCATATGCTGGTGAAAATGCTATGCCCCACTCATGAGTATCCTTTTAAACCTCAGGATAGAACAGTACTTAGGCGACACTGGAACAAACTGAGATTGGAGGATCTCTACCATCCGCGGGAAGAGGCTCCGTTGGGCCCCTTAAACAATGTGGAACGCGGATATGATCTCTTCTGTGAGTGGATTACCCACGCCCTTGATTCACTGATCCCCATGGCTTGGTCTAAGTGTCGCACAAAAGAGCCCAGCCCCTGGTATGATAGCTCTCTAGCGCTTCTTAAAAAAGCCAGTAGAGAGGCTGAGAGGGAGTGGCAGAAATCGTATGACCCTAGAAAAAAGGCATGTTACCTCGCCAAAATCAAAATATACCATAGGGCAGTGTGTAGAACTCGTGCAGCCTTTTACGCCCAAGAATTCCAGAATAGCTCTAATCCATCGAAACTCATCTTTAAGGTGCTAAAGGACCTGATGGGTAAAAGGGCAACGGTGGCAGAAATCTGTTCAGATTCCCACTGCGAAGATCTGGCCTCTTTTTTTCTCGAGAAAGTTCAAGCCATCTACTGAACTTTTCCGAAGGGCACTCAAATCTCGGAGCCGGTCAGCTGCAGTCTGGGTGGATGTGAGTCTCTCACTACTCTGCCCTCTCTATCAATTGAGGCTTTTAACATCTTGAGCCTCAAAATTAAATCAGGATCCCCTGTAGATCCGATGAAACCGGCTCAGCTCAGGAATATGTCCCCGTTATACCGTACTCCGGTGCTTTCTTTGATCAACCTGTCTTTATCTTCAGGTGTAGTTCCCACTAGGTGGAAACAGGCTGTAGTCACACCGATCCTGAAGAAGGCTACCCGTGACCCCCTCAAACCTGAGAACTACCGCCCTGTCTCCCTTCTCCCTTGGGCTGCAAAAGTAACCGAGGCCCAAGTGAACGGAATTCTTTCTGACCATCTCACTAGGGCTAACATCCTCGATCCCACCCAGAACGGTTTCCGTGCTGGTCACAGCACGGAGACGGCCCTACTTTCTATGGTTGAACACCTACGTACTGTGCTTGATGCGGGTCGGACGGCGGCACTATTGCTATTAGATCTAAGTGCCACGTTCGACACAATCTCGCACAGGATTTTGCTTCAACGCCTGGAAGAAGTAGGTGTCACGGGTTCCGCCCTATGTTGGTTTCGTTCCTTTCTCGCCGAACGGTCTTTCAAGGTTGCGATCTCGCCCTGCCAGTCTAAATCTTATCCGTTGGAACTGGGTGTCCCGCAGGGCTCTTCGTTAAGCCCCACTCTATTCAATCTTTACGTGAGGCCGCTGGCTGCGGTCGTCAAGCAGTGGGGCCTGACGATGGTCTCATATGCAGACGACACGCAGCTGGCGGTCACGCTGAGTGGGGACTCTGATATGGAGGCTCCCAGGTTCCGTGACGGACTACGAGCAGTGGCCAACTGGATGAATTCCAACTGTCTCCAGTTAAACGCCAAAAAGACCGAGGTCATGGTGGTCGGCAAGCAGGCGGAGCTATGGGGTGACATGTGGTGGCCTTCTGAATTGGGTGTGACTCCTTCTCCAGCATCGGAGATAAAAAATCTTGGGGTTTGGCTGGATCCAACCCTTAGTTTCATCTGCCACACTAAGAAGGTGGCGGCTACCTGCTACGGCATTATCAGAGGTCTAAGACCTGTCCTGAAATTTTTCGACGCACCACCAGGCAGTTAGTGGTCTAAGCGTCAGTGTTGTCCCGGCTGGATTATGCTAGCTCGCTTCTGGTGGGGATTAATCAGTCGGAACTCATTCGGCTGCAGCGAGATCAAAACGCTGCAGCCAGAGTGGTGATTGGTCTGCCAAGGCAGTGTTCTGTTTCAAACGCGCTGCGCTCTCTCCACTGGCTCCCTGTGAACCAGAGGATTAAATTCAAGGTATTATGCCTTGCTTTCAAAATCCTCAAGGGTTCATCTCCCCAAATACTGGAGAATTTGCTGAGGCCATATGTACCCTCACGAACCCTCAGATCCCTGGGCCAAAATCTGGCAGCTGTTCCGCGCTTCAGGCTGAGCAGAGTCGGTGGTCGCTCGTTTCGGGTGTTAGCGGCGAAGTTGTGAAACTCTCTCCCCCCTCACACCCGGGCCCTTGAAGATCTCTTGTTGTTCAGACACGCCATTAAGACTATTTTATTTGTGTAGTTTATTTTAGTCTGCTTCTTTGTTGCTCCATTTTTCTGGCTTTCTAACAGAGTTGTGTTTTGGGTACCTTGCAAAGCGCCGGGACGCCCCTTTGCTGGGGCAGCTGAGCGCGGTATAAATGCAGATAACATAACATAACATCACAATAAAGTATGTTCAGGCATCACATTCACTTTGGTGATGCACGCACTGACGCCCCGCTTTCACTATTTTGACTAATACTACTTTCTCTATCCCTAGAACTTTCCTTTTTCCTCTTACATTTTTTTAATAATAGTTTTTGATTTTTATGGGTTTCGAGGTCGCGGAGTAAATTTGTATTTTTGCACAACATTGGAAATGATTGCTGCGTTCTCGACAATTTATCACCAATTTTTTCAGCATTAATTGGGGGCCATGAGTTTGTACTATTTTCATTAGATTAGATTGCGCACATTTAATTATGTTAGAGCTAGTCTTTCCCCTCTGACATTTGGGACATTTGGGGTTACTGAACCGCCATGGAGTTTTTCTTCATAAATGCTGCTTTCATTAATTAAGCCTCAGAGGTTAGCGCTCTAGCTCTTGCTGCATTACAGCACACAAGCAGGTCGGCCCACCGGTTACATTCATTTCCGGGTTCAGCATTTAGTTGTCCACTACCTGGAACCGAGTGATCCATCGTGGAGGCTGCGTGGTGTTCTCTTAAGCAAGGTAGGATCACACACAATTTTTCCCAAAGAGATAATCTCAGTGTTGGAAATAACGTTTTAATTAGGTGATCCTTAGTGATTTATGTCACTTTTATTTTCAGATTGGAATTTTCGTGAACGACTGGATCTCATGCATTGGCTATATTTTATACTCCCCCACGACGTAGAGCCTTTCTGAAATGATGTCGCAAGGTAGATAGTGGGTGTTTGCGGTGTCGATTTTCATGTAATAATTTTCGTCTTAAATTGGTTTTGCTCCTGTGGTGTTCGCTAACTTTTGCCCTCATTCCTCATTCATGTCTTTTACAGTGGAGTAATCGCACACGATTGACATTTGCAGACGGCTTTTGATTTTACTTAAAAACTGGTAAGCGCTCAACATGACAAGCACGCTCCATTTGACCACTGCTCACAATCTGTTCTATGAACTAGTTGTGTTGCTTTTTGAGTCACTTACGTAGTGTCACGATCACACCTTTTCTTCTTTTTTACTAGACGAACCTGAGTATCCCATTTTTTGCCTTGACTGACAGCCCGGCCGGGTTGGAATTATCACCGGCTGAGCGGTGAGCGTCAATTAATAACAATTTCTTGCTTTCTGCCATTCCCTATTTTTCTGGATACGATAGGATGTATTTACCCTTTTGTCTTCCTCTTTTTCTTCTTAACTTTTCTCCTCTTATCCTCTATCCCAACTCATCTCTCTCTTTTTTACCCATCTTATTCAACCTTTGTAACATGCAAAAGGCCATGTTACAGAATCTCCTTTTTTTACTTTTTTGTTCTGTGTGCTTTTCATCTCTTTTCCCTCACAGACTACCCTGACCTATTTCGTGTTTTTACAGGTATCGTTTAACCACTATACTTTGACCCTTTTTACCATTATGTTGACCAGACCCTGTTACGCTGCACGTTCGGTACCTTCACTATGCATGACCCAGGCCATCTCACTTTTCATGGATAGATTCTCATCTCCATTGAAACCCCTTTTTCAATTGACACTTACCTTTGCTACAGCGGGACTCCAAAAATAAATTCTAAATCAACCTCGCCATTTCCCTGAAACCTCAAAACACACTTTCACTCACAGTGAGGCCCATAACACTACACACTTTCTCTATTCATTTAACTCAACTTCAGGGATTGATGAAAGAACAAAGGAGTCCTGCTATAACATTTGGTGAAGTGTCTAAACCTATTTAACTAATTAATATTTACACCTCATAGTTTACATGATTTACCATGGTTTTAATCAAACACCAGTTTATTCAGACACACCACCATAGTGGCAATAGATCTGCTAGAATGAAAATCAGACGTAGGAAAAACTACAAGACCAGCTTTTAATCTTCCATTTTCCTAATTTTATTTAAAGCAAAACTTTTAGTATGTTTGACGTTTAGGCATTTATTAATTCTTTATTCAGTAAAATTCATAAACTTTATTTAAAAAATGATCATTTTATTTAAAGCTCAGAAAATAGACATTTATTTCAGAATTAAGTGAAGTTTAGCAAAAGACAGATAGTTCCCAACTCATATTATCCTAACATCCCTAACTAAACCCTCATCTTATCCTTTCAATCCTGCAAAGAAAAACAATCATAAGTAAAGAGTTCTTACATCCAGGAATCGATCTTCAGTACGGCAGCACTTCCAGATGAAATCGAAAAGAGCGACCCCCTTCTAAGCAAATTCAGGTTTTTTTAATGCACTTATTCCTTAACTTATTCTATCTAAAAAGGATCTAACATCATCAACTCTGGTTCTGATTGGACAAATTTGGGGTAGATGAGCTCTTCCTCACCATTACAACATCATATTCACAGTGAATCAGCAATTTGATGCGGCTCCATTGTAACATATCACTAGTAAAATTAATGTTATGGAACATTGATTTCACGAGGGGTGCACAAAATTTTGTTTATGCCACCTCGCTCCATCAATTCCCTCATCTGGTGATCCTATCACCAAACATCTCTCAAAATTTTGGAAAATTTAGCAGAACATGTTTCGAATTCTTCATATTAGTATAATCTATACTCTAGTAACTTTCTCCTTTGATTCTTAAAAAAAAACTTTTCTCTAATTTCTTCCATCTCTATTTCATTCTTTTCTCTTTCTCTTGCTTTTCGTTCTTGAATTGTCTTTTTTATTGCTTTTCTAAAATCTTTTCTACCTTTGCATATACAACATAATCTTATCAGGAAAATCACTATTACTATAATTGTTATTGGAATTAGTATTTTACCTATAATTGAAATATCTATCTCCTGAAACCAATGCTTAACTGCTGTAAGACTTCTACCTAATTTTTCAAGAACACCTTCAACCTCCAGTGGTTCAATTTCTTTGTGTAAATCTGTAATATTTGTAATATACCTTTCTAGATTTTGGCTTTTATCTGGAATATAAGTACAACAATGTTGCACTTTCAATATTCCACAGACTCCTCCCTCTTTCGCTAAAATTACATCAAGGGCAAGTCGATTTTGCATTACCATTGCTCTCATAGCAACTATTTCAGTATCAACCATCAGGAAACCTCCTGCAGTATCCGTTGATAATCGATCAACTATTGTGAACAATTTTCGGATTATATTTGCATTAAATGAAATTCCCACTGCTGGTATCAGTGCTCCAAAAACATCCCCTATTATTTCTAACACACGCTCTCTTCTTTTTCTACTAAGAACTTTGCCTATCTCATGTTTACCATTAGTACCTCTATCTACATGGAAAATTTTAGGAAAGACCAAGCCCATGATTATGACTTTCACAATGTCTCTATCATCATCAAGTTCAGCTTTCTTTTCTGTCACTCTGTTAGGAACACCTTCATAACTGGTACTTTGAATCTCATCCTTATCATGAGTTACTTCCTCTTCCCCAGTCTCAGGATTTCCGTTCCTGCCTTCAGAGTTTTCAGATTTCTTTTCTTCTTTTTCTTCTTCTATAACTTTGTCTTCACTTTCTTTTTTTTTTTTTTTATTGAAAAATAAGGTGTAATTCCATTAAAATCCAATACATATTCAATTGAAAAATTATACATGTATAAAATGCAGAATGTAACAAAAAAAAAAGAAAAAAAAGTTAGTCAGCACAGTACAAAAATAGTATAAAAATGTACATTCATAATTCATAGTTCCTGGGGGGTTCATATTCCTATTATAAATACATTGATCAATTTAAAACACTCATAAGTAATGTAATTTATCTTTTTGTTAGTTCCTCCATTTCTTCAAGGGCTCCCAAATATTTCTACCAAATTCTCGAGCTGTCTTCCCCTTAAATTCATATAAACATGCTTCTAAGTTATGCATACCTAACAATCTGGATAAACACATTTGAAATGTAGGAGCAACAGTATCCTTCCACCCAGCCGAGATAAGAATTCGTAATACCGCTACTGCAATGAACAATAACGCTTGGGTATCTCTCTCAACATGATGTTTATTGTCTATCCCTGTAATAACCAGGGTAGGGGATAGGTTGATATTAATACCTAGCAGCCCCTCCAAAAATAAAGTTATTTCACTGCGTATTAAGACCAAACTAGGACAGTCATAAAACATATGCAATAGGTCTGCCGGGCCTGAATTGCATTTGGGGCATTTATCATTTTCTCTAATTCCCCACCCATACAATTTCGCAGGGGTATAATATAGGTTAAATAACGTCTTATAATGTTGAGACCTAAAGTTTACTGCACGAAAAACTTTCTTACTTAATATCAGGGCTAGGTCTATATCGACATCCGGATCCCCCAATTTTTGTGCCCATGTGGCCTCGGTTTTCTCCAGATCATCTGTGAGGGCGAGCAACGCAAAGTTGTAGGCAGTACCTATCTTCTTTCCCCCTTTTTTTAGGTACTCAACCAGTTGACTATCTGGGGGTATCAAAATCTTTGGTCTTTGTGCTAATAGTGTTTGAGAAATTTGTTCATATAAAATCCAGTGGGTACCGGGGATCCCATACATCTTCTGTAGGTCGTCAAAGCTATAGAGAGCACCACCTTTCATGATGTCACCCAGAGATCTTATCCCATGCTCTCTCCATACAGTACAGTACACACTTTGGCCCAGATATGGAAATAGATTTGATTTCCAAAGATTTACATTGATATTTATTTTGGGAATCTTCATGATTTTACTGATAGCTTTCCAAGTTCCCCAGACCCCTTCAATGATCTTATACCTAGCCTTCCTATAGTATCTTCGATCTAACTCGCAGTGCAATAATCCATAAGCCTTCCTCCCCAATAACAGCT
This sequence comes from Lissotriton vulgaris, assembly GCF_964263255.1. Taxonomy (NCBI): domain Eukaryota; kingdom Metazoa; phylum Chordata; class Amphibia; order Caudata; family Salamandridae; genus Lissotriton; species Lissotriton vulgaris. Next base: position 516,254,438 of record NC_141695.1, on the reverse strand, counting down.
CGAAAATAGAGGGAGGGACCAGACTCTCATTTTGATCTTCAGATGTTAGATGGTCCGGTTGAATTAGTATGTTCATCTGTGTAAGGAGGCAAACCAAATGATATAGTCTGAGGTTCGGCACTTTCTTTTGTGTCTTTACTGGTGTCAATCTTTACCAATTCTCGATCTTCAGATTGATCTTCAGAATCTGGTAATTCCACAATCTCCCTTTCACCTTCACCTTCAGACGCAGAACTGGCTTCTGATACTTCCAGATTTCGACGTTCCTGTTGATCTTCAGTATCTGGAGTTCTTTCTGGTTCAGCTTCAAAGTCAGAATCAGTTGTACTTTCTCCGTCGTACGGGTATTCAGGTGCAGGCACACGGATGGTGTGGCTTGCATGCACCCACCTTTTCAGTCCAGCACACTTAACTGCAGTTGTGCTGACCAAGATCCCCTGACGTGGTTTCTGCCACCGAGGTACCAAACAATTTCTCCTGCGATGTACTTTCACTCGAACCCATTCTCCAGGGACTAAATCATGAGTTGGATTTTTCTCTTTGGAATTTGACTCAGTTCCCACCTGGTGGAGCACAGAGGTTACCACATCAGAGAGATTTTTGCAATAATCCAGTATGATGTCATCATTTATTGTCAATAACTTATCAACAGGTACATAAGCCTGCCTCATCACCCTGCCCATCAAAATCTCATGTGGACTTAGTCCGGTTTTCCTGTCAGGAATACTTCTCAGTGTCATCAGGACAAGTGGCAAAGCATCTGGCCACTTAAGCCCTGTTGCCAAACACATCTTTGCAATTCTGTTTTTGATAGTTCCATTCACCTGCTGCACTACCCCTGAAGCCTCAGGTTTGTAAGCACAATGTAGCTTCTGGCGAATATCTAGAGCTTCACAAATCATTTGCATTAACTCATTTTGAAAATGTGGTACGCGATCTGATTCAACCAACACCGGGAATCCAAAACGTGGTATTATCTCTCGTAAAAGCAATTTAGCTACAGTTATTTCATCAGTCCTCCTCGTAGGGAAAGCTTCCACCCATCGGGAGAACAAACAGATTATCACAAGAATATACCTAAGCCTGTTGCATGGGGGCAACTCTACAAAATCCATCTGAACTCCTGTAAATGGACCACCCTCCCGTCCTATGGTTCCCAAACTTATAACAGTTCTTCTGTTTGGATTGAATTGCTGACATACCAAACATCTTTGACACAAACATTCAGCAATCATCCTGAACTTGGGGTTATACCAAGTTTGTCTAAAAAGACGAATCATGCCTCTCTTCCAATGTGGGCCTGACCATGGTACATTCGGGCCCTGTCTGAGATCATGCTATTGGCCATTACTGGTCTTTCATCTTTGTAAACCCAAATTTCATCTTCTTCTCTCTGTCTACATCCTGCTTTTAGCCAAATATCTTTTTCTTCTGCTTCTGCCTCCTCCTGTATCTACTTCACTTCCTGCCATGTCTCAACTACAGTAGTTAGCATCAAAGGACTCGGAACATGTTCTTTTAGTTTTTCTCGATTGATTGAAATTTGATTTTTCGCACAATGTTTTGCAATTGCATCCACATAATTATTTCCTCTAGAAATGTAATCTTCATTCTTTTTGTGTGCTGAACATTTCACCACAGCTAGTTTTTCAGATAGTTGAATCACATCTATCAATGTTTTTACAAATCCAGCATTTCGAATAGGTATTCCTGCAGAGGTCAAATAACCTCTTTGGGACCAAAGCTGTCCATAATCATGAACAACTCCGTAGCCATATTGACTATCAGTCACTATGGTCACTTTCACCTCCTTTCCCAATTCACATGCTCGTATCAAAGCAATTAACTCCACTACTTGAGCAGAATGAATTCCTTTCAAACAAGATGCTTCCAACACTTCTGCCACTGTACAGACGGCACAAGCAGCACTTAAAATGCCACTCTCTGTTCTCAGGCATGATCCATCCACAAACATCACAAAATCTGATTCAGGTAAAGGCTCATCCTTGATATCAGATCTAGGTTTTGTGCAGTAATCAAGAACATCCAAACATTTGTGATCAAGCTCACCTTTCACTTCTGCTTTAATAGTATCGGGTAATAATGTGGAAGGATTAACGTTCACATATCTGGTGATTGTCACATTTTCAGCCCAAAATTATTTTCTTGTAACGGGTCATTCTGCTATTGGTCATGTATTGCATCTTAGCTCTAGTGAGGAGAATTTCTACAGAATGAGGTACATACACTCTCACAGGAAATCCCATTATAATTCCCTCACTTTGTTCCAAACTTACACTGGTAGCTGCTACTGCTTTCAGACATCCTGGTAAAGCTTTTGCCACAGGGTCCAAAACAGCTGAGAAATACGCAATTGGTTTTCTAATTTTTCCATGTCTTTGGATTAATACTGATAATGCACATCCTTCTCGCTAACTGCAATACAGTTCAAACTCCTTTTCATAATCAGGCATTCCTAAAGCAGGTGCTTCACACAATTTCGTTTTCAGTTGTTTAAAAGCTTCCATTTCTGTTTTGGTCAAAACTATGGGATCTCTGATGTCTGCTTTTGTCAATCTCTGTAATGGTTTTGCAATCAACGAAAATCCACTAATCCATTGTCTACAATAACCTACTATTCCCAAGAACAGTCTTACCTGTCTTTGAGTTTTAGGTGGCTGCATTCCTTGTATCATTTTGATTCTTTCTATAGTGACTTGTCTAATTGAGACACTTTATGTCCCTCTTCTGTCAAATGATTCAGCAATGCTACAGTGTCAGTTACACATACATCTTTGTCTTTGATGCAATCAAAAGATCATCAATGTATTGTACCAACACTGATTCACCAGGCATGCTCTAACTTTCTAATGATTTCTTTAGTAACTGATTAAAAATCGATGGTCTTTCAGTGTACCCTTGTGGAATTTTACACCATGCTAGGTTACAGTTCTAGAATCGGAACGCAAAAATTGGTTGACTTTCTGGGTGCAAAGGAATAGTAAAGAACGCATTGCACAGATCAATCACTGTGTACCATTCTGCATCATGGGGAATTTGATACAAAATCACTGCTGGATTCGGAACAATTGGACAAAATGGGACAACAATTTTCTTAACCTTTCTAAGATCCTGTACTATTCTAAATGTTCCATTAGGCTTTTTCAATCCCATGATTGGTGAATTACAAGGACTGCTTTCTATTTCTCTCAGAATTCCCTGCTCAATCATTTTGTCAATTACTAGGGTTATTCCTTCAATTACTTCTGCAGTCATCTTATATTGAGGAATATTTGGATAACTCACACCTTCTTTTATTGTAACTCTTACAGGATCAACACCTTTTATCAATCCAATATCTTTTCCAGTAATTCTATACCTCATCTTTTACTACCTCCTTCAGTTCAACAGGAATCTTTTCTCGATCAAAAACAGGAAATAACTTACTCTGCTCTGCCTCAATCATAAGCATTGTAAATTTATACAAACTATCTTCATCTGGGGTCTGCAACTTTATGCCATCTGGTGAACGGTATATGGCACAGTTCATTTTACACAAAATATCTCTTCCTAATAGATTAACAGGACTACTATCGCACACCACAAATCGATGCATATCTTTGAAAGTTCCAATTTCTATTTCGACTGGTTCTGTCAGAGGAGTTTGTATCTGTCTATTGGCTACACCTACAACTTGGATGCTTTCACCCAAGAGAGGAAGATTTTGAATCTCCACTGATCTAACTGTAGAGCCGGTGGCAGCAGTGTCCACTAGGAAAGTTATTTCCACATCATTCACCTTTCCGTTGATAAATGGACCAGACTGATCTACCTCAAGAGTGGCTCCAAGCACACACTCGTCTCCCTCTCTCAGGCACCGTCATAAACTTTCATCCGACTCACTGCCACCTTCTTCTTGCAACCAATACTGAGGACATGCATTGACTCTCTGTGGTCTTTTTACCTGCTCACCTCCGCTGAATCCTGTCTCTGCACTGTTCCTCTGCTGGTTTACACTGTTTGGCAGTGGCGGTTGTGGCACCTGACTTTGCTGATTTGCTATCTGCTGTTGTTGCTGCTGTTGATTAACCTCAAATGCCACCTGCGAATTCAATGAAGTATTTTCAGCATTAACTCTCGGTGGACATTTACACTCTTTCTTCCAATGCCCTAACTTGCCGCAATTAAAACAAGGTAATTTCTTCTTCAATTCATCAATATTTCCTACCAACTTAGGTTTACCCTTAAATTTCCTTGATTCCCTACATTTTTACTCTCCCTTTGTGCTTCTTGTTGTTCTGCTACCTTTACTTGTGCCCACATGGCTTTTTCCTTCAGCTTTTTCTGTTTTGCATCAATTTCTTCACTGCAACATTTTGCTTTTCTCAAAACATCATCCACAATACCTGATTGCCATCCTATCATATTGTGACATATCATATCTCCAATTTCTGGTCTCAAACCATACACAAATCTGTATATGAAGTGGCTCATGTCATTCTCATTTAGTTCCTCATAACCACTATACTGCTTAAAGACTAACAACAATCTTTCATAAAACGAGTGGTACAGATTCTTTTGGCTCTTGTGTGGTCCTGTCTATTTTTACCCAATCAGTTTCCTTTGGAGGTATTTTGTTTTTCAACCACACTATCACTTGTTCGTACTTTCGCATTACATCTGGTGATGGAGCTCCTGTTACTTTGTCTCTAGCAAATTCTTCTCTTGGCCAGTCTGTCCATAAATCTGCTGGCACCACTATGTCGAACAATCCATCTAAATCAATCCATAAAACTTTTGACACCTTTACAAATCTGTCTACCTGTCGATACCATTCTACTGGTTTCTCTCTCAACCTAGGGAAATCATTCGTAAATGACAATATGTCTTGTCTAGTCCAATGAACATGTACATATCCTCCTCCAGGTATCTCTCTCATAGAAAACTCAGTTGTTACTGCCTCCTTTTCCCTGATCGGAAAAGCTAATGTGGATTTGTCATTATTTTCTTCCTTCTTCTTTGTCCACTTAAACCTCCATTTGCTCACATCTCCCCATTTTCGCAACAGTACAATCAATTCTTTTATCTGTGCTATCCTCCCAGCAGTATTCATGTTCTCAATATCTTTTTCTGCAAAATCCACTCTATAGGATTTCTGCAATGATTTACATTTTGAAAATTCCACTCCCAACTCACTTGCTAGTTCCTCCAACTGATCATACACTATTTTGGCCTTCCATGTTATATTTTTACACATAAACATAAGCTCATCATCCTAATAAGTTTTTAGTCTATCTGCTTCAATCGTTCCAATAATTCATTCTTCCATATCTACCTTTGATTTTGCCACATCCAGCACTTTTGGTTCCTGGTCTTTTAATTTTAAAGTTTTAATCCAATCACTCAATGTTTTTTCTGATGGTCCTACAGGTGTTTGCATTAAATCTATTTTATCTACACTTTTCTCTGGTGTTGCAGAGTCAGATTCTGCACCACTCAGTATCTGTATGATGAACTCTGATTAAAAGTCAATTCAGGCGGATTTACATTATTGTATCGTCTTATTTCAGATACATCTAGATAACTATTTTCTTTCACTTTCTGTAAACTGTGTTGTAATGGAATTTTCAAGCTTGGATCTGTTATTCTCTGATTTTCAAACACTGGTATTACGGGACCTATCCTTACAGGGACAGTTACTGGTTCCATATTTTCAGTAAGGTTCTGAATCAATTCATGTGCAGAACGTTCATAATCTGAAATATCTGGTTGCACCTCACTTCGGATTTCATTACTTCGCACAGTTTTGTGTGAATCATTCATTTGTACTGGGGTACCTGTAATTCTAGCTTCCACAGCTGGAGTACTTGGAATATATCTGGTTTCTACTCTATCCGGTACATCTTTTAAACTTGAATATTGTCTCGGAGTTTCATTATTTCTTTCATCTACTTTTGGAGTATTCGGAGTAGTCCATAAAGAACCTGGTTGATATGGGGGTGGTCTCCTATTTAATATTTCTTCTAACACAGCATCCTCTGATTCACTTTCACCATAACTTTGGTTTCCTGTTTCTATATTCTTTTTCTTTTCTGTACATTTCCGTCCCTCATATTCATCCATTAATCTAACTGGGTACATGCTTTCACACATGTTACCATTTCTTCATCTACGCATTCTACTTTCATGTGTTTCTCCCCATAAATCTCGACCTCTACCTCTTGGTCTGATATATCCGCTTAATCACTCGCTCTCTAACTCATGCATCTCATCTTCCCACAAATTGAGTCGGTCTAGGTCTTGGCTCAAGCTTCATCATTTTGTCTCTCAAATTTCTCAAAAGATCCACCTTCAGGAAAAGCGAACACACCATCATCCTTGGTATACCTTGCCCAATTCTCTAACCAAACGCATGTATGGTAACCATATTTTGACAAAGTAAAACCAAAGGGAATGATGGACGGAGCGTTGACAATACAAGCACTCACCCCCAGTCAACTGCCAAGCCATGCCTTCCCTGGACCGGAAACAAGCTACCAAGGACCGTTTTCAGGCATTTCAGCCGTCTTCAGCCCGGCTTGCTTGAATCCAGTGGCCAAGTGAGCAAGGGACTCACTTCTGAGCATACCCTGCTAACTTATGGCGAACAAAGAAAAACCAAAGGAAATAATGGACGGAGCATAGACAATACAAGCACTCACCCCCAGTCAACTGATCTGTGTTTAATCCATCACCGTTCTTTAGCCCACTCTGCCACCCCAGTTCAGACATGGTCATATGCAAATCAGTCTGACCCTGTGCCTCATGGGAACAGTCCAGCCCGAACTGCCAAGCCATGCCTTCCCTGGACCGGAAACAAGCTACCGAGGACTGGTTTCTGGCATTTCAGTCGTCTTCAGCCCGGCTAGCTTGAATCCAGTGGCAAAGTGAGCAAGGGACTCACGTCTGAGCATACCCTGCCAACTCATGGCGAACAAAGAAAAACCAAAGGAAATAATGGACGGAGCGTTGACAATACAAGCACTCACCCCCAGTCAACTGATCTGTGTTTAATCCATCACCGTTCTTTAGCCCACTCTGCCACCCCAGTTCAGACATGGCCATATGCAAATCAGTCTGACCCTGTGCCTCATGGGAACAGTCCAGCCCGAACTGCCAGGCCATGCCTTCCTTGGACTGGAAACAAGCTACCGAGGACTGGTTTCTGGCATTTCAGTCGTCTTCAGCCCGGCTTGCTTGAATCCAGTGGCAAAGTGAGCAAGGGACTCACGTCTGAGCATACCCGGCCAACTTATGGCGAACAAAGAAAAACCAAAGGAAATGATGGACAGAGCATTGACAATACAAGCACTCATCCCCAGTCAACTGATCTGGGTTTAATCCATCACCGTTCTTTAGCCCACTCTGCCACCCCAGTTCAGACATGGCCATATGCAAATCAGTCTGACCCTGTGCCTCATGGGAACAGTCCAGCCCGAACTGCCAAGCCATGCCTTCCCTGGAAACAAGCTACTGAGGACCGATTTCTGGCATTTCAGCCGTCTTCAGCCCGGCTTGCTTGAATCTAGTGGCAACGTGAGCAAGGGACTCACGTCTGAGCATACCCTGCCAACTTATGGCGAACAAAGAAAAACCAAAGGAAATGATGGATGGAGAGTTGACAATACAAGCACTCACCCCCAGTCAACTGATCTGGGTTTAATCCATGACCGTTCTTTAGCCCACTCTGCCACCCCAGTTCAGACATGGCCATATGCAAATCAGTCTGACCCTGTGCCTCATGGGAACAGTCCAGCCCGAACTGCCAAGCCATGCCTTCCCTGGACTGGAAACAAGCTACTGAGGACCGGTTTCTGGCATTTCAGTCGTCTTCAGCCAGGCTTGCTTGAATCCAGTGGCAAAGTGAGCAAGGGACTCACGTCTGAGCATACCCTGCCAACTTATGGCGAACAAAGAAAAACCAAAGGAAATAATGGACGGAGCGTTGACAATACAAGCACTCACCCCCAGTCAACTGATCTGTGTTTAATCCATCACCGTTCTTTAGCCCACTCTGCCACCCCAGTTCAGACATGGCCATATGCAAATCAGTCTGACCCTGTGCCTCATGGGAACAGTCCAGCCCGAACTGCCAAGCCATGCCTTCCCTGGACTGGAAACAAGCTACCGAGGACCGGTTTCTGGCATTTCAGCCGTCTTCAGCCCGGCTTGCTTGAATCCAGTGGCAAAGTGAGGAAGGGACTCATGTCTGAGCATACCCTGGCAACTAATGGCGAACAAAGAAAAACCAAAGAAAATGATAGACGGAGCGTTGACAATACAAACACTCACCCCCAGTCAACTGATCTGGGTTTAATCCATCCCCATGGAACTTGGCAGTTCGGGCTAGACTGTTCCCATGAGGCACAGGGTCAGACTGATTTGCATATGGCCATGTCTGAACTGGGATGGCAGAGTGGGGTAAAGAACGGTGATGGATTAAACCCAGATCAGTTGACTGGGGGTGAGTGCTTGTATTGTCAACGCTCCGTCCATCATTTCCTTTGGTTTTTCTTTGTAACCATATTTTGACAACATATAAGAAGCGGGCGTTTTTGGTTGAGGAAGTAATTTTCCCTCTCTATTCACAATTTCCTTATCTTTTTCAAACACATTCTTTAGTTTCTTAAACCATGAAGGTTTCTTCTTTTCTTCTTTTCTTCTTCGTAATAGTAAGACATTTTTCCGATAATTCTCTGTCTTTCAAAAGATCGCGCACTTCCCTGTTTGCTGTTCCATATCACCAACCTATAGCAGCGCGGTTCACACTAAAGCACCAATTAGAACACAATACGTTTTTCTAAGTGCTTAACCAATCACTTTGTTGCTTTTTTGTGATGAACCTATCAGCTCCTACTCTGACTTGATCACGAGGACCAATCCCAGCGCGACACTTTTGACGTCACCAGCGCTCCGGCTTCTGCAGCGCCAACTGACCCCTCCTTTACAAGGATTTTTCAAGAAGACGTATTTACAAGATATTTTACAAAATCCGTTAGTAACTTAACACAAAACAATTCCACTAGTCTGTTTCGCTAATAAAGTGATAGAATTTTTTTTTCAATCACACAAATATTCTGTAAATGGAGTAGACGACACCTATCTCCTCAGAATTTTAGACTCAATAAAGTAGCACTACCCTCTACCTTACCCTTCTATCAGGCAATACCCAACTCGTTTTTCCAGGAAAGCACATACAGAGATCTTTTTCACCGCCTTAGAGACAATCCCAGAGTTTCACTTGAAAACATATTGCAATTTAATTTACACGCTTTCATACAGAAATCCCTATTCATATACACATGAACTCTGCATCTCCAGTAGACAGCATTTACCTCTAGCCCACCACAGAATTCCTCTTTCGTTAGTAAAGTAGATGCCACTCCTTTACCCTTCCATCAAGCTCGGGTTAAGTCCTACTACTCTCCCAGCAATAAGTTTTAGTCAGGATACGCAATGATCCCTATACTTGAAGGCTAAGACTGCCCTCACTATACATTTATCCTTTCACACCTATTGTCCCTAAACAGTGATATACGACGATACCACCGCAGTATATGACGATACTCCTTCTTTGAAACAGACCAATTCACTGTGCGACTTTACTTGCCACACTTCCTCTGCCTGCAGACAGAGGTACTAGCTTCACGCAACACTTGGAAGCTTTTTTTCTGAACTACATATAATGTAATACGAACTCAACAAATGTTAGTTCATAATTCTGTACAATTTAAACTCTATATCGTGCTTTATACATAATCTTAGCTAATTTCCTTAGCAACCACAATTCTGCTACCAAGAAATAACTGCTACAGCGGGATTCCAAAAATAAATTCTAAATTAACCTCGCCATTTCCCTGAAACCTCAAAACACACTTTCACTCACAGTGGGGCCCATAACACTGCACACTTTCTCTATTAATTTAACTCAACTTCAGGGATTGGTGAAAGAACAAAGGAGTCCAGCTATAACATTTGGTGAAGCGTCTAAACCTATTTAACTAATTAATATTAACACCTCATAGTTTAAATGATTTACCATGGTTTTTATTCAAACACCAGTTTATTCAGACACACCACCATGGACAAATGTGGGGTAGATGAGCTCTTCCTCACCATTACAACATCATATTCACAGTGAATCAGCAATTTTATAAGGCTCCATTGTTTAGGACAGTCTTTGGCCTAGTCACTTCCTTGACTCGCAACTGTCAAACATATTCCCACGTTCAGAGCATTCAAATGTCCATGTTTTTGGCAACCATCCTGTTTTCCGGGCCAAGGTAGCCTTGAACCTCCCGTCCGAGCACAGGCTGTTCACTCTCACTTGCAGGCTTTTGGCGCACCTGCGCAGTTCATCACTTGCTCACAGTTTTACCTGAGCGTCCATTTTTTCCTAGACCTCAAAGGCCACTTTTTTGGAACTATCATAGAAACAAACACACATTTGTGTTAAATTTGGAAGTAAAGCACTCCTGTTTACCTCCCACCATACTAATGTTTCCCCATTAGTTATTACCTAGCAGGTAAGCCACATAAACGCATTTTATACTTACATATCCGATGACTTTCTGGCACAAATAAGTGTACAATAAGCCCAAACATGCTACGTTTATTTATATTCAAACTATGCATTAATCCACATCACAACAATACGAATTAGTTAATTATATTGCTTCATGCAAGCAAGATTAGTATTCCCACGTTTTCGTGTGTGCAATTTATACTATGGTTGGTTAATTCACCACAACATATCATTAGTAAAATTGACGCTATGGAACATTGATTTCACAAGGGGTGCACAAAATTTTGTTTTTGCCACCTTGCTCCATCACCTTCACCCTTTTGGTAACCTATGACCCACACATGCAATGTTGCATGATTCACTTTAGGTTGGTTGGGTTTCCAGATGTGCATAAGTCACTCCAACTCGAGCTGAACAGGGCTCAATTTAAAAGCCTCTTCTTCTATTGTAAATACAACTGTGTTGGTATCACCTGTATTCCTTGTATATATTCCCAGTCCTGAAGAAGTCGCGGAGCAATTCTCCTTAACGCGAAGAAACACGTGTTGGCTGGCTTGCTCGCCGTTCATTGAGTCTGGCAAGGAATTAAAAGACTGAACTTTACACTAACATCATTTCAAGACTGTTCTTTCCATCTGGAAAAAACCTTTTGTCTCTATCTACACCAGTGTTTATATTGATTTGATTTTCTTTTATGTGGGCCTAGGTGCTTGGTCTTAGTTTCCCATTGACCACCAACACTGTTCATTAAGGGATAATCAGTGTCTAATGTTTCTTTTCGCAGTTACTTTCATTGTATCGAGAAATTTGACAAGATTGTTCCGGATGTGTGCTTAGAGAATTGCATCATCCTCATGGAGTAAAAATGGAACGCTATGCCTGCCACGATAAGCACATCAAGGGAAAATTCCTAGAGGGTTTATGAATAGATAAAAGACGATTTGAGCCAATGTGCACCATGGCATTCTCTTCTCTATATATGAAAAGGTGTGCTGAGGCTGCCATATGAAATTGCAAAAATAGGGTAACCCTCTACCAAATGAACATATTTCAGAATGGTATCAAAAGGTTTGATATCCTGGCCCACAACTCTCCATCCCCCACAAAACTGTGCTTAGGGACGCTGTATGTCAGAGTATCGAACTGAAATATTGTGGTACAAAAATATCGATGTAAAAATATCAAATTATAAGCATTACATTCATATAATGTAAAGTACAGTATTATCTACTAACAAATGTAGTCTGCAAAAACATTGAAATTATAACAATAAATTATTGTTAAGACTCAGGGTAGGGAAGATGCAATATGGTGGAGAAGTCATGCTGGGCTGCACTCCTGTTACAGATCCACACACATCCACAAGGGATGTAGTTTTAGACTTTGGAAAACGGGCAGTGCAGGCTATGGATTACCACAGTTTAGAGATATTCAGTCTTTGGCTCAAGCCATTGCTAACATAGAAGATGGTATCGATACAGTCAGACAAGAAAGACTCTACTTATTCAGATTGATGAATCAATTAACCTGCCTTCAACTACAGTGGCAGATTTACCAACAGCTATTAATGCAGGAACTTCTATGGAGGTGGGGTGCCGTCAAATTTCAGCAGCACTCTAACCACCGATGTGCATTTGACTTTAGCTCCTGTAAGGAAATATGCTGGGGATCCATTAATGGTCCAAGCTTTTTCAGTCAAATATAGGTTTTTTTTCTTAACAGGCCCTTGCAGACACAACTAAGGTTTAATTCATCATATCGTATTTAACAAAGGACATGCTCACCTGGGCCACACCACTTATTATTATTTAGGGTTTCAGGTTATGAAATTATAACCAACTACCGACACAATTTAAGGCAATTCCTGAAACAAGACAGACTCTAAAATAAGCACACACAGAACTCCTCGATATTAAACCAACATTACAGAAAGCCTTTTGCCTATCATTGCCACTTTCAGTAGTTAGTATTGGCAGCGCTGTAGACTAAGTAAGCTGCTGCTATCATTTTCTTTCATGGACTGCGAGAAGAACTAAAAGATTCCATATCCCTAACTGTGCATAGGCCTTTGTTGGTCTGACATTGCAGATTGATGAGCAGCACAAAGGGGATGTAAACCAGAACAAAAAGGCTATTCTTTTAAATCATAATATTTCCGGTCGCACCACAGAACAAGTCCCTCCCTCCAGTAAGGACAAGCGTATGTAGAAATATAAGAAGATCGCTTGACCCTGCTGAAAAGGTAAGAAGAGAATGAGCAGGTTTTGCTTGCATTATGGGCAAGGTGGCCATTTTGTTCGTCAATGCCTCCTGATGCTGGGAAATGCCCCGGTTACTTACCGGTAATCTTCATTACTCCGAGTCCTTGTCTTCCTCGCCACAGTATACACTCATAAGCCTCCGGCTCCACACAGAACTCCAAGTATAAAAAAAAAAAACGCTCTAGTCTCCCTCTCCCTCCTCCAAGATGACCCCCAGGGGCTCCAGCCAATCTCATAAAGGGATACATATACACCCAATCGACCTGAAAAACAAAGCTGCAGACATGAAGCCACCACCAGGGCCGGGAGGGAAGGGAAACTATACTGTGGCGAGGAATACAAGGACTCGGAGTAATGAAGATTACCGGTAAGTAACCGGGGCATTACCTCCTTGTCTGTCTTCCTCGCCACAGTATACACTCATGAGCCGATACCAAAGCAAAAATCGGCTTCATGCAAAGAAAACAGGCCACACCATCAATGCAGCAAAAACACAGTTTAATAACAAGAGGCATAATACCCAAAAAGGACAACCTCTTAAGGAACCCCCGCAGACAGAACAGAAGAGGCAAATGAAACAGAACCCCCACCCCCAATCTGAAGGCGGTAATGGGACATGAAGGTATGAGGGGATGACCACGTAGCAGCCCTGCAAACATCCTCCATGGACACCCCTTTGAAAGCAGCCCACGACACAGCAACAGACCTGGTGGACCGACCCTGAACCGGAAGAGAGGGAACCTCAACAACAGAGTCATAAGCCAACATAATGGCCTCTTTGATCTAACGACTGACCGTGGAGAGCGAGGGTTTCAGGCCCTGACGTGATAGACCAAAATTGACAAATAAATTGTCCACCTTACAAAAGGAAGACGTTCGTGACAAATTAATCAACAAGGCACGACGAACATCCCAGAGGGGCAAAAGGCAATCCTCATCCGAGGAAGGATCAGGGCAAAGAACCGGAAGAACCACCTCCGCAGACCAGTGAAAATAAGAATCCACCTTAGGCACAAATGTAGGATGAGGGCGCAAGACCACACGATCCGACAGAATGACCGAAAACGGGACAGGCAGCAGGAATGCCCCCAACTCCCCAATACGCCTGGAAGAAGCAATAGCCACAAGAAACACGACCTTGAGCGTCAAAAACTTCAAGTCCACCGATTCCAATGGTTCGAAAGGAGCCACCTGCAAGGAACGCAATACCAACGGAAGGTCCCATGGAGGAGGGCACAGGATAGGACGGGGACGCTGGAAGGACAGAGATTTAAAAAGACGTGTCACCAAAGGGGAAATAGAAACCAAAGGTAGGACATGAAACTCCCGAATGGCGGCCCACTGAGCTCGAATAGTCGAAATGGCCAAGCCCAACACAAATCCATCATTTAAAAAATCCAGAATGCGAGCCGGGTCCAAAGAAGACACCAACAGCGCGCGACCAACACACCAAGAAGCAAAATTATCCCAATGTTTCGTGTAGGACTTCAGTGTAGAAGGCCTCCGGGACTGCTGAATGACCCCAGCCACAGTCATAGAACAACCGTCACGCATCAGAGAATCCCTCTCAAGAGCCAGGCCCGCAGACCCAGGGAACGGAACACAGGCAGAGGAAGAAGAGGTGTGGTACTGAGGATTCTGGACCCGTGTTATAAACATTGTCGTATCATGACGATTTTGGTATTAGCAGACCGGTAATGATTGAGATACTATGTACAAGCATTTCCGTCATATTCGAGTGAAGAAGTCACCTCGAAATCGAGGTTTCCGCCTTGAACCCTCGGGTTCCATTTTTGTGAACGGCAGCCATTTTGTGATTGCCCTCACCTAGGCACAATGACTAAAGCCAAGATCGAGTCAGAAGGACACTTATACCTTCGCTGACTCCTCAGTGACCTGGGCGAGCTGAGTTCACTGCCTGAAGCCAAACTTGTTCGGCCAGTTCCTTTCCCAGTGGTTGAATGAGATTAGCATCGAAGCACACATGTCATAAACCTTTTCATCACATACCGGCTATGTCTAATCTCACACACACCTGTCTCTGTTTCTTTCTTTATGACTTGTTTTACGATGAGGAGGTGCCCGTTTTTATTGGGGGTCCGTCGATATCTGATAGAAATACTGGGTCTTGCCGGATAGTTAATTGTGGGTTGGACAAACTGAAATATGGGCTTGTCATCATGACTCTGCTTTTTCTTTGTAGTGAAAATATGTGAATGGCCAACTGTAAAATAAGGAATGTTTGCCTAAAGCATAATATTTTGTATAAAAGAGAAGGCTGGCTTTGTAAGATTGAGCAGTCTCCTGAGAACATACACCGTGTTGTACTTCTAGGATACCTGTTACTGGCTGCAGCCAATAAATACGATCTTTGACTTCACCTAGAAGACTCTGTGTTTCTGTAGTCTGAAACAGGAAGGACTCAAAGTCTTCGGGTGTGTACCCTGGCACCGCTGGGTTCTTAAAACCCAGTACTTCAGAGGACCCATCAGAGGGTAAGGTACGAATGGCAAGGCCCACCCCGGAGACACAGCCAATTCCAACAGCAGGGGATACCAAGGGCGACGTTTCCAACCCGGAGCAATCAGAAGTACAAAAGACCCCTCCCTCTTGATCTTTTGCAAGACCTCCAGAATCAGGGGAACAGTGGGAAAGGCATACAACGGACCCTCCGGCCAAAGGAACGACAGAGCCTCCAACCTCCAGGCATCCCGGCAAGGCATAATCGTGCAAAAGCAGCGGATCTTGGCATCGTACTGGGAAGCGAACAGGTCCCCTATCGGAGAGCCAAACCTCCTCCGTAACCTCCTGAACATCAAATGTGTGAGGGACAAAGACCCCATGGAAGGAAACACCCGGCTCAGACAATCCGCCACAGTGTTCTCCGGACCTGGCAGGTAAATGGCAGACAGGGACGCCAGGTTCACCTCCGCCCAACAACAAATCCGACGGCTGAGGCAACTGAGGAAACGAACCCTGCACCCCCCTTGATGGTTCACATAAGACATCACCACCTGATTGTCCATCCTGACTTGCACATGGTGACCCGAAGAAGATCCGAGAAATCCAACAGACCCAAAAGGACGGCCTTCAGCTCTTTGTAGTTGGAAGAACAAGACAATACCGACCGAGGCCAAACCCCCTGAGTCGCCGAATCCCCCAGAGTAGCACCCCACCCCAGCAGGCTGGCATCCGTAGTGAGAACTCGGGTGGGGACAATGAGAAAGGGGCGGCCCATGGACAGATGACCCTCGTCCAACCACTAATCCAGGACCACCCGAACAGCCTCCTACATAGGAACCAAAACACTCATATCGAGGGAACAGGGGTCCCAATGCGACAAAATGTGGGACACCACCGGGTACATGTGGAGGCGAGCCCATGGCACCGTCAACAAAGACGCCGACATCAGACCCTGAACCCTCAACCACAGGCTCACAGGATGAGAATGCCCCAACAACAGGGAACAAACTGCAGACATCAGGGACAGAATCCGGGAATGGGGCAGGAACACCATCCCCAAACGAGTCTTGAACAGAGCCCCAAAGAAAGTCAATTTCTGCGCAGGAACCAGGGAGGACTTCGGCACATTCACGTGGAAACCGTGATGCTCCAGGACATGGCACACTCTCTGGACATGCAACTCTGCCTTAGAAAGAGAAGAAGCAGAAATTAAAATGACCGTTGAGAGTCGGGATGAACAGGCACATGCCGATAAGCATCTCTCAAGTCTATGGATGCCAGGAAATCACCCTGAGACACCAGAGGAAGGATCAACTGTACCGAAACCATTTTGAATTTCTGGCGAGGGATGAAAGTACTGACCCACTTTAGGTCCACCATAGGCCGAAGATCTGCGCTGCACCAGAAATAGGATGGAATACACGCCCAACCCCAAGTGAATGACTGACGGGAGGGCAAAATCTCGTCTGTTAAATAGGACAAAAGGCGGTGCAGAAGGGAAAACGTGGAGATTCAATAGATTGCTCAGGGGACAATGGCACCGGCAATGCAATTGTACAGCAGACCAGGTTTTTAATCCTAGCAGAGGTAGTATGAACCATATTTAATTAGGCTGTAATTTTTAAATCTACTCATGGATAGTGATGACAATATGGTACAAAAGGGTTCTGGTGTACATGTATTTATTGGAAAACCCAAAGCAATGAAAATTGCATGATCAAGGAAGTATGCAATGGGGGCGTGGCTTGGACGCCGATGGCGATGGTCGCCTGAGAGCTCGGCTCCGGGACTGAGCCTGCGTTGATCCTGCAGATCGGAGTCCGCGGGGCACCCTAGCCCCCGCAAACCGATGATCGGACTGATTGGGACCTGCTGAGACGCCCGGCGAAACTCGAAAACCGGTTGATCCGACGGAAAATCGAAGTTTGGGGACCCGCGGAGTGAGACCCAAGATGGCGCCCGGACCTTCTCGACTCCTTGGCCGGGACCCTTGATCCGGAGGAGCATCGTTGGGCACGGCCCACCCTCCACCTCCTATCTCCCTATGATGTGATGGTCTGGGTGTTGCTTGACTCAGAATCTGAGCACGGTAACCGATCCCGGATGGCCTGAGGTCCGGACTGTCGTTGACCTCGGAACACGGACGTCTGGCGACCCTGTGTGTGGAACCGACCCCCTAAGCCGCACCCGGCTGTACCCTGCCGAGCGACTGGCTTCATGGGCAGCACGGCGCCTTGGCGCCACAAAGTCTCCGGCGGCGTTGGTGGCTCTCGTTCCAGATCCTCATCGGCCCGGCGGGCCTACCCGACCTGGCGCCGATTGTCCCCGCCTCCTCCTCAGTGCCCTCCGACGACACGGTGGTGGCGCGGCCCGGGGTCGCAGAAGACCAACAGGCCCTGGAGACGGAGATTGACGACCCTCGGCTCCAAGACAGCCTGCCGGGAGGGACATTGTCGACGCCCGCACTCGGTGGGACCTCTGACTGACTTTCCGCCGTGGGACTCCAGCGCCATGGGAAAACCGAGAGGACCCAAGGGGACCACTCCGGCCGCCTCGGATTCGGAGGCGCCGGACAAAGATGATCATGGAGACCCGGAGAGCTCTGGTGGCCTTCACTTGCAACAACAATTTGACCGGGTCCTGGAGGCGATAGCGACCACGCGCTCGGCCCTCCAACAGGACATTGCCCAGGTTGCGACGAGCCTGGGCCTCCTTCGAGCGGACCATGGCAAGCTCTCGGACAGAGTCAAGGAAGTGGAGAGCTCGGTAAACGCCTTAGAGCCCGCGCAGAAGACCCTGGCCGCGACGATGAAGGATGCCCTATCCCGAATTGAGGCCCTGGAGCGGCGAGCGGAGGATGCGGAGGGACGTAATAGGCGAAATATCATTCGAGTGGTGGGCCTGCCGGAAAAGATTGAAGATGGCGACATGGTGGCCTACTTGGAAGCCTGGCTCCGGGACACAGTGGCCCCGGAAGGCCTGTCCTTCTTCTACACCCTGGAACGAGCACACAGGGTGCCAGCGAGACCGCCGCAACAGGGCCGCGCCCCACGGCCGGTGGTGGCACGTTTGCTGCATTTTAGGGACAGAGACCTCATCCTTAATGCCGCCAGACATAATGGCCCTTACAAGGTGGAGAACAGCCAGGTGAACATTTTCCCGGACTACACCTATGAGACCCAGCGCAGACGGTTTTCTTTCCTGGCGATTAAGCGCGAGCTCCGGAGCGAGGGCATCCAATACTCGCTCCTGTATCCCGCAAGGCTCCGCATCATCGTTGATGACAAGACTCAGTTCTTTGATTCCCCGGAGGAAGTCTGTAACTGGCTCGAACTCTATAGGGCTGGTAAAGATGGTTTCAGCTCGGCATCTCAGCTGGCAACAGAACCTGGACAGCGACGGCGGTCCAAAAGGCTTCGGAGTCGCCGTGGCCAGGCAGGCAGACCTTCGACTGTGGAGACATCGGCGGAACGGAAGGGAGTGTTGGAGATGTTGTCTGCGCTGTCTGGTTCACGAGAAGGCCCAATTATCGAGGAAACGGACCCTGGAGACGAGGGGGCATCAACGGACTCGGAGGAATCGGTGACCGACAGTGTCCACATGCCAGTGATCACTCCGAACTCGGTTGAGGACCTTTTGGATGGACAGGGATGACGGGGTGAGATACTTCCATTTGGGTGGGGGTCTGCAGCGGGGGTGGCAGGGGTAGGCGATTGCCCATGAACTCCGGTGAAAATGGGGGAGGGGTGCCCTGCTCGTGACATAGGCTTTTGTTTTGGGCTCACTTTAGTCTCGGTAGCCCGAGAGTCGAGGGCCCATTACCGGCGCCCAGCCCGCACCTAGCCCTTAAGGCCTTCCTGCGGTGGCGACCGCAGGATTAGTCGGGGATTGTGGGATTGTTGGGGGCATGGTTTGGATGGGAACTAGATGGTACTATTTGGGTCCTGTTCTGTGGAGGGTGGGTAGGGGTTTGTTCCGAACGGGAGTTGTGGTTTTTTGGTTGGGGAAAATGGCCGCCATCAGTGTTGGGTTGATTGTTGCGCTCTCTTTGTTGGAACCGAAGTGGAGAGACCCGGAACGAACGATATGGGACAATGGCTGATGTTGCTAATGTGAAATGCATTACTTGGAACGTACGGGGGCTTCACACTATGTCTAGACGCCACAAAGTCCACGCTTATTTAGTGCGTAGAGGGGTGCAAATGGCGCTGCTGCAGGAGACCCATCTCAACAAGGCGGAAGGGGCGGCGCTACAGCGTAGGTGGAGAGGGCAGGTCTTCTATACTTCGTACTCAGCGTATGCCAGGGGGGCGCTGATTTGGATCAGAGCTGGGGTTCCATTCCAGGTTACGAAATCCGTGGTGGATCCGGAGGGTCGCTACGTAGCCATCTCAGGCACACTGGGGGGGAGGGACCTGAACGTTTGCTGTGTTTATGCGCCTAATGTGGATCAGCTTGCCTTCCTTTCCAGGTTATCGGGCTCGTTGGCCCACTTCTTCTCTGGGCCCCTCCTGGTCGGAGGGGATTTTAATTCAATAGTGGACGTGGAGGCCGACCGCTCGCACCCCCCCCTCCCTGACTCTCCGGTTCGCTGTGTGGCTAAAGGTAGGAGGGAATGGCAGACGCACTGGGGGCTCACGGACATCTGGAGGGCACAACACCCCGACACTAGGGATTACTCCTACTTCTCGAGCCTGCACGAATTGCATGTCCGTCTGGACGGGTTTCTGGGCTCGGTGGAGTTGGCTTCAGCAGCAGTCCGGTCTGAATATCTGACCAGGACTATCTCAGACCATAACCCTCTCCTGCTGGACCTTCGTTGGTTTCCCGGGGTTCCCGCTGTGCCCACCTGGAAAATGCGCCCGGAGATTTTGGAGGACATAGTTTTTAAGGCGGACCTAGAGGATAAAATATCGGAATATTTCGCGTCTAATGGGGGTACTGCGGGATCGAGGGCGCTGGAATCGGACGCCTTTAAGGTGGTGGTCAGGGGCTACTGCATTTCTAAAAAGGTGGGCATGCGGCGAATCATCCTTGATGATTTGGCTGCGGCTGATCGGAAGCTCCGTGAGTTGGAGCTCCGCCGCCCCGGGCGTCCGGAACTCCAGGAGCGCCCGGCGGCGGCGGAGGCGGTAGCGGCGGAGGTCGAGCGGTTGCGCTGCTTCGACTACAAGGCCTATACTGCTAGATCGCTCGCGGAGGGGGACAGATCAGGCGCATTGCTGGCGTGGTTAGCTAATCCCACACGCCAAACCTCTCTAACGACGTCAATGCGCACGGCAGAAGGGGCCGAAGTGCACACTCAGCCTGAGATCTTGAGTTGTTACCTGCGCTACTACGAACACTTATACCACAGCTGCTCTGCCAGGGACCCCGACCTGATTGAGGATTACCTACGGGCCCTGGAGCTCCCAACGGTGGAGCCGGACGTAGCGAAAGTTCTGGGCTCCGACATCGAACTGGGTGAAATCCGCAGCGCCATTAAAAAGATGGCGAGGAATAAGACCCCAGGCCTAGACGGCCTTCCGATTGAATTTTATTCCGCCTACGCTGACCTCCTGGCGCCGAGGCTGTTGATAGTTTACAGAGAGGCGAAACGGCTGGGTCGGCTCCCCGACTCGATGTGTGAGGCCTTAGTAGTTCCCCTTCTCAAACCGGGAAGGGATTCATCCGACCCGGCGTCCTACCGCCCTTTATCCATGTTGATGGTCGATTATAAGATACTGAGCAGCATACTGGCATCGAGGCTGCTCGGTCACATGCGCTCTCTGGTACATGAGGACCAGGCCGGATTCATTCCCAAGCGGAACACGACCATGAACATCCGCAGGCTGTTCCGTTTGCTGGGAGAGCCGCTCGAGGACGCCCCGTGCCCGGTGGTCCTCTCGGTGGATTTGGAAAAGGCCTTTGACAGCTTGGAATGGGACTACCTGCTCAGTGTACTACTGCGGTTCGGCCTAGGTTAGGGCTTCGTCAGGTGGACTACGGTACTGTATGCCTCGGCATCGGCCAGGGTACGGGCAGGCCCGCTGATTTCCTCGCAATACCCGGTGGAGAGAGGCACGAGGCAGGGTTGTTCACTGTCCCCGCTTCTCTTCGCACTGGCGGTGGAGCCGCTGGCGCTGCTGCTCCGGTCGGGAACCCACTTTGGCGGTTTGCGGACACCATCGGGCCCACATTATGTCTCGCTGTACGCTGATGACTTGTTGCTCTTCCTTGAGGACCCGATTGATGCCTTGAATGGGGCTGCATCGGCGCTCACGGCGTTTGGGGAGATCTCGGGCCTTCGGGTGAATTGGGCCAAGACCTGTCTGTTCCCGGTTCGCAGGGGCACGCCCAGCCCTGATATTAGTAGGGAGATTAGATGGGAACCTGACTGCTTCAAGTACCTGGGGGTGTACATCTACCACGACCCGACTGACCTCCTGGATGGGAACATAGCTCGCAGCACTCGTGCACTGTGTGGTAGCATGGATTTCTGGGCTACCCTGCCGCTCCCCCGGCTGCTGTACTATTTCCGTGCGCTGCCGGTTTGGATCCCACCGGCCACCTTTCGTCTGCTACGGTCAATGGTGGTGGGATTCCTCTGGGGCTCGGGCCGCCGGAGAGTGGCCCTCAAGACCCTGATTAGGCCGAAAGCTGAGGGTGGTCTCGCGGTGCCGGACTTTGAGAAATATTACCTGGCAGCGCAGCTTCAGACCTTCACTCAGGAGGTCGCCAGAGAGTTCCGAGGCCCAGAGACCGAGAGGGGCACAGGGATGGCCAGGCATGTTATCTCCTTCATCGCGCTGCGACAACGTCTGGCCTTGCAGGACCTGACGCTCGAAGAAAAGACCATCCGACTATGCTGGAACCGCGCCCACGCCCGAGGACAGCTTCGGCTGCCGTATGCACCCGAAATACCTCTGGGTATGTTGACGGCCCTGCCTCACGGCGGTGATTGGTCACGACTAGCGGACTGGGAAGACGTGGGTCTGCAGCTGGTGGGTGACCTTTACGAAGATGGGGCACTACTGCCCTTTCAGGAGCTCATTGACCGCTTTGATGTTCCTCGTGGCAACTTTCTTTTGCACACGGCCCTGGTTCGAGCGATTCAGGCGCGCTGGAAGAACGGATTGGAGGAACCTCCTACATCCCCGGTGTGCCAGTATGTCATGATGTCCGCGGGTACGGTCAAGGCGGTCACTTGCCTGTACAACAGATTGGTCAACGAGGGGCTAACCCCCCTCACCACCTTAAGAACCCGCTGGGAAGCGGATGTGGGGAAGGAGATTCCGGAGACGACTTGGTCACAACTCATGAGGCGGGCCTGGAAGGGCACGCGCCACGCCCGCTTTCAATTGGTCCACTTCTATGTACTCCACAGAGCATATTTGACCCCAGCAAAGATCCAACAATACTTTGCCACGGACTCTGCGGACTGCCCCAGGTGCCGTGCACCTGGGGCAGACCTCCTCCACATGCTGTGGTCTTGCTCGGGGTTGTCCTCCTATTGGCTCGAGGTGGGGGACACCCTGAAGGGAGTGACGGGGAGGTCCTTATTGGTTGATGCGGCGGTGGGGCTCCTGCACTGGTTTCCGCATACCCCCAAAAATAAAATCTCCAGTAAATTCATCGATCTAGGGCTTCTCCTTGCTAAGCGGGAGGTGACCAGGAATTGGAAGGCAAGGGTTGGTCCAACGGGGGCCCGATGGCGCAGCGAACTTTTGAAGTGGGCGGCAGGGGAAAGCACGCTGCAATACCAGTTAGCTAGGAGGCACAACAACGAAAAGGCGCAGGAGGCAGCGCTAGAATGGGAGACATTAGTGCAGGCCCTCAGGGATTATTGCGCTTCCAGCGACTCTTAAAGTGAGGATGCAGCTCGCCCCGAGTCCCGATAGACAGTGGTCCTTTATGAGTCTGTAGCATTCCCCGGGGATGCTCCCATGGTTCCTTTTACATCTCTTACCATACGCTGATGGCAGGGCTGGGGAGGGTTCTGTTTAGTTCATAGAGTTTTTGGGGGGGGGTTTCTTTTGCTTCTTTTTCGTAGAATGGTTTAGAAAAGCAGATGACGGACAGTGGATCATCCGGACCGGCCTCGACCTCCTATTGGGCCCTCACTGGTAATCGCCGCCCAACCCTTGGGTTGTGGGCTGAATGGCTGTGTAACGGAATATTTTACTGAGGGGGGATGGGATGTGTTCTACTATTTCCGATTGAACTCATAATGCTGGTCCACTTTGTAATTTTTTACTGATTCCTGCAATAAAAATATATTTAAAAAAAAAAATCAAGGAAGTATGCAATATCGGCACCTTATAACATAGGGGTTCGTTTAAAATCCTTACATAGCGATCATATGAATGGTACATAGGGCACGAAGGCCAGCAAGGCTGTTCTGTGCTGCATGGACAATGGTTCAATTCCTATTGGGGACAAATAATTACTGGACTATGCTATGTCTATCTAAATGATGGCGTTTTCCCATTTAATCCATGATGGAAAGTGTCCGGAGAGAAAATCCAAAACACTCTCTTTTTACGGATTTTTTCTCCATCTCTATCTTTGGGGATGGTTATTTTCTTCAACACTCGCCATCTGATATCAGTTGGAGTGTGTTGAAAATCAATGAAATGCTTTACCAATAGAGCTGTCATTTTGGAAGTGTTAATTGCCGATCTGTGCTCGGTGAGCCGAGTTTTTATGGCTCTGGAGGTTTCCCCAACGTAACTGAGGTTACAAGGGCATAGGATCAGATAAATAACATTCCTGGTGTTGCAATTCCAAAGTTCCTTAGCCCGAATTTTGAAGTTGTTAAAAGTCATTTCTTCTCCTGTCAGAATGTTGGTACATGATTGGCAGGATGAGCACCTACCCGTGCGTGCCTTTGATTGGGTTATTGCCGTCAATAGACTTCTGAATAAATGGTCGATTGGTGTTGATGGCAGTATGTCTAGAGTGTACAATTAAATCTTTAATATTTTTATTGCAACGGTGGGCCAAAAGGGGTTTAGCAATCTGTTCCTGATTAGGGTCAATGTTAAGGAGGTGCTAGTTGGAATTGACAATTTGCTTAATTTTGGAGTCAAGGGTAGAGTGTTTTGTAATACATACTAATTTGGATTCTTTATTGTTTTTGATGTTATTTAGTAGATGGTCTCTATCAAAGTAGCGTGCTCTTTTATAAGACTCCCTCACCAACCGGTGAGGGTAGCCTCTATCTAAGAATCTCTTCTTCATTTCGTTCGCTTGGGCATCAAAATCTTTGAGATTGGTACAATTCCTCCTGACTCTGAGAAATTGTGAAAAAGGAATACTGTCTTTTTGGCATCTAGGATGGTAACTCTGGAAGTGGAGCAGCGTATTTCTGGCTGTTGGCCTGATGTACAAATCCACTTCCAGGCTGTCATGACTATGTTTGAAGAGGATGTCTAAAAATTCTACTTGGTTGGTGTCTGTATGTGCTGTACATTTTAAATTAATGTCTGTCAGATTAAGCCATAAGAGAAATTTTTTTAGAGTCTGTTCCCCATCAGTCCAGATGAAAAAAATGTCATCTATAAAACGGTACCAATGGAAAACAGACTCATAAAAGGGGGCCACTTCATTGTAGATGAATTTAGCTTCAAACTGGGACATGTAGATGTTGGCTATAGATGGAGCTACCGAGGCTCCCATGCTTACTCCTTTAGTTTGGAGGTACAGAGAATCACCGAACTCAAAGATATTCTCTTTTAAAACCAAATTGAGACATTCATGGACAAACGGTTTGGAGCATGGTATTTGATAGGTTTCTATAAACCACATCACTACATCTAATGCTTCCAGTTGTGGTACATTACTATATAATGACTCGATGTCCAATGTTGCTAAGATATGTCTGGCTGGATCAAATGGCAGATTTTCAACTTTTGAGATAATGTCTCCAGTGTCCCTGATGTAAGAAGTAGTAAGGGGAATGAAGGGTTGAAGAATGTTATCAACTTATTTAGATATGGCTTCAGTAGGTGTGCCTATGGTTGAAACTATTGGACGGTATGGGGGATCATGTTAGTTTTTGTGGATCTTGGGGACCCCATATATACAATCCGTTTTTTTATCTGAGTGGTTGAGGTAATCATATTCTTTACTGGTAAGGATCCCTAGATCTAAAACTGTGGTGGTAATTTTTTGTACTGAATGGGTGATTCTTTCAATGGGATTGCTCTGGATTTTCCTATAGAAGGTGTGGTCATTTAGCATTTTACGCATGTTGGTTTCATAATCTTTGGAGTCTATCAAAACGATACCACTGCCTTTGTCACAACTTTTTATGACAAGGGTATTGTCATTTTTGAATGTTTGTAAAGAGGTAAATTCTTCTATGGTGATATTATAGCGTGGTTTAGGGATAAATTTCAAAGTCTGTTCTAGGCGTTTGATGATCACTTTTTCAAAAAACGGCAACCTCAGGACCTACTTGTTCAAGGGTAGGTGTGAAAGTAGATGGAAGGGAAACTATATTTTCAACTCTATTGTCGCAGTCTGCAGTGGTCTCATTAGAAAAAAACTTTTTTAACCTGATTTTTCTAAAGAAAGAGTGGATGTCTTGGTGTAATTCAAAGATGTTTGCGTTGGTATGTGGGACAAAGGATAATCCTTTTGACAGTAAATCAAACACTCACCCCCAGTCAACTGATCTGGGTTTAATCCAGCATCATTCTTTAGTTCACTCCACCATCCCACTTCAGACATGGCCATATGCAAATCAGTCTGACCCTGTGACTCATGGGAACAGTCCAGCTCGAACTGCCAAGCCATGTCGTCCCTGGACCGGACACAAGCATCCTGGGACCGGTGTCTGTTTCATAACCCTCATCAGCCAGGCTATCTTGAATCCAGTGGCAAAGTGAGCAAGGGACCCATGTCTGGGCATACCCTGCCAACTTAGGAAGAACAAAGCGATACCAAAGGGGATGATGGACGGAGCGTTTGAGCAAATCAAACACTCACCCCAGTCAACTTATCTGGGTTTAATCCATCATCATTCTTTAACTCACTCCACCACCCCAGTTCAGACATGGCCATATGCAAATCAGTCTGACCCTGTGCCTCATGGGAACAGTCCAGCCGGAACTGCCAAGCCATGTCTTCCCTGGACCGGAAACAAGCATCCTGAGACCGGTTTCGGGTTTATAACCCTCATCAGCCTGGCTATCTAGAATCCCATGGCAAAGTGAGCAAGGGACCCACGTCTGGGCATACCCTGCCAACTTAGAGCGAACAAAGCGATACCAAAGGGGATGATGGACGGAGCGTTTGAGCAAATCAAACACTCACCCCCAGTCAACTGATCTGGGTTTAATCCATCATCATTCTTTAGCTCACTCCACCACCCCAGTTCAGAAATGGTCATATGCAAATCAGCCTGACCCTGTGCCTCAAGGGACAGTCCAGCCCGAACTGCCAAGCCAGGTCTTCCCTGGACCGGAAACAAGCATCCTGGGACCGGTTTCGGGTTCATAACCCTTATCAGCCAGGCTATTGTGAATCCAGTGGCAAAGTGAGCAAGAGACCCACGTCTGGGCATACCCTGCCAACTTAGGGTGAACAAAGCGATACCAAAATGGATGATGGACAGAGCGTTTGAGCAAATCAAACACTCACCCCCTCGCGCTAGATCAGAGAGGGCATGGTGGGTTCTGTAGCTGATTACAAGTTTTAAACGGGACACTCCTGGATGAGCGCAGATGGATAATCTCAGGTTGATTTTCCTCTGTGTTGCAGGTCTGCAGAAATATTTTGTTTGCTGGGGATGGTGCATTGTCAGAGAGATATATGCATACTCAAAGAGTGGGTGAGATATCCAATGGAGAACTTTAGTTTTTTGTCCATATCTGAGCGAGATATGCGTGTTCTTGATTGAATGAGACTGGGGGTTAGAAAGGGAACACTCAAGCTGTTTCCGGGCTGTGATCTTGTGTGCACACAGAGTGTCTGCACTACCCGGCTCAGTATAAAAGTAAGATGGCGGTCTTATGTGCCTTATTACTTTATCTCCCTCCAATGGTTTCTCTTTCTTCTTCCATACCTCTTCTCTTGCTGTTTTCTCACCCTCCCTTTAATAACGAGGAACATGTATCCTGCTCAGTCAGTGCTGGCTCCCCAACCACCCCCCCCACCACACTCATCAGATTCTACAGGGCAGGCCCCATCGCTTTGGATTACACTACTGCCCCACTGTCAACTCACTTTAATTATAATATTGCGATGCAGGGCCTTGCTCTAGTCTCATCAGCTTCTCTATTTACACAGCACAGCATCCTCGGGCTGGGCACAGAGTGTGCGTTGATATTTAAAAGGCTTTGCACACATCACAAAACCCCAGTGCGGTAGTCCTGTTGAACCAAGCTGATCATTTACGAGGGACAATATGCTATTTTGCTCCCCAGCTCTGCAGACAGAGCTGAGAGACATCAGTTTCACCCCCACAGGCAGCTCGGTGGCTCCAGAGGTAGTATTTTTTAATACCCAAACATAATCGAGGAGCGGGAGAGGTCTAGGTGCCGGGGCAGTTAGATCACTGTATAAAGCACGACAATTGGATGGAGAGGTTGCAGTGCAAACAAAAAACACAAAGAAGAAAGAAAGCTAGGAGATAAAAGCAGCAACATGCTGTGGAGTAAGTAGTGAGGTCGGACAGCTGTCACATATTAAGGTCCTTAAAAGAGAAGTGTGGCTCAATGGTTAGAGCGGCAGACCCCTGATGCAGAAGTCTAGCCCGGGACCAGGGTTCAATTACCCGCCTCGGCGGGTCTTGGGCTCAAAATTCCACGGACCTGATAATTCTCGCCTCGGTGCCTATTCCAATCATGGAGTCCCACTCTGCAACTCTGGGCAATAGCTTGCTTAATCTCCACAACGGCCTCCACAACGCTAAGGATGCCTGGCCTCCACCTTGGGGGTGCCCAAGAGTGGACGCCTCACAGGGAAAGCCAGGATGGGTTCCACAGCGGTATTCGTACAAGCGCCTTGAGACCCTTGCGGGTGAGTAGTGCGCTATACACTTATCAATTTAAAATTTAAAATGTAAAAGGTGACAGAGGAACGAAGGTTGCTTAATTCACAGATGAGGCATCAGTAGGCCAGTATATACAGTACTAAAGTGTGAAAAACACGGAGAAAGGTAAACCTGATAATAAAGAGAGAACCCTTAAGTAAGACCAGTAGGATAATCCAAGAGTAAGGGCCAGGGCAGAAAGGAGGATTGGCTCTAGCGCTTCAAAGAGAAAGTAAGTCAGATAGGAATTTTTCAGCTAGTAAGGCTTTAACTTCTTCATGAAAAGTGGCAGATGAGTGGTTGGTGCGAAGATCTTGTAGTAGTGAGTTCCGTATACTGGGGGTGGAGCCAGAGGAGGAGCATGACGTCTTCTCTGTATTGAACCTTGGTGGCTCAAGTTGAATAGTGTCTGAACTACACAGGGAGTGACTTCCTCAAGGCGGGTGGAGTTTAATAAGACAAGCTACTTTGAGTATTCATCTTGCTTCTATCAGGAGCCAATTTAAGAGACTGAGAGAAAAACTGATATGTCTAAAGCGCCTTATTCCTGAAAAACAGTCCTATGCGACTTTGAGGGTTTGCGTTCAGAGAGAGACACCAGGTAATATTTCAGAGTACTGATAAGCGTTGCATTGCCATATTCAAGTCTGAATATACATTCTTAAAGTCATGCAGAGTGATGAAGTGTTTGACCCTTTTCAGGTTTCTGAGATGCATACTTTGAGTGGAGGAGTTGGTGTGGGGCCACATATTCACATTTTTAATCAAAGCTGATGCCTGGGTTTTTTTTGCACTCAATGGTTGGTTTGCAGCTGAGGGCATCTAAACAGTTCAGCCATTCTTGTACCAGAGGGAGAAGTCATAGGAGGGAAATTGAGGAGGAATACAGTTTACAGTGGGTTCAGCTTTAGGTGGTTGTGAGACTACCAGCCTAAACCATTATCTCCCTAGACCCCAGGTTTGTCCATTGAACTTGTTCGCGTCGCTAACTAGTGTTTTCTATTGGAAAGGGTAGAGGCAAAGCTGTCTTGCTTAGTACCCTAGCCCTCTTCAGAAGTCAGACTTGCTTGGCAACCCAGAAATTCTCTGAGATAATGTATGAGTTTTCTTTTATGAATGCCTAGAAGGACTGAATTTTTAGTCCATTTATCACAGAAATAGTGCTGAAAATCGCACCAAAAAGATGCCAATTTTTTATTATTTTTTTCACGGGGGAGAACCCCCCGAACCTCCCTTATTGCCCTCGGGCTCGCTGGCTACGCTAGCTTGCATACATTATGCATACACACCAACAGTTTCAAATTCTCCACTGTGGCCCTATGCTACTGTGTTCTCTGAAAAACAAAACACTAACAAAGCCAAAATAGCTCTGTGTGAGCTATTTAGCTTTGTGATTGTTTTTGTAATGATAGCTTAAAGTAAATAAAACAAAGAGCTATGATGCGGCCAGCGCAGGCCATCATTGCGCTTTTTGTGAAGGGAAATGGGGTAGCAAGATTGAAAACACACAAGGTGATGGAAGACAACAACGGAGTGGTAGGGGGTGGGAGGGATAGGGAGACCTATTTTATTTATAGGTCTCAGGGCACTAAAAGACTTTTGGATATGAAGGTGACCTGGCTGGGGTTGGGATGGGGCAGGTGGGATTTGGAAAGACGCACCAGGAGATAGATGACTGTGGGAAACAAAACATGGCCACTAGTGTGGAGTGCTCAAACAAAAAGAAAAATGTACCTTGGAAAACGGGATCAGCGGATGGACACAAGTACTTGGTCCATGCTCTGGGGAAGGGCTAAACACAATTAGAGGCATGACGCATGCATAACAAATGGGTAC
This sequence comes from Lissotriton vulgaris, assembly GCF_964263255.1. NCBI lineage: Eukaryota > Metazoa > Chordata > Amphibia > Caudata > Salamandridae > Lissotriton > Lissotriton vulgaris. The sequence continues at coordinate 516,224,293 of NC_141695.1, read as the reverse complement.
AAAGGATATGAGAGAGATGATGGAGTGAGCAAATGGTAAGCCTGTGGGTGAATTGAAGCCCACAAATTGAAAACAACATGTTAAGTTGTCTAGCTGAGCCTGCAAAATGGAAAATAAATTCCAATATTAAATTTAAAAAAATTATTTTAAACAAAATCACCTACAATATGTACAATATACAATAGCTAAAAGTGTGTTGCCAAAAAAAGATATGCACATATAAACATATTAATAATTTTGTGAACTATTGTAAATAGTAATCTATTACATATCAATATGTTTTATATATATAACAATTTAAATCAAAGTTCAACAGTAAAATCAAGCAAAGTAAAATATAATATTAAATATAAATATTTACAGTACTCAAGACATCACATTTGGCGAGAGAAGTGGGATTTATTATTCTAACTAAATAAAAGTAGACAATCTCAAAATGTTGTCCTTTGATATTTAGCACTGATGATATTTTCACCACAATATTCTGATTAAATAATATTTTGGAGTCACTATTCCGATTTCACACTGCTGTGGATAGGTTCCGAAATGTTGGTCATCCTACCAAATAGACGTATGGAACAAAATAAAGTTGCGAGAAATAATTCCCAGAGCATCAACCAAATGAATTGGCCTTTACAGTATATGAGCATCAGCAACAGTTGCTTTTTTAAGGGAAACCATTACAGCAGAGTGCCAAACATGCTGCTCCTTAACTATTGTTATGATAATGAAAATTGCTACCCAGTTGATAAACACTAACACACAGAGCTGCATTAGAGAAACAATTCAGATGTGACATGGATGGGTCAGCAAATCAAGGTCTTCCTTCTTCAGTGTAAATGAGCCAATCAACTGCTCCTGGAAACCCTTCGGGTGATAAGCGCACTCTACAAATCCTCATAACATACGCAAATGGAGGAACTCCATTTTGGATCATTGAGGAACACACCACAAGAAGATAGGACCCAGGATTCTCTTTTGATCACAATAACATGAAGGGGAGCCAGTAATCTATCCCCACTTGCAGCCACATTCCAAAGTTAAGTAATTCACATAAAAAAGTTTTGTTTCCTTGTGCTGGACTCTCTTTGTTTAGAATAATTTTAATTGTATAGGTAATTGTTTATTAGTTGAACACTAAAATAAATGCAGTCCAGTTGACACATATCCGAAAGATAGTTATTCTCCATATTCTACCTAGTTATTGTGTCATTCTGCACAGCATAAAGAAATCTATTAAATATTTGTTGTATACTTATCATGAAATGTATTTAAAACCTCTTCCATGCTTCCATTCCATTTTGTAAATCTAACAATATTAATAATAATAAATATAATAACAATCTTTGTAATTCTCTATTTGTTTCCTTTAGAGCACTGACAGAGAGAGGAAATCCAGAATAATGGATAGATGCGATTGTTTGAGCCCAGTTCTTTCAGATAAGTAACCAGGTATAATATTTGTCAGAGCTGACCTAGTGCTGTTTTGAGCTCAACTGAATATACGCTGGAAAAATTCACTTTTCAAAAGTTTTCTGCACTTAAGGTTCAGTTGCCAGGTTGGTGTTAAGGATGTTCCAGAGTCTCAGTCCCGCAGGATCTGATTGGCTGGTTGAAACTAGAACAGAAATGTTGCAGTTGTCAAAGGAATCCTGGATTCCGTCCCCATGTCCTGAAGTTGAATGAAAAAACATATAAGGGGCAGAGTAGGGATGCCTTGACCCCTAGTACTTCTGGGGGAACCCAGAGGGGACGCATGCGCAGTGCCAACTTGCTAGAAATGGGGGTCTCTGGTTTGCACCTTTGTCTAAATAGGGACCCTTCCTTCGAGTTAGGATAAGGGGGATATACTACTGAAATAACCCCTGCTCATCCCCTTGGTAGCTTGGCACCAGCTGTCAGGCTTATCTCAGAGACAGTGTGTGAAGCAGGCACATAACCAACTGTAATATAGTGAAAACACTACAAAAGCACACCACAGTTTCAGAAAAATAAGCAATATTTATCTGTGCATACAAGACCACAACAATAAAAGACCAACATATAGTAATCAAAAAAATAGGCACTTTGCAAGTATGACTTAAAATTGCAGTTCCTTGAAGTCGGTAGCTCCGTCCGGTGCTACCCCGGGGTAATCACCCATTACTACGGAGGCTTTACTCCGCATACCATTACTTCGTAAGCGTTACAATGCATGTGATGTAACAACACATAGCCTTTACTACGCAAGTTGTTACATTGCATGCATTGCAATGGCTAAACAATGGTGCAGTCACTCACCGCTGGTTGCAGGGCTCTTTCAGAGTGGCTAGACTCCTCCCAGGAAGGAGACGCTGCTAGGCTGACCCGGATGAGCGCACCCAGGAATGTGCGCTATGACAACTGCCTCATTAAGGAGGCATCGGCAGGAGCTCCCTCTAGGTCGGCGAGCCTCTCATGCTGCCGCCCGGGACTTCGTGTTCAGTCCTGTACCGCAGGCGCCTGGGCTTTGATTTAACAGGAGACCGACCCCAGGCAGGGGCAGGTGACAGGGAGCGGCGGCTCAGGGATAGGGAGAGCTGCCCCCATTGTCATGTAGTGAGGGAGCCATGGGCACCAAGGACTCCCACATAGGGTTCCTCACCTGTGAGGAGGACGTCAGGAGAGGTAAGCCGGGGGCGTTGTTCTAGGGCGAGGGTTGTGCAGGTAGTAGTTTTTTAGGTTTAAGGGTAGTGTAGTTGTGTTTGTGTAGTGTAGAGTAGTGTATTTGGGTTTAGGGTAGTGTTGGGTGTCGTGAAGGGTAGTGTTTGGGACTAGAGACAGGACTGGGGGTAGGGGCAGGTTTGTGCTTGGGTAGTGTTTTAGGGTAGTGTTGTGGTGTTAGTGAAGTGTGGGGTAGTGTTTTAGGGTTTAGGGTAGTGTTGGGTAGTGTTTCAGTGTAGGGACCGGACTGGGGGTAGGTGCAGGGTTGTGCTGGGGGTAGTGTTTTAGGGTAGTGATGTGGTGTTTGTGTAGTGTAGGGTAGTGGATAGTGTCGCAGGGTTGTGCAGGGTAGTGTTGCAGGGTCGTGCAGGGTAGTGTTTCAGTGTAGGAACCGGACTGGGGGTAGGGGCTGGGTCGTGCTGGGGGTAGTGTAGTTGTGTTTATGTAGTGTAGAGTAGTTTATTTTGGTTTAGGGTAGTGTTGGGGGCGTGGAAGGGTAGTGTTTGGGAGTAGGGACAGGACTGGGGGTAGGAGCACGGTCGTGCTGGGGGTAGTGTTTTAGGGTTTAGAGTAGTATTGTGGTGTTAGTGTAGTGTAGGGTAGTGGTTTAGGGTTTAGGGTATTGTCGGAGGGTCGTGCAGGGTAGTGTTTCAGTGTAGGGACCAGACTGGGGGTAGAGGCAGGGTCGTGCTGAGGGCAGTGTTTTAGAGTTTAGGGTAGTGATGTAGTGTTTGTGTAGTGTAGGGTAGTGTTTTAGGGTTTAGGTAGTGTTGGGGGGTCGTGCAGGGTAGTGTTTGAGTGTAGGGAGCAGGCTGAGGGAAGTGGGAGGGTCATCCAGGGGGTAGTGATATAGGGTTTAGAGTAGTGTAGTGGTGTTTGATTAGTGTAGGGTAGTGTAGTATTTGGGAGTTTGGGTAGGGTTTTAGAGTTTGTTATGTGTAGGATAGTGTTTTTGTATTTAGTATTTAGTGTAGTGCTGAGGTAAATGTCTGTTTTTATTACTAAGCAAGTTTTTAGTTTGCATACATTAACACTTGCAATGTAAAGGTATGCAAAATAAAAACTTGCGTAGTGACGGTATTTGCGAAGTAATAACTTTGTAGTAAAAAGCTGCGAAGTAATGGTATGCGAAATGGCGAGTCATATTCCTATAGCGGTGATGAAAACAACAGAATCCAACAGTTCCGGATGACTGCATTGGTGTGGACTGGCGTTAGGGTCAGCAGACTCGTAAACAGTACCTTTGGTTCCGGCCGACCGTGCACTGCGGGCCAGTCATGGCAACCGTTGCGGCGCAATGTGAAGCATAGCAGTGCGGCGTGCAGTGCCCTCAAGTTGCGGTGCAGGCAACGGTTCAGTGACAGTCATCCACCGGCGTCGGTGAGATCAAGGCCACGGTGGGAAGTGAGGCAGTACTGACAGGTCACGGTGCAAACGACAGTGCCGGTTGATGGGATCTGTTATCGGTAGGCCCAGACTGCGGTGTGGGACGGGGCGGTGCGCTGTGTAAATTACAAGCGGTGCCCCAAACCACGGTACAGTCACATGTGTCAGGGTCAGTGGGCAGCAACATCATTGGTGAGACTAGGGCAGCAGAGTGCAGTGAGGTGGTGTGGAGTGCGGTGCCCACATGTCATGGTGCAAGCAGCGGCTCGGTGGTGGCAGCGGTCATCGTTGTCAGTGAGACCAGGGTTGCTCTGTGAAGTGCGACGGTGCCCTCTGCGGTACCTTCAGGATATGGAGTTCGGAGCGGTGTCGGTAACTTCCCCCTCTGTGGCAACGGAAACCCATGGTTCCAGTGGCGGTACCCAAATTTAAGTGAAGTCTTGCTGTCCCTGAGACTTCGGGAACAGGAGGCACACTCTAATTCAGGCCCTTGGAGATACTCAGTGACAAGTGAAGAAAATTCAGTCCAGTTCTTTCACTGCCCAAGGCAGAAGCAGGAACTGTAGCCCAACCCAACAAAGCTACAGCACAGCAACGGGGCAGTACTCCTCCTAGCAGTTCTTCCAGGTCTTCTTCTTGGCAGGTTTCTCGATTGCAGCGAGTTATCTGAAGCCTTTTATCTCCCTGATATTTCTAACAGGAGGCAAGCTCTACTTCAAGCCCTTGGAGAAAACTCTAGCAGCAGGATGACGAAAGTACAATTCAGTCCTTTCCCTGCTCAATACATAAGCAGCAAGTGACAGGCCAACAAAGCAAAGCACGCAGCAAAGTGGCAGTTCCTCCTGACAGCTTTTACAGCCCTTCTTCCTGGCAGGTTCCTTAGTTCAGCATTAATCTAAATCTGGGCCCCAATAATTATACCACATTTTCCTTTGTTCTCTTGTGGCAAAAATCTTTCAGTTCTGTCCTTTCTGGTCCAGCTTCCTGGCGGGAGGTAGAGACATCATTGTGCAATAGAGATGGGGCCTATTCAGGTGCAAGGGAAATTTCCTCCCACAACTCTACATGCAGACCAGGCCTATTCAGGTGCTAGTGAAACTCCTCCTACTACTCTGAATGGAGCCCAGGTGTATTCAGTCCAGCCCTGACTCATCCAGGAAAGGCAGAACACACCTCGACCCGTCAGTGGTTGGCTAAAGTTAATGCACATCCTCAGCCCCTGTCATTTCAAAGCCAGACAGTCAATCCACAACCCAGCAGAGGTGCACAGGATGGCTAAGCAAGAATATACCCACTTTCTAAAAGTGGTATTTTCAAACACACAACATAAACATCATCTTTACTAATAGATGCATTTTTACATTCTGAGTTCAGGAATACCAAACTCCATTTCTCTATCTTGTACTAATGGGATGTTCTGCTTGTAAGATGTTACAAAGTATCTCCCATTCTATCCTAGGGGATGGATAGCCTTTCAATAGTGAAAAACTAAATACACTATATTTCACTATCAGGACATGTCACACACACCAGCATATGTCCTACCTTTCACATACACTGCACCCTGCCCACAGGGGTAGATTGGGCCTACCTTAGGGGTGTTTTAAATGTAAGAAAAGGGAGGGTTAGGGTCTGGCAAATGGGTGTACTTGCCAAATCAAAATCGCAGTCACAACTGTGTGTAGACACTGCAGTGGCAGGCAATGTTCCCTCTAATTTTTTTCCTCTGTGTGCGGCAGTGGAGGGTCTCTGTGCGCTGCAACCATGGCTATGTGCGCCAGGAACCAGACGCGCGTGTGCAGCGCCAAACGTCACTCTAAACAATTACTTAAAAAAGTGAAAAGGCCGATCTTAAGGCCGGTTTGCAAATTGGATAAACACGCCCTGACATGAATTGATTACACAGGCAAGTACACTTCAGGTGTAGAAAAGCACAAGACTCCAACGGTGGTACTATCATAAGATTTTTACTAAACATTCTTAACTCTAGCACAGGGGCGGCTGGTGACATTTGAAAGTGGTGGGCCGTAAACTAATTTGCATATTGCACCGCAGCGAGCGAGCCCGAACCACCTTGCATCCATCCATACATCATTCATGCATCCACCCATCCATCCACCCACCCATCCTGCATCCATACATCATTCATTCATGCATCCACTCATCCATCCATCCACCCATCCATCCTGCATCCATCGTTCATTCATGCATCCACCCACCCATCCAACCTGCATCCATCCTGCATCCATCATTCATTCATGCATCCACCCATCCATCCATCCACCCACCCATCCACCAACTCTGCATCCATCCTGCATCCATCATTCATTCATGCATCCACCCATCCATCCATCCATCCTGCATCCATTATTCATTCATGCATCCACCCATCCATCCACCCATCCATCCATCCATCCACCCATCCATCCTGCATCCATCATTCATTCATGCACCCATCCATCCATCCATCCACCCATCCATCCACCCATCCATCCTGCATCCATCATGCATCCATCCATCCATCCATCCATCCACCCATCCATCATCCATTCTGCATCCATCCATCCATCCATCCTGCATCCATCATTCATTCATGCATCCACCCATCCATCCATCCACCCATCCATCCATCCACCCATCCTGCATCCATCCTGCATCCATCATTCATTCATGCATCCACCCACCCATCCATCCACCCATCCATCCATCCACCCATCCATCCACCCATCCATCATTCATTCATGCATCCACCCATCCATCCTGCATCCATCATGCATTCATGCATCCATCCATCCATCCATCCATCCACCCATCCATCATCCATTCTGCATCCCCACCCATCCATCCACCCATCCATCCTGCATCCATCATTCATTCATGCATCCACCCATCCATCCTGCATCCATCATGCATTCATGCATCCATCCATCCATCCACCCATCCATCATCCATTCTGCATCCATCCATCCATCCATCCTGCATCCATCATTCATTCATGCATCCACCCATCCATCCATCCACCCATCCTGCATCCATCCTGCATCCATCATTCATTCATGCATCCACCCACCCATCCACCCACCCATCCATCCACCCATCCATCCTGCATCCATCATTCATTCATGCACCCATCCATCCATCCATCCACCCATCCATCCTGCATCCATCATGCATTCATGCATCCATCCATCCATCCATCCATCATCCATTCTGCATCCATCATCCATCCTGCATCCATCATTCATTCATTCATGCATCCACCCATCCATCCACCCATCCATCCTGCATCCATCCTGCACCCATCATGCATTCATGCATTCATTCATGCATCCATCCATCCATCCATCCATCCATCCATCCATCCACCCATCATCCATCCTGCATCCATCCATCCTGCATCCATCATTCATTCATGCATCCACCCATCCATCCACCCACCCATCCATCCTGCATCCATCATTCATTCATGCATCCACCCAGCCATCCATCCAGCCATCCATCCTGCATCCATCATTCATTCATGCATCCACCCATCCACCCATCATTCATCCTGCATCCATTCATGCATCCACTCATCCACCCACCCATCATCCATCCTGCATCCATCCATCATTCGTGTATTTTTATGACCATATAACTTGCACACAGCTTGTCAGTGTTCAATACCAGTCTGGAACCTTGTACTCCAGCACCAATGATACATGATTAATATTAATTGTTTTTAAAACATGTATTTATTCGACACCAATTTCACACCTTAGTCGGAACATCATTTGTATTTGTTTTTTAAAATATCTATTTATTTAACACAAAAGTAAGTCATGTATACATTTTTATGGCTCGATAAGAGGCTCAAACCTGGTTTCCCAGCACCAAAGTCGGCCGCGCTAACCATCAGACCACATCCTCTCCCCTTTGGTGTGGCCTGGCAGTTTTGATGAGCACCAGCCATTACTCTTTATTAAACACTGCATAGCATGAGAATCAGACACCCCCTTCTCGCTGCTTCCATAGCCGCAGCATCACCCTCTGCCTCAAAGGTGCTACTAACCTCTGCGCCATGTGTAACCAACATTTCTCACTTAGCCTCACACAAAACAGAAAGCTGGTCTGATTGACTGACAGCGACTTGACTGTAATTTAACACCCGTTGATTTCACGTTGCTGATTTATATTTGTGTTCTTTAAAAAAAATCACATTACTTCATTACTTTACCGCCCGTTCTGGGAAGAGCTCCGGGGTCTGGCTGCTGGTGGGCTTGGCCTTGCCCTCTGCAGCCCCGATTCACGCCTCATTAAATCATGCTGTGCTGCTTAAATGACGCGAAGCAGCACTCAGTCCCCTTTTCGAAGCAAGCCGGTGGAAACCAGAGCCTGCACAACACTATGATAATCATGTGCAGGTTCACCCGACCCTCCCTTAACAACCGGGACATAACCCAGGCACTACCCAAAAACCGGGACATTTGTGAAATTTGTAGAAAAGTGTCGGGACACTTCTCCAAAAACGGGGACCGTCCGGAAAAATCCGGGACGTCTGGTCACCCTACAGTGTTAATTTATGTATTTTCCTGAAGCACCTGTATTGTTCTGATAGTAACACGAGGCTGCGGGGGAGATGGAGTGCTTTTATTTAAATATGCATGTTAATCGCCACTCGTGAAGGGGCTGCAATTAACATGGATTCTTAAATAAAAGCACTCCATCTCCCCCGCAGCCTCGCGTTACTCTCAAAACAATACAGGTGCTTCAGGAAAATACATAACACAAAGGGCCACATGGAAACACTTTCCTCCGCCCCTATCGCTGCCGTCTCCTACCTTCTGGAAATGCCCGCTTTTCGCGCCGTCTGCCTTTTAAAAGCGGCGGCGTAATGTGCCCTCTGTGCGCGCTCCACTCATGGGACTGCGCGCTCGGGGGTAGAGAAGTGCGCGCGCGCCCGGCCGCGCGGCTTCTTGGGAACAGTGGTGGCAGGTATGAGAACCCTTTGAAAGGCTGCTTGTGTGGGTGGCACATTTAGTGTTGCAGGCCAACTAGCAGCATTTGATTTACAGGCCCTGGGCACACACAATGCAGTATGCTAGGGACTTAGTAGTAAATCAAATAAGCCAAACATGGAAACACTAATCCATTTACATAATTTACATGGAGAGCATATGCACTTTATCACTGATTAGCAGTGGTAAAGTGCCCATAGTCCTAAAACCAACAAAAATGGAGGCAAAACAGGAGGCCAAAAAGCAAAAAGTTTGTTGGTAAACCCACTGAAAAAGCCAAGTATAACATACATACTGTGATAATAAAATCAAAAAAATATGGGTTGGTATCTGCGAGGGGATGGACACCAACAGAGGGGTGAGTGTAGGGCCTGACCAGAGTCCAGGTACTGCAGCCAAACTTACTCCACACACGGCAATATGGTGTTTGGGTCTGGCGTTGCTCCATGTAGGCAACTCCCTGCAGGACACAACATAAGGCCAAGCACAGTGGAGGGTTGGCCATCCACGAGAGTTGGGCACAGACATTGGCCAGAGGTCAGGCCTTGAGGACAACCCATCGCTATGTTCAGCAGAGCAGTTGGGTGAAAATGATCAAAGACCCAGAGATCCACCCCAAAAAAAGCAAAGGTTAAAGTGAGGTTATAGTTAGGTATTGTTGTTTGAAAGTGGTTCATTAGTAGTGGTAAATATATATATATACAACTGGCAATAAGACCACTAACACAATATAGGGCTCAGTATAGGTCTTATTTTTCCCAAGCTCAACCCTTGGTAGCTTGGCTGCGAGCAGAGAGGCTTAACTTCAAAGACAAGTATGTAAAGCATTTAAAAACAACAACTCAGGAAATAATTAAGATACAACACACAAATATCCAACATCAATTTATAAAAATAGGATATATTTTTGTTATCTTTAAAATAACAGCAAAATGAAAAAATCCACTGCAGGGAACCAGAGTTCTTAATTTTGAAAGATTATGACTGTATAGCACATAGAAACCTATAGGGCCTATTGGGACATCTGGTTGCGCTAGGCTGGGACAAAGTCAAAGTTTCAGGCAGACCACAATGAAGCCCTACGCAGCTACCCCTCATGGTAGGTCTTGGTCCAAATTTTTTCCTTTTGACTTAGAAACTCTTCTGGAGCTTTTCTTCCTGGGGTCCCTGGAAACTCTCAGCCAGTCTGGATTCGGTGAGGGTTCACTGGCTTGCCTTGTGACGAGCTCCCAGTCAAACTTGTGGAAGTCTGAACTCTGGAGCTTTCCAGAGGGACAAACCAGAGATTCAGGCAGGCTCTGGGGTGAAGGTGGGCAGCTTGACTCTCGCGGTTGGTCCCAGTCACTTTTTCTACATTCAGACTTAGAAACTTTAACAGAGCTTTTTCTTGTGGGGCCCCTTAATGCTCTTCACCAGGCCAGATTCGGTGAGGGTTCACCTGTTTGGGTTTCAGCCAACTCCCGGTAAACTCTGGAAGTCGGACTTACAGAGCTTTTCAGAAGGCGGGTTGAGTCGGTCCACTTATGGAGTTTTTTTCCCCGAGTTGCTCCAAATTCGTCAAACTTCTGGAACTTTTTCCTGAAGTTCCTTTAAGGCTCCCAAAGTGTCCAAAACTTACTCCATGGGTCTGGAAGCTCCAACATGGTCCTTGGAACTTTAGGACTTCGATTCCCACAAGTCACTTTAACAAAACCCCTACAAATCCACTGGTAGTACTCCAGGTTGGGATTCTTGGTGGTAATGGTCCAGGTGAGCTTTGTTTACCTGTAGCTTGCAGGGAGTCCACTCCTTAGTCCTTTTCAAGCAGGTTTGATTGACAGGGCTGTAGTTCCAGATTGTGCAGCAAGCGCAGTCAATCAGAGTGCAGGGCTTGGTTGGCGCAGATCAAACTTCCAGCATGGATCCTTTTTCTTCCTTAAGTTTCAAGCAGCAGATCTGTGAGGTGTCTGCCTCTCTCAGATACTTATTCCAAGTAGGTCTCTGGGTCCAGCAGGAGCTCATTCCTTCCTTACTCTGCCATCTGGCTGGGATCAAAGAGTAGGGTGTAAATTAAACTGGCTTCTCCTGCCTGTCTCCTCCTTCTATTGAAGATTATTGTTCATGAGCCCTCCCCCTGCTCTAGCATTCCTATGTAGCAGGACCCTGTCATCCCAGAATGGTCTGTAAACCCAGGGGCCTCTTATCACCTCATCAAAGCAGCCTTGCTGATCCACTTAACTCTGACCAATCAGGGCATAGAACTGGAAGGCAGACCTTTGACCTACAAACAAGAAAGTCCTACAACTTCTTGTCTCTACATTTTAGGATAAATTCAACAATATCATTTTGCGAGATTTATCAATACCATCCTTGGTGTTAGTTATTATTTAATAATGTCTTGCCATATAAACCTATGTGGCTGGCGATTTTCAAACATCAGGGCTTAAAAATATATTTTATAAGGACCCTGCCAATATCTACAGGACCCCACACCCTGGGATACCTAGGGGAGAATTTAGGATTTCTGATAAGGTAATAATTTGCAGAAACTCACTCCACGGTGCCCCTACCACAAAAGTCAATTTTGGGAAGCACTGTACTACAAAGTGGGGAGTGAAATGTGCAATTTCATTAAACCCAAGGAATATAAAACGTATTTTATAAGGCTCCTCCTTATAAATACCTGACCCCCACCACTGAGGCACCTAGGGAAGACCTGAAGGATACCTAATCTGCCAAATCATTCTAGTTTATTACTTTAAATGCCCCAAACACCAAAGTCTAGCTTGGGCACAATTTGCATTTTAAAAGCAGTCCTGCAACACATGGCTACTTTTAAACTGACCTCAGGTTCGGCAGTGAACACATGCAAGTGCAGAAAGGGCCACTGGACTCTAAACTGCCATACCCTATTATATACCAGGGACTTAAAGGTAGTTTTGACCCCCCCTGCCCTATTATGCACTAGGGCCTTATAGGGAGGCCATGCCAATCATAGGGGTACCCTAATCTATAGTGTACTCTAGTGTATGTAGGTTTTTTCAATGTAGTCTAAGTGTCTTTTCAGCATAGCACTGGCCCTGGGCCTGGTTAGGCAGAGCCCGGGGACAGTCAAAGTCAGTTAACACCAGTGCTTGTCAGCACAAAATGGGGGGTGCCCAGGGCACAAGGATGACTTTGCAACAATTGTAATATGATCTTGCCTTACATACAAAAAAACCTCTAGAAATTAACTGAAAAAACAATGGTTTAAGTGACGTTATAGATGGGTATGATAATAAAGTCATACAGTACAACAAAAAAACTAAAACAAAATCACTAGGAAAAAAAAAGTTAAAAGGAAGTTAGGTGTGCAAAAATACAAAAGCTAATGTTTAAAAACAAAAAAGCCACTGACAATCACCAGTTATAGTTTACTGAACTAGAACTTGTGCCATGACATGTATTGTTTATTATCTCACATATTACATTACTCACGACACGACATGGCAAATTACATAATTGAGGACATCACTGAAATAAATATATATATATATATATAGATATATATAGATATATTTCTATAGATAGATAGATAGATCGATAGACAGATATGTAGATGTTTGTGAATAGAAATGGAAATGATAAAAGAAACAGATAAACATACAAAAACAAAATTTAATACAGAAAAATTCAAAACAATATACTACATAGGAAGATTATGTTACTGTACAATATGTTTTAGAAAAGTGATTTTTGCAAAAGAGGTTTTGGAAAACAATGTTACTACATGGAACTGTGGCCGGATCGCGCCCAGCGCCAGGACCCCTGGACCTCGAAGACCCCGACCGACCCGCCTGACGTACTCAGCCGCCACCCTCAGCGCTCTCAACACCGGCCGACACCCAGAATGCCATCAAGCCACTCCTAGACGTACCAACGGACCTTTCAGCTGCCACGCCTGCAAGTTCTCATGCATCCGATCCTGCCCCGCACCCACCAAGCCGAACACCAGCAGTACCCACCTCAAGTGCATCCTGCTCAACACCCGCTCCGTCCACAGACACGCCATCGAACTCTGGAACCTCCTGGACGCCACAGCCCCTGACGTTGCCTTCCTCACGGAGACCTGGATGAACGCCTCGTCAGCTCCCGACATCGCCATCGCTATCCCAGAGGGCTACAAGATCGTCCGGAGGGACCGCAACGCCAACCAGATGGGAGGAGGCATCGCCATCATCCACAAGAACACCATCCGTCTCACGACCAGCACCGACAACACCCTGACCAGCGCCGAACACCTGCATTTCCAGATCCACACCAACCCGAACACCACCCTCAGAGGCACCCTGATCTACCGACCCCCGGGACCACGCACACAATTCAGCGAGGACATCGCCGACTTCGTCAGCCCGCTTGCCCTCCCCTCCGCTGACTACATCCTCCTGGGAGACCTCAACTTCCACCTGGAGAACAACAACGACCACAACACCACCACCCTGCTCGACAACCTCGCCAACCTGGGACTCAAGCAACTGGTGTCCACCCCCACCCACCTTGCCGGACACACACTCGACGCCGTCTTCTCATCCAGCACAGACATCGACTTCAGCCACGCCACAGAGCTTCAATGGACGGACCACAGCTGCGTCCACTTCACCTTCAAGAGAACGACGACCCACCATCACCAGCAACAGGCCGCCCGCAGAGGCTGGAACAAGATCACAGCAGACCAGCTCGCCACCTCCCTGAGCCAGCACCCTCCTGCCAGCTCAGCGAACCCCAGCCAGGCCGCTGACAACCTCACGAAGTGGATCAGCAACTGCGCGGACGAACTCGCCCCACTGAGGACCCCGCCCAGCAGACCCGGCAGCAAGAAGGCCCCATGGTTCAACGACGAACTCAAGAGCTCCAAGAAGAACTGCCGAGCCCTCGAGAAAGTCTGGAAAAGGGAACCGACACCGGACAACAGGACCTCCCTCAAGCTTGCCACCCGGAAGCACCACCAGCTGATCCGCGCCGCCAAGAAAACAGCATTCAAGGACCGGTTGGACAACAACGCACACAACTGCAAGGAACTCTTCAACATCATGAAAGAGCTGTCCAACCCCAGCGCAGGAAACAACGACATCACCCCATCGCAAGACCTCTGCAACTCCCTCGCCTCATACTTCCACAACAAGATCACAGACATACACAGCAGCTTCGACAACCAACCAACGCACACCATGACCGAACAACCACCCCCCACCACCACCCTCCACGCCTGGACCCCGATCAGCACCGAAGACACCATCCGCACAATGAACTCCATCCACTCCGGATCACCGACCGACCCCTGCCCTCACCACGTCTTCAACAAGGCCGACGCTGTCATCGCACCCCACCTGCGAGACATCATCAACACATCCTTCAACACCGCCACCTTCCCGAAGAGCTGGAAGCACGCCGAACTCAGCGCTCTACTCAAGAAACCAACAGCGGACCCCACCGACCTCAAGAATTACCGCCCCATCTCGCTTCTCCCGTTTCCAGCCAAAGTCATCGAGAAGACCGTCAACAAGCAGATGGCCGCCTTCCTCGAGACGAACGGATCCCTCGACCCCTCACAGTCCGGCTTCCGAGCCAATCACAGCACCGAGACCGCCCTCATCGCCGCCACCGATGACATCCGGGCCCTGATGGACAATGGAGAAACAGCGGCCCTCATCCTCCTAGACCTCTCCGCGGCTTTCGACACGGTCTGCCACCGCACCCTGGTACGGCGCCTCAGCAACGTCGGAATCCAGGACAAGGCGCTGGAATGGATCATCTCCTTCCTTGGCGGAAGAACACAGAGAGTCCGCCTACCACCATACAAGTCAGAGGCCTCCGAAGTCATCTGCGGCGTCCCCCAAGGATCTTCTCTGAGCCCCACCCTCTTCAACGTCTACATGAGCCCCCTCGCGGCCATCGTACGCAAACACAACCTCAGCATAATCTCCTACGCCGACGACACCCAGCTGATCCTCTCCCTGACCAACGACCCCGCCGCCGCCAGAGTCAACCTACACGAAGGGATGAAAGAGGTAGCCGAGTGGATGACGACCAGCCGCCTGAAGCTGAACTCGGACAAGACGGAGGTCCTCATCCTGGGCTCCTCACCCTCCGCCTGGGACGACTCCTGGTGGCCTCCCGCCCTGGGCACCGCACCCAAACCGACAGACCATGCACGCAACCTGGGCTTCATCCTGGACTCCTCCCTCTCCATGACCAGGCAAGTCAACGCCGTCTCCTCGTCGTGCTTCAACATCCTACGCATGCTACGGAAGATCTTCTGGTGGATCCCCACAGAGACCAGGAAGACCGTCACCCAGGCCCTCGTCACCAGCCGACTGGACTACGGCAACGCCCTCTACGCCGGCACCACCGCCAAGCTCCAGAAGAGACTCCAGCGGATCCAAAACGCCTCAGCCAGACTCATCCTCGACATCCCACGAACCAGCCACATCTCCGGACATCTGAGAGACCTCCACTGGCTCCCCGTCAGCAAGAGAGTCACCTTCCGCCTCCTCACCCACGCACACAAAGCCCTACACGACCAAGGCCCGAGCTACCTCAACAGCCGAGTCAACTTCTACGCTCCCAAACGCCATCTCCGATCAGCCAACCACGCCCTCGCCGCCGTCCCCCGCATCCGAAGAGCGACTACAGGAGGAAGGTCCTTCTCCTACCTGGCCGCCAAGACCTGGAACTCCCTCCCGACCGACCTGCGCCTGACCCAAGACCACCTCTCCTTCAGGAAGAAGCTGAAGACCTGGCTGTTCGAGCAGTAGCGGCACCCCCCCCCCCCCCCCCCCCCCCCCCCAGCGCCTTGAGACCCTACGGGTATGTAGCGCGCTTTACAAATGTCACTGATTGATTGATTGATTGATTGGAAGGAGGATGGAGGCTGTACACCTGTAAATTTAAACCTGTGTTTGGTTTGTAATCCCTGTTTCATCTGTGAAATTGTTTCATATTGTACATTTTCGGAGCCTTCTCAAGTTGTGGTGAGGTGTCATAGGTGTAACAAAAACGGAAAACTAAAAAATAAATACAAATTTGCTCCACTAAAACCTTTATTTTTTACCTCACGAAGATCACAAACTATTAGTGAGGAAGAATTTACTACGTTCTCATTGTTTCATAGTATTGTTGTGTTATGCAGATTTGAAGCAAATTGTGTTGCAACTAGAGACAATAATAAAAGTTAGTCTTCTGGGTGCAGAAAATCTGTTACTTGGTTCTTCATACAGTTTACAAAGCAAAATAAAGGGCATCACGTTTTCCATTCCTCTGTTCCTTTAACTGCATAATTTGTTGATGTTGTATGCACCATCCAACTATGATTACTGGTCTGCAGGTAGAAACTATTGAGTCGTGTCCGACACAGATGTCACTGCTTTTATTTTCATGTCAATATCTTGCATTCTCTAATGGTTTCATACACATGGAAGCCTAGTCACAAAACCATTTTAGACTACAACCAGTAATGCTCCAGAATTGCTGTTTTAAATTCTCTTACATGTCTTTATGAATTGCCGAAAACATTTAATATGTGAATAAAATGTGAATATTCAGTAAATATTTATATACAATTAGGCCAAATAAAATGGGCGGAGCCCTCTTTACACTTTTACTAATAGGAAGCTGGACGATGGTTATGATTCCCAAAGACATACAAAAGTACACAAAAGAGTACTCCTGTAGGACTGCAAACTTATGAATGCTTTTGTGAATATGCCCTAAATTGTACAAAGTTCAATTTGAAAACGTCAGGGACTTCTCCTAATCTTGCAACAATGACTATGTTTTTTACTGAACAATTTCGAGGGTCCAATCATTTCCCTATCTAGGACTCTACCCAATTCTTGGTCTATAGCTTTAGGTCTCCCCATCTCTCAACAATAATTGTGTGTGTGTGTGTGTGTGTGTGCTATCCCTGAGTATGTTTATTTATTAATTCACATATTTGTTACACGTTTTATAAAAGGTGAAATCAACCCACAGGATAAACAACATCCATAAAAATGTAAAAGCATACAGAATGAATAATAAAAAACTAAGGCGAATAGAGGGTAGCTGTTCTTTGATGTCAATACTTTGTGTGTTGCCCTGTCCATCTGAGTTGATAATTTCTTATTGTTTAGCGTGATTTGCTGGTAGTTACTGCTGTGAAAAAGACGCACAAGCTCTGAAAAAGTATGAAGGCATGTATAGGAACCCAGTGTAGCTCTGTGAGCCTGGGTGTGATGCTGTCATACTCCTTTAGACCTCCTTTTAATAGGTTGGCAGCAAGCATGAAGCTTTTCAGTGAAAATAAGTAAAGATCAGGGAGGACGGTGAACAAGGCCAGTGGGAGAAGACCAGAGCTTGAATGGTTGTTCCAAACTCTGCTTCATGATGGTAATATTTTATTTTGCATAGAAGGGTTAGCTCGTATCATGCGAACTTGCGCTTTTGCCAGTTTATCTCTGTGTCTTCACACTTTTTGTGAGTTGTGAAGTAAATCCATGCAGTTTCGTTTTAATGTGCCATTTCTAAATCTAGGTTTGTTTGGAGATATTAGTGATCAGAATGCAGGTTTGGGTGAGGTCGAGGCAAAGTTCCACTCATTCAATGCACTTGCATGTTGAGGCTATCATGTACAGTCATTCTTGATTGGCATGCTTGTACATTTTAATGTCATGATTTATTATGAAAACCCAAATGTGCACCAAATAAAAGTGTGATAAGATAATATCTGCTGGGATTTGGAGATGTACAGATTACGCCCGTTGGACAGGGAGACTGTGAAGAACTGTGGTTTCTTATTGTCAAAAGCCATGTGTAGTAAAGGCATGTCATATACCACTTGATGGTCGATGCTATTGAAGGCCAATGGGCAAGAGTCAGTTCTGTCTTGCAGCCAAAACATGTAACGAACTCCCCCTCCATCTCCAGCGAAGCTCGACACTGGACCAATTCAGGGAAAACCTCAATGTCTATTGAGTCCCCGAACTAGGTTCAGAGTTGACATCCTCCTCCTCCCTCTCACATTTCGTAAAAAACATAAACCTACTTGAACAGATATCTCCACACAGAAAAGATAGGAGAGGTGGAGAACTCCACCTGTAGGTTTCTGAAGTGCATTTGGAGTATATAGTACCGCTGCATTTTGTAGTACTGCTTTACATATACTCAACATATACAGTCTATGAATCAGGGCCCAAGGGTCATAATGGCGAGGATGATGAAATCAAGAATTTATTTTTTTAGTGGGTTGTCTCACTGGTGTACTGAATCATGCCAGGGTTTGAGAGGAGTTAGCACTGCCCTTGCATGGTATTAATGATGAAATCTCCCAGTTGGCTGAGATCTCAAGGAAGATATTGTTGGGGTGGTAGGTGAATGAAGTGGTGATGAGGTCTGTAATTGGCTCTGGGAGGTTTTTAGATGGGTGAAAGGTGTCTATCTGAGAGGCAGAGTCAGGGAAGTGACAGGCAAGGGGTTTCAAGGTGCAGAAGGGTTTGTGTATGATCCCGAGGCTTCTTCCAGTGGTCTGTGTTCACTGTTCAGTATATTGCTGTAAGCTGTATCCTTTAGAAATGATGATGTTTGTCTAGGATGTGTGTCGAGGTGGGTGTGAATAGTTTGTCTATGATGGAGAGCTGATTTAATTGATGCGTGGAAATGTGTGGTGTGAGTAGGAATATGCAATGTGATTGTCGAAGGGACATTAGGCAGGGCTTTTGACCTTTATCACTTTTCCTGACTGTCAGGTCAAACCATGTTTTCTTAAAATCTTTGCTTTGGGTGTCCACGCAAACATGCTCTTTCATGCACCCGTCGTGGGCGGCAAACACAGTGATCGACACGGGCACCACAAAGGCTAGCTACGCCACTGCAGGCAAAGGACACGCAGGGAGTCTGAAAATATGACTTATACACTGGTCGTGTGGCTGTCTCAGTCATTCAGGAAGAGAGAGACATGGAAACTTTAGAAAAACTTTGCATCAACAGGAAGCCATGTCTTCTGTGCAAGACATGTATAATGTCTCTTATGCCCTCTGCTGCCTGTGTGAAAACTCACAAGATTAATTTGTAATCTTAATTTAATTTACTCAATGTATCAACTTCAGAAGGATAAAGGTAGGACTTCCCTTGCCTTAATTAACTTTTCTGAATTGTAGGGAGTGCTTTTTGTGCCATGTGATTGGCAGTTATCTTTTATAATTATAGGTTTGTTAACAGCATGAAATTTCCAATGTCATACTTTTCAAGTACTCAATGTATGGCTGCAGGACGCGGCGCAGCAAACCTTTTCTTGCGGCCCGCTGGCCTTCCTCTGGGAATATGTAAATAGCTGCACAGATAAAAAGTTGCTTGAACTCCGTTTTTAGGTCGAGCCTAGCAGCGCTTATGCGCTGTTCTGCAAGGCTTCATGTTACTACTCTGTGTGGGTCTGACTCCTCCCACACATTGGATTGGCTTTTGCGTCTGTCTTTCAAGAATGAAAGCGCGCAAATGGGTAAAGGTGATTGCATCTCACCTCTTTTGAAATGTTCACTCCCATGGTGTTTTGCCTTTGGGAGCGAGCAGCGGCGAGCAGGGCGGCAGCTGCAGTGGGTAAAAAGTTGTTTAAAAACGATTTTCACTTTCTGTGTTTACTGTCTATGCCTGTGGTTGTTACAGTTAAAAATTGTAGTTTTAGCCTGCCTGTATTTGCATATTTTATCACCTGTGTTGTGTTTTAAATTTGTGGTTTTCCCTGCCCATGATTGCCTCCATTTAGTGTGTTGAATTGTGGGATTTGCTGTCCAACCTCTGTAGTTTGTCCCTCTCATTCCTTGGTGACAATTCTGTTTTCCCTCCAAATTTCTCCTTTGCTCTATGCTAAGACCTGTATGTTAAAACAGTGCACTCCCAGCCACCATTTTGTGTTCACAAGACAGTGAAACCAGCCCCCCTACCTCCCCCCCAGCAACAGGGATTTTTCTACATCAGAGGGTGCTTCTGTGAGCTGTTTAAACGGTTTTACTAGGGCCTGTGCACTTCCGTTTTCTGGCCAGGAGGAGGAGTAAAGTTTTATTCAAACAGTATTGTTAGATTTCAAGTTAGTGAGGCCCTTACCTGCTGAAGTCCAAAGTGTGGATTGAGCCTGTCTGTCTCCTAGGAGATTCTGAACAGGAGAAGTAGTTTCCAACTCCCTCGCCAGCAAACCTTGTCTGAGGTCGCTGGGACCTTATATGGTGTGCTAGTGGTTGGTACATGTCTACACTGATTGGTGGTTGTATCTGGTGTTTCTATTGGATTAGGGTTAATGTCCTCATTGGTTCGGTATTTGAGGGTTCTGATTGGTTTTTGCGTCTGTGATTCAATCATTGTAGGGTTGGAATTAGGGCTAGGGTTAGGATTTCTATTGGAAGTTGGGACTAGGGCTTCCTATGTTATTGGTTGTTGGGAATAGGATGGGACTAGGGCTAGGGTAGACCTTTAATTGGAAGTAGCGATTAGGGCTTCTGGTTGATTGGTTGCTGGACTATTTGTGGGACGTAGAGTAGGGTTAGGCTTTCTATTGGAAGTAGGGACTAGGGCTACCCATGCCATTGGTTGCATGGACTTGTTTTGGGACTACTGGTAGGGCTAGGGTCTTTATTGGACATAGAGATCAGGGTTTTTGAACTGATTGGGTGCTTGGACTAGGGCTAAGATTGGCTGTAAGGTCCTGGTCTCCTATTGGTTCTAGTTTTTAGGGCTAGTGTTGTGATTGGATAGTGTTAGGGTTAGGGTTCCCATTGGCTGAAGGGGTCACCTGATTACAAGGGCTATGAAAGGCCAGGGTTAGGGCGTCTCTGCCCGGGCGTCTCAGCTAAGGGCAGAGAGGACAAGGGCAGTTGCCTGTTTGAGCCTGTTAAGGGCAGAGAGGACAAGGGCAGTTGCCTGTTTGAGCCTGTTAAGGGCAGAGAGGACAAGGGCAGTTACCTGTTTGAGCCTGTTCGAGACTGGTCGGGACTAGGGCCAGAAATGCTGCCCTTTTTCTCATTTAGCAATACCCAGCCCACACCATCCACAAACGGAGTAACACACTCACACGAAATGTAAACCACGCACAACACTATGTACAGATTAATGTACCAGCATGTACTACAAACCCAACCAAACCACATCTACACACCCTACTATCCCAACTACCACACATATCCACCATCACCTACAAACAGTACACTACTCTATCTTATACCACTAACCAATACACTCATTACTAACACAACGCCAATCAACACCATACATAACTACATCCCATTCAGACACACTCTCCCTGCTGTAATTACACCTATAAGACCACATTTTATCACTAACAAACATATAATCAACCTTTCATCAGTTGTCCAACAGACACCCTCTTCTCCCTTCTACCATAATAACACTAACGCACAACACACACACTGCACACCACCACACGTTTTAACTCTTGCAACAAACCAGTCTAAGATAAACACTCTCACCTCTACTTCATTCCCTCCTACACACAACATACACTCTACTCATAAACACATCACCACCCCCTCTACGTCACATCTTCCTCTCACAAACAATACTACAAAACCAAATCCATTGCATGAAACATATACATCAGCACCCTTTTTCACTACTCCTCAAAAGCAAAACATGTCACATACACCAGCACAACAAGATCTTCAAAGCGCAACACCTCATAATACTTACCATCACAAAATACAAACATATACCCACCTTTCAAACCACACAAAGGAACAAACTTCAATGCCAAGCTTTCACTCTTCCACCACACCTAACACAGATAAAGCAATACAGCACCTCTCTTCTAACCGCCTCTCATCCATTGGATGATTTAGAACATTACTACATGACCCACAAGCTGCACCACCTCCCCTGACTCCTACACCTTCCGCCTTAAACACACACAGAAAATATAAGCAACATGTCACAAATTTGCTTCCCCATGTCTACTTCACAACAAAGTTACACCACAAAAGCAACACAGCACTCCAACTCACTCTCAAACACCATTTCCAACACATACACATGAAGACCCATCAAAATGCCTTCTTAGCATGCTGGATGAGGAACACGATACAGAACAGCTACACGATTGCTATCCTAATACAGCTAATACCAGCACTAATAACACACTTGCTACAAACCCACACAATACTGATCACTCTTCTACCAAACAAAGTCCCACTATCACCAAAGGCCACTCACTAAACTGTCTACTAATAAATGCTCGATCCCTCTCTAAAAACAAGCATCACATCTACAAATTGTGAGGCTCTTCTAACAAGATGCAATCCTACACTGTCTTCCTCCTGTTACTTCCTGCTCCTTTACAGACCTCCACCTAGCAGGGCAACATTCCCAGACGCACTTCTAGACACAGTTTTAAACCTGATAACAATACACTCCAACCTATGCGTTCTGGGTGACCTTAACATTTGGTTTGATAAACCCAATATGACCCAGCCAAAAACTATAATCACCGGCCTAGATGCATTGAACCTGCATCAGATTGTCCACAATCCGACACATCGCTGGACATATCCTAGATGTCATTTTTGCTAATACTGAACTAGTTACCTTTCAAACTATACCTCTAGTCACATGGTCAGACCACCACTTGCTTGCCTTCCAACATAAAACAAGGCTAAGCAACGCACCTAAAACTACCTTATATCCATCCACCTATCGGCCGTGGAACAAACTCAATTTGGAACACTTGGAAACACAACTAACATCCAGTACAAATCTGGAAACCATAAATTCTGTTCAAAATCTATATGAGTGGGTACAGGAAGCTTTTGACATCCTGATACCACTCAAAACCACACAACAGAACAAAAGAAAAAAAGCGCCATGTAGAAACATAGTAATAAAAGACATAAAACAACAAATTAGAATGCTGCAACGTACCTGGCTCAAAACAAACGCCAAACAAGACAAACTTCACCTACAGAAAATTAACAGATTATACAAGTCTGCTATCAAAAAAGCTAAGAAAAGGTACAATTCAGACAGAATTCAAAACGCTAAATGTGCAAATAAAGAATTCTATGAAATGCTCAAGGAATTTCTCAAACCAAATTGCCAAGAAGGAACTCATCGTGTTACTCAAGATTTCACAGACAAACTGGAAAATCATTACACAGACAAAGGAGACACATTGGAATCGTACTTACAACAGAAACAAAGCACCAGCACTAACGCTTGTACAAAACAACAATCCAGAAATGCTCTAATCAAGCCTCTCCGTTCCTTCCAACACATCTCACTCGATGAATTTCTGGACCTGGTCAAAGCAAGCAGGCCTGCCGGCAGCTCTTCTGACCCCTGTCTGCCACAAACTTTCAAGACAATTCTTTTAACAACCTCTGCTCCACTCCAGTAAGAAGAATCATCGACGACTCCTTAACTACTGGAATATTTCCAGAAGAACTCAAAAAGTCATACGTACGCCCTTTACTGAAGAAAACAAACTTGGACCCGCTGAACCCTGAAAACTACAGACCCATTACAAATGGACCGTTCCTGGGCCAACTGATATAAAGAGCAGCGTTCGCCCAGATGTCACAATTCATTGAAGAGAATGACATACTTTCAGACATCCAAACAGGATTCCGACCGGGAAGAGGCACTGAATCTGCCCTCCTTGCCATCTGGGATGACCTAAAGAATACAGTTGACCGCAATGGGGTTGCTGCGCTACTCCTCTTGGACCTCTCAGCTGCCTTTGACACGGTTGACCATAGCACTCTGAATCAAAGACATGAAGCCGGCATAGAGGAAACTGCTTTAGACTGGATAGCGTCCTAGCTTCGAAACAGAACTAATGTCATCCATACCCCACCTTTCTCGTTCAAACCATACTCCACAAAGGCAGGGGTCCCTCAAGGTTCTATCATGTCGCCCATGCTTTTCAACATCTACATGAAGTCAGTACCAGTACTGATCAATAAATTTCACCTCACGTGCTATAACTATGCAGATGAAACCCAAATACTCCTTCAACTGGAATGCCCCAAAGACATTGTAAAATCACCAATTTTCAGCTGTCTCAGAGCCGTGGATCAGTGGATGACCTGGAGCCATCTCAAATTGAATGCTTCAAAAACTGAAATACTCATGTGTGGCGATTAGAAACATTACAACCCGCCTGCCGCATGGCCTGATGAACTGGGATCAATGGGATCCCAGTTCACACTGGAACACTGTCTAAAGTATCGAAGGAAGTAAGAAACCTCGGAATGACCATGGACTCCAAGCTGTCGATGAATGCCCAAGTGGATATACTAGCAAGATCAAGCTTTGCTACTATAAAGATGCTGCAACTAATTTTCCCTCATTTGGGATTTCCACACAAGGTCCAAGCTACCATCTCCTTTGTTCTGTCCAAACTCGATTACGCCAATAGCCTCTATCACGGATCACCTTTAACAACCATGAAAAGACTACAATGGATTCAAAATCGGCTGCCAGACTACTCTTGCATATCAAACCACAAGACCACATCTCCCCTGCCTTGAAAGCCCTGCATTGGTTACCGGTTGCCAGAAGATCCATGTTCAAGCTGCTTTGTATCACCCACAAAGCAATACATGGAATGGGACCGCTCTTCATCAGGAATAAAATCACCAAACACATTCAACAAAGGAACCTCCGCTCTAAAGGAGCATCTCGCTGCAAAATCCCACCATACAAGAAAAAAACCATGGGTGGCACATCCTTCTCTGTTCAAGCAGCCAAACTATGAAACTCTTTACCCCCCCCACATAAGGTTCACCGACAACCACCTTATCTTCAGAAAACTACTTCCCCATATAAACACCATACTCAAACAGAAATTTACAGCATATCCCTCTGTATACAAGCCTTTTTTTCACTATAGATATACACCTATCTTTGTGTATTACTTTGTATAAACATGTAAAATAATTATGTTGTAGAGAGAAAAAATAATAATAATCTATATATATAAAAACAAATGTATGTCTGTCTGTTTGTCCTTTATGCATTACTACACCATTCATCCGATCACCATGAAACTTTGGGGAAGTTGTTGAGTACACTCCCGCAACGGTTTCTGGCAAAAAAAAGAAGAAAAAAAAAGAAAAATGTGTTAAATATAGGCCCCCGACCCTCCAGGGCCCTCATAATCTTTCCAATACTGAACGTTTACAGTTTCCGGTGCGACTAGCTTTTGCATTGACCATCAACAAAGCACAAGGACAATCGCTGCAAGTGTGTGGACTAGATTTGGAGAATCTTTGCTTCTCACATGGACAACTGTATGTGGCCAGCTCACGCATCGGAAAGCCTTCTGATTTATTTGTGTACGCACCAGACGGAAAAACAAAAAATACTGTGTATCCACAAGCGCTTGAATAAATAAACAGAATTAAAACAACACTTTAAAATGCTTTCCATATTAAAATGAATAAGTTTCAATAAAAATGACACAATGTAAACTGAATGTTATCATAACAAATTTCCTTAAATTTACTTTCTTCGGAGATCGCAGCAATGCGCGACGTGTAAGCTAGTCTATATATATAAAAACGAAAGTATGTCTGTCTGTCTGTTTGTCCTTTATGCATTACTACACCATTCATCGGATCGCCATGAAACTTTGGAAAGTTGTTGAGTACACTCCGGCAAAGGTTTCTGTCAATTTTTTTTTTTTTTTTTAAATCGGCCCCCCAGGGCCCTTATAATCTTTCGAATACTGAAATAGACAGCGAATTTGCGAGCATCGTCGACAGTTATGACCCCCAAACGGAAATCAATTGGTCAATCTACATCAGAACCACAAAAGAAAAAGGCATTACGAGCTTCAGAAACAGACGAGCAATGGGAAGCAAGATTAGAAGCTGTTCGAATACAAACTGCTCAAGATCGTAATGCTGTTCGAATACAAACTGCTCAAGACTGTATTTCTCAAACGAACGAGCAAAGAGAATCAAGATTGGAAGCCGATCGAGTACGCCCTGCTCAAGCCTGTTCTTCTCAAACAAACAAGCAATGAGAATCAAGATTGGAAACAGATCGATTACGCATTGCTCAAGCCCACTAGAATGAAACAGGAGAGCAACGAGAATCAAGATTGGAAAACGATCAATTACGCACTGCTCAAGCCCACTCGAATGAAACAAGAGAGCAACCAGAATCAAGATTGGAAGCCAATCGAGCACGCACTGCTCAAGCCACACTTAGAAATGTTTTCAAAAATAAAATGAATAAGTTTCAATAACAATGACACAATGTAAATTTAATGTTATCATAACAAGTTTCCTTGAATTTCCTTTCGTCTGAGATCGCAGCAACGCGAGACGGGTAAGCTAGTGGATCTATATATTTATCACTTTCTTTTAATTTAGCGTTTGCAATGCACTACCCTATTTTTCAGCCTATACTTCTCTCAATATATCTTCTCGCCCAACCTTCTGACTCATCTCAAACTTCTACTACTCCTTCCAATGCACTACCCTATCTCTCATCATATACATCTATCAATATATCCTCTACATCCACTCTCTCATTTATCCCAAACCCCATAACCCTACTATGATTGCCAAAAGAACCCTTCTAGTCTCTCTCCTACTCCTCCTACTTGCATCATCTGACACCTCTATTATTATACCGATCCCCTAAAACAAACCTTTCTAAACTCTTTCCTCTGAGTCCTCCCCTCCAAAACTCTGTTTTACTCATTCAAAAGCATCCTTCTATTGCTTAGACCTAAGAAAAGAAGATAAAAAATCTTTCACTCTTTTATCCCTCCCCTATCCTTTTCAATCCAAATTAACAGACTAACATGTTCACTTCTCAAATTCCATATTAAACTATGCTAATATACTACCTAAAGAACTGAATAACATATCCACTACTCAAATTACTTCATATTTTTTTTTTTACTATACTAATTTTCAACAGTAATCCTTTATGGGTTCCGGAGTGGCGTGCTACTCGCCAGAAAAGCGCTACAACAACCATCAGGGGTAACAAGTGCTGTATGAATGCAAATCTTTCTTCCCCTTTTATCCCTCCGCTATCCTTCTCACTCCAAGTAACTGACTAATATCCACCACTGAAATTTACTTCACATTTCACCATATTAATTCACCACTAATCCTTTGTAGGCTTCCTGAATAGCGTGCGTCAACAAGCGCTATATAAATACAAACCTTTTTCCTCCTCTATTCTTCTGGTATCATTCTGAATCCAAATAACTGACTAACCTATCCACCACTTAAAATGTACTTGCATGTTTCAATATACTAATTCAACACTAATCCTCTATGGGTCCCGGAGTATCGTGCTACCCGCCGAAAAAGAGCTTTGACGCCTCGTCAGGGGTAGTAAGCGCTATATAAATGCAATTACAATACAATACAATAATAAACAAACCAACAGAAGGCCCTATTTGTTTGTCTTTAGCGCCACCATGTGGTTATTCAATGAAATATTATTTATAATTCCAATGGATTGCAATATTCTATGTGCAACAACCAAAATGCAAAACCGGCATTTTGAGCAAAATTTTAGCTTGCAGTTTATCCTTGTATCTATTTTTGACACAATAACTCATGTCACCTTAACAAATAGGTGCAAAATACCCACAAAGCACTGCAAACTGGTCGTTTTCGCCCTGGGGGGCAGTGCGTAATTACGCGCATGGTGATTTGATTTAGCCTAACAATTATACCCACATCGCCCGATGAGTTACACCTGCGTACTGTAAATTTTGCCCGGGTCTACAGACAACTATGATATAGTAAGTGCAACAACCATCTGCAAAGTGGTGGGCATGATGAGATAACTAATGTGGCATGTTAAAACAGTTTTAGCTCATCAAATAAAGTAACAGACAGAACTGGGTAGGAGAGCTGCAAATAGAGTAACTGAAGCATACGGATTCTTCAATCTTTATCGTAATCACTCTCATGTGACATGGCTGATGCTTTTCAATAGAACGGTGATGTATTCAGCTTCATGCAACCGGTTGTTTTACGCGCAAAAGAACATTTGATAGTATAGTACCCAATATAATGTGCTGCATTTCTTCAATACTTATAAGGTCCCAAAGGCGAGACCTATTGGCTTTGCCAATGTTTGTTTTTCCTGTTGCCAAGCCACAGCTTTTGTTGATTCTGTGCTTCTTTTGAATAGTCAGTTCAGCATATTTTAAGAGTAGGGTGCTCCTGCTCATAACACAAGCTAAAATGACTGTAGCGTCGAAGCCCAGAATTAGAAGACCATGTTGCAAGCTTACATTTATTTTACTATGCTTGTTGTGGTTTTTGTTTCTTCAGCCAGTAGTACTGTCATCAAGGAAAGCCTCCTCAAGGGGGAATGGTGAGTTGATTGTACTGTGGAAAGGCATAGAAACAGTATGGGAATTTGAAAAGGCATATAACAAGGTTGGGCTGGATTAGTGAGTGGATTTCATTTACATTCTGGCACCCGCAATCATTTATATTTCATTATAAATTCAAGAGTACAGGGAAAAGAGTGTAAAGAAATATCGTGTTGTGGGTGAGCTCCTCGAAAATGGTAAACCGGAGCGCTTTGGAGCAGTCAGCTAGCTTCTTGTTAAACTCTTTGGCATCATTTTACTGCTTGGTATGTTGCTGATACAACATGGAGCAATAATAATGCTTGAATACATTTCTGAGGGTAATACCTTTTGCCATTATGGCTGATTCTCTGCTTTGATCAATACATTTTATGATGAAGTGTCACTCTAGGTATCACACTTAAAATATGAAAATGTCACATGTAGGCACAATGCAAACATGGCAATGTTACACATAAGCAGGGAGAAGAAATACAGCCCTTTAATATGAGTAAAGGCATAGTTTTGATAGGAAAGCTCAGTTGTATCACTTCAAACTTCAGATGTCTGTGCGTAACAGGTCACTGACTTTTTTTGCTTGGTGCAGAGTGGGAAAACTGGTCCATATTCATAATGGTATAGGATCTCATCTTGTGTCAGTAAGCACTGTGAATGTGCAAGGCATATGTTAAATAAAAATTACACACAACATAGGCGGCAACATTTTAAACATTTATAGCTACACACAGTTTAAGATAGGCTGCTGCAAAATGTGCAAAAAGATTTGAAACAAAGCATTTTCTCATAATGTTTTAAAAAGGTGTGTGCTTCTTTTCTCTCCTCATAATTCAGGCCTGCCAGGTGCAATGCATCAGGGGTTAGTGCAACGCATTTTAGTTCATCTCACCGCATTCCCGCACTACAATCCATGTATTACACATATTTAGCTCCTCTGAGCATTGCTCTAATGTGCTTTGCTTTCAGTGAGACTGGAGTACAGACAGCTCTCATTCGTTTAATTTTAATGCAGTCTGAGCCAGGCCAAGAGCAGAGGTGACAGGGGTTGCTATGAAAACCTCCTCTGGGCCCAGATGTCTACAATGTATGTACATTGTGTCTGCCCTACTCGCCCGGAAACAATAATGAAATAATCTCTCTCTCATCCAGGGACAGACTGGTGTAAAACTAGTCTGACATGTCAGTATGTAGGCCCTTTTTATGGCTACTTGTGGGCCGTTTAGGACTGGTAGGCCGTTTTTACCACTGATTTTCCTGATATTAGTACAAAGACTGTAATTTACAGTGGCCTAAAACTCTGGTCACTGGCCCATTACATGTACCTATTGGGGTGTTTCAGCATCCCTTGCATGCTTTAATGATTGTGCGCCCCTCCAATTGGAATACAGCAGTAGAGGTCGGTGACCCTCAGAAGTGGAGAGTTGTCCAGCCAGTGCCAAACCCAGATGCAGGTACTGTGATGAATCGCAACGGCTTTAGGATCACATTAACAAGCTCTCAATCATGCCTCGTTAGCAGATTTTATAACAGATCGTGACTGAGAGGTCCGGAGTTCAGGCTGAAGGAGATGCAAGTTTCTCACATTTGGCCAAAAAATGAAATGTAAAAATGTACTTACTCACGCTTTTTCACTTCTTCATCACCTCGAATCCTCTTGGAGCCTCAGCTAACCCTCTCCAAATCCCAACACTGCTCTCATGCTGCAGATGAGCAGCATGAGAATAGCACCAGGATTGGCTGGAGCAGGCTGCCTCGATGCTCCAGCAGGCACAGTGGGTCTGTGCCTGCTCTTCACCCAGCTGTCTAAGACAGCTAAGGGTAGAGGTTTACTCTGCGCATGTCAGGATGGCCATTGCAAGACGCCGGCCAAATAAATAAACACCGTGTAAACTGAGCACCATTCCCCTGATGCCAGTCAGCAGCAGCCTGCCCCCAAACACTGCTCGGGCTGGGAGCGATGAAAAATGAAACGGTAATTGTGCTGCTCTAAGTGCAACTTGAAAGGCAGACTTTCCGAAGCTGGTTGAATCAAAACAATGGAAAGAAAAATGGATTGTACTACTTCCTTTGGCATTACTTTTCCCTATGAGTGAAGCTGCTGTGGATCTATCCTTCACTGGTTACATTTTATTAACAATGTCAGTCAGTATGTAACGTTGAGCTCACACTCTCTTAATTGATGGGAGAGGATGTGGTGTCCATCCCAGAGCTACTGACTATGGAAGCTGAAGCAGCCTGAGCTTAGAGGATGTAGAAGAGAGCTGAATCCCTAGTAGCACAATGGGTCTTGCCTGCTTGACCTCAAACATTGCCTGAAGCAAGCTCAAATGCATGCATTCTCCCATACCTTGCAAAACACCCATAAAGCATGCCTTTGCAAATTCATAATGATCCCAGTTTTGAAATAAGAGCCTTTTTTTAAGCTATCTGATTTGTTAATGTGCCCAATTTTATTTTGGTGCCTGGGTTTATTTTCTCTCCCAGTCCGACTTTGCTTTACTCAGTGGCGGCTGATTCATTACAGGTGTGATGTGGAAAGGGGTGGGGGGTGAAAAAAATTAAAATCCACTTACCTTCAGGCCAGTCACCGCCTTTCGGTCCTCGACGAAGGAAGCAGGAGGCAGGAAGCTCCCCTAGCCAATCACAACGCTGCTGTCACCATGAGAGCAGCGTTGTAATTGGCCTGAGTGTTGTGGTTCAGTGCTCAGACAGGGACTGGGAGCCTCTGCATGTTCTGCACCCAGGCTGCGCAATACAGCCCAGTGCAGAACAAGCTAAGTGCGCATGACTGTTTGGCCGGCCCACGACAGCCTGCCAAACCATTATGCGCAAAGTGTCTACCACTCCTCCTGTGACAGCACAGTCCGCCCCAACTGAGCCAGGATGGAAAAATAAAATGATAATAACTGTTACTTCATTTTATTTTTCCTTTTCAAACTGCTAACAGAGCAGTGGGGCAATGCCCCTCGCCTTAGCGGAGGAGGCGCCCCTGGTGTTACTTAATCTTCAGTTTTACCTGATTTTTCATTCCCAAGAGTACATAATTTTTTCAAATGTTGTGTCACTGTAGTATCTGGACAAATTAATTTTATAGGTGGGTGTGCAGGACAATGCATGATTGATTTACTCTGGAGTTCGGGCTGAAGTCAGCGAAAGTTTCTCACAGTGCCTACTGGTGGGATATAAAGCTGTTTCAACTACCAATCTGTATCCTCTCTACAGAGCAAATTGACCTATTGCCACACATGTGACAATTGTAATTACTGTTATATGCACACTGTAACTGCAGAAATGTCACACAAAATCCACCTGAAATCTTGGCACCTATGATAATTCCCTACCCCACCCTGTCTCTCTGGGGTTGCCCTGCCATTGGTGGGGCTCTCCAGCACACCCCACACTGTACATTTTGGCCCCTGGGAAAATGTTTGTGAGTACCCATGGCCTAGACAGCAAGATGAAACGATGTGTCTACTTTACAGGAATTAGAAGGAACAAGATAGGATTTTGCATTTTGACCTATTTTTACGATTACCGACAGATACTGGCAAGATCTTGTAAACGAAACATTTTTGCTTCTTGTGGAACGTCAATGAACCCGGTGTGGTGATCGAATAACATTATCTCCAACTTTAAGAACTTTGAAATAATAGAGTAAATTTATAAGCCTGAGTGCAGGTCTCAAATTGAGTAGCATACTTTTATTATGACTGTGGCAATCCACAAGGTCGTGGTGTTAAGCAAGAAATGACTACCTTTTCCATATACAAAGAAAACGTGTGCTTCAACTCGAAGCATCTGCTGAAAATGTATTACTCTTTTTCAAAGTTATCACCAGTTGCAGGGTTAACACTTGACAATCACTGTCTTTCTGTTACTTGTTATGCAATGTAGAGCTAAGTAACATGTGCCTCTTCAGGACCGGCTTTAGCTCTGGTGGCGCTCCGTACCACAATGTTTGTTGGTGCCCGCCAATGACCATCTCTGCCATGGATTCCCTCACTACCACCCTTTAATAGTGCCCCTCAGGACTCCATAATCACTCTCTCTCAGATGCATTTAGCACGTTTTATAGCGCCACTCATACCAGTGTAGGGTGTCAGAGCACTTTACATCACACACTATACACAGAATCAATCAATCATAGGTGTGTAAGTCAGTGTATGGGAAATGTTATATAAGACTACAAAGTGTAGTAAGGAGTCACATGGCATCCATACTGGTAGACAGACAGTATAGGCTAATAGTGCTTGGTTTGGAGAAGCACAAAATCAGAATTGAAAACGTAACTCAATTATTGGGGGTTCTCTTTAATAATCAGAATTGATTTCTCTCCAAATGAAAACTTTTTCCAACATCAGGATAATGAATGACTTGGTAAAAAATCATAAAGCTCTAATCCATACCTTGCAGTTTGTATGCTTCTGTTTGATGACGGCTAATTGCTCACTGTTCTATGTTAGGATTTTTACTTATAAACTGCACGTAACAAAAGGATCTCCCAGACAAAATCAGTAACCCACTGACCTATTTACATTATATGCACTTTGTGATCTGCATGAGACACATTCTTAGCAGCAAACATATTGACCAACCTTAACAGGAGTCAAAATGTTCACTAGACAAACCTGTGATCTCTCTCTGGGAAGAACATTATTCAGTGGAGTTATCTTGACATTTTTATAGTTGTCTGAAAATTGCTGGAGACCAGGAGGGCAGCAGCAGGCGCTTTTCAAACCATAATATACTGGCAAACACCACGCCTCACCCGAAGTCAGCGCCCGATGCAGTCGCACCGCCTTAGAAGCAGCCTTGCTTAGAATGTATCAGGGAGTATCAAGGCATGAGAAAGACAGTGGTTGTCAAGTGTCAATTTTCAGCTCTTAAAATTGTAAAACATTCAAAGAAGTTACATTGGATAGGTAATAAATGACTTGATTACTCATGTTTTGTTCTGTGGGCTATTCAAATCATAGCAATGAGTTTCTGTGTTCAACAGTGAATTAGTGAACTTGAATTCTTGTGTCTCTGGTGGTGTGCATATTATATTATTTGATCTCTGTATGTTTATGAATCCCTCTAGGGACAATGGATATCAGAATTTATATATAATGTCCGAGTGCATGTTGTGCCAACATGTTGTGTATCTTTGTGTGAATGCACTAGTCTGGCATGAAATCGATTGATATTGTCAATGCTTTTGTTTCCTGTGTTGCGCTAGACGAATGCGCTACTCCCCTAGTGCTTCAATACTTTAGTAAATTTTTCAAACACAGATACCTTCAAAAATATATACCTTCTGTAAACCCACCACAAGAAGTGGTATAACACTCTGAAGGGAAAAATCCAAGAACTTTAACACAAAGACATCATATTACTTGTCATCAGCATGCAGCAAAATCAGAGGCACAAAAAAGATACTTGGATATCCATAAGCTATGACAAACATCATTAATTGAACTATCATATGCAAATGGCACCTGGACATAAAGGATATGGTTAGCAAACTGCATTTTGAAGTACATAAAGGAGTACTATTTACTTATTACAAATTGCAGTTCTCAAACTTACGGGTGAAGATCTCTGCCTCGGTCTCTCCTATCTTTTCTGTACAAAGATCTCGTCAGCGTCGGGATACCTTTTTGTTGGAAATGTAGGATAAAGTATGGGGAGTGGTTGGAAAATGGGTCTGATGGCTACAAAATAGGTGTGATAAAGGGAAAATTGAGGAGGAATTTATGGAGGGATATGTTAAATGTACACGAACCCTAATAGCATCAAAACAAACTTAAATGTACTCAGGCTCACACTTAGAGCAAGTAAAGCACCACAAACGGCCCACCACTGGTATTGCATCATTTTCTTATATAAAACAATGAAGGCAAGAAATTAAACTAATACCTCATATGAATGAAGGTTAAATTAATTATATCCACTCTAAATTTAAATTAAGTGTCTTTTTTTGTGATAAAAACTGAAATGTTATTTTTGTTTTTTAAAATCATTGATTACATTAAACTTTTTAACTTATTCTAAAAATATATATAGTATTTAAATGAATTAAATACTTAAATTTTAACCATGTTTATAAAAAAATGCACCCAAATAAAATGTGATAAATTAATATTTGTACATCAAAATAATAGAGTTAAATTATTGTATAATGTAGTACAAATGTAATTTTAGGGGGGTTATTTGTTGTAACTTTTTATTTTATTAGTTCCAGGTTAATATTGGTTATTTCAAATGTTTTTGCATTTACATTGTTTATTAAAATATTTTAATTACTTTAAAAAAAGTCATTAAACGTGCTCATAGAGAGATCGCCAAACCACCTCCCCTCATCCCGGTCCCACCCTTGGTTGGCAAGATCCCCACCAATAGATTGAAAGTTACTAATAGTAACTCTGTACTCATATATTCTGACTTGGAGGCTTCGCTTCCTCTCTCTCGAGGGTCTGAAGACATTTAAATCTATACATAGGTATAACTCTCCAAGTAAGTGTAGACTTACAAGTGATTAATCTACACATGTAAAATGTAACTTTGTGAATAGGAGTATAGCTGTCACATTCTCTTGTCTCTATCTGATGCCAATGGCTCGAATCACACCAGCAGTTTCTGCAACCCAAGATGAGTATTTGTCCACCAGGTCTGTGAAACCTTCAGGACTGAGTACAATTGTAAAAACTAATTTGTATTTTGCATTACAATTAGGGCTTCCGGTTTTATGTTTTTTTTTTTACATTTCCGTCTGTATTTATCCATATTTATTTTTTGCTCATTCTTGTGAATGTATCCATTTTTATATTGTGTCTTCTGTATAAATGAATCCGCAATGGGTATTTTTCCACATTCATTTAACTGATAAATGTTTACTCACATTTGCATGTCGAAAAGGTTTTAGCAGAATGCAATAGCTATTTCTGAAAACACATGCATTGTAGAATAGCATAAATAATTGTAGATCTGCACTTAATTAAACTGTCTTTTTTCATCTCCTCTATCTCTCAATGTGGTCACCTACTGACCTGGCACTCGTGATTGACAGTAAAAAAAATCATCCAAAAAGGCCTATTTTCTGAATTTTTCTGTATTTAGAAATAAATACAGAGAGTAAAATAAATAGTTTTCTGTCTGTATTTATCGCTAAAAATCAGTAAAAATGGAAAATTGTGAGCCCTAATTATGATCTCCCCTTGGAAAATAATAAACTGCATGTGCACTTACACCAATTCCTGATTGTGACTGGGTCTCTAAACAGCAAACCAATGTATGCACCCTTAATATATTTGGGTGTAGCAGGGGCCAAACATTATCTTGTGTATGTGACTTGACATGTGCATGCCATTCACATGCCTCATGGGTGTCCCCAGTGTCATACAGCGCCATAGCTTACTGTGCTCCTTCCTCTGCAGAGGTTTCAAAAATGCCCTGCTCCACCTTGAGGGTCAACGCCATTAGTCATAACCAGTAAAAACCATTAAAACATGTATAAAAAAAGTAATTTACCCATTCTAAGGCCTCTTTCAACTACTCTACCTGTGAAATGGTCACATGTTTATGAACAGGAAAAATTCACCATGATAACAAATAACTACATGCAGCCAACCAATGGCTGATGAATGTGGGGTTATCAATTTGTGAAAGGAATTCATAACAACCAATGGCTGACTCAGCCGCGGCCCGTGGAGGGAGTTCCGTGAGGCAGAAAGGCGGAGGGACAGGGTGGGGGGTGCTAAACACTAGAATAGGGATAATGTGAGGTAAGTAAACAGTTTAATAAATAAAACGAATTTCGTAGAGTGCCCTGCATCGCATTTTGAGATGCAGGGCGTGCTACGAAATTTGTTTTATTTATTAAACTCCCTCCATGGGCCGCGGCTGGGCTTACTCTCTCTCTCTGTAGATCACATAAACCAGTGGTTCCCAAACTTTTTTGACCTGTGGCTCCTCTGACCTAATCGGCAGTTGGCCGTGGCTCCCCACCATTTTTATACTGGTGGGTGGTGTGTACCTCCTGTTATCTTCCTTAAAGTATTTGGGACGCAATGAAGGTATTATATTGGTTGCAATGCTTGAATTATTAATCTCATCCACTGGCAATCACTGTGGCTGCATCCCAAACCATCGTTTTTTCCCCCAACAGAGTGCCTGGTCCCAAACCCTTATTTATGCCAGCTGCTGCTTTCAGTACCTTTTGGTACTGCGACCCGCTCTGAGAAAATGGAACATTGAGTTTGGCCTGTCGTAATCAGTATCCCCAGCCTTATTTTTACACTAAAAAGGTCTGTCCTTCCATCTGTGTGCCCATCTATATCCAAACATATTCAACCATTTGCTCACCTATCCACCATATATCCTTCCGTCCATCATTTCACTCATCCATCCCTCCATCCACCCTTTCACTCATCCATCCATTATTCATCTACCCACCCTTTCACCCCATCCATCTGTACAATCATCCATGCATCCACTCTTCCACCCAGCCATCCATTCACTTACTCATCCATCCACCCATTCACTTACTCATCCATTCACCCAGTCATTTATCATTCCACCCATTCACCCTTTCAGTCATTCATCCTCCCTTTTTCTCTCCATCCTCCTTTCACTTATCCATCCATCTACCCACCCATTTACTCATCCATTCATGAATCCATCCATTGATCCTATTACTCATCCATTCTTTCACTCATCCAGCCATCCGTTCTCTCATCCATCCACCCTTTCACTTCACTCATCTATCCATCCTTTTGTCCATCTACCCCCTTTGACTAACTCATCAATCCTTACATCCACCCTTTCACTCATCCATCCATTCACCATTTCACTTATCAATTCATCCATCCACCCATTCATTTGCCCATCATCTACCCTTTCATTCATCCACCCATCCATCCTTTCACACACCCATCCACCAATTCACCCGCCCATCTGCTGCCCTTTCACTCATCCATCCATCCTTTCACACACCCATCCACACTTTTACCCATCCATCTACCCTTCCACCCATACATCTACCCTCCCACCCATACATCCATCTATTTACCTTTTCTCTCATCCATACTTCCATTCACTCACTCATGCATCCATCCTTTCTTTCATTATCTATCAATTCCACCTTTCATTCATGCATTAATCCTTTCAGTAATCCATCCAGCCATTCAGACATTCCTTCACTTATTTACTCACCCACCTTTTCACATTATGAGCTGAGCCTTTGTTTGCAGAGTTGCAGGCAGAAGAGTCCCATCAAGAATGAACTAAAGCAAGGGGTGGGCTGGTGGAGAGTTCACTATGCCCCTGCACATACGCGGACTGAAAACGTAGAACGCATGCATGATGCACAGTGCCAGGATGTGAGGTTACTGTAACATGGTGTTTCCAGGGCTTTAAGCGGTGTAAAAAAACTGGGGGGTCTCTTCAAAGGGGGTGATTGACGTAATTAAGAGCGCAGCTTAAAACACCTAGGCTAAAAATCTGCGCTTAGGATAGTGTTCCGCCTCACTGGTATTATGTTGTCTCTGTCATTGCATCCAGATATATAATACAGCAAGTATCATTACACCTCAACAAGCCAGGACTATTGGCTTTGTCAATGGTTGCTAGTTCCTTAAAAAAAAAAAAGGAGCAACCATGGCTTTGTTGAATACAATATTGAAAATACTTCAGTTCTAAAATGACATGACAGTGAGAGAACGATAACCTGTTCTTTTAAACTTATTTTACAGGCTTCTTTGAATGAAGTGTTTTCTAACGTTGCAGCATGGGCGTTTTACTTTTTATCGTACAGAATGCCCTTCTGTACACTGAGGCAGGAGGAGGCCGCCACATGGTGTCACACCCCCAGACTGCCCCATTGTCATTCAGTAAGTGGCAATCAGCGGCATACTGGATGACAATGAGCGGGAGGAGCTGCTCTTGTGCTCCTGGAGTGCGAGGCGCCTCCAGCAGTAGGGGGGTGAGGCCTCTCACAGGGGAGCAGCGCTGCTTCCTGTGATGGCCAAAATTACAGATAAAAGGCCCGTGGAATTTACGGACGGTTGGTCATCCTAGTGTGCGCGGTGCCCCTGGCACCTCATTACGGCGCACCGGGGCGCAGCGGCGCACAGTTTGGGAACCACAGACATAAACCCTTGCAAGATGGGTAAGGCTTCCTCAAGCTATCCCTAAATGGATGCACATTTACTAGATTTGATACATCATGTATAAACCATTATGCATGATTGGCATGAGTGACAAATAAAAGAGGGAGCAACAGTTAACCATGATCCGGGTTTGTTCCTAAAAATGTTCAAGGTAGCCTTTTAGACTTCACTCGAAAGGTATGTGTGGGATGGTGGTTGCCTGCAGGTTTTCTTTTACATATCTTTTGAGAACCACGCAAGTGTGGGCTGGGCCGGCTTTAGCACTGGAGGCACAGGGTGTGACAATCATTTTTGGTACCCACTCCTCCCCACTGGCATAATGAAACTTGAGGGGGCCCCCTAAAGGTATGTGGAGGGGCCGCATCTGGCCTAAATCAGGAGCTCTCCGGCCACAGTACTGTGCTGAGGAGGCCCCCTGGAGCCTAGGGCCCCTCCCATTGCAGGAGCTGCTGGGGACTGTGCTACGCCACTGCCCCTCTCCCCATGACTTCCTCCTCCAATTCGCTCACTATGACCAGGTAAAAGTACCTCTCATCTCTCCATAGTCCCGCTCTCATATAGATTTCATTTGTTTTAATGCACTGGTAAAGGCTAGCTTTAATAATAAGAATGTATATCTACCCAAACAAACCCTTTTTAGCAACATTAGAAATAGGTAGTGAAAGACTGGGGGAAACCAAATTCCCAACCTATTTTACGGAGTTTGGATGTAGCTCTTTGAAGACAGTTCGTATCATTGGCTGTTCTATATTAGGGTTGTACCTTATGACCTATAGTAACAAAATGATCTCTGTGACA
Organism: Lissotriton vulgaris; assembly: GCF_964263255.1. Lineage (NCBI taxonomy): Eukaryota > Metazoa > Chordata > Amphibia > Caudata > Salamandridae > Lissotriton > Lissotriton vulgaris. The sequence goes on along the minus strand of NC_141695.1, from coordinate 516,184,931 downwards.
AAAGCCAGTGTTAAAGCCGGGCCCTGGTTATTGCTAAACACAGCGCCTCCTCCCCAGGTCTGCGCCCGCTGCAGCCGCACCTGTTCCACAGCCCTAAAGCCGGGTGTCAATATTTTGCTCTTGCTTTTCATCAGAGGAAAAATCATCGGTCAGGACTTTCTGGAGGGAGAAAGTCTTAACGATCCCCTTTAGTGATAATGTTAAAGTCTACGCCCTTGTACATGATCTCTTTTTCTGCCAGGCCTCAGGTGGATTCTGGGATTTGTAGTCTTAGTTCATGCCAATTAAGCCAATTCAACTGAAGTGCCTGAAAATAGAGACACACACTTCAAGAACTACAATGTGTTTACCTGAAGACACGTAGTTATCTGGTAACCTTAGCAAAGATTAGCATCAATATTTGAACACAACAATATAAGCTGTAATGTATTATTTAGTCTAAAACATGCAAATAGCTCTGATTTGAGTCCGTACACTCGAGTGCTTTGATTTCTAGCTACCCAAGTATGGCCTATCAGAAATGTATGTCAGGTGTTGCGGACGTGCCATGTCACTCTTTTTAGGCACTAAAGGAACGCTAGGCCCTTCTAGTCCACGCCACAGCAGCTTATTAGCGGGACCGGACGCGGCAGTCAGTCCACTTTACACCAAGGATCCTAGGAGAAAGAAACATACTCGCCGCCTCAACGTCCTGCCTGTGACGCGTGTTTACTTGCAGTGATCTATCGATAAACCACAATGAGGCGTCAGCCCTCCCTGGACGGTGCAGGCCGGCAAATCCGACGGGCAGGCGCGCTTCCTTCCCCGTAGTGCTGCTGCAGCTGCGCTTCCAGTAAAGAGGCGTTGTCAGGCAGCGCCAGTAATCACCGGCCCGCCCGCCCTCTCTGAGCGCGCTGTGCTTCCACTAACCGCGCTCCTCGGAAACACGTTCATGAATGAAACTAAAGATAGCAATGCTGGCAACTCCCTTCAGAACTGTTTGTTCGAATGATCTGTTACAATGTTTGAGGTTAGGGGAGCAATGTTATTGTTTTCCAGGGGTGCTCTGAAGCTATTATTTCTGGAGGCACCTTACTTCTCTTACCCGTATCATACGTGTACCGAGACGTCTCACCGGTTGACCAGATCCATGTTTGGAGGAGAACCTATTCAATCTAGTTTTCTTTCTTTGCTGACTGCTACGTGTCGGCATCTCGTTATAAAATACGGACTACAAGTACCACAATGCAAAGAGAACACCTGGACTGGATTAGTTACTCAGACAGGATCCTGGGAATCTTGAAAATTCTGATAATGTAGGTGAAGTCACTTGACTCCATGACTGCTTTGATAAGAAATGTATTAATAACACCTGAAAGAATAAGGACAAGAGGAAACACCAGCGACTGCAATGCCTTCCCTATTTACTCGGCTGACTAGCTGCAGTTCCTCATAGTGGAAGGTTGCCGACCACGCCCTCCTTTCTAACTTCCCCCTGAGCCTTCAAAATCCATGGATAACACCTTCACTAGGCAAGGCTTTTTAGCCAAAAAAATCTGCACTCTAGGATTTGTGGCTTAACTTGTATCCTCACCATGCAAAGCACTGTCGGCTCAAAAGTCTGAAAATGCCACACATGGAATGGGACCACCTGGCCTCTATGCATGGATGTACGAAAGCCAGTGAGGGGTGTCCAAAGGTAGCAGCATCTACCTCTGACTGACTGACTGACTGAATATTTATAAAGCGCACTATTGCAGAGGCATCTTGGCGCTGAGGTGTGTGCAACCAGGCATTGCTAATAGATCTAAAGCTTGGCGAAGAGCCAAGTTCTTATCATTTTTCTAAAGAGAGTTCTGCTGGACTGTAGCCGTATCTGTATGGGCAGGGAGTTCCATAGTTTAGCCGCTCGGTATGAGAAACCCTTTCCACCCCATCTGACTCTTCTTATCTAGGGGACACGTACCAGTCCAGCATTAGTGGACTTAAGACAGCGTAGTGACACATACCAGGGATATAGGAGTTGTATATCCGCCGCTCTTCCTCCATATAGAGCTTTATGCACTAGACAGAGGGCCTTGAAATCCACTCGCCGTCGAACTGAAAGCCGTGGAGATGCTTCATACTAGCGGACTTAGGATGATGTTTGGGTAGATCAAGCAATACCCGAGCTGCCTCATTCCGGAGTGACTGAGGTTTGGGAATCTGCCTTGTGCCTGCTCCCAAGTTTAGAGTGTTCCAAAAATCTACTCTTGACAGAACTAAGACTCTGACTACCGTTTTCCTTAGTGAAAAAGGGATGAAAGGAAGAATTTTACACAGAACTTTCAGCGTAAAAAAGCAGGCCGAAGAGACTTGGTTAATTTGTGGAGCGAGCGTTAGATCTTTATCAATCAGAAAGCCTAGATTCCTGTCCTTGGATACAGGGACAGGACACATACCGGCTTCGGGGGGCCACCATAGTGGGCTCTATACAAAGGGTTTCTGACCAAACTTGACACCTCAGTTTTTTCAGTGGTAAGTTTAAAAAAGTTGGAATTCATCCATGCCATCAGTGCCGTGAGGCAATTGTGGAACCGTTCAGCTGTCATGTCCACACTTTGCGCAACTGACACCACTAACTTGGTGGCATCCGCGTACGACACAAGCATTAGACCATGGTCTTTTATTAGTCTAGCTAGTGGAGCAACATACAGATTAAACATTGTCGGGGACAAGGTCGATCCCTGAGGAACTCCACATGGGAGGTAGAACTTTCCTGACTGAAGTCCATCCCAGTGAATAAGTTGTTCCCTAGACGCCAGAAAGGATGTAAGTAAGGTTAGGGCCTTATCCCTAATGTCAGCTGCCTTCAACCGCCGCAGCAGTACTGCATGGTTTATGGTATGCAATGCTGCGGTCAGCTCAAGCAGGATAAGGGCGGCCCTACCCCCTCCATCCATCACCTTGCGGATCTCTTCTCTCGCCATAATCAAGGCTGACTCAGTAGAGTGTCGAGATCTAAAGCCATGCTGGGTGGAGTCAAGGATGTTATTATGATCCAAATTCTCAGCCAGTTCCAAATTTATGGCTTTCTTCAGGATCTTAGAGGTAGCGGGAGACAGGATATTGGGCGATAATGTTTGGCCTCCAAGGGATCAAGCGTGGCATTTTTTTTTAGAATAGGTCTGATGCAGGCCATTTTCCAAAGCAGTGTAAAAACCCCTGAGCTCATAATCACATTTAGTAGGGGGGTCAGGAACGCACTGAACTCCTCAGGAGCCAGATGTAAAATGTAAGGGGGGGCAAGGGTCTAGGGGGGAGCCGGACTTAGGGGCCGATTATGATCGCGGTTTTCCCGCATCCTCCGGGCTGGCGGAAGCCACAGCCGGCCCGGACGATGCGGGAATACCGCTGCGAAGCCTCCACAGACCCACTACCAAATTAGGATGGCTGGTGGGTCTTGAATTCCGCCCGCAGCTTCTCTGCGCGTTGCCTTCCGACCGCGGCGGAAAAGCACTAACATGGCTGGCGGTGTCTATCAGACACCGCCAGCCATATTAGGATGGAGGGAATCACATGGTTTTCCGTGGCGGCTTTTCCGCCGTGGAAAAGCATAAGGACATTCACTTTGGGGGGCTGTTGCGGGCCCCCTGGGTGAAAGGGGGGTGGGGGTTGCACATGGGGGGTACCTATGATACCCCCCTGCCTTTGTGTGCATGAAGCGGCAGGCACCGCACGGTGCCTGCCGCTTTGTGCATGCAAATGCACTGCTTTCATTTTTTACATTGCGGCGGGTGCTGCTTCAAGCAGCACCCGCCACAATGTAAAAAATCCAGGATGTGACCGCCAGGGTGGCAGTCACATCCTAATTGCCATGGAGGGACCGCCGCTGCCCATGCGGACGGTCCCTCTTACTCAGGGGTGGCGGACGGACGCAAGTCCGTCCGCCATTATAATAGGGCCCTTAGTTTGTAACAGCAGGTCTACAACTTGTTCTTCCCCTAACACTGCGAACCGTGATAAACTGCACTGAGTTGCAATATCCTCTAGTCTCCCCAGGGGCATCTGCTGTGTTCAGGAGTTCGTTGTAGACTGTCTGAACTTTGTTTTGAAAAAAAGTAGCAATTTTGTCCACAAAGTTTCGATCAGGCGTCAATAAAGTGTCTTGCGGGCACTTTGACAATGCAGTCACAGTTTTAAATAATTCCTTAGAGGAGTTAGTGGCCTCCTGAATTTTAGTGGTAAAATATACAGTTTTAGCCTGTTTTATAGCAATCTTATATTCTTCTTATATATAATCTTGCAAAGCGCTTGGAGCCTGAATACAAACTTTCTTCCTACCTGCTCGTTCTGCCGGTGCCTCTGCCGGCGACTAAACCACAACTTGCCGCTCCCGCTGCGCGCTGTTCTGCCCCCACCTGCCTGGAAAAGATCATCAGCCCAGCTGCCGCGGCGCTGAGAGGCTGCAGGGGTGTTGCGCTGCAGGGACTCACTGTTCCAGGAGTCCCTGCGAGACCTGACGACATCCGGTCAGCGCCCCCTGCCTGCCCCGCCCCCGGCCACCCTCCCAAGTATAAATACAGTATAAGGACCGTCTCGCGGGACGCCGGGCGAAGCCCGGGCAAAGGGCGGGCCGTCTGTGGCCGTCCGGGGACGTACAAGGACGAGACGGGCCACCCTATTAACATCCTTATCCACATTCTTCATGTACTGGGCAATTTTGTGACAAGTAATACATCCGAATGCCAGTGTGGTAAGTGTAACAACAAAGATACTGAGACTGAGGCAAAGGGAGACGGTGATTCGAGCTGAAGTCTTAATAACAATCTCATATAAATCACCGGAGAAAGCACTAACACTGACAACTATCAGGCCTATCCCAGGAAAGTCTAATGGGATTCAAAAAATTAAGATCTCGCACAATATTTATGAAGCGAATGGGCACCGAGGAAGCAGTCAGAAAATCCTCTGACAAAGCAGTAACATATGGCCGGATAACTAGGACCCCGGCAATTAGTAATTATTTTTCTGCCTTATCACCAAAAAGGGAATCATTTACCCATGTTCCGGAAATAGGAAAAAATCTTGATCCTTTTGAAAATATGGAGGAAAAACTGCTCTCTTCTTCGAACCATCAACCTACCCAAAATCTAAGTGAACTTGATCTTGAACTTAATCAAAAGATAATCTGCTCATCACAGGAGCTACAATCCCTGGACCATGAGGCGATACACTTAACATCCTCAACTCCAATAAAACATTCAGGGAGCCCAGATCGCATCGAGGATCCTCATGGAAACAACTTGAAGTCAGTGGAAAATAAATCAGAAGCACGGTCAAACCCAGACAAGTTACCCAATAGTTCTTCGAAAAAAACATTAGAACAAGATCTAGAACTTGATTCGTCTCTGGACCCCTTTTCTCTTAAAAATATCAATTCTACAAATTCCGTAACACCAATGTCAAAGGCTCTTTTCTCTCTACAGGAAATCTTGGAATCAGTCCTTTCTTTTCTAGGACATATTCTGGAAAATTCGGATCAAACTTTAGACATACAAATTGGTATACTAAAGTTTTTAGTAGAGGAGAAAAGGAAAAAAGAATCAGCTGAAGCAACGAAAAAACAACATTCATCTGATACGACGCAATTGCAAAAGAGTAACTCAATTAATATCAACAAAAGTATGCAGATGCAAACAAAACGTGATTTTAGCACTCAAACATCAGAAATAGTAAAAACAGAAAACCAAATAAAGGAAAATCCGAAAATCCATAAGGATTCCACCATATACTCCCTAAAGAAACTCTTCAGAGAAGAACCCCCAAAAACTGCCAAACACTATTCTATTTTTTAGAAACCTACCAAAAAAACTGATTCGCACAAAAATGATTGTGACAAGGATGATCAGGAAAACAGCACTAAATACATACCTGATGCTGATCAAGGAGAAATAATCTCTAAAATAACAGAAACCCAGGAAGAAGGAAAAAACAAGCATTGGAAATGCAATAGGTCTCGCATTAGAAGAGTTGGAGTTATTGGTCTTGTAAATGACATATTTTATTTATTTGTTGGTTTTTAAAATTGCTAAATTGATGGCTTTGTCATTTACAATGCCAATAGTTATAACTTTCGCGAATGTGACACCTATAGCATTTGGAATGCAACATGTTTTGTATTTACGTGACTTAGATGGCAGCTCTGGTCGTTAGGCCACATCTCTAGAGAGCAGGAGAGTGCAGCAGGGGAGAGAAGCACAGCAATGCAATAGGTCTCGCATTAGGAAAGTTTGAGCTATTGGTATTGTAAAGGAGACATTTGTTATTTATGTGCTTGTTTTGGAAATAGCGAATTAATAGCTTTGTTATTTACAATGCCAATATTTTTATCTTTCGCAAATGTGACACCTATTGTAACACAATATGTGTTGTGAGGGTGAGTGAGGGTGAGGGTGAGGGGTTGAGGGTGAGGGGTTGAGGGTGAGTGAGGGTGAGTGAGGGTGAGGGGTTGAGGGTGAGTGAGGGTGAGTGAGGGTGAGGGGTTGAGGGGGAGGGGTCGAGGGTGAGGGGTTGAGGGTGAGTGAGGGTGAGGGGTTGAGGGTGAGTGAGGGCGAGGGGTTGAGGGTGAGTGAGGGTGAGTGAGGGTGAGGGGTTGAGGGTGAGTGAGGGTGAGTGAGGGTGAGGGTTGAGGGTGAGTGAGGGTGAGGGTGAGGGTGAGTGAGGGTGAGGGTTGAGGGTGAGTGAGGGTGAGGGTGAGTGAGGGTGAGGGTGAGTGAGGGTGAGGCTGAGGGGTTGAGGGTGAGTGAGAGTGAGGGTGAGGCTGAGGGGTTGAGGGTGAGTGAGGGTGAGTGAGGGTGAGTGAGGGGTTGAGGGTGAGTGAGGGTGAGTGAGGGTGAGTGAGGGTGAGGGTGAGGGGTTGAGGGTGAGGGGTTGAGGGTGAGGGGTTGAGGGTGAGTGAGGGTGAGGGTGAGTGAGGGTGAGGGTGAGTGAGGGTGAGGGTGAGTGAGGGTGAGTGAGGGTGAGTGAGGGTGAGCAAGGGTGAGTGAGGGTGAGCCAGAGCCTCTTCCCCTCTTGCAGGTGCAGTGTTTTCCGAGTGCCCTTACAAAGAAGGTTATGACCTCACGATTGGGACGTCAGAAAAGGGCTCCTCTGTGGATGAAGTGACTCTCCCAGCATTCAGGTATGGCAGCCACTATGCACACTTTATGGGAATGGAGGAGACTTTTATATGAAGAAACAGTAGCATCAACGTGTAATTCACTGCTGTTCAGTCAAGAAATGCTGACCACATCCGAAGGGCTTCACTTAGTGTTTAAACTAGTTAACTCCCTGTAACACACGTTCTCCCATGATACCCGAGCCAGAATTTGTAGCACAGTACATACCATTAGTTTGATGGCCTTGCAAAGGCTGTGGGCAGGTGCATACAATTGGGCAAGAAGGCCTGAAAGCCCAGTCTACTGACTCAGAAGGCATTCCTTGAAAGCAGGTGGGACATAGATTTTTTCCCTGAGTACCCAGGTGTTCTGCAGAACTCCTGAGGCACTCTAAACTGACCACACAAAATAGAGAGATTACGGTCAGAATTGTGAATGATAAAAGGGATATAGTGGCGTAAAACTGGACACTTTGAAACACTTCTGAAAAATAAGCTTAATTTGCATGTATGCATGAATAAGCCCAGGGCTAGTGTGCTCATTGCATTCTCTGGATAAAAAAAATAACTTCCAGTATATGGGGAAGGTGCCACGCGGACACCGATGCTGTGACGTTGGTTATCCACAGTTGTAATTGGTTTGCACTTCAGACAATTTAAAATAAGAGCAAGATCATTCAATTGATATTTTCTTACATTTTGTGAGACACTTACATTTAAAATGTTCCTCAATTTAGTTAAAAGACCGTAATTATTTAAGTTGTAGGTTTGCAAAGTTATGAGTCAGCTGGGCTTGAAAGTCATCACTCGGAATGATGTCTCTAGACAGGAGTTCAAAGTCAGTGGTGCTCGGGTGAATTATGTTGCGTGTAGTGTAGAGACCTATCTTTGACTAATGACAGCCCCTTAGAAATTGATGGAGCCTGGTCCTGTTTATGTGAAAACCCCAGCTGCGCAGGTGTCAAAGTTTAAAAAACAATGACTCGCAAGCCATTGTGCTCTCTATGGAATCTGCTGTCGTTAAAATATGTACAATCTGCGCAATCAACGCTGGGAGTGTCATTGTTTTTTTTTTACTTTGACATGCTGCATAGCGGCTCGTGCCGCTGTGTAACATGTCTAAAAAAACATTGACAAAGCCAATAGATTCTGAATAGGCAAAAGCTATCGGCTTTGCTAGTGTTTGTTTAAAAGTGAAGTGACATATTGCAAGCTGCAGCGAGAACTTGGCGGAAGTGTCTGGGGAGCAGTCGCCCCTGTTAACTTAAAATAGAATGCAACATTAATTATTTAGGATACAGTTCCAGCACTTCTTGCAAGGGGGTTGGGTAGTGATGGTATAATGAGGAGTCTCTGAGCTCCCGGAACAGACCAAGATCGTAAATGTTGATGTTAGGCAGGTGGCAAACATGGTAGCTTAGGGCAGGGGAGGGGGCGGAGCGGGGAGAGGGAACAGACGGAGCGAAGGCAGATAAGGGGAGGGGGGAGGAGAAATGCGACACGGCGGGCAGGGGAGGGGGCGGAGTGGGGAGAGGGAACAGACGGAGGGAAGGCAGATAAGGGGAGGGGGGAGGAGAAATGCGACACGGCGGGCAGGGGAGGGGGCGGAGCGGGGGCCTGGAGTGCGGCTGAGGGAACTGATGTGCACGCGCTTTTAAGCTCAATGCGCATGCGCATTGAGCTTAAAAGTCACGGGCACTGCAAGGAATCGCCACGATTCCTTGCAAGTTGGATAAAGAGTGGATAAGCCCCCATAGTCTCGCTTGCTCGATGCGCATGCGCATCGACAGGCGAGACCTAAAAAAGGAGAAGAAAGCCGATAAGAAGAATTAACAAAAAGAAAACTCGCAAGCTCAAATTTCAAAAACCTATCACACCTCAAAAAATTTGTGAGGGACAAGATGAAATTACAATCCCTAATACCATCAAAATAGAGGCAACCAGTGACAGAAAAATCACACAGAAAGTACAATCATTGAATCCAAGAGCTGATGAATACCTTCCGTCCATACTATTTTAAAAAATAGGGCATAGAAACAAAGGAACAGGAGAAGATGATGATAAGATATCCTTATGCGGGGAAGCGACACCGTCCAAATTTTTACAATTTGAAGAACTTTTTCCCATCGATAACGTGCCACTCAATCGAGGAAGGATAATCAATCTTCTCCAACAAATACTGCCACTACAATCTTTGACCAGTAAAGAAATAGACCTGGTGATCTTCCCCAAAAAAGAAAATAGCAAAATAGCGATGGTATCATTTTGGTCATCAGTTCTTCCTGGGATTATGCTTAGTGAAAAGGAGATACTTCATAAATGCGGCTATGAACTAATTGAAAGATCTGAACCAAAGGAAAATAAATCTAATAAAAGGTCCAACGGTCCTTTTGGGCTAAACTTTAGCATGCAATCCAAAAATCATTACAAAAATACTCTTGTATCAGAAGATTCAGGATCGATTTATTCAGGGAAGGATACCCTGAAAATTCATGTGAACAATGGTGAAAGGGTAGTCTGGTGCCAAGACTTAGAAGTAAAGGAGGTCAAAAAAACCATAAAGTCTTGGGCTTGGGTCTCGGAGACACTAAACAGCAACAAAATCATCAACTGCCAACAACTTACTGTTTAACAATGGCTTGAAGATTACCTCGTGGAATATGGCTGGAAAAACAAAGAATAAAATGATTGAAGCTACCATAAATCAACCTGACACCTTGGTTCTACAGGAAACTTGGGCAACAAAATCTTTCTTCCTGAAAGGCTATTACGTTTATGATATTCCTGCAAAAGTAACTAACCGGGGCCATGCAAAGGGTGGACTGGCAATCCTACTAAGGGAGGAATACTTATGGGCTCAAGAGATCGTCGAGACCAATTCCGATAATCTTCAGTGCATTAAGGTATCACCAAAAACACACATCACAGCCCCACAAAAGGCAATCCTCCTCTTTAATGTATACGCCCCACCTGGCACTAATCAAGACGCCCTATTCGCGGATATTATGGAAACAATCTTTCAGACAATAGAAGATCGATTATATCTGTCATATATAATCATGGGCGATCTTAATGGAAAAATCTCTAACTCTGAAATTAGAAAGTGGGTAAACCTATATAAAGAAGAATCACTGGACATATCCATTCCAAAATTTCCCAAAGGAATAAACTCAGATAAAAGAGGTAAATTGCTATTATCATTACTACCAAATCTAAATGGGACAATCTTGAATGGCAATGTGGAAGGAGATACACCGGCATCGTACACTAGACGAGGAAATGGAACTTTCTCAATTATCGACTACATAATCTGTGGTATGGAATTATTGGAGACAGTTACGTATTTGCATTCCAACTTCATCGATGAGAGTGATCACGCACTTTTACATCTATCCACTCATTGGATGGCCAACCCTTCCTCTACAAGCCAGATCATATTTTATAATAGCACAATCCTGTTAAAAGCTGATCAGAGGCGGATTTTCTGGAATTCATTAACCTTGGACAATATATCCGCACTGATTACACATACTCAACTTCTAACAAAAACATATTCAGATGATCCAATAACAAATTTTGAATACATAGTTAACAAACTTAAATGTGCTCTTCTAGATAAGTTACAACAGGTCTCATCAGTAAATAACAAGAAGAACAACAAAAACAAAACCTGGAATACACCTACTGCGAAAATGCTCAATAAACTCATACGAGCTCAATACTTGAATTTTTCCCCATCAACTCAGGCAGAAATCAATAAACAAAAAAATCAATTAACAAGAGAGAAGCACAGTTATAAAAGAACGTTGCAAGACCGTAATTGGGTTGATATCCAAATAGCAGCTAAAAAATATAATCAGAGAAAATATTGGTCCCTAATTGCTAAAATAACTGGAACAAAAAAGAAACTTCAAGCCATTCCGGTCCCACCTCATGACTGGGAAATTTATTTGAGTGATCTATATAAGGCAAACCCAACCAATTCTGATGAAAAGGACGCCGATAACACCATGGAAAAGAATAATTCCCCGATTACAAACACCTCAGCATTCTCTATAGCAATGCATATTCGAAAAGCAAGAAGCACTGGTGCCTCAGGCCCTGACCAAATACCCATCAAGGTCCTGCAAGCAGACCCCAAGGAGTGGAGTCAGATGCTATCATCCCTCTTTAATTACATCTTTAAAACCAGGAAAATACCAAAGTCATGGCAGGGGAGCATCATTATCCCTATTTATAAAAAGGGGAACAAAAACATAGCCGCCAACTATCGCCAAATAGCACTGATGGATGCTACAGGGAAAATCTTTGCCGCAGAGGTACTGGATCGATTAAAAGACTGGGCCTTCTCGCTGGGTTTAATACCCATGTTTCAAGCAGGTTTTAGACCTAACCATTCTGTCACTGATAATATTTCAATTCTCCAGACCATTCTTGACAAATATATAGTACGGAAATCTCAGTCTGTATACGCAGCATTCATAGACTATTCTACCGCTTTTGATCGTGTCGACAGACCAACATTATGGAACAAACTAAGGAGACTAGGAATACCAGAACAACTGCTGCAGATTATAGTTAATCTCCATACCAACACATGGTGTCAAGTGCAAATGGGGTGTGAAAAAGGTTTGACTAAAACAATTAAAACGGCTAATGGACTCAAACAAGGGTGCCTTTTAGCTCCGATACTATTCTCATTATACCTCAGTGACCTGCCATATCATCTACAACAAGGTTCAAGTCTGCCTCCAAAGATCGCTGCACAAAGTATACACGCCCTGCTATACGCTGACGACATTGTGATGTTGGACCTTACGCCCTTTGGTTTACAAAAGCTCCTAGATATTTTACATAAATATTCAAAGGATAATTTCCTAATTCCAAACTTAACGAAAACAAAAGTTGTTTCCTTTTCTGGCAGGAAACAAAGTGCTAAGTATTGTTGGAGGCTCGGCGGAGAAAAAGTAGAAGAGGTTGATGAATACACCTATCTCGGTAGGATCTTCTCAAAGAATCTAAAAAATACAAAGCAGATAAACAATTTAAAAAGGAAATCAGAACTACATGCCGGCGCCCTCTCCAGACTCTACTCTGCTACAGGGAACAGGCATTTCTCTTCACTGCTAAAAATATACAGAGTAAAGATCCCCCCTGTTTTATCCTATGCTACGGAGCACATCCCTATAAAACAGTGGGCTTATATGGACCAAAAAGAAGGGAAAATCCTGAAAAAAATCTTGAAGGTCTCAGAATCCACACCGGTCCAAGCTCTAAGACTAGAATTCTCAATTACAAGTTCCTATGCTACAGCTGCTGCTAATGTTATCAGGTGGGCCTATAATCTCCTTCACGCAAAAGAAGGAACACTACGATCCCTGCTTAAAATTGAGACTTTTGAACTAGATGCTTCAAAGCAAACATTCTTCGGGAATATGACTGTGGTATTCCAAATTGCCAAAATCAGTACGGATATTTTGCTCTCCTGGTCAGCCTCGCAACTGAAACTTTTCTTAAAATGTTTTACTCCTAAACTGAGTTTTGAACTTGACTTTGCACACTGTAACAAATGATCTACTTATAAACTCTTCGTTGAATCATTGGAGTACAAGCATGTACAGCCATACATAGGGTTTTCCCTCACACATGGTGCAAGGAGGGCAATTACAATGCTGCGATTAGGTATCCTACCAGTGTTAACCTTTACATCAAGATGGTCACCCGGTGTATCCCCATTATGTACTCTTTGTCAAGGGGGTGACCAGAACATCGGGCACCTCTTATTTGCATGCCCTAGCTCTAATGTAGTAACAGCACGGTCAAGATATCTTGATCCCATATACCGTAAATGCAGAATTTCATCAGTAAAGGAATTACTATTGGTGTGCAAACAACCACCTAATGAACTTGTATGTTATAATTTCTATAAATTTTTAAAATCCCTTTTAACATTATATTAATTTGTAATGAATTTTCTTTTTGTAAATTGTTTTTATATAATATTTGTGGTCCTCAGTTGAGTACCGAAACAAATAAAAACTTTTTGACTTTGACTTTTGACTTAGCAATCTTATATTCCTCTAAGGCTGTGTTATAGTCCTTTCTATGTTTCATGCTATAGTCGTATCTCCAAATATGTTCCTTACGTCTGCATTTGACTTTAATTTGTCTGAGCTCAGCCGAATACGTGGCTTGCCTTCTCCTAGGGTGCTTAGTCACTTCCGGTGCCAGCCTGTTTACTGCATGACTTAGCCAGTTTTCAAAGTTTCTGGCTGCAATTTTGGAGTCCGCTATAGCTGGGGGGTTCCTCACCAAATCTGTGATCAAATAATTTTTTTGGATTAGTTTCTAAGGACGTGATTTGACCAAGGAAGATCTATTCCTGCAACAGCTGCTAGTTGTTGAGATCGCAACATTCAAATAGACTGCGGAGTGATCTGACCAAGACTGGTCGCACACACTCCACTTCAATGTGTTGATTGTTGGTAAAAATACCATCCAGCGTGTGGTCCGCTTGATGCCTTGGCTCAGATATGATCTGACTCAACCCATAACCTCTGGATTTCCCTTTGGTACCTCTCTCACCGCCCTCGTTACTCCTGTTCCCAGGGGTTATGAAGGCTGGGGCAGGAATTGAAAGCAAACGGGGCACTAATTGATTACTTTATGTACTTTAAACTCACTACCCTTCCCCTTCCCCTACCCCTTACCCTTGCACTGTAACATCAGCAAATTGGAGGTTTTTAGGTATTTAGGTTGGTAGCCAGAGTTAATTCTTTCATGGGTTTGTGATTTTAAGGTTTCGCCGGAGATAGCACTTGCACTTTCTGCTAAATCTTTCGTAAAAAAATAATGAAATCTCAAAACAGGCTTGGAGCCAGTCCATTACTTATCATTAGATACCATTGGTTTGCCTTGCATATCTGTAATTTAGCCAATAAACTAATGGCAAAAGCCTCAAAGAACAACATCCTTGTTTTTGGAAAACCTATCAAAAAGCCAAAGCACAGATGGAGCCTGGTACCTCTGCAAATAGAAATAGTAAACGTTTACAACTATTTGGTCATCTAGTTAACTTCTTAAGAAGGGTCCAACAAGCAACTGGGAGCCGCTACAAAACCAGTCTATAATAATCGGTGCATCGAAATTGAAAAACTCTCCGGAATGCCCATCCATTGGTCCATTAAGATGCGTACTGGCTGCAACCCTGTTACCAATGATTAACTATGGCCAGGAGGTCTACCCGAGTGAGCTAGTTCACATCGTGGACAAATACCAAGTCAGGGCTTACAAAAGGTTCTTTAGACTTCCATCGTACCTTCGAAGCTGCCTGATAAGACTGGAATTCAGACTTGTGGCCCAAACGTGGATAAGCACGGCGTCCTTTATACATTTGTACTACAGAGTAATTAAGGCACTCCCAATATCATGAAAGCTGCCCTCCAGTGCCATCTTTGTTCAGTATGGGAATCCCTGGTCGCACTATTTAAATCATTCAATTGACACCCTTCAAATTGATCAGACTATATTAAATAGATAACAGCTCACGTGAGCCACACTCAAAACTGCCCTGAAAAAAACAAATTAAAACATTATCGAAGGCAAGCGACATAGACAAGTTCAGTGAATCAAGAATCCTGCAAGCAGTGCGGCTGTCATAAGTCAGTGCACAACTGCATTGCCTCAGTCCACAACCATATCTCTCCAGTTTGCTTCATAAAGGCTGCCTTAAACCAATCTTGTTTGCAAGGCTAATGGGATTACAAACTAAGGAAATAAATCCAAAATGGCAGTCCCTCACAAAAAGTGTAAATTGTTGACTCTGCAATTATAAATACGAGTGCTTTAACCATTTGCTATGCTGTTGTCCTTAACTTTTGTTACCATGCTGTAGACTTTTAAAACCACTCTTTCTCTCCCATGGCACTCAAACTTGTAATGAGGCTACAACTTTATGGAGCCGATGGAATTGGCAAAATTCGGCAAATACCTAAGTATTACGCAGAAATGCTCAGAAGAGACGATCAGTAGCAGTAATTTTATCTAGAGACAGCAGGCATTGGAATGGCAACCAATCAACAAATAATTGAACCCCACCTGCTTGGCTGAGCCATTTTTTAGTAAGAGAGAAATTATCTCCAAGCACTGTATGGCCTTGCCAGCAAAATATGCTAAGCTGCTTCACATGGCTCTGATGCCCAGCGTAGGCATCATACCAGCCAATCTTCGTAATCCGGTTGTGATTGGCGAAAGCTGGGAGATGACTGTAAGCATTTTAATTCTGATGAAGCACTTTAAGGTACTATCTGCATTTACTCAACCTTGCCTTATTTCCTGTTTCCCCCAGATCTTTCAGATTTCAAGTTCTGCACTTTAACACTTGTTCTTATTAAGATGGTTGCTAATTGTATTTTTGATCCTCTACATGCTTTGGGTTTTATTGATTTTATCCACCAGTGTTTTACTACTTAAATTACTGTAACATTTTAAATTGTAAAGATTTTTATTAATCTTACAATAAAGGTTACATCAATATACATTGGTTTGCTTTGATGTCACTCTCATTTCCTTGCTTCTAAAGCTTTAAACAGGCTTCAAGCCCACCCCTTATGTACCATTGGTTGGCTTTGATGTCACTCTTGTTTTTTTGCTTCCTATTGATCAGCGCCTCCTGCTTTCACCAGGCGATACCTTGTGTTTGTCCCTGCTTTGGAGCATGGACCAAGGGCGGCTTCTTTTCTGCGGCCAGTGTCCTTCCACTGGCTGTGGCTCCTACAGGTTAATTTTTAGAAACATTTTTACATATATTCCTTAAGAGTACATGTGTTTGGTCTCTGCCCCTCTCTCCTTCCTACTCCATCTGGGCACTTACCCCAATCTTCCTCCCCCTCTTTTCCCTCATGTTGCTGGCCCCCCTGCCACCCATTGTGTCATTGCCCCATCTCTCCGCTTCCGCATCTCCCACATATTGCTTCCCCCACACCCACCCTCCTCCCACTATCCTATGTGTTGCTGCTCCCTCCCTACTCCCCCCTCACCTCCCTCATGTTGCTTGACCCTCACATTTTTTTAGACATATTGCAAAGCAGCTCGGATTCCTGTGCAACATGGCTTAATAAAAAGGTGCTGGCTGCATCATAGCGCTATTTTTCTTTATGTTGGGGTCAAGAGAGGGGAATAGAGAAGTTAAGAAAGAAGGATCAAATAGGAAAATAAGCACAAGGGTTAGAGAAGCAGCACTAAGGAGACAGGGAAGAGAGAGATGTAGAAAAAGGAAATGGGGAGAGACTGATGGGTATGAAAGAGAGCACTAAGTGAGAGGGCATGCCAAAAAAAGAGAGATCTATAAAGAGAAAGTTTAATATTGTGAGTGAGAATGAGTCGAAGAGATAGGCATATAAAGCATTCATTTCTATGTAGGAGAAAATCATGCAGACCCAAGACCACCTCTCCTTCAGGAAGAAACTCAAGACCTGGCTGTTCGAGCAGTAGCGGAATCCCCCCCCCCCCCCAAGCGCCTTGAGACCCCCCGGGTAAGTAGTGCACTCTATAAATGCCTTGATTGATTGATTGATTGATTGACGGTAAATCAGTTAGATGTTGAAAAGGGATACAAATGAGTCCTGAGTGGGAACAACATCTTGCACCCTTTGTGCTCTACTATTTGCCAAATTGTGGGTGACGCCCTCCCATGTCAGCCCTCACAATGTTCCTGTCCCATGTACTTACAAAACTGGTACCTGCGGGGCAGGAGACTCATTCATCACCCAGTGGTGTCTAGGGCCTGAGCTTGTAAGAAAGTTCTGAAGGTCTGCTCGCTGATCCCAAAAGCTCTATTTAATTGGGCAGTAGCATTTCAGTATTGGCTTGTAGGATTTTTCTAGCAGTGCTGTCTATAGCATGTGATTGTGAGATATGAGACATCTGCGCACTACCTTTCCAACAGATTAAAATGCAGCGAAGAAAGGCAATATACATTTTGATACATGATAACCAGGTGAATTGCATAGTAAGATTTCTTAACTTAGTAAACTCTGGCATACGGCCAAACAGAGTTAAATAAATAAATAAATAAATAAAACAAATAACATTGCGCGCCCTGCATCGCCAAATGGCGATGCAGCACGCGCAAATAGCCTGGAAAACAGGACTGGGTTGAAAGGGACCCTTTTGCACTTCCGGGAGCTGTTTTAAAGTCACCCTCTACATCGAAGGCGATTTAGGATGTAAGTACTGGGTCTCTGACCACCTAAAGTCACACACTTCTGGATCCTGAACTGAACCTATGATAGAAGGACTTTTGTGATGCTTAAGGACTCAACTGGACTCCTTTTCTGGAAGGATTGCTTTTCTGCTTGTTGGCCTTCTACTCCCTGAGTCTGCTGAAGGAGAGCTGGCGTCTGCCTTCGCTCCAAGTGAAATTCAAGGGCTTGCTAGCTTGTCTCCTTTTTTATGAAGTCTCACGGACACAAAATACTTCCTGTAAACCTGCTGGTGCTGCTGGTCTCTGCCTTCTGTGAGTCCTACCCTTGCTTGAGGTGCCCTCTCGATGTTCCAGGCCTCAGAAGTGGGTTCTGCAGCTATTTTTCTACAAAGCTGATGCATCGTCACCTTTGCACCAATCAGAACTGATGCATCGCCCTTCAACAACGACACAGAGGCTGTATGACGACAGTGGTCTAGAGCCTGCACGACCCGATGATGACGATCAGCACGGTTCGATGGCGATGCAATGCTTTCACCTCATCCCAGCTGGATGATGACGCAGCGACCCAACTGCTTGGAAAAGATCAACGCTTAGTGTTCTCGGTGTTAATACTTTGCTCCATCCAAGGTACTTTCTCAGCTGGCACTGCATGGGTCTTGTAGCCGGCCTGCCCTCATCGTGGTCGACCTGAACTTTGGATTTGCACCGGTTCGTCGTAACCTCAGGTAACCTTTGGATCTTGTGACTTTTAAGCACTGTTTTTACATTTAATCTTTAAAAAATAATATCTCGACTTCTACTGATTGGATTGTTGTTGTTATGGTCTCATTTTGCTCAGATAAACATTCTCTATTTTTCTAAACCTGTGTGGTGTATTCATTGTGTTACTGTGTGTTGCACAAATACTTTACACATTGCCTCTTTAGATAAGCCTGACTGCTGTGTGCCAAGCTACCAGAGAGTGAGCATAGGTTATCCTTTAATGTGTATTTAGCTTACACTGGGTAGAGCAATGGTTCCTGCCTGGTCTAGGTGCATACCTCAGCCAACCAGGAATCCCATTTCTAACACCTAATTTCTCAAAAAACTACTGAGCAGTTTTACATCAAATCACAAAAGGCACACTTTCTGAGGAAACGCTAGCTTTCTGCCAAATTTGGTGTAATTCACTTCAGCCGTTTTTCTGTATCGCTGTTCAATTTTCCTATGAAAATTGCATGGGCAAAACATGATTTGGGACCCCCCTTTTCACTCATACGACTTGCCGGATAATCCCAAAACTTTCCAGTAAGGAGCTGAGGCAAATAAGACTTTTTTTGGAAAGTTTTGGAAACATTCGTCAAACAGCGCCAGAATTATCAGCAAACCAAAAAAATAAATTTTCTATCTATGGAAAAGGGAACTTAACTATAACTATACAGTGGCTACTGCCACTGGGTAATATATACTGTGAGGAAAGTAGTTTATTATTGTGTGGTTGTGCGAGCTCAGCATGTAATAAACTGACATATCAGTGTACGGTCCAGTCTGGCTTGTTTGAAAACCTTAGCTCAACCCCAGATAGCTGTGGCTTTGAGCAGTCAAGCTTTGTCAAAGGAACAAGTGCAAAGCATTTAGAAGTATCTAAACAGTTCAGACATCAATTTATTAAAATAGCACTCATTTGTATGAATTTTTAGACCCCAAAAATGAACAAAATCTACCAGATGGTTTCGGAGATATTAATTATTAAGCAAATATGAAATCACTGCTTTTCATTTGAATTATGAACAAACATTGGCAATGACGGCAGTTAGAGGTTACTTGAAAATCTTGAATTTTTTTTTGTAAAGTTGGATACGAATACTCTGGCCCACATAGGGTGACTAACTCCGGCAGGGAGAGAGACACTGGGGACAAAAAGGCTTGTAGGACACTTACCTTAAAGTCAGAGCAGCCTTGAGCCCAGTTCCAGACTCAATGGGTGAACCAGTCTAGACATCAATGCAGTGGTCTGTCAGAGGGATGGTCGGAAATATGGTTTCGGAGGCTTGTCAGATTTCCGATTGATTGTTTTAATGTAGGGTATTCACAGACAACAAAAAAATATATACATCAATAAGGAGGATAAGGGAAGAATAACATGAGAGGGAAAACAAAAATATTCAGAATATTCAGGGAAGTGTCTACCATGCAGATCTTCCAGTTTGCTATGATTGGTTCCTTTTCTTTTCTTCTTCTTCCTTCAGGGTGGGGTAACCGATGCCACCAGCACCTTCGGGAGTAGACCAGAACACCCTTTTTTTTACGGGTATTTTATTAAGCAAATGAAACTGATGCGTTTCGATCTGACAATCTTTCTCGCATCATCCGATTTCCTTTTAAAAAAAATGTTTTATTGTATTTAATATTTTAACAGAGGGTACAAAAACAATAGAAAAGAAAAAAAAAGTACATACATTTTCAGCGAATAGTCATACTCAACAAGTAAAGAAACAAAAATACCTATACATATATCTATATCCAGGGAACCCCCTAGTTCACTCAAAACATTTCCATATACGACCACATTTTTGGAATGAACGTATAGTTCTAGTTTTAGTTAGTGCTCGTTCCCTTTCATGAATGTCTTTCATAAGAGCTAACCATTCAAAAAAAGTAGGAGGGTTAGGCGAGATCCATTCTCTTGCAATACAAAACGAGCAGCTACTAGTACAATAGATACAGAGGTCCTAGTAGCAGGATTATCATACGCCTTAAACCCAAACATAGTAGTGAAAGTTAGATTAAGTCCTAAGCATTGACCAGCATATTGTGTAACCTTCTCCCAAAGTCCCATATCATAGATCAGGTGTAGAACATAGGAAGAATATCGGCTGCCAGTTGGCCACACTTGGGACAGCATGTTCTATTTACCCCACCACAACCAGATCCCTATAGTGGTTGTTGCCATTTACTTATTCTCTCAGGAGTATAATATAACATACAATAGTACAAAATTGTTGCAGCTTTAAGTTAATAGAGTGAGTAGAATTATTTAATGTATCCAGGGCCAACACAATCTCAGATATATCTGTAAGTATGCTGAGTGTCCAACTCCATTTACTAGCTACTTGACTAGTATCAGCGCTTCTCGAGTGACAGAGCTGTAAGTATATTGTGCTGATTCTAGCCTTAAGCAAAATATTTAATAAGTATGTTAGTAATTCATGAGAGTGTGGAAGCTGCAACAATTGTCATTTTAGAGAGTAGTCCCTAATTTGCAGATATTTAAAAAATAACTGATGTGAAAGACCAAAAGAAAGTTGCAAAGTTGCAAAAGTGGAAAAGCCACAGTGATCGAACAGCTTGCCCAATCTTTCAATTCCACATCTTGCCCAACTGCTAGCAGTAAAAACTTGAAATATGCTCGGGAGAATTGGATTGTTCCATAATTTAAAATAGTCATGCTATGTGAGAACTTCGAGAATGAGTGAAGAATAGTCCAGGATTTTGTGCCATATACGAACAATATCCATAATAGACTTAAAACGGACTCTCTTATAATAATTAGGATCATTAGTCCTGTACATGAACATTTTACTATCTGTGCCAAGTACTAGTATGAGACCAAAATATGGTTGTTTATCAGTTAATAAACTTTGTAAACACCCAGTAAATGCTGCCCAAAAATAAAGTTTAAAGTCAGGAAGTTGCAAACTTCCAAACTTGTAGGGAAATTTAAGAAAGCGTATCGTGCAGCATGTTTGCGTATAACCCCAGATAAAACTACTGATTGCACACTCTATTCTTTGCAAAAAGTTATTCGGGACTTGTATAGGAATAGTTAGAAACAAATATAAAAACTTAGGCAAAATTGTCATTTTGATTATATTGGACCTGCCAATAATAGTTATTGAAATTTATTCCAGCTCACAAGTTTTTTTATGACAGAGCGAAGTAATGTTTCATAATTGAGTCTTCATGTTTGCTCTACAATGGTAGAAATCCGAACCACCACACGAGTTACCACAGTGCAGCCACCAGTTATAGATGTTATTTATTTTGAATTATGCAGAACTTGGGTTTTATATGAGTTTAGTTTATATCCTGAAAAGCAACCGAACATTTTCGCCTCTTCCTGGATGAAGCTCAATGCTGTTACTGGGTCAGATGTAAAACTGCAATATCATCTGCATACACAATAGCCTTAAGTTGATAGATCCCATTACTAAATGGGTTTGATAAAGGTATTCTGATTTAATGCTTTAATGAATGGCTCTATGTATAAAGCGAATGGCAAGGAGGAGTGGGCACCCCTGCCTTGTGCCACGCTGTATCGAAAATGGAGCAGAGAGCAGATTAATATATATTAGTCTAGCCTGTGGATTAATGTATAACCCACAAATCCATTTAAAAAAAGGCCTGGTAAGCCGTTATTAATCGATATCTTCATAATGCATCCCATACAACCCGTCAAAGGCTTTTCAGCATCTAACAGAACCATCCCCAAGTTGCGGGATGTCTTGTTAGCAATATCAAAAGCTGTTATAGCTGTATTAACATGTGCAGTAGTTTCTCAACCGATTATAAACCCATGTTGTTGTTCAGATACAAGGCCAGGCATATAAGGCGCCAAACGATTAGCCAGCACTTTGGCGAAGATTTTAGCATTGGATTTGATGAGAGATATTGGGCAATAAGACCCACAGAGATCGAATTTTTTGTTGTAGATTTCAAGCTGAATAATGACCCATCTGCCACCTGGGTCAGATCTTTTTTAATTGTATTGCAAATTAAACACTTATCCTTAAGGATCGCTACCCTTCTAATTGCTGCCGCCTGTGAGGTACATGCCATCATCTCAAAACCTAACTGTTTGAACAAGCCTCTATCCTTGTAGGCCAGATGTGTCTCTGCCAAAATTACCAGCTGTGGTTTATATATCTTGAGCTCTTCTCTAACCAGTTGCCGTTTGGTTGGGGAGTTTAGCCTAGCTACATTCCAGTTAATACATCTGATTGTCCCCATTATAAGATATGTAACAATTCAGGCTCACGCCAAGCTTTTGCCTTCACTGACCGTTGTCCCTCACAGAATTTAGAAAAACAAAGATTTTAAACAAAATAATCAAAAGAATAGTAAGCTCATTACACATAAACATTTGAGTATTGTAATTTATCTCCTTATTCACTTTAAATTCAACCTTTACCCCCTGTTTTTTACACCCCCAATACCAGTGCATTTCAGTATTCCACCTATGAACCAACTGATGATCAACCCCAGAAACAATTCTCCACCCCCCCACCCAGTATTCTAGAAAAGGAATCACCCCCACTAACCTGCTGTTGATCTGAGACAGCTTAGAGAAGCAGTGCCTTATGAGAGCCTCCCAGCTATATATAATAATGAAATAATTAGATTAATTAGTTTAAAAAAGCTAGAACATGCACAGAAAGATAACCCCTCGAGTATCATAATTCAAGAGCATAATACCAAGTGTCCAAACAGAAACAACTTCGTACTGTCTGTCCATGTTACTTATTAGAGCTCTGTTGAAATTTAGAAAGCGTCAGCTTTGCTTCATGGTCTGAGTAGTAAATCTGCGAGCTACTGTCCTTAATAACCTTCAATAGAGCAGGCTCTTGTAAGTAAACCAAGGTACCAAGCGCTTTCCAGGCATCAATAAGCTACCTCATCCTTCATCTTTTATGCATCATAATTTTACGTAGATCAGATCTTACAGTGATGGAGAACGATTCAACTGACACAGGTGTCGTAGGACGGGCTTTGATAGCGATAGCCTGGGGCAATAGAAAATTACCTACGTAGATAAGAATTGGTCGTGGTCAATGCAGGTTAGACTGGTTTGCTTGATTGAGAAACATTGGCAGCCTATGAGCTTGTTGGATTTGAGAGTCCCAATCCCAATCTGCAAGATCAGGGAAAGCTTTCTGAAATATTTGAACGATGAATGCTCATGGATCCCAGCCTTCTCTGCCTTCCCGGTTCCCGAATATTCTCAGATTATTCCGATGTTGCCGGTTCTCCAGATCTTCAATCTTCCCTTGTAGAGCATTCAGCTAAATATCTTGATCCCAAAGTAAATCGGTAGAATGTGACACTGCATCCGCATTATCAGACAGTCTTTGCTGTAATATTGTCAGCTCATTTGTAAGTTCAGCCACCTTACCAGTCACTGCGACCAGTGATTGCTGGATCATAGCATTATCTGCCCTAAGCTGTGTGTAATACTCCTGCGCTTCAGATCTTTGTGCAGATAATGCCTGCATAATTGAGGCTAGTGAGTGTTCTGATGTTAATATCGCTCCTGATGCATTTGCAGCTGCAGAGAAACTCACTGTCGCAGAGCCCTCCTTTGCAAATTGTGTTGACTCAGACAAATCAGCAGCATGAGAGGCCTCAATAGCCCTGAAATTTTTTAGTAGCTGCTCTGTTGTAGGTTGAGAAGAAGAGGTATTTTCACCACCAATAAATACCGAATTTTGTCCAGAGCCAGAAAACCTTGAGACAATAGCTTTGACTTCCCCCTTCGTAGTCACCCAAGTGCGTGGGGGCTATCTTTCTCATTTGCTTTTGCTTTTGAGTGCGCTATTGTCAATGTATTAACTTGCTGGTCATCGGCGTGGTGACCCCCATGCCTAGGTGAGGCTCAGATGCCTCGTCAGGAAGTCAAAAACCTTGGCATCTGGCTCGATGCTGACTTTTCTTTTGGACCCCAAATAGATCGAGTAGCAGGTGTCTGTTTTGGCGTTTTAAAAACCCTACGGAAGGTCCTTGTCTTCCTTCCTAGGTCCGCTTGGAAAATGCTGGTACATGCCCTAGTGACCCCACGCCTAGACTACGGCAACCTGCTGTACCTGGGGGCCACTTGCAAGGCAATGAACCGACTCCAGGTATTACAGAATGCGGCCGCCCGCCTTGTCTTAAAAATCCCAAAAAGATCGGATTCCAAAGCTGCCCTTCAGACCCTTCATTGGTTGCCAGTGAGAAGCAGAGTGGAATTCAAAGCCCTCTGTACCTGTCACCGTATTCTTGCTAAGAAAGCACCAACACCACTTCTGAACCTAGTTACCAAGTACGTACCATCACGTACCTTGCGCTCCTCAAACGGAGGCCTACTTGTGGTCCCTAGGGTTAAAAGGGCTCGCATGGGAGGACGCTCGTTTCGACACCTGATAGGGAAGAGCTAATCCTAATCCTAATCCTAATCTCCGCCTGGACTCATCTGAATCCAGCTTCCGGAAGAACCTAAAAACTTACCTGTTTGCAAGATAACAGAGCTCTCTCCTTATTTCTGCTCGGAGTGATTTTCAGTTGCAGCGCGGAGACACGCTTACGAGCGTAACCAAGCGCTTTACAAGCTTCCCTTATTATTATTATTATTACTTTGGCAGTTCAATTCAGTAACTTTCCTGCCAGCTCTGACTTGTTTGTTAACTTTGAAATTACATCTTTTCTGTTTAGCAGACAAAGGGTTAACAATCTACTCGGGCGAGTAACCAGATGAATCAACAATGTTCATTGATGGCAGAGACGAAGATGATATATCAGCTATAATGGCTTGGGCTCAATATGCTCAGCGTACCCACAATGCTGTTTAGCAATGCTCAGTATAGGTGATTCTGCCATTTTCTGAGCCATCGGTTGCAAAGGCTCTAGGAAGTGTGTATCCCCCTGCCCACTTGACTCTGTTTCAGGATTTACTAGCTCAGCTGATGGGCCATTAGCAGGCTGCAAATTAATTTTCCTACTTTCAATTGAGCCAGTTGGAGAAGAGTCTGCCAATGCTGGTGGCTGGTCTGCTGACTGTACTAGCGTAGTTGTAAGTGTTTTGTACTGGTAACAGTGGTCCTTAAAACATAAAGATAAAACAGTGATAACTATAGACCATGATTAGTACTATATTCAACAGTGTCCAGACGGACACACAAGTTTAACGAATCAATGTAAATGTTTTCAACAAGTTAACAAACAACCAACAATAGGTTGGTGAAGCCGTCCTGCATCCAGTTACATAAAACAAAGGGCATATACATATGACACAAGGAATTTCAGGCAAAAGAGAAAGGATGCTTGGGAGTAATCAAAATACATGACAAGCTACCCATGACAGTAGTCACACAAATGTAACGCAATGGTTTAAGGGTGTGAATCTGTTCCAATAGGTCGACGACGTTTCGATCCCTTTTAGAAGAATAATGGGATCATCATCAGGACGGTGATGTTACATGCCTGACAGAAAGAACTGCCTGTTGGGAGAGAAGGGGGACGGAAAGGCAGAAAAAATCGTTTTTGTCAGGATGGAGTCAACTCCTGAAGGATAGCGAGACAACAAGGTTGCCATGACAGGTCACCACTTACAAACAAGGCCATGCAAAAAGATATTAAGTGGAAGTGCGGCGAATGATAAAATGCTGTGATCCATTTGTGGAGGCATGGAGGGGTGAATTTTAGCAGAACTTGTTGGAGGACCACTAGACGATGTCCAGCTTCAACAATGGTGGCTACAGCTGACGGTGAAGTATTCTAGAGTGAAGGTGAAATGGTATTATTAATGCAAGCGCGTTTGCTCTAATTGATTAGAGTGGCGTCAATGGGTCGTGACAAGCATACCAACGGAAACAATTGTGACGCGAGAAGGGTCGCCACTACCCTTGATGCAATTCTACAAAATAGAAGGTGCAGCTTCGGTGTGGGGTTGAGCATTTGTAATTGGTAAATACCAAAAGAACACAGCAGCAGACCAAGGTCAAGCACATTGATTCCGTCTGTTTCAGTTATATATTGGTGCAATACCTCTGCTGGCCTTTTGGAGATACGGGGCTTCCTCGCTTTATCAGAGGTACTGGGGACTCGCTACGTCCGAACTACGGGTGACTTCCTGACAGGATACGTGTCAGGTCACAACAAGGGGAACTACATTTTTCTAACCACGGTCCCCGTCTCCTCTTTGAAGTGTTGCCTAAATTTAGGAGACTTTGATGTGATACTCGTACGATGCCGAAGACTGTGGGGGTTGCTCATTGATTACTTTTGAATGCATCGGGAAAACAACTTGAGAAATGACTCATTGCTATTGAGGTTTTACTTCCATGAAGCAAGCTGTCTCCAATTAAATATAGAGCATACTAAGAGTTCACAGATAAAATCAGACTACTAACGGGGACTTGGAAACTAGTGGTTATTTTCAGGACTTCAGGTTTTGGTGATATTAACTGTTGGATATTTTCCCATCATTGGAAACTGAGTATCTGGGATTACACAACTCTGGTGACGATTTTTAGGAATTCATTTTTTGTTTATCTGACGTGAAGTACTATATTAAAGTATTCTTTTGCGTAAGCCCTGACGAAGTTCTTCTGGCACTAGGGGAAAGAAACGCATTGGCTGTGCCCTCTTTTTTAAGAAATCTAAAGAATATAAATAAAGAGAAGAAACTTTGAAAATACCAAGTTGCGTAATTGACTTCTTTAAAGTGCACCTTCCATTTCTTATGAACATTTGTAATTGGTGTTTATTTCCAATGCGGGTAAAGGAAGAGTGTCAGTAAACACTCTTCGAGTCAATCATACAAGGTGAAGTGATTCAGAGTAAATAATTCACCTAAGCTCACAAGGGAGCAGAGTAGTTGTAAGTGTAGCATCAGTTGTGTCAGCTACGTGCCCTTTATCCATTACTAACAAAACTGGGGAAACAGTAGAGATGCCAGCGTCATCACTCACCTCAGGATGTAGCAAATGAGGCTGTCTTATACTTGCTACATCAAACCTGCCATCAGGATGTGTCTCAGCTTTACTTCCCGGAGTGGTCACCGACTCTGTCCCCTTAGCCAAGTCACATTTAGCCTTGGGTGAGCCCCTAAGCCTGCCTTGCACTGCCTCCATAATGATCTCTGCCATGGAGGCTTCGGGAGCGGCAGCAAGAAAATCTGTAGGCTTCCCTGAATGAAGCAGTCTCAGTACCGGTCTGCCTACTCGTGGTCCACTCTTCTTGGATGTACCGTCAGTCAGATCTGTAGCAGAATTGGCAGCAGCAACCGCAGCGGATTTTCGGGTTGAGCATCCAGTTCGCAGCAAATTCAGTTTAGGAGGAGCGATAGGCTGCTGAACTAGAGGAAAACAAGCAAGTAGGCCGGGCCAGTAGAACACATAGCACCGCTGACGACTTCGATGGTGCACACAGCTCAGAGTGTCTCCAACAAGAAATAAATATTGGGCGTCCCGTCGAAGCATTGGAAGTAAGTTGTACTTCTTTTTATCTTAGTTGTTTACATCTCATGCATCAAAGAAGAAGCGGTAACATTCTCCTCGCCATTTATTGTTTGGTAAAAGGTGGTAATAATTGAAGGGAAGTACAGCATGCAACGTTCAGAAACATTCAGGAGCTCTAATCGGATGCTGTTACTCTAGGCGGAATCAATCCACCATCACCCTTTTCCCCTTGGCACTTTTCCCCGCTCAGGTGAACAGACCAGAACACCCATGTAAATTTCTATCAATAATATAAATTCTCTCTCTTTTATCGAACATCACTAGAGTGGTTTTCTCTCTTTCACAAAACCTTATGGCCCTTCATGTGTATTCATTCACTTGTTGCAAGAGATTGTGTCAATGAGCAATTTTTAACCAATTTTACATGCCCCTTTCTCTTTGACATAGTATACCCTCTGAGTTAGAAATGGGTGTCTCTAGTTGGCAAAGGTAGGTACCTTTGCCCAAATTGGGACCCTTGCTTCTAGTCTGGGTAAGGGGGATACACACTTTAGATAACCCCTGCTTGGTAGCTTGGCACGAGCAGACAGGCTTATCCCACAGGATGTAAAGTATTTGTACCAACACTCACAGTAACAAAGTAAAAACACCACAAAAGGACACCACACCAGTTTAGAAAAAAAAATATCTTTATCTAAACTAAACAAGACCAAAACAACAAAAATCCAACATACATAGTTAAAAATATGACGTTCCAAGGGTTTCAAGAACTTGTACCATAGAAAACTATGGATGCGTGACTTTTCACCAAAGTACCCGTAGATGCGTCAAAGTTCCAAAAGCCAAACAGCCGCAGAGTCGGAAAAACAAAAAGATGCAAAGTGGATAACCAATAAACTTTCACAAACAATTTAACACACCCTATGAAAGGACAAATGACACCTGCTAAAATCGCAAACTAAAACACCAAAAAAAAGGAAGGCGAAACTCTGCCAGTTTACTTCTACCAAAAAGCTGCTACACCTATCTAAAGTAAGTACAACCACCTTTATATCTTCAGAAAACGTAAATCTAAAACTTCTAACTGCTATTTAGAAAACAAATAACTAAAACATCTCTATTATCCCTACTCTATTTTCTACAGATAAAAAGAAATTATAGAAAACCTGCACAACATCAACTCTTCAAAGAAAAAATATAAAAAGTAGGTATCTAATCTAAAAAACTTAGTAAATAGAAAACTAAGGAAAAACTAGGTATCTGAACAAAACCAAACAAACATTATTAAAGAAACATTCTACTAACACATCTTCTCCATCTTAACAGGTACAGAAAAAAGACAGCAAAAAGAAAACTTCAAAGAAAACCAACAACTGCATTCAACAAAGAAATAAACTGGTAAATAATTAACGTGCAAATCAATGTTATGATAATACTATATACATGATTTAAAAACTTTTCTAATAATAGAATGTTTAATCTCACCTAGCACCAAAAAGCAAATATGACTGAAGGAGCTAAATTTGTGGATTATCAAAAGGAGAAAATGCTTCTATGTTACATGGGATATGTATATACTCAAGAGAAACAGAAAGATATGAACGTTTTTTGGGAATGCACCAAATACTATTCTAACAAATGTTATGGGAGAGCCATAACTCAGGAAACGACTGTAACTTATACTAAGGAACATAACCACCCACCCAATGTTACAGAAATAGAAATTAGAGAAGTGCTTGATTCCCTTAAAGAAGCTAGCACTACTAGTGATACACCAACAACTACTATACTAAAACAACAATTAAGTGCTCTACCCCAACATGCCTCTAGCCAACTACCAAGTATAGATTCGCTTAAAAGAACCATAGCTAGACAAAAAAGAGCTACAGCAACTACTCCTCCCACACCTAAAACTTTTGAAGAAGTTCAACTTCCCCCTGAACTCTGTGTAACTCATAATAATGAACCATTTATACTATATGACAACAATTTAAAAGATAAAAGAATAATACTGTTTGCCACTGCAGACAACATGACTAAACTAAACCAATGCCAAACTTGGATGATGGATGGTACTTTTGCTGTATGTCCTAAACCTTTCTACCAATTGTACACTAGCCATGGTCATTTCCAAAATGCTAATATTCCATTCCTATATGCCCTCCTACCAAACAAACAACAATCTATCTACGAAGAAATCCTAACCAACGTCATAGAACTAACTAATGACTCCTTCCCACAAAGAATTATCATTGATTTTTGTATACCCACATACAGCAATACAAGGTTGCTATTATCATTTTAATCAATGTATATGGCGACATCTACAAAAGTCTACATTAAGGAGGCGATTCCGATTCAGGAAAAACTGCTCCGAATAGCCGTTCAGAGCGTTTTTCCCGTACGAATCGTACCCTGCAATGTCCCCCGTACGTACGACGAAGTACGATTCATACCAGGAGCCATACTCCGTATGAGTCGTACAAGACACAGTACGACTCTAATCTCCGTACGATTCTCCCTCAGAACCCGCTGTACGCGACATCTGTACGGTTCGCGGCTGGTTTTTATGACCCAGAAAGTACGATACATGACGGGTACGCACCGTACGACCCTTTTTCTACGGGAGCTGAAAACAGCCGTAAAAGCAGAGTTTGTGACGAAACAGGTACGGAACGCCCCCCCCCCCGGGTACGGTGCGTACCCCCATGATCTCAGGGGTACGCATCGTACCCCTGAGATCATGGGGTGTACGAGCCGTACCCCATTCTACGATCGGTGTACGAGCCATACCCCCATTGTACGATTGGTGTACGAACGGTGTACGAGCTGGACCCCATGTACGATCGGTGTACGAGCCGTACCCCCATTGTATGATCGGTGTACGAGCCGTACCCCATGTACGATTGGTGTACAAGCCGTACCCCATGTATGATGGGGGTACGGCTCATACACCGATCGTACATGGGGTACGGCTCGTACACCAATCGTACAATTGGGGTACGGCTCGTACACCAATCGTACATGGGGTACGGCTTGTACACCGATCATACACCAATCGTACAATGGGGGTACGGCTCGTACACCCCAATATTATCAATATTCATTTTATTAATTTATAAAATAAATATTATCAGTTTGTAAGCAACAACAATTTTACTATTTTGAGATCTGTAAAAATTTTTATCTATCAATAATTTGTACTATAAAAATAAAAAAATGTACGTACAACAAATATAACAATTTTTTTCAACATGTTTACTATTAAAATATATCTATTTATTATATGATTTATAATTTTTTTAAATAAATACATTTTACACTATGTAATAATATTGCTATTAAAAATTGACATTTGCAATATATGTGATTTAACATAAAAATTGTTTCATTGTAATTTATTATATTTCTCTTTAATTAAAAAATTGACTTGCAATTTATTTGCATTTTTTAAAACTATTCACTTACAAAATTAAACTACAAATATAAAGTTTTCTTCCAATTGCCATTTGTTTTTACATCTTAATAAACAGTTTGTAAATGTTTTCACCTAAACATGTGTGTGTCTCCTTTTTTAAATTTCAAAATTAAATATAATGCAAATATATTTGTCATTATTTATTAATTATTGTTATAAAATAATAAAACAATTTAAGATATTTATCAATCTACTACTAATTTAACAATAATATAAATTACTACTATACTTAATTAATGCACAAAAAATAATAATTGTAATATTCTACCAACCAAAATGCATATCTATAAAAATTAGAGGCCATTTCCATTCCACCAAATATAAAGTCAGGAAATGTGCTGGACAGTAAACCCATAGAAAATACTATTCCCACTCCACCAAGTAAAAACTCAGGGAAGGTGCTGGACATTGAACCCATATAAATTACTATTCCCACTCAACAAAGTATAAAGTCAGGGAAGGTGCTGGTCAGTAAACCCATATAAATTACTATTCCCACTCCACCATGTATTAAGTCAGGGAAGGTGCGGGACAGCAACCCCATATAAATTACTATTCCCACTCCACCAAGTATAAACTCAGGGAAGGTGCTGGACATTGAACCCATATAAATTACTATTTCCACTCCACCAAGTATAAACTCAAGGAATGTGCTGGACATTGAACCCATATAAATTACTATTCCCACTCCTCCAAGTATAAACTCAGGGAAGGTGCTGGACAGTAAACCCATATACATTACTATTCCCACTCCACCAAGTACAAAGTCAGGGAAAGTGCTAGACAGTGAACCCATATAAATTACTATTCCCACTTCACCAAGTATAAACTCAGGGCAGGTGCTGGACATTTAACCCATATAAATTACTATTCCCACTCCACCAAGTATAAACTCATGGAAGTTGCTTGACATTGAACCCATGTAAATAACTATTCCCACTCCACCAAGTATAAACTCATGGAAGGTGCTGGACATTGAACCCATATAATTACTATTCCCACTCCACCAAGTATAAACTCAGGGAAGGTGCTGGACATTGAACCCATAGAAATTACTATTCCCACTCCACCAAGTATAAACTTAGGGAAGGTGCTGGACATTGAACCCATTTAAATGACTATTCCCACTCCACCAAGTATAAAATCAGGGAAGGTGCTGGACAGCAAACCCATATAAATTACTATTCCCACTCCACCAAGTATAAAGTCAGGGAAGGTGCTGGACAGTAAACACATATAAATTACTATTCCCACTCCACCAAGTATAAACTCAGGGAAGGTGCCGGACAGTAAACCCATATAAATTACTATTCCCACTCCACCAAGTATAAACTCAGGGAAGGTGCTGGACATTTAACCCATATAAATTACTATTCCCACTCCACCAAGTATAAAGTCAGGGAAGGTGCTGGACAGTAAACACATATAAATTACTATTCCCACTCCACTAAGTATAAAGTCAGGGAAGGTGCTGGACAGTAAACCCATATAAATTACTATTCCCACTCCACCAAGTATAAAGTCAGGGAAGGTGCTGGACAGTAAACCCATACAAAATACTATTCCCACTCCACCAAGTATAAATTCAGGGAAGGTGCTGGACATTGAACCCATATAAATTACTATTCCCACTGTGGTAAATAAAATTACCTAGTACTTAATTTCTATGTGGTAAAATTCAATAAAATAGCTCAATCAAAATAAGAGACACAGAGTCCGTGGCATCTGAGTTTTAAGGGGTTTTATTCCATAAAATGGAATTGTATGGTCCGGACCAGGATATCATGTTCCTTTCACCACTGGGGTTCAGGAAGGGACAGAGCAATGCTTTATTAACAAGGTACAATATTTATAGTTCATTCATGCAGAAGGCGTAACAGCTGAGAGAAGCGAGATAGGAAACATGTGCGTAGCAATACGTAATCAGAAGGCGTGCACTAGGGCGTACACGGAGGTGGGTGCCAGAAACGTCACATAGAAGAAAAAACATTTCAGCATTTCAGTCAGAGAAGTGACGCAAGTGGGTGGATCCCTAGAAGAATCCTGCAGTGTCAGCAGAAATATATGGCAGAGATGCGTGCGCAGCAGCATGACGTGTGACTGACGTGGGACTGACGTGGGACTGGAGGGTGCAGGGGACTTGACATTTAGCGCTAGGATTAGAGACAGAAGTCTGGTGGGTCAGATCAACTTGTTCCTAAATCATATCTGGTATCTTGTGTTTGGAGTACATGTTGCTGGAAACTAAAGGCTATCGGGACAGAGGTTACTTGTCACTAAGGCTAGGAGATGCATATATTTCTTTAAGTAACTGGAGTTTTCTATGGAAATTGGTACAGTAATACACTTGCATGGAGACAGAAAGGCCGGGCCCTTTACTCTGCAGCTGGGGGATGTTTACCTAAACTACTGGACAAGAATGTATTTTCAAGGAGCGGAGCAGATAATCTTGAAGGCTGAATACAGTTTTGGCAGGCAGTCATGCAGAGCCGGGCACCACATGCCGCGCAGGAAGTAAGTCAAAGTTCAGGGTTACAGATGCAGGTCCAGGCTGTAGCATCCAGAGGCAGAAGGCAGGGAAAAGGCTCAATGGCAGAAATCAGGGCCTAACTTGCCAGAGCTGAAAAACGTGAAAGTGTACCATATAAAGACGGTGGCAAGGCATACTTAGGAACTGAATATTTGACCCATTCATGGTGGATCTGAAAGAGGACATGTTAACGTTGGACGCAAATGTATTTGCGTCTTCATAGCTAGAAGTGGAGGGAACTTACATGTACTTGAAATATGTACATGGAGCCGATGGGGTACGTGGTAGGGGACACAATTGAGCATAATAATTCATATTACCTCATTCCCTCCTTGTCCCCTACGGACCCTTCATGATATATCAATCCTCATTAATCCATCTATTTGTTCATATAACATCATTTGCTCTTCCTTTTTCTGACGGGCATTTGAACTTGAACTTGAATGGGGAATACATGATGTGGCGCACAAGCCGCAAATCGCTGGCCCACATTGTAAACATAGGCAACAACTGAATAATATGAGAAGGGCAATACCTAGGAAGGATAGGACTTTCCATCCCCAGGCGGATAACACGCTCCAGAACCAACCGGACCAAGTCCAGGTGCCTGGATTCTGGTGTATCTGACTTGCAATTTGGTGAAGACGGGTAATGGCTTTATATACTGAAGGTGCGTTTTGTGGAATGAAAATACAGCAACTCGATCCGATGACTCTACAAGCTCCGCCCCTATCGGCCAAGATGACGTCAAGAACAAGACGATTTTGAAGGACAACAAGTCTCATAGCAGACTGTTCCTCTGTTAAGTTGCCTAGGGCGGAAGTAGTTTCATTTATTACTGCTTCAAGGGTTCTGGTCAATCTACGTATCAGTTTACTATTCGATACAGTGCCTAGATAGGGGAAGAAACCTTTATTGAAGTCTGTGTATTGCTCCCATGCCGTTTCAGTATAGTCGACAATCGGGAGTTCTCTCTTGTGTCTAGTATGTACTAGGTGGGAGTTCCTATGATAGTCAGGAGGAGCTAGGAAAACAGGTGGTAGAAGGAATGCAATGTAACAAGTGCCATCCCAATCTAGAGGTAAACGTATGTATGCTGTATGGCCACAAACAAAATAAGAATGACGGGAAGCTTTGAATGTAGACTTGCCCTTATCACTAAATTCAACTACAGTAGTACATTCGCTATGACCTAGGTGTACTGAACCATTCTTTCTGACACATAATTCACCTTTAACAGGTAATACTGACATAGAAGGTAAGTCTGGCTTGGTTTCGGACTCGACATTCAGAATCATGAGGTTAAGTGTAAAGTTACCTAATCCATATACTTCGTTTTCTAGATCTGTCCCTGTCCTTTTGGGAAAACCCTCCTTGTCAGGGAAACATACTTTGTGCAGAACAGTGTTCAGATTTCCCCATACCCAATTGCCTTGGTAAACTATGGAATCAGAATCTAAGGAATTAATTAGACTAAACCATGCACCACAGGAACCATTGTGTGTGAACGGGTACGGAAAGAGGGGCAAAACTCCCTTGTATTTCTGATAGGGAGGGAGTTGGCCACATATCCAACAATTGGTAGCATTGCTGGTCTGGTGGGAATGGTGTAACATACTAATGAATGTATTGTTGCGCAGCGCAAGTCGGTAAGACAACTCATGCGGGGGCAATTCACTGGAAGTGTGCTCGCCAGTGACATTTGAGGAAGAATATGTACGCTTGAATATAGGATAGTACAAGTGTAGCAGTATACTTGCAGCAATAATCATAAGACTCAGAAAAAACATAATCAATAAAGTCACTATACAGTGACTGCGGAGAGTTTTACAATATTCATTGAGCTGTTTCTGTCTATCTCTCTCTCTATTGGGGTCTAACGGGTACATGTCAAAATCAGGTTTAACCGATTCACCTAGGGGAGGACTTAAACAATTAAACTGTCTGACTTGCTAGACCGTAATTTGTATTAATTTTACTGATGCAGAGTTTTTTTAGAAAAGGGGATTTTGAGTCACTGGTTTCAAGGCAGTCTTTTGGGTGTTATCAAAGATTTGGGCAAAGAGAAAGTTCCAAATTGTCCATAGAATTTCCTTTTCGTCCTTCGAGCCGGATAGCAGTCCTTGTGGTGTGTAGCACAAGCTTTGGCGTCCTCCAATGCGGCTTAAGGGGGCTTGATCGGTCCAAAGTTCCGCTCATAGATAACATCTCCAGGGACTATGGCAGGCTCCTGGACTTGGGTGTTGTCAGGGAAGGCGGTGGCAACCTGTGAATGAAGAGAGAGTAGTGCAGATATCAAGGAAGCTAGGTAATCTGTCAGCATGTTATTGTCAACATCAGATATTCTATTTTAGGCATAGGCGTACCCCTAATTTCGTTTTAAGTGTCTGATTATGGCTTTCTACAAGGCTTGCTGTAGTATAATCTGGGACTGGGTACGCTTCTGTCCATCTGGTTAGTGCACACACTACTAAAACATACTTATAACCTTTACATCTGTCCATTTGGATATAATCCATCTGGAGGACTTCAAAAGGATGGTCAGGAGGATGAAATCCACCTTGCTCTACGGGAATGCCTTTACCTGGGTTGAACTGACAACAGATCAGGCAAGTACGCACTTTCTGTTTTGCTGCTACTCGTAAATGTTTATTGAACCAAAGGTTTTGAATACTGTCTAACATGGGTTTTTCTCCTAAATGTGCAGGAATATGTGCTGTGTTAATGATAACTTGAACCATAGAGTCGGGGAGAAACCATGTGGCTTTTCCCTTCGTCATCCATCCCTGTTCTGTCTGGATCCCTCCTAGTTCAGTCCATTTCCTGATTTCGTCTGGTGCAGCATGTGTCTGTATGTCAATTACATCTAGGGCGGGATCCTTAACTGTCATGCAATGAGTTGGCGTCGGGACTATTGTCTTTGTCAAGTCAGGTATGTGAGTCTGTGCTGTAAGCTTGGCTGTTCGGTCTGCCAGGTCGTTGCCCTGGGAAATGTTGTCAGTGACTTTAATATGTGCTTTACACTTCATAATGGCTATTGCTGTAGGCAAATGTATTGCTTCTAACAGAGCTTGAATGCAGGCTTGGGTCAGAGCAATGACCTCTGCTGCTTGGGCTGACAGGGTGTCAATATGATGTGTTTCTATGACATCAGTTTCTGTTGTTACTGCATATGCGGCCACTAACTCTCCTGTACTTGTTCTCATACATGAACCATCCACATAAAGTGTCAGGTCTGGATCTGGTAATGCGGTGTCTGTCAAGTCTTGTCTGGGTTTCATCGTGATGGTAATGACTTCGACACAATCATGTGCCAAAGGGTCTGTCATATTTAATGGCAAAAGTGTAGCTGGATTCAATGTGTTACAGCGTCTGATTTCTATGTGTGGCTGAAATAATGTCAATTCATAACCTGTCAGTCGTGCTATAGTCAAGTGCTGAGTCTGTGTACGGTTTAAAAGAACTTCCACAGAATGTGGAACTTGTACTGTCAATTGGTGTCCTAACACTGGTGCTTGACATAAAGCTTTCCTTAATTCGTCAAAAGCCTGTGTATGTTCCTGAGTCCAAGGGAGGACAGTCGATGACGCTGCCTCCTGTGTTGTCAACTGTAAAAGTGGCTTGGCTAGAAATGCATACTGAGGGATCCATTGTCTGCAATAAGAAGTGACTCACTAAGACATTGTGTTCTGGGCTGTGACATATTTACAATTAACTGGATACGGTCGGGTGTTTAGCTGTCTCCCCCATTTGGACAGCAAGTGTACAAGGTACACACCACTTGCTGTGCACTTTGAAAGGGACAGTCTGTAAAACCTTTAAAAAATTCAAAGCTACGTCCACTTAAACTGAATCAGAAGAGATACTGGCTACCTGGATGAATTGGAACACTGAAAAAAAACATTTTTCAGGTCAGTTACTGTAAAGAATGATGCTTCAGAATCAATAGCAGTCAGTAATGAAGAAATGGCTGGGACCACTGGGTATTGTGGTACCACACATCTGTTCAACCACTAGTCTGTAAACTGGTGGTGCATTAGGGTCTGATCGTTTAAGGATAGAAAGGACAGGTGGGTTACATATATTTGAGTCAGTCTTCACCACCCCCCCATGTGCAATGAGTTCGTCAACAATCTTTAAACTTGTATCAAACTTTGTTTGCGGTCATGTTCTTCCCTAATTCTGTTCTGGTGGTACTGTAACATTTGTAACATTTGGGAAGGCGTATTTGCTTGCCATGTGCTCTCGACTTTCAATACACGGTTCTTAACTTGAGGCAGGGAATTCTCAACTAGTTTTGTTACAAAAAGATGTGGGTATGACTCGCTACTTGGTTTTAGGCCACTATTAATAATAAAACATTTCTCAAATCTGGAATAAAAATCACTAGTGTCTTCATCGGGTTTCTGTTTGCAGGCTGAGATTGCATCCCAGTCTTCCTTTTTAGTTGACAATAATCTGGGCAAAACCTGTACTAACAATCCTGGTAATGCTTTAGTTTTGTCCCCAAGCCCTAGACCTGGAGTTCGAGTCGTTTCTTCATTCTCTAATGCAGCCCAATCTATCTTTTGCTCTCCCACCTCCCAGTCTTTTTCTTTGAGTTTCTCGTAAATACCGGCAGGCAGTAATACTTTCAATATTTTCATAATGTCGGGATAGGTATAGTCTCCCATAAGTAACATGTCTTTTATTTCACGGTGAAAACCTGCTGGATCTTTATCATGACTAGGTACTATTTTCTTCATTTCCAATAATTCCATTTTAGATAACGGTGTGTATACGAATACACGTCTAAGGGTGTTATCGGTATTCTGGACTGGATGTACTTCTCGTAAGGGATTCTGTCTATCGAAGTAAAACATTTTCCTTTCTGGGGGTGGGGCTGAAACAAACTGTGGATTCAAGAAAGCGCTATATCTGTGTCGCTGTTCTAGAATTACTTTAATTAAGTCGGTACCTAGACCTCTCCATTTATTCATGAGTAGTTCTATTAGTACATCAGCTAAGGGACCTGGATCAGAACGTTGGCTTTTATACAACAAAAGAAGATGTTGTATCATGTACATACCAGCTAGTCGCTGTTCGTCTGGGGACAGATTCAAAAAGGTTTGCGTTACTGTGTCATCATTATACATACTAGAATTGTCAGCCCATTGTACTGCTGATCTGGCTAATTCTTGTTCATCCATAGAATTGAGTACATGGTACCCCATTCGATGTTGAAGTACTTTATCGGTAGCCTGGAATAGATGTTCAGGCGTTTTCGGATTCGACATAGCAGAATGAAAAAGTCGCTTGCTTTCTGGGCGTAACGTTTTATCAAAGGATCTACCCTTACCTACATAGGCTAGCATGTCTCGACTTGCTAGTTGCGAAGTCTCTATTGTTTTCTCTGTTTCATCCTCTTCCTGGGAGGAGGCTAGATCGTCTGATTCGAGTGGCTCATCGGCTTCTTGACGAGCATGTATATCTATGATTTCTTTACGGATCTTTCTAACCATAGTATGTATACTTTTCTCTCTATCATGTTTACCATCAGCCATATTCTGACTCCATCTGTTCAATCTATCCATCTCACTTTGTGGAAATCCTGCCTGATCTTGTTCTCTTATCAAACAGTTAACCAGGAATCGCATAATTAAACCTTTGTTCTCAACTTTCTGACGTGACATGGCGTCACCAACACTCTCGGGTCCTTCTCCCGTTCTAATAAAGTGATACATTTTGTCTAGATGTTCTGGCATTTCTGGTAACATTATCAGATAATCTGTAACTCGTCTTAAACGTAAGGACGCTAACAACATGGGTCCTGACGTACCAGGCACAGTGTCGTACCTACAATCTGTAAGCTGATGTCTAAGCTGTTCTGCTGTGGCACCCTTAGGTGTCCGTGCTTTTGCGAGATCTCTCATTGTCACTCGATGTAACTGTGGCGGGGTTCGAAAACCTCCTGATGCGCCTCCTGAGCCGGAGGCTTGACCATAACCTGTCGGTAACTGGGTTGGGACCTGAACTATGCCAGTCCCAAAAGGATTAAGCGGATTAATAGGGGGTGCAGGAAGCTGTGTAGGATTCGGGACAGGAGCCGGGGCAGGAGGAATCTGCTGTTGCGGACCCGGGGGCTGCTGATTATGGGGTACAGGTACAGGTACATGTGGGACGGGTACACGAGCAAGTGCATTAGTATAAGCTGGAGCTACATCATCCAAATAGGAAGAAAGGAAAATCTCTGCTGCGGTCTTGTGACGTAATTTAGTTGGAACCAATGGAGAGGGCAGATCTTTTGGTACTTCCGGGGTGGCCTTAGGTAAACCCGCGGCCAAGAGAGGATACATACCATTCGCAAGAGTATTTCGCTGTCTGTCTACTTGTTCTGCTTTTACTCGTATGCCTTCCTCAACTAATACATTTTCTCGGACCTTTTCTGAATCTTCTCTATGTTTCTCTGTTTTTCTGAATTCTTTTTCAGTACGTCTATGTGATTCTTTACGCCATAATTCTATGGCGTCTTTCTGTGACTGTCGGGCTTTCTTTTTCAATAATGCTTCCTCAACTCTCATGATGCACTCGGCATCCCATGTCCCTGAAACAGGCCATCTATATTTCTCTTCTAAGTGTTTGGTATAATCGACCCACAAGTCTGAGTACAGTATGGCATCTAAGCCATGCTTGTGGTACATAAAGTGCCCTGGAGTGTCCCTAGGTGGAACAGGCACTGCTTCTTCTAGAATCCCCTTTCTAGTTCCTATCTGTCGTAACTTACTAAACAGCGGCATTTTTGGACTTAATACTTGACACTTTATACTTACTCTAACTTGAACACAATGATTACAATATACACAGTAATGCGGATCAAACAATCACTCATACCACGACATTAAAACACATTTAAACATTTCGAACAGAAAACCCCATATTAACTAGTAACATTTACTTGATGTACTGCTAAACAGCACAGATACACTGCTAAACAGTGCAGACCGGGTCTGTGTACCCAAACTCGTCTTGACCGGGGCAAACTAATGCACCCGTCTAGATGCGTCCCCAGCAACGGTACTCACCGGGAAGCACGGAATCGGAAGGCCTCGGAAAACTCGACACTGGACTGGACCCTGGACTGGACTCGACTCGCGACGTAGATACTTCGGAACTTCGGAACTGGTGGGCCTCAAGACACCTCGGACCTTGCACTCTCGGCTGGACTCGGGTTGGGATCCTCCGCACTCCTCACCGCCTCGTCTGGGTGTCGATCGCAGTCTCAGTCACCTCCGTTGGCCTGAGGGAGATACAGGAAATCCTGCGGATGCGCATGAGTGTCCGTCCGGCTGTGGCAGGGAACTAGGCCTGCAACGCACCGCCGGCGAGTAAGGTGGGGGAGGGTCCCATCTGGGGTGCCAATTTATGTGGTAAATAAAATTACCTAGTACTTAATTTCTATGTGGTAAAATTCAATAAAATAGCTCAATCAAAATAAGAGACACAGAGTCCGTGGCATCTGAGTTTTAAGGGGTTTTATTCCATAAAATGGAATTGTATGGTCCGGACCAGGATATCATGTTCCTTTCACCACTGGGGTTCAGGAAGGGACAGAGCAATGCTTTATTAACAAGGTACAATATTTATAGTTCATTCATGCAGAAGGCGTAACAGCTGAGAGAAGCGAGATAGGAAACATGTGCGTAGCAATACGTAATCAGAAGGCGTGCACTAGGGCGTACACGGAGGTGGGTGCCAGAAACGTCACATAGAAGAAAAAACATTTCAGCATTTCAGTCAGAGAAGTGACGCAAGTGGGTGGATCCCTAGAAGAATCCTGCAGTGTCAGCAGAAATATATGGCAGAGATGCGTGCGCAGCAGCATGACGTGTGACTGACGTGGGACTGACGTGGGACTGGAGGGTGCAGGGGACTTGACATTTAGCGCTAGGATTAGAGACAGAAGTCTGGTGGGTCAGATCAACTTGTTCCTAAATCATATCTGGTATCTTGTGTTTGGAGTACATGTTGCTGGAAACTAAAGGCTATCGGGACAGAGGTTACTTGTCACTAAGGCTAGGAGATGCATATATTTCTTTAAGTAACTGGAGTTTTCTATGGAAATTGGTACAGTAATACACTTGCATGGAGACAGAAAGGCCGGGCCCTTTACTCTGCAGCTGGGGGATGTTTACCTAAACTACTGGACAAGAATGTATTTTCGAGGAGCGGAGCAGATAATCTTGAAGGCTGAATACAGTTTTGGCAGGCAGTCAGGCAGAGCCGGGCACCACATGCCGCGCAGGAAGTAAGTCAAAGTTCAGGGTTACAGATGCAGGTCCAGGCTGTAGCATCCAGAGGCAGAAGGCAGGGAAAAGGCTCAATGGCAGAAATCAGGGCCTAACTTGCCAGAGCTGAAAAACGTGAAAGTGTACCATATAAAGACGGTGGCAAGGCATACTTAGGAACTGAATATTTGACCCATTCATGGTGGATCTGAAAGAGGACATGTTAACGTTGGACGCAAATGTATTTGCGTCTTCATAGCTAGAAGTGGAGGGAACTTACATGTACTTGAAATATGTACATGGAGCCGATGGGGTACGTGGTAGGGGACACAATTGAGCATAATAATTCATATTACCTCACCACTCCACCAATTATAAACTCAGGGAAGGTGGTGGACATTGAACCCATATAAATTACTATTCCCACTCCACCAAGTATAAACTCAGAGAAGGTGCTGGACATTCACCCCTTACAAATTACCATTCCCACTCCACAAAACTTAAAATCATTAAACATACTGGACACTAAAACCATATAACTTAAAAATGCTCATTATTTTATATATTTCATACAATAACATATTTTAAATTTTCTAAATTAATTATTTATTTATTTAAAATTATTGTGTAAATTATTTAAATAATAATTTTTTAAATTAAATTTTAAATAATCACATACATTTTCAATTTAATAAAAATTATTCTCTAAAATTAAAAAATATTTAGATAAATTAATTACAAATTAATTTCTATTAAATATTCGAATTATAAATACTAATTTCGATTTTTTTTATTTTTTTTGTAAATAATTAGTTCTAAATCTTACAAAAATATTACATTTTTATCTCCTAAATATTTTATTTAAATTTTATTAATTTTTTACAATAAATCTATTTTTTCTATTTTAACTTTTACATATTTTCTAAATTTTATAAAAAATTATCACATAAAATTAGTAATAATTGTCAAATAATTTTCTAAATTTAAATAATTAATTTCAAAATAATTTCGAAATTAATTTCAAATTAGTTTTGAAATTCCTATAAAAAATTTCACACAAATTTTGAACAATTTTTCAAATCAATTCCAAATTTCCCAAAAATATTTTTAAATTCTATTACAAATTTAATTGTAATTTTTTTAAAAACACTTTCCACCCTATTCCCCTAATAACCCACAACCCGCTACTAAAACATACATTTTTTGTACATTTTACAATTATTATACATTTATTGTCATTAAATTCTATATATTTTAAAACACTTCCCACCCTATTCCCCTAAAAACACACAACCCGCTCCTAAAATGTTTTATTATTTTTAAACTACATAATTTTTTTATTTTTTTATTATTTACATATTTTATTACATTAAATAGCAAACATAAACTAAATTTAAGTAAAACAAAATTAAAATACAACATTTTTAACATTATACATTCCACAAATCTATATTTTAACTGTCGATATTTTCTCTTTAGATATTTTTAACATATACAACAAATCGATATTTTCTACACTCAATATAAACTACTCGATATTCTATACTTCGATATTTTTAAATACCCTTAAAAATCGATAATTTTAACATCGATATTACTTACCTCGATATTACTGCAATGTCGATATTCTGTAGTCGATATTCTGTCCAGTCGATAAAAAAAACTCGATATTTAGACTGCACACTTTGCAAAACGTTGTGGTTGAAAGGAGATATATATATTTACAGTGGCGATTACCACAGTGTAGTTATAGTTAGGTCAGAGTTTCCATAGGAAAGGCATTTTTTGTTTCTGGCTAGAGACCAGACCTGGCACCAATCTCACTGTTGCACACAAAGGCCATGTTCAGTGGGGAGTTGGCTATCCGCTC
Source organism: Lissotriton vulgaris (assembly GCF_964263255.1). Classification (NCBI taxonomy): domain Eukaryota; kingdom Metazoa; phylum Chordata; class Amphibia; order Caudata; family Salamandridae; genus Lissotriton; species Lissotriton vulgaris. The sequence goes on along the minus strand of NC_141695.1, from coordinate 516,141,272 downwards.
GGAATGGACTCAGTGCCTGGCCAGAATTTGGGCACCCACAGAGCATTGGGCACCCACATGGAGTTGGGGGCAGGGTCTGGCCAGAGGCCAGGTCCTGTGGCCAACCCAAGAACCTGGGGTACCAGCACCTGGTACCGTGGTACCCAGCAAGGGACCCAGTTAGGTATCACAGTATTGGTACAGCAGTATTGAGAAAACCTAATGTTAATAGAAATTAGACAGTCTGGTGATAGATGAGAGCCCGCAGCCAACCACCAGGGTGTAGGCCGGTTGCCGTGCCAGTAGGGGTTGGCTCTTTGAAGTAGGTTTGGCACTGGCCAAACCAATGCTGTGGCCAGCTGTAGGCCATTCAGGGTTGGTGCAGAGCCTTGCCGGAGGTTTGGCACCGATGGGGGATTGGGCCCAGCAAAGCTTCCAGTGAGTATAACCGTACTGAAAAAAATATATTATTTTTAAATACAAGGTTTTAGTCGAAGAACAGATCATGTGGCCATCTGACATTGTTCGAGTGCAAGTTTATGTGCAGTCTGACTGGCTACCTGCAGTGGTTGGGCGATAGGCCAGAACAATGCTGCACACAGCTGTTGGCTCTGTGCTGTTGGGGGTTGGGTACTCGTGGGGTGTTGGTTGAAGGTTGCCTTAGGGGACTGACTGTATGCTCTACTTTGAATATGATCAAAAACATCAGAAATCCACTGCCAAAAAAACAAGGTTTAAATTGATGTTATAGTTAGGTATGGTAATAAGATATGTAATGTAATGTAATGTAATGTAAGTGTGTACTTATATAGCGCGGCTGTCACTCCAGGGAGCATCTTGGCGCTTTTTGCCCGTAGCCTAAGGTGGGAGGCCGGCAACAGTCAAATTTCGCACATCTGTCTCTTCTATACTAAAACACAACTGTGTCTAAACCAAAGTCATACAGACCGTGTCTGACAGGTTGAAGATCCAGGTTTTCAGGGCCTTACGGAAATTATTCTCAGTAGAGATCAGGCGCAGATTGGGTGGGAGTTTATTCCAGGCCTTTGCTCCTAGTGTTGCGAGGGATTTTCCTCCTCTTGTTGCGAGTCTGAATTTGGGAATCCGTAACAGATTCAGGCTTGCTGATCTAAGGGAGCGTGTTGGTACATACCGTTTGAACCAGGGGAGAAAGTATTTGGGTCCTTTTTGATGGAAAGCTCTGAAGGTAATCACCAAGATCTTGAACAGTATGAGCTTGTGAATGGGTAGCGGGTGTAGGGCCTTGAGAGCAGCCGAGGCAGATGACCTCCTCGGCCATTTTAACACCAGGCGGGCAGCAGCATTTTGGACCATCTGCAACTTATGCAGGACAGAGCGATTGAGTCCTGCATATAAGCTGTTGCAGTAGTCCAAGCGAGAAGTTACGAGTGCTACTGTCACCGTCTTTCTGGCTTATGATATGATATGAGCTTACATTAAATACATCTCCATAAATTCACTGAAAAACTAAGTATTAAAGTGTTGTTTCAGTAAGGTGTTAAACTGAGAGTTTAAAAACAAACTGGATGACCACTGAAATGTGCCAGGGTACTGACTATGAATTCGCCGTTGTCATGCACTGTTGATGATATTACATATTACACAATCATGACATCATTTATGACATCACTGGTGACATCTCAAATCACACCATCCACGATACTGCTATTCACATTACTCAATCCACCCTTTCATCATTTTGAAAAAAGAAAACTGTTCATGTAGAGCCTTTAATCATTTAGGGATGTGGGTGCATAGAAAATAAATAGTGTACGCTTTGATGGCAAGTGTCATTGTGCAAGTTAAAAATTATAATGCAGCATTTACAAACCAAGAAAGTTTGGAGTGCAAGTAGTACTTCATAATAAACAAGGTACAGGCCAAGCACACCTGATGTGGGTTGCAGAGAACTATTTGGAAGTAGGTTCTGGCGTAAAGCCAAAGCCTGTTTCAAAAAATCTATGCGAAAAGTTAAAACGTCTGTTGACAATAGATCATCCATTAATGGATTTCTAGGCATGTCCCTGTGTTAAAAATAGTTGTAATACAGTGCTATAGAAAAGCGCTATGTAATAAGGATGTTTATAAGGTGTAGATGTGTATTTCTATAACTCTGATGAAGATGTTGAGGCATTTTCGATTGTTGCATAGTGTAGAATGTAGGTGTGACCAACTTAGAGGGGTTTTAACTCCCTCCCGGGATGTAAGCATGGCTCTAATGTTGTATGCCGTTGTGCTTGTCTCGGGAATGTATGTAGTGTACATTATAAAACTAGAGATGCTTTACAAAGAGCTTGGCAGAAGGTGTCTTATCAATGGCAAAAACTATGTGTTGGTATGAAATATATATACCCTGATCTCTAGCACTAATGGGGAGTTCAAAGTAAATAACATGACACTAATAAAATACTCTAGCCAAGAATTAAAAGACTTAAATAATTCTTACCTCAGACCCTAAGTCATATTAGAAGAAAAAAATAGCAAGGTAAAAGGTATATCACGTTCAATAGAACCCGCTTTTCCGAGCAAAGTCCAACCATCTTGTGACTTAAGCCATACTATGATTCTCAAATCGATAAAGGCTATTTACTTTAATGCATGCTCAGTGGAGATATGGAGCCTCATAGATATGGAGGCACCAGATATCTGCTTTGTTATGGAAACTTGGCTAGACAAGCTCACCTCTGCTGATGTACATCCGCTTTTACGCCGCAATATAACGTAACTAGAGTGGACAAAAAGGAGACACGAGGAGGAGGTCTACTATCTTTGGAGTGACCATTACCTCACTAGAAACTGTAAGTTCCGGCCAATTAGAACTATGGGCCCCATTAGGATGGTGGTTGGGCTTTGCCCGCCCGCCATCCTATCGGATATCGGGACCGCCCGCCCTAAGGGCGGGGGTCCCGCATGCACCATTAGGATTTGCCCGCCACAGTGGCGGGCACATCCTGTATTTATAGTATTGTGGTGGGCGCCCAGAGTGAACACTGCCTGCCTTTCCGTGGCGGCATTGCTGTCGCAGAAAGGCATTGCACTCGTGCCATTGTAAAATGGCTGGCGGTGTCTCATAGACACCGCCACCATATTAATCATTTTCCTCCCCGGCCGCAATGCGACCGGGGCGGAAAAGTGGTGGGCGGTGTTTCCCTACGTTGCGGTCCCCCCGCCATTGTAATGTGGCGGGGGGAAAAGGGTGGGCGGCGGTCATTTCTGTCGGGCGGATCGCCACCGTGGCGGTGGCGATCCGCCCGACATCCTAATGGAGCCCTATGTGTCTTCAGGATAGAAGGTCTATCCAAGGGCACCGGGAGGGGAGCTCCAATATACAGCCCTCCTGGCCCTAAAAACGATTTCCCAGACAAATTACTTGAGATTATCGCTCCGCAAGTACTGGCTTCTGACTTTTTTTCTTATTAGGAGATTTCAATTATTATGCTGAGATGCTGCAGAATTCTGACACAGATCGGCTCATCACAAATATGAATACATTAGGATTATCCCAACTGGTAACAGGTTCCACCCACATTGCAGGTCACACGCTTGATCTTCTCTTTACAATCCCTCCAAATATGACAGTAGAATCTCCAACCCCACTGTTATGGACAGATTATTATTTACTAAAATGTGTTATACCAGTAAATATGATCAAAGCTACTCCTAAAAATGAACTAATATGGCGAAGGTCATGGCGTAAAGTCACTCCATCTCTCTTTTCAAAACATTTCAGCTTTTGCCAAACCAGCCTGGAGGCCAGCATCAACCTGGCAGCAACCTCCTTTGATAAAGCAATTACGGCTGCATTAGACAGAATTGTCCCTCTCACCAGGGTTAAATTTAAATCTAGAATCGCCCCCTGGTTCACGGAGCAATTAAAGATAGTGAAGCTATCCTGCAGGACAGAAAAACAGAAATGGAGAAAAACTAGAGATTTAACCAACCGCAAACTATATAAAAACATCCACAGCAGCTACATGGAGGACATCAGACAAGCAGAAAAATTGTTTCTCCTAAACAGAATAGATAAAGCAGAAAACTCTTGAAAGGAGGAACTCTACCAAATCTTAAAAGAAAAAACACCTCTCACTCATTCACTAATCCCCAACTCTCCGGAATGGACTGACTCTCTCTCTAAATTCTTTGATGACCAAATTATCACCATCCATAACTCCTTTCCACTTCATGTACATAACAACCACCCAGAAAACATGTTCACTGTGTCTCTAGACCCCCCCTTATATCTTGGCAGAATTTTCTAAATGCAACACCGAAGGAGTGATAAAAGCTATGCAGAAAATCAAATCGGGTTGGCCTACCGATTCTGTGCCACCAAAATTTCTTTCAACCATCGCAACGGTACTGTTGGAAAGTCTGATTGACTTATTTAACAGGTCATTATCAAAGGCTGAGTTCCTGAAATTATGGAAAGCTTCCAGGATCAGGCCAATTTTGAAAAAATCCACAGCCGATCCCAAACTCCTACTGAACTATCGTCCCATCTTGTTGCTCTCCTATTTCGGGAAGATGCTGGAATCACTAGTAAACTAACAGCTTGTCACTCATCTTGAGAGCGACGGGCTACTGGATCCCTCCCAGTCGGACTTCAGAACTGCCCATAGAACAAAGACAGCACTGGTCGAGGTAACAGATAACATCAGGCTAGCTTTGGACAGAGGTCAGTCATCAATCCTGGTCCTTCTCGATCTATCTCCCACCTTTGACACCATCTCCAACAGCATTCTAGAAATCGGCTCCGGGAGATTGGTGTCAGGGGAACACCCTAAAATGTCTCAAGAGTTACCTAATAGACCAAATTACAATGGTATGGCTGGGAAGCACCATCGCTTGTAACAGACCACTTAAGATGGGAGTGCCACAGGGCTCCATCTTAAGCCCAACTCTTTTTAATCTTTACTTGACACCGTTGGCCAAGGTGATCAGATCTTACGGCTTTGATGTTGTATTGTATGCTGATGATATGCAGATCTTGGTCACCCTTGGCCTAGATCCAGCAGAAACAAAGCTGCGATATAAAGAATGCATGTCCTAATTTGATAGGTGGATGAGCACAAATCACCTTCAATTAAATGGAGGCAAGTCCGAGAATGTGCTTTTTGGCAAGGTACAGGAACACTGGTCTTATGGCCCCCTAACTTCGGCCCCTGTCCAACCCCAAAACAGACTGTTCGGAATTTAGGATTCCATATGCACAACAAACTATCAATGCAAAGTCAGATTAACCATATCATTGGCTCCTGTTTCGGAATGATGCGTAGTCTACGAAAGGTTTTCAAATGGATCCCTATTGAGGCCAGGAAGCCATTAGTCCAGGGACTGATAATAAACCACATGGACTATGTCAATGCTTTGTTGTCCTCAATCAATGAATGCCTTCTAACAAGGCTTCACATTTTACAGAACACCGCAGCTAGGCTGGTTCTCAACCTCCCGCCTAGATCCCTTTTGGCCCCCAGTCTGAGATCTCTACACTGGCTTCCAGTCAGAAAGCAAATTCAATTTAAGATCCTCTGTCTAATACACAAAAACATGTATGGAATTGGCCTGGGATACTGGTCCAAAAAGCTAAGCTGGTACCAGCCTCGTAGGACCCTGAGATCCAGCAATGAATCATTACTCACACCTCTCAGAATCCGCACCGCCAGAAGTGGGGGAAGGTCCTTTTCTTTTCTTGCCCCGCATCTTGGAGCAAACTGTCCATAAATCTGTGCACAATCACAGATCACAAATGCTTTTGCAAGAAGTTAAAGTCATGGCTTTAACATAGTCTTTCAGAGCTGTCTGCAAGCGCCATTAGACTTCCGAGTGATATGTGCGCTGAACAAATGTGCCTGATTTGAATTGATTTGAAAGTGACCCCTTGGCCAAAAACTAAAAAGAAATGTCATACTGTGGAACTCCAGCAGGATCCAGCAACCTTCCTGTGAGGTACCGCTGTACTCCCAAGAGAGTTGTACCACAGCACTGTGCAAGCTTCATTGGGTGGCGCCTGCATGGTCCAGCAGAACCAAGAATGTTACGTTTGATCACAGTACCAGTACTGTGGGAATATGTGGTGCAGTGAAAATTCATTACAGTGAAAATAAATAATCGGAGGTGGGTCTGCAGGGGATTGGCACTCGGAGGGTTGTGGCCCGGGGTTTGGGTGCAGGGCCTGCCTGTAGGCAACAACCTGTGCCTAACCACCTGCTGCACACTGCGGATGTCTGCGCTCAGCAGGGATCGGCCTTCCAAGGGGTATTGATATGTATAAATATATTCCACCTAAAAATACGCATCAGGTGCAGTTCTGCTTGAGAATTAAAACTGAAAAAATACTGAAATTCACAAATTATGGTTAAAAGCACAATCTGTAATTTGCACACCAGCTACACAAACCATAACTTTCACACCCAGTTCAGTGCTCATGACCTCACCCTTAATGATAGATGCAGAATTACAGATGCTGTAAATCCTCTTACAGAGGAGATAACCTATCATATTACACATACCACTTTTACAGAGACAAATAAGAATGTAGTATAATAAATTTGTTTTATTATCTGTTTTTGTTTAATTACATTTCGGTTTTAGAAGGTAAATGCCAATCATCTTGAAAAGTCTATTGAACAGTTTAGTTCAGTGGTGGCTAACCTAGGTACCATGGACTTCTGAAGGTTTGCAGTGCCTACTCAGAGGCCCTTCAAGTGTTTAAAAGAAAATAATATTAGTAGATTAAGCAAGTATTTGTTCAGAAAAAAATAAGCATTTAAAATTGAAAATTTGAAAACACTCTGTAATTTTGAATGCATTCCAAATTGAGGGCTAAATAGTAAGCTGGTATCCGTAGCTCGATTTGTGGGAGAAGTCTAGGTACAGCAAATTGAATCTTGTATGGATGATTTGTGGCCTTAATTGAAGCACTGTTATGCAATGACAAAAACAGAGCACGCACTAGGTGCAAAAAGACAGAGCAGTATCCTAGAGTGTAGAATATTCCTTCATCTTTTAGGAGTAAAAACACATTTTGAAAAGCTGCACCCTTCCCATTAAAATGTTGGTAACATATTTCATAATTTGCAAATTTGTTTACATGTATATTTTTTGTGTTGTTTTGAGGGTCCCCAGAAGTCAAAAGATACAGAACCTCTGGTTTAGGTAAAATGGTTTCTCAGTAATTGTATTCTATAAAAATGTCCTTCTATGAAATCACATGCAATTCTTTGCTGCATTTGACACAGTCTCCCATCCGGACTTAATACACACACTAGAATAACTCGCAAAAGGAGAGACTGCACTGGACTGAATGTCTTTAATCTATGTAGGGAAATACTGAATAATATAACCTTTTGAGTCACATTTCAACCTTCATGCTGATGTCTCTCAAGTCCCTACTGTTGCACCTCTACTTTTCAACAACTACTTGCTCGCTTTCCCAGACATCACCAAGACCAACCACGTTCCTTCTACACCTAGTATGATAGCAGCCAGATCCCTGCTAGCAAAAAACAAATCTGTAATCAACTGAAACTCAATGCATCAAGAACAGCTTTCCTCACTTGTTGTAAGTGGTAGACTATCATCCTTATGCCAAAAGAACCCAGTGTCTTGGATTTCCCCTGGCTGCTTTCAGCAAAATGAGTAAACTAAAATAGTCTGATATTATTTTTATTCCCTAATATCTCAGAGAAGCCAGGCAGCTAAATGCTCTTATATACAATGACTATCCCTAGGCCTATCTTTCCTTTTCTATGATCCTTTTACAAGTTTCACTCTACTATTACCTTATCAACTGGATATGTGAAGTCCCTACTTTTGCACCTCTACTTTTCAACAACTACTTGCTTGCTTTCCCGGACATAATCAAGACTATCTAAGTTCTTTCTACACTTAGAGACAGATTCTGATGCTGTTTGGAAATCATTCTGACCGAATCGGTTTGGGAATAGTTGCAACCGACTCGGATCGGGAGAGTTCGACCGACCGAATATGATGCATCCGGATGCTTTCAGATACGATTTGGTTGGACTCCCACTGACTTCAATGGGAGCCTATGTTCCAACCGAATGCATGGGCTCTCATTAAAGAAAGGGGTGGCTGGGGAAAACCAGGCATCCTGTGGTAGGCACCCCCTGGTGTCTGCACACTGTGCATGGCTGATAAGGGAAGCCCATAGGTACCCCCATGGTCCCGATTGGGAAGGCTCCAGGTGCAGGGGGGCCCGCTACAGGACTCCAAAGTCTGATTTTGACTGCCAATTCGAGTCAGATGGCATGATTTGGAAATGCTGTCTGAATCCAGCATCGTAATCGATCCTTCGGAAACGCGGCCCCAAGAGACGTACAATTCTGCTCCGTACGGCTCGGTCATTCCAAATGCCGTCGAGTTCAAATACGGGTTTTCCTAACACGTAACTCTCATTGTACTCTGTGGATCAGAAACCTTTCCGATTTGGTCAGAAAGACACATTCCTGATCCGATTCGGAAAGAGCAAATGTCGTTAGGAGGCCTTCATAACCGCATCAGAATCGGGCCCTTAGTGTGAAGATCCATACTAGCCGAAAACGAATATGTAATCAACTTAAACTTGAATACATCAAGAATAACTTTCCTCACCTGTTGTAAGTGTATACCATCATCCTTATGCCCAAAGACCCCATGGTCACAAATGTCCTCTAGCTGCTTTCAGCAAAGGGAGTGACTTCAAATTGTCAGAGATTATTTTCATTCTCTAATATTGCAAATAAGTTGATGCTCCTCTAAATAATGACCATCTCGAGGCAAAGCTTTTCTTTCCTGTGATTCTTTTGGCAGTTCCACACTACTATTACCTTAATTACCTTAATTACATCAACTGGATATGCCGAGCTGATCCAGTTCCACTGTATGCAGGTCACCCACGACCACTGCTGAACTTGTGACTTAAAATTAGACTCTAATATTATATCCATATCTTTAATGTCAACCGTAGTGCCCAATGATCCTTCAGAGGAGAAATGTGTTAATAAAGCATTACCCTAAATATGTTCTTCTGCTTGTCAGACATGACAAAATGGTGAGCTAGGTCTGCAGAGACAAGTTTGGAGCACCCCTTCCACCCTCAAGCCTGACACCCAATGTTTCCCGTGTGGCTCACACTATCACGGCTCTTGAGCAGTGCGAGTGGTGCCACCGCACTGGGGGCCACATTCTGGGGGCGCCGTTTGTGCATGCACTTTGAAAGCACGCTCCTCCAGGAGTTTACAGTACGTGCACGAACAGTGTTGCCTGGTTGGGCTTTGCTTATTCCCACTCAAATGGGCCACATTTTCCCATTTGTACACTGAAAAAGTTCCCCTGCTCGTTTGTCAAATTTGGGGTGATACTTGCCCGCCCCCCCAGAGGCGTCGCTGCCCACTGTAAATTCAGTGAGTGCCGGCATGGTGCTGCAGCTAAGGTGAACAGCCAGTCCTGGGAGGTGCAAGGGCATGAGAAGCAAGCAGCTATCAAGGGAATTGTGGGAAGCTTAGTTCACTGACGCCCAAAATTCCCCAGTTCCTTAAGTTAACTTGCATACTGCATGCTGGGAAATGGTGCAGCGTGCAGTGCTGGCCTGCTGCTTTCCGCTTTACTATCCAAGGGGCTTTCTGGAGTTATTTGTCCCCGGTGGGGCGGTTTTCATGCTACCTTCATACAAGGAACTTACGTCATTCTTCCAAGTTGCCTAAGAGTAGAACTGCTGCTGGTGCTTCGAAACTCGCAGGTAAGCACAGGCTCCTACTTGCACCGCATTAAGTTTAAGGCTCAGCATTAATTTTAAGGCTCTGCATTAAGTTTAAGGCTCTTACCACAGCGCTTAAAGCCCTCAATGGCACCAGGGCTCTCTATCTGAGGAAGACAGTTGGCTTTCACCATCCATCCAGAGCCTTATGTTCGGCCGCCTTGTCACTGGCCACGGTCCTGGCAATCAGACGTGCGCGGACCGAAGGTCGGTCCTTTAAAGATCTGGCGCCGTGGGCCTGGAATCCTCTGCCACTCGCTCTGAGAAAGAGCGATAATTTAGCCTCTTTCTGGAAAGAGCATAAAACGTGGCTGTTCTGTCTCTAACTCCTCCTCTGCCGCAGGGGTTATGCTGTGTTAGGTCTGATAGGGCCGGGACACTCTTGCCTAAGTAGCTGAGCGCTCAATAAAACTCCCGATAACATAACATAACATAACACCAATGGAATTTACATGTTGTGCGACAAAATAATCCCCCCCTCCCCAAACCAGCATTTTACTCTAGGCTCTTGTGTTTTTTCTATGTACAAACTTCCTCTCAAATGATAGTTTTTTTTGTCTATTTGCTCCATTGTTATGGATGCTTGTAAAATACCGTAGCATCCACCAATAATTGGCTGGCACGGATTCTCAACATGTTTATCAGGAATGCGCTGCATGTTTCAACAAACTAGTTTTATGGTGCATTAGTCCAGTTTGTTCAGTGAAAGTTAACTAAAACTACAATTTCCAGCATGCACGTGTTAAAAGAAAGCTTCGGAATGGAACAGCCTTTAGGCTCAGAATTTATTGAGGATGAGTGATGAGCAGGAATGTTTGAATTTTTGGGGATGGACAGGCAAATGTAAGGAATATTGGGGGAGAAACAACGAAACCCTGTGCAACGTGTAACATGAAGGTCATAAATGTGTATTCCATGCAGAAAGCTCAGTGGGTTACTGTGTTTGACATGGATATCTTTTTGCTACTTCTAGTTCGTGCATTATAATCCTTCTAAGACCTACAGGCAAACTGCAAGGCAAAGGATTAGAACTTTTTTCCTCCAACTTTTGTTATTCTAAGTTTGCTAAAAAAGGGTTCCTTTGGGTAGTGAAACATTCTTATTAGTATAGATAGCACCAGCCACTGAATTATGTGTTAAATCCTGAATTTGTATTTCTCCAGATGAAGCACTCTTAAAATATACTTCCCAGCAGCAGGGTGGCTTACCTTGTAGCACTTTTTAGGTCTTGCCTACTCAGCGCGCATGCGCTACATAGGAAAAAGACCTTTAGCCATTGATTGACTTTTGCAGGGAAAAACGTGCACACGTTGCATTGCTTTGAATGGCAACATGTGAATTTTTGGCGATTCCCTTGTGGGAGCGAGCTTTGAAACCATATAGTGCTCGCTCCCGCAAGGGAAACAGGCGTAGGCCCCCTCCTCTCTCCCTCCCCCCTGTTGCCTCCTCCTCTCCTCGTCTTTTTTTTTCTTCAGCGCGAGGCGCGCTCTTGTTTGTTTTAGAGACTAGACTGTGTTTACCTCAGAGCTGGCTCCAGGTCCTGATTAAATTGTTAGTGGTCAGGGAAGGCCAAAAATGCCGTAACTGGACTCCCTTTTAAACAAGCTGTTTTGTCATGCTGCCTCGACGATGATTTGGTGTATTAGGAAATTATTGTTAACAAACTAAATGACCTTGCAGAGACGAGGCCAGTCCTGTGGAGTGTTTATACCCCTCTCCCAGGATTTCTCTTAAGAAAGCTGGCTTCTTTTCTTTTTATGGTTTGTTTTTACAAGGCTTGCTCCAGAAACGTAAAGTGTGTCTAACATTAGGGGTCCTCCGAGACTTCCAGCATGCAAAGCACGCTTTCCTCTCTTTTAAGCCAACATTCATCTATGCTGAAATTCGTGTCTAATTTCGCGGAAGCAGAGTCGTAAGCGAAAATGTGAGTCTGGAATGTGTATTTAAAGAGTGAGCAACAGCTGACAGGATGAAAGAAGCATTCCATCTTCTGAACACTTTGCACATCTACCTTGTTGTGATAGCTAATGACTAATATAAATATCAAGGCGCATAAAGTGCAAATGAAGCCCTACAGCACTATGAAGCTGCACTTGTGTGGAATGAGGTGCTAAATGTAATCAAAGTGGGTCGATTCGCAAAGCTAAGTAGCTGCGTCCAATTCCAGAGTTAGGGGCCACCAAGTCCCGTCATTTTTTAGGAGTAAAAAAAAAAGAAACTGAGGGGAAAAAAGCTTTTTTTAAATGTAACGCACTGGCCTCAACCCAAGACATTTATTGTTTGGATATATACTTGGTGTTTCAGTAGCTGGATTTACAGACAGCAGGTTTGTTACGCTGGACGTTTAATTTAGTGTTCATACACCTGTAGGGCCTCCTGGTGATTAAGACTGCCGAAACCCTAAAGGCTGTTAGCTAAAGAAAGGAATATTTTTCGAAGATTTTCTTCCCTCATTTTCCCCTTTGGCACATCTACTATCAGTAGGAGATGTTGGTAGGATTAGATCAGAACACTGATGGACCCAGATAAGGACCATTGTGGTGGAGTCCTACCCCATTCAGCGGCCGTGAAAGCGACGAGGCCGCGCGGCCTATGCTTGTTTAGCGAGTCCTTGTGTCAGCAGTCCCTCTTCTTCTCCCACGCCCTCTGTAATTTTCATCCACCCCCTTCCACTCTCCATTGTGTTTCCAACCACCCCTCCTCCCGCTCTCCTTTGTGTCCCCCCTCCCTTTTACACTCCGTTGCGTTTTCAAATCACCCCACCCATTCCAATGTCAGAATCCCCGCTGACAAGCACTTAGAAACATCTGACGGATTATGCATGAAGCTGAATAAAGCACCCAATCACCCAACATCCGCAGTTGTTGCCTGTGTGCACGTTTGCCCTTTTTTTACTATTAGTAGGAACCCTCACACATTCTCGTGTCGTAAGCAGAAGCTGCGGACTCTTCTATCAGCAGGCACCTACGCAGCTTGTACACAAACCTTAAACAAGAGACAAGGTGACTTCAGAGCCACACCCCCATCTGTAGAGCTAAATCCCTCACCTGCCCTCCTCAGCTACAGAACCGTGCAAGGAGGATGTGGTGAAAAAGCCTGAGGTGCTGACTGTGGAACTGGGAAACCAGCTTTGAGTCTCGGCATCAGCTCAACATCCTGTGATTCTGAGCATATCATTTAATCTCTCCCATCCCTATAAACAATGAAAGGTGGCTGTGTAATGTAACTGGTGTTCATAAAATGTGCTCCAATACCTTCGGGTTGAGTTTGCGCACTATATAAAACTGCAACAAAAAAAAAACATTCCTGAGAAAATCTATTTCTTCTTTTATTACAGAATTAGAAACTTTAACAATAATTTAGGAAGGGCACAGTTTTTCCTTAATTGGTTCATCGCCGCTTACTGGACTTTTCTCCAGGTCTTGCAGGAAAGGTGTACTTTCATTTTTCTACACTGCTCCAGGGCACAGTATACTGGTGTATGCAAAGCTTAGCTAAAAGTCTACCAGAAGGGATGTCCACATGTAGGCCCATGACCACAAGATCCATGCCAGGATTTCAGTGTACCCACACAAAATAAATGGACATACCATGATATAATGGGAATTTATTTACTTAATTGGTGTGTATCCTGAATATCTGGTATGGGCCGGCCGGGCTCCCATGCTCCCGAGGCTACCCTTGTTTCACTGGTTCCTTCACTCTGCGTTTATAAATGCAGTTGTGCGGTTACTGATTCCTCACAGGAGATTGTTTGGGGTTTGGTCTCAAATACTATATACCACAGAACTGGGTATCTCTTCCAAAACAGAACAGAGTGCTGCGTACAGGCATATGGATTCTAAAGGAGCAGTTACAGTATTAAGATCACGACCCAAAAGTATTGGAGCGCTTTCACAGGAGCACCAGTTTATTACACAAGGCTGAATTACTTCTTATTTATATGCCAATCAATGCAAAATGTATCAAGGCGTTTCATTCAATCAACAGTGGTCTACCTCCTCGCGCATTGGTTTCAGCCCCTAGTACGAACTCACGCCCTCTAAATTCCTTGCCCTCCACCTGCTGGCCATTCATCAACTCGACCCAAAGGTATTGACCGCTTTTTTGGAGCACGTGTTACATTACACATTACTTCTTGGCTGTAGGCCAATTAATGCAACATTTTCTGAGGCAATGTATTCAATCAACATTCACCACCCATCATACAATGGTTTACATTCTTGCATATTGGCTTCAGAACCTGTGACGATCTCCCCACCCCTGCAGCCCACATCGAATTGCTTGCCCTCCCCCGGCTCACAATGCTAGGGAGCGTTGTCAAATTACTTACATTGAACAGTTTGGAGGAGTTTCTTGTCTGCACCGTGTGCCAACTCGTCTGACCAGTTAGGGCAGTGGTTCCCAAACTTTTTTGACCTGTGGCTCCCCTGACCTAATCGGCAGTTGGCCGTGGCTCCCCACCATTTTTTTACTGGTGGGTGGGTGGGTGGTGTGTACCTCCTGTTATCTTCCTTAAAGTATTTGGGACGCAATGAATGTATTATATTGGTTGGAATGCTTGAATTATTAATCTCATCCACTGGCTGCATCCCAATCCATCGTTTTTTTCCCCAACAGAGTACCTGGTCCCAAACCCTTATTTATGCCAGCTGCTGCTTTCAGTACCTTTTGGTACTGAGACGCGCTCTGAGAAAATGGAACATTGAGTTTGGTCTGTCGTAATCAGTATCCCCAGCCTTATTTTTACACTAAAAAGGTCTGTTCTTCCATCTGTGTGCCCATCTATATCCAAACATATTCATACATTTGCACACCTATCCACCATATCCTTCCGTCCATCATTTCACTCATCCATCCCTCCATCCACCCTTTCACTCATCCGTACATTATTCATCTACCCACCCTTTCACCCCATCCATCTGTACAATCATCCATGCATCCACTCTTCCACCCAGCCATCCATTCACTTACTCATCCATCCACCCATTCACTTACTCATCCATTCACCCAGTCATTTATCCTTCCACCCATTCACCCTTTCAGTCATTCATCCTCCCTTTCTCTCTCCATCCCCCTTTCACTTATCCATCTATCTACCCACCCATTTACTCATCCATTCATGAATCTATCCATTGATCCTATTACTCATCCATTCTTTCACTCATCCAACCATCCGTTCACTCATCCAGCCATCCGTTCTCTCATCCATCCACCCTTTCACTTCACTCATCTATCCATCCTTTTGTCCATCTACCCCCTTTCACTAACTCATCAATCCTTACATCCACCCTTTCACTCATCCATCCATTCACCATTTCACTTATCAATTCATCCATCAACCCATTCACTTGCCCATCATCTACCCTTTCATTCATCCACCCATCCATCCTTTCACACACCCATCCACCAATTCACTCGCCCATCAGCTGCCCTTTCACTCATCCATCCATCCTTTCACACACCCATCCACACTTTTACCCATCCATCTACCCTTCCACCCATAGATCTACCCTTCCATCCATACATCCATCTATTTACATTTTCTCTCATCCATACTTCCATTCATTCACTCATCCATCCATCCTTTCTTTCATTATCTATCCATTCCCCCTTTCATTCATGCATTCATCCTTTCAGTAATCCATCCAGCCATTCAGACATTCCTTCACTTATTTACTCACCCACCTGTTCACATTATGAGCTGAGCCTTTGTTTGCAGAGTGGCAGGCAGAAGAGTCCCATCAAGAATGAACTAAAGCAAGGGGTGGGCTGGTGGAGAGTTCACTATGCCCCTGCACATAGGCAGACTGAAAACGTAGAACGCATGCATGATGCACAGTGCCAGGATGTGAGGTTACTGTAACATGGTGTTGTTTCCAGGGCTTTAAGCGGTGTAAAAAAACTGGGGGGTCTCTTCAAAGGGGGTGTTTGACGTAATTAAGAGCGCAGCTTAAAACACCTAGGCTAAAAATATGCGCTTAGCGTAGTGTTCTGCCTCACTGGTAATATGTTGTCTCTGTCATTGCATCCAGATATATAATACAGCAAGTATCATTACACCCCAACAAGCCAGGACTATTGGCTTTGTCAATGGTTGCTAGTTCCTTAAAAAAAAAAAGGAGCAACCATGGCTTTTTTGAATACAATATTGAAAATACTTGAGTTCTAAAATGACAGGACAGTGTTCTTTTAAACTTATTTTACAGGCTTCTTTGAATGAAGTGTTTTCTGACGTTGCAGCGTGAGCGTTTTACTTTTTATCGTACAGAATGCCCTTCTGTACTCTGAGGCAGGAGGAGGCCGCCACATGGTGTCACACCCCCAGACTGCCCCATTGTCATTCAGTAAGTGGCAATCAGCGGCATACTGAATGACAATGGGCGGGAGGGGCTGCTCTTGTGCTCCTGGAGGAGTGCGAGGCGCCTCCAGCAGCAGGGGTGAGGCCTCTCACAGGGGAGCAGCGCTGCTCCCTGTGATGGCCAAAATTACAGATAGTGTGCGCGGAGCCCCTGGCACCTCATTACGGCGCACCGGGGCGCCGCCGCGCACAGTTTGGGAACCACAGAGTTAGGGGGTCTCTCGAAGAGCGTAATCTGCTACGGAGGAGTCCGAAAAGGGTGCGTTGAGGGAAGCCAGGGAATTCGACACGCAATTGGCACAATCTAGTAATAATAATAATGCTTTGAAATATAGTGCCACACGACGATCTTTTCTGCCACTTGTTAACTCTGTAAATAAGAGGCGATACCTTCGGGCAGTGTTTGCGCGATATAAAAATGCAACAAAAAAAAACAAGCATTGGCAATAGGTCTCACCGTTGGGATCTTATAAGTGTTTAGCCATGCAACAGTTGATGTTGTTGCACCAAGGATATTGTGCTGGATAACTAAACACTTATAAGGTCCCAAAGGCGAGACCTATTTGCAATGCCAATGCTTGTTGCCTAATGTAACATTTCCTCTACATTGATTCACACACTTGTATGATTCACTGTCTCTGCATAGCATTGGTGTAATGTTAAGCACTCTGACAACTCACATTGCGATGAGAGTGGTGCTATAAATAAAATAAATGTGAAAGATAGGCTTTGGATGAATGAGGGGCACTGTTATTTGGTGGCAGTGAGGAAATCTGTGGAGGAGGTTCTGTAGGCGCCAAGGCTTTTGCACCGGGCGCCACCAATGCAAAAGCCGGCCCTGCACACTATAAACGTCCACTCTACCAACCCTGCATACAAGCAAAGCTAGTGACAACCACACACCGACTTCTCTACACTTGGGGCCTCAGCAGTGGTGGCAACGTGCTCTACAGTCCCTAAATACAGTATAATATACTTTGTACCGCTTCGATGACATTGTTTTAGGTGTATTTCCACAGTACAGCTGTTTCAATTGTATTGGATCCTACATGCTTTTTAAGTAGACCTTAGGGATTAGTCGTTCTCTTGCCACCTCGAAAGTCCACATTGTGTTTTCCACACTTCTCCGAACAATCTCTAAGTATCGTTAGAATTCCATTCTTCATAAGAGATGGGAAATTCTCATTGTGTTATGTTTCATACTCAATCACTACCGGTTCTATAATAAAGTTTGTAAAGTTGACTGACTTTCAACGAAGACGAATGTGATGTTTGAATTAACAGTTTATGACGCACTAGACGTGCGTCAATAGCCGTGACCAGATATATTTAGAATATGTGTAAACATCTTTCTTGCTAAGTCCAAAAGTATAATGTTTTAGAAATCCAGTCTGGGCAGATGCAAAGTCTGCTGTATTTTCTGCAGGCCGGACTATCTGGCCTACCCAGTGGGGGATCAGTTAGAACAACAACATATGTTATTGTATTTATGTAGAAATGGGTTGTTGTTTTTTCTGTACTTGAAAGCTTTTGAAATATTACGAATTTACGTCCAGATTAAATTACAACACAGCTGGTTTAAAAGGTTTTACTAATCTATTTTTTTAAAAAAAGCAAATCTAATAACACAACCATTTCCGTGGGATGCCATTTAACAGAGCATGCATTTTCTCTACTTATTACGAATTTGCAGCAGTGTAAACTAATTCCCCATGCTAACGGATATGACCACCCTTCAGCCCACAGCCCACGCACAGAGGCCATTTTTTCCTTCATTTTATTAGTGCACATAATCCAATGGGTCATTTAGTTCTCTGCAAGCAGAGATGAGTAACCGGCCATATTCATTCATTTAAGACTCAGTTCAGGAAATGCGGGAAAATGACTTGTATTAGGTATTTGCAAATGTTCTTAAAGGAATTAGCCAAGTAAACATAAGCAAGGGCAGCAAGTAGGCACACGTGGAATTTCATTCACGCTGGCGTAATCGTGTATAATTTTGCGTAATGTCTGGAATTTCTCGTTACCAGTGTTAAGTTAAATGCTCGATATAAGCCACTACGCCACAATTAAGATATCATTTGAGTAAAATATAAATCCTTTGCTGGGAGCAGAGAAACAATGCGAATGACCTGAATAAGAGTTTCTGTCATTCATGCCACATTTGATTTTCTACTTTTTTTAGTGTAAAATTGAGTACTAGCTTCCAAAATGGACGCAAGGACACATTTCGTGTTAAAAAAAATAGCACCAAATGCTGGGGTTGCATTTGCACAATGTTTTGAGAATTTCCTTTAATTTCCGCAAGTAAAAGTCTGCGAATTTCACACAGACCTGAAGCGCTTCAACACCCCCGTCTGGGGTAAAAGCGCTATATAAATGCAAACCTTTTACACTTTTCTATCCCTCCCCAACCCTTCTCAATGCAAATAACAGACTAACATATCCACCACTCAAATTACTTTCATATTTCACTATACTAATTCAACACTAATCCTTATGGGTTTCGGAGTAGCATGCTACTTGCTGAAAAGCGCTTCAAAACACCATCAGGGGTAGCAAGCGCTATATAAATACAAACCTCTTTTAACCGCCGCTACCCTTCTCTATCCAAAATAACTGAATTACATATCCACCACGCAAATTACTTTCATATTTCACTAGACTAATTTTCAACACTAATCCTTTATGGGATCCGGAGTAGCGTGCTACTCGCCAAAAAAGTGCTTCAACACCCCATCAGAGGTAACAAGCGCTAAATAAATGCAAACCTCTTTTCCCTCTTCTATCCCTCCTCTATCCTTCTCTATTAAAATAACTGACTAATAAATTACTTTCATATTTCACTATACTAATTCACCCCTAATCCTTTAAGGGTTTCCGGAGTAGTACGGTACACGCCCCAAACAAATAAAGCGCTTCAACACCCCATCAGGGGTAACAAGCGCTATATAAATACAAACATTTTTTTCCCTCTTCTATCCTTCCACTGTCCTTCTGAATCCAAATAATTGACTAACCTATCCACCACTTAAATCACTTTCATATTTCATTATACTAATTCAACACTAATCCTTTATGGGTTCCAGAGTAGCGTGCTACTCGTCGAAAAAGAGCTATGATGCCTCATCAGTGGTAGTAAGCGCTATATAAATGCAATTACAATGCAATACAATACAATTGTATAGAATGGGCTTTTGCTCTATCCAGAGGAGTATTCCTCTCCCACGTCATGCTTTTGGCTATTTGTTGTATCATGCTTCCCTCCAGGAAATGCTTCCTTTGTAATGCAAGAAGGACTATGTTACATCTGAAAAGTACACATGCAGTTTTAACATCCAATTCTTTATCTCGTATAGGCTTTCACTACAGGAAGCAATCTTTTTTTGTGCTTCTTCCCCAACTTTGGCAAAACCAGTAGGGCAGAACTTAATGTTAGAAACTGCATTTGTGTATGCAACACATGTAAACAGTATTTGTAAGTGCCTGTTTAGGTCTCGTCCTACGCAACGCGCATGCGTTGCATAGGAGGGGACCTAATGTCATCGGTAGAGCTTTTTAAGCAAAAAAGTGCACTTGTTGCATTGCTTGCAATTCAACGCGTGCACATCTTGCTGATTTCTTTTCGGGAGCACGTGGCGCCATAAGGGGGCGCCATATGGTTGCAAAAAGGAAAGGAAATCGCCCATGCCCCCTCCCCCTTCTCCCACTTTCACTGCTGCGCCGCTTTACTGCCGCGCCACTAAGAGTAGCTTAAAAGTAATTAATTGGTTAAACAAGCCGGCTATGCACAGCTACCCACATCAATACACTGAGGAACGACAGACGGCCTCGTAGTGTAAGCCCCATTTACTAGATCGGTTTGCTTTTAAATAAAATATATCCGAGAGCTTTAAGTAAAAGATACCCACATACTGTGCGAGGGACGTGCCCTGACCCAGCTGATCCGTGCCTCCATTAAAAACACATTGGCAAACACTTTTCCAAAAGCCAGGCAGCTTTTAAACTTTAAAATATAAAGCCTCGTCATCTAAGAAGCACCAAAAGCGTGTTCCACGCATTCCGAAACATGCAAAGGCATAACTAGAATAACACTTCAAGCATATATGTTTACAGAAAAAAACTAAAGACTTACAGATTTGGGAGCCCAGGTCTTGTCAGAGACAACCCGGAGAGGGTGGAGGGATAGTCCCTTGCTTGTTTCTATGCCCTGGGCAGGGGTTCTGTGGAACCAAAAAGCCTAGACCAGCATTGTATTACTTTTAGGGAGTTACCATGGGGTAAAGGTGACGCAAAAGCCTCTATAGGATGGAGTGTGTAGACGGATGAGGGGGGAATGTTGCGCATTCCATTCTGCTCCCCACTCTGAATGTCTAGGCGCTATGTGAGGGTGAGCGCACCCAGCTGAAGGTTTCCCCTGCACCCACTGTGACCCCGCCCTTGGAAGCTCAGACTCTGACATCCAACAAGGACCACTGCACCATCCGTACATCCCTGGATCTCAGGCCTGGATCACCTTAGAACCAGTTTAGTGTCCAGCTCTAACTTTAGAGGCAAAGCCCCGGGGTGTGGCGTAAAGACCACCCATGGCCAACCACAGTCAGGATGGGCGAGCCTGTCCTGCGGCTGACGCGTTCCACGCAAGGCCGGATACAACACGTTTTATTCAACAACACACTGCATTGTGGGGCTTGTAGTTCGCATGATCTGTTCGTCATATTTTTGCATCTAAGGAGGCATTCTTTTCGAGGGGTTTTAGGTAGAAACTTCTGGAGGTCTGGAGGTCAGAGGTGAGCACTGTGTGTGCACTGTTATGGTGAACAAACATATCCTTTTTAGGTCTCGGCTAGCGTAGGCTGCGCACATGCGCAGTCTCGCTGGCGAGATTTTATGTTTCTTAGTAGCGAGGGTAAACCACGCCCCTCTTCTCCATTGGCTAGCTTCCTAAATGGCGGCCAGCTATTGGAGAAGAGGTTTTAGTAATGTCATTTTTTCCATCTAAGCCCCGTCTTTTTCGATTGAGGGGCGTGTTTTTTCGTTTCTTTCTCATTCTTCTCCATTGGCTGAAATGTAACAACAACAGTCAAAAACATGTCTGTTGTTTACATTCCATTCAATGGAGAAGAGGGGAGAAAGAAACTAAAAAACACGTCCCCAATCCAAAAAGGACGGGGCCTAGTGACAAATGGCGAGGATTTGTGCCCTGGTTAAAACGTATATTTTCAGACTGTTACCGTACATGCACTGTAGCTTGGTCCAAGCTAATTGAACTCCCTCGAAATACTTCTCAAAGTTATGCTTATAAAAAATTGTCCTGTAACTGGATTGCAGGGTGTGAGCCTCTCTGCGAAAGTGGAGACACACTGCATGGTCCGTCTCCTCCAAGTCACGCACGAGCAGACACCGAAGGCACCGCCCCTTGTAAGTGCGGGAAATGAGGAGGCCTAGCCCGAGCCAGCAGTTATCATTGACCCAGAACCGAGAGTCGGCTGGCCCCCGTGAACTATGATGAATGTGTCCGTCTAATGACACCAGGACACAATTCACTGCCCGCACTGTGCCTGCTTTCCATCCAGAGCAATAACGCAACCAGAGACACACACCTTACACCCGGCCGGAATCCCAGCAGGCAGAAGGTAACCCATAGATTCCCTGGCCTCCCCGGTCCCATGCACTGGAATTTACTACGCCTCGGCACAAGAAATCAATGCCCCCTGCCCTAGAACTTTCGCACTACCCCTGGTCACACAGTCACCCTCTGCACTGCCACGCCTGTCCCGCGGCTCTGTCTCCCTACTACTCCTGCCGCCTTCTCATTCCTTCCTAGCGCTCAGGGTCCTGTCCCTCAAGAGCTCGGGGTGGGGAGGCCCCTCAGGCTGTACCACCTCGAGAAGGAGGGAGGTACGTGCGCAAAAACACAGCCCGTGTGGAACGTATTGTTTCCCAAAGCTCCCCGCTGAACGTGCTCTTCACAGCACAAGGGTTTCTACAGGGCGTGGCGCGCAGTATAGTTACATCCAAACCTCCCCAAACCCAGCCTTAGGCCTTCCCGAAAGCATGGGCAGGCGCAGCCAATTCACAGTCTTGGGGGGAGGAGGTAGCAGGTGGGGAAACCTAGAAACATTTAAATGACGTCCCTCAGCTGATTGTGTTTTCGTTGTTGGAAACGCCGCCCGTGTTTTGAGAACCCATTAGGAGAATGTGCTGGGTAGCTTGCTGCACCCCGTGATGATAAGGAATAAACGTGAAACACTGCACCAAAGTCGCCATGTAGCAAGGTCGGACTAGCATGCAGGGCAATCTGCCAGTGCCTGAATTGAAGGGTTGACCTGACAGATTAGTGTATGCCTTGGGTTGTGTTTTTGGGCGGTTTGTGGGCCTGTTTTATGGTCTGCCCTCTGCTGCCCCTTTTTTACTGCTGATTTCTCTGACATTACCATGCGCATTCCCTAGGGCAGGCACAAATGCAAGCAGCTCCTTTCCTTCCAAAGCACACATACAGGGAGCCCATTGCACACTGTGCACGCTGCTGTGATTACTCTCCCATGCATAATTGATTGTCGCTGCTGGGGGTAAGGAGACCGTCTCCGCGAGAGCCATGGACTGTCAGCGCTGCAGCTGGAGAGACAAGGGTATTGTACTGGTGTTAATTGCGCTTGTGACACCTCGCCCACTCTGTTTTTGAGCCAAGAGACGTGTATTTATTTATTTGTTTGTAAGCTCCGCAAAGGAATTCTAGCACCTTCTTTCTGTGAAGAGTATGTAGCATTACAGAACATAAGATACCATGGTTTTCAGGTAATAAAACAGTTAGCTTTGATAAAACGATTCAGAAAAGGGGGTGGTGATGAACAGAGTGTCTGAATTAAGCAGACCACTCTTACCCAGTCCAAAGATCAGGGCTTGATCCATCACCGTTATTTAGCTCACTGCACCATCCCAGCTCGGGACCTGGCTATATGCAAATCAGTCTGTCCCTGGCCCAGTGCATCATGGGAACAGGGCAGACCAAACTACCAAGCCAATTCTTCACCGGAAAGGAGACAAGCTTTCGGGGACCGGTTTCTGGCATTTCAGCCGTCATCGGTGCAGTGAGCTAAAAAACGGTGATGGATCAAGCCCTGATCTGTTGACTGGGTATGAGTGTTCTGTTTAATTCAGATACTCTGTCCATCACCACCCCCTTTTCTGAATCGTTTTGTCCACCATAAGCGTGGAAGGGTATACTCAGATGTGAGTCCCTTGCTCATTGCACCATCAGGATTCAAGCAAGCCGGGCCGAAGACAGCTGTAATGCCAGAAACCGGTCCCGGAAGCTTGTTTCCTTCCCAGTATAAGAATTGGCTTGGTAGTTTGGTCTGCCCTGTTCCCATGATGCACTGGGCCAGGGACAGACTAATTTGCATGTAGCCAGGTTCTGAGCTGGGATGGTGCAGTGAGCTAAAATACGGTGATGGATCAAGCCCTGATCTGTTGACTGGGTATGAGTGTTCTGTTTAATTCAGATACTCTGTCCATCACCACCCCCTTTTCTGAATAGCTTTGATAAAAGGCATTGAGGGATGTCATGAGTGAATGTTTCTTGGGACTGAGCGATTTTAATTTCAAATTCATTCGATTCAATCTGAGGGGTATTCAACTTGTTTAATTGATGCTAACATTTGGCCGGTAGTGTTGGAAGAGTGCTGAGTTTAGATACTCAAGGACAGGACCTGAAATGGACAGTGATTCACAGCGTAGAGTCATTCATTAAGTTTGTTAAACTCCCTTATCTGGTTCCGATAGCATCTACATCTACATTTGGGAGGGTTGAAAGTATGCATATTTTCAATCTATATAGGCAATATTTATATACTACCCTCACCATGCGCCCTTTGCTACTTTACGTTGGAAATCCGTGTCCCCAGCTCACTGCGTAAGTACACCCACCCCCTCCCCGGTAGGAGATACTCAAATAACTCCTCAAATGTAATTCCTATTTAGGTTCTTAATTTCGAGTTGTGGAAACCATTTACTTAGTGCTCTGGTTGGTGGAAATGTTTATAAGATGTTAAATATAACAAAAAATGTTTTTTTTTAAAACTCCATTTAACTTTCCCGTACTTTTCCGATCTCATCGCACAAACTGATTTGCTTGTATTTTTAGGTGAAAACATATATGTACGTATTAAAAAAAACGTAATTGTGATTTGTAGGGATGTTTTAGCTTTACAACAGCACAGTGATGAACTCTAAATGACTAAATTTGGTCGGAGTGACTGTGAAAGCCTTGGAAAACTTCAAGCACTTAAATTTCTCTAACAAAAAAGAGGCTCAAATGATTAAGTTGATGGCGACCAGTTCTTACACTTTCCTAGTATTGTATTGTAATTGCATTTATATATGGCTTACTACCCCTGACGAGACGTCGAAGTGCTTTTTCAGCGAGTAGCACGCTACTCCGGGACCCATAGAGGATTAGTGTTCCTGCAATTCACCAATAGTGGCAGCCTGTCTGAGGGATACAAGAGGTTATTCATGGAATATATGCTTTTCCCTCCTACACTGCTGTATGTCTCTTTTTCTCTGCTTTGTACACCCCACCATCTACATGCCCCACTATTTACTAGTTTCAAAGAGGTTGTCGTCTCCACCCTTAACTTCTGAAGACTTCTGGTTTTCCAGATTTGGACCGTTCATAGACTTACAGGATTGAAGTACTCCATCTCAGAATCCCTGGGAAAGTGTAAACAAAGCACTGATGCAGAGCAAGAGTTTGTAACGTCATTGATGGCATACTCACCTAAACTACCATCAATGAGATGGAAGCACTTTGTACTCCTCTTTCCCAGAGACTACCTACTGTGAAATGTAAACGACAAGAGAGTTAAGGCCAGAGAAACCTTGACGGGCTCTGCTTTCTCAACTGCTTTCTCAACTGCTTTTGGTTTTTGGACTCGAACATTTTTCTATGAGAAAATAAATGATATCACAGTAAACATCCAGCATATTTCTTTCGCTGTACCGCCAGCCCAGGCCATCAACTGTGCGGAAGTGTTTACCTCATTTAAGCCACTAACGGAAGACCATGCTCTATCTCTGTATCTGAAATGTAAATCTGGCTCTCCTTTGGACCCTGCCCCAGCCCTTGTCCTGAGTGACTTAGCACCAATACTGATTAAGCCCCTGCTAGATATCTGGAACTCTTCTTTGCAGTCTGGTCTTTTTCCTTCTTTATGGAAACAGGCACTGTTGATACCTATTCTAAAAAAAACAGGCGCTGACCCATCATGTTTTAACAACTACCGCCCCATCTCACTGCTCCCCAAGCCCGCAAAAGTGTTGGAGAAAGCGGTACAGGAGCAGTTGTCTGAATATCTAGAAACTAACCACCTCCTTCATGACACTCAGTCAGGATTTAGGCCTGATTTTAGCACAGAATCAGCTCTGTTGGAAGTGTCTGAATCTATCCGCGAGTGTGTGGATAGGGGCGAGGAGGCCATGTTGGTCCTCCTCGACCTATCCGCTGCATTTGATACCATCTCACACGACACTCTACTGAATCGCTTACAGGAGGTGGGTGTTGGTGGAACTCCCCTGGCTTGGGTGAAATCTTTCAGGTCAGGTAGATTTCAACAGGTTTCCCTCGGACCCTTTGTTTCCTCCAAAAAACCATTGAGATGGGGGGTTCCGCAGGGATCTGCCCTTAGTCCTCTCTTATTTAATGTATACCTAAGGCCTTTGGTGGAGTTAGTCCAGGCATGGGGCGTCAGAGTGATCTTTTATGCTGATGACACTCAGCTTGTGTTTTCTTTTAAGGATCACTCTGACAGCTCCATGGCACACTTCCGCCTCTGTCTGGTTAACATCGCCTCATGGATGTCCATCAACAATTTAAAATTAAATACTGACAAGACTGAGGTGCTATTTTTTAATCAAAAATCTCCCATCCCCTCCAATATTTGGTGGCCATCTCAACTCAATCCCCACCCTGTGCCGGTACAAGCTGCCCGCAACCTGGGCTTTCAATTTGACACAGCACTGTCCTGCAAGACCCGAATTAATAAGGTGTCATCAGCTTGTTTCGGAAAACTCCGAATGATTAAAAAAATCATTCCTTTTTTACCTTTCGAGTCCCGCAGAGCAGTAGTACACGCTCTAATTACATCTCATCTGGACTATTCTAACAGTCTATATGTTGGCACCCCTGCATATCTCATTAATCAGCTGCAACTTGTGCAGAATTCAGCGGCCCGGCTGATCTGCAACATCCCTTACCGCCACTCGATCTCACCCCACCTGGCCAAACTCCATTGGCTACCTGTGAGATATCGCATCCAGTTCAAGGCCTTGGTCCTTGCCTTTAGAGTTCTCAATGGCCGTGGCCCGGCATTCTTAAGGCTCAGAATCAGGCGATCTCTTGCCACAAGGGATCTTAGATCCAACCATCTTGGGCTTATGTTCTGCCGACGTTTTCGTCTGTCTCGTACAGGCGGTAGAGCATTTGTCGTAGCCACTTCCAGATTGTGAAATGCCCTTCCAGTAGAACTCAGATTCCTTTCATCCGAGGTTGCTTTTCGCAGGAAACTCAAAACCTGGTTTTTCTCCCAGATCTAGCCTGTTGGAACTCTCTGTTGGACCCTCTAGGACTACACACGTTGTCAGCGCCGGGACACCCCCGTTGGGGGTAGCTGTTCGCGCTCTACAAGTGACTAAATAAATAAATAAATGTCATTCCTTACAAAATTGAATATTGTTTGGTTGACTGATTTATATTAAGAATGTATAAAATGAAAAAGGATCTTTAAAATAATTCACAAACCGAATTACTGTTTTGTTGTGGGTTTTTTTCCTTAGTTATTTGTATTTGTAATTGTTGGTAATAACCATCGGATGAACATTATAATAGATGACAGATATATATCATACAACTGATGTTGTGATGAGACAGATAATTAATATTTTTTGTTCTCATAATTAATTTTCTTCAAGAAAACACCTTGGCATCACTTTTTTCGTAATTCATTATTCTCACCCAGATGCCTTTTGGTTTACCGGGTACCCCCTGTTATTAATAATGTTAAAAACCTGTGTCTGATAGAAAGTCTTTGCTAATTGTGTTCGAAAGATGGAAAAGTTAAGCAGGAGGTTGATGCTTTCCAAGGCTACTAATCTGCAGATTATTGCTGCACCAAATCTTACACACGTAGAAATTAAGTGCTTCTTTGAATTTAACTCATGCTAGTCGTTTTGTTAATATCACTGCAGGCAGTAAAAAAAAGTTTGACAAAATCCTTAAAGGTGAACAGAATTTAAATCTCTTTCATAGATATATATATAATACATGGTATTTTAAATAGAAAGGTGGAATGACTACACCAAGAATTAGCACTTGGTAAAGCCAATAAGTCTCGCCAATGAGAGCTGTTGGCTATGGCAATATTGTGTAGCCATGCTGTACAGAAGCGTGGATGTTTTGTAGTGTGGCTACAACTCATTAAATAAAAGCACTGTAATACAGCCAGGGCTAATGCGTTTTTTTTAACAAAAAATACATTTAAAAAATACTATAGCACTGGAAACCTCAGAGCCTTTTAAAAAACTAGTTTTAGCCGTGCTGCACAGCAACCATGCTGTGATGCAGAATTTCTACAAATCATTGCCAAAGTTGACCATGCCAATTCCCAGTGCTCATCGAATATTAACAAAACGTAGTGGCTGAGCCAATAGTCTCAAGGGTGAGGCCTTTGGCTTTTACCAATGCTTGTTTGTTCAAGTTGCAGACGTGTATAAAAAAAGAAGCACCACCCATGTTGAGTGCCTGGCCCAAGTTGAGTGAATGGCCCAACTATGATCTTGAGGCACCAGCAGGTCAGTCTCTGGAAGAGAAGCTGGCAGGCATCAAGTCATGTCTCCAATAAGCTTTGTTAAAAGCACCAACAAAAAGCTTTCGAGTACAACCACAAGCCATTTCTAAAACTGTGTTTGTTCGTTTGATCCCTGAAATCTTTGCAACTTTGAGCACGGGATCCTTGAAAGTCTGCGGCCTCTTGCATTAATATGGAGAGCGAGAATCCAACAACTGCAAGCTAATCACTTCTCAAGCTTCTAAACACTTTAATGCATTCTTCAGATAGCATGTTCCTTCATGAATAGCAGGCATTTGCAATACAATAGGTCTCGCATTATTAACGTTTGAGCTATTGGTATTGCATTATTTAGCAATGTCAATAGCTCAAACTTAAATAATGCGAGACCTATTGCATTGCAAATGCTTGTTTTACATATGTTAACACATTGTCGGAAAGAGGACTGTAGTTACCATGAGTCACATTGGAAGGTCAGGGGGGCCCCTTCAACAGAATGCAATTGGACTTCATTGAGATGCCAAGGTGCAACCACTTGAGGTACATCTTGGTGGTGGTGTGCGTGTTCTCAAGGTGGGTGGAGGCATTCCCGACCCGCAGGTGTGACACACTTACAGTAGCTAAGTTGTTGTTGAGGGAGCTTGTCCCTCGATTCGGGATTCCAGCCTCTTTGAAATCGGACAGTAGAACGTATTTTCATAGCAAAATAATGAAGATGCTTTGCACAGCACTGAACATTGATCAGAGACTCCATTGTAGGTATCGTCCAGAGGCTACTGGAATAGTGGAGCAGATCAATGGGACTTTGAAAGCTTGAATGGCAAAAGTGTGTTCATCCACGTCTCTGAAGTGGCCAGATACCTTGCCCTTGGTGTTGATGAGTATGCGCAGTACCCCAGACAGGAGAACGGGTCTTTCACCTCATGAAGTGTTGATGGGAAGGGTTATGAGGTTGCCAGCGGTGCCAGCAGCGGCCCAGAATCATATCACAGATGATCTGATCCTCGATTATTGCAAGGGACTCGCTGATGTTGTCCGTTCTGTGTCTCATCAGGTGCAGGGTGCTGTGGTCCCGGCATCCAGTGATCTCTGTCACGACCTGAGCCCGGGAAATTGGGTGTTGGTTCGGAAGCAAGTGTGAAAGAGCTGTTTGGATGCTTGGTGGGGAGGCCCTTACCAGGTCATCCTAGTCACGAACACTGCTGTGAAGTGTGGGGGGCTGCCGAACTGGATACGTGCTTCTCTACGAGTTTCAGCACCCTTGGAAGAAACAGCTCCTATCCTGAATGAAAATTCAGCTGATGTGGCAGGGCCACAGGAGGGGACAAGCCAAGCTGTGAGGGTGTCTGATGCAGCCGGTTGCTCACAAGATCAGGCTGAGGGGGGTCACAACTGCAGCTACTCCGAAACTGACTCCGAAAGGGGAAGTTACTGTGAAAGTGGTCCAGAGTCAATCTCAGCTAAAAAAAAGTTGTGAGCAGGTTGTGCAAGTAGAAGGTGCAAGAGCCATCAGAGCAGAGGAACAGTGGCCGGAGAGACAAATGCGACTGAACTTGAGACTGGTCTCTGAAAAGAGACCTTGCTTCTGTGACTGAGGAATCTGAATCAGACGAAGGCGAAGAAGGGCAAGCTCGTGGAGGTCTAAGGAGGTCAAGACGAACGAGGTTGCCTTGTCGGAGGTACGCGACTCCTGAGTGGACTTACATTGTGACTGATGCCAGGAGTTTTGAGATTGGGGGAGGTGAGGGCAGTGATAATGATCAGTACCAGTTCTAATACCAAGTTGGATGTGCTGTTGTTGATACCAGGACCCTCTGTTCTTTGAGCTGTCTGTTGCCGTTGGTGTGCTCTGTGTGCCCAGCTGACCAAACCAACGGATTTCTGCCTCAACACCTCGCGGTACCCGCTTCGCGGGACCCGCTTCGCGGGACCCGCTTCGCTGCCAGGACTAAGGGCCGAGGACCACTCAGGGCGCAGTAAGGGCCAAGCAGGGCTGCGAGTAAGCGCAGGGACTAAGCATGGGTGAATTTTGCGAATCTCGCGTTCGCGAATTTTGCGGATTTGCGAATTCGCAATCCGCAAAATCCGCGAATTCTCGCGAATTTGCGGATTTTTTTTTTTGTGTTCGCAAGTGTTTCTCCCAGTTCGCGAGGATTTGGTACTAGTTCGCAATTGCGAACTTACTTGTCGGCTCGCAACGGTCGCGACTATGTTGTTTCTACGTCTGGTTCATCATCACAGCCTCCCAGCACCCTCTGTTTCACCACTGGCACCCTCTCTTTGACCCATGCCACCCTCTGTTACATCAATGCCACCCTCTGGTTCATCATCACTGTAGAAGATGGGGGGGGAAAGCAAGCCCACCTGCCCTGCTTGAACTGACATGAATTAATTTGGGGTTAGTTTATTAACAACACCTGCCCTGCCCCAACTGACAATAATGAATTAGGGGCTAATTAATGTGTCACTGAAAGAATTTCAAGTTCCAGCCTGGCACCTGCTTGTCTGCTCCTTTAGCTGTAAATCAGGACCTTTGTGGCATACAGTTAAGGTCAGAGCAGGGTCACACAATAGTTGCAAGCAGGCAACCGACTTCTGGAGGGCCCCCTCAGGAAGCACTACAGAGAATCGTTACAAATCATGAGGTTGACCTTTTGCACCTGCTCATTGCTTTTGCTTTTGCTAAAATCGTTTTTCGTTTTTTTCGCGCTATTCGCGGTGCGCGGCGTCGTGCGAAACCGACCGCGGAAGCCGCCAATTCGTGCGAATGAGCATTTTATTTTTTTGCGGCTTGTTGTTTCGCGAGTTTTTTTGCAGTATTCGCGAGCCGCTTGCAGCGCAACACGCGAATTTACCCCAAGGTCGAGTACGGGCGCGGCCATTTTGTTTGCGTGACGTATTTCCGTTTCCGCCCGCTATGTATAATCTCGCGCAGTAAGCGCATTGCGAGTAGAGGTTTGCACGAGATCGCGCGGGAAATCTAGAGGTTCGCACGAGATCGCGAGGAAAATCTTGCGCGAACTTACTTTCGCGCTCGTGAACGGGCGCCAGCCATCTTGTTTTTCATTCATTTCCTGTGTCTGGGCATGGTGTTTAATCCTCTTGGTATCTTTGCCATCCTTTGCTTGTTTTCAGTTTTTTATTTACGATTTTGCTTCTTATCTATCCCTCTCTTTTCCTAGCTGTATATTTTTGTCTTTTCTGCTATTTTTCTTTACTTTTAAACTACTTTTTTAAACTCTTTTCTTTTCTTCTTCCCTATCCTATTCTTTCTTAATTTTCTACTTCTTCCTACCTTACCTGCCCAGACCATGGTCAAGCCAGGCGCCGTGAAGCTGCCCAGGCACTTGAGGGCCGCAGCGGCGGCGGGGAGTAGTGCTGGACCCAGTGCCAGGACAGTATGCGGGAGATTGAGGGGGGAGCAGGTGACGCAACGGGAGATATTCAGCCCGGAGGAAGTGGGCGCGCTGGTCTACTTCGTCCAGCGCCGCCTGCCCAGGACCATCGCGGGAGGCGGCAGGATCGCGGCCGGCTGCTACAACATGCGGGAGCGCCGGAAGCGGTGGGAGAAGGTGTGCTGGGCCATATCCCACCTCTACGGGGTCCAGCGCACCTACAGCCAGGTCACCCATCGCTGGACGGACCTCCTGGACCGCGAGCGCGACCTGCTGGACCAGCTCGGCTTGGAGATCCCCGGGCTTGGTGAGTAGTAGTAGCCATTTAATCACTCACTACTATGATGTTTTCTCCTGCTCTGTGTTGTTGTATTGCAAATATTTGTTTTTTACATGGAGCAAGCCAATAATGCCGCTGATGACGATTACATTGTAGTTAAATTATATTTCAAAATCTTCTGTGCATTTCAGGTGCACTGCTCTCCTTCTCAGTGGCGTTGCTACTATGCTTATTTGTTTTCTATTTCGTGGTCTCATTGGCCTGAGTAACTATTATGTATGAGTGTACTTTACAGAACTGCGTAATGCTAGACACTAGGGGGCAGATTACATTTACAAGCCCCTTGCGCCACGTTTACGTTGCCTTGCGTGACGCAGCAGCGGCGTAAACGTGCCGCATCCCTGCGAGTCATTTACAGCATGACGCATCTAGGGAGATGCGTCACGTTATAAAGCCATGGCCCTGCACCACAATGGGTGCGTTCCTAGTACGCAGGGTGGGCGGTCCGGCGGCTGTGCGCCTCGCAAAATTGCCTGCGTGAAATCTACAAGATTTAACGCAGGCACTTCTGCGACGCTGCTACGTCAATTCAATTCCTTATGTCTGCTCGAAGCAGGCGAAAGGACTGACACAGCATCTTAAGTATTGGGTGGCCCTGAGCATTACTGGAGTTGCATTGCGTTGGCGACGTGACTCCAGCGATGCGCCGCTCTTACGTGACGAGATGCGTCACGCAAGTGCCTACCCTTGCGCCAGGGCACGCCGCATTGTAAATGAGGCGCATCTGCCGTGTCGCAAGGGTAGTTTTGCGTGACGCATTTGATCTGGCGCATCTCTGGAGATGCGCCAGAACGCGTAAGTAAGTATGCCCCTAAGGGGCAGAATTGCAATTACCGTCGCATCCCTGCAAAGTAGCAGGGATGCGCCATTAATTGTGCGGCCCGCTACCACCACCAAACATGGTGCGCCGTATTTGCAATGCGGCGCACCATGGGCCCAAAACGTCACCGAAGCTTTACTGCTGGAGTTGCGTCGCAACGATGGCGCAGCTCCAGCAATACTCTGGGGTACCCTATTTCCCCAATGCTGGGTCAAGCCGTACGTCTGCTTCAAGCAGGTGCAGGGTTTGTGTGACGCATCATTGTCCTAAAGGTGACTGATTGAAATTTTGTAGATTTCCCTCAGCCACTTTTAGGATGTGTTCCAGCGCAGGAATGCCCTCCCTTGCGCCGGAACGCCCCCTGATGGCGCAGGGCTTTATAACGGGATGCATCTCCCAAATGCGTCACGTTGTTATAATATTATATGCCTCACCATGGCGCCCTTTTTTGTTTAGCTGCTGCGTCACAAAAGTCACGCAAGAACGGCGCAAAAGAGCCGCAAGGGGCTTAAATCTGCCCCTTCCTTTGTACCCCTGACAATAAGAAAAATAGTGGCGGTGGATTGATAGTTTGACTATTTAAATGACTGGTAATGTAGCAGGCAACTGTTAGTGTTGTCACTGATCTGACTGAAATCACAATGGAGTTTGTCTGTCACTTTGCGTCTTGCCTGCGGACTGCTGCCTGCCAGTCCTAGGTGAACGTTTCAGTACTTTGTTTAGTGAGTTACATGACTTTCGAAGTCACAGGTCCGCAAATAAATGAAAACTAACCCTAATCAATATAATTTCGCGGAAATATTTTGTTATTGTTCTTTTGAAATGTTTGATTTGGTTGACATTGACAAGCAACAATCATCCATGTTTTCTGTTCTTTCTTTCATGTTGTACATCAGCTCCCCCCAGGGGCGAGAGGAGGACACAGGAGCAGCAGGCGGCGGATGCTGTTCAACAGGGCCAGGATCGGGCAGGCGAGGGCTCCTCTGCTGGCCCCAGTAAGTTTTCATTTTAGACTAGTACCTATTTTTCCTAGCGTTCCTCATTTGACTTTTTTCAAAATTGTCTTTGATCTTCTTGTAGACTGTATCTAAATTCTTATCCTGCCTCTACTATGACTCCCTGTGGTATTACTAGATTATTCTTATTAGTCTGTCTGTGTAGCTAACTAAGATTGCACGGTTGGCGAAACTCCCATGATTCTAGTCAGCAATAGCTCTATCAACTTAGTGCAGTCCTCTGGGATTGTCCATAATGTCTTTTGAAGTGTTCTATCTGGACTCATGCTTGCAAAAATTGCAAAACCTTTCGCTCAGTCACTCTAGTCTGGACCAAAAAACACAGATTGTATTTAAGTTTAAAAGCTTTATTAAAAGTAAACACATTTATTAAAATGAAGTCATAATAAAACTAAACGTTTAACTGATAATGGAAAAGTGGTTAGTGCTGACGATTAATTGAAGACATTTCTTGTGGTCGAGCCGAGCTCTCACCTGGTTTCAACTTGATCTTGTTGTTAGAAGTCCATCTTCTGTCTGTGTGGAGAAAAATGGTGCGTGTTAAAAAAACAGCCTTCATCAGTTGTGCCAAAAAGTGCAGCAAGACAACCTTCCCTGGTAAAAGGGACATTTTTTTTAACTTTAAAGTAGACAGTCACAAATTACATTGTTTTCACATGTCTTCATTCCTAGACCAAAGACTAGTGAGTGCTTTATTCTAACATTCTTAAATGTACTCTGTAGGTGGAACATCTGGTGGCGGGGCCAGTGTGGAGGTGGTGGTGCTCGACACGGAGGCGGAGGGCGATTCTTCAGGGGAGGAGGCGGCGGCTGTGAGAGTTGAGACGGTGGTGGTGGCGGCCAGAGGTAAGCTCTTATATATTCCTTACTTATTGAGATTGAAGACTAGCTGGGAAGGCAAGAATATGAGATACATGGCTGGGTGAATGATGAAGCAATGATGGGTGGAAGGACAACAGCCTGGGTGGGTGACACAGAAACTGTATGTGTCCATATACCTGGATCATGCTACTATCTGACTCTTAGATAGCATATGTGTATCTAGAGCAGGGGTACTCATAGTACGGCCCGCGGGCCGGTGGTGGCCCGGCAAGCCTTCCTTGGCGGTGCGCAGACCTTGCAGACAATCACTGCTCCCCCGGCCCCCACAGAGCAGAGGCTTTTTTGTATTTCACCTGTTAGCGCCCCTGCATCTCCACTCTGACAATCACTGCTCCCCCAGCCCCCACAGAGCAGAGTGGAGATGCAAGGCCACAAAGAGGTGAAATAGAACAAAGCCTCTGCTCTGTGGGGCCGGGCAAGCAGTGATTGTCAGGGTGGAGAAGCAGGGGCGCTACAACAAACAAAGCCTCAATAATATGTTAATGGTCTTTTAAAGACCTGTTAAGTACTTTGGTGTTGTTGTCTGTGTGTGCGCGTTGAGGAAGCGGTCTCAACCCGGGCTGAAGGCTGACACAGATAGACACACACACAGTGAGATGACAGAGGTGGAGGGCAGGAGGGAGAGAGAGATGGAGAGGGAGGGCAGGAGGGAGAGCAGGAGGGAGAGAGATGTATGTAAATGCTGGGTCTGGTGGCTCAGTGGATGAGGGCATTTGCTGCAGGGACCTGTGTGCAACCTCATGGTCACAAGTTATCGTTTTGCTTTAGCCCCGCCCCCTCTGACTCCGCCCCCACCAGTGCGGCCCTCTGCCACAAACTACACTGTAAATTTAGCCCCTGAGAGAAAGTTTGTGAGTACCCATGATCTAGAGAGAGTAGACGGTCAGTGGATGAACTAAGTGTAACTTTGAAGAGCATGTAACACTGCACCCGCACGTCCGTTCCAGTGTAGGAAAGGCGAGGAAAAGAAGTTTTAATTTTGTCCAAATACTACCATCAATAGTAGCAGTAGTTTGTATTGCAAGCACAGCATAGATCCGGTTATTACGGTGGCCACTCCCTACCTCTCTTAATAAGTTTAGTAGTACTCAGTCATTCATGTGTGGATGTATCACTGGTCACTCAATAAAAAGCAAAGCACCTAAAGTCATCCCATATATAAGCAAAAACATCCCATGTGAAGTGATAGATAATCAGATTATTTATCTTCTTCAATTTTCCATTTCTAGTACTCATTTCCACTGTAGGGTGAAAGTTAAATTAATTAAGCAGTAGCCCTTGAGTTGTAACAGAGTATTCTCAGTGCCACCCGTAATAGAAAAGTAAGAGCTTCACCACCTGCATGTACTGGACGGGTACAGTAACGCAACGCAAGTCTAGGTCACTCCTCATGGCGTGCGTCTCTTTTTCTCGGGTGCAAGTTTACTGCGCTGGCATTATGCTGGCTTGCAGAAGATAACGTAAAAATTTTCCTAAACAAGAGACAAGAAGAAGAATAAGACTGGTGTACTTTCATAGTCGACTCCAATGGAAGTCCATAGTGCTCGTAGAATTTGTTCCTTAAACTCCCACTAATGTTAGAGCAAGGATGAAGAAGTGTGAGGTTAGATAGATACTGGCCTCAATAGTTATGTAATGCGCTTGCAAGTTGCTAGTTGTAGTGCAACACAAATTTCTGCTGAATGATTGAGTTAATCTTAAAGAGCATTGGTTACAGACTATGTCTTTCTTTCTTCATATAGGTTCTCCTTCCAAACGAACAAGGAGGAAGGAGCTGGCTAGAGTGGCCCGGCAACGCAGGATCGATGCCACTGTGGCCGAATATCGGCGGCTGGTGGCCCTGGAGGACGAAGAAAGTGTGCAGTCGACCACAACAACTACGTCGTCTGCATCGGCCTCCGTTCCCCCACGGGCTGCCAGTGCCACCCAGCACAGTGGTCCACCCAGACTGAGCCGGGCTGCCAAAGCCAAACGCCACCGCCGAGTAGCAAGGACAACAGCTTCCTCTCACAGCCGTTGCACCTACAAGGCATTGAAGGCACGCCTGCACCGCAGTACCCTGATGGTGTCCCGCCTCCAGCAGGAGCTCCACTACTTTTCAAAGGAGTTGGAGGGGCTCCGCGTAGAGCACGCCTTGCTCCGCCAGGAGCATGATGCCCTGGCCCAAAAAGTTGACAGCATCCACCCATAGTGTCCCTTGCCCCTTTTCTAGAGACTTTTGAGGGGTGGGAATTGGGAGTTGGGTTTTTGGGGACTTTTGAAGGACAATCGTTGGGGTTAGGGAGGGTCTTGCGGGAGATTATTTTGTTAGGGATATAAATATACTTTTTCAAACTTTATCTGAGCATACCCGTTTCTTACTGCTTGCCTGGTGGGTGGGGGTTTAACAGTGACTTTGTTTCCCTGAAAGTTTAGTTCCATTTTCTTCCTTTAAGTGTAAATGCCCAAATGTTTTCAACACTAAGTGCCTCTCACAGACTAAGTGAAGTGAATCCAAGAGTCCTAGGACTTTAGTGGTACTACCTTCAGTCTCTCGTCTCTCGTACTAATACTCCATTATACCCCCAAACCACCAAACGCTTATCTTACCTGTAATTTGTGTTTGAAAGTAGGGCTAGACCCAGGGCTGGCTCCACGGGAAACAGCGAATAAGGTTGGCAATCTTGGTCGGATAAAATTTCCTCATAGCGGTGGTACTAGTGGTGTGACACAGTGGCAGTTGCATGCCTATGAAAAAAAAAGAAAATGAAATCTGGTTTGTCCTCCTGAGCAATTCAACGGTACAACTGAGAATATAGCAGGTGACAGAAGTACAGTAGAACAGTGCCACATTGTAGCCTAACAAATGGTAAAGTATAACTACTAATTCGGTTGAAGTTCTTTCACATTAGCAATGGTTCTTTGTCAAGCAGAGTAAGAA
The DNA here is from genome assembly GCF_964263255.1 of Lissotriton vulgaris. Lineage (NCBI taxonomy): Eukaryota > Metazoa > Chordata > Amphibia > Caudata > Salamandridae > Lissotriton > Lissotriton vulgaris. Next base: position 516,103,935 of record NC_141695.1, on the reverse strand, counting down.
TATATCCTCGGATTTCTTCACCAGCCTGTTGCTATCACCTTATCCTCCCCAGCAAGTGTGTGGATTTATTGCTGTAATTTAGTCACACATCAATCAAAACCACACAGCCCGGGGGAAGAAGGTTAGGGTTTGAAAAATGGATGGGTACGGGATTTTTGGGAAAGGTTTTGGGAGACAAGAAAAAATAGCACAGCATAGACAAACAATTGTGAACATAAATAAATCTTTGGGTACAAACCTATCCATCAATCTTTGAAAGTGCATGCACTACTGCATGCATGTCAGTGAAAAGTAAGTAGTACATTCGACAACTGTGGAAGAAAGAATGCGACAGTACAGGGCCTGTGTGGAATTATTGATAACGATATTCAACATAAGGTCTCTGTAGCCAGATACCCGAGAGCCTTGCTGGTCACTATAAATCCATTCACAACAACACTCAGTGGGGTTGGTCTGGAAGGTATAGTAGATAGAAAAGGAGAAATTGCTTTCTTTCTAGGTGTCCCCTCACTCACCAGGGTTGCCCCTTGGTGACATGCTTCATCATTGGGGCCATCCCAGTCCTCTACGGCCTGGGGCGTGCTGTGACTTGCGAATTACGTAGGAGCACTTACAAATGACTATGTGTGGTGCAGATGTGATAGTGGAGTGGACTAAGTGATGTGTTAAGGGATCAATTTAGAAGCAGAGAGAGATCCAAGAAATGCAGTCACAGTCAGAGAAAAAGGCAAGGGATACTGTATCTATGTGGTTGTAGTGGTCCTGTTGGAAGTGGTAAGTAAGTTGCCTGCAGAAAAAAAATCCTCCTATTAGCGGCACACCTCCATTGCAGCCGACGCTTCGTCCATCGATGTTGGTCACCAGAAGACACCCTGTAAAAAAAAGCACAGCATAGACAAACAATTGAACATAAACAATTCTTTGGGTACAAACCTATCCATCAATCTTTGAAAGTGCATGCACTACTGCATGCATGTCAGTGAAAAGTAAGTAGTACATTTGACAACTGTGGAAGAAAGAATGCGACAGTACAGGGCCTGTGTGGAATTATTGATAACGATATTCAACATAAGGTCTCTGTAGCCAGATACCCGAGAGCCTTGCTGGTCACTATAAATCCATTCACAACAACACTCAGTGGGGTTGGTCTGGAAGGTATAGTAGATAGAAAAGGAGAAATTGCTTTTTTTCTAGGTGTCCCCTCACTCACCAGGGTTGCCCCTTGGTGACATGCTTCATCATTGGGGCCATCCCAGTCCTCTACGGCCTGGGGCGTGCTGCGACTTGCGAATTACGTAGGAGCACTTACAAATGACTATGTGTGGTGCAGATGTGATAGTGGAGTGGACTAAGTGATGTGCTAAGGGATCAATTTAGAAGAAGAGAGAGATCCAAGAAATGCAGTCACAGTCAGAGAAAAAGGCAAGGGATACTGTATCTATGTGGTTGTAGTGGTCCTGTTGGAAGTGGTAAGTAAGTTGCCTGCAGAAAAAAAATCCTCCTATTAGCGGCACTCCTCCATTGCAGCCGACGCTTCGTCCATCGATGTTGGTCACCAGAAGACACCCTGTAAAAAAAAGCACAGCATAGACAAACAATTGAACATAAACAATTCTTTGGGTACAAACCTATCCATCAATCTTTGAAAGTGCATGCACTACTGCATGCATGTCAGTGAAAAGTAAGTAGTACATTTGACAACTGTGGAAGAAAGAATGCGACAGTACAGGGCCTGTGTGGAATTATTGATAACGATATTCAACATAAGGTCTCTGTAGCCAGATACCCGAGAGCCTTGATAAGCGTGGCTCAAATCCACCCAAGTGACTTACCGCACTCACCTATAATTACCATATAGGAAGTCAGCCGGACAGTGGAGAAGAATAAACAAAAGTCTTTATTAGGCCAAACAACACTCATATGAGAGGGCCCTGTCCGACCTCACTCCTAGGAGTGCGAACGAGAGGACTGACTCTCTGCATCACAGCAATACATTATAATGCAATACAGTAACAAGGGGTACGCCCCTTGTGGAAAATCACCGAGCCTCAGACCAGTGTACAATGCTCTCATACAGCAGGCATCTGCACCTGCAAGGGATACATTATTATCTCTACTCAAGGCCATGGAGCTAGGCTTCGGCGTCTCTGGGCATGAGAACATTACTGATAAAGAGACTTGTTAGTTTCGGCCAAAGTAAGCTGAGAAACGAAAACTGCTGTCTTAGTACATTTCTGTATTCCTGCGGGAGGGGCATATGAGCGAGCAGGGCCCGCAGGCACTGAGGGTTCACGCAAAATGGTGGCACACAGGCTAAGCTAAGAAACTAATATGATCACACATACATTTGAATATAGGCAATGAATAAGAATAGAAATTTAGCATAAGTGCATATACGAACTACATTAGTTAGTCATATGATGCTAACTCGCACATCATCATAGGGTAATTAGGGCATCGAAAAGTGAATTCTATCAGACCCTCCTTTTAGCATCATTGGCTAACTATAGCCTCATTTATTTGCAAAAGGTAGTGCCGACATCCATTCTAGGGGCAGGACTTTATATCTTAGTCTAGAACATCTTCTGCAATAAACATTAACCAACTTGCATCAGCAGGAATCTCAGTAATCATGGAAGTGGTATATTGACCAGGTAACTTCTTTTTAGGACGCATATTTGCAGCACACATTGAACAACCTGGAGGGAGGCAATATATGCAAAGGCAGCAAGTCAGAATCACACTCACCACTCCAACCAGACCCATCAATATTTTCCAACCCCAAGAAGAAAAGGCACCCCAGAGCCACCCTTGTAGAGACCATGTCCCATTATCTTGGTGTAGTTCAGTCGCTAATCTATGCAATTTTTGTACTGCCAAGTTAACAGTCGGGGCGGAGTCAGGGATATAAACACAGCAAGACGTCCCGATGACGCGGCAGGCCCCGCCCCTATCAGCTAGTATGACGTCAAGGACCATCCGGTTCTGGATCGTGAATAATCTCATAGCCTGAATCTCAACAGATATGTTAGTCGTAATGTCAGCCTCAGTTAGAACCACCTTTTCCATCACCCTAGACAGTCGTCTAATAGCTCTACTGTTAAATATCGGGCCCCAGAAAGGTAGCAAACCCTTAGAGAAATCAGTCCATTGCTGATACGAGGTGTCCGTCTGGTCGACGTCATCTACCTGAAGTTCCCTCCTTTTACGCTGCTCTAGCGGCTGTTCCTGAGGGCTGGGGAATCGACGATGAGTTTTGTGGTAATCAGAGGGAGCCACATACACAGGGGGAATCATGTAGGCTAGATAGCAAACCCCACCCCAACCCTCAGGCAACCATAAATATCCATTATCGCCACAGATGAAATATATACTTGGTGGGGCAATCAAAGAGGGGCTAAGAGGCAGGCGTATTGAAGCAGTCACATTACAAGAGCTATTACCAACTTTTATGGGACCCCTTCCCTCTATACAGAAAAATGGAGAAGGACCCACCACTGCCAGGGGTATCAGAGACTTGGAGCTGTCGTTACTCTTCGGGGGGTGTCTGTAGGACAAAGTGGCATTCAATTTCAGGAAACTATCCCTTAGTCTGTCAGTATCATTTGGTGTCAGGAATCGACCCAACCTTTTCTCACATGTCTCTATGAAAGTCTGGTCAAAACGTCCATCAGTATATATTCGTCCAAGGGAAGATGGAGGCAGAGGGCGTACTCGCATTGTCATCGTCCACCCCCTATTCTGCAGTCGGGGAGTCAGAGAATCTGGCTGTTGGAAATACTTAACAAGACCTATAAGAGTGTACCATCCCACGCAACTATTTACCGGAGTCAAGGGAAGAGCAAGAAATCTATCTTTCTTATAATCAGCAGAAGGCAAAAGCCCACAAACCCAACAATCTGTCAAGTTGGTAGTAGCGTGTGCATGGTGCAAAGTCTTAATGAAAACATTGTCCTTGTAATTTTTGCGCATCATTCTTTCACCATAATCAACCGTGATCATATTATGTTCTGGAACAGCAGTGGGTGTAGGTGCAAATACATGAACGGGATAATGTTTATCCAGGAAAAACAATATTCCAAGAGTCACTAGAAAGGCAATCAGAATGATAATTATAACCACTATCTTTCCCTTTCGGGGAAGGGCCAACCAAGGGGAATCAGGCTCAGGTCTCGGAGGAGCCGCAAAAGGCTGCTCCTCATCGGGAATGGGACGCCCAAAGGGATACATTTAGAATAATCTTTCAAAAATATCAAAAATCAGAAAAATAAAAATCACTCTACTACTAAAAAAAAAAAAAAATAGTCCCAGACAATCCTCAACCGGCCAGAGGGGTTCTTCAACCCTTTAAAAAGGGATCTTCTCCCTGTGTCCTTCAAAGCCTCACAGGCAGGCTTTTACCGTCCATACCTAATTCCATCGATGTTGTTCAACAATTCAGAAATAAGGGGAGCACGTAATTCGGGCCCCGCACCACTCTATAGTCTCAAAGAACACAATCTTCGGCTAAACACCAGGGCTCTTATAAGTCCATCCCTACCACTAAATCTTCTTATTCAGGAAATCCACTAAGCCCTTCTTCCGGTGTCTAGTCCATCATTTTCAGCACTGTTACTTGTTGTTTCTTTTTCGGGGCCTCAAATTATAGCGGGTGCTCCCTGGCACTTCGGGGTCAATGAACAAAACAGGGGTATCTGCGGCAGACGCTGGACTTTCTGATGTCTCTTCACTAGTAGCAACAGGAGTAGTAGAGCTCACTGAATTTTCAATTCCGCTACGCTCTTCTCCAATCAGTGAAGCATCCGAGAAAGGAGCATACCTTGGTATATACTCATGCTCTTGATCAGCGATGCCATCCTGGACCCATTTGTCATAGGGTAACGGAAGCGGGACTCGCTTTACGTGTGAGGCGTGTGTCCACGCTTTCCTGCCGTCGATCCGAAGCGCCGTGCGCGTGGTGAGGAGCACCTGGCGCGGCTCTGACCACCTTGGCTCCAGACAAGACTTCCGCTGGTATCGTCGCACCACAACCCAGTCCCCTGGGTGGATGGCGTGTCCAGGCCCCTCCGGCAACGGCTTCAGAGTGTCTGCTACCTGCTGATGAATAGAACGAAGATCTTTAGTCAAAGCATACAGATAATCTGTCAACAGAGGATAAGGAACTTCGGAAAAACATTTAGGTCGGGGCACTCCCCAGATATTGGCCGGACGGCCAAATACCACCTCGTGGGGGGAGACGCCCATTTTTGCATTTACAGTGACTCTTGTGGAAAGCAAAGCTAAGGGAAGTGCGTCTGGCCAACGGAGACCTGTACTCTCACATATTTTGGCCATCTTTAACTTGAGCGTGCCGTTAAACCGTTCCACCAGTCCTGCCGCCTGAGGATGCAAGGCTGAGTGGAACTTCTGAGAGATGTGCAAACCTTTGCATATATTTTTCACTAATTCAGCATTAAAGGACGTGCCATTATCACTCCAGATCACCCTAGGTAATCCGAAGCGGGAGAAATACTCTTTGATCAACATTTTAGCAGTAGAAATGGCTGTACAATCTTTCGTAGCGTACGCCTCCACCCACCTACTAAAAGCACATACGACTACAAGGACGTATTTCAAGTTATTGACCCTTTCCATTTCGATGTAATCCATCTGGATCACCTCGAAAGGGAAAGAAGGGGGTGCAAAATTTCCAGTTGGGACAGGAGTACCCTTTCCAGGATTGTGTCTCAAACACACCATACACTGGCGAACCAAATTAGTGGCCATCTTAGAGATATTTTTATTACTCCACACCGGGTCTAGCAGTTTACAGATACCTTTGGCGCTCACATGAGGAGGCCCATGTGCCATCGTCACTACTGGAAGAACATACGCATTCGGTAACAACCATCGTCTCTTGTCTGTCGTGTCTGTCCAACATTCATCCGCATCCAGTCGTCCCTGCCCATCCTTCCATGCTCTCAATTCCTCGTCTGTCGCTTTTCCTTGTATGTTCTTGACACTCTGTACAGTGTCTGCAAACATATGAACATCTGGGACCCATCTAGCTGGCCCTGCCACAAACATCCGTGGTAATTTTTCTCTAGCAGTTTCCTTTGCTGTTTCATCAGCAAAAGCATTGCCTCTTCCCACATCATCCACTATTGTCTTGTGTGCGCTACATTTTATCACAGCCAGTCTTTTAGGTAGTGTCAGTGCCGTTAGCAGTCGTAATATCAGTGGACCATGTTGTATTCGTTGGCCATGGGAAGTCAAAAATCCCCGTTCTGCCCAAAGTCGCCCATAATTATGAGCCACGCCAAAGGCGTATTGGCTATCAGTGTAAATGTTCACATCTAGCCCCTCACTCAACTCACATGCTCTCAGTAAGGCAATAATCTCAGCAGCCTGGGCAGAATTGTAAGGTATTGTAGAAGTCTCCACCACCGTCTGTAATGTTGTTATCGCATATGCTGCTGTCGATGTACCGTCTGGTAGTTTAAAACAGGATCCATCGACATACAATTCCCCATCTGGTTCCTCCAAGGGCCTGTCTGTCAGATCCACCCTCCCCTTTGTCTCTTCTTCAGTCCTGTACAGACAATCATGTATGTCATCGTCTTTTGTATCTGTGTCTGTAGGGATAGGTAACAAGGTGGCGGGGTTCAGTGTAGCACACCTTTTAATCTTTACATGGGGTGCAAAAAGAGTCATTTCGTAACCCGTCAGACGAGCACTTGTTAAATGCTGCGTCTGTGTTCTGTTCAGTAAAATGTCCACAGCATGCGGTACCATTACTGTGAGGTCTGATCCCAGCACGAGCCCTGCCGATTGTCTTATAGAGACCGCAGCAGCCGCCGTGGCTCTCAGACAGCTCGGCAGCGCTCTTGCCACATTATCGAGCATTGCAGAGAAGTAGGCACACGGTCTCTGCTTCCCCCCAAAACACTGAGTTAAGACAGACAACGCGCAACCTTCCGCCTCGTGCACATAAAGAACAAAAGGCTTCTGGTAATCAGGTGTTCCAAGAACTGGCGCAGAACACAAAGACGTTTTTAGTGACTCAAACGCTTCTTGACATGCAGGGGTCCAGGGTAGGGGCTCGCGCACTTCTTTGGTAGTCAGATACAATAGGGGTTTTGTTAGTAACGCATAGTTAGGTATCCACTGACGACAATACGATGTTATGCCTAAGAACGCGCGCACCTCTCGCTGCATGTTAGGGACCTGCATGTTAGTGATCGCCTTTATGCGCTCTGGCGTCAATCTCCTCCCCACTTTCGAAAGGAGGTGACCGAGATAGGTGACCTCCGTTCGACAGTATTGGAAATTTGGAAGGGACACTTTATGCCCCCTCGCAGCCAAATGGTGGAGTAATTTCACAGTAGCATCCCGACAACCCTGTTCGTCATCCGATGCTATTAGGATATCATCCACATACTGCAACATGACGTTGCCAGGTGGAAGTTCCAGCTCATCCAATTGTGCCTTCAGTGCTTGACTATAGATGCTCGGACTCTCAGTGTACCCCTGAGGAATTCTTTTAAAGCGGAAACTTCGGCCAGCCAATGAGAATCCGAAAAGGTACCTACTCTCTTCATGTACTGGTATACTGAAGAAAGCATTTTTCAAATCTAGGACAGAGAAATATTTAGCCGAAGGGGGTATCATTGTCAATATTGTTGTAATGTCCGAGACCACCGGGTACTGTGGCTCCACTACCCTATTGACATGTCGCAAATCAATCACAAATCTATAAACATCAGGAGTATTATCAGTAGCTTCGGGTGACCGTCTTTTGAGGATAGGCAAAATAGGGCTGTTGCATATATTCGAATCAGTCTCTTCCACTACACCAGACCGTATTAAATCTTGTATTATTTGCAACAAGGCCTTCTCCCCCTCCCTAGGAATCCTGTACTGTGGAACTCGGGGCAATTTCGCTCCCACCTTCACTCTTATTGTTACTGGAGCAATGTCCATTTTACCTACATCCGTATCAGTGACAGCCCACAGGCTGTCGGGTATACCTTGGAATTCAGGAGGTAATGGATCGTCTTTCGAAAAACACTGGAATGGGCGAGCAACGTTTGGGCCCAGAGTAAGGTACACGCCATCTGGAGAACAATAGATGGTGGCGTGCAACCTTTTCAATAAATCCAGGCCCAACAAATTCTCCCCACAATTGGATGTCAATAGAAACGGTGAATCAACAGTAAAAGGGCCAATCGTCAACGTAAGAGGTTTAGAAATGGGGCTAATCACCGGAGTTCCTGCAAAACCCACGGAGATGTTATTCTTGCCAGACAGAGCCGCCCCTGGGACCCGAGAACGAGCCACTGAACTTTTCATTGCACCCGTATCCACTAGAAATTTCTGTTGGGACCCCATTAAGTCAGCTTCGACATAAGGTCCCCTCTGATCAACTTCCATAAGTACCGGTCCCATGCTCTGTCCTACGCTGTCCTAGTTGTGGGAGAACCCTGTCAAATCGTCCACTGAGTAATCATCGTTGTAGTATTGACCACCGCCCCTCTGCGACTGTTGTCTATCTGCCCTGTTGTCAAAGTAATTGCCCCCCGGTCTCCCGCCTCCTTCTGATCGCGCAGCCTGTCTCCCAAAATCACCACCACCACGTCCCCTTCCTCGTCCAGGGCCGGCACCTGACTGGAGCAGTGGGCAATCTCGCCACCAATGCCCTTCCTGCTTACACTTGGCGCATTGATTCGGACCCAGCCTTTCCCTACTCTCACCTCTCCCAAAACCGCCCTGCCGACTCGGCGCTGCACCTCTCCCCCTTCCTCTAGCCACTTGCTGTAACAAAACTCTCGTCTTCAAATCCTTAGCCTTCTTTTCCTGCTTGTCCTTACTCTCATTTTCCCTGTGTTCATAATACTGTGCCATGCTGAGAATACCCGAAGGAGAGGACGTTGTCCATGTACTCTCCGACGCTTGCAATCTAGCGGATATTTCGGGCAATAAGTTCGTAACAAACCTATTAACAAAAAGCCGCAGTCCGCCATCTTGTGACACATCCTGTCCACTGTAGTCCATAAACGTCTCCTCAAACCTCGTAAAGAAATCGGAGACCGCTTCATCCTTTTTCTGCTTACAAGCCGTCAACTTGTCCCAATCTACCTTTTTCGGGGGGATGAGGGAGTGCATATACTTTATTATGCGCCCTGGTAAAGCTAATATTTCAGCCTTCGGCTTCTCTCCTGGCTTACGCTCCTTATCCCAATCCTGCAACTCCTGCCATGTACCTCCCAACTCCTCCGTATGATCTGCACCTTTCACTTGCCGCCACACATCAACCGGGACCAAAAGCCCGAAAAACAATTCAACATCGGCCAACGTCATCACAGTAGAAGACGCCGCTTCCGTAAGCTCTTTGTAATAGGCCGTCGGATTCTTTCTAGAATCCGGTAGCTGGGCCTTCAATGACAACACCTCACTTCTCTTCCATGGCGTATACACCCATTGCTCCTGAAAATGTGCATCAATTCTGTTCCTTGTAACAGCCTTCGTGACCGGGTCTAACAACTCGGGGACCTCGGGGTGAAAAATAGGGTGCACCTCGCGCATTGGGTGGAGACCTGGGAAGTGGGGTGTACCAGCAGAGGGTAATTCATTCCTGTATTGCAATAGCGCACGCAGACTACTCATCACTTCTTTCACCCTTGTGTTCGTTCTATATGCTCCAGCCTGTATATCTCGTAAAACCGCCGGAGCCACACCTCCATATCCCTGCTCCCATAGCGGTATCAATACATTGGACATGTGCCACAAAGCGTGCTGCTGCATCAAGGGCTCAAAATCTTTCATGGTGGACCAAATATCTTCGAACGAGTAGATATTATTCCTGGCCCACTGACATGCCTGATTAGCCACCATACTCTTTTCGTCTAACCCAACGGTAGACCGCGTAAGCAACTTCCGTACCTGCGAGAGTAATCCGCTCCCTGCGCCTCGACTCGGCGTTAGCATCTCCTGACTGGGGGTGGTACTAGCTGAAACAGTAGGGAGTGCTAAAGAAAATTGTGAGGGTGTAGGTGAAGTGGTCTGGAGTAGAGAAACGAGGGGTGTCGAGGGCGGGGATAGTTGGGGGGCACTTGCGGAAGGACCCGGAACGGCACTACTAGGGGCCGAAAGTGGCAAGGAGGGGTACAAGGGCTGTGGGGCATAAGGGGGAGGGGGTCGGGCATTCAAAATGTCTTCCATCTCATCTGGGTCGTCCTCTCGCACTACATAACTTTTATTTTCTTTCAACCTACAAAGTCTATCTGCGCGCTCCATACGTAGCGCATTCTCATTCCCCACCTGTTCCCTCGCTTTCTGCGCCATAGTCTGGGTGGATTTTTTATAAGCCTCTTTCTCATCTCTCAACTTGCGCTTCCTGGCCTCTTTCTGCCACACTCGCAAAGAATCAAACATACTCTGACGGCTACGCCTAGCAAACAGTTTGTCTTGCTAATAATCCAACTTAGCTTCATCAAAAGAACCCGTCAAAGGCCATTGTAAATCCACATTATCAGCAGTGTACCGATGCCACAAAGTACCAAACAAAATCGGGACCAGTCCATGTTTGACATACATATCGAAACTCGGTGTCCCTTCAGGGCGTGCAGGTTGGCTCTCGGCCAGTCTAGTATCTGAGGGTCGACAACAGCATCCAAAACATCGTAACTTGCTAAAACACGGCATCTTTACTTTGATGTAGAAATAGCACTTCTCCACAAACTACATTACCTTGAATCACAAAAACTCGAGCTCGTTCACACACACATCTAGACATACATCGGAAAAACCCACACATACACAAATACAATACCTCCGAACACGTGTTACCAAATGGGACAAGGCCCGTCGACCAAGTCCTGGGGAACCTGGACTCTACCGCAGACCGAACAGTACGCTAACTGTTCTGAGGACGGGGAACAGATCCGCCACCCGTGCGGCACTATGGGTCACTGCGCGCTTTACCGCGGGAAACCCAGGTCTCACCTCCACTGAACCACCACACTAGGAGTTCAGGGTAAGTACCGGAGTCTACCCACAATGAGCCACGCCTTCACCACAGTACCATTCGGTCGGATCGCTACAAACAATTACCTCTAAATGCGTCCCCAACCCCGTCAAGTCTGTCAGAGCACCAACTCGTACTCTGAGTTCCCCGGAGCACACTAGCCCCAGGAGCACACCGGCTCCTCAAACCATCGGAGACATTCTAGTCTCCCGGAACACTCCCGTTCTTGCAACAATCACAGGTGGACCACTCACCTTCCGTAGGCGGCACCGACCTCTACCGTTCTCCACCTCCGGCTGCCAAGACCAACACGGTCAGCTTCAAGTTCCGCCTTCTGGACCCCGGCGTAAGATCCGAACCGGGACCTCTCCCGATCAGCAGGGTGGGGCAGCGCTGCGAGAACCAAGCTCGGCATCAGATGGGTACCCGGGCCCACCGTGCCGACCAGCGGGTCCCCGGTCTTCTGCTACCCACTTACGGGTGAGAAAGATCCTTATCGCGGGGTCCCTATTCGGGCGCCATCTGATAAGCGTGGCTCAAATCCACCCGAGTGACTTACCGCACTCACCTATAATTACCATATAGGAAGTCAGCCGGACAGTGGAGAAGAATAAACAAAAGTCTTTATTAGGCCAAACAACACTCATATGAGAGGGCCCTGTCCGACCTCACTCCTAGGAGTGCGAACGAGAGGACTGACTCTCTGCATCACAGCAATACATTATAATGCAATACAGTAACAAGGGGTACGCCCCTTGTGGAAAATCACCGAGCCTCAGACCAGTGTACAATGCTCTCATACAGCAGGCATCTGCACCTGCAAGGGATACATTATTATCTCTACTCAAGGCCATGGAGCTAGGCTTCGGCGTCTCTGGGCATGAGAACATTACTGATAAAGAGACTTGTTAGTTTCGGCCACAGTAAGCTGAGAAACGAAAACTGCTGTCTTAGTACATTTCTGTATTCCTGCGGGAGGGGCATATGAGCGAGCAGGGCCCGCAGGCACTGAGGGTTCACGCAAAATGGTGGCACACAGGCTAAGCTAAGAAACTAATATGATCACACATACATTTGAATATAGGCAATGAATAAGAATAGAAATTTAGCATAAGTGCATATACGAACTACATTAGTTAGTCATATGATGCTAACTCGCACATCATCATAGGGTAATTAGGGCATCGAAAAGTGAATTCTAGCAGCCTTGCTGGTCACTATAAATCCAATCACAACAACACTCAGTGGGGTTGGTCTGGAAGGTATAGTAGATAGAAAAGGAGAAATTGCTTTTTTTCTAGGTGTCCCCTCACTCACCAGGGTTGCCCCTTGGTGACATGCTTCATCATTGGGGCCATCCCAGTCCTCTACGGCCTGGGGCGTGCTGCGACTTGCGAATTACGTAGGAGCACTTACAAATGACTATGTGTGGTGCAGATGTGATAGTGGAGTGGACTAAGTGATGTGTTAAGGGATCAATTTAGAAGCAGAGAGAGATCCAAGAAATGCAGTCACAGTCAGAGAAAAAGGCAAGGGATACTGTATCTATGTGGTTGTAGTGGTCCTGTTGGAAGTGGTAAGTAAGTTGCCTGCAGAAAAAAAATCCTCCTATTAGCGGCACTCCTCCATTGCAGCCGACGCTTCGTCCATCGATGTTGGTCACCAGAAGACACCCTGTAAAAAAAAGCACAGCATAGACAAACAATTGAACATAAACAATTCTTTGGGTACAAACCTATCCATCAATCTTTGAAAGTGCATGCACTACTGCATGCATGTCAGTGAAAAGTAAGTAGTACATTCGACAACTGTGGAAGAAAGAATGCGACAGTACAGGGCCTGTGTGGAATTATTGATAACGATATTCAACATAAGGTCTCTGTAGCCAGATACCCGAGAGCCTTGCTGGTCACTATAAATCCATTCACAACAACACTCAGTGGGGTTGGTCTGGAAGGTATAGTAGATAGAAAAGGAGAAATTGCTTTCTTTCTAGGTGTCCCCTCACTCACCAGGGTTGCCCCTTGGTGACATGCTTCATCATTGGGGCCATCCCAGTCCTCTACGGCCTGGGGCGTGCTGTGACTTGCGAATTACGTAGGAGCACTTACAAATGACTATGTGTGGTGCAGATGTGATAGTGGAGTGGACTAAGTGATGTGTTAAGGGATCAATTTAGAAGCAGAGAGAGATCCAAGAAATGCAGTCACAGTCAGAGAAAAAGGCAAGGGATACTGTATCTGTGTGGTTGTAGTGGTCCTGTTGGAAGTGGTAAGTAAGTTGCCTGCAGAAAAAAAATCCTCCTATTAGCGGCACTCCTCCATTGCAGCCGACGCTTCGTCCATCGATGTTGGTCACCAGAAGACACCCTGTAAAAAAAAGCACAGCATAGACAAACAATTGAACATAAACAATTCTTTGGGTACAAACCTATCCATCAATCTTTGAAAGTGCATGCACTACTGCATGCATGTCAGTGAAAAGTAAGTAGTACATTTGACAACTGTGGAAGAAAGAATGCGACAGTACAGGGCCTGTGTGGAATTATTGATAACGATATTCAACATAAGGTCTCTGTAGCCAGATACCCGAGAGCCTTGCTGGTCACTATAAATCCATTCACAACAACACTCAGTGGGGTTGGTCTGGAAGGTATAGTAGATAGAAAAGGAGAAATTGCTTTTTTTCTAGGTGTCCCCTCACTCACCAGGGTTGCCCCTTGGTGACATGCTTCATCATTGGGGCCATCCCAGTCCTCTACGGCCTGGGGCGTGCTGCGACTTGCGAATTACGTAGGAGCACTTACAAATGACTATGTGTGGTGCAGATGTGATAGTGGAGTGGACTAAGTGATGTGTTAAGGGATCAATTTAGAAGCAGAGAGAGATCCAGGAAATGCAGTCACAGTCAGAGAAAAAGGCAAGGGATACTGTATCTATGTGGTTGTAGTGGTCCTGTTGGAAGTGGTAAGTAAGTTGCCTGCAGAAAAAAAATCCTCTTATTAGCGGCACTCCTCCATTGCAGCCGACGCTTCGTCCATCGATGTTGGTCACCAGAAGACACCCTGTCCACTGCCTGCCTGATGCTGAATTGTGGCTCGCTACTGTGAAGCCTGACTCCATCCTTTTTTCCCCATTGCAGAGACTGAAACCCGGCCTGTAATTATTCAACGAAAAACAGGAAGTGATATAATATTACAACACCACTGATAAATAAATATAAGGTATGTAGGCTGTGGAGTGCAAAAAGTCACAATTTGATTTTCCTAGTAGACAGTACAATATTTTTGAAAGTGCGTACTCTGAGTCACCTTTTGAAGGATAAATAAGTATGGGCAAATTAATGTAGCGGATCTTGCCCCTCAAGCTAGGTGTACTGTAAACTGTGTTTTAGAACAAAATTAGATCTTCCTAGCAGTGCTCCCACCCAGACCCTTACTAAAGCCAGTCGCAAAAATGTAGAAGACCCCCAATCAAATCTCAAAAAACGAGGCCTAGCAGAAAACTGGTGACAAAACTTACTTTGAAAGTAAAAGTAGGCCGAAGTACCCCCTTCCTAATTACCCCTTACCCACCGTGGATTGCATTCAAACCACTTGCAAGCAACCAAGCAAAAGTAGCCATAGCCAGCATCGCTCCAAGACTCGAAATCCCCCCCACTCAAACACATGCAATAGAAATACTGCTAACCCTAACGAACCCTAAGTTAAGAATAGTGGCAAAGGCTTTCTTTAACTATGCCAAATCCCCCCTTTCCCACCATGGATTTTCTTCAAATGACTTGCAACCACAATTACACATTCTCACGAGTGCTCTAAGACCCCAGAACTCAGTTGCAAAAATCTAGAACACCCCGAAACACATGCAATCCTGCTGCTAGGGCTAACCCTAACGAGCCCTAAGTTACAAAAAGTGCCAAAAGGCTTTTCCGCGAGGATTTTGTCCCAACCACTTCTACCCGGTATTAGACCTTCCCAGGAATGCCCCAAGACCCGCCAACCCACCCGCCAAGAAGCATAACACCCCCAAACAGGCCAAAAGCAAAATCTCATACTTGCAATATTTCTCGGCCTTCGGTCCAAACGCGCTGCGTAGCTAGGCCATAAGTCGGGGTTGCCACAACGGATTTCCTGAAAAGCAAATGCAATCAAGATTAGAGTGTCCCAGCAGTGCTCCCAGACCACGAAACTCACCCGCAAACACCAGGAAGCCCCCCTAAGAGCACCTCAAAGGCAAGCAAGTCATCAAAAACACAAATAATTTTCCGCCTGGGATTTGGTCCAAAACACTTTTATCCGGTATTAGAGCTTCCCAGCAATGGCCCCAGAGCCGTCAACCCAGGAGAAAAGGAGTAGAAGACCCCCAAACAGCCAAAGAGCAAAAGTACAAAAACGGGGACTTAGTCAATTTTTCACAAATTTCCCAAATCACTCCGCGCGCGCTCTGCAGCTAGGCCCTAACTCCCCTCTGCCACCATGGATTTGCTTCAAACCTCTTGCAAAGTAAAGTATATATAGCCAGCAGTGCGCCCAGACCCCGAAACCCACCCACAAACACCAGGAAGCCCCCCAAACAGGCCCCCGAAAACGCTTCATTGAGCAAAATGTCAGAAATAGCCAAAAAAAAATCGGCCTGGATTTTGTCCCAACCACTTCTACCCGGTATTAGACCTTCCCAGGAATGCCCCAAGACCCGCCAACCCACCCGCCAAGAAGCATAACACCCCCAAACAGGCCAAAAGCAAAATCTCATACTTGCAATATTTCTCGGCCTTCGGTCCAAACGCGCTGCGTAGCTAGGCCATAAGTCGGGGTTGCCACGACGGATTTCCTGAAAAGCAAATGCAGTCAAGATTAGAGTGTCCCAGCAATGCTCCCAGACCATGAAACTCACCCACAAACAGACGGAACCTTCCCTAAGAGCACCTAAAAGGCAAGCAAGTCATCAAAAACACAAAAAAAATTCTTCCTGGGATTTGGTCCAAACCACTTTTATCCGGTATTAGAGCTTCCCAACAATGGTCCCAGAGCCGTCAACTCACCTGCAAAGAGGTACAACAACACCCCCACAAGTGCTGAGTCTTTCTTCATTGGGCGTAAACCAGCCCTCTGGTTTGATGGAAATAGGAGTCTGGAGGAGGAGGATAGAGGAGCATGTTCTTCTGAAATTGTGAACCTGAGGAATGCAGACTGCGGCAAGTTCAAATCAATTAGCAAACCAGTGAAGACAGTTCTGCTGATGGGCTTGATTTTGTGATTATCTGATTAAAGTTTGAAATATATTAACTGTGCACAACAAAGAAAGACAGACAGACAGGAATAAAAGTGAATAGGGACGAAAAAGAAAGTTATTGATTCGTTGTCTCATTTTCAGGGCTCGGTATCACGGTCCAGGAATAAGAATAAGGCTTCGTCATCATACTCTGCGAATTCAGGCAGGGTGAGCTCAGTGTCACCTGACAGAGTAGAAATTCCCTCATCTATGTTGCTGGCCACCTCCTCTTCATCCGGCACGCTTTCTCGTACTCTGAAATCTGGTGGTATGAGGTGCTGATTCATCTTGATCATTGTTAACCTCTCCACATTTTTGGGCGAGAGGCGGCTCCGTTTGGGAGTTACAATGCCACCAGCAGCACTGAAAACCCGTTCAGAAGACACGCTTGCGAGTGGGCAAGACAAGTAGTTTAAAGCCAGGTTGGTGAGCTGTGGCCACAATTCTTTTTTCCCATGCCAATACGCCAATGGGTCAGAATTAACATAGACCTCTGTTGAGTCATTCAGATAGTCCTTCACCATCGACTCAAGGTCCTCTTCCAAGGTTCCTCCACTTTGCTTAGCTCTTGCTTTGCCTCTGACCTTTTGAGAACCAAACCCACGCAGAGCTAGCCAATCCTCTTCAGCCTCCAATGTTTCTGTTGTGTCTCGTGCAGATGATCCGGTTGCCGGTGTCTTTAATGGCTGAGAGGTCACTTGTGCCACAGCCACAGAAGTGGATTGTTTTGACTGGGGATGGCCTGCTGATGTACTGCCATTTCCTTCAATTTCCAGCCGTTCTCTTTCAAACCTCTTGGCTGACAAGGCTAGCCAACGTTTGTACTTTGGAACATGTTGATCATCAAAAGGAAAGAATGCTTGGCCTGCCAGCGCCTTTTTGTAGCGTGGATCCAGAATAGTAGCACAAATGTAATGCTCTTCTGAGTGGATCTTTTTAAGACGTTCATCACCTTGTAGGAGCTCTAATAATTGCTCAGCCAGAAGCAAAGAGTCTTGGTTTTTGTCATCTTTTTCAAACACAGAACACACCTCCTTCAGTTGGTCCTCCAGCATGTACAACAATGGGATAGCTTTTCCCAAATTAGAGTCCTCCTTGCTGACTGCACGCGTGAAGAACTCAAAAGGACGAAGCATGCGTGTCAGGCTTTGAACTATGTTCCATTGCGGCCCACCCATCCTCAGCTCCTCTGTACCCTCTGTAAGGAAATATTGATCGAGTTCCATATACTGCTCATACAGACGCTCAAGCATGTAGAAGGTTGAGTTCCAACGTGTTACCACCTCCTGGATGAGTGCTTTCACTGGCATTTTACGTTGATATAGCAGGCTCCTCAGCTGCTTCCGAGCCTTAAAAGAATGGCTGAAATGCTTGCACATTTTTCGGCAGGTGTCCAATACACTGTACGCTGCACTGGCTTTATTAGCCAAGAATTTTTGGACAACCAGGTTTATACAGTGCGCCAAACACGGCACTCTGAAATAGTAACCGTCCTTCATGGCCTTAACTATATTGGCGCCATTGTCCGTGGAAACATAACCAACCCGGAGTTTTAGTGGGGACAGCCAGTTAAGGACCTTTGTGTTAAAGACATCCAAAATGTTTTCTGCTGTGTGACGTTTCTCCAAACCAAACATGGCTATTGTTGCATGTTTCCGAGCAGCTTTAAAAACAATGTCCGTGTCAACACCTGCGTTTAGCTTTGCTTTAGCCCCTGAAAAAGAGACCCAGTGTGCAGTGATGCACATGTAATCAGCGCCTGCGCCACTGGTCCACATGTCTGTTGTCAGATGTATAGTGTGAACAGCACTCTTCTGCAAAGCTGCCCCAATCACCTTCAGAACATCTTCATGTAGTGCTGGAACCGCAACTCGGGCAAAATAGAACCGGCTAGGAACCTTCCATTTAGGGCAGAGCGCTGCCACTAATTCTAGAAAACCAACCCCTTCTACAAAAGAAAAAGGGAGAAGGTCCAGAGCTAGCATTTTAGCCATCTTAGTGTTATACAGACGCGTCAGTGGGTGGTTGCGTTCATATTGCGTTTCTGTAAACAACATCTTTTTAATGTTGCCCTGGACCAAGGATTTACGGGATGATGATGATATCTTCGACCCAGTTACGCTCGCTAATGAACTTTTCCGCATTGATGTCTCACTCTCTCCCACACTCTTAGTGTGCCTCACATGGGGTGTGCTGCTGACAGGGGTACTGGGTGTAAGTGAAGTGTTTGAATCGTCTTCTTCCTCCTCGTCATCATCAGATGAAAAATCAACGCTTTCATTACGTGCAATTCTGGCTTGCATAAACGCCTCTAGGTGCGGAAACCATTGGACAGGGTGCGCTCTCTTAAGATGACCTCTCTGGCCTCCGGTACCATAGTTAGAACCAAGCTTACCACGACCAACTCGAACCTTACAAAGGCTACAAATGGCTACGTTTTCCATTTTTGGGCAAACACTAAAGAAGTCCCAAACTGGAGACTTGAAATGTCTTTGGGGGCCGGAGGAGGCGGCGATACTGGTGGTGGTGGTCCTGCTGCTAATGCCAGATGAAGTGGAGGATGTGGATTGCCGAACTTCAGTACGTTTTGCACTTTCACCACCACGAATTGAGGTCGAGGTGGGTACCTTCTTGCGAGGAAGAAATATGGAAGCAGTAGGTTTTGGTGTACTACTTAACTCCAAATCTAATGATTCCATTTCCATTGCCTCCTCGTCGACATCATCATCACGCTCAGCAGCTTCTCGGGATAGGGTCAAAATGTCTCTTTGCTGCATGCCCGGTGGGGCCGCAGTGAACATTGTGATGACTGGCTCGTCGTCATCGTGAGAGGCTTCATCACCAGCAGAATCTGTCACTTCTTGTTGAGCCTCATCACACTCCATAGGTATGAGTTTTTCGACGACCTTCCTTTTACGCTTAGGTACCGGTGTCAGATCATGGTGTGCCTCACTGTCAGACCGCAGTTGTGGTCCCCAAGCTGGATCTGTATCATCAGAAGGAGGTGGGCTTGAAGAAGATGTAGACACCCCCCTTGATCTTTTCCTTGCTAGGGATGTGGAAGACAATGAATGATCATCAGGAGGAGTGGCTTCCAATGATACCTTGGCTTCATTGTCGATTTCCTGATGTGCCCCTACTTCGGGAGGAACAACTATTGTGGGCACTTGTGAACCTCCATGCACCTTTGCTTGCGCATCTCCTTTTGCTGCCTCTCCTTCCACATGTACTTGGGCGTGTACTTGCACATGGTGTTGTTGTTGCGGCTGTGGTTGTTCAACACTTGTCAGATGAGTTACAACAACCTGTGTTGATTCAGGGACATTGCTGCTACTTTCTTGCGATGAGCCAACATCACTGGTCGATGGTGATTGGAGAAGTACACTGACTGCCTCTGAAGCACTCAAGGGCTTTGACTAAAGTTGGCGTGGTGGTGGAGGCACTGAACCCAATGGAGCAGGGGTGCTGCTCCCAGCTTGGTCCCCAGCAGATCCTGCTGCTGCAGGCGTACTTTTTTTTTTCTCCCAAAAAACGTGGCGGGTGGCACACCAGCCTCCTTGGTAACTTGCTTCTTCTGCTCCTTACTAGCAACTTTCTTGCTAGAGGAGCTACGGAGACCTTTTTTTGGGGCCATCTTCTTCAGAGCAGGTCAGACAGCAGGCCGCAGTTGCACGAATTGTAGAGTTGTCTGAGGCCAGACGTGACGTCGCGTGACGTTATGCTGCACACACACACCGCTGCAGGACTTCTTCCTGGCACTGGTGGTTCTCTTGAGTCTTGTGCACCTAAAAACAATGGAAGACAGAGGAACATCAGTTCAGTTATACAGCACAAAAAAATCGAAAAACACTGCAAAATCAGCACAATCCCAATCCATCCATGCCCTCCATAATGTTTACATTCAAGACAACCCACAGAAAGACTAGGCCCATGCAAGACTCACTACCCCTGGGCATAAATAAAGGTTGAAAAGTAGGCAAAATGGTTGCAGGCCTAACAACAAAGCCTGCATTCAAAATGGCCACTTGCCTGCCAGCACATGGCCAGTGCCTGTAGCTGCACTCAAAATGGCCACCAGCCACATGGCCTGTCCCTCCCCATGAACACCCCCAAAAATCGAAAAACACTGCAAAATCAGCACAATCCCATTCCATCCATGGCCTCCATGATGTTTAAGTTCAAGACAGCCCACAGAAAGACTAGGCCCATGCTAGACTCAAATACCCCTGGTGAAAAGGCCACAAGTACAGGCCCAAAAAACGAAAATCACTGAAAAATCAGCACAATCCCATTCCATCCATGGCCTCCATGATGTTTAAATTCAAGACAACCCACAGAAAGACTAGGCCCATGCAAGACTCACTACCCCTGGGCATAAATAAAGGTTGAAAAGTAGGCAAAATGGTTGCAGGCCTAACAACAAAGCCTGCATTCAAAATGGCCACTTGCCTGCCAGCACATGGCCAGTGCCTGTAGCTGCACTCAAAATGGCCACCAGCCACATGGCCTGTCCCTCCCCATGAACACCCCCAAAAATCGAAAAACACTGCAAAATCAGCACAATCCCATTCCATCCATGCCCTCCATG
Source organism: Lissotriton vulgaris (assembly GCF_964263255.1). Taxonomy (NCBI): domain Eukaryota; kingdom Metazoa; phylum Chordata; class Amphibia; order Caudata; family Salamandridae; genus Lissotriton; species Lissotriton vulgaris. Next base: position 516,083,072 of record NC_141695.1, on the reverse strand, counting down.
ATGTTTAAGGTCAAGACAGCCCACAGAAAGACTAGGCCCATGCTAGACTCAAATACCCCTGGTGAAAAGGCCACAAGTACAGGCCCAAAAAACGAAAATCACTGAAAAATCAGCACACTCCCATTCCATCCATGGCCTCCATGATGTTTAAATTCAAGACAACCCACAGAAAGACTAGGCCCATGCAAAACTCACTACCCCTGGGCATAAATAAAGGTTGAAAAGTAGGCAAAATGGTTGCAGGCCTAACAACAAAGCCTGCATTCAAAATGGCCACTTGCCTGCCAGCACATGGCCAGTGCCTGTAGCTGCCTTCAAAATGGCCACCAGCCACATGGCCTGTCCCTCCCCATGAACACCCCCAAAAATCGAAAAACACTGCAAAATCAGCACAATCCCATTCCATCCATGCCCTCCATGATGTTTAAGTTCAAGACAGCCCACAGAAAGACTAGGCCCATGCTAGACTCAAATACCCCTGGTGAAAAGGCCACAAGTACAGGCCCAAAAAACGAAAATCACTGAAAAATCAGCACAATCCCATTCCATCCATGGCCTCCATGATGTTTAAATTCAAGACAACCCACAGAAAGACTAGGCCCATGCAAGACTCACTACCCCTGGGCATAAATAAAGGTTGAAAAGTAGGCAAAATGGTTGCAGGCCTAACAACAAAGCTGCATTCAAAATGGCCACTTGCCTGCCAGCACATGGCCAGTGCCTGTAGCTGCACTCAAAATGGCCACCAGCCAAATGGCCTGTCCCTCCCCATGAACACCCCCAAAAATCGAAAAACACTGCAAAATCAGCACAATCCCATTCCATCCATGGCCTCCATGATGTTTAAGTTCAAGACAGCCCACAGAAAGACTAGGCCCATGCTAGACTCAAATACCCCTGGTGAAAAGGCCACAAGTACAGGCCCAAAAAATGAAAATCACTGAAAAATCAGCACAATCCCATTCCATCCATGGCCTCCATGATGTTTAAATTCAAGACAACCCACAGAAAGACTAGGCCCATGCAAGACTCACTACCCCTGGGCATAAATAAAGGTTGAAAAGTAGGCAAAATGGTTGCAGGCCTAACAACAAAGCCTGCATTCAAAATGGCCACTTGCCTGCCAGCACATGGCCAGTGCCTGTAGCTGCACTCAAAATGGCCACCAGTCACATGGCCTGTCCCTCCCCATGAACACCCCCAAAAATCGAAAAACACTGCAAAATTAGCACAATCCCATTCCATCCATGGCCTCCATGATGTTTAAGTTCAAGACAGCCCACAGAAAGACTAGGCCCATGCAAGACTCACTACCCCTGGGCATAAATAAAGGTTGAAAAGTAGGCAAAATGGTTGCAGGCCTAACAACAAAGCCTGCATTCAAAATGGCCACTTGCCTGCCAGCACATGGCCAGTGCCTGTAGCTGCACTCAAAATGGCCACCAGCCACATGGCCTGTCCCTCCCCATGAACACCCCCAAAAATCGAAAAACACTGCAAAATCAGCACAATCCCATTCCATCCATGCCATCCATGATGTTTAAGTTCAAACTAGCCCACAGAAAGACTAGGCCCATGCTAGACTCAAATACCCTTGGTGAAAAGGCCACAAGTACAGCCCCAAAAAACGAAAATGACTGAAAAATCAGCACAATCCCAATCCATCCATGCCCTCCATGATGTTTAAATTCAAGATAACCTACAGAAAGACTAGGCCCATGCTAGACTCAAATACCCCTGGTGAAAAGGCCACAAGTACAGCCCCAAAAAACGAAAATCACTGAAAAATCAGCACATCCCAATCCATCCATGGCCTCCATGATGTTTAAGTTCAAGACAACCCACAGAAAGACTCAGTCCACCCACCACTGAGTACCCCTGGGCAAAAGGCCCCAAAACAGCCCACAAATCGAAAATTCCAAAATTTTAGTTGCAGCAACTGTAATGCCCCAAACAAACTTACTTGTAAAATTTCTAATCCAACAGTGATCCAAAGAAAGTCAAAAAGGCCTCAAATCCAAATATCCAGCAGCATCCACAAAAAGTAATCCTTCCAGCTCCAGATCCAAATGAAAAGTGACCAGGAGATGGACAAAGCACTGGGAGGAGCCTGCTGAACAGGAACAGGAAGTTGAAGACTGTGGGGCACTTCCTTCCTCCCACCCCCCTCCCCCCCTCCCCAAAATGGACTCCTCGCTAAAAAAGTGCAGGCAAATGTCAACCTAAGGAGTTATTCAGATAAAAATCATCATTTCTAGAAGGTTTATGCTGCTTGCTGGTGGATTTCTTCTGCAGAATTGCAAATTTTATATTTTCGCTCGCCGCATCTCAAATCTCGCAATTGCGAAGTACCGCGAGACGTGATCTCGCCGTCTTCGCGTTGACAAACTCTCGCTGGCAATCCGCGATGATGTTGCGCGCTCGCCAATTCCCGCGGGATCACACAGCAAGATCCAAAATGGCGCAGCACTCGCAAACTATCGAGAAAAACAACCCGGCAAATGATGATAAACGCCGCGCGCCGCAAAAATTGTATCACCAACGCCGCGCGCCGCAAAAAAAATCCGCTGCGTGCGAATTTGCGGATTTTGCGGGAAATTCGCAAATCTCGCGGATTGCGAATTTCCCCAAAATCCGCAAAATCCGCGAGCAAAACGGATTTTCCGCCCATGCTTAGCAGGGACTCAATGTTCCAGGAGTCCCTGCTGGCCGATTAAGCACACCTGGCCGCTCTCCCTGCAAGCCCCGCCCCCCTGAGCACCGGGTGATCAAAAGAACCATTTCTATTTGTCCTAATAACTTTTTAAGTGGACCACACCACCGCTGCGCGGGAGCGCGCGGGAGGGCGCCGGGAGAAGCCCGGGACAAGGGCGGGACCGTCTGTGGCCGTCAGGGGCCGAGGGAGGCCGGGCTGGGCCAGCCCTCTGATATTGCCCTTAATGGAACTTATAGTATCAAGCGACAGATAAGTGCCTTATATTGTACTTTGTAATAAGGGTGGTGATTATAATAATGTCTGTATCCCCAAGTAGTATTATTCCGACGACCCCACCTGCTGAGGTTGGGCCACTGGTAATTCGACCGCTGGATAAATTCTTTTTTAACCCCCCATCCCAAAATATTGATAAAGAGATAACACTTGCAGAGAGGCATGCTGAGCGTAGACTGTCTATTGAACTTCTTAAAAATCCTGTAGACAAGCGCTCTGCACAAATTTATCCTGCACTGGTAACACCTTTATCTTCAGTAAGTCTCCCTGTTGTAGCCGAAATTCATGATGTAACCACTAAGGAGGTAAACAAGGGCATTTCAACTGAAATAATTTCTCCTTGTGTGAGCCATACTGACTCTATGACATGCACACAGGGCTGGACTGGGAACCAGAACCGGCCCTGGCAAAGTGCTCGGCCGGCCCCCCTCTCCTCCCGGAGGGAGGGGGGAGAGGTGCGACCGTGCTCTGTGACAGGGCCGGTTTTCGGCCGTTTTTGTTACAGGGCCGTTTTTGCAGCATAACGGCCCTGTAACAAAAACGGCCCCCAGGGGCCCAAAACCGGCCCCCAACCATGCGGCCCACCGGGGGATTGCCCGGTGCCCTCAACGGCCAGTCCGGGCCTGCATGCACAGCAGAATCATGTGCCCAGGTTTCCTTGCCCCAATCCAAACTTGGATCGAAAAGAAAAAGGACTACTGCATCAAGAAAATGTTACTCTGCTAAACCCCCACACAAACATAGAAAAGTAAGCAAAAGTACGTGCCCTAGGAAGGCTGTCACTGAAGTAAGCCGTAGCATGGGAACTATACAAGATGGGGATGTTGTCCTATTAGACAGCCCAGATCCTAGTACTATTACATCTTCAGAGACTGGTTTGCCAATGGATGGCAAGCTACCACCCCTCTGTAACTTGATTCCCGACTTAGAAAGGTTGCTTCGATCAATTCTGTCCCCTATAGAGGAATGAATTAGCAAGCTCTCTGACCGGCTAGACCATTTTGAGCAGGTAACACTAGATAATTTCTACTTAACAAAAGCGCTGATAAAAACTCAAGTAAGGCTGGACGGAAGTAGTAAGCCCCAGAATAACACCCACTGTGTAACGCAGGAAAAGGGACGAAGGCAACAAACTAATTCTCCATTGCCACCCAAGTCAGGTAGTGCGGCTGCAAAGAGACCTTCTAAGCCTGCTGATTTAGCACCACCGGGACCTGCTGTAAATTCCACTAATATTGTAATTCCAGCTCTGATTGATGCGCAACAACCGCCCCCAACTCTAAACCCTCTGCTTACTGTTGGAATAGTGGGTAACGTGTGTCCTACAGTAGACACTGCTCCAACACCTGCCTCACTAATTAACAACCAGATTATAGCAAACAAACCTGCACCCCGCCCTGCTCCTATAGCTTCCAAACCGATCCCACTACCCCCGATAAAGCCACCCCATAAGAAACCCCCCATGAACCTTACCCCAGATTCCTTCCCCTTTGTAGCAGTCCTCATAAATGTCCCACTACTATCAGCGGGACAGAGAGAAACCTTCCAGATGCTTAAAAATAAGGTTATGCACTGGCTAAGGGTGAACCGGCCTCTACCAGGAGAAGTTGATGGTCTAATCTTGGGGGTAAGGAGAATAGATTGGATAGGCTATACAACCAAAAGCCTGGGGGGGGATTGTGTTGTGGTTAATTTTCAAGATCCAAGGGTGGCAGGATGGATAACTAGACAGGGATGGGGCATAAATAATGGAGGAATTGGAATTGTTGACCATACTTTCTTCTACCCACGCCCAACTAGTGTATCGACTAGCCTACTTAATGAGCACAATGGCCCTTCCAACTTCCCATGGCTAAGGATTCCCACACCGGCTCCACTGCCACAGTGCCAAAACTATATCATTGGCCCGAATTATAATCCCCCGGTTGGATGGCAAGATCTAGGGTGGGGATGCTGACAAACCCTTCATCACATGTTCACTAGTAGGGGAGGAAATAGTAGGAATCAACAAGGGGATTGTGATGAATTCGATGTAAATGCTGGTCCAACGCTAAATGTCAGGAATATTGGCAACAAGAGTATGATTATGGTGGAAGGAGGTGGGGAAGCAAGTGCCAACGATGGAGCGGGGGAGTTACCCACATTAACTGCAAATGATGATAATGACACAGATGGTGGTTATATGAGGAAAACCGAGAGTCTTGTTGGGAATGATGCAAGCTCAATGATTCCCCAACCATGTTCCAAAACAAATGCAGCATGTGGGGATGTGCTTAGCTCTGGGATGTTTTTATCCTGGAATATTGCTGGGCTGGGAAGCAAGTTAGAATCACAAATTTGGGTAGATTCTATCAATGGGTTTGACGTGTGTTGCTTTCAAGAAACATGGGCTTGTGACCCTGTTTTCCTCCGTGGCTACTTAAATTTTTCAATCCCAGCCTCTAGAGGGGTTAGGGGTCGGCCAATGGGAGGGCTTACGGTATGGATAAAGCAGGACCTGGAAATCTCTATTAAAGTGTTGGATTTGGGTATTAGTGATCTACAAATGTTAAGATTTTCATCAAAAAAGAGGGATGTGATTGATCTGTATAATATCTACGCAAGAGGCACTAATTCAGCTAGTTCTTCCACCCTAGAGGCGCTGTCCGCCTTCCTAGAAACTAAGTCCCAAGGCAACAGGGTAGTAGTAGCTGGGGATCTAAATAGGACCTTTGAACCACTTGACAGTACAAATGATCCCCTAGGACAGGATGAGGACACTCTCTGGGGAGTACCATCTTTGTGTATTAATCCTGTCAAGCGGTGGACGAAGGATATACTGCTACTAAATGCCATGTGTATGGAGCATGGCCTAAGAGGCCTGAATGGGAGGACACCAGGGGACAAGGAGGGTGGTTGTACCTTTGATAATGGCCATAGCAGGAGCAGAATAGATTATGTAATATGTAGTCTTCCGCTCTGGCAGGGAGTTCTTGATATGGTCATTAAGGGTAGATTGGAAAGCGATCACAATCCCCTTTGTGTGACCCACAAATGGTGGAATGTTGGACCCCAAAACATGCACATAAGAAATGACCATATCCCAGTAATGGCCAATGACATGCGAAGGCTAAAATGGCCAAGGTTACTAGCAAATGAAGGAACAATGACCTTTATTAACGTTGAGGTGGATAAGGCTCTTACCTCTATGGAAGCGGTAGAATCTACAATCCCTGGTTCCAGGGATATTACAGATATCCATAACAAGTTTTTTTCCCTCCTAAAACCATACTTTATGCAATCACAAAGCAATAAAGGGAAAAAACCCCCGGAAGTTGCTAGGTGGTTTAATTGTCAGTGTAGGTCTGCCCGATTGGCACTGGGTCAAGCTATTAGAGAAAGAGACAGGGCTGCAATTAGTGCATCCAGGAAATTGTATAAAGCAGCCATTTCCCAGGCAAAGAGGAAATGGGATGAAGACCATTGGGCAGAGTTAAAGGAGGCTTCCAGTAGTAAGGACTCTAGGCTTTTCTGGAAGATTATAAAGTGGGATAGAAGAGGCACCCCTGCAAGGCCTGATAATAATGTAGCTGAAGAAGCCTGGGTTGAGTACTTCAGACCACAATATGCAGAAATAAAGAATGCTGGGATGGGGGAGGTTACATCGCCAGTTTTTGCTACTGATAATCTGTTTTCCCTCAAGGAAGTCGTAAAAGCAATTTGCACTGTCCAAGGTGGGAGGGCACCAGGGTTAGACGGGATACCCTCGGATGTCTTTAAACACGACATGAAGAGATGGGCGAGGTATATTTTTCTTTTGGGAAATGCCATCGCCAAGGGTGGGGTGGTCCCTGAGCTTTGGCAAGGTGCAATCATCATACCCATCTACAAAAAAGGAGATCGGTCTCTCCCAGCTAATTACAGGCCAATAAGCTTGATAGCAACCATACAAAAAGTCATGGGGAAAATGGTTGTAAATCAGCTTATGGACTGGGTGGATGACAATAATGCTCTTTCCCCCTATCAGGCAGGATTTAGGCGGGATACCAGCACAATTGACCAGGTTTTCCGCTTCACCATATTGCGGTGGAGGACAGTATTGCTTGGCAAGGGCTGCCTGTATGTTGCATTTGTCGACCTACGGGCAGCCTTTGATTTGGTCCCTAGGCACAAGTTATGGCTGGTCCTGCACAAACTAGGCATTCCGGCCGAACTGCTCACCCTAATCATGCGATTGCATGAATGCAATTTCGCAAGAGTCCAGTGGGGAGGGAATGGCGAGTCAACATCAGATTTCCCGGTAGAAAGGGGGGTCCGTCAAGGCTGTGCAATGGCACCCCTACTTTTCTCATTACTAATTAATGGGATTGTGGAGCGGATGTTAGATGTGGGTGTAGATGCACCTTCGTTAGCGGGCGTCAGGGTCCCGATCCTGATGTTCGCTGACGATACCCTAATCATGTCAAAGACTCCTGTAGGTTTACAGCGTGCATTAAACATATTCGATGTTTTTTGTAAAGAGCACGGTCTTGAAGTAAATGTGGGCAAGACGAAACTAATGGTCTTCTCCCCGTGCCGCAAAATTTACCCCAGGGTATTCTTGAACAACACTAAGTTAGAGGTGGTTAGGGAGTTCACATACCTAGGGGTCCAAATAGCAGAGGGCCTGGGTTGGTCTCATCACCTGGAAAAAACGGCACTAAAACACCAACAAATATCAGGGGCACTGCGGGGGGAACATAGAAAATCTAAGACTAAACCTATTAAGCCTGTGCTTATAGTATATGATGCAAAGGTTCTAGGTGCGGCCCTATACGGCGCAGAGTTATGGGCATGGGAAAAGCTATCGACCTTACAGATATCAGAAAACAGGTTCCTTAGAGGAATCACAGGTCTACCCCAGAGCACCCCCCTAATTCCACTGTTTCTTGAGTTGGGTAGACGTTCAATTAGTGATAGAGCGCAACTGCGCCCCATTCTCTTCTGGAGACGCCTTTGGACAACTCCAGAGATTAAGCATTACGCAGATGGTTTCCTGGCAATAATTAAGGAAGATAATCTTCACAAGATTAACTGGCTAAAAAATCTAAGGGCCATGTTAATTAAATTGGGCCTTTCTAATCTCTGGACCAATCCGCAGGGGGAAGTCTTTCCAAGTAAAGAAGCCCTCAAGTCTCAATATTGGGATTGGGTAGATAGCAGCCTTCTGAGAAGTACGAGATCTGATTCTATGGCTGGACGCTTCCTGGAAGTCAAAATCTGTCCTATTTTAGAAAACTACTGGGACAGTATTACAGTCCCATTGGACAGGAAGTTAGTCTTCCAGTTAAGGTCTGGATCCCTCCCGCTAAAAAAACTAACTGCGGGATGGCAGAGTTCGACCTCTTTGTGTTGTTCAGCGTGTGAAGTTGCTACAGAAAGCCTAGGTCATTTTTTATTTGTCTGCGAAGCTTATTCGTCACCAAGGAGGGTATGGCTGACTCCAGTTTGCAAAAATCTTGGGACACGACACAGTGCAGTGGCTATGAGAATCCTATGCACATCTACTCAGGAGTCGATAGTTCTTGGAGTAGCCAAATATCTGGGGTGGGCTTGGGCAATCAGGCGGAGGCTGATGGGTAGGTTTAGTTAACCCGATGTATATTTTTTATGAAATTCTAATGTAATTGGTTATATTTGTGTGTAATATTTTACTCTTTGGTATTGTATGAGCTCGCACAACTGTTTTTAAGAATATGTATATATAAAATGACTTGCTTTTACTTGTATTGTACTTGATTTTATGTTGTGCTTTTATGAGAAGTTATCTCGAATAAAGCTTGTACTACTACTACGATACCAGGACTTGAGATTGAAGGTGTACTGACAATCACAGTCCCGAATCCACCAATTTTGAGCAGAATTTGCCATTTGATTTTGAGTAGACTGCTTTTTTCTACATTTGGTCCTGAAATATCATCTCATGAATCTATTGTTCTTCGTCTTGAGCTTTTGGAATATGTACTAGAGGTGGTTGGCACAAATCTTATTATGGATGACTAAGACTTTTGTGTAAATAAACTTGCTTTGACAACCTAGGTCCGAGTGGAAGAAGAAAACATTTAGGGGCATCCCATAGAAGACGGAGAAGGGTTAGGGTTGTCTTTGAAAACTGTAAATAAGGTACTGAAATTCAAAGGGGACTTTCAGCTTCTAAGGTGGGGTTCAAACTGGTTCAAGTAACTGAAGTTGGAGAGAAGAGACTGTGAAGGTTGTTGCCGAACAAGAGAAGCTGCAAATTGTTCTGCAACCATGGAGGCTGGATATCCGAATCGTAGAGCTAGGTGCATTGTAGGCACACTTATAGGAGGAGTGATACTCTTCATTTTTCTGGTAGTTGTAATTTCGTATTTAGGGGTTGATTAGGATGGCGGACGGACTTGCGTCCGTCCGCCACCCCTGAGTAGGAGGGACCGTCCGCATGGGCAGCGGTGGTCCCTCCATGGCAATTAGGATGTGACCGCCACGCTGGTGGTCACATCCTGTATGTTTTACATTGCGGCGGGTGCTGCTTGGAGCAGCACCCGCCGCAATGTAAAAAATGAAAGCAGTGCATTTGCATGCACAAAGCGGCAGGCACCGTGCGGTGCCTGCCGCTTCTTGCACGCAAATGCAGGGGGGTACCATAGGTACCCCCCATGTGCACCCCCCACGCAACCTTCACCCAGGGGGCCCACAACGGGCCCCCAAAGTGAATGTCCGTATGCTTTTCCACAGCGGAAAAGCCGCCGTGGAAAAGCATTACTTTTCCTACATCCTAATATGGCTGGCGGTGATAGACACCGCCAGCCATGTTAGTGCTTTTCCACCGTGGTCGCCTTCCGACCGCGGCGGAAAAGTGGAGGACAGATTGTGAGACCCACCAGCCATCTTAATTTGGCGGTGGGTCTTTCAGGCCTCCTCGGCGGATTCCCGGCATACTCCAGGCCGGCGGTGGCTTCCGCCGGCCCAGAGTATGCGGGGAATCCGCCATCATAATGACCCCCTTAGTACCACATAAGCAGGCAGTGGAGGTAGAGGGAACACCTACACCTACTACTCCTAGCAAAAAGAGGTCAAAATAGGAGATGAAAGTGCCTTGCTGCTAGAGGAGAGTCATAGATTACATGCAGATCTGTCTAGAGGCAGAGTATATTGAGGCCATGGATGCGAAAGATTGCTATGTGTGTATGCAGTTGCCTGCTTCTGTAGATGAGGGTATTAGATACCATCACCTTCCATTGACTTATGGAATTTCATGTAGTTTGCTGCTTAGCATTTTTTATGGACGAAATAATTTTGAATATTTCTTTTCGAATTATGATGCTGTACTTCCTGAAGTACCTGCTTACAAGATTTTGAACAAGTATGATTATTATAAATCAGAAGACAGGCTTGGGACGTATTTTATTACGCCACAAGAGTTGGATACGTCTTATGCTCATCGCCATAATATCACATGTTTGTTGTCAGACACAGAGAAGAAATTTATAGAACAAGTGGAAGATAGGTACCAGAGACAAAAGCAGTTGCGAGATTCAGAACAGGGTAGGGTAGATTGGACCGATGAAGAAAAGCTGCACAAGTCAAAAGGAAGTTATGGTCCAATAGCTCTAGATGAAGTGCAGAAAGGGAAGTTGTACCTTCATAGACCACAGACATATTATGAGAATGTGTATGTAGGTCATACCACATGTGAGCATACTTTCACTTTGGAGTATTATTCAAAAGACTTCTTGCAAAGTGTGGTGCAGATTATTCAGACTGTGTATTTTCTTTGTGGGAGAAATGCATATGTGCGACTGCCTGAGAAATGGTATGGAACATGTTATTTAGCAATTATTTTTCCCAAGATTTATCATACGGAAGATTTTGAACTTTTGGAAGGAGGGCAACATGCGAGAGTGAAGCGAAGTGAAAGTGCAGGAGCCATAGTTGGGGACATTTTTGGAGCAATGATACCAACTTTAGGAGTGATCATGATTGATGTGAAAATCAGAAGGTTGGCGACTGTTGTGGATGAGTTGTCAATGACTACAGCTAAGTCGTTGGTGTTGGTTGAAGGTGAGATGTTATCGATAAGGACTATGGTTTTACAAAATCGTCTTGCTTTAGACGTCCTTCTAGCAAAAGAGGGAGGAGTCTGTAAACTTTTGAAGGTCCAGGAATGTTGTACTTATATACCAGACAACAGCAAAGATCTGGAGAAATATATAAGCAACATTACTGCGATCCATAGTGAGATTGAGGATCTGACTGAGGAAACTGTGTGGGAAAAAGTTGGCAAAGGGTTTGGCAAAGCCGGGAGTTTGTTTGCAAACCTTGGAAAGGGTTTCCTTGGTTTTGCGTTGAAACCCCTTATCATTTCATTTCATAAAGCTTTATTCGGAACATTCAAAAAAACATGTCCATAAAAGCACAAGTAATACAGACATTCATACAATTTCATAGAGGTAAACATAAATATACAGTATATATACATTATCGATCAAAGAAAGGTACACATATTACAAAATATCCACAGGGGGATGGAATAAATATTTAAAACTCCAAAAGTTTTTTAAAAACACATACTTTTCCTGGCGCTAATCGCTTTGAATATAAAAGATGCAGTAAAAAAACGAATATCCGCATGATTCAGATTAAAAATCAATTTCATAGCCTCTGTAATGTCTCTCACTCCAAATCTAATGAATAATGGCTTCAAGTAGAGTTTCCTTAACTCAATGTACAAATCACACGTTAACAAAAAGTGCTTAGTGCTTTGTTCAGTCTTATTATCACATTTACAGGGACCAACAGGGCGCGATTTAATGTTAGGCCACGCAACCAGATGATGTGCTATGCCCCTCCTCATTCTGGTCAGCACAAACTGGTGCGAGGTTCTTGTCACCTGTGATAGATATGGTCTGAAAATTCATCCATGCTATTGTATAGTACACAAGTAGTTAATTTAGAGTCCTCTAAGTGATGCCTTTCATTACAGTGATTTAAAAATATTGATTTCACATCAGATTTGGGGATTTCCGAAAGCCCGTAGGGGTCCATAACCACATTGATTCCAAATAGATTTTGTACACAATCAATAATGTAGCTGATCCAAGGGATCTTTAAGTGTTGGTCCAATAAAAGGCAGTCCTTAATAATTGCTCTGTTCAGTGAGGTACCATCTCTGAGCCAGATCGAGCGCCACAGTAGTATGGGCCTTAGCATGATCAGATCATGTAGGGCTTGGATCCCTGTTTCATTATGAACCAAGGAATTGGAAGTAGACCTGGGTAAGCATAGGAGCTTTTTCAGGAAAAGGTTCTCCTCTACCTGTAAGCTCTTGGCTGTTGACACCCCCCAGACTCCTGCCCCGTAAAGGGCAGCAGAAAGACATTTTGATTGATAAATATTTAACATGTCTTTAATACGTCTATTCCCCAGTTTCTTGGCAAACAGAAAGACCCCATTGGCGCTCCTGATCATCTTAGTTCTGACCACCTTATGTTCAGTGGCCCAGCTCCCATTTTGAGAAAAGGTAATTCCCAAATAACAAAAGTTAGCAACTTTTTTCACTGGTTCACCATCAATAACATAATGGGTTTTCCCTTTACATTTAACTTTTCCAGAGCTACATTCCATTACATAAGTCTTAGCCTTATTAATCACCAGTTTCCTATTCTTAATGAAGGATACAAAACAATCCATTAAGCGTTGAAGGCCCAAGGGTGTCCTAGACAGTAACACTGCGTCATCCGCATAGAGTAGTACTGGTATATTAAAATTATTGACTCTAGGGGCATCTGCAGCGACTGCCTGCAGGGCAGATTCAACCTCATTAATAAAAAGGGTAAAAAGCAGGGGCGCAAGAACGCACCCCTGTCTAATGCCCCTTCTTATCCCAAACTTAGTGGTACACTCCCCATTGGGTCCATAGCGAACACTGGTGCGGAGTTTTTCATACAATCGGGCTAAGAAATAAATAATTCCCTCTGGGGCACCCATCTCCAGTAATTTGGCCCATAGTATTGCATGGTCTACCAGATCAAAGGCACTGCTAAGGTCGGCGAAGCAAAGATAGAGCGACCCATTTTTTGCCTTGGTATATTTTCCCACCAATAGCTCTAAATTCAAACATTGTTCTATAGTACCACGGCCTTTTCTAAAGCCAAACTGGCAATTACTTAAAATCTCGTTAGATTCTGCCCACTCTTCTAATCTTACAAGGAGGACCCTACTCATAATTTTAACTGATGAATCCAATAAGGATATAGGTCTATAATTTTTTGCATCCCCACGATCTCCTTTTTTGAAAATAGGGATGATTATTGACTCTTCCCAAGTAGACGGTATATTACCGCTAATAGCTGTATTAAAGATTTTGGTGAGCAATGGCCCCCATATATCTGGGGCGGTCTTGTACACGTCTATGGGAACGCCATCTGGCCCCTGGGCCTTGCCTCCTTTGCTAGCTCTAATACTAGCCATGGTTTCACTGATGGTTATATCTAAGGCAAGGGTGGGCCATCTATCCCCATTGGTATCTATTAGATTACAAGAATCAAAGATTTTAGAAAAATGTTGGATCCATGAGTCCATGCTCACGTTAGAAGTGAGTTCAGGAGCCTTGTCATCTTTTAGGAATGGGCTATTTACCGTGGACCAGAACAGGGTACAATTGTTCGTGACCGCCGCTAGGGTGAGATTATTCCAGGCCTCTTGCTGTAATTCAGCTTTTTTACGTTTCAGGGTAGTATTAAATCCCTGTCTAAATTGGACCACCAGAACTTTGTCCCTTGGTTTGGCTGCAAGGGCTTCTTTGAGTTCTTTGCGGGCATTGGAACAAGCATGATCAAACCAGCCCCTTGGACACCTTGCTTTAGACCCCGCCTTTTTGGTGAACTTTTTGTTAATAATGGAATTAATATTGTTAAAGTGATCAATACTGTCAGACGAGGTGTCTTCACATTCTAAAATTGCCGTGATATCTGTCAAACAACTAGATATAATTGAGTCTGAAGTTATAACGGCTTTTTCTCCTTTCCACCTCAGTCTATAACCATTCTGTCTATGGGGTTCAATATTATTGATAATACCATTTTCACAGACATGATTTTTTACCCAAAAGGTTAGTTCAGTAGTCAAACAGTTATGGTCACTCAACATAATATCTATCACATTGGGCATCGGGCATAACGGGGCAATAGTTGATGACATACATATAAAATCAATAACGGTATTAGCGCCCCTTCCTTTAAAAGTTGGAATATTTCCACCCATGTCATTTTTAGCATTATCCAAGATTTCCAAATCGTGATCAATCATAAAGGTATTCAAAGTTTCCCCGTAAGTGTGGTGAGGGAAATGGGCTTCAGCTTCCCCCTGTCGATTATACACACCACAAACTTTCTGGGTGGATAATGGGCACACAGGTACATTAAAATCCCCCACGAAAATAAATTCAAATACATTGTTAAAATTCCTCACGAAATTATTCACCGCCGTATCTAATTCGTTAATTACTACATGTCTAGTGTTGTCAAATACATTGTTGTAGAAATTTATCAATAGAATGTTTCTGCCGGGTTCTTGTGTAAGCCATAAAATTTGCGAAGGCGCCCCCACGTTAACAAATTTTTTCACATGGATTGGTAATTTAACAGAGATTAACACCAACAGACCGCCTTTAGCTCTACCATGAGATGAGGGCAGTGCTGGGAGCTCATAGGACACATACCCCTCAATGCCATTGAATTTTTTACTCCATGTTTCCTGAAAACATAGGATATCAAACAAATGCACAAATTCAATCCAGCCTAAGGCGTCCTCCTTGGCCACAATTCCCGCAATATTCCAACTAGCAATATGACAGGTTATATTCTCTCTTTCATTGCTAGCTTTTGACTGTTCCACACTAGGTATGGACATGTTATTATCTATATTAAAAAGCTGTATGTTAGGTGTAGAGTTTAGGGTATCTCCCCCATTCAACGTACAGTTCAAACATACATTACTCGTTTCATTAGTTAACATAACGGCCGCTTCAAACTCTAGATCTTTAGGGGGTTCAATCTCATGTCAATCGTTCTGATCTAGGTGACTCAGGGACTGAGACCTATTCTGGGTAGGGACCTGGTAAACCATTCCGTTATCATACAGAGGGGTGTTGCCAAATGGTACAAATGGGTTAGGGGTATGCATTAAAGGGGCATTCCCCCCAAACATAGGGTTCCCCATATGCAGCGTTGGAATGAATGGACCATGTTGTGGGCCAAAGAAGAAGTTAGGCATCAATGGTCTATTTACCATATGAGGATAGGTGGAATTGCTCGGAGCCTTCTCCTTACGATTAGATGGTGGTTGCCCACCAGAGTATGCGGGGAATCCGCCATCATAATGACCCCCTTAGTACCACATGAGCAGGCAGTGGAGGTAGAGGGAACACCTACACCTACTACTCCTAGCAAAAAAGAGGTCAAAATAGGAGATGAAAGTGCCTTGCTGCTAGAGGAGAGTCATAGATTACATGCAGATCTGTCTAGAGGCAGAGTATATTGAGGCCATGGATGCGAAAGATTGCTATGTGTGTATGCAGTTGCCTGCTTCTGTAGATGAGGGTATTAGATACCATCACCTTCCATTGACTTATGGAATTTCATGTAGTTTGCTGCTTAGCATTTTTTATGGACGAAATAATTTTGAATATTTCTTTTCGAATTATGATGCTGTACTTCCTGAAGTACCTGCTTACAAGATTTTGAACAAGTATGATTATTATAAATCAGAAGACAGGCTTGGGACGTATTTTATTACGCCACAAGAGTTGGATACGTCTTATGCTCATCGCCATAATATCACATGTTTGTTGTCAGACACAGAGAAGAAATTTATAGAACAAGTGGAAGATAGGTACCAGAGACAAAAGCAGTTGCGAGATTCAGAACAGGGTAGGGTAGATTGGACCGATGAAGAAAAGCTGCACAAGTCAAAAGGAAGTTATGGTCCAATAGCTCTAGATGAAGTGCAGAAAGGGAAGTTGTACCTTCATAGACCACAGACATATTATGAGAATGTGTATGTAGGTCATACCACATGTGAGCATACTTTCACTTTGGAGTATTATTCAAAAGACTTCTTGCAAAGTGTGGTGCAGATTATTCAGACTGTGTATTTTCTTTGTGGGAGAAATGCATATGTGCGACTGCCTGAGAAATGGTATGGAACATGTTATTTAGCAATTATTTTTCCCAAGATTTATCATACGGAAGATTTTGAACTTTTGGAAGAAGGGCAACATGCGAGAGTGAAGCGAAGTGAAAGTGCAGGAGCCATAGTTGGGGACATTTTTGGAGCAATGATACCAACTTTAGGAGTGATCATGATTGATGTGAAAATCAGAAGGTTGGCGACTGTTGTGGATGAGTTGTCAATGACTACAGCTAAGTCGTTGGTGTTGGTTGAAGGTGAGATGTTATCGATAAGGACTATGGTTTTACAAAATCGTCTTGCTTTAGACGTCCTTCTAGCAAAAGGGGGAGGAGTCTGTAAACTTTTGAAGGTCCAGGAATGTTGTACTTATATACCAGACAACAGCAAAGATCTGGAGAAATATATAAGCAACATTACTGCGATCCATAGTGAGATTGAGGATCTGACTGAGGAAACTGTGTGGGAAAAAGTTGGCAAAGGGTTTGGCAAAGCCGGGAGTTTGTTTGCAAACCTTGGAAAGGGTTTCCTTGGTTTTGCGTTGAAACCCCTTATCATTTCATTTCATAAAGCTTTATTCGGAACATTCAAAAAAACATGTCCATAAAAGCACAAGTAATACAGATATTCATACAATTTCATAGAGGTAAACATAAATATACAGTATATATACATTATCGATCAAAGAAAGGTACACATATTACAAAATATCCACAGGGGGATGGAATAAATATTTAAAACTCCAAAAGTTTTTTAAAAACACATACTTTTCCTGGCGCTAATCGCTTTGAATATAAAAGATGCAGTAAAAAAACAAATATCCGCATGATTCAGATTAAAAATCAATTTCATAGCCTCTGTAATGTCTCTCACTCCAAATCTAATGAATAATGGCTTCAAGTAGAGTTTTCTTAACTCAATGTACAAATCACATGTTAACAAAAAGTGCTTAGTGCTTTGTTCAGTCTTATTATCACATTTACAGGGACCAACAGGGCGCGATTTAATGTTAGGCCACGCAACCAGATGATGTGCTATGCCCCTCCTCATTCTGGTCAGCACAAACTGGTGCGAGGTTCTTGTCACCTGTGATAGATATGGTCTGAAACCGGTAAATTCATCCATGCTATTGTATAGTACACAAGTAGTTAATTTAGAGTCCTCTAAGTGATGCCTTTCATTACAGTGATTTAAAAATATTGATTTCACATCAGATTTGGGGATTTCCGAAAGCCCGTAGGGGTCCATAACCACATTGATTCCAAATAGATTTTGTACACAATCAATAATGTAGCTGATCCAAGGGATCTTTAAGTGTTGGTCCAATAAAAGGCAGTCCTTAATAATTGCTCTGTTCAGTGAGGTACCATCACTGAGCCAGATCGAGCGCCACAGTAGTATGGGCCTTAGCATGATCAGATCATTTAAGGCTTGGATCCCTGTTTCATTGTGAACCAAGGAATTGGAAGTAGACCTGGGTAAGCATAGGAGCTTTTTCAGGAAAAGGTTCTCCTCTACCTGTAAGCTCTTGGCTGTTGACACCCCCCAGACTCCTGCCCCGTAAAGGGCAGCAGAAAGACATTTTGATTGATAAATATTTAACATGTCTTTAATACGTCTATTCCCCAGTTTCTTGGCAAACAGAAAGACCCCATTGGCGCTCCTGATCATCTTAGTTCTGACCACCTTATGTTCAGTGGCCCAGCTCCCATTTTGAGAAAAGGTAATTCCCAAATAACAAAAGTTAGCAACTTTTTTCACTGGTTCACCATCAATAACATAATGGGTTTTCCCTTTACATTTAACTTTTCCAGAGCTACATTCCATTACATAAGTCTTAGCCTTATTAATCACCAGTTTCCTATTCTTAATGAAGGATACAAAACAATCCATTAGGCGTTGAAGGCCCAAGGGTGTCCTAGACAGTAACACTGCGTCATCCGCATAGAGTAGTACTGGTATATTAAAATTATTGACTCTAGGGGCATCTGCTTATAATGTAGAACCACTTAGAAATGCATTTAAATACGTAAAGGCCTTGGGACATGAAGAAAAGCCAGTAGAGGCCTAAATGTAATTTCTTTAGTTAGCATTGGTTATTCTTGTGAAATAGCTGCCTGTTGAGAAGAGTGCTGTACTCAGCAAATATTGAATTGTAACTTTGGATGTGCACAAGGTTGCTTCTTATGTATTTTAGTTGCAGGTGCAAGGTCACGGAGCTTGTCAGGTAGAAAGATCCATTGTTTGGAAGTTAGGCTGGTAGGAGTGAGGACGAGTAGGTGCCAGAGGAATGTTCATCTGCAACATTTGGCGAGAAGGTGCCTGGGATCCAAGGACACCTCAATGGATGCTGGATGGAAGAATGCCATGCTGGAAAAATCCGAAGAACAACACCTGCCCAGAGGGGTGTGCACTGGGTCTATCTACAATTTTGGGAGTTTTGTATTAGGGACAGACCTTGAGGGTGGAGAGCAGATTTTGTCAGGAGGTTGCAGAGCCGGATGTGGGCAGAGTGGGGTGTAGGAAGGAGCATCTTAGAATGAGCTCAGTAGTTTAGACTACTTATTTGAGAAACGTGAATACACTTCTTAGGGAGTCTTCACGGCTGACACCTTTACTTTTTCTTGAAGGGAATTCTTAAGTAGGGATGTCACCTTAGAGTTAGTTTAGGGACAGATTAACCTTTTCCATCCCTTTTGCAAATGCAGTCCAGACTTCAAATTGGGACGATAATTGGATGCCTGATGTTCCTAGAATTGACTTTGCTTTTTATTCTGAGCCGTCTGAGACACCTTTGTAGGTTTATGTTTGTATTAGTGCCAGTCTATTTCTTGAACCTCTTGCTGAGGTGTTTGTATGTCCAATTATTTTTGGCTTTGTAAAAAATTCCTAACTCCAGTTCATAGTCAGTGGTTCTTTAAATTGGATCTGATTGGAGCTGATTGGAGCTGTTTAATTATGAGTTTGGAAACCTCCCCTCTACACTTCTTAGCAGACAAAAAAGTCCAGTCGACCTGTATTGGGATTCTGGAGAATTGATAAGGTAAAAATCTAGATAAGAATCCCAGCCCCATCACAAGGATACATACACAGATGAGCAATCCATAGATCCTGGTATGAGTGCTGCAGACTTCCCAATCTTTCCAACATCAACATTTCTACCCCAAGCCCATTCAATTGTCACAGTAAGTGACAACACTATGGGGTACCAGCTCCCCCATACTTTTTCCCATTTCTTGTGGCTACCTCTGCTCTGGTACACCACTTTCTCGGCCTGCCGGCACCAGTTCATATCCGTCTCCCATTCGTGAATCCCGTTGACGAGACCTACGCTTTTGCCGCATTCCTTTTTGCCACCCCTGCTCTAATCCCTTACCGTAACTTTGTATATATAGGCCAGTCACTCTCCTCTTGTATATTTAAAAGGAAAGGAACAACTTTGCACCCGTGGGGATCTCTATGGATACCACTCTTGACATCAGTCTTGTCACCCTCTCCCACAAGGATTGGATGATTGGGCTTGTCCACAATATATGTAGAAACATGCCTTCCTGACAGCAACCTTTCAACCAGCTATATGAAGGTGCTCCTCCTATCTTGTGTAGCAGTGGTGTTGAATGATAGGATCTGTGTAGGATTCAAGCTGACCCAGCCAAATCCCCATTCTTATTTCAATAACTCTGGAGACTTGTAGTGCTTCTACCCATTCCTCATCATCTATTGCACCAAGATCTGCCACACATTTATCTCTTAGGGAGCTAGTCTTTCTTCTTTTAATGTCAGGAATCTTCTTCCAGCAGGGCCGTCTTCCTCAAGTGAAGTCTTCCCATGTCTATTAATGTTCTGAGGAGTTGGTGGTTGAGGTGCCAGATTTATACAGTGCACCAGATAATGATTGGAGAAATTCCTCCTCCCAAACCTAATAATTTTCTCACAGTCTCCCACATCCTTTTATTGCACTTTCTTTTTGCATAACTGTGCAATTATCCAGGAGCCACTGTTTCAAACAGGCAATCCTGTCTTTAGCTCTTTAGTCATTCCCCTATATAGATGACTGTCCTTCCACTTAACAGGTTAAAACTGGTACTCTCGCCTATTGTGACTGGAGCCTACTTGTCTGGGAGGGTCCTTTTAATGAAGAGAATACGCCCTACCTGCATCCTCCAAGTAAAAAAAGGTGGAGTCAAAGCTGATCTGCCAACTCTTCCTGTCCACTCCCAGATAGCTGATCCTTGCTAAGTGGTCAGCAGTTAACAACCATCTCCATTTCCTGGACTTGACAGCTAGCTATTGTCCTCTATGCCAGAATTGTAATCTCTCTCATCCAAGGATGTGTATTCTAGCTCGCTCGGGAAGGGTTGAGTGACCATATTGGTTTTAGAGCAGTTTTGTCTGAGGCTGCACAAAGTACATTGTTATGTAGTTACTTTTCCACTTACATGTTCAAAAACCTGATTTCACCATTAAATCATGTTTGAAAATGAATTCCACAGAATAAAACTACAGTTGCGATGAGGATGGCATGACAGGTTGATGACGCTGGGTCATCCAAACATCTTCTGGTACAGGCTGTTGCTGTGTATAATATTTTGACTCATTCTGATATAGTTAGCCATGGAATATCTAAAATGTGGTCAGGACATTTCACCTACCTGGCAGTACTCTGAGATCATCAAGAGCAGACTGAAGAATGCCAGGAATGTCTTCAGAATGCTGGCAGATGAGGACAGCTAAACATCACAAAATTTTCAGCCTTCCACGCCAGTAACCTGATAAGAATCTTGCGCATTTGCAGTTTTTAAAACAAAGCGAGGCTAGTTCAGTTCTTTGTATATCTTGTGTGTGACTCTCTATTCATTTAGATGTAACATACAATGACATATTCATATCTTATAGTATTATATTGCAATTACCTCTTATATATAGCACGATTATCATAATTCATAAATAACCACTTACATTCACAAATGTTCCCCTTTTTTGATCAAGGTAAACAAAAGATTAATTTTTGCACTTTTTAACAAATAACAGCTGAAGGCTCACCAACAAACAGTAGTATAAACAGATGAAAATGTATTTACATGCTTCCCAGGACAATAACAATTAGAGTGCAATCAAATTTAAGTAGACTTGGGAAACGAAGGAACTGCCAGTGCTGCAATAAATCCACCCTGACCATCAATTAAATCAAGCTACCTAATTTAGAGTTATAGAGGCAGAGATGCAGCAAAGGTTTTTGAGATCACAAAGCATGCATTTTGCAAAATCAAATGATTTGCACACAAGATTGTTTTTGCTGCTCTAGCATCCCCCACATGAAGGTCATTATATGCATTATGCACAATAGTATTTTGTGAGTTTAGGGCTCCACTTAAAACTAAATTGTGATGGAATCATTTAATCGTAACTGTGCTAGGCATACAGTACATGTTTACATCGCACTGAGTCACATTTCATTACACATGTTACAAGTAGATGAGGTTTTTGGTTAAATGACAAAGTTGAGAATAAAACCATTGTCCCATGCAGCATTGTGCGCATCTGATATTTAAATGAATGCTGCAATCATAAAATGCTGAATAAAAGTTTTCGGCTACTGATCCAGGCTTCTCCTGTTGTATAATTTCTGCATCAGTGCTGTTAGTGTGTCCACTTCAATATACCTACATTTAGGTTTAGAAGAAATGAAAAAACAATGGCTCCAGTTTAGTAAAACAGGTACTTAATCATTCACACCGCTAACTGGTCTGTGATATTGTCAGTGCTCTAATTAAAACAATGAAATGCGGCGTAGGTTCCTGACAGTCTGAGTCTTCATAAGCCAAGAATTCAAGTTAAAACAATAAAGGTTTATTCAAAATTAGGATCAATATTGAAAACAAAATTTCATTAGTTAAATCAGGAGGAATTGGCAATCATAATAAGTCAAACATCAATGCAAGAGAATTAGCAGAAGATCAATTCTAAAGCAAGTACAAGCCAGAAGCAAAGTATAATTAAGCAGGACTGACATTGAGCTTTTCTTGACTTGCTTTTGAGATAGACTCTAAGCATAAATCAAATGACACACTAGCGCAGAGTCTACTTAAGTAGGAAGCAGGAAAAAGTCTGGAGTATATCCCAAAAACAGCATTTTTTATAGGGTTCTAGATAGAAAACCCTCATTATAAGTATGGTGAGACATGACATAATAAGGCTGGATAAAGAAAGATACATTCATTTAAAACAATCACTTTTCAAATACACAAGGTACATCAAATAAGATGCGCCCAGTTAACACATACCTTGCTGCATGTTAGTGAAGAGGTGTGCATAGGAAATGATGGAGATGGCCGTACATTTATGTAACAGAACAAACAATAACACGTTCAGTGAAGGAAGGCTCTTTTGTTCATGCCTAGGCATAGGGCATTGCAAATTGCAACATACAGGAGCATCCTGGACATGACTTCCTAGTGAGGAAGGCACATTAACATAATTTCTTTTTTTAAGTTCAGAAATATAACATTAACACAATTTCTAAATACAGTAAACAACACCAATACCCCGGTTTCTAATTTGCTCAATTTCTGCAATGGAAAAGCACACAGAAACTGGACGGGGGGGCTCTAGAGCGGTGTTGGTGCTGCTCGATTTATCGGCAGCATTTGACACCGTCTCTCACCCCGTCCTGATTGACCGCCTTAGGGCTAAAGGTATCCGAGGTAAGGCTCTGGAGTGGCTGTCCTCTTTCCTCGCCAATCGGACACAGGCTGTGTCTACTCCCCCTTTGAAGTCCAATCATCACCCACTAAAATGGGGAGTCCCCCATGGGTCGGCATTGAGTCCGCTATTATTTAATGTGTATTTCTCCCCACTTGCAGAGCTTATCTCGGAGCTGGGAATTAGGGCCATTTCATATGCAGACGACATTCAATTGTTGTTTGCTTATGATGACACCCCAACTGCCACTACCTTTGACCCATTAAAAAATTGTCTCCGTAAAGTTGCTCAGTGGATGGATGACAATTTCCTCCGACTCAATGCCGAAAAAACGGAGGTCTTATTTTTTCATCAGTCATCACCTTTGGACTCTAACCTTTGGTGGCCACTCGATTTGAGTTCTGCCCCTCTCCCGAAGGACTCAGTTAGGAACCTGGGGGTTAGATGGGATACCACTCTTTCCTTTAAGAACCAGGTCCAAACAGTGTCCTCCTCTTGTTTTTCAAAGATCAGGATGATCAAGAAATTCCTTAATTTTCTTCCCCCGAACACCAGGAAAACGATTGTCCAGGCCCTTATCACCTCGCATCTAGATTATGCGAATGGTCTTTACCTAGGGTTGGCCTCTGGCCTTTTAGACAGGATCCAGATCGTCCAAAACGCAGCAGTTCGGTTAGTGTGTGGCATCTCTCTGCGAGAGCATATTTCCCCCCACCGACGGGCATTGCACTGGCTACCGATCCAAAGAAGAGCCGAATTTAAGGCTCTCACCCTTGCACATCGTTCACTTAGGGGTAAAGGCTGCGCCTATCTGGCCTTTTGCCTCCAACCCTACAGCAATGCAAGGTGTCTCCGCTCCAGTTCTCAACATTTGTTGTCTACTACTAGATACAAAAGAGCTCGCTCAGGGGGAAAAACTTTTCAGGTCAGTGCCTCTGCCCTATGGAACAAACTGCCTGTTTCTCTTCGTATAATCAATGAGGAACTACCCTTTCGCAGAGCTCTAAAAACTCTCCTCTTCTGTTAATTTCCCCTCATCTGAGTATGATCATGCACAGGGGCTGAAGCGCCGGGACACCCCGTTGGGGTAGCTGCGCGCTATAGAAAATACACTAATAATGCGGATAATGCTAGCTCACATAAAATAAAAATGCACATTCTTGCTGAACATCTCAAATAATGTATGCTAGCTGTTTTGAGGCCTAGTCAGGCTAACTTCCGCACATCTAAATTAAGCATTTATTTCTAATGATAAAAAATACGCTCACATTATCAATGAGTAATTAAAAATCTCTAGACGATTGTTATTTGCCATGCAAATAATGTAGTAATTCAAGAATTGTACATGAATAAAGAACTATGGGGTCGATTATGATGGTGGACTGACCTGCGTCCGTCCGCCACTCCGAGGTGGAGGGACCGTCCGCAGGGGCAGCGGTGTTCCCACCGTTGGAATTATGATGTGACCGCCATCCTGGCGGTCACATCCCGTATATTTAATATTGCAGTGGGTGCTGCTTTAAGCAGCACCCGCCGCAAAGTTGAAAATGCATGCTGCGCATTTGCATGCACAAAGCAGCAGGCACCACGCGGTGCCTGCCGCATTGTGCATGCAAATGCAGGGGGGTACCATTGGTACCCCGATTTGCACCCCCAACCCCCCTTCACCATGGGGGCCTGCAACGGGCCCCCAAAGCAGGAACCGTATGCATTTTCGTGGCTGCATTGCCGCCACAGAAAGGCATTCCTCCAAGGCCATCCTAATATGGCTGGCGGTGTCTGATATCATATCATATCAGGCTTTTTCCGCCGCGGACGGTATTCCCCTCCACCACGATCCCCCCGCCATTGTAATATGGTAGGGGGAAGAAAGGTGGCGGACGGCGGACGGCAAGGATGGCAGACGGATCGCCACCGCCATGCAGGCGGTGGCGTTCCGTCCGCCTTCCTAATGGATCCCTAATTGCCAGAGCAATTGAGTGAAGAAGAAACAATTTGTAACAAGCATTTACAATACAATATGTCTCGCATTTTTAAGACTTTAAGCTATTAGCATTGTAAATGTCAATGCTTTTTATTTGCGTTTTAAAAACCTAAACTTAAAAGGCATTGTCATTTACAATGTCAATCGCTCAAACTCGCGTTAAGGGGAGACCTATTGCACTGCAAATGCTTGTTTCACTTGATTACAGGTTTGCGAGGCAACTAGATTGCTTTGACTCTAGGTGATAGAGATGGGCTATTTATCGCAATGAGTAATCTTTCATAATTCTTAACACAATTTACTGATGGCCTATAACAAACAGCAGCCATATCTAGTCAGGGGTTGAATGTCGGCTAGAGCGTCATCTGCTAGAAATCCCCATGTTCCTTATGTGCAAGGATGGGAAAGGGGCAAGGAACACTGATAGGGGTGTCAATCGAACTCACAGCAGCAACACATGGGCTCGTGAGATTATGTCACACATGACTTTTGGGAAAGCGAGATAAATATGCACTGGGTGTTTGTTCCGGTTCAAGTAGCCCGAGGTAATAATCCTCTTACCTGCTGCCGCTCCGGACGGAGGCTGCTAAGGAGAGAGGTCCACTGGGCTCCGATACAACTAACAGCCCCTAAGTCGAAAAGCACTTGCACTCATCTGTCTGTAACATACCACAAGGGCTACTTTCTTTTGGGGACATTGAAGGAGGGATAAGGACGAATTCAGATTGCAGGATTGGTCAACGAAATCTGTGTGAAACAATCAATTGCAACGTCAATATACACATAGTAAGGTTTTGAGTGCTTTCGAGAGATCTGTTTTGGAGAGGACTGTGCAGTTTACTGTCATGCACTTAGTGTTCTTGAGTGAATGTGAACTGTTTGTAGCTGCAATAAAAATAAGAAACAATAAAGTGGAAACCGCCACAGAAAGGGAATAGATGGGAGATGGAGGGAGAATAATGGCGCATAGAGGTTTTGTCTGCACGGGGAAGGGGGAACAAACTCAGACATATATAAAAGTTATAGCGCGACCCCCCATAAAGTGGACACCGTGCCGAGTTGGAAAACCAAGACAGAAGGGAGCGGGAAAGTGTTTGCTATACCTGTGCCGCCTAAATGAAAGTAAACAAATAAAAACATTTTTATTGCACAACTTTGATAAAGGGGTTTCGGGCTGAAGACAGGAGGGAGTGGCAAAGAGTTTACAATACCCGAGCGCACAAAGGAAAGTAAACTAACTAAAAAAAAACACATTATAGCGGGAATAGCGCTGCACCATTAAGGAAAGTAAACAAACCTACAAAAAAACCAAGGCTAAACTGCAACAAGCGCGACCGCTCTAATTAGGCAAGAAATGCAGCTGGCTGTTTCTTGAAATCGCCCCTCGCGCACACCAGCTCCTTGCGCATGCGCCACTGCCATGTTTACGTCAGGCAGAGATGCGCGAGACAAAGAAGGAGTGCGAACAGTGCGGACGAAAACAGTAGTTGGTGGCCGCTGCTTCCGGACTGCACGGAAGTCAGTTTGACATCAACAGCCAGTCAAAACTAAGCTAACAAAAGCTATACCAACATTCAGCAAATGACAAGCGGCAGGAGAAACTACCAGCTGCTTGCCAAACACAGAGATTACTTTATGTCTCGCGGAGACAGCGCAAGCAGCGCATGCACTGCCAAGGCGAGACCTAAAAACGCAGGTGAGACACATTTTGAGTAGCAGGAAAGTATATTTTAGTATACGTTTTCATTCTTACCGTCACCACACACAGTAAAATGTGCACTGAAACATTATTGAATGTAATATGTGTTTTGATTCTGTAATATCCTTTCGTAATAAGATGTTGTCCTTTATAAGCTCTAAACAAAGATTTCCTCTCAAAAACTTGCTCGGCAAGGTCCGCCCTCTTCTTTCTGCTTGAATCTTAGTGAGCCTATTTTTTTCATAAATCTGTCCTTTTGACATGCTTTAGCACAGTCACCGGAATAAGCATACTCTTATGTCTCATTGTGCATGCATACTTGCCATGGTAGTATTGTAGTCCAGTAATGCTAAGCCACAGAAATATCGTTTTGCCTTTCGAAAACTGCCTTATGTAAAATTGGCCTGCATGCCCACTAAAATACATCAGGTGCTATCCAATATTTATATCAGCCCACCATTGATATCTCTCCGCTCCGTGTGGCATGTTTGAACATTTTTTATTTGGTGGAATTAATCATCAGGGAAGAAATCTTTGTGACAACTTTGGCTTGAGAATCCTGGAACTCATCTGGCATCTTCACATGCACAAGAGATCCCGGTGGTAATACTTTGCGGGTCAGCGCCAGTAAAAAACTAGGAAAAAAGGGAAACAGAAGAAGTTAATCTACAGTTACAAACTTATATGGTATAAATACTTCAAACTAAAAGCATGAATATGCATATAGTCTAGACCGATTATTTCACAGTATTACAATTCAAAATAGGAAATACGAGTAAGACAGCAGTCAAAGGCCAGAAAGAGATTAGACAGTGCGCTATATGGAACATTGATAACAAACTGAAAATGTACGTTTGGTGTGCAAATAACATCATTCAGCAGAACTAGATTTTGGATTATAATCTAAAAGGTTTCTGTAAATACTGTAATCAGAAGGTTGTTATGCATAATATTCTTATGCAATTGAAAGTGTAAGAAAGGTGTAATTAAATCCTAACATACTGTGCATTTCTCGAACCTCGCAGAGAAGTATCCGTACAGGTCAAAGTACAAGCCACCAAAAGAAAAATGCCACGACGAGAACCGCAAGCTGATCGCAGGCAATAGACATTACGTAACCAGGGGTGGAGGGTGGGCGGGAAGGAGATGGGAAATCCAAAGACCAGATTAAAAACTGAGATCATTAACCAATAGTTTTTCACTTCAAGTTTGACCGCGCCTCAGGGTCTTTGCTTGTCAACTCTTCTAGACCCTATTTCCTAAGTCTAATCGCTCTTTCTTGGTGGACATATATCCAAATCAGAAAGGTTGGACATCAGCAGTTGAGTCCATATCATCTCTGCAAAACCTCCACATGGACTCATAGTAAATCCAAGTCATTAACCCTACATGTTTATATGTAACTAGATTTGTACTGTCATATCCGATTAAATTAGGCCAAATGGGGACTAATTATTGATTATTATGGGGATGGTATTAAATATTGTTGCATTTTATTCTTTATTGTGATTTGCTTAGCCAATATTTTTTTTCTAACCTCATGCTGACTGTAAGATTGTACTGTTTATTTTGTTATAAAAGAAGGCCCATTTTGGAGGAGAGCGAGTGGGTTGCCTGTATCTTGGAGAGTAGTCCCATGCCAATGTGTCTCGTACTTAAAAGTTAGAATAATTATCACATTTCCCTTGTGTCAGGACTTTTTGTCAGACTCCTTGGTGCATCTGGATGTTGATTTTTGCAAAATGCTAAATCCCTGTATATAGGATTATTTGACTGACTTTGCCTCCTGCAATAATCCAAAACTTACAAAAAAAACTTTATGGCTCCTAACATATCCGACTCAAGAAGGCTAATTTAATTAATTATACTGTGCATGTTCTTGATTTATAGTCAATCCTTACTTATTTATTTGCGCATTTCCTTATATGCTCTTGAGGACAACAGTGCCTTGGATTCTGCGTAACCACTTTATCTTTAGGTTTTCTGATAAGATAGCATCAGCCATTGTGTGGGAGTAGGTTTCTTTCTTGGCACACAATACCTCTACTGTCCTCTCTCTGAGAAGAAATTGGTGTATTATGGTTGTTGCCTGAGTGAAAGCCCCAATCAGGCAAAAAGCAAAAATCTTGTCGGGGTGAACCCTTAAAAGTCACTTAATATAGCTGTACGTAACCCTCTGGTAGCTTCACACAAAGTAGTCAGGCATAATGTATAGGCAATAAGTAAAGTATTTATGCAGCACAAATGTGGATGTGGTTATCTCTTTATACTAGTATCATGCATGATCTGGGTTTACATGAACTTACATTTTGTCTTAAAAAGAGACCAGAAAATTATATGGATCATACACTGATGCTGTTGCTTATGACTAAACTGATTTTGGAGAACAATGCTTTTATGTATATATTGAATGACACATGGTATTTCCAATGGCATGGTACAGCAATGGGCTCCAGATTTGTGCCCTCATATGCAAACCTTTTATTACGGTGGTTCAAGGGATTACATGTGTGGGGTTCAGGAGGTTCACAGTGGGTCAGCAAGATCAATATTTGGGACAGATTTATAGACAATATTTTGGTCATATGGACAGGAACCAAGGTAGAAATTCTAAACTTTGTATTATACGTGAAAGATAGTGACAAGAATATGAAATTTATAATTACCCACAGCAAGAGTTGCATTGCCTTTTGGGATATTGAGCTATGTCTCAGGAGAGAAATTGGAAAGCAGGATGTTTTTAAAGGAAATGCCTCTCAACTCTATATATTGCATGCTAGAAGCTCACACCCTTAATCTCAAATGAAATCAATTCCAGTGGGGGAGGTGGTGACAGCGAGAAGATATTGTAGTACCAATGAACAGTTTGTGAGGAACGTTAAAGATAGTAAAGAGAGAATTATTCGAAAGGGTTATGATTGAGACTTGATTGAACAAGTAGGATGAAAGGCTTTCAAGATGGATCGAACTTCATTGCTCAAGACAAAGAAAACCACATAAGATGCATTATTACATTTGGTAGTGATGTGGGGAGAATGAGCTACATTATAAATAAGTAATGGTTTATGCTCCATCAGATTTTTATATTGTGTTGCAATTCTTTTTTATTATGATTGAGTAATCAAACAATATTCATACAACATGGGTGGGGGTGACCCTTATTCCAATTTGTTTAGAATAGGTACATAAACAGGAAGATGATGATCTTATCTCTCATATAAAGAAAACAAAGAGGAAAAAGAGAGGGGGTAGATGTGTACAGATATAAAGAGTGGCAAGTGGAGATAACTGATAAGTATTAGAAGATATTAGGAGGCAGCGATGCTCTTTGGTGCTACCCCAGTAAAGGGGGTGAGGGGGGAATGAAGGGGGAAGGTCCAGTGTCTTGAGGGGAGAACCAACCCTTAGAGGACCCACATAATGAAAGTGTGTGTTTTTCCTGAGAGCCTCAGATGAGAACGCGGCATTGGAAGATGATGAAGCGGTGGAGCATACCATCATTAGCCAGGTGTTGTAGGCAGTGGGTGTTGGGTGTGGGTTGGGGGAGTCCGGTACAATCTGATTTTAGGGAAGGTAAGAGTACTATGAAGGGTGGAACTGGTATATTTGGGAATGGTAGCTGTTGCCCTTGGTGGGGAGGGGGGAGTCCATCATTGAATGAGCCTATGTATTCGGAGGCAGGGGGAGAAAAGAGGATGGGTTAGGGGATGGGAGTGAAGGGTTGGAGAGTCCAGGAGGAGGAAAGTAACAGAGGGGGGTGGGGGCTGCCCTGCTTGGATACCAGGAGTAAGGTGTCCAGAAAATGAGAGGGTCCTAGGAGTTCCGTGAGGTGGCTCTAATCGATTGTGTGGTCCCTTTCAGCTCTTTAGGACTCATGGGGGAGGGTGGCCTGGGGCAGGATGTCTATTATCAGTCCCTTACTGAAGGAAGGGCACCCCGTCTGTAAAAATAGCTCAGTCTGGTCTTGCAGATTATAAATTATGTGTTAGTGGGAGGTCGTTTGGATCATTGCCACCAGCCGCATTTTCTGCAACAGGGGTGCAGGTGACCTCCACTGGTAGAGAATGCATATCTTGGCCAAGGCTGTGTAGAGGGGCAGGCTGCAGATGTGAGAGTTCTGGTGAATCCCTCACATCATGAAGGAGAATAACTGAAGGAGAGAGCGGGAGGCATAGTGGCATGGAGGAGCTCAAGACCGTATGTATGTGCCGTCAGGTAGGTTGGATTAAAGGGCAGTCACATATGATATATACTATGTTGCAGTGTGTGGTGACGCATCTCCAACAGTACTTGTGAGTGAGGAGACCCGCTCTGTTCAGGCTCATTGGTGTCCAATGCCAGTCATGTAGCGTCTTGAAAAGGCAAAACCTCAGGCGGGCCTCTCTCATGCCTTTGTTCAGGGCCTCTTGAATATCTGCCCATTCGTCATCCTAATATGCGGTTTGTACTCGGGTCTGCCCTTTGAGACGAAGAGTACACAAAAGGGGCTGTGAGAAAAGGTGGGTTGAGAGTGTGCCCTATAGTCCTGACATCACACCTTTGGGGTGCCCTCAGGTGGTCAGATAGGATGTTATAGGGGAGGACTGTAGGGACCAGTGGTCCATACACTGCCTGAGGCAGTGTTGTAGTTGTATGTAGTACCATGTTTGCCACGGATGAAGGCCAGATTCCTCCAGCAAATGATTGAACAGCTTATGATCTCTGTTAAGCAGAAGTTGGTCTAGGGTGTGAATACCTGCTTCCCTCCATAGGGGTGCTTTTTCCTGTCAGAGAGGGTCAACTACAAGAAGGCGGTGTGCTCGTAGCCAAGCTTGGTGCATAGCACGCAGTATGGGTTTCTTGGGTGGCGGGCACATCCCCCTTAAAGCACAGAAAGCCCTGAGCTGGCAGAGAGTAGTTCCAGTTTCATGTTTGACTGTTGCGGTGGTTCCGTAGTGCCAGGGAGCAGGTATGCCGATTGGGAGAGCTGGAGGGTGAGGGAGTAGTGTTCCACAAATAGGAGGCCCAGGCCTCCATGTGAGCGGTGCTCCATGAGTTTGGCTGCGGCTAGACGGGGTTTCGAGGATCCCCATATAAATGATCGGATGCGGTATTCGATGAGACGTAGCATGGATAAGGGTACCAGGATGGGGAGCATCCCAAGCGTGTATTTGAAGCACAGTAGTGTGAACACCTACACTGCCTGCACTTGTCCCCACATGGAGAGCCCAAGGCTGGACCATTTCTCAAAGTCACGCTTCATCTGGACTACCAGTGGGCCCATGTGCGTCTGAAACCATCCCCTCTGCTCTCCTGTTCACCAGAATCACTAGATATTTAAGGTGGTGGGACTGTCGTTAGTAGGGATATCCATTTATGGCCGCTTTAGAAGTGTCAACTGATATTTGGAGGGCCTCCCTCTTGTCCCAGTTTACTTTATACCTCGAAAGGATGGAAAAATCATCAATGACACTCAGCAATGCTGGAAGGGAGTGATTAAGGTCTGTTAAGGTTAGCAGGACATCTTCTGCATGAAGATAAATCTTGGAAATCCCAGATATAAGTGGGACACCCACTATGCTGGTGGATTTGTGTATGGTGGAAGCAAGTGGTTCCATGGCCAGAAACATTAGGAGTGGGGAGAGACAGCAGCCCTAGCGTGTACCTCTTTGGATCGTGAAGGGGACAGATAACAATTCCCCACAGTTAACCTGAGCAATGGGGTCCTTATATAGTAGCCGTACCTTGGTGATGAATCAGTCACCCAAGCCAAATCATTTGAGCGCAGCAAACATAATCCCATTCGATGTAGTTGAATGCTTTTTTGGCATCTAGGGAAAGAGCCAGCTCATCCATCGGTAGGTCCTTGGCAATCCACAGAGTATACGCCAGGGTGAGAGAGGATTTCTTGAGGAGCAGCTTGGCACAAAGCCCACATGCATATGGTGGATTTGAGAAGGGAGGATTTTACTCAAACGTGCTGCTAGAACACTGGCCAGGATTTTAATGTCACAGTTAAGCAGGGAGATGGGCCTGTAGCTGCCACACAGTAGAGGATCTCTACCAGGTTTGGGCAGAACTGCTATCACTGCCTTATTGGATAAGGGTCCCAGGGATTTTGTCTGTTCTGGTTCTGCCTCCCGGATGGCAGCATACAGGATGTCAACCGTCTCCTCCCCAGCCCACTTGTAGAATTCCGCGGGGAAGCCATCCTCCCAAGGAGATTTGTGGTAGGGCAGTTTGGCTATGGCAAGTGTTTTCTATTGCTTCCTAATTTCTCCCTCCAGGAGCTTGGCCTTTGTCTGAGAGTCGGGAGAGGTCTACCTCATCCAAGAAGGTGGCCACTCAGTCTGGGCCAGGCGAGGCTAACTCGTTTACTATCTCCTGGGGGCAGGAAAGATCTTGACTCCCTTCAATTTTACGGTGGGTATAGCCATGGCAGCCTCTCTCTGCTGTAGTTGGTCTGCCAGCAATCAACCAGCCTTTTCCCCCTGCTCATAATGTCATCTCTTCAGATGTTGCATGGCTTATTCAGCCTTAGAGGCTGTTAACCCCTTCACTGCTGGCCCGTTTCCGCCCCTGTGCTGTAAACAAATGAACAGGGGCGGGCCTTGACGAACCCCAGCCGTCATCAGCACACGAGCACTGTAGTGCATGACGGCTGGGGTTCGTCATCAGCATGCAAGGGGTTAAAGGCAATCCAGGTGTGCTCTAGGAGTCTGCGGTGGCGCAAAGTGGGATGTTTAGAGTAGAGCCTAGTGAGGGAAGTAATACCCCGATCTAATTCTTTCTGATGAGTAATTGCCTGTTTATTGGCCACTGCAGTGTTTCTCATTAGTTGTCCCATTGCGGTGGCTTTTGCGGCTGCCCACACTACTCTACGAGAACCTACTGAGCTGTTATTTTTGGAGAGGTATGTGGAGACACGAAATCCCAGCTGGAAATGCCCCTGGGGTGTGAGCTACCTTTGCATGTTCATTCGCCATAGTTTTCGTCCCGGTGAGACCAGTCCGACGTCTAATGGCAGTAAGACTGAAAAGTGATCGGATAGGTCCACCTCTAATATGCGGGATTCGCAAATGAGGGCAACTGTCTTTTGATTGATATGAAAGTATCCAATTCTGGAGAGTGTGCCGTGTACTGTGGAAACAAAAGTATATGCTGCATCTGTTGGGTGACTGACTCGTCAGTGGTCTAGTAGATCATTGTCCGGGGCCACATTGCCCAGTAGGACCCTGTTGGAATCACTGCTTCTGTCTAAGGGACCTGTTGTGTCCAGTACTGGGTCTTGTGCGAGGTTCCAGCCTCCACCAATGATATATTGTGAGGCTCCTATCTCTATTAATAATCTATTAAGGTGTAGTAGAAAAGGTTGTTTTGCCCCAGTTGACACGTAGACAAAGCCCATACATAAGAAATTGTCTCTGAGGCATAGTTTGGCAAAGGAATATATGCCCTCAGGGTCAGCCCATGTCTTTGTTACGGCGACAGGCAGAGATTTGCAGATAAGGATTTTGACTCCGCATTTGCAGAGAGTCCCACTATCAGGGGATATCTGTGTAGTAATTCTGCTGTGTAGCAACTTGCCCACCCAGTTGCGGCGCTGCCTGTCAGGCTCTAGGGTGTCTAGCTGAGTTTCTTGTAGCAGAGCCATGTCTACTCTTATGGACTGGATATAAGAGAGTACTTTCTTCCTTTTGATGTAATGCGTGAGCCCATTGACAGTCCAAGAAAGGGTATGGTGGGAAGCGCACATGGCGGGGTAGATGTGGCAGCTTCAGACCTCTCCTCCATCTATTGGTTTCGAAAGTGTGTAGCACAGCCACGGGTAGGGAAGTGAGGTGTGCTGGGAGGCTTTACTTAGGATCTGTGTAGCAAAATGCTGTACAAGATTATAGGTGAGATAGTTGAGATGGCCCTGGGCAGGAGTGACGTTGCGAGGTTGGGTGAGAGGAGAGATCCGGTTGGAGGGGGAGAGAAGGGGGTGAGGGTAGGTGGGGATGACAAAAGTCAAGGAAGGAGAGAAAGGTGAAGGGGGAGAGGTGAAGGAATGTATAGGTATGGAGATGAGGGGGTGGGGAGAGATGAGAGGAGAGCTGGGGAAAAAGAAGGAAAAGATAGAGAAGCAGATAGAGAAGGGAGGGAGGAAAAATAGGAAGGGGGGATGGGTATGGCCCCGGTTACACAGGAGAGAGGTGCTTAGGGGTAACAGCCGGAGTAATAGGGAGGGTATGTACCCCTAGCTGATAGGAAAACAGCAGAAGATTGAGCAAGCATGCGTGACTGAAGAGAAAATAAAGGAGGGGAGAGGGGAGAAGGGTGAGCAGGAATCAAGGAGGTATCACTTTGAGGCCATCTGGACAGCAGTGCGTTGGAGAGGATGAGCCGATGGGCTGGTGTGGGTTAGGCATGGGAACAGGGACACAGGCAAGCCGCACGGTTCTCATGGGTGGGGAATAGCAGGGCATGGGGGATCATGTTTATGTCCGGTGGGGAGTAGGGTAGGGTGACAGAGTCCAGGGGGTTCAATTAGGTAGGGAGGTGGGCGGTCACTCAACCATCAATTATAGTAGAAGCCCCACAGTAGTAGATCATGTGTGGAGGATCTGAGTAGCAGTGATTAGCACCAGTAAGGGGAGGAAGGGTGGGAGAATAGGGACCTGTAGATAGTCTGGCGATACCGGCTGCAGGGCAGTAGCTTGACTGTCACTACGTAACAAGGGTTTCAGTGGGGATCGAGATTTGTCTCTGTCCTGGTCTTGGGAAAGGACAGCTAATACCTGGAGAGCTTGCACCCTATCCCTAGTGCGGGGTGCTCTGTCAGGAGGATGGTCTCGATGGTGGGTCTCACTGTCAGTTTGCCACTTTCTGCCAGTGGGGGCGGGGAGAGGCAGCAAGGTGGGGTTCACCTCTGTCAGTGAGCTGGAGTTGTCCATACCGTGCATGTGGGTATTACTCAGAAAAATATGGAGGTCCTCCCGGTCATAGAATTCTTTTTTTAATTTTTTTATTTTTATTGCAGATACACAAGGAGCCGGTATACAATCTGTCGGAGCGTACAAAGGTGCATCACAGCTGTTGCTGCATATCGCCGGGAGGGACACACAGCCATTTAGCCCACATCCCAGAGGTTGGGCGGCGAGTATGAGTCATGTAATATGGTTCCCTAGATTGACCCAGCTGCAATCTTTCATAGGCATTCCAAGTTTCTGCATTTTTATTTTTAAAACGCCCCCCTCCCTCCCCTCCCCTGGTGAACGGTAGAAAAACTCAGTGTATAAGTCCCCAAAGAATATATACATGAAAAAAAAACCTCAGTTACGCTCCCCCAGCACCTCCTCCTTCCCCATCATCAGCCAAGGACAGCCAGTCTTTGAATGCCCACAGCGGCGGGTGTGTCTCTGTTTCTTATGTGGTCAACATTTTCAGTCCGGACCCAACATTAAGCACTGTGGTGCGGAGGCCATTTCCCCCTCCCCTCTCCATAAAACACCCCTCTACAGTCCCCCATCCAACCCGTGATAATATCTCCATTTTGACCAAACTTTTCGGAATTTTTTAGGGCACCCCTGGCCTTATATGTGACCCTCTCCGCTGCCATGTATAGGTCTAGACCCCTTCTCCATTCCTCTAGGTCCGGGGGTTCCGACGCTCCCCAATGTTTTGCAATATCTTGCTTGGCCACAACCAATGCCATGACTAGGAAGGTGAGTAGTGGGCGGGTCATATCAACCTCATTCGTCATCCCAAGCAGTGCTAATTTGGGGTCTAGAGGGATGGAAGCCCCTAGGACCTCTTCCAATTCCCCAAATATCTGAGTCCAGTATCTCTGTATTATATTACAAGCCCATACCGTATGAAAGAAGTCTCCCTCCCTCTGCAGGCATCTAAGACACCTTGGGTCCTTTATTCTCCCCATCTTGCACAGGCGTACTCTGTCAAAGTATGTTCTATGGAGAAAGTTAAATTGGATAAGCTGTAGTCTAGATTTGATGGCCACTTCCCGGGGATGCATCAGGACTATCTCCCAATATAAGTCTTCCATCTCCCCCACCTCTGCCTCCCATGTGTGTCTGAGTTTTGTTAGGTCACCCAGCATCTAGTTGGTCAGTGTCTTATAAGTCAGGGAGACCGCTCCCCCCACTATCTGTTCTTGAAGGAGCCTCCCTTCCAGTGGCGCGTATTCTGGTATGTCAGTCAGCGTGATATTCTGGGCTCTCCAGGCATGTCGCAATTGAGCGTATTTGAAATGCTGCGTATTATTCAGCCCAAACTCTGTTTGGAGGACTCGGAACGGCTTCAATTCCCCCTTGGCTATGACATCGCCGATGGTGGAGATGCCGATATCATCCCACCTCTGGAATCCTTTCAGTTTATTTAACTCTGTCAACCATTGGCAGAGCCACAGCGGTGTCTGCCGAGTAGGTTTCGTTTCCCAGCCCATGTGTCGTGTAGCTCTCGTCCACGCCCTAAGTGTTATGGATGTGGCGGGGAGAAGGTGTGCCCTCCCAACAGTCCCGTAGAGATATCTCAGTATATTATTGGGTGCCAGTGTAGTTCTTTCCAACGCATACGTTGGGTGCTCTACCGGCGCATGGATCCAGTCGTTAATCGGGGTCAGGTGTTCCGCCCAATAGTACACTTCCAGATTGGGGAGCGAGATCCCTCCACTATATTGGTGCCTCTGTAACGTGGACAGGGCTACCCTAGCCTGCTTGCCTAGCCACAAGAAGGATCTCAGATCTGCGTGGATCTTAAGGAAAACCGTCACTGGCAATGGGTAGTATTCATTCTGTAGGGCATATAAGAATTCCGGCAGGATGACCATTTTATACATGGCGGCCCTACCCAAGATCGTCAGTGGGAGCCGTCTCCAGCGGTCCATGTCCGCCCCTGCGTTGGTAATGACTCGCTCCAAGTTTCTTTGGTAGAGAGGGTCGCATCCGTTGTTATATAAACCCCCAGGTATTGAAAGCCTTCATCCGTTGTCATCAGTTCCTCCGGCAGTCGCCCCCATTGATTGCGTCTCCATGGGTCATAGAGTATCGATTTATGCCAATTTATTTTGTGGCCCGCCATCTCGCTGTATCGCTCTAGCTCACGAAATAGTTCCGGTATAGTGCTCTCTGGCTTGGTGATGTAGAGCAAAACATCGTTCGCATAGAGCGAGACCTTTTCAGGGTTCAGTGCCATATCGCCTGTAGTAAAACCGTAAATACCCTCATTGAGCCGTATTGTGGCCGCTAGCACCTCAATGACGAGCGTGAAGTGGAGAGGGGATAGGGGACAGCCCTTCCTGGTGCCTCTCTGGATTTGGAACTCGCAGGAGAGTATCCCATTTACCCGCACTCTTGCCCTAGGGCCAGTATAGAGCAACCGAATCCACTTAGTAAACTTTGGCCCGATACCAAATCTCTGGAGCACTGCAAACAGAAAGGGCCAATGAACTGCATCGAAAGCTTTTTCAGCGTCCAGGGGAAGGAACCAATGTGGATCATCTCTCTCCTTTACCTCTTGGAGGCAGTTGTGGGCTTTCCTGAGATTCAGCTTCGTAACTCTATCAGGCAAAAATCCCCGATTGGTCCAGGTGCACAAGGTCCGTGATGACCGCCCTCAGGCGGACGGCCAAGATGGTTGCCAGCACTTTCACCTCCATATTTAGGAGTGATATCGGCCGGTAGGAGGCACATTTCTCCCTCGGTTTGCCCTCCTTATATAACGGGATTATCGTGGCCATAGTGAGGTCCGGTGGGAGATCTCCTTCTTCGAAGGCACTGGCGAAAAGGCCCTTAAGGTGGCGGGTCAATAGGTCCGCCGTGCCCTTAAAAAACTCCGCGGGGAAGCCATTCGGGCCTGGGGTTTTGCCAGGTCTGAGCCTGGCAATGGAACTCGCAATTCATCAGATGTGATGTCTGCTTCCAGAGCCTCCCTATCGTCTGGGGGGAGGACCGGTAGTGTGGTATCATCTAGGTATTGGAGAGCCACTTCATGGGTTGCTAGGTCTCGGGCTGCGTAAAAGGCTTCATAATGGGTAGCAAAGGCCTCAGCTATCTCAATGTGAGTGGACCTCATTGCCCCCCATCGTTTCAATATTTTCTATCCACCTCTCGGCTCTCTCTTTTCTGCTGAGCCAAGCCAAGAGCTTCCCTGACTTGTCCCCAACGTCATACAGTCTATGGAGGGTAGCTAAGGATTGGGTCCTGGCCTCATTGGTCACCAGTTCCCTATATTGCTTATGGGCGTCGAGCAACTGTCTTAAGGTATCTTCGGTCTTATGGTCTAAGTATTCATCTTCCCGTTGCAGAATAGCCTGCTCCAGGGCCTCTACCTCGGCC
This sequence comes from Lissotriton vulgaris, assembly GCF_964263255.1. NCBI lineage: Eukaryota > Metazoa > Chordata > Amphibia > Caudata > Salamandridae > Lissotriton > Lissotriton vulgaris. The sequence continues at coordinate 516,044,196 of NC_141695.1, read as the reverse complement.
TGGCGACTCCGCCTATCTTCACCCAATCTGGATCTAATCCTGTCCCGTAGGACTGGTTTCAGGGCTTCCCACAGAGTGATAGCCGAGTCCACCGAACCTTCATTCTCCGCAATATATACCTTTATGTCTGCCCTCACTCCTCTCAGGATCGCAGCGTTTTGAAGATCCCAGGCCGGAAGGCGCCAGGATCCCGCACTTCTAGCTCGGGTATGCCCCACTTCCACTTACAGCGGTGAGTGGTCAGATATGCCTCTGGCCCTATATTCTGCGGTGTCTCCTATCCCCAAATGCTGTTGGGACATAAAAATATAATCCAGGCTTGACAGCGTCTTGTGGGCCCCAGAATAGTATGAATAGGTGTGTCGTGTCGGGAGGAGCCATCGCCATGCGTCGGTCAGTCCTAAAGTGGTCATTCGGTCAAACAACGCAGTCATGCGGTCCTCCCAGGCAGTGTTACCGGACCTATCGAGGTGTGTATTCATCACGTCATTGAAGTCCCCCCCTATCACTTGTATCGTGTCTGCTGTGTTCAAGAGTATGTTTGCGAGCGCTGTATTCGTGCGTGACTGTAGTTTGGGCGGTGCATAGATTGAGATCAGGGTATATGTATTTCTGTGCCAGTTACCCTGCACTCCAGCGTATGTCCCCTGTGGGTCAATCCATGTGTGAGTAATTGTGAAGGGAGGGGATTTTTTGACTATGACTGCTACGCCCCTAGAGTCCGACGTGTATCCTGCATGAACCAATACCCTGTACCGGCCTCTAGCTATGAAGGCACATTGGGAACCCTTGAGGTGTGTTTCCTGCAGGAAAATTATGTCGGGTCGATGTTTTTGATATAGGCGTTAACGAGGCCTCTCTTGATCTTTGAGCCTAGCCCATTTACATTCCATGTTAGGATTTTCAATCTTCTGCCCTCTACCCGTGGTGTGTCTACGGTACCTGCCATCGGAATGTGCTGTGATTCTGCGTGGCCCAGCCCCTGTGGGTGGATGTGGTACGGAGGCTTGGCATGCGCAACTGATCCCACCCCTGAGTTTTCTTGACTTTCCACCAATTCCCATTTTGTCCCCTACCCAACCCAACTTGGAAAACCCCTCCCCCCACCCCACCTCCCTCCCCTTCCAGGTGTGTCCCAAAGCAGGACATAACTGTCCGTAGGAGTAGGCCTGTCGCCCACCCACCAAACCCTCCCTAGCAAACACCAATAAACCTTACAAACGCGTGAAACAAAAAATATAAAGGGGGGTGTCAACTTGCGTGTTTCCCTGTACAGGGCTGCCACTCCTGTTCTTCAAGTCCACCAAATATGTACGCCTCCTTCCCCATTGCCATATCCCATGGCGTGCGGTGACCACTGCGATTCAGGCCCTTTTCCTATCAGGATTTGGAGTCTTGAGTCTCAGATTCGGGTGCACTTTGCTGTCCCGACAAGTCCTGTTCCAACACACGGATTTCATGTACCAAAGGGTGATCTGATCGTCTCTCTTCCTCTTCCTCCTCACCACCCGAAGTGTGGCTATCGACAGCCTCCTCCTCCTCGCCTTCCGACCGTGTCGTAGTACTTAATACTGCGAATCTCGACCCCGACTCGGCTGTACCTCTCGGGGAGGCGGACCGTCCTTTGCGCGCCCCCCCCCAGCGCCTCGGCCTCTGTACGGCGTTGCTTGGGTCTGCCTTTTGGACCTTCTGGATTTCAGCGGCTGAGCCTTCGGAAATTCCCAACGCATCGCAGTCTTCAGGGATCTATCCAGCTGGTCACGACGAGCGATCTCTCTGCTGTTTAGGATCGGGCGCTCCTCCGGCCACTGCCAGGCGTCCTCTGGGTGCGTGAAGAAGAGTGTCTGATCATTGTATATCACCTTGAGTTTTGCCGGAAACAATAGCATGTATGCAATTTTCAGGTCTCTGAGTTTAGCTTTCACCGCATCGAAGGACCGCCTCTGTTTTTGCACCTCCTGGCTATAGTCAATGAATATCATGATATGAGAGTTCTCCAGTCGGATTTCGCCCAACTTCCTCGCCTCTTTCAATATCAAGTCTCTGTCTGCAAAGTTTAAGAAGCGTGCAATAACCGGACGTGGTCTTGCCCTTTCTGGCGGTTTGGCAAGGAGCACCCTGTGCGCCCTTTCTATTATGAAGCACGGTGAGAATTGTGCTGTTGGAAATGTTTCCATTAGCCACCTGTGCAGGAAGGACACCATGTCGGTCTTCTCGATCCCTTCTCTAAAGCCAACAAAGCGCAGGTTGTTGCGTCGGGTCCTATTTTCGGCGTCGTCGACTTTCCAAAGGAGCTGGCAGTATGACGCCTGGAATTCCGCCATGTCTTTTCGGAGGGTCGTGATCGAATCTTCGGCTTCACCCATCCGAGCCTCCGCAGAGGTGACCCTGTCGGTCAGATTCCGAAAGTCCTGTCGTAGGAGTGTCACTTCCGAGCCCACCTCACCAATTTTGACCTACAGGGCCGCCCTGGACTCTTGAATGTCAGTACGCCGTGCCTGGATGGCCTCCATCAGTAGTGCGGTATCTGAACATGCGCCCGAAACCGCGGGAAGGCCCTCTGCCATCTGGCGTGGCGCAGCGAAGTTGTCCATTGGGCCCTGCTTGGGTCCCTTAGGTAGGGTCTCCTTTTTCCCCATGTTCTGCAAGGTGTTGTGACAAGCGTCCTCTGCACATGGGAGTTCTATGTACAACAACGATAGGTCTGGGATATTCCTGGCCTCTCTCACGCCCCAGGCCGGTCACTTCGAGCCTCGTCCCTTCCACGCCCCCGCCTCTCCGCACACCCGTACTGCCACCGTGCTCCGACCAGGACTGGCGATTCCCCACAGTTCTCAGGTGTGCGGATGCTTCAGGCGCGATTGGGCGTGTGTTGCAGTGGCTTCGCCGCCCCTAGCCACGGCCGCCGAGGGGGTCTCAGGACAGGTCGACCCGTTGCCACCCGAGTGTCCCTGGTGTGTTTCCCGCTCGCCGCTGTAGCTCCTCCGGCGCTGCTCCCCCCAGGTGTGCAAAACATAGGATGCCTGCGGCCAGTGTAGGTCCCGGGGGCCCGTTAGCAACCCCCTCCTGCTCCCCGGTTCCTTCTTAGGCAGGCTTAGCGTGCCGGATTAGTGCCTCCTACCTCCGCCGCCGCTGGGTTCAAATCCGCACCGAGGTCCGCTCTCAGGGAGGTCGCTACCGTCCCGTGGCGCAGTGCATAGTCTTGTGGGCAGGTGCAGACTGTTACCTCCCGGTTGCTTTGCAGGCGGGGCAGGGAGAACCGGCTGTGGGTCCCCAGCTCCTCGCTGCGCTCTGCTCACTCCGCCGCCACCAGCAGTGCCCCTGCGCCAGCCAGTCGGGGGCCCAGCTCGCACCTCTCAGGGCCGAAGGCTCTCCCTCAGAACTCCGGGCGCCATCTTGATGCATTCGCTATCAAAAAAGGAGGGAAGAGGAAATGGAGTCCATTCAGTTCCCCTACGTGAGTAATTGGTAATCAAAAGGAGAATGGACACTGGTATCTGTAAAAACCAAATAGTTTTTTATCGAGAACCCTCATAGACTTCCTGGAAACGTGTCGTAGCGGTATATCTTTTATCCGCCCCCTCAGGAGTCATGGCATAGTCATTGGGTTAACGATTAACGTGCAGGGTGCCTGCCTCACCAGAGGCTACTTCCGGTATTTACAGAAGTGTCCAGAAATAAAAAGTGGGTAGAAAAAACTGTTAAAAATAGTGAGTAGATCAGAAGAGTGAATTTTATTAACAAAGTCTAATCACTAAGCTAAAAACGTTGTGATATTAAGTAGTCGAGTTAATGAACTACTATATCGTATTCAAAGAAGGTGTCGACATGTTTCAGCTCTCGGGGCCCTACAGGGTCAGGGGAGCTTTCGTCAGGACAAGGACAAGAAACAAATATACAAGGAAATACACACACTATTTGCGTGGTATTAGATGCTGATGGCATGGAATTTCCAAGCTGTATTCAAAGACAAAAAGAACACCAACAAATAGTGAGTTGGATAGTGTGTGAGGTACGGCACTATAGGGCACACATTATGTACAGCGCATAATTAATGCTATTAACAGATTATTCTGATTGTAGAAATAATCCCAGAAAAGGTTAAAAAAGTGGAGAAAATCACAGGTCCAAGGGAACAACGGGGAGTGGGAACAGCCAAATCGCCGTCTAGTATATCAATGTCTTAGAGACGGGTATCATGCAGGAGTCTTTACATGTTGACAGGGTGGGAGCAGAATATGGATTGGTGCATTAGATTCATGTCTCTGCTATTAAAAGCCCCCAGCACACCTCCAGTAGTCAGTGTTCGTTTATACATGTATCCGAAGGATACCCAATCTTTCAATTAAGTTTACCTTTCTGATTGAGTTTTTTGGCATCAACAGGGACTCGGAGTCGCTCCAGGAGTTTCACTATGGAGGAGACAACAGCGGGTCTAAGGTTATTAGTAGAGGCGTTCTTACCTGGATAGCTGTGTGGAAAATCAGGAAACGCCATTCTTACCCATGTGGCCCGGATTTCGTGCCTAGTGCTGACTCTGCCCCTGGTTCATGATAGGTCAGAGCTCACTGCACTTATATGCTGGTTGTAGACACTAAAAAGGGACTACTGTTCGGACATGTAATTGACATACCAAGATGGTGGACTCACTGGTGGGGTATCTAGGTACATTAGGTGAACTGATGCCAGGGGATATGGTCATTCATACCTATTACATCAGTTCTTAAGCGGTCAACCCATCTCTGTTCTTTGTTAAACAAGACTTGTTCAGCATTGTGATCTTTGAAGTCGAGCATTTCCAAAACTGTCCATTTCAGGTCATCACACGTGTGACCGGCTTCTACAAAATGGGCACATAGTTTGGTCGTGTTCTTTTTCAGCCTCACATTGCTTCGGTGTTCTCCTATACGGAGTTTGACTTTACGGCAGGTCATGCCAATGTATTGATTTCGGCAGGGACATGTGATCAGGTAAATCACATGTGAGGAGTTACAGTTCGTATGACTCCTTTGGGTCCAGAGCAAATCGTCATTTAGTTGGAGAGTTTTTGTACAGGTGGTGAATTTACAGACCCCGCATGTACCACAAGGGTAATGTCCGGTCACTGGAGTCATGTTGATGTCTCTAATGTTGGACCTTGGCATAGGTTTCCTCGGTCTTGTGTGGACCAGAACATCTTTTATATTCTTGGTTCTTCTGTTGGCAAACCTAGGTTTGGGCCAGTTTAGGTTGCCAGAGGTGAGTATTTGCCATTTCTTCTTGATGAGTTTTTGGACTTCATGGGTGGCTGGGCAATAGGTGGTTACGCAGGTTACGAGGTCTTTCACTGGCTCTTTGGTCGTGCTTTGTAGTAGACAATCTCTCGGCTGATATTTTGCTCGTTTTGCGCACTTCTTTATTATTGCCGGAGTGTAGTTCCTTTTCTTCAGTTTACGGCTTAGTTCTGCTGCTTGTTGTTTATAGTCAGTTATTTTGCTACAGTTACGTTTGTGTCTCAAGAATTGGCTGTACGGGAGGTTGTCTCGTAAAAATGGCAAACTTGAGACCAAAACCTACACTAAGCCCACGGCAAAGAACTGCCTACTATCCTACTACAGTTACCACCCACGGCCGTTACGAGACAACCTCCCGTACAGCCAATTCTTGAGACACAAACGTAACTGTAGCAAAATAACTGACTATAAACAACAAGCAGCAGAACTAAGCCGTAAACTGAAGAAAAGGAACTACACTCCGGCAATAATAAAGAAGTGCGCAAAACGAGCAAAATATCAGCCGAGAGATTGTCTACTACAAAGCACGACCAAAGAGCCAGTGAAAGACCTCGTAACCTGCGTAACCACCTATTGCCCAGCCACCCATGAAGTCCAAAAACTCATCAAGAAGAAATGGCAAATACTCACCTCTGGCAACCTAAACTGGCCCAAACCTAGGTTTGCCAACAGAAGAACCAAGAATATAAAAGATGTTCTGGTCCACACAAGACCGAGGAAACCTATGCCAAGGTCCAACATTAGAGACATCAACATGACTCCAGTGACCGGACATTACCCTTGTGGTACATGCGGGGTCTGTAAATTCACCACCTGTACAAAAACTCTCCAACTAAATGACGATTTGCTCTGGACCCAAAGGAGTCATACGAACTGTAACTCCTCACATGTGATTTACCTGATCACATGTCCCTGCCGAAAACAATACATTGGCATGACCTGCCGTAAAGTCAAACTCCGTATAGGAGAACACCGAAGCAATGTGAGGCTGAAAAAGAACACGACCAAACTATGTGCCCATTTTGTAGAAGCCGGTCACACGTGTGATGACCTGAAATGGACAGTTTTGGAAATGCTCGACTTCAAAGATCACAATGCTGAACAAGTCTTGTTTAACAAAGAACAGAGATGGGTTGACCGCTTAAGAACTGATGTAATAGGTATGAATGACCATATCCCCTGGCATCAGTTCACCTAATGTACCTAGATACCCCACCAGTGAGTCCACCATCTTGGTATGTCAATTACATGTCCGAACAGTAGTCCCTTTTTAGTGTCTACAACCAGCATATAAGTGCAGTGAGCTCTGACCTATCATGAACCAGGGGCAGAGTCAGCACTAGGCACGAAATCCGGGCCACATGGGTAAGAATGGCGTTTCCTGATTTTCCACACAGCTATCCAGGTAAGAACGCCTCTACTAATAACCTTAGACCCGCTGTTGTCTCCTCCATAGTGAAACTCCTGGAGCGACTCCGAGTCCCTGTTGATGCCAAAAAACTCAATCAGAAAGGTAAACTTAATTGAAAGATTGGGTATCCTTCGGATACATGTATAAACGAACACTGACTACTGGAGGTGTGCTGGGGGCTTTTAATAGCAGAGACATGAATCTAATGCACCAATCCATATTCTGCTCCCACCCTGTCAACATGTAAAGACTCCTGCATGATACCCGTCTCTAAGACATTGATATACTAGACGGCGATTTGGCTGTTCCCACTCCCCGTTGTTCCCTTGGACCTGTGATTTTCTCCACTTTTTTAACCTTTTCTGGGATTATTTCTACAATCAGAATAATCTGTTAATAGCATTAATTATGCGCTGTACATAATGTGTGCCCTATAGTGCCGTACCTCACACACTATCCAACTCACTATTTGTTGGTGTTCTTTTTGTCTTTGAATACAGCTTGGAAATTCCATGCCATCAGCATCTAATACCACGCAAATAGTGTGTGTATTTCCTTGTATATTTGTTTCTTGTCCTTGTCCTGACAAAAGCTCCCCTGACCCTGTAGGGCCCCGAGAGCTGAAACATGTCGACACCTTCTTTGAATACGATATAGTAGTTCATTAACTCGACTACTTAATATCACAACGTTTTTAGCTTAGTGATTAGACTTTGTTAATAAAATTCACTCTTCTGATCTACTCACTATTTTTAACAGTTTTTTCTACCCACTTTTTATTTCTGGACACTTCTGTAAATACCGGAAGTAGCCTCTGGTGAGGCAGGCACCCTGCACGTTAATCGTTAACCCAATGACTATGCCATGACTCCTGAGGGGGCGGATAAAAGATATACCGCTACGACACGTTTCCAGGAAGTCTATGAGGGTTCTCGATAAAAAACTATTTGGTTTTTACAGATACCAGTGTCCATTCTCCTTTTGATTGCCATCTTGATGCAGTCCGCTCCGTCATGAGCGATCTCCGGGTGGGGGTCGGTGCGGCTGATGTCGGGGGCCGCTCAGGGCGTAGCTTTCTTCGGTAGCGTCTCCTACCCTCGGCAGCCTCTAGCAAGGGAGAGACAGAGATCCCGAGCTCACTGCGATCGGAGCACCCGGGCGCCGACAACCGCCATCTTGGTAAAGTCGGGCACACGAGCGTCTGACTCCGGGGCGATTTCTTCGTCCAGGACGCCACCAATCTCCTGTCTCTCGCCTCTATCCAGTACAGGACACTTTCAGCCTCCTCGTCGTAGTTTTTGGAGGGTACAGGTTGAGTTTATGGACGGATCACGAGGCAGCCCTGCTGGAGCTCCGCAGTGGCACGTCCTAGCCGGCCATGCTGTTGGCCATGCCCCCCCGGTCATAGAATTCTTAGGAAACACCGTCCTTAGTTATACGGATTCAAACAGGTTTCAAAAAGCCGTATTTGATGTCTAATTGGCACAAGCGGGGATGCAAGGAAAGGAAGGCTTTATCGGGGTCATTGGTCTCTTTGGAAAAGTCCGCTGCCATGCGTATTTCATGGCTTTCGAATGTTAACGGATCTTTGGAGCAAGCCACAGAAAGTAGTTGTTGGGCCTACTCATGTCGCAGAAAGCATGCTATTAGGGGCCTCAAATGAGTGTTCGGGTCTTTGCGTGGAGGGCCGATGCAGTGGGCGCGTTGCATTTCCAGTGGAGGGTCAAAGGAGATACCTGTGAGCGTGGGGAGGGCATCTCTGAGGAAGTCTTTGGCATCGGGTCTCTCTGTTGGTTCCGGAAATCCCCAAAAGCGGACATTATCTCTCCTGCTGCGATCTTCCAGGTCAATCACCTTACTGTGAAAGAAAAGGAGTACTCGATCTCTATCGGGTATGGTATCTAGATGGCCTTCCACAGCTATCACCCTCTGTTAAAACCCGTCCACCCAGGTCTGAAATCCTGCGATGTATAGCCAGATTGATTTCATCTCTTCCGTGAGGGATGATATGTGAGCATCCATGTCTTCTAGCCGGCGCCCACCACTGAGGTTTCTTGGAGAATTTGCTCCATGGTGCTCTCATGGGTGGTGTTCACAGGGGGTTGGGACAGAGCAGCTGAGGGGGAGGTGGGCCCCTTATGTTGCGACAATGGTGCGGGGTAGGTTGAGAGCTTCTGTAAATAGAAGCTGCCTTGGTGGTTTGCCCGTGGACTTGCAAATGAAATTTGTTTATGGATGCTGTGGAGCACTCAGCTCTCCTGTGACAGAGGGCTGATCGAGCCTTTCTTCGATAGTCGGGGTATTAGCTGTTGACCAGCAATTCTCATGGTTAGGTTATAGACTGACCATGAACTGGTTTTGGCATGCCCAATGTGATTTTCATTTTTAGAGGCACTACCGTGGGAATGCCTATTAGAAGCCCATCAGTCAGAAGGAAACTTACGCGGTTTCAAGATGGTGCCCATGTAGTATGCCTACACCTGTAGCCCTACAAACTTTCATTTTGGGAGAAGATATGTGACACATGCTATTCTCTTGCCTTTTGGGAAGGCAATGTGCATACTTGTTAACATTTTGCTTTATGATGGAATAATGTGGGTTAACCAAAATGACTTCAGCCTTCTGTTTACACAAAAGATGGTAAGACACACCATGAAGAAGCTAAGATGTGAAGGGGCACCAGGGCCAAATGGCCAGCCCAATGCTTTATTCAAAAGAGACTCCACCTTTTTGGTCTATTCATCTAACCCCCCTGTTCACTCATGCATTGGAGACAGCCATAATTCATGATTCATGGCAAAATAGCTCCAGTCTTTTTTGACTGGCAGACAACACACAGTAATGCTAAAGTATTTTTCATCTAGGTTGTTTTCTCTTCCTTGTCGGGTCACTCGGGGATCTTCATTGAGCCCTTTACTCTTCGATATCTCTGTCACCGAAATGGGTTCCTTGATTCGATCTTATGGGTTTTCTCCCAATTCTTATGCTGATGATACCAGATCGTTGTGTTGGCCTCTGACAATGTTAATGACACAATCCCCCAGTTTCACAACTGTATGAGAGCTGTCAGCAATTGGATGAGCAAACACTTCCTTAAATTAAACTCTGATAAAAACTGAGGTCATTCTTTTTGGTAATAGACCACAATTCTGAAGCCCGTCTTGTTGGCCTTCTGAGCTAGGAACACTCCCCACTCAGGTTCAAAAAGTGGAAAATCTAGGAATAATTATGGATGATAACTTGAATTTTAATAAACGTATTAGCTCAGTTATTTCCTCTAGTTTTAACACCCTGTGAATTATCAGGAAGATCCTTCGTTTTATTTCCCTTAACTCTGGGAAAACAGTCATTACACTACTAATTCTCACTAAACTGTACTATTGTAATGGACTTTAGGTAAAGCTTCAAAAACAGTACTTGAAAAAATTACAGAGCATGCAGAACGTGGCGGCTAGACTTATTCTTTATCTCCCTAAGTTCCAGCCAGTTTCCGCTTCCATTAGGGGTCTCCACTGGCTTTCAGTGAGCAACCAAATTAAATTTAAGGCTCTTTGCCTCACCAATAAGACCCTGCATGACTCGGGCCCCTTCATCTCAAACAGTCTCTAGCATGGTATGTACCCAGTAGAGACTTACGATCTAAAAGCTCCATAATGTGTACCCACCCCAGATTCAAGAGACTCAAATGGGTGGGTAGTTGTTTTTCCCCCGGTGCCCCCACACTTTGGAACAGTCTGACTATAAAATCAGGGCAGCTCCCACCTTATTGATTTTTAGGAAACTGCTCAAAACTTGGCTTTTTAATATCTAGTCCTCCATCTTTTCTTGCCAAACTGCTATGCCAAATCAGTGCTAAGACACCCACAGATATTTGTGCGCTTTATAAATTTATTAACATAACATAACATAACATTCTCCAACCGATATGTAAAACTGGGGTGTGTTCAAACCCTTTTAATTACAGATTAATTGCACTTATACATTTGGAGGCCAAGATCTACACCTCAAACCTGCTATCTGACTTAGAGGACTGGATGACCAGTATAAACGTAGGCCCCAAAACACAAACGGGATTTATGCAGGGATGAGTACCCTAGCAAACCTGTCAGCAGTGACTCTCCTGGCCTAGCAAGCCATTAACAAATCAAGCACTCTCCATGCATGCTTCATAGACCTCAAAGCTTCTTTCGATAGGAACCCCAGAACAAAAGTATGGGAAAAAATGGAAAGCTGGGGAGTCCCTACAAAATTGCTTAAGGCAATTATTACCTCTACTCGAGAACATGGGTTCAAATGAAACTAGGAGCTGGCCGAAGTGTACCCAACAAAATATTAACCATCAATGGCTTACAACAAGGGTGCGTCATGGCTCCCTGCCTGTTTAACATTTATACAGCGGACCTGTAGGATCATCTATGCCAAGTACAGGGAGACCCCAGAATTTGGGAAATGTACCACTAGTCAATCAATCAAAGCATTTATATAGCGCACTACTCACCCGGAGGGTCTCAAGGCGCTAGGGGAGGGGGGGGGGGGTCCGCTACTGCTCGAACAGCCAGGTCTTGAGCTGCTTCCTGAAAGCGAGGTGGTCCTAGGTCAGGCGGAGGTGGGTCGGGAGGGAGTTCCAAGTCTTGGCGGCGAGGTAGGAGAAGGACCTTCCCCCTGTGGTGGCTCTTCGGATGCGGGGGACGGCGGCTAGGGCGTGGCCGGTCGATCGAAGCTGGCGTTTGGGAGCGTAGAAGTTGAGGCGGCTGTTGAGGTATCCTGGGCCTTGGTTGTGTAGGGCTTTGTGTGCGTGGGTGAGGAGACGGAAGGTGATTCTCTTGTTGACCGGGAGCCAGTGCAGGTCTCTCAGGTGTCCGGAGATGTGGTTGCGGCGGGGGATGTCCAGGATGAGTCATGCTGAGGCGTTCTGGATCCGCTGGAGTCTCTTCTGGATTTTGGCAGTGGTTCCGGCGTAGAGGGAGTTGCCGTAGTCCAGACGGCTGGTGACGAGGGACTGGGTGACCGTCTTCCTGGTCTCAGTGGGGATCCACCGGAAGATCTTCCGTAGCATGCGCAGGATGTTGAAGCACGACGAGGAGACGGCGTTGACTTGTCTGGTCATGGAGAGGGAGGAGTCCAGGATGAAGCCCAAGTTGCGTGCGTGATCTGTCGGTTTGGGTGCGGTGCCCAGGGCGGGGGGCCACCAGGAGTCGTCCCAGGCGGAGGGCGAGGAGCCCTGGATGAGGACTTCCGTCTTGTCTGAGTTCAGTTTCAGGCAGCTGTTCTTCATCCATTCGGCTACCTCTTTCATCCCATCGTGTAGGTTGGCTCTGGCGGTGGCGGGGTCGTTGCTGAGGGAGAGGATCAGCTGGGTGTCGTCGGCATAGGAGATGATGTTGAGGTTGTGCTGGCGTGCGATGGCTGCGAAGGGGCTCATGTAGACGTTGAAGAGGGTTGGGCTGAGCGAGGAGCCTTGAGGAACGCCGCAGATGACTTTGGTGGCTTCTGATCTGAACGGGGGGAGGCGGACTCTCTGTGTTCTTCCGGCGAGGAAGGAGATGATCCACTCCAGTGCCTTCTCCTGGATTCCGACGTCGCTGAGGCGCTGCACTAGGATACGGTGGCAGACAGTGTCGACGGCCGCAGAGAGGTCTAGGAGGATGAGGGCCGCTGTTTCTCCGTTGTCGAGCAGGGCTCGGATGTCATCGGTTGCTGCGATCAGGGCGGTCTCGGTGCTGTGGTTGGCCCGGAAGCCAGACTGCGAGAGGTCGAGGGATCCGTTCATCTCGAGGAAGGCGGCCAGCTGTTTGTTGACGGTCTTCTCGATGACTTTTGCAGGAAACGGGAGCAGCGAGATGGGGCGGTAGTTCTTGAGGTCGGTGGGGTCGGCTGATGGCTTCTTTAGTAGAGCGCTGAGTTTGGCGTGCTTCCAGCTCTCCGGGAAGGTGGCGGTGTCGAAGGAGGTATTGATGATGTCCCGTAGGTGGGGTGCGATGACAGCGTCGGCCTTGTTGAAGACGTGGTGGGGGCAGGGGTCCTTCGGAGATCCGTAGTGGATGGAGTTCATCGTGTGGACGGTGTGTTCGGTGCTGATCGGGGTCCAGGCATGGAGGGTGGTGGTGGGGGGGGCGGGGGTTTGGTCGTGGCGTGCGTCGGTTGAGTGCTGAAGCTGTTGTGTATTTCCGCGATCTTGTTGTGGAAGTAGGAGGCGAGGGAGTTGCAGAGGTCTTGCGAAGGGGTGATGTCGTTGTTTCCGGTGTTGGGGTTGGAGAACTCTTTGACGATGTTGAAGAGTTCCTTGCTGTTGTGTGCGTTGTTGTCCAGTCGATCCTTGAATGCAGTTTTCTTGGTGGCGTGGATCAGTTGGTGGTGTTTCCGGGTGGTGAGCTTGAGGGCAGTCTTGTTGTCCGGTGTTGGGTCTCTGCGCCAGGCTTTCTCGAGGGCTCTGCAGTTCTTCTTGGAGCTCTTGAGTTCGTTGGTAAACCATGGGGCTTTCTGCTGGGCGGGGTCTTCAGAGGGGCGAGGTCGTCTGCGCAGTCGCTGATCCACTTCGTGAGGTTGGTGGCCGCTTGGCTGGGGTTCTTCGCGCTGGTGGGTGGGTTCTTGCTCAGGGAAGTCGCGAGTTGGTCGGCTGTGATCTTGTTCCAGCTTCTGCGTGCAACCTGTTGCTGGTGGTGGTGGATCGTGGTCCTTCTGAAGCTGAAGTGGACACAGCTGTGGTCCGTCCAGTGGAGTCCGGTGGTGTGGCTGAAGGTGATGTCCTTGCTGGATGAGAAGACGGGGTCGTGTGTGTGTCCGGCGTAGTGGGTGGGGGTTGCTTGAGTCCGAGGTTAGCGAGGTTGTCCAGCAGGGTGGTGGTGTTGCGGTCGCTGTTGTTCTCCAGGTGGAAGTTGAGGTCCCCGAGGAGGATGTAGTCAGCGGATGGGAGGGCGTGCGGGCTGATGAAGTCGGCAATGTCTTTGCTGAATTGTGAGCGTGGTCCCGGGGGTCTGTAGATGAGGGTGCCTCTGAGGGTCGTCTTGGGGTTGATGTGGATCTGGAAGTGCAAGTGTTCGGCGGGTGCGAGGGTGTCGTCGGTGTTGGTCGTGATGCGGATGGTGTTCCTGTGGATGATGGCGATGCCTCCTCCAGTCTGATTGATGCCTTCAATACACTGACCAGATAGTCTTGCTCAGCAAATCCCCTTGAGGCTTACAGCGGCTGATAACTCAGCTTGTAGATTATACAAAAACTGCAAAGCTGGACCTCAGCTACCAAAAAATGAAAGTACTGTGCTTTTCAAGTCCCCACAAAAGACAACCTAGATTCACCTGTATGGCAAATAGTAACATCTTTTAACAGGTTGCAACTTATAAATATCCGGGCGTACATCTTGATCGTCATCTCAACTATAAGTAACACGCGTCCTCAAGGCATGATAAAGCTGACTGGCTGCTATTTTCATTTAAAAAACTGCAGAGATTGCTCCACAAACCAGCTTCTGAAGGTTGTAGCATCAAAATTCATGCCCTCAATCTCATATGAATCGGAATTACTCCAAACCAAAGATGCACCAGTTTTGAACACCTAACATTGTAGTCTCTTCAGGAAACACGCAACACATATCACAAGCATATATCAGGCTGGAGTTTGGATTAAAAAAACAGACTCCAGCAAGACAAGGCGCACTAATAAAATTCTACTGAAGAATGAGGGCAGCACAGGCAAACTCCCTTACCTACGAATGCTCGCTAAAAATTGGAAAACAATCCAGACTAAAGAACTCTAAAATGATTTGAGGCTTAACGCACAATAACTGCTTACTCTGAGCTCAAATGAATAACCAATAAAGCTACCAATAAAGCTACTAGTCTGCAATCATCGTTAACATACAAAGCAGCACTGGCGAACAACAATCATGCGCGGGTGGTGATGCCAACAAATAAAGCTTTAAAACCTCATCCATATCTGCTGGAACACTTCTCAGAACCAAACCAGCATACCCTGATGTTACTGAGGTTGGGATTTTATCCATCTAAAGATATTACACCAAACTGGAAACAGACTTGTTCAACCCAGGAGTGCCATCTTTGTGGCCACAGTAGTGAATCATTACTTTACCTATTACGTATCTGCCCAGCACTTTTACCTCTTCGGAAAAACATATTACGGTCAATATTGAGTCAACAGCGAATAAGAACATCCAGATGTGCCATAATAAAATCACTAGGAGGATCAATAGTCCAGCTAGCATGTAAGGCAGTGAAGTTTCTGACTTTAGCAGGAAAGGATCTAGAAAAAGGAAAGAGATTAATCCAGTCCTTCAATTACGGGCATTTGCTAGGTTCCCCACACACTTCAGATAAAGTCTAGGAACAGCAAAAAGAGTTGCAAAGAGGTGTTTCCAAATAACAAGCCAGTTTGAGCCACAAAAAGATGTAACACAGCGTACAAAGACAGCAGTCATAGAAGACAACAGGACCGAAATGTATACACTTTGCCCAGCCCGAAAGTTCTCTGACAGTTCCCATCCTTTTCGCACAAGCGTCTTGGGATCTTACCTACCATGATATTCATTGACAGTCTCAGTAACCGTCAAGAGGTATTTTTGCCCTTACTATGTACAGATCAGTAAAAAGAAATGTAAAGAGGCGTACTAACCAAATATATAGCTCCAAGCCTAATAAGCCATCTCCTAAACCAAAGACAGAACTTACACACAAACATAGACTTTTAATTCACAAGCTCTTTGTCTAGCTTGGAAACACTCAGACAGTCATAAGGGCGCTGCATTAGCACTTTACTTTTATATTTGACGTGGTTTAACAGTTTTAATTATCATCACGGTGTTCCGACTGTGCGCGTACAGTCCAACTTGTATGCATTATATGTTCCATGCCCAAAAAGGAGCTTAAGCGGGATCTAGAACAGGTCACCTTCCATTCAAAGTATACAATCACACAAAATGACCTGCACCAATATGGGACAATCTTCGTGAGCATACTTAAAGCCATATCTTGGCTTTAATAATTTTAATACCAGCTTACATATTGCTGTCCAATCTTGGTGCTCCTATCCCAAATTTTAAAAGTTGTTTGGTGTAATACCCTAGTATACAACCAAACATATATATTTCACAACAAAAAGTCAATGTGCATACCACAACAAAGAAAAATGTGTGAAAGTCTTGAAGGTACTTCACGGAAACACCACCATGGGAGATGCTGGTAGGTTCTCACCAGTATGCTCCGGTTCGCATCATTGGCAATCTCCTTAACAAAATATTGTGAAAAAGTGCACAAATAATTTGAAAGTGTGAAAAAGGTAAAACACGCACTTGGAAAAAATTCTGCGTGCAACCGAATACTGACCCCCCTACTATCGAAGCAAAAACTCCACAGTTTTTTTGCTTCTACAAACTAAAAACGAGCTAAACGACCACTGGCAAAACCATCAATATTTAATCACTATTGTGCGTCTGCTCAGTTTAAAACCAAGACTTACTGTTGCACTCTATCAGTTTTTATGGAAAGGCAAGATTTTTCATTGCCTTTTTAAAAAATTCTCAGCTATTTCTTCAAGGCTAGGGGTCAGTCCTCGCCACACTGTGAGCTCAGTAATATACCTGGTGAACAATGACACAAACAACACGAACACAGAGTTAGGCACAGCACACGTTTCAAAACCACTACACGCAACGCATGTTTGTGTTCGAATTTGATGCTCACACGTATGGAATATTTACCAGGTGGTTGTCCCCACTGTGCATACTTGCAACCCCCTTTCCTAGGGATGTGTAAATATCCACACCGCCCACACGTATTCCTATGGTTGCTATCTGTCAACCTGTTAAGAGAATAACCTACGTTACTGGTGGAGTGTTGGTAAAAGTTTTGGTAACATTTGGTAACATTTTTCCCATCACATTCATCAAAGCTATATGGGATATACTACCCCTCCCACCTACATATATGACCTGTGCTGGCATCTCAAACAAGACTGTAGGGATCAACTATATGTATATGCCTGCTTCATCTAAACAGGTAATTTTCCAAAAACGCCATGCGCGTGTCTAAAAGGCATAGCATTTGTGCCCGCCCCCCCAGCCGAGCCCTGACCTTTCTTTCACCAACCGCTGTGAATCTAATCTGTGTCCTGCTTACCAATACTTTTCTGGCATCTGGCATCTGGCATCAAACACCATGCACACCAGTTCTTTTTCTGTGCGTCTATTTACACATATCCATAAAAATAAAAAAAATAATCAAAATAGTGGTCAGGCCCTAAGGGATGGGGTCCCCAGGGCCACAAAAAAGGGAAAATAAGGAGGGGCCACACAGCCCCCCTTCTGAAAAACAAAACGCGACACGGGGCGTGTTTGCAAAGTGGTGCAGTGAAGGGGGCGGTACCTGATGTGACAACTGTGCAAATGCGCCTGTGGCGTGTTTTAAGTTGGTGGATTAAGTCCCCTTGAAGCCTGAGGGTCCCTGGGAGCCAACGAGCACACCAGTTACCTCCAGTAAGTGCCACAGGGCCGCTTTGCAGGGAGGTGGTCCGAGGCCCTGCCCCTTTTTACACCTTTCTGCAACGTAGCTCTGTGGCGGTTACTGGAGGTACCTGGTGGGCTACCCAACCCATGTGACTGCTTACATAGCAACTAAGAAACTGATACAGACATTTACACAGTGTTCTCACTAGCCCATGCATTCAGTAAGATACACTTAATCAGTCACATATACAATCAGTCACACATCTACTAAATCATTCATTCACACACTCATACACCCACTCATTCTTCAATACACCTTGGCATATATATAAAACATATTTACACTTTTAGAAACACACAGTCACTGGATGATGTTATCAGTCATGTCATTTGAGATGTCATCAGTGATGTCACTGACCATGTCATGAATGATGTAATATGTGACGTCATCAGCAGTGCATTGCAGGGGCACGAGTTATAGTTAGCTGAACTAACTATACCACCAGAATTTCTCTGGTTTTTTACGAGTGAAATGCCCAACTAACGTGCCTGAAACCTATGGTTTTTTCAGTGAATTACTGAGGTTTTTTAAATGCTAATTTCTAACTATAACGTGCCTTTATTTTCAATCATTTCTAAAGACAGTGGTCCCTAGACAACGTAAAATGAACATGAAAATAAATATAGATCAGATTGTTTCTTTATTCTTTGTCCAGCCTGACAGAATTTAATATATCATAAGTTTAGATCGTCAGTTATCTATACAAATCACACAGCCTGTGTTCAACTACCACATACAGACAAGTTTGACATACAAAGGAAGAGTGTCAGGCAAGGAGAACAAGGTCTGCGTACAAACTAATCATGCAGACTGATGAATCAAGAATACACTATTGTGACATGTTTATATTAGTACAGTCAAAAACATATAGTGTATATGGTGACAACGGCGTTTCGATCCCTGTGCAAAGATAAGGGGATCATCCTCAGGACATTTAATTCATGCCTGTTTTATACATTATAAACTACATGCCCATATGAGAGTTTAAAACCGTATGAACATAAACAAAACATAAATTCAAAGAAAAAGGGAGAGAAAAAGGGGAGAAAAATAATAAATTATGAATTACATATAGTAATGGCATGTATAACCAGTGGAAATGCAACATGAGGTCTATGTTGCAACATACCCTAATAAAATCCTCAATTTACATAGCAGGGTTGGACTTATTACTCCAGAGAGGAGCTTCATGCTTTCATAAAGTGTGATTATTTGGTCGAAAAAGGCCAATTGGGTGGCATGCGTGAACAGTATTGGAAGCGGTCTTTTGATGCTCCTATTAGGGTGACTAGGGAAGTGAAGGGTTAGGTTCCGGGCGTGGCGAGGACCGTGAAATGAACGGTGAAAAGGGCGCAAGTGAAAATAGCATTTACGCAAAGACGGTGATTCAAGGAACACCGGGTAGTTTACCTAAGGGTCTATCCGGATGGCGGGGGCCGTGAGCGGATGAAGAAATGGCACGAGTGAAATAAAATCTGCAAAGGCAATGGAAGATATTAAGTGATTGCGGTGATTCTAGGATCGCCCAATTGAATCATGCTTGCAAATTGTGTGCTTACCGCGAAGATAGCTTGTTGGAGTATCGAAGTGAAATCCACAGCTGGGTTACGATGTGCTTCCAGCTGCTGTGGGAGAGGAGAGCTGGAGTCATTTACTGGATAAGACGGGCGTTGCTTGCTGTTTTTTCTGCAGTAATTAAACCTGAGAAAAAAGGGAGCAATAGAATGAGGAGCGAACTACGCCCGTCATAGAAGGGCAAAAACGAAAGCTGATGGGATGATCCTTACCGTGTGGTATGAGGTCCATGGGCCTTGAATGAGGTCCCTTGTCTAGGTAAGCGGTACCGTAAGTTTTTTACTCGCATGCATCCGTAAGTAATCAATTTTAATCCAAACGTTTGTGTTTCAATGTTTCCTCAACAAGCTCAACAAGAGGCTTTTCTCCAGAACACATGGTGGTTCACCATTCATTATAATTCAACATAGGATGTAGACCTAATGCATTTCAGGCAAATTGCCCTTCCTCAGGAGTAATTATGTTAAAAAAGATCATACGCATATGTTTGATCAGTCATCACTGCATTCATTAGATGCATTTGGTGGCCTCGCCCTCGCCACTGTCCCCGCACTGTCCGCAATGTCCCCCGCATTCAACAAATGACCTCCGGCGGCAGATCCTTCTCCTACCTTGCACCAAGACCTGGAACACCCTCCTTACCCACATACGGCAGACTCAAGACCTACTCGCTCTTCTTCGAGCAAAAGGAGCACCCCCCTCCCCTCAGCTCCTTGAGACCCTCACGGGTATGTAGCGCGCTCTACAAGTTCTATGATTGATTGATTGATTGACACTATTTTAGTTTTGGGTTTTACATCAATAGTATGTTTTTCCATGCTGGTTATTGCTGATACTCATTTGACCCTTGATGTGGCTCAGGGGCTCCTAAATCAACCTTCTCTATTGCGAACAAGCCAGTTCGCACAAAGACTGTGCCGTTTGCACCGAAATAGAGTGTACGCCATTTCCAGCCTTTCTCTTCACACAGCGACATTGACCTTCTGCAGAGGACCGCCCGTGCCAGGCTCCAGCCTGCCTGTGTCTGCAACTCCCAGACTGCTTTTTGTACCATACCGACAGCCTCCCAGAGATTCTCTCCCTGCTCCTCGCGTCCCTCTCCAAAGCAAACAGGGTATGTGGTTCAAAACATGAGAATGTAAATCTTCAATGGGGCTAATTTGGGACCGTATCTGACCCATGCACTATCACGATTGACCTGAACTTTTCACTTTGACGTGGTCCTGCGTGACCAGATAGTAGAGGTTGATGCTTTATGTTTTTAGGTGCTATTTTAAACTTTAGTCTTTAAAAATTCATAACTCCGGTTCTACAGATTGGAGTTTTGTTGTTTTGGTGTTATTTTATTGTAAACATTTCACTCTATATTTCAAACTTGGCGTTGGATCCTTTTTGTGGGTGTTTTCACTGTTTTACTGTTTGAAGTGTTGCACAAATGTTTTACACATTGCCTCTAAGTTGAGCCTGACTGCTCTGTGGCAAACTACCAGGGGGTTGAGCACAGCTTGATTTTGGGTATGCTTGTGCCTTAGCATGACAAGAATTGTGGTTGCTACTTGCCCAGAGCTCCCACCCCAGTCAACCAATGTGAAAAATTGGGTTGATGGTTGACTGGGGTGTGGGCCCTGGTCAAGCAACATCCACAGTCCCCTACAAGGTAAACCCCCCAAAATCACTAAATTAACCTGGGTAGCTTGGCACACAAGCAGTCAGGCTTTACTTAGAGGCAACGTGTAAAGAATTTATGCATCACACAAACAGTAATAAAGTGAAAACACCACACAAGGAAAATCCCAACCCAACGTTGAAAAAAAGATGATATTGGGTGAAGTAGTGTGGCTCACTGGTTAGAGGCGGCAGACCCGAGAGCAGAGGACGGCCCGGGACCAGGGTTCGATTCCCGGCGCGGCAGGTTTCTGGACCAGGGTCAGCGGACTCGATAATTCTCTCGCCTCGGTGCCCACTCTGATCAGCGATCACACTCGGCAACTTTGGGCATTAGCTTGCCTCATCTTCACTAACGGCCCCACCAGACCGCCGGGGATGCCTGGTCTCACCCTGGAGATACCCATTAAGGGACCATCTCTCAGGGAAGCCAGGAAGGGTTTCGCAGCGGTCAAAGCGCCTTGGGACCCTACGGGTAAGTAGTGCGCTATATAAATGGCAATACATTCACATTCACATATATATAAAAAAAAAAAAAAAATATATATATATATATATATATATATATATATATTCTCGCTCCAAGGTTGTCCTCCTTCGAGTGGCACACGAGCAGCAGCTTGATTTATGTGTAGGTGAGGACGGGGATCCGCTTGTAGATGCCGCTCCGTAATGGATCTGCCAGACGCATTTCGAAGCTCCATCTGCTTCTCTTCAGGGGCTTTAATGGAAGCGGTGTGCGCACCCGCTGACACACTTCTCCAATTTCCATATGACACACCCGCCGATGGGAGGCTCCAATGAGACTGTGCATTATGGGAAGTGTAGTACGGAAAGCACACAATCAAGTCCTGTATGGACCCCACAAGTGGGCCCGTCCTCGATCCCGTGTACAGCTGCTGTTTCACTTCCGTGACCCCCAAAGATGACGGGGTGGTGCCTACTCCGGGGCTGGACGGCCGCACATACATTCTCGCTCCAAGGTTGTCCTCCTTCGAGTGGCACATGAGCAGCAGCTTGATTTATGTGTAGGTGAGGACAGGGATCCGCTTGTAGATACCGCTCCAGGTAAGTAACGTAAAAAATAAATAAAACGAATTTTGTTGCGCGCGCAGCAACGCCAAATGCGATGCAGCGCGCGCAACAAAATTTGTTTTATTTCTTTTTTTACGTTACTTACCTGTAATCATCCGTTTCCCGTATTTTACACCCCCCCCCACCCTGCCCCTCCTCCGCCCCACGTCACCGCCCGGTGTAACGCCCTACACGAGCCCGCACTGAGTAGTAAACCACGCCACAAAATCCTCGCATGCAGCTCACCTGTGAACAAGACTACTCACATATTTG
Source organism: Lissotriton vulgaris (assembly GCF_964263255.1). Lineage (NCBI taxonomy): Eukaryota > Metazoa > Chordata > Amphibia > Caudata > Salamandridae > Lissotriton > Lissotriton vulgaris. The sequence continues at coordinate 516,022,411 of NC_141695.1, read as the reverse complement.
AAACGCGTTAGGATTTGAACTAGGCTGTTATTTTATTGAATAAAGAGTGCCAGTGAATTCCTGTAGTCTGTCAGCTGCACTTCTTCTGTTCTGAATTGGAGTGGTTTTGGATTTGAATGGAGGTTGTTCGCCCCCAGCGCCCTGACCGCCCAGAAGTTGTCCATGCTCCCTGCGAACTAATTGGGTTTGGATGTTTCAGAAATGGACCGGGACCCGCCCGCAGTGTTCCAAAGTGAAAGGCACGGAGTATTCCAGCAAGATATTTTTGGCAAACACCGTGAGGTGTGGGATGGTGAAGCCCAAGTCTCCTTCATTGACGGACTTCAGGCATGCAGGTACTATCGAATACTTAGAAATTTCAATAACAGCCAAAAACATGAGCAAAGAATAAAACTTCAAATGAACTCGTTATTTAATATTTGCAATGTGAAAACACCCATGAATGATAATAGAATGGGAAAGTGATTAACAGAAAAAATGCAAAATGAACGGGAGACTTTTTTACATTTGAAGCGCATTTTGGGAATTGCAGTATTGGAGAACCACGCAAAGAGGGCTGGGTCCGAGAGGGCATATAAAGTCGGAAACCATGCCACAAAATCCTGGTATGCAGCTCTCCTGTGAAAAAGACTACTCATGTAGTTGAAAGCCGCTAGGACTTTGAACGAAGCTGCTATTTTATTGAATAAAGAGTGCCAGTGAATTCCTGAAGTCTGGTCGGGTGCACTTCTTTTCTTCTGAATTGGAGTTGTTTTGGATTTGAATGAAGGTTGTTCGCCCCCAGCGCCCTGACCGCCCGGAAGTTGTCCATGCTCCATGTGAACAAATTGGGTTTGGCGATATATATATATATATACACACATATTTTTTATCAGTTTTAATGGTCAATGTTTTTTATTGATGAATTTTAAATTTCACAGTCCACTCTAAATTTGTATTAAGTTAAAAATTTATGAATTGTTAATCCATTCACTGGAATTGTTAAAGACAAGAACTGTTTTTAAGTCATTTTTGGTATCATCGAACACTGTATTTTATGGTAAATGGCTTTTATGATTGATTTAATCGAAATAAAGCTTAAATTGAAATTGAAATCATTGATCTTGGCAGCGTGTGTTTTTTGTTCCGCTGCATCTCGGTTTTTGCGGATTCCGTTTTCCAGACTCTGTCTGCCAGCTGCCAATGTTCTGCTTGCAATAGTCCCAGACCCACCAAGACTGCCCCAATGTTTTGTTGTAGAGTGTTCTTGGTATCGGCGATGGCCGTTGATGGAGCATGTTGGAAAACAAAAAAATGTTGTATACCCCTTGTAAAATTAACTCTCCATCACAGAAATAAGTACCAAATGTGTGGTTTTGAAATTAACCATCATAGAATAAAATGCATACACAAATACACGTGGGATACTAATTTGCATGATTTTGCAAAAGCATAATTTACTAATTTGTTGTATATTGTGCCTTAAAGCGTACGCATGTTATAATCTAAAAAATTAAATGCATGAATGCGCTTCTGTTTGTTTACTTGTGGCATAAATCATGAAGATTGGTAAGTCAAATCATGCATATATGTTGCTTAAAGCTAGTTAAATACTAACCGGGTTATCATTAGAAAGGGGGAGGTAAACAGAAAGGGCTTTATTTCGTAAATTCACACTTATTTGCGTTTGTTTCCATGATAGTTCCTAAATTAAGGCCTATGCGATCAAAAGAAAGATGGGAGCTGATTGAAATTCCGAGATGGCGACAGAAGTGTGCAGGAGCCAGATCGGAGATGCAAGCTGCCTGTGACTGAGCAGAATGGGTCAAGGACAGCGTGGCCATTTTGTGGGGCCTAAGCCAAAAGACAGTGAAGCCAGTAATTTGCCTGTGGGAAAGGAATGACAACTAATAATTTAAAGGACACTTCGAAGGAAGTAGAACATTTAGACAATAACACCCCAGTTGCGGCAACGTGATGATGACTGCAAAAATTATAATAAAAGACGATGAGATGATGCTCATCCGACTCCAAATTGACCAATCACGGACATTTTAGAACTTAAGAGTTACGAATTTAGATAGATAAGTTAGTAAAAAAGGATATAAAAGAGGACATTTGGGACATTGAAAAAGTCTCACTTATTGATTTGATTTTTGCACCCAGTGATGCTGACGGTCTGCGCAATTTTCCTTAAGGCGCAGGGACTTTGACATTATTCTCAACTTTAACTTTTGAATGGGTGCGAAGTCCAGAGAGGGAGAGAGAGAGAGACAGAGAGGTTTTCGTTTGGGACTGTTACATTCTATACTGAGGTCTTCGCTTCCACCTTTGGGTAATATTTCGCTATTTTATTTCTTTCGAACTGTCATGCTAATAAATGAATGTTATTGAAATTTAACTTTTCTTTCAGGATTTATTGCATATTTGAAATATTTCTAGTTTAATAAAACGTAGAGATCATGCTAGGAGATTGAAATTTCTAAAATAAAAATTAAATAAATGGAGAATTAATCTGGTCTTGATATCCTTTTAGTCAACTTTTACTAGCAGATCCAAATCTTCAATGAATAGTGGGGTGATACTATTTTCCTTGTCTTAATGAAAACCATGGTATTTAGAAATAATACTGTAGTTGTAAATAATGTATAAAGTTTAGGTCAGGCACTCCGCTATAGCACCGCGACTCATCTTTTAGATCCTCACTGAATCCTCGGAGCAGAGTAAATGTGTGTATGAATGCAGATAGGAATGATGGGCCCAATTGTGAGAAAATAGTAAGTAGCTCCGTGGGTTAAAGGAGATGGTTTATGAAGAATTTTTGGAGCCGTGGTGCACCAATAATATTTGGTAGCAGAGCATTGGTTGCTATAGGTTGACTAGGATATATGATGTGTAGAGTAGAATATATAGAATCATGATGTACCACATTTTTGGACTAACATTTGTTGAGTTCGTATTACGTTATATGTAGTCTTGAAAAGGCTTCCGGAAAGTGTGGGAAGCTGGTTACTCTGTCTGCAGGCAGAGGAAGTGTGGCAAGGGAAGTCGCACATCACATAGTCTGTTTCAAAGTGGTGACATTGTCTTATGTTACAAGTTTAGGGACCTTTACGTGTAAAAGTAGTGAATGTATAGCGAGGGCAACCTGTGAAATCTTGGGTCTGAGCACAGGGATTATTAAGAATCCTGCATAAAACTCTACCCGGAGAGAGTAATAAAGTTTAACCTAAGCTTGAGAGAAGGGTAAGGTAGAGGGAAGAGCTGCTTTATCGGCGTAAATAAAATTCTGTGGTAAAGAAGAGGTACGTGCTATCTTCTGGAAATACAGAATTCTTGTGTGATTGAAGAACTATCATTTGGTTTTTATCGAAACAGACCAATGGAGTTGTTTTATGTGGTTACTAACTGATTTTGCTGTATAAAAGTGGAAATACAGTGCGCCGATAAACTTTGTAAAGGAGGGGTCAGTCGAAGCTACAGAAAACCGGAGTAGTGCTGACTCAAAAAGTGTTGTGCTAGGATTGGTCCGTGCGACCAAGACATAGTAAGGGCTGATTGGTGCTTCAGCGAAAGCAGCGAGATAATTGATTAAGCACTAATGAAACGTATCTTGTTCTAATTGGTGCGTTAGTGTGAACTGCGTTGTGATAGGCTGGTGTTACGAAGCAGTTTACGGAAGAGTATGCAAACTTTTCAAAATCAGGAGAGTAATAACGAAATGGAATTTTATTACGGAATGGAGAAAGAGAAACCTTCATGGTTTCAATTTTTTTTAAATGTATTAAAAAAAGACAAAGTAATTGAAACTAGAGAGGGAAAAGTAATTCCTCAGCTGAGAACGCCAGCATCATAAATGATGACAAAATATGGCTACATGTATATGGTATACAACCTTGAGCACGCATTTTTTACAACGCACTACCATTACAACGCAGGCATTACCACGCATACCATTACAATGCATTGCGCTGGGTGGCGCTCTAGGATAGGGAATAAGTTTAATTTTCTATCCAACACCTTCCCTAGTGTCCACGGGGACTGGAGTTGGAATAGAAAATTATACTTACCACTATCCAGCACCTCTAAGCGCTATGCGTTGTAACGGTATTCGTTGTAAATACCGCGTTGTAAAGGTATGCGTGGTAAAAGTATGCGTGGTAACGTCCTACATCCCATGTATATGGTTAGAAAATTGGGCAAGATATACCAAAAATGATGGTTCGTTAGCTTTCTCAGAAGAAGGATCTTTTAGTCTTGCGATATTAAGAAATTTGAGATACAAAATTACGAAGCTTGAACCGAGCCCTAGACCAACACAGTTTAAAGCTTTGGTTTAGTGGGAAGATGAAATGCATGACTTAGAGCAAGAAAGGTTCTGAGATTACTTCGGACCAAGGAATAGGAGTTGTAGATTTTGGAGAGAAACACATGAAACTAGTATGCTAAGATGGAGGGATGCAAACATGTTTGATGGAATGTATCCGGTTAGATTGGTAGATGAGGAGAAAGGGCGAAAATGTACAGAAAGAGAAATAATATAGAAGCAGGAAAAAGGAGTTATGAGGATTGTGGGTCTGAGGATGCAGTATTGGAAGAGGTCCTAAATAGGAGGCCACCGCCCTACCAAGCAAACTCTATGGGTACAACTCCCAGTGCACCACAGCTAGAGGATAGATTATCGGAAACTCCAAAACGATTTTTAAATTTCAGTGATCTCCCAGAGAGAGTAGAAATGCAATATGAACCGGATGTTCCATTATTTGGGACAAGATATAAGGGGACACCTAAACAGGGAAGTGAAATGGAGAGTATTGGAAATAGAGTAGAACAACAAGTCGAAGTACAACATAGAACTGCTGAATATATACGTTCAACAAATGAATTAAAAGAAAAGATACAGGAGCTCACTAAAAAAATAGAAGCTGTAACTGTTCCAGTAACAATAGGTCCAGTAATTCCAGCGTTTGAAAACCAGAAAATAAAAGAGTCATCTTTAACTATTCCTTTAAATCAAAGTTTGAAAAAGTAAAAGAAAAGGTTTATCCAGATTTGTTAGGAATTAAACGTACTAACCAAATGACACTGCCAGATTTGACTTTTAATCAGAATCTTCCGTATAAATTCCCATCAGGAGCAGAATAAGATTCTGTAACTCCAGAGAAAAGTGTAGAGAAAATCGATTTAACACAAACTCCAGTAGGTCCAACTGAACAAGAATTAAGGGATTGGATCAAGACCTTAAAATTAAAAGAAACTGAGTCAAAATTGCTAGATGTAGCCAGATTAAAAGTTGATATGGAAGAGCTAATAATTGGAACAATTGGTACAGATAGATTGAAAAATTATCAGGATGATGAGATTACATTTATGTGTAAAAGTATTACATGGAAAACAAAAGCACACATGAAAGGTTTGAAAGTTTAGCAAGTGAAATGGATGTGGATTTTACAAAATACAAAATTTTGCAGAAACCGTATAGAGTGGATTTTACTGACAAAGATATAGAAAACATGAATACAGCAGGAAGAATTACTCAAATAAAAGAATTATTGTATTATTGAGAAAATGGGGAGACATGGATAAATGGAAATTGGTTTGGGCAAAGAAAAGAAAAGTAAGCAGTGATAAATCCACATTAGCATTCCAAGTAAGAGAAAAGGAAGAAGTGGTAAAAGAATTTCCTATGAGAGAAATACCGGGAGAAGGATATGTGCATGTACCTTGGAGCAGACAAGATATTTTATCATTCACAAATGATTTTCCATGATTGAGAGAGAAGTCAGTAGAATGGTATAGACAAGTAGATTGATTTGTAAAGGTTTCAAAAGTCTTATGGGAAGATTTAGATGGGTTATTTGACATAGTAGTACCGGCAGATTTATGGTCAGAGTGTAAGATTACAGTGGATTGGCCAAAAGAAGAATATCCACGAGATAAAGTGACAGGCGCTCCTGGACCTGAAGTGTTGCGAAAATATGACCAAGTAATAGTGTTTTTGAAAAATAAAATTCCACCAAAAGAGACAGATTGAGTAAAAATAGACAGGACAATACGAGAGGCTAAAGAGTGAGTTCATGCATTCTATGAAAGACTGTTATTGGTATTTAAACAGTACAGCGGTTATGAGGAATTAAACGAAACGGATTTGAGTCACTTTATATATCGTTTTGTGTTTGGATTGAGACCAGAAATAGGAGACATGATTAGGCATAATTTGATGGGATGGCAATCATGTTCAGTGGACGAAGTCCTGAGACAAGCAAAATATTGTAGTGATGAAATTGAAGTTAAACAGAGAAAACTCAAAGAGAAGAGAAAGCGATGTGGGCACAGGTTGCAGAACATCAAGCAGCTCAGTTAGAAAATAAGAATGCAGAAGCTCTTCAAAATAGAGTGAAAGGGAAACCAAAGTTAACAGGAAATATAGAAGAATTAAAAAAGAAATATCCATGTCATAATTGCGGCAGGTTGGGGCATTGGAAGAGTGTAAGTATCACCAAAAGTTAATCCGGAAAATACATTATTGAATCCAAAGGTGCAGAATGAGATAATTCAGCAACCATCGCCACTTCAGCAGGTAGTGAATCCACAGTGTCAGGTGCCACAACCTCCACTTCTTCACCTACAGAGATACAGTGCAGAGACAGGATTCTGTGTAGGAGACCAGGTAACAAGAAATAATAGAGTGCATGTGAGTCTGCAATATTGGCTGAAAGAGGACGGGAGCGAGTCGGATGATAGTTTCTGACGGTGCCTGAGAGAGAGCAAGAGCGCGTGCTTGGCGCTACTCTGGAGGTAGTCAGTTTGGTCCATATGTGAATGGAAAAGTGAATGATGTAGATATAACTTTTCCTAGTGGACACAGGTGCTTCCCGGTCTACTGTTAGATCAGTGGACATTCCAAAATCTTCCTCTCTCGAGTGAATATATACAAGTGGTAGGTGTAGCAAATCAGAATATTAAAACATCCTTAACAAAACCGATAGAAATTGAAATTGGAAATTCCAAAGACATGCATCGATTTGTTGTGTGTGACAGTAGTCCTGTAAATCTCCTTGGAAGGGACATACTGTGTAAAATGAACTGTGCCATTTATTGTTCACCAGATGGCATAGAGCTCGAAACTCCAGATGAGGATAGTCTGTATAAAATTACAATGACACTAATTGAGGCGGAAAAGAATAAAATGTTTCCTGTGTTTGAATGAGAAAGAATACCAGAAGAACTGAAAGAGGTAGTCAAAGATCAAGTGTGGAATTTTACAGGAGAGGATATTGGTTTGATGAAAAATGTAGATCCTGTAAAAATGTCTGTAAAAGAAGGAGTAAGTTATCCAAATATTCCTCAATACAAAATGACAGCAGAGATAATTGAAGGAATAACCCCATTGATAGAGAAAATTATTGGGCAAGGGATTTTGAGAGAAATAGAAAGCAGTCCTTGTAATTCACCAATAATGGGATTGAAAAAGCCAAATGGAACGTTCAGAATAGTGCAGGACCTGAAAAAGATAAACAAGATAGTCGTTCCATGTTGTCCGATTGTGCCAAACCCAGCAGTAATTTTTATACCAAATTCCACATGATGCAGAATAGTATACAGTCATTGATCTATGTAATGCGTTCTTCACTGTTCCATTACACACTGAAAGCCAGCCATTATTAGCGTTCCAATTAAAAAATCGTATTTTAGCATGGTGTCGAATTCCTCAGGGATATACTGAAAGTCCCTCAATATTTAATCAATTATTAAAGAAATCATTAGAAGATCTAAGTCTACCTGGAGAATCAGTTCTAGTCCAGTATATTGACGACCTGTTATTGGCATCAAAAACAAAAGAAGCATGTGTTACAGACACTGTTACCCTGTTAAATCATCTGGCAGATGAAGGACATAAAGTGTCACCGTCAAAATTACAGTTTTGTCAAAAGGAAGTACAACATTTGGGACACAAGATTGACAAGGCAATCAGACAGGTTACTTTGGAAAGGATCAAAATGATACAGGGAATGAAACCTCCAAAAACACAGAGACAGGTGAGAATGTTTCTTGGAATGGTCGGATATTGTCGACAATGGATTAGTGGGTTTTCACTAATAGCAAAACCTTTACAGAGATTGACAAAAGCGGATGTAAAATGTTGTATACTTGTAAATGTCGTATACTTGTAAAGCGCACAGCTGCCCCAGCAAAGGGGCGTCCCGGCGCTGTATACCGCTGGGGAACACATCCTGGCTTTCCCTGTGAGATGGTCCCTCCTGGGCATCTCCAAGGTGAAGACAAGCATCCCCGACACTGATGGGGCCGTTTGTAGAGATTAAGCTAGCTATTGCCCAGAGTTGCTGAGTGGGACCCATGGTTGGAGTAAGCACCAAGGCGAGAATTATCGAGTCCACTGACCATGGCTCAAGACCCTGCCACGTCGGGAATCGAACCCAGGTCCTGGGCCGACCTCTGCTTCCGGGTCTGCCGCCTCTAACCAGTGAGCCACACCACTCCATTAAAAGACCCAATAACTCTGAATAAGGTAGAACTGGAAGCTTTGAGCAGCTAAAAACAAGTCTATGTGAAGCACCAGCTTTGGGAATGCCAGATTATGAAAAAGAGTTTGAGCTATATTGCAGTGAGAGGGAAGGATTTGCATTGTCAGTTTTAATACAGAGACATGGAAAACTGAGAAAACCAAATGCATATTTTTCTGCTGTTCTGGATCCCGTTGCAAGGGCATTGCCGGGATGTTTGAAAGCAGTAGCTGCTACAAGCATGAGTATCGAACAAAGTGAAGGTATAGTGATGGGATTTCCGTTGAGAGTATATGTACCTCATTCGGTGGAGATTCTCCTCACAAGAAGTAATACACAGGATCCTACCAATAACTGAATGACAAAATATGAGAAGACAATTCTAGGTACAGACAAATTTACAATTTCAAGATGTGTAAATGTAAATCCATCTACATTATTACCTGATGCCATGAATGTGGAAGTAAGAGATGAATTGGATCATAAATGTCTGGATGTACTAGAATATTGCACAAAACCAAGGTCTTATATCAAAGATGTACCTTTACCTGAATCCGACTATGTGATGTTTGTGGCTGGATCATGTCTGAGAACAGATGAGGGTCTAGTGCGTGCTGCATATGCTGTTTGTACAGTAGCAGATGTCTTGGAAGCATCTTGTTTGAAAGGAATTCGTTCAGCTAAAATTGCTGAATTGATTGCTTTGATTTAAGCATGTGAATTGGGAAAAGATATCAGGATCACCATAGTGACTAACAGTCAGTATGGATTTGGGGTTGTCCATGATTATGGTCAACTGTGGTCCCAAAGAGGTTAGATGACTTCGGCAGGCTCCCCCATCCGAAATGCTGAATTTGTGAAAATGTTGCTCGATGCCATACAATTACCTAATAAATTAGCAGTAGTAAAATGTGCTGCCCACAAGAAGGGAGATGATTACATCACGAGAGGTAACAAATATGTTGATGCAATTGCAAAATACTGTGCTAAAAATTCAGCATCCATTAATCGGGATAGACAAACTGAACATGTTTCAAGTCCTTTGATGCTAACAAATGTAGTAGAGACATGGCAGGAGGTAAAACAAATGCAGGAAGAAGCTAGTGAAGAAGAAAAGGATAACTGGTTAAAGGCAGGATGTAGACAAAGAGAAGAGGATGAGATCTGGGTATACAAAGAAGAAAGTGTACTAGACAACATGAAAAGGGTGTCCCCAATAAATATGAAAAAAGGACAAAAGTTCCAAAATTTAGATAATCACACCCACAGAACTGTTCACTTAGGTTTCAGTATTTAATTTTTCCTTTTATTTTTCATTATAGTATTCTCTTTTTTTCTATAAAAAAGGGGAAAGACAGGATAAGATAAACATCAAACAGTTCATTTACACAAATCCATTTATATAAAACATCACAGTGGACTATTCTTGTTGAAATACCCCATAATGTTTCATAAACATCTGAGGAAAAGAAAGCAGCCCATAAAAAACAATATTCACCAATGTATAGGTAAACGTTCACATGAATAAAGTTCAACAGCCAAGAAATAATCACATAAAGAAAAAGTGGACACAAGGCCCGAAATTACATTCAGAAACATAAGACAATACATATTACAATCAATAAAACAATAGACCACTGTAGCAAACATAGAAGAAAAGCGCCGACGCGCGTTTCGGAAAGTACCAATAGCAATTTTATATGGCTTCCTTCATCAGGGCGCACATGTTACGTTTCATAATGCATTAGTGACCCAGGATCTAGTCATCATAATATTGAAATATGAACAAATGTAAACATCAGGGCTGACGAAGCATATCTCAGAAATCTGGGGTCAGATGAAGTGAAATTCCTACACTCAATGCAGGTTCCAAAAGAAAATAGCTTATACCGGGCAATGTCCTATACTGGCCCACAACTAAGGAGGGAGACCAAACGGCTTTATTTTTTTAGAAAGAATATGATCCAAAGGGCATATTAGAAAATCCCAGTGTCTCCGTAATGATTAGATTTCACAATCAAATGATGTATTTCCAAAAGGTAAATCCTTACGGGCAAAATGGTGAAAGTAATGCTGACTTTCTACCAAAGAAATTTCAGTTCCTGTGTCAGGAGTTTCCTCGTCATGGCATGTAGATAGCGATGCCGTCGTCACGTACGGTAGGTCCAAAGATGAAAGACTAGTAATGCCAGATAACATGATTTCAAATATGTCCCGAACGTATCATGGTCATGCCCATATTGGAAGAGATGCAATGATCAGGCTCTTTAAACAGACATGGTATAATCCAAAGTTTAGGATGATTGCTGAGAGCCTTTGCCATAGATGCCTTGTCTGTCAACAACTGAACCCAAGAAGAAAAACTGTTGTGAGTCTGGGAACCATAGGACGGGAGGGGGGTCCATTCACTAGAATGCAATTGGAATTCATCGAGCTTCCTCTATGTAACAGACTTAGGTATGTACTCGTAATAATTTGTCTATTCTCATGATGGGTTGAAGCATTCCCCACTAGGAGAAACGATGGAGTAACTGTTGCCAAACTCCTGTTACGAGAAGTAAAACCACGCTACAGTTTCCCAGTAACTATTGAAACAGATCGTGGAAGTCGCTTCCACAATTAACTAATCCAAATGATTTGTGAAGCATTGGACATTCATCATAAATTGCACTGTGCTTACAGACCAGAAGTTTCAGGGGTGGATGAACAAGTAAATGGAACAATAAAAAACAGAATTGCCAAAATGTGTTTGGCTACAGGACTAAAATGTCCCGATGCCTTGCCACATGTTCTAATGACCCTGAGGAGTACTCCTGACAAGAGAACAGGATTAAGCCCACATGAGATTTTGATGGGAAGAGTAATGAGACAAGCATTTGTACCAGTTGTAAAACTGTTGAGCATAAATGATGATATCATACTGGATTACTGCAAAAATCTGTCTGACGTAGTAACTTCTGTGTTCCATCAGGTGGGAACTGAGTCACAAATGAAAGAAAAACATCTAGCTCATGATCTAGTTCCTGGAGATTTGGTACAGATAAAAGTTCACAGGAGAAGAAATAGTTTGGTGCCTCGACGGCAGAAACCACGGCAAGTCATTCTTGTTAGTACCACTGCAGTTAAGTGTGCTAAACTCAAAAGATCGGTGCACGCTAATCACACTATTCGTGTGCCAGAGCCTGAAAATCTGCAGGAGGAGAGTGAAAGTACCACTGATTCAGATACTGAAGGTGAACCAAAAAGAGATCCAGATACTGAAGCTAGACCTGTTCGTTGACATCTGGAAATATCAGATACTAGCTCAGCATCAGAAGGAGAAAATGACATTTTTGAAATACCAAATATTGAAGATCGACTTGTAAGTCGAAATTTGGTAGAAACTGATACAAGCAAGGACACTGAGCAAAGTGAAAAGAAAGCTGGTAATTTGGAAAATACTGAAGGAAAGTTTGAAAGCTCTGAAAGCAGGAACATAAATCTCGAAACTGGTGAAAAGGAAATAACTCACGATGAGGATGAGCTTCCAGGTACCAGCTATGGAGAAGTTCCTAACAGAGTGAAAGAACTGACGAAAGACAATTCAAATTCCAGAAAAGAATCAGATCCTGTGAAATTCATTATAAATGAAACTATAGAAAGATCTTAGACAGAGACCGATGACAGTGATGATGAAACTGAATAAAGGAGAGGTACAAGAAAACGAACTTGGAGAAGAGAACGAAACACTACTGAACCTGAAATAAAGAGTGCAAGAAAAGGAGATAATTGGCCTAAAGAAATTGATGGACTAAAAATTAAAATTAATTAAAAAATTAAATTAAAAATTCTCTTTTTTTCTATAAAAAGGGGAAAGACAGGATAAGATAAACATCAAACAGTTCATTTACACAAATCCATTTATATAAAACATCACAGTGGACTATTCTTGTTGAAATACCCCATAATGTTTCATAAACATCTGAGGAAAAGAAAGCAGCCCATAAAAAACAATATTCACCAATGTATAGGTAAACGTTCACATGAATAAAGTTCAACAGCCAAGAAATAATCACATAAAGAAAAAGTGGACACAAGGCCCGAAATTACATTCAGAAACATAAGACAATACATATTACAATCAATAAAACAATAGACCACTGTAGCAAACATAGAAGAAAAGCGCCGACGCGCGTTTCGGAAAGTACCAATAGCAATTTTATATGGCTTCCTTCATCAGGGCGCACATGTTACGTTTCATAATGCATTAGTGACCCAGGATCTAGTCATCATAATATTGAAATATGAACAAATGTAAACATCAGGGCTGACGAAGCATATCTCAGAAATCTGGGGTCAGATGAAGTGAAATTCCTACACTCAATGCAGGTTCCAAAAGAAAATAGCTTATACCGGGCAATGTCCTATACTGGCCCACAACTAAGGAGGGAGATCAAACGGCTTTATTTTTTTAGAAAGAATATGATCCCAAAGGGCATATTAGAAAATCCCAGTGTCTCCGTAATGATTAGATTTCACAATCAAATGATGTATTTCCAAAAGGTAAATCCTTACGGGCAAAATGGTGAAAGTAATGCTGACTTTCTACCAAAGAAATTTCAGTTCCTGTGTCAGGAGTTTCCTCGTCATGGCATCTAGATAGCGATGCCGTCGTCACGTACGGTAGGTCCAAAGATGAAAGACTAGTAATGCCAGATAACATGATTTCAAATATGTCCCGAACGTATCATGGTCATGCCCATATTGGAAGAGATGCAATGATCAGGCTCTTTAAACAGACATGGTATAATCCAAAGTTTAGGATGATTGCTGAGAGCCTTTGCCATAGATGCCTTGTCTGTCAACAACTGAACCCAAGAAGAAAAACTGTTGTGAGTCTGGGAACCATAGGACGGGAGGGGGGTCCATTCACTAGAATGCAATTGGAATTCATCGAGCTTCCTCTATGTAACAGACTTAGGTATGTACTCGTAATAATTTGTCTATTCTCATGATGGGTTGAAGCATTCCCCACTAGGAGAAACGATGGAGTAACTGTTGCCAAACTCCTGTTACGAGAAGTAAAACCACGCTACAGTTTCCCAGTAACTATTGAAACAGATCGTGGAAGTCGCTTCCACAATTAACTAATCCAAATGATTTGTGAAGCATTGGACATTCATCAAAAATTGCACTGTGCTTACAGACCAGAAGTTTCAGGGGTGGATGAACAAGTAAATGGAACAATAAAAAACAGAATTGCCAAAATGTGTTTGGCTACAGGACTAAAATGTCCCGATGCCTTGCCACTTGTTCTAATGACCCTGAGGAGTACTCCTGACAAGAGAACAGGATTAAGCCCACATGAGATTTTGATGGGAAGAGTAATGAGACAAGCATTTGTACCAGTTGTAAAACTGTTGAGCATAAATGATGATATCATACTGGATTACTGCAAAAATCTGTCTGACGTAGTAACTTCTGTGTTCCATCAGGTGGGAACTGAGTCACAAATGAAAGAAAAACATCTAGCTCATGATCTAGTTCCTGGAGATTTGGTACAGATAAAAGTTCACAGGAGAAGAAATAGTTTGGTGCCTCGACGGCAGAAACCACGGCAAGTCATTCTTGTTAGTACCACTGCAGTTAAGTGTGCTAAACTCAAAAGATCGGTGCACGCTAATCACACTATTCGTGTGCCAGAGCCTGAAAATCTGCAGGAGGAGAGTGAAAGTACCACTGATTCAGATACTGAAGGTGAACCAAAAAGAGATCCAGATACTGAAGCTAGACCTGTTCGTTGACATCTGGAAATATCAGATACTAGCTCAGCATCAGAAGGAGAAAATGACATTTTTGAAATACCAAATATTGAAGATCGACTTGTAAGTCGAAATTTGGTAGAAACTGATACAAGCAAGGACACTGAGCAAAGTGAAAAGAAAGCTGGTAATTTGGAAAATACTGAAGGAAAGTTTGAAAGCTCTGAAAGCAGGAACATAAATCTCGAAACTGGTGAAAAGGAAATAACTCACGATGAGGATGAGCTTCCAGGTACCAGCTATGGAGAAGTTCCTAACAGAGTGAAAGAACTGACGAAAGACAATTCAAATTCCAGAAAAGAATCAGATCCTGTGAAATTCATTATAAATTAAACTATAGAAAGATCTTAGACAGAGACCGATGACAGTGATGATGAAACTGAATAAAGGAGAGGTACAAGAAAACGAACTTGGAGAAGAGAACGAAACACTACTGAACCTGAAATAAAGAGTGCAAGAAAAGGAGATAATTGGCCTAAAGAAATTGATGGACTAAAAATTAAACTGGTTAATAAAGCAAAAGTGCAAGAGGATCAAGTAAATTAAAAAAACAGTCAAAAGGAATTGTTGGGAAAGAAAATAGAAGTTGTGCAAAGGCCAAAAAGAGTGAGAAGACCAAATCAAAAATACAAATCACCTGAGTGGACCTACATGGTATTACCTGCAATAAGGGAAGTTAACAGCAGCCAAGAAAACTTGTGTAGCCAAGGTGTTGAAAAAGAAAGTGAGTAAGCTGTAACATAAAGAAAGTAAAATGATTTTCTAAATGTAACAGTGAAAAGAAAGGGATATATATATATATATATATATCCCTTTCTTTTCACTGTTACAAGTGAGTAAGCTGTAACATAAAGAAAGTAAAATGATTTTCTAAATGTAACAGTGAAAAGAAAGGGATATATATATATATATATCCCTTTCTTTCCACTGTTACATTTAGAAAATCATTTTACTTTCTTTATGTTACAGCTTACTCACTTTCTTTTTCAACACCTTGGCTACACAAGTTTTCTTGGCTGCTGTTAACTTCCCTTATTGCAGGTAATACCATGTAGGTCCACTCATGTGATTTGTATTTTTGATTTGGTCTTCTCACTCTTTTTGGCCTTTGCACAACTTCTATTTTCTTTCCCAACAATTCCTTTTGACTGTTTTTTTAATTTACTTGATCCTCTTGCACTTTTGCTTTATTAACCAGTTTAATTTTTAGTCCATCAATTTCTTTAGGCCAATTATATATATATATATATCCAAACGGAAGTTGAAATTGAAATTGAAGGAACATTGGAAGTGAAATAAGATTTGTTAGACCTGGCATCTTTGGCGTGGTTTTCCCCTATCTTTTTGCCTCTGCCTCCTGTATTTTTGATACTGTGCTGGATTTCGTTTTTGATGGTTTAGATGCTTTGGTCACTCTGCCACTGCTGATCAGTGCCAGAGTGCAAGTGCTCCCTATGTAAATTGTTCTCATGATTGGATATACATGATTGGCATATTTGTATCACCACGAAGTCCCTAGTAAAGTGCACTGGGTGTGCCAGGGCTGGTGATGACAAATGCTACTAGTGGACCTGCAGCACTGATTGTGCCACCCACATGAGTAGCCCTAAAATGGTGTCTCGGGCCTGCCACTGCAGTGCCTGTGTGCAGTCTAGGAACTGCTGTGTCCTCCTGGTCAGTGTCAAGATTGTAAAGAGACAATTGAACGTAAAAAGATTTAAATATTTGCTGTGTAAAAAAAAAGCTACTAATGAAGTGACTAATTCAAAATGTTCAATTTTTAGAAAATGGTGTAGAATGTGGTTAATTTGTACTGGAATATTGATGTTGATATGGTTAATTTTTGCTATTTTTATTGCTTTTACTCCTGACATTGAAAAACTGAAAGCAAATGAAAGCCTGAAAGATAAAAATCATGATTTGAAACATGAGAAATTACATGTATATAGGCCTGAAATCCATCAAGATAACTTTGGCGCCTATTAGGATGGCGGACGGACCTGCGTCCGTCCGCCACCCCTGAGGTGGAGGGACCATCCGCAGGGGCAGCGGTGGTCCCTCCATGCCAATTAGGATATGACTGCCACCCTGGTGGTCACATCCTGTATCTCTAACCTTGCAGCGGGTGCTGCTTGAAGCAGCTCCTTTCGCAAGGTTAAAAATTCATGTTTTTCATTTACATGCACAAAGCGGCAGGCACCACTTTGTGCCTGCCGCTTTGTGCATGTAAATACAGGGGGGTACAATAGGTACCCCCCATGTGCACCCCCAGCCCCTGACACCCTGGGGGCCCGCAATGGGCCCCCAAACACAAAAGACCACATGCTTTTCCACAGTGGAAAAGCCACCGTGGAAAAGCATGTTTCAGCCTGCATCCTAATATGGCTGGCGGTGTCTTTCACACAACGCCACCATATTTGCTTGCATACACCGCGGATCAGCGGCGGACGGACTTGCCGTCCGCCGCTGATCCCACCACCATGCTAATGCGGCGGTGGGTGTTTCAGATGTCCGTGGCGGTGAATCCGCATCCTCCAGGCCGGCGGTGGCTTCCGCTGGCCCGGAGTATGCGGATTCACCACAATCCTAATCAACCCCTTTGTTAGTGATTTTTCCAGGAATACTTTTTCAAAATTATTGTCTGAATATGTGAGAACAATGGAAGCCAGCAATTGTTACATCTGTGTAAAATTGCCTGCATCTGTGTAAGAAGGTGTAACCTACCACCATTTGCCATTGACATATGGTGTGACCTGTAGTGTTATAACAAGTCTATTTTATAGAGCTGGGAAATTAGAATATTATTATTCTGATTTGGATGATGTATTTGCAAAATTGAAAATTGTAGCAGGGCTAAACAAAATTAATCCTGCTAAAGTTTTTGGTGAATACTTTTTGGAAACCCAAGAATTGACTCACGATTATGCTTTTAGACATAATTTGACTTTTAAAATGAGAAATGAGTAAAAAGCTTTTTTGAACATGGTAGAAGAAAGGAGACAACAATATAAGAGAGGAGAAAAAGTGAAACAAACTAAATCTACAAAATGGGAATTTTCAGATGATAATATTGAAGGACATAATGTAAATGTTGCTATAAGTATTGATACACCAATCGTAGGGAATTTATGTATCCAAAGAGATAATACTGTGTATGACAATTATTTTGTGGGTACAAGTCAATGTGAAGATACATATAGTATCAAAGGGGGATGGGGATTTAAAGGTGGAAATGACCCAGTTTTCCCAGGAATCTATTTCCTGTGTGGGAACAAAGCCTATTATAGGTTACCTGACCACTGGTATGGCTCATCTTATGTTGAATTGGTTTTTCCAAAGATTTTCCATGTTGACAGAGGTACAAATGGAATTCATGAAATAGTTAAACCCTTAAGTCATCGAAAATGAGAAAGTGTAATTGAAATAATAGGTGATGTGTTTGGAGCACGGATACCAGCAGTAGGCATATCATTTAATGCAAATCGGATAAGAAAATTATCAACAATAGTAGATAAATTGTCAACTGACACAGCTGGAGGATTCTTGATGGTTAATACTGAAATGTTTGCCATGAGAAGTATGGTGATGCAAAATCTACTTGCTTTGGATATAACACTGGCAAAAGAGGGAGGAGTTTGTGGAATTTTAAAGGACCAACACTGTTGCACCTATATCCCAGACAAGAGTCAGAACATTGGAAAATACATTACAAATATTACCCAATTGGGTAAAGAACTAGAACCATTAGAAGTAGAAGGTGTACTTGAAAAACTTGGAAGAAGTTTATCAGCAGTTAGAAATTGGTTTTATGAGATAAGTAGATATATAATAGGTAAGATACTAAAACCAGTGACCATAATCATAGTAGTGATTTTAGTTTTGAGATTAAGTTGTCAATGTAGGCAGAGAAGAAATATAAAAAGAACTTTGAAGAAAAAGATTGAAGAAAAACAAAACAGGGAAAGAGAAAAGGGTGATATTGAGATGGAGCAATATAAAGAAAGGATTTATCAAGATACAAAGAAACTAGCAGAAACGGAATTATAACAAGTACTAATTAGAAGAATTTGAAACATGTTGAGTTAAAAAATTTCAAAATTTTGGGAGGTATTTGGTGATAAAATCACCAAAGGGGGAAGTTGATGGAGCAAGGTGGGAAACAAAAATGTTTGTGTTCCCCTTGTAAAATTAACTCTCCATAACAGTAATAAGTACTAAATGTGTGGTTTTGAAATTAACCAACATAGAATAAAATGCATACACTGTACAAAAGGGGGTGGTGATGGACTGAGCATCTGAATCAATCAAACACTCACACCCAGTCAAAAGATCTGGGTTTAATCCATCACCGTTCTTTAGCTCACTCTGCCACCCCAGTTCAGACATGGCTATATGCAAATCAGTCTGACCCTGTGCCTCATGGGAACAGTCCAGCCCGAACTGCCAAGCCATGTCTTCCCTGGACCGTAAACAAGCTTCCGAGGACCGGTTTCTGGCATTCCAGCTGTCTACAGCCCGGCCTGCTTGAATCCAGTGACAAAGTGAGCAAGGGACTCACGTCTGAGCATACCCCGCCACACTTATGGCGGCCAAAAGCGGTACAAAAGGGGGTGGTGATGGACGGAGCATCTGAATCAATCAAACACTCACACCCAGTCAAAAGATCTGGGTTTAATCCATCACTGCTCTTTAGCCCACTCTGCCACCCCAGTTCGGACATGGCTATATGCAAATTAGTCTGACCCTGTGCCTCATGGGAACAGTCCAGCCCGAACTGCCAAGCCATGTCTTCCCTGGACCGGAAACAAGCTTCCGAGGACCGGTTTCTGGCATTCCAGCCGTCTTCAGCCCGGCTTGCTTGAATCCAGTGGCAAAGTGAGCAAGGGACTCACGTCTGAGCATACCCCGCCACACTTATGGTGGCCAAAAGCGGTAGAAAAGGGGGTGGTGATGGACGGAGCATCTGAATCAATCAAACACTCACACCCAGTCAAAAGATCTTGGTTTAATCCATCACCGTTCTTTAGCCCACTCTGCAACCCCAGTTCAGACATGGCTATATGTAAATCAGTCTGACCCTGTGCCTCATGGGAACAGTCCAGCCCGAACTGCCAAGCCATGTCTTCCCTGGACCGGAAACAGGCTTCCGAGGACTGCTTTCACAAATACACGTGGGATACTAATTTGCATGATTTTTGAAAAAGCATAATTTACACATTTGTCGTATATTGTGCCATAAAGCGTAAGCATGTGTTATAATCTAAAAAATTAAATGCATGAATGTGCTTCTGTTTGTTTACTTGTGGCATAAATCATGAAGATTGGTAAGTCAAATCATGCATATATGTTGCTTAAAGCTAGGTAAATACTAACCGGGTTATCATTAGAAAGGGGGAGGTAAACAGAAAGGGCTTTATTTCGGAAATTCACACTTATTTGTGTTTATTTCCGTGATAGTTCCTAAATTGAGACCTATGCAAGCAAAAGAAAGATGGGAGCTAATTGAAATTCCGAGATGGCGACAGAAGTGTGCAGGCCCCAGATCCGAGATGCAAGCTGCCTGTGACTGAGCACTATGGATCAAGGACAGCGTAGCCATTATGTGGGGCCTAAGCCAAAAGACAGCAAAGCTAGTAATTTGCCCATGGGAAAGGAATGACAACTAACAATTTGAAGGACACTTTGAAGGGAGAAGAACATTTAAACAATAACACCCCAGTTGCGGCAACGTGATGATGACTGTGCAAACATTATAATAAAAGAGGATAAGATGATGCTCATCCGACTCCAAATGGACCAAACACGGACATTTTAGAACTTAAGAGTTACGAATTTAGATAGATAAGTTAGTGAAAAAGGGTATAAAAGAGGACATTTGGGACATTGAAAAAAGCTTGCTTATTGATTTGATTTTTGCACCCAGGGTTGCTGAGGGTCTGCGCAATTTTCCTTAAGGCTCAGGGACTATGAAATTTTTCTCGACTTTAACTTTTGAATGGGTGCGAAGTCCAGACAGGGAGAGAAAGAGAGAGACTATTACATTCTATACTGATGTCTTCGCTTCCACCTTTGGGTAATATTTCTCTATTTTATTTCTTTCGAACTGTCATGCTAATAAATGAATGTTATTGAAATTTAACTTTTCTTTCAGGATTTATTGCATAATTTAAATATTTCTAGTTTAATAAAACGTAGAGATCATGCTAGGAGATTGAAATGTCTAAAAGACAAATTAAATAAGTGGAGAATTAAGCTGGTCTTGATATCCTTTTAGTCAACTTTTACTAGCAGATCCAAATCTTCAATGAATAGTGTGGTGATACTATTTTCCTTGTCTTAATGAAAACCATGGTATTTAGAAATAAAACTGCAGTTGTTAATAATGCACTCCGCTATAGCACGGCGACTCCTCTTTTAGATCCTTACTGAATCCTCAGAGCAGAGTAAATGTGTGTATGAATGCAGATAGGAATGATGGGCCCAATTGTGAGAAAATAGTAAGTAGCTCCGTGGGTTGGAGGTGATGGTTTATGAAGAATTTTTAGAGCCACGCTGCACCACCGCCAACCCTCTGTCCAGGTGTGAGTGGAGGGAGTCATCCTCTCCGATGGTCTCATTGCCTCCTCTCTCTTGTGCCATAAGTGAAGGTTCCCTGGTAGCAGGCTGGGTGCCCCGACTTCTGCTTCGGCTTAGGTATCCTGTCCTCCAGTAAGCCCTTTGTGGCAGATCTTGTGACTAGGGCCACAGTGGAAGGGTCTCCCCCACGCCTGGGTGAGGAGCCGGTGCCTCCCAACTCTGTGGCTGGCTACTTCTGGTTGCGCTTTTCCCTGCTCTCAATGAAGTGCACTCACGAGTGCAACCCTTAGTGTTGTCGCTGGCTTGTCTTTCTTTGGGGGGAGATCACCGCAGCCCCTAGTTTCTGGGCTTCCCTGTGGGTTTGGTCGAAGTCTTCTGTGTTATGTTAGTTTATTTTTATATAGCGCTAAATTACTGACAGGTCTGTAAGCACTTTCGAGAGAATATTCTGAAAACTGGCTTGATTAATGTCAGGTCATTAGTCAAGCATAATATACAGACAGCTGAACTAATAGATAAACAAAATATTGATATACTATTTATCACCGAAACATGGGCAAACGAAGCATCAGATGTTGACCTGGCCTTAGCTATTCCGGAGGGACACTCCTTCTCCAGAGTTGACAGAAAAATAAAACGGGGGGAGGATTGGCAATCATAGCAAAAGAAGGTTTTAGAATTAAAATCTCAGACAAAGGAAGCACCCCAGACTGTGAAACTTTGACCTTCCAAATAAAAATCACAAACAATTATACGTTTAATGGACTACTAATATACAGACCACCTAGTGCAAAAACCCCCTTAATTGAACTACTAAGTCCGTTTCTTGAATCCAGTGTGACAAGTCCAGATTATACAATCCTAGGAGATTTTAATCTGCATCTAGAGAAAAATTCAGACCCAAAGATAGCAGCTTTTATCGATGCAATGACAAACTTTGACTTGGAACAAAAGGTACACTTAGATACCCATAATGCCGGACACACACTGGACGGTATTTTCACATCATGTCAGAGCCTAAATCAAATTGACACTCTTCCAATCCCATGGTCAGACCACAAACTAGTCCGATTCACTCTGGAAGTTAAAGAGGACACTGGAAGACCTGTGGAACTTATCAAACAAGTAACCTATCTCGAATGGTCTAAAATTGACAATCAGGCATTTCTAGAAACACTCCGACCATCCCATCCCACATTCGACGAAAATTGTAATATAGCCTGCAAACAATTCAACGAATGGTTAGATAATGCAGTCAACTTGACAGTCCCACAAAAAAAGGCTACTCTTAAAAGAAAAACCCCTTCACAACCATGGTTCTCAGAAGCACTAAAAACACAAAAACAAACGTGCAGAAGAGCAGAGAAAAAGTGGAGAACCAACTACGATATCCACCTCAGACAAGAATACAAAGCTACCTTAGCCAGCTACAAGAAATTAATAATAACAGAAAAAAGTAAATACTTCACTCAGAAAATCAATCAGTCTAAAACCTCCAGCAAAACCCTTTTTGACACTGTCAAGAAATTATCAAAATTTGAGAACAACAACTCAGAAGCACTGTCATCAGACTTCTGCAACATACTAGGGGACTTCTTTGTCAGCAAAGTATCATCAGTCTACGACTCTTTTAAAAATCAGAGCACGGAGACAGTAGAAAAGGATACTTCACACTTAC
This sequence comes from Lissotriton vulgaris, assembly GCF_964263255.1. NCBI lineage: Eukaryota > Metazoa > Chordata > Amphibia > Caudata > Salamandridae > Lissotriton > Lissotriton vulgaris. The sequence continues at coordinate 515,999,852 of NC_141695.1, read as the reverse complement.
TAAACCCAGTAATACAACCAGTCCAAACCACATCATTCATCTTCACACCCCCTACAGCTGAACAGATCCAGAAAGAGATCCACACCATTAACTCAGGTAGCCCAATGGACCCTTGTCCACCCAAAATAATGCATATCTGCTCCCAGCAACTGAGCCTAGTGCTAGAAAAATTATTCTCTAAAATCATCAATACCAATATATTCCCGGAAGACTGGAAATTTATATTAATCAGGCCGCTGCTAAAAAAAACTAACCTAGACTGTGAAACTCCTAATAATTACAGACCCATAGCAAAGATCCCTTTTGCCGCAAAGGTCTTGGAGAAACTGTTAAACAAACAGTTATCTCAATATCTGATGGACCGCAACTGGTTGGATTATTCTCAGTTCGGTTTCCGTGTGGGACATGGAACAGAGACGGCCCTGATTACAGCAGTGGAGGAACTTAGGCAAACACTGGACAACGGATCGAAGGCAGCCTTGATATTACTCGACCTATCGGCGGCCTTTGATACAGTCAGCCACGAGATCCTTATAACACGCCTAAAAATAGCAAATATACATGACTCAGCTTGTGCCCTTATAGCCTCTTACTTAGAGAATAGAACCTTCTCAGTAGAATCAGGAGAAGCGAAATCCAACCTATTCAACCTACCATGCGGAGTCCCACAGGGCTCATCGATGAGCCCCACTCTTTTTAATCTATATGTGGCTTCCCTCGCACAAATAATAAGGAACAGTGGCTTCACCCCAATATCCTACGCCGACGACACCCAAATTGTGGTGTCAATAAGTAAGGATGTACAGAACACAGCAGAATAATTCCAACTTTGCATGGCACGAATCAGCCAATGGATGAGAATGAACTGCCTAAAACTGAACGGTGACAAGAGTGAGGTCATGATATTAGGAGGGGACACAAACATATGGTCCCCTTCATGGTGGCCAAAAGATCTGGGAAGATGCCCGAGTCGTCAGAAAGGGTGAAAAACCTAGGGATCATGTTAGACACTAATCTCTCATTCGACGCTCAAGCCAGTAAACTGGCATCATCACTCTGGTACATCCTAAAAATGATTAACATTTTTTTTACCTTACTTACCGTATGATGCACGCAAGACAGTAGTGACAGCACTAGCATTGTCCAGACTGGACTACGGGAATGGCCTATATGCCGGAGCAAGGAAGAAAATCTTACTCAAGCTACAACGCCTGCAGAACGCAGCAGCCAGGCTGGTACTAGGAATACCAAAGTTCGAAACAGTCAGCCACAAACTAAAAAACTTGCACTGGTTACCAATTGTAAATAGGATACAATTTAAATCACTGTGCCTGGCATACAAAGCAATAAACGGAACTGGATTTCTAAAAAAGCATTTACAACAGTATGAGCCAAATAGACTTCTCAGATCCAGCCAAATGAAGTTCATCAGGGTCCCTAGATTTAGGAGAGCCAACTGGGGCGGAAGAAGCTTCCTGGTACACACAGCAAGAATCTGGAACCAACTACCACTAAACATAAAAACCAGCCTATCCTTGAAATCCATCAGAAAGGAAGTTAAAACATGGCTTTTCCTCTGCACAGCTCTAGTCAACATCTTTAAGAGCCAGTGGTACATCTCAGCGCCAAGACGCCCTCGGGCATTCACGCGCTATATAAATAGAAAAATCAAATAAATGAAATCAAAATCAGAGGGGCCAAGTGCCAGTTGGAGGTAGCATCAAAAGCATCGCAATGGAGAGGTAATTAAACAGTGTTCAAGGCCTCCCTAAATAGGACAGTTTTGAGTTGTTTTATGAAGGGGAGGAGGGCAGGTTTCCCTGCGATGGTTATCAGGCAGCTGATTCAAAAGTTGTTGGAGTAGGACAGAGAAAGCTCTGCCCCCTTTGGATACGGTGTTGCAACGTGGGGTGGACAGGCAGCAGGCCTGTGATGATCGCAGTGTACAGCCTACAACATAGTTCTTGAGGCGATCATTAATATAGGATGGTGTGTTTCCATAAATTGCCTTATGGGCAATACAGAGACCCTTAAAATGTGCTCTCTATTTAGTGGGGATTCGGTGCAGCTTGCATAGTAGAGGGGTGGCGTGAGTACTTCGAGGGAGCCAAAATATCAACCTTGCTGCGTCGTTCATCACCACATGTAGCTTATGGATGAGGCACTAGGGGAGGCCGATGTGTCACCTTCTGGGGCCTAGTCAGGCCTCTCTGTCCACGGCACCGTCTCAGACTCTCCACAGGATTCCTCCGGACCTCTGCCTCAATCTCAGTCTGCACACCCGCGAAAGTTAAAGGCTGCTTTTCACCATCCTCGACTTGTTCCCAGGTGTACTCCAAAGAGGTGTTGTCTCTCTGGTCCAAATGAAAACTTCTATGCAAAGATTGTGTATCTTTTGATTTCAACCACTCCCCACCAATGCCTCCAGGGAGGTCCAGGCACTCCTCAGCATGGCCTGCTGTAAGTCTTGTCCCTTTTGCTGAGAAGGTCCCTGCTATTGTTTTCAGTTAAGTCAGGCACAAAGGCACAACGTGCCGGGGCCCAACAGCAAACACGCCGCCCCCGCCCCTGGGTCCGACTGTCTCTTCAGGTGGAGGCCCCCACCTCTGTCCTCCCAATCATGGGCCTTTGGCTTTCCCTCACCTTCTGGCCGCCCCCGCATTCGCGTAGGTCTGCCTGCAGGCCCAAGGTCATCACGGCATTGTTGCTGTCACTGTGCAGGGTACTCCTCCCCACCTCCAGCACCGCTCTGCCGTGTGAGGACATCTGAGGACCCGGATCTATATGGCCCTCGTCAGGCCCTGCACAGCGTGAGGCTCGTTGGTTCTCTCATGGTCCTTGCTGTCCGGATCCGCACTCCAAGGCCAGCGATCACCCACCGTCTTCTCAGGTGGAGCCCATGGGGTGGTGCAAAGCAGAGAGCATGCCACAGCCACCTTTCAATTTTTAAGGGACCGCGGTCCCTCGTTGTAGCTGCAGGCGGACACCAGCGGAAGGTACGAAGCAGTAGACAGGTTCCTGCCCCCGAGCCACACTACAAGGTCCTCAATTACCTGTCCCAGCCTGGGGGGGGGCAGCAGGAGACACAGCACAGGAGGTAAGACACAGCCTCCGGGCCTTTTTCTTTGTGTTCCCCTCTATCACGTTGGCCGCCTTCTTAGTATGGTGCCCCCTTTACACTGGAGCCGCCAGCTCGATCCAGCGCCCTGCGTTCTTGACCTTGCCTACCACGGAGCTTTGGCAGAATTGATCCCTCCTCTGCTCCGCTACTGTTCTGGGTGTATGTCTTCCCCCTGGTGGTCACGAAGCCAGCTGCTTGGATGGAAATCTCAGGGTATGTTGTAGGCCGGGATGGAGCTTCCAACCTATGCGTCCACCATGGTCGTGATCTCGGCCATGCACCCTTCACTTCCACCCTGATTTCGCTCCTCGGAGCTTCTCTTTGGCAAACCCGGACCACCGCTATGCCCCCCACATTGTATTTGGGGGGGGGTCCTTTTCGGCGCCTCTAAGTCAGTGGATGCCACAGTAGAGACAGGATTTCTTGTGGGATGGGACCATGCTTGGTGTCTTGGCCACGCCACCGAAAAAAAGATGATAATTTAAGAAATTATTTTACACCAAAAAGAAAAAAATCCAATGAGTAAAACCGATGATACTAAATTATTGTTTTATTGTATTACCTGTATTTCATTGTTGTGTCTGTGACTGCTGTTGTTCTGCCTTCCCCCGCTGCCTGTTCGTGGTCCGTGCCCGTTTTCCCCCCTTGCTGCCCCCGTGTCTCTCAGCCCGGTTTTCCCTTCTGTTCCCCTCGCTGCCCCCGTGCCTCTCTGCCCGTTTTTCCCTTCTGTTTCTTGTGCCCTTTTTGCCTTCTGTGCCACTCGTTTTTTCTTTGTATTTTTGTGCCATCTTGCCTTCTGTGCCACTCGTTTTTTCCCTGTATTTCTGTGCCCTCTTGCCTCCTGTGACACTCGTTTTTCCTGTATTCTGTGACCTTTTTTGCCTTCTGTGCCACTCATTTTTGCCCTGCATTTCTGTGCCCTCTTGCCTCCTGTGACACTCGTTTTTCCTGTATTCTGTGACCTTTTTTGCCTTCTGTATCACTCGTTTTTTCCCTGTATTTCTGTGCCTTCTTGCCTTCTGTGACAGTCGTTTTCCTGCGTTTTTTGCACCCTTTTGCCTTCTGTTCCCTTCATCGTCCCTCACCGCCCCCGCTGCTGCGTCCCCTGTGGCCCCGCCCCCCTGACTGCCCACTCGCTGCCCTCCCTCCCAGCTGCTCCCCCCCACCTCCCCATATATGCCGGCCGCTGCACGGCCGCTGCACAGCCGCGCAGCAGACGCACGCAGCGGGCGCGCCTAAAGCAAGCCCATCTGCGCCTGTCCACGCCTTAATCGTGCCAAGCACCAGAAACCCTGGCCCCTGCACCCGCCACGACGGCCACCGCCACTACGACGCCAGCCCTCTGCACGCTCTCAACTCCGGACGGACCCACACCCGAAACGCACACACGGTCCCTTCACCTGCCAGAACTGCAGCTACACCAGCCTCAGAGCCGACAAACCACCCGCCAAGAAAGACTTCAACCACATCCGATGCATACTACTGAACACCCGCTCCGCACGCAAACACGCCGTCGAGCTCTGCTCGACACAACATCCCCAGATGTCGCCTTCCTGACAGAGACCTGATTGAACGACAACTCCGCACCCGACATCGCCATAACCATCCCAGACGGCTACAAGATCACCCGCAGAGACTGCACCAACTGAGTCGGAGGAGGAATCGCCATTGTCCAGAAGAACAGCATTAGGGTCTTGACTAGCACCGACGACGAGCTCAGAACCGCCAAACACATGTACTTCCATATCTACACAGACCCTAACTCCACCCTCAGAGGCACCCTCATCTACCAACCCCCCGGACCGCGCCCCCAGGTCAGCGACTCCATCGCCTACTTCATCAGCACGCACGCCCTGACCTCCACCGACTACATCTTCCTCGGAGACCTGATCTTTCACCTTGAGAACAACAACTACAACAACTCCACAACCCTGATCGATAACCTCGCCAACCTCAGACTGAAGCAACTTGTCACAACGCCCACCCACTCTGCCGGCCACACGCTCAACCCTGTCTTCTCCTCAAGCCTGCACGTCTCCGTCAGCCACACCACCGAACTCCTCTGGACCGACCAACACTGCATCCACTTCGCCTTCCAGGAACTTACCACACACCATCGCACCCAACAGATCCCCCGCCACTGCTGGAGCAAAATCACTGAAGACCAACTACATGGAAACCTCGCTCTCAGCACGCAAAGCACTCCACAAGACCGGCATAGCCTACCTCAACAGACGGTTCTCCTTCTACATCCCCAACCGCCAGCTCCGCTCCGGCGACCTCTCACTCGCCACCGTCCCTCGCATCCGCAGAACAACCACCGGCGGGAGATCCTTCTCCCACCCCGCCACCAACACCCTCCTACTGAGCCTACGACAGACCCAAAACCTGCTGACCTTCAGGAGGATACTGGCTGTTTGATCAGTAGTAGCTCCCCTCCCCAGCGCCTTGAGACCCTCGGGGTATGTGGTACGCTTTACAAATGATTGATTGAAAATAGTGCCAAAAAGCATAAAGCGCAAACAAGCAAAATCTGGTTGCACTAGGCCGGAACAAAGTTCAGGCCGACTGTGATGGAGAGTGGATCACCTACAGGGCCCTTGCTTGACCCACTAAGCAAAAGCACTGTAGTCTGGGTTGTGTTGACGTCAAAGATCCTGCCGATGACCACGATGGGGGATGTAGCTGAATTGATGCTTAGGTGTCGAAGCGATGCGTCAGTGTTGAACCTCACAGTGGCTGTAATGCGCTAGTAATGATCCGCTCAGCAGCAGTAATGCAACAGCCCCGATTAATGCACAGACTGAAATGCAGAGTTCTCGTTGCCGAGCATGCTGTTGACTAAGATGCGCAGACCGCCAGCTGGTAAGAGCATCACACAGTGGTAGTAACAAAGGTGATGCGTTGGGTTGAGCCACCCAGCAGAGTCGATGCGCAGGTTCTGGTGACACAACAGGGTGGATGTGCTGGTTCCGATCCACGCAATACTGCTGATGTATCGGTTCGAGAAGGGATGGGTAGGTTTGGCTGAAGCAAGCACCACAGGCCCACTTCAAAGGGTACAGGGTTGGGGTGGCATCACTTGGCAGCACACACTCATAGATGGTAGAGTCTAGGTGCAGAAGCAGGATAGTTGGAAGTCTTCTATATCCCTGAGACATCAGATCAGGCCAGCCATCTAGTCCTTGGAGTCACTCTGGGTTCTGGGGCTCAAGTGATGCAGGTCCAGTCCTCCTCACTCATACCTGGAGGGCTGCAGGCAGCAGGTCAGCACAGCAGAAAGCAGTTCTTCCAGAGCAGCAGTCCAGCAGAGTGGCAGTCATTTAGCAACACAGCAGTCCTTCTTACTGGCACAGTATCCACAGGTCCAGAAGTATACTGAAGTGGTAGGGTGTGAGGTCCAGTTATTATACCCAGTGGTGTTGTTGAAGTGTGGGAGACTTCACAATTGGATCTTTGAAGTGCACAGAGGTACTCCCTTCCTGTACTGGCTCCTGACTCACTACAGGGGGATATGCAATGCTTTGTGTGGGCACAGGGCACTGACTATTCAGGTGTAAGGATGAGGCTGTGCCCAGCTGCTCCCTACAATCCTCCCAAGAGGGCCTATTAAGTCACACCTAAGCTCCCATTGTGTGTGGTTGTCTAGGGCAAAATTCACAAAGCCCAGCTGTCACCCTCTCCAGTTGTGTATCAGAGACAGGCTTCAGGCACACAGGGCTAATAGCAGAAAATGGCAACTTTCTAAAAGTGGCATTTTTAAAATTTCCGCAATAAATCTGACTTTGCTATTCAATTTCATAGGTAGTAAACATGACTTATTGACCTCCTTCCAATTAGGAATTACAGCGTACTAAACGTAATAAGGAATCCCCAATGTTTCCTATGATATGGGGTAGGCCTAACAGTACTGAAAAACAAATGTTGGAGTTTTTTTACTACCAGGACATTTACAACTTAAAAGTACATGTCCTAACTTTTACTTATATAGCACCCTGCTCTATGGGCTACCTAGGGCCTAACTTAGAGCTGATGTATATGTAATAAAAGGGGAGTTTAAGGCTTGACAATGAATTTTAAATGCCAAGTCGATATCAATAAATCAATCAATCAAGGAATTTGTAAAGCGTGCTACTTACCCGCTAGGGTCTCAAGGCGCTGGGTAGGGAGGGGGGGGAGCTGCAGTTAGTAGTCGAAGAGCCAGGTCTTGAGCAGTCTTCTGAATGCCGGGAGGTCTATGGTCTGTCGTAGGAGGGGGAGGGCGTTCCAGGTCTTGGCGGCGTGGTGGGTGAAGGATCTGGCCCTGGAGTTGGTTTTGTGGATGCGTGGGACGATGGCCAGGGAAAGGTCTGCGGAGCGGAGTATCCTGTTGGGTATGTAGAAGGAGAGTCTGCTGTTGAGATAGGCTAGGCCGGTCTTGTGGAGTGCTTTGTGTGCGTGGATCATGAGTTTGAAAGGGATTCTTTTATTGACGAGGGAGCCAGTGTAGGTCTCTCAGGTGAGGGGTGATGTGGTCTCTGCGTGGAACGTCTAGGACCAGGCGTGCAGAGGCGTTCTGGATTCTTTGGAGTCTGCTGATGAGTTTGAACGGGGCTCTGGGGTAGAGGGCGTTTCCTTAATCGAGTCGGCTGCTGATGAGGGCGTGGGTGACTGTTTTCCGTGTGTTTGTCGGGATCCATCTGTACATCTTGCGGAGCATGCAGAGGGTGTGGTAGCAGGAGGAGGAGACTGCGTTGACTTGGTTGGTCATGCTGAGCGTGGAGTCGAGGATGACCCCCTAGGTTGCGTGTGTGGTTGGTCGGTGCTGGGGGGGTTCCCAGGGATGGAGGCCACCACGCCGAGTGGTTGGGCCCGAGGATGAGGATCTCCGACTTGCCCGTGTTCAGCTTGAGCCTGCTTGCCTCCATCCAGTCGGCGATAGCCTTCATACACTGGTGCAGGTTGGATTTGGCGATGAGGGGGTCCTTGGTGAGGGAGAGGATCAGCTGGGTGTCGTCGGCGTAGGAGATTATGTTGAGGTCGTGTAGTCTGGCGATACGAGCGAGGGGAGCCATGTAGACGTTGAACAGCGTCGGGCTGAGGGAGGATCCCTGCGGGACACCGCAGATGGTTTTGGTGCTACTGGATTGGAACGGGGGGAGGAGAACTCTCTGGGTTTTGTCGGTGAGAAAGGAGGTTGTCCAATCCAGGGCTTTGTCTCGGATCCCTGTATCGAAGAGGCGTGTGTGCAGTGTGTGGTGGCAGACGGTGTCGAAGGCGCCGGAGAGGTCCAAGAGGATGAGGGCTGCTGACCCGCCATTGTTGAGGAGGATTCTGATGTCGTCTGTGGCGGCAATGAGGGCAGTCTCGGTGCTGTGGTTCCTGCAGAAGCCAGACTGGGAGGGGTCCAGGATGCTGTTGTCTTCTAGGTAGCGGGTGAGCTGGGTGTTGACGGTCTTTTCGATGACTTTTGCTGGGAACGGGAGCAGGGAGATGGGCCGGAAGTTCTTGAGGTCACTCGGGTCCGCCTTGGGCTTCTTTAGTAGGGCGTTGATCTCGGCGTGCTTCCAGCTCTCAGGCAGAGTGGCGGTTTCGAAGGAGAGGTTGATGAGTTTACTCAGGTGGGGTGCGATGAGGTTGTTGGCTTTGTTGGTGATGTGGTGGGGGAGAGGGTCTGAAGGGGAGCCTGAGTGGATGGTGCTCATGGTCTTGATTATGTCTTCTATGCTCACGTTGGTCCATGTGGTCAGAAGGTCGATGGCGTGCTTGCGTGCGGAGCGGGTGTTGAGCAGGATGCATCGCAGTTGGTTGGGTCCCGTTGCTGTTTGTACTTTGGCGTCGTTGGTGCAGGTGAAGGTGCAGTTTCGGCAGGTGAAAGGGCCGTGGGTGCGCTTAGGGGTGGCTTTGTAGCAGTTGGAGGGCTATCCATGGTTGAGTGCAGCAAGGGTGTTGGCGTCGTAGTGGAGTCTTGCTTCGTCACTAGCGTGGGGGCCAGAGATTCTGGCGCTGGGCGCGGTCCCGGATCGGACGGGCGCAGACGGGCTTGACTTAGGTGCCTGCCATATAAGGGGGAGGTGGGGAGGGAGGGTCAGCTGGAAGGCGGGAAAGAGGGCAGCGAATGGGCACGGAGGGCTGGGCCACAGGGGAGGTAGCGGCGGGAAGGAAAACGGCTGGAAAAATGGCAAAGAAACGACAGAGGAAGAGCGAGGCCAGGGAACCAGGCAGGCCTGCTCGGCAGCAGGGGGCAGCAGTCAAGGCTGGCAGACAGATGGGGGGGAAAGGAGAAAAGGATCACAAGCAGACCGGGTACAGGGAAGCAAGGGTTAGGGGCCCAGGCACTCAGGGAGTGAAGGCGGCAGTGGGGGCGGCGAGGGGAGCCGCAGTCAGCAGAGGAGAGGTGGTAAAACAAGGCTGGCACAGGAGTTGGTGGCGCTGCAGCAGAGGGGGGAGCGACCTACCAGAAGGTCAAGGGTCGCTCTCTCTACCGCGCAGCGGCCGCCATATAATGGGGAGGTGGGGAGGGAGGGTCAGCTAGAAGGCGGGAAAGAGGGCAGCGAATGGGCACAGGGGGCGGGGCTGCAGGGGAGGCAGCGGCGGGAAGGAAAACAACGGGAAAAACTGCAAAGAAATGGCGGAGGAAGAGCGAGGCCATTGAACCAGGCAGGACCGCTCGGCGGCAGGGGGCAGCAGGCAAGGCTGGCAGGCAGACGGGCACATGGAGAAAAGGGTCACCGGCAGACGGGGTACAGGGAAGCAAGGGATATGGTAGTGTGTCACTGCTTTCAAATTGCAGTGGCAGGTCTAGTACTGGTTTTACAAGCTAGTTAGGTGGGTGACATATCAAGTACTACGGGGGCTCACTAACAGCATTTAATTTACAGTCTCTTGGTATTTAAGGCATGCCACTCTACAAGGGACTAATAAGTAAATTAAATGTGCCAATTAGGTATATGCCCATCAAACCATGATTAGGGGGGTGAGCACAAGCACTTTAACATTGGTTAGCAGTGGTAAAGTGCACAGAGTCCTAAGGCAAACAAAAACGAATACAGCAAAACTTGAGGCAAGCAGGCAAAAGGTTTGAATGAATGAATGAAGCAGCACTTATAGAGCGCATACCTACCCAGAGGCATCCCAGCGCTAATGTTTGGGGGAAGACCGCCCTAAGTCCGACCGGTCTAATAACCAACAACCCAAAATCTGGCACCACAGGACCAGCGGCCACACATGGGCACAATGTTAAAGAAATGTCTTAAGCGCACATACACCAAGCGATTTCATGGCACTGAGGGCAGAAGGGACACAGCGTTGACGGGCAGTTACCTTACTGATATGCTTGGGAGAATAGCCAGGTTTTAAGCCTTGTCCTGAACTGAGCATAGGGGATTGCTGTTCTCACTTCCAAGGGGAGCAAGTTCCAGACTTGCGGGCCAGAACCGTAAATCTGAACCCCTCCATGCTTTTTGCGTTTTGAATGGTAGCGTGGACAGTTGGTTGAGATTGGAAGAGCACAAATCTCGAGAAGGGATGTACCGCTCAATCCTTAAAGAAATAAAGGCTGGGAATCAGCAAGGGCTTTAAAGATGGTGCAGCCCAGTTTGGAGGTGCAACATTTGGCCACTGGGAGCCAGTGTAGGCTCTTCATCAGGGGTTTAACGTGATATTGGCTGGACTGACAGGTGATTCACCTGGCTGTGTGGTTTTGGCCAACTGCAGATGGTGTAATTGATATGCTGGGATACCAATATTATAGTGAGTTGGCATAGTCAACACGTGAAATTACCTAGGCCAGAACGACCTCAGTGGTCAGGAATCTGCTGATCTTCTGGGTTCTGCACAGATGGAAAAAGCAGGCAGATACCACCGAACCAATCTGGGCTTTCATGGACAGATCACTGCTGGTCACGATCCCCAAGCTCTTAACAGAGCCAACTGGAAATTGGAGCTTACCAGAAAAGTAGGCCAAAAACTGGAGTTCCATGGGTTGACTGGGCCCCCGGTCAAAATGTGCTTGGTTTTATCAGAATTCAGTTTCAATTGATTTTCATTCATCCAATTACTGATGAAGCTCATGGTAAACTGAAAATTGGACACAGAAGGGGTGACAGGGAAGACCCCTGAGGTACCCCGCAAGTCAGTTTCACTTTTTGGATGAGAAATTAGTCAGAAGGACTGCTTGAAATCGGTTGCTAAGGAAGGAGGCAATCCAATTCAGCTTCAGGCCCTGGATCCCGGCGTTGCTGACACAGTCGATCAGGAGACCATGAGCGACCGTGTCGAAGGCAGCCGATAACTCAAGCAGTACCAAAGCCTGGGTGAGGTTCCTATCAGCCTCTTTTCTGAGCTCATCCATAACCGCTAGGATGACTGACTCAGTAAATGAGCAGGTCTAAAACCTGCCTGGTGCCGGTCCAAAAAGTGGGAGTGTGCGATGAAAGAACTAAAACAATTCATTACATGGGCTACCAAGATTTTTCCTAGTTGGGTAGCAGCGGATCAGAGTAAGGCTTCTTAAGTATCGGGACAATTTCAGCACTTCTGAAGGAGTTGGGGACAATGCAAAGTAAGGAAGGCTTCACGTAAAATGGTAGGAGGGCAGCACTCTGTGGGGGGCCGGACCCGACTTTACTGAGAAGGACCATGAAGTTTTCCTTTGAAATGGGGGGGGATTTGCTCAAATGAAAATGAGTTTTTGCATAAAACTGAAGAGGCCGTAGGGGACAAAGAAGAAGGAATACTGGCCTTGATCATGGCCATTTTCTCAGTGAAGTAGCGATTGAGAGAGTTGCATCAAGATTGTGAAGAAACAGGTTTTGCCAGGACTCTGTCCGGTTTAGCAAGTTCATCAATAAACGAAAAAATATCCTTGGACTTGTTTGACGAATGTAAAATTTTTGAGGAGAAATATTCCACCTTAGTCTGAAGGATGGCTTTTTTATACTCTTTAAGTAGTATAACATAGCAAGCCTTTTTGTCTGGGGAGCATCACGTCTCCAGCTATGTTCAGCTTGCTATAAGGCTAGTTTCTTCAATTTTAGGTCATTTGAGAACCATCGTTGGGCATCATGGGGACGATTAATAGTAATTTATTTAAAGGGGACAATGTTATCACTAGCGGATTTCAGCCACGTCTTGATGTTTAATTCCTGAGTATGGAGAGACTCATGTGCAATAGGAGATGTGATGGTTAGTAAGGAACAAAATTCCCCAATGTTAGTACGTTACCAGTTTCTGGCCACATGATTTCTAATCAATACATTTTTGTCAGGGGAGATACAGGAGATCGTAATTGTCATAAGATAATGGTCCGACGGTTGCCCGTCCGCGCCTGGACCACGCCCAGGGCCAGAACCCCTGGCTCCCGCACCTGCCATGACAACCGCCGCCACTACGATGCCAGCACTCTGCACGCTCTCAACTCCGGACGGAGCCACACCTGCTTCAAGGCCGCCCCACAATGCACACACGGCCCCTTCACCTTCCGGAACTGCAGCTACACCAGCCTTAGAGCCGATGAACCACCCGCCATGAAAGACCCCAACCACCTCCGATGCATACTACTGAACACCCGCTCTGCAAGCAAGCATGCCATCGAGCTCTGGGACCTGCTCGACACAACATCCCCGGACGTCGCTTTCCTGACATAGACCTGGATTAATGACTCCTCCGCACCCGACATCGTCATAGCCATCCCAGACGGCTACAAGATCACCCACAGAGACCACACCAACAGAGTCGGAGGAGGAATAACCATCGTCCACAAGAACAGCATCACTGTCTCAACTAGCACCGACTACGCGCTCAGCACTGCTGAACACATGCATTTCCAGATCCACACAGACCCTAATTCCACTCTCAGAGGCACCCTCGTCTACCGAGCCCCTGGACCCTGCCCCCAGTTCAACGACTCCATCGGCGACTTGATCAGCACGCATGTCCTGTCCTCCACCGACTACATCCTCCTCGTAGACCTGACTTTCACCTTGAGAACAACAACGACAACAACTCCACAACCATGATCGCTAACCTCGGACTGAAGCAACTCGTCACAATGCCCACCCACTCCACCGGCCACACGCTCAACCCAGTCTTCTCTTTAAGCCCGTAGGTCTCCATCAGCCACACCACCGAACTCCTCTGGAGCGCCCACCGCTGCATCCACTTCGCCTTCCAGAAACCCACCACACACCACCTCACCCAACAGATCCCCCTCGGCTGCTGGAGGAAAATCACCGAAGACCAACTACACGCAAACCTCGCTCTCAGCCCACCCACCGAACACTCCAACACCGACGACGCTGCCCACAGCCTCAGATGCTGGATCGAGGACTACGCCAACATCCTCGCCCTGCTAAAGAAACCCCCCCACAGAGACACCAGCAAGAGGGCCAGCTGGTTCACCCCAGAAATCCTAGCCTCCAAGCAAGCCTGCCGGAAATTAGAGAAGAAATGGTACAGTGAACAAACTCCGGACAGCCATGCAGCACACAAGGACGCCATCTGCAACCACCACCCCTCATCAGGGCGGTCAAGAGGACCTCCTTCAAAGACCGCCTCGACAACAACGCACACAATAGCAATATCATGAAGGAACTCTCCAACCCCAGCTACAACACCAACTACATCCCACCGTCGCAAGCCCTGTGCGACTCCCTCACCACCTTCTTCCATCGCAAGATAGCAGACATCTACGACAGCTTCAATACCCATACAGCCTCAATAGACAGCAACACAACAGACCCTCCGCACACCATCGACCAGGACCCCCTGCTAGCCTGGACCAGCATGAGCGTCGATGACACCTTCAAGACCATGAGCACAATCCACTCCAGCTCCCGTCAGACCCTTTCCCGCACCACGCCTTCAACAAAGCAAGCAGCTCCATCGCACCCCACCTGCACAATGTCATCAATCTCTCCATCGAGACCGCAACCTTCCCAGAGAGCTGGAAACACGCCAATATCAACTCCCTACTCAAAAAACCTAAGGCAGACTTAAGAGCAGGCCCATCTCTCTGCTCCCCTTCCCGGCCAAGGTCATTGAGAAAATCGTCAACAGACAGCTAAGCCGATACCTTGAAGAAAACAGAATCCTTGACCCTTCCAAGTCAGGGTTCCGCAGCAACCACAGCACCGTGACTACCCTCATCGTCGCCACCGATGACATCAGGACCCTGCTGGACAATGGTGAGACTGCAGCACTCATCCTCCTAGACCTCTCCGCTGCCTTTGACACCGTCTGCCACCGCACTCTACGCACATGCCTCCACGCTGCAGGCATCCGAAACAAGTCTCTGGAATGGACCACCTCTTTTCTCTCCGGCAGAACCCAGAGCGTCTGCTTCCCCCATTCTGTTCCAAACCCTCCGAGATCATCTGCGGCGTACCTCAGGGATCCTCCCTCAGCCCGACACTGTTCAACATTTACATGGCCCCGCTCGCACATGTTGCTCGACAGCACAACTTCAACATAATCTCCTTCTCCGAAGTCACTCAACTGATCCTCTCCCTCACCAAGGACCCCATCACCACCAAAGCCAACCTCCACAAAAGATTGAAGGGCGTCGCCGACTGGATGAAGATCAGGCATCTGAAGCTGAACTCGGACAAGACGGAGGTCTTCATCCCCGGCTCCAACCCTTCAGCCTGGGACGACTCCTGGTGGCCGATGGCCCTGGGGGCAGCCCTGACACCCACCGACCACGCACGCAACCTGGGAATAATCCTCGACTCAATGCTCTCAATGACCAAGCAAGTCAAAGCAGTCTCCTCCTCCTGCTTCAACACCCTCCGCATGCTCCGCAAGATCTACAGATGGATCCCGACAGATACAAGAAAGAAGTCAAACGACTACAACGCATCCACAATGCCTCAGCACGACTGATTCTCAACGTACCACGACACGGCCACATCACCAGCCACTTGAGAAACCTGCACTGATTCCCAGTCAACAAGAGGATATCCTTTAAGCTCCTCATCCACACACAAGGCACTCCACAAGACTGGCCCAGCCAACCTCAACAGAAGGTTCTGCTTCTACAACCCCAACCACCAGCTCCGCTCCGGCGACCTCTCACTCGCCACCGTCCCGCGCATCCGAAGAACAACCACGGGTGGGAGATCCTTCTCCCACCTCGATGCCAAGACATGGAACACCCTCCCACTGAGCCTACGACAGACCCAAGACCTGCTGACCTTCAGGAGAATACTCAAAACCTGGCTGTTCGATCAGCGCCTTGAGACCCTCGCAGGTATGTAGCGCGCTTTACAAATGATTGATTGATTGACCATATACATGCAGAAATTAAGAACTTGGAAATTTCCAAATTTGATGTCCAAACTTGGTCTAACATATTCCCTTTTATGTGGGATGCTGAGTTCATATGCTGGGCGCAATTCATTTCCTGAAGAAGACCAGTAAATTCAATAGAGTCGGCGCTTTCCCGTACATCACTAGGCCAATAATTAAAATCTCAGATTATAAGGATTCTGGCATGATTGATAGCCAGGTGGGAAATCATATCACCTAGCAATTGTGGGAATGTAGGCATGAAATGAGGGGGTCTATAGAATAGAGCGCAAATAAAAGAGGTCGAGGGGGACTCAAATTTGAATATTAAGCTGTTGACTGATGGGATACCTGTGATTCATAATGAAGTGAACTAGTGTTTCTGATTGATAATGGCCACGACCCCTTATCCTGCTTTACCCGAGGACCTATTGGCCTGAAGAATATAATAATTATCAGGCACTGCTGCCAGGATGTCGGGAACAGACTCTGCTGTAAGCCACATTTCAGAAAGGAGGAGAATGTCTGGTTTATTTGAGTCAACTAGCTGAAAAATTTCAAGCTGATGTTTAACCATTGAGCGAGTGTTCAGATAGCAGATTGTGAGTCCCCTCCCCTCCTGGTGTTTAGGAGTGATTAAGGCTGGAGGGACCTTATCAATGGCAGGGGAAACCCGACCCCTGGGGGACAGGGAGATTTCAGGATGAGTGTCCCTATAAATCAGGTTCCCTAACCCATCAATTTGGCCCGAATCTCATGTTCGATGGGCCTGTTCCCCTGCAACCGCTTCAACTCTAATGCCGAGTAAATGAGAAAACGGGCACGGTGAGTGGCCCCTGGCCCCGGTCGGCCGCGGATGGGTGCAGACAGGCTTGCCTTCTGCGCAACGAGGGAGGAATGCAGTTTAAATAGGCTTCAGGCACTAGAGTGCTGACCGCCCTGCTCCGCCCCCAACAGTTCCCAGCAAACCGAGGACCAGGATTTTTTAACGCCGGCATCCTCCTCAACAAGTGCGGAAACCCCGTGGTAGGCCGGGATGCGGGCGTGATCAACGCAGATTAAGTTGCAAAGTGAATGATTGAAGAAGAGCAGTTTGTAAATATTTATTTAAATGATGAGAATGTTTGCAGTATTTGTAAACTTGGAACTGAGGTAGAAACACTGCCATTCTGCCACATCAACTTTGAGCTGAATTTACAAGGGCTGTTGAGAGCTAGCCTAGCACAGGGAAACCTTTTTTAGGTAGCCATGCACTTCATAAAACATACACAATAAAAATAGTAATAATCACAGGTTATGCCTGAGAAAACCGAAGTAACATTCTAAATTTAATAGCTATCTAGTAACTACCTGTACTGAGGCACCTTGCTGACAATAACAAAAACAGCTTTTGCATTCTATTCTTGATGCTTAACTTTTTCCTCTAGCACAGGAATATTCTGCACTAAAGATCACATATAAAAAAAACTAATAAATTTAGGCAAAATGTATTCCCGTTCAGTAAACATGACAAATGTGACTCTGAATCTTGTTCAGATTGAATAATACGGGAGACGCTGTGACTTGTACCACCCAAACCTCTGCTAAATAGTCCCTTTTGTTGCAAGCATTTGTACCTCATAGATGCTACATTTTATCATAGGTTGTGAAGAGAGCACTCTACGTGAGGTCCTACTTGAGGTGTAAGAAATAACCGTTCAATGCTAAACTTTATACTTGAAGCCCTGCGCTAGGTTTCATTTTACCCCAACATCCATTTCACAGTCAGGCATCTTATGAAACCAGAAATCTACCTGCAATTTTTTTGTTGTCTCACATTCCATCCATGTGACGTTCCAGTTTGCCACAAGCTTCTTCTCGGTCTCACGGTTTCATTTTCCGTACTGTTTACTCACTTCAGCTTCATTTCTTTCCTGTAGATTATTCACCCTGATGAATTTTACTTTCAATGTGTGGTTATTATATATTTTAATCAAAACTATTTTATTCCAGTGTGTTCTCCTTGTGGTAAACGTGCCTGTTTGTTCTGATGACCCAAATGCCAGCTGGCAAAGAGCACTTAATTAACTTGAGACTATTCATTACACTTCTCTACTCAAAAACAAACAAATAAAATAATGTTCTGACATGCTGGGGTGTTGTGTTTTGCTTAAACCACCTGGAATGTTGGCAATATCATATAATGGGTCATGCTCTGTGTAGAATGTTGATGGTGGCAATTGGAGAGTCGCCAGTCAGTTTGCAAGTGAAGGTTATTATAATGTGTGCTTCAAAAACATTTTCCTTGACACCTCATCGACCCTTCTTGGCTACCATTGGGGAACCTCCTATAAAGTGGCAGGAATGGAGAGAATATATTTTTAATTATATAGATACGATAGAGGAAGCGGTTGAGGAACTGCCTCAAGTACGAAAAAAGAAAATACTTTTACAATCCTTGAGGCCTCAGGGATTTAAAGTGTATAACTCCATTGAAAACAAGATTCGGGCAGCTTTAGATACTGACGTGTTCCTGCATGCATTAGAAGACCTGGATGTTTATTACTCTACTTCAGTACGTAGTGCTATTGATCATCACACATTTTTTGGCAGGAAACAAGGGAATTCAGAAACAATCGAGGAGTTTGTAACTGACATTAAAAATTAACACTCACTTGTAGATTCGGGACACTGGATGATGAGTTTGCTCGAGACCAAATCATCATGCATGTCAATAATGAACGTATACAAGAACAATTGTGGGTGCTTTGAGAATCACAAATAACAGAAGTCATAGCTTTGGTTAAAAAAGCTGAGATTTCGTGCAAGTGTGCATAAGTGATTGCAGGTGAAATTTAGGATGATCAGAAAGATATTGTAAGCAAAGTAAGGCATAAGGTTACAAAAGATGTAAGTAATCAGAAGGAACGCAAGAAAGATGAGTATGAAATAAGGGAGACAAGGTGTTATAGATGTGGTAGTAGGGATCACCTTACATAATGCAGAAGGTGTCCAGATAAGAACCCAAAATGTGGAGAATGTGGTATATTAGGTCACTTTGCAAACGTTTGTAGAAGAGGTAAAAGCATTAATAAGAACGTTTCCATGGTTTCTTGTGAAAATGATCATTAGGATTTTGACACATCTAATGGAGAAGGCATATCCAAGGTAGTGTAGTGTGTTTTGGGTGTCAGTGATGATAAGGTTAATCATCTTAATGTACAATGCAGAAACAAACCAGTTTGTTCAATAGGTTTTGGTGACATTGAAATGCTCATCGTGGCAGATTCCGGGACTCCCTACATGATTATTGACAAAGTTCAATGGGAAAGGAAATTTGTAGGAACTTTAGGATCATCATTATTACCCCCAGATGTAGCTCTGGAAAGCTTTACTTGAGAAATATATCTCTAATTGGTTATACAGAACAATGTTTTAGTTCAAATAAAGATCAGCTACAGAAAAATGATATGTTGCAGATGAGGGACCATCTATCCTGGGATGGATAGATCAGAGAAAATTGTATATAAGTCTTAGTAATGAGTGATAGTGATCAGCATGGTTTTCAATTTAAAAGAGAGTTTCCGGAAATCTTTTCTGGTGAAATTGGCAGTTTGGATGGGAATGTGCAGAATTTTTTTTTTTTTAACGCCAAACCTGAAGTTCACAAGTCAAGAGATATACCATGGGCTTTAAGGGATGAAGGAACTGGATATCTTACTTACAGGAGGCATTATAGAAGAAGTGGAAGCCTCCGAGTCAATTTCTCCTTTAGTTATAGTGCACAAGACTAATGGCAAAATCTGTTTATGCATTGATTTGAGAAGTTTGAATGACAACATTGTAGTGGAGAAATTTCTCCTACCAAAGATTAATGAGTTGATAGCATTGACAAAACACATGATTGTTTTCAACGATCGACTTGTCATCAGCCTATCATCAACAGAATTACATGAGGAGAGTTAAAGCTTAACAATCTTTATGACATCACCAGGTTGTTACCTCTTTGTTTGCATGCCTTTTGGGCTTGTGTCGATAGCAGCTGTCTTTCAGAAACTGATACATGAACTGTTTAAGGAGCTACGTGGTGTAATTTCTTTTCAAGATGACATTAGTCATGGCAAAAACAAAACATTTTCATGATAGTAGAGTGTCAAATATACTTGAGAAGTTGAAGAAGAGTGGTTTGACTCAAAGTGCCAATTTGGTTTTCAATTGCTAGATTATTTATTGCAGGAAATCTCTACTGAGGGAATTACCATTAAAAGAAAATGCTATGGACGTGATAAAAAATCCTCCTGCTCCTCAGAACAAAGATGAGTTAAGTCATTTTTAGGTTGAATAGATTTTCATGGTTAATTTCTACAGCGATTCTCAGAAAAAAACATCATTTGAGACAGTTATTAAAAAACAAATTTACATTTGTGTGGAATGAAAGTTTGCAAACTGAATTTGAAAATATGAAAGATGAATTATGAAAGGCCAAACTATTGTGCAGATTTGACCCAACACTTGTAGGTATAATCACTAGTGATGCGAGTAATAAGGAGCTGTTTAACCCAGAAAAATCCAGATGGGAAGGAAGACACAGTTGCATCTGCCTCCAGAGCGCTTTCTCCTGCAAGGGAACATTATTTTGTTACTGAAAAAGAGAGACTTGCAGTGGTGCGGGGGTTGGAACTCTTTAGGAGCTTCATATGGGGATTTCATGTGAAGGTAAGATGTGACCATAAGCCTCTAGTCAAAGTGTTATCGACTGAGGATTTGTTGAAAGCTGCACACAGAAGAACGAGAATGTTGGTGAGGTTACTTGATTGCAGATATTCTTTGTGTTATTTACCTGGAGGTAAAAATAAAGTAGCAAATTGTTTGAATGGGATGCCCTTACCATGAAAGAAAAATCCTGAAGTGTGGGATGATATTAGTGTGGCATGAGTGGATGAAAAGATAAGAAACAAAGCTATCAGTGCAAAAAATGGAAAGAAGCTTGTGCCAAGGATGATATTTTAGATAGTATCAGGACTTTGAATGTGGAACTAAAGCACTTTTGGGAAGTGCGCAATGAGTTATCTGTGTTGGAAGATAATTTGTTAAGAGGAGTGAGAGCTCTTCCCCCAGAAGTCATAGGAAAACATTTATAAATGTATGTCATGAGGGACACCTAGGACTAGTTAAAAATAAAAGGAGAGTGAAAGAAGTTTATTGGTAGCATGGTTTGGATGTTGAGGTAGAGAGGTTTGTGAGGTTCATGAGGCAGTGCAATTTGTTTTTGAAAGCTGGCAAATCATCTGTTAATCTCCCATTGTCACTTGTTCTGTGTCCTGAAATGGCACGGGAAACTTTAGGTTTTGATGTAATGGGTGTCATTATTGATCAACAGAAGAATTGGTTTATTTTAGGAGCTTTTGAATATTTTTCAAAATGGTCCAAAGTAAAATTTGTGGAGAGAACTGACTTATGACAGTTAATGCCTAAGCCAGAGTGCTGTCCAAATCAAATAATTTCCCTGATAAGGGATTTCAGGTTAAGGCCAGGCTCCCGAACAGAAAGAATAGTGTTATCTGCGTAGAAGGAAACTAACAAGGGGCCAGTGTTGAACTGGAGGCCCCTCTGCAAATGTTTCTCCTGGAAGAGTCGAATTAGGGAGTCCATTGGCTATATGAACAATAGTGGGGATAGGGGGCAGCCTTGACGAGTGCGGTGCGATAAAGAGAAGGGTTGTGAGAGGGTGCCGTTTAGGCAGAGTCTCGCAGTGGGGCATCTGTACAATAATTCCATGGTGGCAATAAATCCTATTGGCATCCCCATTTGGCGCATGATTGACACAAAAAAAGGTCAATCAAAAGAATCGAACGCCTTCTCCGTGTCTAATAAAATGGCGGCTGCTGGCACATCAGGGTTGATCCTGTGAAGCACCGAAAACAGCGTCCTGAGATTCAGGGAGGTGGAACAGTGGGGGACGAATCCGGTTTGGGCCGGAAAAATTATGTATTCCATCAGCAGAGATAGGCACATGGTGAGGATTTTGGCTAGTATTTTATAGTTTAAATTCAATATTGACTGGGAGCAATACAACCCACATAAGGTTGGGTCTCTGCCCGGTTTGGGGAGGAGGATAATGACAGCCTCGCGGAAGGTGGGCGGTAGAATTTGTCTCTTAAGTGCTTCAGCCTACACCTCCATCAGCTGAGGGTCTGGGAGGTCTTTTTATGCCTTCTGAAAATCCCCAGTGAAGCCATCCAGGCAGGGGGCTAAGGATCCACGAATGGCCTCTATGGCATTAATGACGTCCTCAATTGAAATAGGTTCCGCGAGGAAGTCCTGTATATGCTTCTTCAAATATACCAGAGCAATTTCTGAAAGGTAGTCTTCCTGTGCTGTGGGATCCTGCCCTCATCTTGAGGTGTATAATGAGGTGTAATAGTCGAGGAATACACTACGATTCTGAGAGGTGGATATAAGCAGCTAACCAGTGGAGGAGGTCAGCTCGGTGATGTAGACTTTGTTGTAAGGGGGGGGCGGAGTCTCTGCGCCAGGACTCAGCTTGATCGCTCACCCTCGCCATAACGTCGTGCAGTGGAATATTTGCCTAAAAACAGTATTTCCCGGTCATCGGTCTCTTTGTATTCGGTGATGAGAGTGAGTCAGCAAGTCATCGACTCTGTAGTGGGGTAGCTAGTGATGGCGCTATCTATGGCCTTTAAGTCACGCTCAAGGCAGG
Source organism: Lissotriton vulgaris (assembly GCF_964263255.1). Classification (NCBI taxonomy): domain Eukaryota; kingdom Metazoa; phylum Chordata; class Amphibia; order Caudata; family Salamandridae; genus Lissotriton; species Lissotriton vulgaris. The sequence continues at coordinate 515,977,764 of NC_141695.1, read as the reverse complement.
AGAGTGTGGAACTGAGAGCTTTTAGCACCCCAACGTGCTTAGCAATACAAACACCCCTAATGTAGGCCTTAAAACCTTCCCATAGAACTGCCCAAGAGTCTACCGATCCGTAATTGATGGTAAAACATTCTTCAATAGCCTTGTGCACCTCTGAGTGAAAGAGGTCATTATTAAGAGCCCAAATGGGAAAGCGCCATTGTCGTTCGTATCCATCTGGTCTAGGCACCTTAAGAAGAAGTTTAATCAGAGAGTGATCTAAATATGTTCTCAGCAGCATTACGATGGAGTGGTACCAGCAAGTGATGCCAGGGGAGAGCAACCAATAATCTATCCTGGTCCAGGTGTTGTGGTAACTGGAGTAGTGTGTGTAGTCGGTGTTGGAAGGGTTGCATGCGTGCCATATGTCGCAAAATGAGAATTGCTTGTAAATTTCTGATATGGTCCTGCGTGCGCATGGCTTAGTGCCAAGGGAGCTGGCGGTGCTGTCTAGAGTGGGGTTGAGGAGTAAGTTAAGGTCCCCTCCTACCAGCAGTAGGGTAGACCCTAACTTAGAGCGCTGGGCCTGTAGGGATAGGAAGAATTCCAGGGAGTCAGTGTTTTGGGCATAGACGCATACCAGGGTGACGCTGTGGCCCATTAGGGGCCTGTTACTATCGTAAATCTACCTTTGGCGACCCCAATAATGGAATGCGGACTGAAGGACACCCTTTTACGGATAATAATAGCCATTCAGTCAGTTAAGTAATCTTTATATCGGTCGGAGACCATAAAAGATACATAATAGCCATACATGACATGATAAAAAACTTAAACAAGTGACAATAACTATAAAAAATATAAATACATTATAAAATACAGCTTGCATACTTTATACATTCATGGATATGTACAACAGACTAGAAACAATTACTACAAAAAAGATCTTCTCCTGCGCCACATAGCATCAATAAAGCGAGAAATTGAGATAACAACCGGTGTGTGAAGAACCGGGTTTTTAGAACCCAGCGGCGCCAGGGACACGCCAAAGTCTTCGGGTTCTCCTGTCTTGGCAAACAGAGACACGGAATACGTCTAGGTGGCGTCAGAGATCAAATTTATTAGCTGCAGCTAGTAGCAGTAATCCCAGCAACACAACAAGGTGTACAACTCAAGATACTGCTCAATTTTGTAGAGCAAGACATCAGTATTTATACACAATATTCACTTTACAAATGGACACCCACTGCAGCAAATTCTGACCAATATAAACACATTTCTATACATTATCACATTCCAAAAAGGCTCACTTTACATTGTACCAACCCCACAAGTTAATTATTAGGATGTCCCAAATTCAATTTCCACAAGCCGGACAAACCCATAATTGAAAGCACAATGCATGTAACGAAGGAACATAAAAAGGAAACAATGACAGATAACGAGCAAGATAAGGCATGTGTAGAAAAGCTAAAAACTAACGATGTCCTGAACTTTGACTTGCAATCTCAGATAGCAATCAACCAAGGAAATTGGCCTTGCAAAGGGTCAGTTTCAGATAAAGAGGTCAGTTCCTTACAATGCACCTTAGAGTCAAGAAAAGGCCTAGTTAATAAGTGCATGAACAACTAAGCCCATGCAACTTCGTTCATCTAGTTACCTCCATGGGCCTACGTGATGGCAACACCAAAATGGAGGCACGGACAAAATGGAACCCATATTTGAGACAAAGTCTCTGAATACGTAATGAACTCGCTAGTTAACATGACGGATTCACTCCATATTAGCCGTACTTGCTAAATACGGTAGAACATCACCAAAATCGTGACGGAACCATAACATAACAGGACAAGGCAGATTTTACAGAACCTCAGACCCTCCTTTTGCCATTAAGAAGGCAAGAACCTAAACTCAAGTCAATCTGAATCCAGGTCTATATCTATTCTCATCAGGTCATCAAGGTGTTACTGTAACATCATCTTATTAGCCTTCACTTCTCTCGGGACGGGTCTTCTCACACAGATTGTAGCACAAAGACTACAAATGGCCGGACCACACTGGATGCATAGGCAACACGAGAAAAGGATAGCTAACGCCATACCAAGGAACATCAGAATCTTCCATCCCCATTTGGACAGCAATTCCCATAACCATCCCATCAACGACCAATTACCTTCGTCTACATGTATAGATTCAGCAGACTTACGTAACTTCTGGATGGCTTGGTACACTGTCGAGGCATTATCTGGTATGAAAACGCAGCAACTAGATCCGATCAATTTGCATACCCCACCTCTATCTGCAAGTATAATATCTAGAACAAAGCGGTTCTGTAATGTCATAAGGCGATCCGCTTGAAGCTCAGCTGTAATATTGCTAAGGGCACCTGCAGTCTCATTTATAGTGGCCTCAACCACTCTCGGAAGCTGACAAATATTCCTACTATTAGCCATAGGACCCCAAAAGGGTAGGAAACCCTTAAAGAAGTCTCCAGCTTCTTGTGCGACAGTATCTTTTGCATCAATAACACCTCTACCATATCTTGTCTTATGGTAATCGAAAACAGCAGTGTATGTAGGGGGAAGCAGAAATGCCACATAACATGTGCCAGAAAAATCAGATGGCAACCATGTGTAGGCTCTGTCGTGACAAACAAAATACGTGCCTTTAGCTGGCACGAATGGAGGAGAGTTCTGGGACGTATAAACGTATGTGTGAACACATACCAAGCTGAGCTCTCGGATTCTGACCATTACCTTGCAAAAAAAGATGAACTCCGTGGGGTACAATCCAAATAGGAGGAGACCTTCGCTGTCTTTCTTTCTCCGTCAAGCTAACACTATATGTCGTCTTATTCCAACCGACATATGCTCGTACCTCATCTTTAGGGATAGCGTTATACGCATCGATATCTCTAATCATATCAACTATTCCCCGTATCAAGGCATTATTACTCGCATTGTCTTTGACAGAACGTACAGAAGAGGCTTCATTCGCATAGATAAACACTGATTGGAGTGCCCAAACTGACCCATTAGGCGAAAAAGGCAAAACCAAATATGGTATTCCCTTATCTGTAGTATGTGGCATAAGACCACACACCCAACAATTTGTGGTATTTATGACTAGCTGATGCTGATGCAACATTTGTATAAACGAATTGTTCACAAATTCTGATCTTCGTGTCTGCTCATGTTCAGGTAACGTATGAAACTCATGTGGAGAAACAGTAGAAAAAGAAAGAGTAGGTTGGGAGGTAGATGTAAGCGGCAATTGTGTGATATAGAAAATCCAACCCTCACAAGCTAACGTAATATTCACAAGCATAAGAAAACACATTATTAAAAAACATTTGCTATGAATCGATATACATATTCGGACTTTAGAATCCACTTTCCTAACACACTTATCAGACTCAAAAAAATCCATCCTCTAACGTGCTGCTCACGGCTATTACCTTCTTCACTTAAGTGTGCGCCAAGATCGCACTAACGACCCTGAACCACAGACCTTGTGTCAATACGTGGCTCACCCCTTAAGGCTGTACCGCGACCCTGCAGCTGAATCCGGATGGTGACTCGAAAAAGGAAAAAGTAAAAAAGTCTCTTGATCTGACAAGGTGTAATTCACTATATAAAAAAAAATCGGTTTTATTTGTCCATAGCAACAGGCTTTCTTGGCCTCAAATTGTAACGTTCTTTATCAGGTACAGTTTGATCCTTAAATGAAAGTTCCGGATTGGTGGTGTCAATCTTTAGATGAGGAAGCACAGCAGCTTGCAGAACATCATCATCCTCGCATTCTGACCGTGTTCATGTCAAATGAGCATCACTAAAGGGCACAAATGTGGGGACTCTCTCGCAATCTGTGTCAGCTATACCATCCCTCACCCACTGATCGTACGGTAAAGTCAAAGGAACTTTTTTTACAGTGGGTGGCATGCACCCAGTTCTTTTTGCCAGCTACTCTAACAGCGGTTCTAATAACCAAAAGTACTAAGTAAGGACCAGTCCATCTGGGTTCCAAATTCTTGGTACGCTGGAAGTTCTTGACCAGGACGTAGTGACCAGGTAGGATTGAATGTCCTGGATCTGTAGTAGCTGTCGGCAAACTGTCATAGACCTGTTGGTGGAGAACACGTAATTTAGCAGTCAAGTCATGTAAGTAATCCACCAACATAGGGTACTCAATTCTGCTGTATTCTTTAGGACGAGGCACACCCCAAACATTCGCTGGACGACCAAAAACTATTTCGTATGGGCTAAGTCCCACACGAGAATGCACTGTCGTCCTTGTTGACAAAAGAGCCAACGGCAAGGCATCCGGCCAGTGCTCGCTTGTACCTTACCTATTTTCAGCTTCAAGGTACGATTGTAACATTCAACAAGTCCAGCAGACTGGGGGTGATTCGCTGCATGGAACTACTGATTTATTCCCAAACCAGAACACACTTTCTTCATGATTTGACCCACAAATTCACTCCCATTGTCTGACCATACAATTCTCGGCAAACCATACCTAGGGAAGTACTCTTTGAGCAAAACCTTGGCTGTAGACAAGGCAGTATTATCCTTTAGGGGGTAAGCCTCTATCCATCTGGAAAAGGCACAAACAACCATAAGGACATACTTCAAATTATTGCATTATTGCATCTCTCCATGTGAATGTAGTCTAACTGTATCACTTCAAACGGATACGTTCGAGGAGCAAAATGACCAGCTGGAGTTGGAGTTCCCTTGCCAGGATTATACTTCAGACAAATCATACAATGTTTCACCACGTTCTCTGCACATTTCGGAATTCCAGCATTCTGCTAAACTGGAGCCAACAACTTGCATATTCCCTTTGAACTGATGTGAGCCATTCCATGAGCCATAGTAACCACTGGGAGCACATACATGTCAGGCAACAACCATCGCTGGTGTTCTGACAACTCAACCCAACAACCTGTAGGATCCAACATACCCGTAGTCTCTCTCCACGTACTTACTTCCTTCTCAGTCGCTTCAGCCTGAATCATTTTCACACTTTCTATTGTGTCTTCACACATTCCACCTGCCATAACCCAATTAGCTGGGCCTGCAACATACATACGGCTCATCATGTCTTTCGCCGTTTCCTTCGCAACTTCATCCGCAAACGCATTCCCTCGACCAACATCATCCACAACTTTATTATGCGCACTACACTTCACAATTGCAATCTGCTTTGGGAGAGTGAGAGATTGCAAAAGTTCATTCACCAACTGCCCATGCTGTATTTTTTTCCCATGCGAAGTAAGGAACCCACGCTCTCTCCACAAACGCCCAAAACTATGGGCAACACCAAACGCATACTGGCTATCGGTGTAAACATTCACTCGCTTTCCTTCTGACAACACGCACACTCTAGTCAGTGCAATCAACTCTGCTGCTTGCGCAGAATTCTGTGGTATGCGTGCTGTCTCAACAACCGTATGTAAGGTTGTAATAGCATACGCTGCAGTCGTCTCACCATTCGGAAGCTTAAAACACGAACCATCTACCCACAGCGTACCATCAACATCCGTAAGGGGAGTATCCCTTAGGTCAACTCTAGCTTTCGTTTCTTCCTCTGTACGAAGAAAACAACCATGCTGTTCCTGAGGATCCGTCTCTGTAGAGATCGGTAGCAATGTAGCTGGATTCAGCACATTACATCTTCTAATGTGAACATGACTAGCCAACAATGTCAACTCGTAACCTGACAGACGTGCACTAGTAAGGTGCTGTGTCTTGGTCCTATTCAATAAGGTATCCACTGCATGTGAGACCATCACAATCAACGTATTATCCAATACTAGACCAGCAGACTGTTGGATAGAAACAGCCGCTGCAGCTATAGCTCTCAGACAACTTGGCAACGCTCTAGCTACCGGATCTAACGTCGATGAAAAATACGCACATGGGCGCTGCTTATCACCAAATGGTTGTGTCAACACTGACAACGCACAACCTTCTCTCTGTGCACGTACGACGTGAAAGGCTTACTATAGTTTGGAGTACCACAACACAGGAGCTGAACACAATGCATCGCGTAGTTCAGAAAAACTTTTCTGACATTCGTCAGACCAAGGAAGAGGATGCGGAGTATCTTTCAGAGTCAATGCTAACAGAGGTTTCGCCAACAGTGAAAAATTAGGAATCCACTGTCTACAATACGATGTAATACCTAAAAAGGCACGCACTTCTCTCTGTGTGGATGGCACACTCATTTGCGCAATCATTTGAATTCGTTCTGGGGTCAATCTCCTTCCCTCCTTCGACAAGAGATGACCTAAGTAGGTCACTTCTTGGTGGCAATATTGCAACTTTGAAGGTGACACTTTATGATGAAGGTCAGACAAATACCGCAACAAAGAAAGAGTAGCCTCTTTACAAATCTTTTCCTTATCAGCAGTAATCAACAAATCATCAACGTACTGAATAAGAGTAGCACCAACAGGTAACACAAAACCGTCAAGCTGAGTTTTCAACGCTAACTATAGATGGAGGGACTTTCACCATAACCTTGGGGATCTCTCTTAAACCGGAAGCTTCGGCCTCCTAATGAAAAGCCAAAAATATCCCTGCTCTCCTCAGCAATAGGATTACTGAAGAAAGCATTCTTCAAATCGATGACAGAAAACCAAGCTGCCGAAGCAGGAATCAAAGTCAACAAAGCAGTGATATCAGGCACCACAGGAAACTGTGGGACGACAATCTTGTTGACCTCTCGAAGGTCTATCACAAACCGGTAAACAGGTGGCTGAGAAGCATCAGTACGTTTAAGGACAGGCAAAACAGGACTGTTACACACATTACCTCTCGTTTCCTCAACTACACCCTTCTCAACCAGATCATAGACAATCGCTAAAAGAGCTCTCTCACCATCGCTCGAGATCTTGTATTATGGAATACGAGGCAACCTAGCATTCGACTTAAGGGTAACAACATACGGAGGAATCTGCAAAAGACCAACATCATTTGGACCTGTAGCCCAAAGTGTATCAGGAAGCGAACGCAATTCCAGTGGCAGACAATCTTTAGACAAATACATTGGAGAAATCACTTTCTTACCGAGGGTAAGTTGTACTCCTGAAGGAGAACAACGCATTGTTACATACAATCTTTTCAGCAAGTCCAAACCCAACAGATTCTCACCACAACCAGTCGTTAGAATAAGTGGAACTTCCAATTCACAACTACCAATGGAAAGGGACAAAGGACTAGAAACCAGGTTACGAACTGGGGCGCCTGAAAATCCTACTGAAACATTGGTCAAGCCAGACAAAGGTGCGCCAGGAAGTTTAGAGTGCATAATAGAACTCTTCATCGCACCAGTATCCAAAAGAAAAGGTTCTACCACACCTGATGTACTCACTTCAACATAAGGTCCACTCTGGTCTACTGGAACTGACACTACTCCCTCACTTTGTCCTTGGCTGTCCTAGTGATCATTATAACCAGAACTCTCACCTTCGACATAGTAATCCTCAACATAATACTGGGCAGACTGACCACTCGGAACATTCTGTCTGTCAAAATAATTCGCAGAATTCTGTAGGGAAGTGGAACGCTCATTTTGGGGGATCACACCACGTCCCCTACCCCTAGGAGCTTGCTGAAAACCACCACGACTTCTCTGACTAGGTACACCATTCGCACACTGTAACAAAGCCGGGCAACTATTCTTGTAAAGACCTTCCTCTCTGCAATAAGCACACTGATTAGGGCCAGGAAAGAATCGCGGAGCATAGGGCTCAGGCTTCTGTAACAATCACTGAAATTGTGGAGGTTGCTGAAACTGAAGCGGATTCTGACAAGGTGGATAAGCTTCCTGCAAAAGAACTTTCATCTTTAACTCTTTCGTTTTCTTCTCTACTTTATCCTTCTCATCTTTATCACTATTCTCGTAATATTGTGCAGTAGCCAATATCTGGGCCGACGGAGAAACAGCACATGAACTCTCAGAGTCCTTTAACTTATTAGAAAGTTCGGGAAGCAAATTAAAGACAAATTTATCCACAAACAACCTTTGGCCACCTTCCGTACTCATATCCTGACCACTATGATCAATAAACGTCTCTTCAAACCTAGTGAAGAAATCAGATACACTCTCGTCTTTCTTCTGCTTACATGCTGCTAACTTATCCCAATTCACTCGTAAAGCGGGCATCATCGTTTTCATCAAATTAATAATTCTACCTGGTAATTCTGAAACTAGAGGTTCAGGTTTAGCACCTCCCTCCTGTCTACCATCTGCAGCAACAATATTCGCCCAGGTATCACCTAATTCAGCAGCATGATTCTCATGACGAATCTTCGCCCACAAAGGTTGGGGGACTACATTACATATCAACATATCGATGTCAGCTAAATTCATAATACACGCGTCAACTGTCTGGGACAACTCCTTGTAATAACCAGCAGGATTCTTACGAGGGTCAGGTAAGGTCTGCTTAAGGGCCAAGACCTCTGCTCTCTTCCAAGGGGCATGTACCCATACTCGCTGAAAATGAGCCAGAGCGGCAACAATACCCTGATTTACATTAGCCTGAACTGCTTCATTCCATACAGGAGGAACTTCTCTCATAGGGTACTGTTTCGCTTTCCTCCTAACAGAGGAACCGGGTTCATACAATGTCTGAGGCGAAAGCCTAGATCTGAAAGCAAGTATCGTCTCTACGGCATCTGTAACATCAGATTCCACTATCATCCCTTTAGCAAACTCTGACTGAACATCGAGCACATCCTGCGGAATCGGACCCAACTCATTATCTTCCCATTCCTGACGCAGAAAAGTACACATTACATCAAAAACATGCCTTTGCTTAGGCAGTTCCCACTGAAAGAAAACATCTATAACTGCTGGCAAATCATACCTCGGAGCATTTAAAATCCACCTACGAGCCAACAAATCTAACACTGTCCATTCTTCAGAACTAGGAAGCTGACTACGACTCTGCTTGCGTTCCGAAACAGGGGTCATATTCAGTGACCCAAACAATGGTGACAACAGATTAACAACAGTCTCGGTCATTCGTTTTCGAGCAGAAGGGAAAGAAGTAGACATAAGAACAGGAGAATAAGTATTCTGAGGCAAAGAAGGCGTAGGGACAAGAACAGTAGAAGTCGAAGACGCAGAAGCAGAAGGCAAAGGAGTTTGAGGCAAAGCTGATAGCAAGGCTGGCGACCCTAGAATGGGTTGCGCAGGAGGAGGCAAAGCCATCTGTGGAGCACCGGGTGGCTGAACAACAGCAGGAGTTTTAACAACAAAGGGCGGAACAACCAGGGGTAATGGAGGCACAGTAGCCTGCACATAGGGAGGTGGCAATCTCAGTAAATGAGAGATCAAAGGATCTTTTTCAAGGTCTTCATTCACTTTTGGAGGAGAAGACAGCAAGTCCGGATAACATTTATCTATGGCCATACAACGCTGTCTATCTAAGACTTCACTCACACGTTCTTCTCCATCTTCCTTAAACTGCCTAGCAGCTTTTAATACTGACATATTCTTCAGACCCTCCAGGATATCGCGATTTCGCGATTTCGCGATTTGCCGCGAAATCGGCACTTTCAAAAAAATGCCGCGATTTTTACAAAAGTGCCCGCGAAATTGGCACTCTTGTAGGAATCGCGGCATTTTTTCAAAAGCCGCTATATCCTGGGGGCCCACTTACGTTGTTTATTGGGGCGGGCGGGAAGGACACAAAAGAATAACTTTCCGGGCTTAATGGGGCAGCTTAATGGGGCATTAGCAGCTCACTGTGAAGGGCTTTGAAGTGCCTCTCCCGCGCCGGGTCTCCGCTGGAGACCCTCCCGGTGACTGGGGCGAGGCCCTGCCCTCTCCCCTGGAGCCGAGGGTTAATAAGTATGGGAAAGAAAGGCCCTGATGGGCGATCAGGGCGAATACTAACTGTGCCCCCCCAGGCGCAGTGCAGCCACGTCACCGGCGCGCACAGAGTCACGCTAGACTTTGTGCTGGCTTGTAGTGAGTTCAGTGACTGTCTGCTGAGTCTGACTGCTGGCTGGCTTCGTCACGTCGTCACTGTGACCACCTCAACTTTTCTATCTTGCAATAAACGCCACACTTGAAGTTATTCTATTTATGTTGTCCTTCATTGCAACACTCGTGCAGACTAATTGCCGGCTCGCACCTCTTAAGATAAAACTCGTGTCAGCGCGAAACGGAACATTAGGAGGAGGCCTGAAAAACTGACTATGAGGCCTGCGAGACGAGTGCCAGGGCCCCTTCTGGAAACGGGAAGAAAGGAAGGGAAGAGAAGGAGAGGAGAGCTGAGGAGGGGAGGGGCCAGGATGGGAGGGAGGGAGGAGAAGGAAAGAAGAGAGAGAAGAGTAGAGAGAGGAGAATTGAGGGAGGGAGGGATGAGAAGGAGAGAAGAGAGAGAAGAGTATTGAGGGGACGGGGGAGGGGAGGGAGGGAGGGATGAGAAGGAGAGAAGAGAGAGAAGAGTATTGAGGGGACGGGGAGGGGAGGGAGGGAGGGAGGAGAAGGAGAGAAGAGAGAGAAGAGTAGAGAGAGGAGAATTGAGGGTAGGGAAGGAGAGCAGGGTAGTGGGAAGGGTAGAGAAGGGGAGGAGAGTACATGAAGGAAGTGGAGCTAAGGAGAGGAGGGGCGGGCTGGGCTGGGGAGGGTGACCGGCAGAGGAGGAGAGGAGAAGAGGGGTAGGGGATGGGAGAGGAGAGGATAGGAAAGGAGGAAGGAAGTGAGAAGGTAGGATGGAAAGGCCAAGTACAGAAAGAAGGGCAGGTTGAGCAGAGAATGAAGGGAGAGATGGAGGTTCAGGAGGTTTTAACAAAAAGTAACCCCTAAAGCAGAGCTTTACCACTACATTGTGGACATTCATTTCGTGTAACTGTCAAGCTGTAGGAAAAGGGAATTACTTAAACCCACAATCAAGAGTGTTTCTAGGGAGAAATGCTTACATTAGTATACCTACATAGCTTCATGTTGTTAAATAACGAAAAAAACTAAAATATCTGTGTTAGTTGTAGGAAAAATGGCCAAATAAAATGCCGCAAAATTGCCGCTAAATTTCCATATTTGTGCCGCTAAATTTCCATTTTTGTGCCGCTAAATTTGCTAGCCCATGCCGCTATATCCTGGGGGGTCTGATTCTTATCTTTCCCATCTCTTTTTGCTTGCTTAATTTCTCTCTGTTTGGCTTCCTTTCGCCAAAGGCGGAAAGAGTCAAACATTGCCGGCTGGGCTTTCTTCTTGAACAACACAACTTCCAAATGATCTAAAATATTTGATTCGAAACTACCATGTTGGGGCCATCGTAGAACACCATCATTTTTAGTATAGCGGACCCATACTTCATTATAAGTAATAGGACCCACTCCGTGTTTTGACTAGAGCTCATAAGTCGGAGTTCCAACCGGAGGTATCGGACACGAGTCCTCCAATCGGGAATCCTATTTGCAACCACAACTAAACCATTTCCTAATTTTGCTAGGACCAGGCATCTTATAGATCACTAATCTAGCTTCAAACTTCAAGGGGTTATCAACTATCGATACTCTCGCAAATATACGAGCCCCTCGGCTTCGATTACTGCAGTAGCCGAATCAAACCAAACCAAGAATCAAACCAAGAATCAAACCAAGAACCAAAACAAAGAACCAAACAAAGTCGTGGGAGCGACCCACTTATACTTAACCAAAATATCTGTCACGCCACCAGAAGACCGTCTATCGTCTCGCTCTACAAAGCATCTATCGAGGGTCAAAGACAGGGCGACAGTCAGGGCAGCAGTCCTTCGTAGCCGTCGAAAAGCGGGAAGCCTCGCAGCAAAGACTTTTGGTCCACGTCGACATGCAGTGGTCGATGAAGTGGCGGCCTTCCTCCAGAATTTGCTCACGTGGCTCCTCACGATCCTCGGGCTTGGACCGGTACCGCTGAAGTCTCCCCACCGCTGGGTGCCAACTGAAGAACCGGGTTTTTAGAACCCAGCAGCGCCAGGGACACGCCCAAAATCTTCGGGTTCTCCTGTCTTGGTAAACAGAGACACGGAATACTTTTAGGTGGCGTCAGAGATCAAATTTATTAGCTGCAGCTAGTAGCAGTAATCCCAGCAACACAACACGGTGTACAACTCAAGATACTGCTCAATTTTGTAGAGCAAGACATCAGTATTTATACACAATATTCACATTACAAATGGACACCCACTGCAGCAAATTCTGACCAATAGAAACACATTTCTATACATTATCACATTCCAAAAAGGCTCACTTTACATTGTACCAACCCTACGAGTTAATTATTAGGATGTCCCAAATTCAATTTCCACAAGCCGGACAAACCCATAATTGAAAGCACAATGCATGTAACGAAGGAACATAAAAAGGAAACAATGACAGATAACGAGCAATATAAGGCATGTGTAGAAAAGCTAAAAACTAACGATGTCCTGAACTTTGACTTGCAATCTCAGATAGCAATCAACAAAGGAAATTGGCCTCGCAAACGGTCAGTTTCAGATAAAGAGGTCAGTTCCTTACAATGCACCTTAGAGTCAAGAAAAGGCCTAGTTAATAAGTGCATGAACAACTAAGCCCATGCAACTTCGTTCATCTAGTTACCTCCATGGGCCTACGTGATGGCAACACCAAAATGGAGGCACGAACAAAATGGAACCCATATTCGAGATATGGTTTCTGAATACGTAATGAACTCGCTAGTTAACATGACAGATTCACTCCATGTATGTATGTATGTATGTATGTATTCCAGTTTTGTATAGCGCAAAACACTGTCACCCAAAGGGTATTCTGGCGCTTTGACTGAACAAACCAGCACACGGTCATGAAGATCACACTACTCTAGGAAAGAGATAGGTTTTTAGATTTCTCTTAAAGAGAGGAAGTTCGCTCATACACCTCAGATGGAGCGGGAGAGAGTTCCAAAGACTGGCGGCAGCGAAGCTGAAGGTAACGGCCGCCCATCCTTGACCTTTGAAACCTGGGAACCGTAGCCAGGTAAGCGGAAGAGGAGCGCAAGGTACGTGGAACAGTGTACCAGGAGAAAAGATTCTGCAGCATGCCGGGACCCTGCCCATGCAGCGCCCTAAAGACCAAGCATGAGGCCTTGAAAAGGATCCGCTGTTGGACCGGTAACCAATGAAGGTCACGCAGCGCCACAGTGGATGAAGCGGAACGCGGACGGGACAGAGCTAGCTTAGCCGCCATGTTTTGAATCCGTTGTAGCTTGCCGACCAAGTTCTTCGGTGCACCCAACAGCAATGCGTTGCAATAGTCCAACCTGCTCAGTATGATCCCCCGTACCGCCTCAGATCTGGCCGGGACTGGGAGCATAGGAAGGACTTTGCGCAGCATGCGAAGCAGTACCATACAAGTGGCCACGGTCTTGTTGGCAAAGCTATCCAATTGAAGATTGGGCTCAAACATGACTCCCAGATTTCGCACAGAGTCCGCTGCTGTCCCTGATCCGGGAAAGAAGGAAGGCCAGAAATCCTCTGGTAGTGAGCGTGGAACACGGTCAGTGGAACAGTAAAGCACCTCTGTTTTAGACCTGTTGAACTGGAGTGGGTTGGAACATAACCAGTCTGCTGTGGCTGACATACAGCGATGAAAGGTCACCAACGCAACCGCATCTCCACCCTCCAGCGAAAAGATCAATTGGGTGTCATCGGCATAGTTAAATACCGATATACCAAAAGTGCCAATAAGATGGATAAGCGGTCGGAGGTACAAATTAAACAGTATTGGGCTGATGGCAGAGCCCTGGGGCACCCCCTGCCCAACCTTCCGCATGCCAGATCTAAAAGGTGGCAAGCCCACCACTTGCTGTCTATTATGGAGGTATGAGACCAGCCAGTCTCTAGCCAGCCCTGTTACTCCAGCCTCCTCCAGTCTCCTGAAGAGAATCAGATGGCTAACCGTGGCGAACGCGGCCGACATGTCGAGCAGCACCAAAAACGCTGCTCGCCCAGTGTCGACTCGTGAACGAAGTTTGTCCAACACGACCACCAGAGCCGACTCCGTCCCATGCACTGGGCGGAACCCAAACTGGGCCACGTCCAGATAGTTGTTAGCTTCCAGGTATCTGGACAGAGACATATTAGCCGTACTTGCTAAATGCGGTACAACATCACCAAAAACGTGACGGAACCATAACATAACAGGACAAGGCATATTTTACAGAACCTCATGTGGAAGTATTACTTTTCAGAATTTTAAGAGTCTCTGAATGAAGTCTGAACCCCATGTTTTTGCAAAGTTGGATAAGCCAACGTTGCCGTATGTTTTTATAACTAGGGCAGAAAAAAAGAACATGGGACTTGGACTCTTCTTTGGCGCCACATGCCGGGCAGTTATTTAGCTTAGTAGCAGACCATTTGTGGGAGAAGATCCTGGGAGGAAGTGTACCATATCTAAATTGTAGATAAAGTTTCCTCGCTGTGAAAGGTAAAATCTCGTCAAGAAAAGGCTCAATTATGTATTCATCTTTTAGATTAAAAAACTTGACAGTAAGTGGGCAAAAGGAGGAATTACCAAGGATGGCCAAGGATAATGATAGCTGTACCACAGGAATAGCTACTGAAGTTGGAGAAATATCTATGAGTGCCCCAGCTAGATGCGAATTGCGCATGGTCAGTTTTGGGCAGATGTGTTTCTTGTAAAAAAGCAATATTGACATTATGATGAAACAAATAATGAACAATCTGCTGTTTCTTACGGTTATCATTCAGGCCTCAGACATTCCAAGATAACAGGGATAAGTCAGATGGACCATAAACATTACCTAACTGTGCCATCTAAGAGTACTAACAAGCATGGCCAACAATAGCAACTGGTTATAAACATTTAGGATGACATTGAGCCTGACAATAACTAGGTCCAAATTTCTACAGAAGAATGACATTTCCCCCCTCCCCCCACCCACCCTCACCTTAAAGGAAGTGAAGCATAACCCAAAGTGAACAATGAAGCCTGATATACCAATAAATTACAAGCTGGGATGAAAGAGCCCTAACTCCGTAGATCCAAATCACTAGAAACAAACCCAAGGTATACACCATGAGGGGTGGCAATGCCACACCAGTCGGTCAGTCATTAGAAAAAGTGTGAAGTCATGAGCGTTGATATCCCAAACTAGTTATGTCCTCGACATGCCGCCATGTGGGAAGGGACAGTCAGCCAGTGCTGGCACTTGGAAACTGTTCCATGCTCGCGTTGGAGCCGCTGCCCTGGGGAGATGACCTGGTCTCGTCGGCAATCGCCCAGTTGTTTGACTGTTTGTTTGCGTGGCAAAATTCCTGGGCCTCACTCAGGGAGTCGAAGATGCGTGTCTGGCTGTTGACGTTGACACGCAGTCTGGCAGGGTAAAGCATGCCATGTTTTAGTTCCAAATTTCGGAGGGTGGCCCTGACCTAGTTATATTTACGGCAGGCTTCTTGCACCATGAGTGTGAAATCAGGGTAGAGCGCTATTTTGGAGCCCTGACATGCAGTGTCCCCTCTTTCTCTGGCAAGGTGGAGCGCTGTGTCCCGGTCGCGAAAGTTCATAATGCGGGCGATGATTGGCCACGTGGGAGGCTTGATTGGGTCGGGGGCCCAGTGTACAGTGTGCATGCTCCATGACGAAGCCTGGGGTGAAGGACTCCCTCCCAAACATGTCCAGAAGCAGGGTCTTAACCAAAATGTCAAGTTGGCCTGTTGTCATGGTCTCCGGCACTCTTAAAATGTGGATGTTGTTGTGCCAACTCTTTTCCTACCCTCACTGTCTCTTTTCCTACCCTCACTGTCTCCAGTTTTACCAGCGCTGGGACGCCCCGTTGGGGCAGCTGTGCGCTTTATAAAACACACAAAATACAAAATACAACTGGGCGCTTCAAGGTCTTCGCTTTTACCTCTTTAAGGATATGTTCCACGCATTCCAGCCTCCTGAGATATTGTGCCGTACCATCTTCAATGTCGGAGATGCGTCCCTCAGCTAACATCCAGGTGCCTGTCGTGTGTGTTTGGATTTTGGCCCCCATATGTTCCAGACGCTTGTCCAGCGTGTCAAAGCACAGGTCCAGGGCACAGAAACCCGCCCTCATTTCCTGAAGCAGCGATGAGGTCTGAGCAATGGGGTCCTCTGCACTATCTGCACCCTGGCTGCTCTCTGCCATGGTGGGGCTGTCGTCACGATTCTGCTCCGCAACCGTTTCAAACAGGAGGGTCCTTTGTTTGGTGTCTTTGCGGCCCATGCCACTGTGGGACCAGGCTTCGTGAGTGGCAGTAGTATCGTGATTGCCCCGCTAGCGAGGTGATGGCAGGCTGGTGCAGAATGGAGGCAGAGGCATGCGTGTAAAACCTCAGGGCGTTGGTGGGTCCGGTGAGTCGCTATGCAGAGCAACCCTACAGAGAGAGGGGAGGCCACCTCAAAAAGTGAGCCAGGCGCTGGGTGCTCGAATGGTGTTTAGGCCGTGGAGGGAACTTGTAGTGCAATCACGGCCTCTCCTCATATGGGGCAGTGACTGAGGGTCGGGTGCAAGCACCGTGCC
This sequence comes from Lissotriton vulgaris, assembly GCF_964263255.1. Taxonomy (NCBI): domain Eukaryota; kingdom Metazoa; phylum Chordata; class Amphibia; order Caudata; family Salamandridae; genus Lissotriton; species Lissotriton vulgaris. The sequence goes on along the minus strand of NC_141695.1, from coordinate 515,961,252 downwards.
GATGTGTCAGGCTTCTAATGCGGTCTGATGTGGTTTTACGGGTCAATACAGTGGAATGGCAAGCCAGGGCTTGGATTTCTGGGCCGAGGGCAGAATGTGTGCGCGTTTCTGCAGGGGAGCCACCGGGCGCCAGGCACAGCAGCTCCGCCCCTAGCTTCCCCTGTAATCTGCACCCCTTAAGGAGCGAACAGCCACCAGCTGGACCCAGGGCAGGCCCGGTCCCCGTGAGTCTTCAGCGGGGGCGGGCTTGGCGGTTAAGGCCTTGCGCGTCCAAACGGCCCACGGATTGGCAGTGCTGGGGCACGATCAGGGGGAGAGCATGCAACACAACCCGCCTGGCGGACTCACTGCAGCTCTTGTCGTCCCCTCGAGGCGGGAGACAGCCCTCTCCAGGGGCTCAGTCGCAGGTGTGTCGCGGCACCAGAAGGAGCGGCACAGGCTGAGACTCACTCCTCCCCCTCAGGCCATCAATCGCTGGGAAGTCAGTTTAGACGCCGTCTAGGCATGAACTGGTCACATCAGTGTGCTTTCCCCGGTGCCAGCAATCTTCCAGTGCCCAACTGTGGTGCAGATGCAAAACTGTGTGAGGAATATCAATGCTGGACTGAGGACGGTTGGCAGAGCTTTAATGCCGCGCGGCCATGTTGTTTGGCGGCTTGGCCATGCCCCCGGAAACTGGGAATTTGGAAAATGGTGTGGATGTATCACACTACGCCAACTGTGAAGGATTACAGTCCCTTTACCATAATGAGGGGTAGAGTTCCCTTCAAGGTTGGTTGCATAATTTCAAAGTCGTTCCCACCGCCATCATAACGATGTTTATTGCCTTTAATATTACAATGGCAGGCGAATGGTTGGTGGTCTGAAAGACAGACTGCCACGCATCCAATGGACTCCTTGAGCCCACCGGTGCATCAGAGTGAGGCGCAATACCACAATGGTGGCGGTGCCTTAGATTATGATGTCCCGCCCCGCTGACCGTTTCTTGGCGGTTTACCCGCCATGAACAGCTGGCGAAAAGGGACATTAGGGCCCATAGCAGGCTCCCTTCCCCTGGGCCCTCAATGTTGTGTTTTGGGGGGCACCTTTGGTGCCCCCTACATATCCCTGCACAATATGGCAGTGTAACTGTAGGGAATATGTTGGATAGCGGAGGAGTACTATTCCCACTCCAATAAGTACAACAGTAGGGATAGTGTTGGATAACAGAGGGAAATAAAATTTACTATTCCCACTCCAATAAGTGCAACAGTAGGGAAAGTGTTAAATAGCGGTAGCGGAGGGATAACATTGACTATTCCCACTCCAGTCAGTACAACAGTAGGGAAAGTGTTGGTTTGCGGAGGGGTAAAATGTACTATTCCCACTCAATTACGTGCAACAGTAGGGAAACTGTTGGATAGTGGAGGGGTAAAATTTACTATTCCCACTCCAATAAGTGCAATAGTAGGGAAAGTGTTGGATAGCAGAGGGGTAAAATTTACTATTCCCACTCCAGTCAATTCAACATTAAAAACACAAAATATCTTCAACAAAATAAAATTCTTTTAAAAACAAAGTAAACAAAAAAATTATAACTATATTGAAAAATAAAATAAAAATATATGTAATATTTAAAAAAATATATTACAATGTTAAATACATATCAAAAATATCTACAAATATTATTATAAATAAAAGACAAAAAGAATTTACATACCAATAAATGTTTTTATTAGGAAAATATTAACAACAACATTAATTATTACATACATTTAGTTTAGTTACTTTCCACCCTTTAGCACCTTCCGCCTACTCACCCACGCACACAAAGCCCTACACGATCAAGGCCCGAGCTACCTCAACAACCGAATCAACTTCTATGCTCCCAAACGCCACCTCCGATCAGCCAACCACGCCCTCGCCGCCGTCCCCCGCATCCGAAGAGCAACGACAGGAGGAAGGTCCTTCTCCTACCTGGCCGCCAAGACCTGGAACTCCCTCCCGACCGACCTGCGCCTGACCCAAGACCACCTCTCCTTCAGGAAGAAGCTGAAGACCTGGCTGTTCGAGCAGTAACGGCACCCCCCTCCCCCCAGCGCCTTGAGACCCTACGGGTAAGTAGTGCGCTCTATAAATGTCTTTGAATGATTGATTGATAAAACTAACAACCTGCACCAAAAATATACTTTACTATTAATATAAATATTCATCAACAAACACATTTTCATTAATTAAATATTGATTTTTAATTAACATACTTTCCACAATATACCCCTCCACAACACACTCATAACATTTAACAAAAAAATATTTACAGAATGAACATCATTAATTATTAAATTGATGTTCCTGGACATGACAAATGTACAGGGACATGATTGGGCTCTGTACGGCAAATCTGATGTACGTTGACTGGAGGCCTCTGGTCCTCTCCTGGATGGGTTGTTGTTCAAAGGTTTTCACAGGCAGGAACAGCTGAGGCTACTTCACCTACCTCTAAATGTGTACAGACGAATCAGAAGTTTGAGAAATGGGACAGTGCCACGCATCCACCAAACCTTAAATGACCTTCAAAGATTTGAAGGCAAAGGGGGGGGGGACAAAGAGACATAAGGGATGGGCGATTAGCACTCACATCCTTTTAGCACTTTTCCTGCACTTTATGACATCTTGTGTGACTAGAAAGACAAATGTCAATGTAGCACGCTATAGAAGTATTCATCCTCAAATGCTTTCTTTTCGTGGCGCCACTTAAGTCAGTTGATAAGCACTAGAAGAAATTGATACAAATGTTTTGATCATGTGATGTTTGTGTCTGATGAAAGGCAATCAGATATTACTTGGAAATAGGTAAAAATATAAGAAATTAAGCAAGAAGTAAGTTAGAGATGGCATCAAGTGCCAATGTTTGCATATGTTAACAAGAGAAAAGCAATTTTGGCCGCAGTGTCGTTTCGGCACGCTAAATCTAGATTGCATGCGTTTTGTACTGCAGCTAGAGCCATTTCCACAAGTATTTCCAGTATCTCAAGGTATTAAATTCGTGCTGATGCAATGGACTGACCACCGTCGGTGGTAATGTTTGTTTGCTTTGGTCAGGTTGTTAGAGGACAATGTTGGTGTAAAATTAACTCGGCCACCCTGAGTAGTCCTCAGCCTCTGAATTGAGGCACGTTAAGACCACAAAGTTCCTTACACATGCACTTAACAATCTTCGACAGATCTCTCCTCTTCTCTTAAACCTGGTTTGGGAGTGGCAAAGAGCTTTTAACTTTGCTCTAATTCATCCTGAGCCTCTGTTATTTTAGACTATCTAAATGAATGCAATTGTTAGCTCTTCATGTCATAATATTGTTTGTACTAATATGGAGAAGACAATAAGATGGTTTAGATAAAGGGCATTAAAAGTCATTTCCCCTAATCATACACCCTAACCTTCGTCTGATAATTTTGGGGCGTGCATCTACCAGCAGTTAATGCCCTCTGCAGAGTGCAATAACAGTTATGAAGCTGGATGTAACAGTATGAATGACAGCAACGGTGGCTTCTTTGAAAGCGTCATCCTGTTATTGACTATTGGAACACCACTTGGCGGTGCGGTACTGAGGCATCGCCCAATATTGGTGCTTAAAGAAACACTCATTTCCATCCCTTTATCTAAAGAAAGGAAATTGGCTTAGCTTTTATAGGCCCGTCTGCTTTCCGTGGCTTGTTGCTCCGTGGGTTTGATCTATTCCCCTAGCACCAGTGAGAGCCCTTGGGCTTATTTATAACATGACATTTTGAGGTAATTGATGGTAATGCAGTGTAATGCTCCGTTAATTGCAGAATGTGGTATTTTGAAAGGAGCGCGAGCAACAGATCTGGGAATTTCACAATGTCCAGAAGTGCTTTTGAAACTAAGCACAATAGACGATCCCATTAGGAAGTGGAGCTTTCTGGGTGCAGCTAAATCACGCTAAATCTGTGCTTATTAATAATTTACTGCTTGAGATTGTCACTGGTGCTTGATGGTCCTTTAATATGGAAAACACTGTTTTATGAAGTATTTGTTCACTTTTGAACTTCTTTGCTGCTCATAAGAGTCTGACTCGGTCTGTGGTCGACGGCAATGAGTTTACACTTCTACTAAATCAGAGCTGTAAGTTCATCTTTTCTTGCAAGCCTTCCTTACTTCAGAGTCATCCTGGCCTAGATGTAAGTCAATAGCCTTCTCGACAGGTCTGTACTGTAGAAAGACCACTGGGCATTGGCTGTTTCATGCCAGGCACGCTTTTTACATGTATTTAATTCATTATAGCGCATCTATGCAACAGTTACATTTCAGTTATTCTCAATAGCATGCGTTTGCCCTGTGGTGTAGGGAATCCCTTGACAAACAGGTCAAACTTTCTTAATTTAATGCGGGAATGTGATAGGCGCTGCCCAGTCACATTGGCCTTACAAAGGCACCAACCTGATAAGCTACCCCCAATTTATCAGCAAACCATGTAGCCTCCACTTTGAGTCGACCCCATCATCCTCTCCCATTGATTGGTTTCTGTGTGTTTGTGTGTATGAGAGAGAGTCTTTTGTTTCTGTTGGTGTTCTAGAGATATGAGGGCCTATTAAGATGGCGCAACAGAGGACGGGACCAACCGCTGAACTTGCGGTAGTCCCGCCATGCAAATTAGGACACGCCTGCCACACTGGCGGGCGCATCTTCGACATTAACATTGCGGCCGGCACTGCTGTAAGCAGCACCCGCCGCAATGTGAATATGTGTATTCCAATATTGTGCATTGCCATGCTCAACGTCACAGGCACCGCACGGTGCCTGCCACCTTGTGCATGGCAATGATGGGGTTACCATGGTTACCCCCCAGTGCAGCCACTCACACCCCCCACTCCCTGGGGTCCGCAATAGGCCCCCATGGAGATTTTCCACATGCCTTTCCATGGCGGAGACTCGGAGTGTTCTGGGGTGGGATAATAGAGGTGGGAGTTCTTAGAAGAGGCAGGCTTGTTTAAAACCTTTGATTAGCCCAGTTGACAGGGTAGTGTGTACAGCTCAGACGAAGGGCTAGAGACTCTCCTAGCCAATTGTCAATAAAGCACCCTTTAGGACTAAAGCAAGCGGAGTAGTGTGATCACTTCCTCCCAAAACATGAAGAATTAATTTGTGGGCACTTTTTACCACCGCACAGTTTTCCCCGATCTTTTCTGTAAGAAATTTCCGTTGATGGTCATTAGGATGTGATTTAGAGCAGTTATTAAAACGATGGACCTTGTGCCTTTTCATCCATTTTCAATTCATCAGCCTACACTCCTTGAGTCTTACTAACACTCTAGCTTCTTAACACTAAGTGCCCATTATGATATCGGGCGGATCGCCACCGCCGGGCCGGCGGTGGACAACGACGGCTCGTCTGTGGCAATCCACCCACCAAATGCCCCTGGTTCACCCCCCGCCATATTAGTATGGCGGGGGGCACAGTGGCGGAAGGGAAGACCGTCCGCCGCTTTTACGCCGGTCGGATTGCCGGCCGGGCGGAAAAGGGACTCAATATGGTGACGGTGCCTTGCAGGCACCGCAATCCATATTAGGATGCAAGTCTCTGAGTTTCCATCGTTATTTTGCACTCCACACCACCCTGGGTTAGACAATGGCGATATGCAAATCAGCTCTGACCCTGTGCCCCATGGGAACAGTCCAGTCCGAACTACAAAAGCCATGTCCTTCCCAGAACGGAATCAAGCATCCGAGGACCGGACCGGTTTCGAGGTAACACCTCTCATCAGCCCGGCTAGCTTGACTCCAGTGGTGTGGAGTGCCTGGGACCCACGTCTGGGCATCCCCAGCGCACCCAGGGCGGAATATGCAAACACAACAGGTGATGGACCGAATGTGGATCAATGTCACACACTCAACCCAGTCAAAAGATCTGGGCCCAAATCCATCGTTATTTTGCACTCCACACCACCCTGGGTTAGACAATGGCGATATGCAAATCAGCTCTGACCCTGTGCCCCATGGGAACAGTCCAGTCCGAACTACAAAAGCCATGTCCTTCCCTGAACGGAATCAAGCATCCGAGGACCGGACCGGTTTTGAGGTAACACCTCTCATCAGCCCGGCTAGCTTGACTCCAGTGGTGTGGAGTGCCTGGGACCCACGTCTGGGCATCCCCAGCGCACCCAGGGCGGAATATGCAAACACAACAGGTGATGGACCGAATGTGGATCAATGTCACACACTCAACCCAGTCAAAAGATCTGGGCCCAAATCCATCGTTATTTTGCACTCCACACCACCCTGGGTTAGACAATGGCGATATGCAAATCAGCTCTGACCCTGTGCCCCACGTCTGGGCATCCCCAGCTCAGACGTGGGTCCCAGAGCCTCCACACCACTGGAGTCAAGCTAGCCGGGCTGATGAGAGGTGTTACCTCGAAACCGGTCCGGTCCTCGGATGCTTGATTCCGGTCTGGGAAAGATATGGCTGTTGTAGTTCGGACTGGACTGTTCCCATGGGGCACAGGGTCAGAGCTGATTTGCATAAAGCCATTATCTAACCCAGGGTGGTGTGGAGTGCAAAAAACGATGGATTTAGGCCCAGATCCTTGTACTGGGGTGAATGTAAGACATTGATCTACATTCTGTCCATCAAATTGTTTTTTGTAATTTTCTCCCTGAGTGTACTGGGGTAGCTCAGACGTGGGTCCCAGAGCCTCCACACCACTGGAGTCAAGCTAGCCGGGCTGATGAGAGGTGTTACCTCGAAACCGGTCCGGTCCTCGGATGCTTGATTCCGGTCTGGGAAAGATATGGCTGTTGTAGTTCGGACTGGACTGTTCCCATGGGGCACAGGGTCAGAGCTGATTTGCATAAAGCCATTATCTAACCCAGGGTGGTGTGGAGTGCAAAAAACTATGGATTTAGGCCCAGATCCTTGTACTGGGGTGAATGTAAGACATTGATCTACATTCTGTCCATCAAATTGTTTTTTGTAATTTTCTCCCTGAGTGTACTGGGGTAGCTCAGACGTGGGTCCCAGAGCCTCCACACCACTGGAGTCAAGCTAGCCGGGCTGATGAGAGGTGTTACCTCGAAACCGGTCCGGTCCTCGGATGCTTGATTCCGGTCTGGGAAAGATATGGCTGTTGTAGCTCGGACTGGACTGTTCCCATAGGGCACAGGGTCAGAGCTGATTTGCATAAAGCCATTATCTAACCCAGGGTGGTGTGGAGTGCAAAAAACGATGGATTTAGGCCCAGATCCTTGTACTGGGGTGAATGTAAGACATTGATCTACATTCTGTCCATCAAATTGTTTTTTGTAATTTTCTCCCTGAGTGTACTGGGGTAGCTCAGACGTGGGTCCCAGAGCCTCCACACCACTGGAGTCAAGCTAGCCGGGCTGATGAGAGGTGTTACCTCGAAACCGGTCCGGTCCTCGGATGCTTGATTCTGGTCTGGGAAAGATATGGCTGTTGTAGTTCGGACTGGACTGTTCCCATGGGGCACAGGGTCAGAGCTGATTTGCATAAAGCCATTATCTAACCCAGGGTGGTGTGGAGTGCAAAAAACGATGGATTTAGGCCCAGATCCTTGTACTGGGGTCAATGTAAGACATTGATCTACATTCTGTGCATCAAATTGTTTTTTGTAATTTTCTCCCTGAGTGTACTGGGGTAGCTCAGACGTGGGTCCCAGAGCCTCCACACCACTGGAGTCAAGCTAGCCGGGCTGATGAGAGGTGTTACCTCGAAACCGGTCCGGTCCTCGGATGTTTGATTCCGGTCTGGGAAAGATATGGCTGTTGTAGTTCGGACTGGACTGTTCCCATGGGGCACAGGGTCAGAGCTGATTTGCATAAAGCCATTATCTAACCCAGGGTGGTGTGGAGTGCAAAAAACGATGGATTTTGGCCCAGATCCTTGTACTGGGGTGAATGTAAGACATTGATCTACATTCTGTACATCAAATTGTTTTTTGTAATTTTCTCCCTGAGTGTACTGGGGTAGCTCAGACCTGGGTCCCAGAGCCTCCACACCACTGGAGTCAAGCTAGCCGGGCTGATGAGAGGTGTTACCTCGAAACCGGTCCGGTCCTCGGATGCTTGATTCTGGTCTGGGAAAGATATGGCTGTTGTAGTTCGGACTGGACTGTTCCCATGGGGCACAGGGTCAGAGCTGATTTGCATAAAGCCATTATCTAACCCAGGGTGGTGTGGAGTGCAAAAAACTATGGATTTAGGCCCAGATCCTTGTACTGGGGTGAATGTAAGACATTGATCTACATTCTGTCCATCAAATTGTTTCTTGTAATTTTCTCCCTGAGTGTACTGGGGTAGCTCAGACGTGGGTCCCAGAGCCTCCACACCACTGGAGTCAAGCTAGCCGGGCTGATGAGAGGTGTTACCTCGAAACCGGTCCGGTCCTCGGATGCTTGATTCCGGTCTGGGAAAGATATGGCTGTTGTAGTTCGGACTGGACTGTTCCCATGGGGCACAGGGTCAGAGCTGATTTGCATGAAGCCATTATCTAACCCAGGGTGGTGTGGAGTGCAAAAAACGATGGATTTAGGCCCAGATCCTTGTACTGGGGTGAATGTAAGACATTGATCTACATTCTGTCCATCAAATTGTTTTTTGTAATTTTCTCCCTGAGTGTACCGGGGTAGCTCAGACGTGGGTCCCAGAGCCTCCACACCACTGGAGTCAAGCTAGCCGGGCTGATGAGAGGTGTTACCTCGAAACCGGTCCGGTCCTCGGATGCTTGATTCCGGTCTGGGAAAGATATGGCTGTTGTAGTTCGGACTGGACTGTTCCCATGGGGCACAGGGTCAGAGCTGATTTGCATAAAGCCATTATCTAACCCAGGGTGGTGTGGAGTGCAAATAACAATGGATTTAGGCCCAGATCCTTGTACTTGGGTGAATGTAAGACATTGATCTACATTCTGTCCATCAAATTGCTTTTTGTAATTTTCTCCAAATTACACCTTGGCCTTTACCCCGCCAACTTTACCAAGGAACACCTGCAGATCCATATTTCCCACCGGTGAGACTCCACAAAATAAAGCAAACAACCCTTTTATTTGTTTCTGGTGGAACATAACTATGCACACATCTGATGTACCACCTACACAAATCCTTCAATCAGTCTACCCCCTTCCATTGCCAGAAACACTCCGTAGCTGCTCATATCCGAAACAAGTGTGTATCAGAGGTCAGTGACAGGTACCCCATAAGCACCTTCTCATCATTCCAGCACTTGCCCCAAGCTTACCACAGAACCATTTTTGTGCAAGAAAATGGGGCCCTCCCCTCTTCTCTATACCACCAATAAGGCCAACAGATGCAACCAAGGGCAGACCCGTGGTTAATCAGAACAGTCTAAGCACACCACAGCCTCCTTACCCTTCTGGCCGTCTTTGACCTCCTCAAACACTCTTCAAAATCCATTTTATGCTACACCAAATCAGCCAAAACCAACCCTGCACTTCCTTTCTCATCTACCAACTCTGAAACCCTTAAGGCTCAGAAGAAAATCAAGCTGAATTGCGTTCTGATGTGCGGCGTCTTCCAGGCGGAAGCACTTGTGATTCTCGCATGCTCTACTTTAGCTTTCAGAATCCTGACAGTCACCAGATGCCTTACAGGGGTTCCATGCCATGCATTCAAGACAATTCAACTAACAGCCTTCGACCCAGTACTCCTCTGTATGTGTCATAACCCTATTGCACCTTACCATGGAATGCAATACCTGTCAGCTAGCCAGAAGTGGTAATTACAGGCAAATCCTTCTCTTTTTGACCCAAAATGAATTATAGTATGTCCTCGCATCTCAAACATAACCCATCTTGTCACAGCATGCTTCCTGGCACCCGATGCAATGAACTCCCTCCAGTCATGTGGATACACCTTCCTTGAGGAATCCGCCAGCAAATATTCCATTAGTATATTTGGTTTCACTGCCTGATGTTCTATACGTGTTCTGGAAACACTTTGGGCCAAACCATGGAACCTCTCTCACAGTGAACAAGAAAGTGCATCAGCCACACGTTCTCCAAAACCACAATGTACTTAGCTCAAAATAAGATTTTCTCCTCCAAGCACAGCAAGACCAATTCTCTCTAAATCTTCAACACCCAAGCATCAGAAGCAGTTACTCTGTTCACCTTTACCACTGCTGCATTTTCAGACACACACAAATACCCTCCTGTTCCTCAACTCTTTACCCCACGGACGCACTGACCGCAGCAACGGAAAAAGGCAATACTGTAGCCCTTGACGTTCCAAGATTGGGGACAGCTCTCCACACAGCAAGCTCCTCTCAGAACTTCACAAAGCCCCCTACTCGCGAGGCCTAAAACAAACTCCTCCTTCAACTTCATTGGGTCATTTGGAAGCTACATTGTCACTCATAACCCACCAAAAAAGCTTCCAACCAATAAGTCTTTCTTCATCCGTCTGAACAAATGAATACTGTGATGTTGCTTGACAGCCCCAGCAACGCAAAGGCATTGCTTCTGCAAAAAGTATGCCCCTGGGGGCACGACCATACTAGCAATGAAAATGACCCAACACCATTTGTGCCAGTCACAGCTCACAATTACCTCTCTCCAATAACTCATCAATCAAACCATTCAGCTCCTCCAACTTGTCACCTGGCAGCTGTAATACCATTAACACAGAGTGCTAGTCAATGCCCAAAAATGTCAAAGTAGTTGTCGGTCTCTCTGTCTTTTCAGCTGCCAGTGGCATACCAAAATAGTCTGTAACAACTGCCAATGTCTTCATTAATCTTCCACATTCTCCTTTACCCTTGCTCTCCCTACCAACAAGAAATTGTCCAAGTAATGAAGAAACTGGTCAGGTGCTGCTACGGTGTGAACCACCCATTCCAGGAATTTTCTAAATGTGTCATACACTGAGCACTGTACTGAACATCCCATAGGCATGCACTTGCCAACAAAGAAACCACTTTGAAACTGTAGTCCCAACCAGTAGAAAGCATCTGGGTGCACTGGCAGAAGGCAAAAAAATGCCCAGTTCTGCACTCGCCCTGAATCCCGCACCAACTGAATGGCTGTGTCTATGCTGGTATATGACACTAAACACTCCCCCTGGTCAATTAAATCATTCACCGTCCCCTCCCCCTTCAGACCATGACAGATTGTGTTTCTTTGGACCACCACTAATACCGGCAAGTCCCTCAACTGAGGCACTGGGAATGGCCTTGCCTTTCTTCTTCCACATTAGTTCCTCCAACTATTGACCCACTTGGGGACCCATGTAAGGTATGTGAAAACCAAAATGAAAACCCCCCCACAGGAAAGCTGCAGCTTTACTGTCAGGATGTATCTACAACCGCAGAAGCATTGCCTCAAGTTTAACCAGAGTATCCGCCCTTTGCTGTCCCACCTGCCTCGTCCAGCTCCTAGCCTGTGCTGTAAACTGCAGCAGGGAGTGAATGCTGCTATATCCGGAACAGTCATGGTGAAACTTTCAGGAGGTACCTCTAGCATACTGTACTAATAACATTCATACACTTCCATCAGGCCAGGCTCTGCTCCAGGACCTTCTCGCACATGATGCTTGCGAAAGTCATGAAAATCGGTGTACAAGTATCAATGTTATAGGGCACCTTTGGCCTTTAGCTAGCTCCCTTTCCTTCACATACACACCTTCCTTGCTCACAGTCTGCCTATGCAGCAATTTAAACAAATCAATATACTAATTTGCTCAAATGTTATCCTTGGTCGTATGCATTAAAGGACCCCTTGGTGGCCATATAAAGCAACACCATATCACTCTCCTTCCAATAGTGTCACCCCTGTAGAGTCCCCCATCAGGGGTCCTCCGCTGTGTTTTTTCCCATCTACCCCATCGGTGTCACAGCAGAGCCTCCCACCCTACTTAACCAATCGCTACACTCTCCCGAGGCTGACCCCACTGTTCAGCCCTGCCCGAATCACCGATGCTCCCAGTTCCAGTGCCTTTGTTTTCCGCTTCCCCTTTCCGCTATACCACCAGAAACTTCTGCCACAATTCACACTATTCTTACTGCATCTTCTCAAGGTCACCCATGCCACCAAAACCCCCGGATCCCTGAAAGTCCAGACCCCTTCTTACTACCTGCCGAATTCCTCCCCATGAGTCCACCAAGTCATCATTATACTCACTTCCTAGCTCCTCGCCAAAGGGGTTACAGCTGTCTTCTCTCCTTGGTTGCTTGCTATCTTCCTGATGCGGATCCGATCTATGCCTTTCTCACATGTGTATCTTGCCCTGATGCTCACATCTTATGCTTGGGCTACCCTTCAAACTGTCAGAAGACTCACCCTCCACCTGCTCCCCTTCTGGACAATGGTCAGCTGTCCTTAGCACATCACAGACCCGTGTCAGACCCTCCCCCACCCTCTGAAGAGGATACCCCAGTCCTCCCGCTGTCACTGTCATCCACACCATATAGGGTCCCATCCATAGCCAAAGCATCCTGTGGCCCTTTGCCACACTCCTTGGCACACCTCTCATTAGGCACTGCCGACACTGTGATCCTTACCACCACCAAGCAGCGCTGTGCTTCACCACCTGTAGAGACTTATTTGGCCCCATTCCTCATCTGCAGTCCTTCCAGGGCCCTCTGCTCCACCTATAGCCTCATCAGACCCTCCTTCTGCCTCAGTCCCTGTTCAAATTCCACATTATTGTTCAAGAACCCAAGAACACTTTTCTCCAGGGGAGTGAGGCCGTAACAGGCCCCCTACCCTGAACTAACGTGTCCTTGCAGTGGAAAGGTCTTTGAGGGCCCCCATGCTCCTCCAGAGCACTCATACCGGACTTACTGCATGATATTGCCAAATTCCTGCCCTGGTCATGACCCACACCGGCTAGGTCCACTCGATCATCTGCTTCTGACTGGACCCCGGCTCCTGCAGAACTCTTTGTACAATACCTGCCTGCCCCAGAGCTTGTGTTGCTGTTCTTCTGACCAGCACCAGAGAGGGTGCCATAGTGGCCTCTCCACCAGCCCTGTTACCATCCTACTCAGGGTTGCCATGCTTCTCCCATGTCTGGGGGCAATCCCATTCAAAAAATAGCCGCAGAAACACCTACAGAGGGTGGGTTGTGGCTGTGGACAGTTTGACTACTGCCCTCCCAAGCGATCACTGCCGTAGGAAGCTGACCCAATGCTTCCAAAAGTGCAAATGCACACTCAATTTCAAGTTCTGAAGTGGCGATTGAAGCCATCAATCCGCCCTCAAATCCAAAAATGACTGTCTTACATTTGCATAATAAGACAGTGTTGCGAGTGCAAGGATGAGCTTTCAAATTGGATCTGCTTTGCTTACTATTGTAAAACCCTCTTGGCATGCCTAAGATAATCAAACTTGTATTCCACTGTCTGAAGCGTCACTGAAGTCTTATACAGACAGCTCTGCCTGTTGACAACAGTTACTAAGGGCTTGTGGTCTGTTCTCAACTCGAAAATGCATTCCCCAATCCCCATGCTTCAGTTTTAGAGTGATTTGCAGCTCATGCACATGGGCAATTCTTTTTTCCCTCACATGCTATCGTAAACTCAAATGTCCTAATGTTTGCTAGTCAGATGTTGGTTTCTTGTCTCTTTCCACTTCTTCTTCAACTCTTTTTCTATTATGCTTGGTCACAATATTACTTTCTCTGAACGCATGCCTTCATTCCAATATCCTTTCGCTCTTGGTCTATAAGATCATGATTTATTGCTTTTGGTGCATTTTTTAAATCCTTTGCCGTGTGATCGCATGCAACAAATATGCAGTCTCGGACCCTCTTCTGTTTTTAAAATGAGTTCATGCGCTTTAATTTTGCCAGTCTTCGGACCACTTGTGTCCTTTGGGTACACTAGTGTTTTATCTTGAAAGTTTATTTTTTATATTTTTGAACTTATCAAATATTGCTTGCTTAAATATGTTGAATGCCGAACCCCTGCAAAAATGCATGTGGTAAAACCGAAACACCGCTTCTGATTTTATGAACGTCGTCAAGTCACAAGAATGTTCTGGTACGTTATGTAAGGCCAGTGTAGCCGTGGCATTCTGAATGTGTATGAGCTGTTTTAGGAGCGAGTCATTGATTGCCATGTAGGAGTGAGCAACATGGGCTCCTGGGTTTGTTTGGATATCAGTCTGAAACATATCCTCGGATCAACCCTGCCATCCACGACAATTGAGATATTTCCTGAGGACATTATCGCGCTGAGATCACGGTGAGACAAAGAACTAGAGGCCAGATGTAGGTGGCCATTTACCGGCTGGTAACGGCCGATAAATGGGTTTTTGGGATGTAGGGGGACAATTTTACTGATTCAGTAAATTTACAGAATCTGTAAATTTACCGAATCGGTAAAATACCGAATCAGTATTTTTACCGATTCGGTAACTTCTAGATGTAGGTGGGACTCTTCTGAGTCCCAAAGGCCTTTCAGATTCGGTATTTTACCACCCAATCCAATTGGGTGGTAAAATACAGAATCCAGGTGTGCATGCACATGTTTGCACACCTATGCCATGTGACAGACAGACATGCCCTAAGGGCATGTCTGTGTGTCACATGGCACACATGCCTGTTTTTGGGGTGCTAGTGGGTGTCAAAGAGACACCCCCTGCACCCTTGCTGGAATCGGTATTTACCGAATCAGTAAATACCGATTCAGTAATGCCCATTGATTCCTATGGGCTTCAATGCCCATAGGAATCAATGGGCATTACCGAATCGGTATTTACAGAATCTGTAATACCTACACCCCCTCTATTTTACCACTTCTTAAATACCGAATCGGTAACATTCGGTATTTAAGAAGTGGTAAAATAAAATTACCTACATCTGGACCTAGGTACTCACTTTTGGGCTCCCGCCACCTCTCCGGCCCTTGCAGCGTTGGCGCATCGCCATCCACACGAAGATCGGAAGATCCTGATGGATTGTCCGAGGAGTGTTGTGGCGGCTTTCAGCTCCTGTTCCACTCATCGCTACGGCCGAGGGAGGCTCGCCTTTGCCCCCTGCATGGCTGGGTTCCAGCAGCACAAGGAAACTTGCCAGCGGACCACCGGAGCTCAGACCGAGACCCGCCGCGCCTCAGCCTCACTCGAGTAGTCTGAATGACCTGGTGAGTGCTTCCACCCCCCAACCCCCTCAATGCATCTCTATGGTGGTCTGCTTTGACCCACACAAAGAGTTCCTGTGAGAGGAAGTGGTTTAGTGAGATACAATTATAACCCTGGCTGCCAGTGTTGTTGCCTGGACTTATGGTGAAGCTTGGGTTCGCTGGGATGGGGGATTGCGCTATTTCATTTTTTTCAATGACACACAGGCTGAAAGGGTAAAGACCGAGGGAACTCCATGCTCACCAGTGGGGCCCTCGTGGTCTGACTCACCATTTCGCAGTGCATCGCACAACCGAGTAAGGTCAGAAAAACACAGAAAATGATGCCACACTTGCCTAGAAATGCAATACAGTATAAACTTTTCCAGAAACCAAAATATTATTACCACAGCCACCATTACAAAACCCTTCAAATCTGGTGGCCATCTTTAAATGCCCATTAAATTTAGTATATATTGTGCATTTGCCAAAAACTTCGAGCCCAAAGAAACTTCTGGTTGCGTCCCCTTTGGCTTCTTCTCAACATCAGGACCTGTCAGGAAGCACTAGACGTCTGCATGAGAGGAGACTCTCCGCAGTTGGCGGCTCGTTTTGTTAAGTTTATTTTAGAAATTAATTCCTCTAACTTGCTTTTTGACCAAGCATAAGCTCCTTTTCTGGTGTCATTATCGCACGTTCTCTGTTTCCTTTTTTTAATTTACAACATTTCTGTTTTAACTGCTTTGTCTATCCTCTTACTTTTAATATGTAACGTTCATCCCAGTGTATGTACATTGCAACGATTTTAATTAATTGCGCAATAAAACTTTCCTACTAAGGTCAGAAAAACACAGAAAATGATGCCACACTTGCCTAGAAATGCAATACAGTATAAACTTTTCCAGAAACCAAAATATTATTACCAAAGCCACCATTACAAAACCCTTCAAATCT
Organism: Lissotriton vulgaris; assembly: GCF_964263255.1. Classification (NCBI taxonomy): domain Eukaryota; kingdom Metazoa; phylum Chordata; class Amphibia; order Caudata; family Salamandridae; genus Lissotriton; species Lissotriton vulgaris. Next base: position 515,945,204 of record NC_141695.1, on the reverse strand, counting down.
GGTGGCCATCTTTAAATGCCCATTAAATTTAGTGAGCTTCATTTCTTGAATCCTTCAAGTCTGATACAGGCACCACTTATTGGGCTCCAGGTCAAAAAGGATACTTTAATCTCCAAATTGAACCTTACTGCTAAAAATTGATAATAAAAAAACAAAATATGTGGTTTTATAATTTGAATACCTCTCTCCACCTTACAGTTTTTGAAGATAGGTCAAAAACCCCATCCTACCACTCTATACACCCTAGGAGGTACCCTCCTTCAATAAGCAATGAACATAAAATTGAAACCCTCGTGCCACAATGCCTCACTATTAAATACCCACCCAATCTCTCCAGAAATGCATCACAAATCTTAAACACCAGCTATTTAAAACCCACCCTGAAACTCTTATCTCTGACCCTGGCGGCTCGTTTTGTTAAGTTTATTTTAGAAATTAATTCCTCTAACTTGCTTTTTGACCAAGCATAAGCTCCTTTTCTGGTGTCATTATCGCACGTTCTCTGTTTCCTTTTTTTAATTTACAACATTTCTGTTTTAACTGCTTTGTCTATCCTCTTACTTTTAATATGTAACGTTCATCCCAGTGTATGTACATTGCAACGATTTTAATTAATTGCGCAATAAAACTTTACTACTAAGGTCAGAAAAACACCGAAAATGATGCCACACTTGCCTAGAAATGCAATACAGTATAAACTTTACACAGCACCACACGGCCAAATCATTAACAGCTCGCCCTTTCTTGACCATCCAGTCAATCATGACGAAACCATGATTCCTGTCAATACGTTAACGGATGATATAACTGGAACAATAAAGAAAATGCGCTCGGGTGGTGCCCCAGGTCCCAACGGAATCCCGACCCAAGTATTCAAAGCCTCTGCTGGAAAATGGGCCCGGATACTGACCCCCCTTTTCGAGGCTGGTATACTGGGTGGCTCCATCCCGGCGTCTTGGCAAGGATCGCTTCTTGTCCCCTTCCATAAGAAAGGACCGCGCTCTAACCCCGATAACTATCGAATGATAGCTCTTCTAGACGTGGACGGGAAGGCATATGCCAGCATTCTCTTATCTGCACTCACTACGTGGGTGGAAACTAACAATTTAGTTCCATTCACTCAAACTGGTTTCCAAAGAGGCTGCCACATTGAAGACAACCTGATATGTCTTGCTCATCTGATGGAATCCACCCTAGCCGCAAAAGGAAAAACCTTACACCTTGGGTTTATCGATTTTCGAAAAGCCTTTGACAGAGTTAGTCGGCCAAACCTATGGGCAAAACTAGCAAGATGGGGCATCCCACAGTCGCTACTGAAAGCATTAATCGCTTTACACACTGACACCTGGGTCAAAGTGCGAGTCACATCGAGTTGGTCGACCTCCAATAAAATATATACCACCAGAGGCTTAAAGCAAGGGTGTATTCTTGCACCAATGCTTTTCAACCTGTACCTCGCAGACCTCCCTGAATGGTTGTCATGCACCCGTACTTTCCCTCCACGAATAGAGTCAAGAAAGATCCAAACTCTCCAGTATGCAGATGATACCATCCTGCTAGATCAAACTCAGGTTGGTCTCCAGAGACTGTTCGACTCCCTCGCTCAGTACTGCAATATGAACATGTTAGAGATAAACGTGACAAAAACCAAAGCAATGATTATATCATCTGTAAAACCCAAAAAGTCTACGTGGTTCATTGAAGGGAAAAGTCTGGAAACTGTCAATACCTATAAGTATCTGGGGGTGTGGATCGACCACAAAGGGAGACCCACAGTGCATACAACCGAAATGCAGGCCGTTGCCCATAGTCTGGAATGGGCCTTTATCAGAACAAAAAGTGCTCTGCACTCCCAAAATCTAGTACCGTTAATAAAACTGATTACCGCAAAATTACTCCCCACTATCTCGTTCGGTGCAATAATATTCAAGGACAAAATGAACAATTGGTTGGACAGAGCACAATCTTCTTGCTACCGTAGGGTTTTTCGGCTGCCAAATTCTACTGCCCACGCCCAAATCCGGAAAGAATTTTCATTATTCTCCCAGAGGTGGATAATGAGTGCACGCTACATTAACTATTGCTTAAAATTAAAGCACGCTAGCCCACACTCTCTAAAGAGTTGCCTATGGTTAGTTTTCAGCAACCACAAAACATCGTGGAATAAATATTTGACGTCATGTCTAGAATCCCTTAAAGCAAAGGACATATGGTCATCTCCGTTGCCCATTGCAGCGAAAACAAAACTTCTAACCAAACAGGCAAAAAGTCTCTCAAGCGACCTCGACGAGCAATGCGTCGCCCAGCTCTTTCATGGCCCCTGGGTTTCTAAACTATACACCTCGAAAACCCTCCCATCGTATCTGGCAGCTTCTACGAAAGTACATATAAAACTCCAATTGATGCGATTTCATTTTGGCTTAATCCCGCTGATGGCGTACAAGTTTGGCCAGGGGTACAGGAAAGGAGCTTCATCTGAATGCCGCTTCTGCAAGCAGGAAGAGGAAAACCTCATCCATATATTGTGCATTTGCCAAAAACTTCGAGCCCAAAGAAACTTCTGGTTGCGTCCCCTTTGGCTTCTTCTCAACATCAGGACCAGCCAGGAAGCACTAGACGTCTGCATGAGAGGAGACTCTCCGCAGTTGGCGGCTCGTTTTGTTAAGTTTATTTTAGAAATTAATTCCTCTAACTTGCTTTTTGACCAAGCATAAGCTCCTTTTCTGGTGTCATTATCGCACGTTCTCTGTTTCCTTTTTTTAATTTACAACATTTCTGTTTTAACTGCTTTGTCTATCCTCTTACTTTTAATATGTAACGTTCATCCCAGTGTATGTACATTGCAACGATTTGAATTAATTGCGCAATAAAACTTTACTACTAAGGTCAGAAAAACACAGAAAATGATGCCACACTTGCCTAGAAATGCAATACAGTATAAACTTTTCCAGAAACCAAAATATTATTACCACAGCCACCATTACAAAACCCTTCAAATCTGGTGGCCATCTTTAAATGCCCATTAAATTTAGTGAGCTTCATTTCTTGAATCCTTCAAGTCTGATACAGGCACCACTTATTGGGCTCCAGGTCAAAAAGGATACTTTAATCTCCAAATTGAACCGTACTGCTAAAAATTGATAATAAAAAAACAAAATATGTGGTTTTATAATTTGAATACCTCTCTCCACCTTACAGTTTTTGAAGATAGGTCAAAAACCCCATCCTACCACTCTATACACCCTAGGAGGTACCCTCCTTCAATAAGCAATGAACATAAAATTGAAACCCTCGTGCCACAATGCCTCACTATTAAATACCCACCCAATCTCTCCAGAAATGCATCACAAATCTTAAACACCAGCTATTTAAAACCCACCCTGAAACTCTTATCTCTGACCCTTACTTCTGCACCATCAAGGGAACGCTAACTAATGACCTCATCTTCAATACAAAAAGAAGAGCCCAATGAAGAAATGTCTTATCCTCCATGTTGGGAATCGCAAACACCAAGAAAACATCTCATGGTGTTAGAATATCCATCTCTCCCCCTCCCTTCTGCAGTGAGAATGTTATAATATCTATATACAATAATCAAATCATTCTAATACAATCCTCGAATGAAAATCTGACTTTAGTTAACAAGATCTTCCCTACCCTCAAAAAGAGGGTTTACAATAAGAACAATCTTCCCTCCCAAAATCAGCCTGGAGATCTTGATGAAGCACTCTCACTCACTTTAACGCCCATGTCTACTCCAATTTCACCCAGCCCACTTTCAGTCATAAGTGATTACACTCCACCTTCCCTAACTCTATCCCCACTCCAGAACTGACATCTCAGACATGGCCGGTGAATCATTTTCAGACTGGCAGGACCATCGCATTGGCTCCCTACCACACTACTAGAGCAAGCATATATTCCTCCATCACCAAACATTTTCCCCACATACACTTTCCCTTTCTTCCCCGGTGCCATCCAACTTGGTCCCATCAGGTACTCCCACAGTGCTCCCCTATGCTCGAAAGACCCGCTTATACAAACCTATATGCCCTCACCTAACTAACATTGGAGGAGCATTGTGGCGGCTTGCAGCTCCTGTTCCGCTCATCGCTATGGCCGAGGGAGGCTCGCCTTCGCCCCCTGCATGGCTGGGATCCAGCAGCACAAGGGAACTTGCCAGCGGACCACCGGAGCTCAGACCAAGACCCGCCATGCCTCAGCCTCACTCGAGTAGTCTGAATGACCTGGTGAGTGCTTCCACCCCCAACCCCCTCACTGCATTTCTATGGTGGTCTGCGTTGACCCACACAAAGAGTTCCTGTGAGAGGAAGTGGTCTAGTGAGCTACAATTAGAACACTGGGCTGCCAGTGTGTTGACATGCTGTTTCCTGGACTTATGGTGAAGCTTGGGTTCGCTGGGATGGGGGATTGCGCTATTTCATTTTCTTCAGTGACACACAGGCTGAAAGGGTAAAGACCGAGGGAACTCCATGCTCACCAGTGGGATCCTCGTGGCCTGACCCACCATTTCGCAGTGCATCGCACCACAGAGTAAGGTCAGAAAAACACAGAAAATGATGCCACACTTGTCTAGAAATGCAATACAGTATAAACTTTTCTCGAAATCAAAATAGGATTACCACAGCCACCATTACACAACCCTTCAAATCTGGTGGCCATCTTTAAATGCCCATTAAATTTAGTGAGCTTCATTTCTTGAATCCTTCAAGTCTTATACAGGCACCACTTATTGGGCTCCAGGTCAGAAAAGGATGCTTTAATCTCCAAATTCAACCTTACTGCTAAAAATTGATAATAAAAAAACAAAAAACTTGGTTTTATAATTTGAATACCTCTCTCCACCTTACAGTTTTTGAAGATAGGTCAAAAACCCCATCCTACCACTCTATACACCCTAGGAGGTACCCTCCTTCAATAAGCAATGAAAATAAAATTGAAACCCTCGTGCCACAATGCCTTCACTATTAAATACCCACCCAATCTCTCCAGAAATTCATCAAAAAACGTAAACACCAGCTATTCAAAACCCATCCTGAAACTCTTATCTCTGACCCTTACTTCTGGGCCATCAAGGGAACGCTAACTAATGACCCCATCTTCTATACAAAAAGAAGAGCCCATTGGAGAAATGTCTTATCCTCCATGTTGCGAATCGCAAACACCAGGATATTGATATGGATATTCTAACACCATGGGATGTTGTTAGAATATCCATCTCTCCCTCTCCCTTCTGCAGTGAGAATGTTATAATATCTACATACAATATTCAAATCATTCTAATACAATCCTTGAATGAAAATCTGACTTTAGTGAACAAGATCTTCCCTACCCTCAAAAAGATGGTTTACAATAAGAACAATCTTCCCTCCCAAAATCAGCCTGGAGATCTTGATGAAGCACTCTCACTCACTTTAACGCCCATGTCTACTCCAATTTCACCCAGCCCACTTCCAGTCATAAATGATTACACTCCACCTTCCCTAACACCATCCCCACTCCAGAACTGACATCACAGACATGGCCGGTGAATCATTCTAAGACTGGCAGGACCATAGCATTGGCTGGCTCCCTACCACACTACCAGAGCAAGCATAGATTCCTCCATCACCAAACTTTTTCCCCACATACACTTTCCCTTTCTTCCCCGGTGCCCTCCAATGTGGTCCCACCAGGTACTCCGACAGTGCTCTCCTATGCTCGAAAGACCCACTTATACAAACCTATATACCCTGACCTAACTACCCTTAGAACTCCCAGGTCCAATGACTACCACATAAGCATCCCCTCTACCCCCTTCCCCATCATCTAATTATACTCAATCAGACCCTCATCAAGGCCGTCCAGACTCACAATCATACCAGTCCCCCATTAACGGCTCCTCCACTCTGCTTGACGTCTCTTATTGCATTTCCCCTCACCTGGACCTCCTCCCTCTACCCATACCTTTGCGCCATCTCAAAGAAGATCTCCAGAGACTCACATACATCACCTCAGAACTATTGATCAGCCATAGACCAAATAGCGCCATGATAACTCAGAATGATTCCCAGACAGATACGCTCCCATCCCAAGCCTGACACATTCCCAATCTTAGACTGAAAACCATACATTTTCCCAACACCTCCTTTTGCCCAAAGAGATCGAGAAATGATCTCTCAGACAGTGAGATCCACAAACTCCTCCTCTCTTACCAAGCCAGAGGAAAATACCAATATGGCAGGTCAGAATCAAATCAAAACCATTCAGGCTAACCCATTCATAGAACCGAGCTACAATCACAAAAATGTAAACAATGACAACCTCAAGCGCATTAATATATCACGGACAGCCTATCCTCGCACTAATAATCATATGAAATGTATGCTCCTCAATTGCAGATCTGCAAATAAATATGAAGCTCTTAATTACGACCTCATCCTCACACATAATTTTGATATAGGTATCCTCATGGAAACTTAGCTGAACTGGTTAGAGGCGGCAGACCCGAGTGCAGAGAACGGCCCGGGACCAGGGTTCGATTCCCGACGCGGCAGGGTCTTGGACCAGGATCAGCGGACTGATAATTCTCGCATCGGTGCCTACTCCGACCAGGGATCACACTCGGCAACTCTGGGCATTAGCTTGCCTCATCTCCACAACGGCCCCACACAAACGCCGGGGATGCCTGGTTTCACCTTGGAGACCCCCAGGAGGGACTATCTCACAGGGAAAGCCAGGACGGGTTCCCCAGCGGTCTATAGCGCTACGAGGCCTCCGGGTAGCAGTGCGCTTTACAAGACACAACAATTAATTAATTAGTTAATTAATCCCATTACAGACCTACTTGTACCCCCTAGTCACAGGATCATTCGACTAGGTAGACCTAAGAAATCTGGTAGGGAATAGCGTGCATTACCGCAACACCATCTCTGTATTCCAGTCAGAACCAATCACACTACCTACCTGTGAATATCTCTGCATCAACATCTCGTAAAATAATAAACCCAGTTGTAAACTACAAGCCTTCTATCACTCTCCTTGTGATAATTCTCAGTTCATCGAACGAATCATGGAACTCATCAGAAGTAACAATAACCCCAAAGTGCCCCAGATCTTCCTTGGAGATTGTAACCTCAACTGGAATGACCTGAATGACCAGTCAGTGGACAACCTGAAGGCCTTCCTATCAAATCATGAACTGACTCAAATCTGTGACAGGCCAACTCACCACAAAGGTGAGACTTTGGACCTTATAATCTCAAAGAAGGACAACATCACCTTGGAGTCCATTAGCCACTGTGACTGAACAGACCATTATCACATCACCTTCCTCATCAATTTAATGGCTACCCTGAATACAGTACAACCGAAGAAAACACAACAATGGAAGAGAAATCTCCATAGTATAAACCACAATGATTTAGCCATCCTCTGCTACAACACCCTGATTTGTCAGGCCAACATAAATAATGCTCTCACAGACTTCTACAATACCTCCCTTCTGGAAATCATAGACACAAGTGCTCCCCTTCAACAGAAAATATATCCATAAAGTCTCCAAACCCTGGTTCAATGACAACTTGAACTCTAAAAGAAGCAATCTAAGATCAGGAGAAAGAGCCTGGAGATCCTCTCCCTCCTTGGAACTCCTACAATGCTTAACTGCATCGCTGCAGCGGCTTTTCCCGCTGTGTGCGGCAAAATTCAAAGAGCCGTTTTACATGCCGAGCTCAGGTTGTCTTTTTGAACAACAAAACAATGACCGGACAGTATTCGTTTAGCGTCAAAGTACACAACCCTAATGTAATGAATCACTGGGTTGGACAACCATTTGTATTGATTGTCATCAGCACACGACTACCGTGGCTGATGACGAGCTGAGCTGGTCATAAACAGCGAAGAGGTTAAAATCAATGAGGAACATTTACAACAGAAGAATAAGACAAGCGAAAGCCAACTTCTTCAGAACACAGCTTTACCAAGCCAGAAATAGGCCCAAAAACTATTTGAAATAATCAAGCAACAGTCATGCAGCATATCAAACCCGCTACGCACGGAACTAGCTTTCTCCTAAACTGCGAAGAACTGTCCTCCTTCTTCATGGAAAAAAACAACAAATATTGAGAATGAACTACAATTAGAGAAGGAGCTACTACTGGCTGCCTCACTCAGCTTTCCACACGCACCCCCAATATGATGAAGGGAGTGATCCACGCAGGTAACTCTCCAAAAATAATGCCTCTTGGCACCCTTTCACATCAATCAATCAAAATGACATCTACAACCTTCTCTCATCATTGAATCCATCTAATCACTTCATGGACCCTCTACTGCCGTCTATCTTCAAAGAGATCAATATCTTCATTCTCCCCTGTGGTCTAAGAATGTAAATGCCTCACTACGCCAAGGCACTATGCCTCACTGTTTAAATGTAGGACAAGTAACCCCCATATATAAAGAAAACCTAATGCAGATTGCTCAAATCCAAACAACTTCCAACCCATCTCCAACATCTCTACTCTAGCCAAGCTGCTAGAAAAATGTGTCCAGATCCCAATTTGCAACCACATAGACAATTTTCAACTCCTTGACTAACAGCAGTCAGGCTTCCGGCAAGGTTACAGCACTGAATCGGATGTATGTCAGTACAACGTGATCTTTTAGATCGCGGTACTTTACAACGCGGTTATTACAACGCAAGTCATTACAACGACTTGCGTTGGAGGTCGCGGATTGAGGAATGTTATAATTTTATATTCCAACACCAGTCCACGTAACAGTAGGGAAGGTGTTAGAATATAAAATTACAATATTCCTTAACCAACAGCGCCATCCAGAGCAAGTCGTAGTAACGACTTGCGTTGTAATGGCAGCGTGGTAAAGGTCGTGCGGTGTAAACACCACGTTGTAAACAACGTTACCACTGAATCTGCACTCACTCATGTTGTGGACAATATATAAAAAATGCTGGATTTAAATTAATCATGCCTTCTGATTTTGCTTGACATATCTTCCGCCTTTGACACGGTTAAACATGATAGCCTACTGAACCTACTGGAACATAGAATGGGCTTATCAGGGATAATCTTCCAATGGTTTTCCTCATTTCTCCAAAATAGATCCCAGAGAGTTAAAATTAATAAATCTCTCTAATCCCCACACGATCACTCTTGGTGTTCCTCAGGGATTCGCACTCCCACCCATTCTCTTCAATCTATTCCTGAACCCACTAGCAAACTTCTTAAAATCCGCCATCATCCATTATCACATGTATGCAGGTGACACTGGGCTGTATCTCAAAATCGCCTCCCCAGAGGACTTTATATCACTCAACTCTACTTTGCAAAACACTCATCTTTGGCTCACTGATAACCATCTCAAGCTCAACGCTAACAAAACCGAATTTCTTCTCATCTCTTCCCCAAATAACATCCCCAAGATTGATCTTTGGATGAAACATCTTACAGCGCTCAACTGCTCTCCTTGCATCATAGACTCTGCTAGATCCTTGGGAATTACATTGGACAAACATCTGAATATGCAGGATCACATAAGCACAATCACTAATGGTGGGAATTAACAGATGAGAATTCTACAGAAACTTAAACCCTACCTCCCACATGAGGACCTACAGCAAGTGGTTCAAGCTCTTGTTTTGCATACACTGGATTTTGGTAGCAACACACTAAGCGGCATACCTCAATACAAGTTTGGTCCTCCTAAGAGCCTCCCTGAACGTGGCAGCCAGACTTGTCTCCGGAACAAAAAGAAATAATCACATTTCCCTAGCTATAAAATCTCTGCAAAGGCTACCACATGAAGCAAGATTGCCTGCATGACTCATAAAGCCCTATCTGGCCCAAAAGCTTGAAAAATCAGGGGGTTGAAGACACTCGCGAAGTGCGAGCTCCCTGCTTCTGAAACTCTAACATTTCCATAAAAAGAAAATGGGTTTTAGAGCTTTCTCGGTTGACGGACCTAAAATATGGAATGCTCTACAACCGGATGTTTGCCTAATCTCATCTACCTCCTCCTTCAAAAAAAAAGCAAAATCATTTCAGATAACTATGATATTGCCCTAAGACAACATCCATATGCTCATTGAACGTAACCATACCAGCTACTCTTCATGATTCTTGACCTCCTCCTCGCGGACTATTTTTAAGAGATCAAGTTTATTTTCAATGTTGTTGGGTCATGCTTATATGTGACTGTTTTGCTAGTCCAATTTATTCTTTACCTTCCTTCATGTAAAGCGCTCTGATATCCACTGGGGTCATGTTCGTGCTATACAAAACTTTATAATTAAACAAAAGTTGGTGAAGAAAGAATCACAGTATTCCAAATGAATATGGTTAGAAAGGTAAGTGAATAAGAAACAGGCAGATGATACATGGTTGACCTGGCTAGTGAGAGGCAGCTTATTGTCAAGATAAAAGCCTAAATTGTACACAGCATGGAATGAGAGGAGAGCCTAGTAAAGCTTGTCAAAGACTCATAGGCACAGCGGATGAAAGACAACTACTAGGAAAAAATAGAACATCTTTCTTATCTGCATTCAATTTAAGAGAGTTATGTGACAGCCAAGAACCAACATCTAACTTGCAATCATGAATAACTAAATTAGGGATCAACACTGTGTTGTAATTAGATATTAACGTCTGGTTATTGTCAGCGTAGGTCATATATTTGACCTCATAAGTCCATATTAGCGGAGTCTAAGGGAGGATGTATATATAAACAAGCATTTGCAATGCAATAGGTCTCACATTTATTTTCGAGTTAGAGCTATTGGTGCTGAAATGGAAATGTTTTTTATTTATGTGAGAGAGGGTGCGTGAGTGAAAAAGTGATAGAAAGTGAGGGAGAGATGATATATAGAGAAACATTTATTTCGTACATAAGTGAGAAGTTGAGTGAAGAGAGAAAGAATGAGAGAGTGAAAGAGAGTTAGAGAAAGGTAGAGTTCGAGAGAGAGAGAGTGTTTAGAGGTAGGTTGTTAAAGCTGGAGAGAGAATTGTGTGGTACAGTGAAGAGAGAGAAATACGTTATGCACTTACTGGCCCATGCATCAAGCAAATTTGTCCTTGCTAAATTAGCAAATCGGTAAAATAGGCCGTTAGCGAGCGCCAAACAACATATTCCAATACATCAACCCCAATAGCGGAAAAACTAAAGAATCGCTAAAAGAAACCCTGGTAATTTACCGAATCACAAAATAAATAATCGGAAATAGCAAAAACAACAATTGCGCTTGCCAATAGCGATTAGCAAACAAAGATTCGCTAATGAATGCATCAAAAATCGCTAATACCAAAAATCATCAAAATCGCTATTTAGCATGAGCAGAATAAGGGGAATCTCAACCAGGTGGTAAAGTTGCTGAAACACAAAAAGAACAAATTCAAAGTGTAACACAGGTGTAATGAATCAGAAACCCTTCAAAAATGGCAGTGGAGACCCCGTAATTCTTTCAAAATGGCAGCCCTCTACGTGCTTGCAAGGAGGATGAGAATGAATGCAGCAGCACAGCGCAGGAGGAGGACCAGAGAGGGTAATCAGAGTGCGCATTACATTGCTGGGCCAAAATGAGGATGAAGTGTATGACAAGTAGTACCGTCTGAATTGTACCATGATAATGCGCCTCATTGCTGACCTGGAACCACTACTGCAGCACCAGACCCCTAGGACCAATCCCTGTGCACGTCCAGGTCCTATGCAGCCTGCACCTACTGGTGTCTGGAAGTTTGCAGGCGGTCGTAGCGGTAGCGGGAGGCGTCTCACAAAGCGCGCTTTCACGCTTCTTCCGTAAATTAATTGATACCACGCTGACAATGATACATACCCACATCACCTTCCCCACAACCCCACAGCAGTTGAATCAGACCAAACAGGACTTCTACCAGGTGGCCCAATTCCCCCATGTCATCGGATGAACTGACTGCACGCATGTCCCCATCTGTCCCCCCTCAGCCAATGAGTACATCTTCCGTAACAGGAAGTCCTACCACTCGATCAACGTGCAGGCTGTGTGCAATGCCAAGCACATAATTACGGACATAGCGGCACAATTTCCAGGGAGCACACACGACTCATTTATATTCAGACACAGTGTCATCCACAGGCATCTGCTCAATGGTGAATTCAGAGAGGGACACCTACTCGGCACATACACATACCTATTCATTACATCATCATCACATATGTATTTGCATTACTGCCGCTAAGCCTTTGCTTCCCTCCTGTAGGTGACAGCGCATACGTCTTGCGGGAATATATCATCACCCCCTACCTCAACCCAACAACACCACAGGAGCAACGCTACAACGCAGCACACATTAGCACCAGAAATGTGGTTGAGAGAACATTTGGGATCCTGAAAAGTCGCTTCAGGATCTTACATAATGTGGATGGTGCATTGCAATATAACAACAAGTCCTGCTGCAGGATTGTAGCAGTATGTGCCATGCTGCACACCATTACAACCAGAAGGGGGACATCCATTGAGATGGACGGAAATGAAAATGATCGGAATGACCAACCACCTGGACAACAACGACAGTCACACGTGCCAAACACAGCTGAAGGTCTGAGGAGGCGGACATACATCACACAACATTACTTTAGATCCAGGTAAGAATGAGCCATCACAAAATATTGTTGAGTGCAAATGTTTAATTCACATGAGCACTTGTCAAAGTAAATATTCATATTTAGGACACATGATGGTGATTGAATCCTTTGTGAAAAGATATATATCCGTTAACAGCACAGGAATGCAATTACAATATTTCAGTGGCCAATGGTGGTTACACCACCATGGACAAATAGGCGGGACTGCATGTCTGGCGCCTCTTGCCACGTACCCCCAGCATCCTGTCGCATGGCTCCTCAACATCACCACGATGTGTGCCTGTGGCTGATGAGCTGCGTGAACTGCGCCTCCTACTACTGGTCTCTGGCACAGACACGCTACACACTGCCCTCCTCCCCTCCCAAGTTGCTAACACTGAATGTCCCAGACTGTAGATGTTCCACAGAAGTGGTCACCAGGCCTAAGGCCTTCGCTACATCACCGCAGTAATGCCCTAGGTCTATCTGCAATGGCACGGAGCAGCGTGATAAGACAGCAGTGCTGTTGCGGAGCTTGGTGATGGCCCTAGTAGATGCAGAAGAACGAAGCAAGCTCTGCCAATGCCTCCTGCACTCACTGTGTTGTCCTGCTATGATGGCACGGGTGAGCTCCTGTAGGGTCTTGTTGATTTCTTGATTCCCCTCTGCTACTACTGTGGTTAGTTGACGCACAGTGTCTGTCATTGGGCTCATGAGATATTGAGGTTCATTGTGCTCATATTTCTCCCTTGCAGGCGCTGAACACGCAGCATCTGGGACTCTACCCCTCCATTGGCATTTGGAGCCTGTTTGGATCCTGCCGCAATCCTGCCCATGGACCTGAGCCGCTCTCTAACTTGGACACGTGCTGGTGTTGGAGCTGGTGGAGTCACACTTGTCTGGATAGGTACTCTTGTGGGTTCTGGGCTCGGCTCTCTTTCAATCACGTGCAGGGCGAGGACATGTGCCCTGCGTCTTGTTGGTGGTGCTGCTGGTGGTGTTGTCGGTGACGGTGGTGGTGTTGTCAGTGGTGGTGGTGGTGTCGGTGTTGGTGGTGGCAGTGGTGGTGTGGATTGACGGTCCGGCGGAGTCTCTCCATCAGTCTCTGCCGGTGTCTCTGCAATTATGAGGCGCTTGCTGTCATCTGAGTCCACCAGAGATGCATCTGTGTGTGAAACAGTGAATTGGTATATTATTTTGGTAATCTATCTGTTCATCATTTAGCCTACTTTTCACATAATAAATAACAAATTTGATACACTGTTGGACCTGTACTGCTGAGCTCATTTCTTGCTCATTGGTGATCATATATGCACACTTGGCTAACATGACTACAACTCCCATGATGCAATTCGTGTGTGAGGGTATATGTGTAATGTACTTCTTCCTGCACACTGTGATTAGCCTGGGGGTATGTGCATGGGTATACAATATGCAGCGTATGAGCGCAGGCATGCATCTCACCTTGTTGTGTGGTTGCTGCGCAGGAAGTGTCCATTTGGGTGACTCCCACGACAGCCTCTGGCTCAATAGTCCCCTCAACGAGGTCCTCCAGGGCTGTGTTGGCGGGTACTCTGGATGGCCCCCTCCTGTTCCAGCCACTTCCTTCACCCTTTCTGCAATGCGCTCCTACGCACGTTTCCTGAGGTCATACCACCTCTTCTTCAGGTCGTCAGTGCTGCGGTACGTGACTCCCACAGCATTTATCCTCTCCTTTATGCACAGCCATATATATTGCGCTTCTCTGCTTCTGGCACCTTGAGGGATAACTTTCCAAACAGTTTATCATGCTTGCTGCTCACCCCCTCTATCAAGTATTCCAGTTCCCTATCAGAGAACTTTCTCTTCCTCTTGCTGGGCGTGGCAGATGTATTTGCAGCATTGTTGTCCATCCTGGATAGGTGTTGTGTGGCTGTGTTGTGAGGGTGAAGTCTCTCAGGTCATCTTCTGTGCTCTGCCTCCTCCTCTGAGCTCCTCAGGGCACTGAATGAAGCATGGGCTGGATGACTTCCTGGTTGTGATGTCATCAGCCTGCTTCCGGAGCGACTAGTTTTTTGCGAATTCACTATTACTGATTTCGCTATTACCGAAATAGCTAATACCGAATTTGGTAATAGCTCATTTTTAATTTAAGGAATTGCTATCGTGTATTTGGAATGTTTTGTGCCATTTTTACCGAATCGCTAGAATTTACTGAATCTGTACATGCATCCCGAAAAACGAATCCTTATTATCGATAACTTATTTATCGCTAATAAGGACTCGCTTTATTGATTTTTGATGCATGTGCGCCTTAATCTCCCTGTGCGTACCAAAAAGGTGTGTAATGTAACTGGTGCTTATTTAAAGCACTGTAATATCTTCAGGTTGAGTTCACGCTACAGAACACTAAAAATAAAAAATGTATTCTGATTTGTTTTACTTTTTGGTGGACAGACATCGGGAGTAACTAGGTTGCTTCCTGCCTGCATCACTTCATCCCTCTAATTACAGTCCGTAAATGCTCTCCAGCTTCATCCGCTCACTTTATTCAGTGCAGACCGGTTCTTCACAGTGCTTGTTAAGTTTGATTATGTGTTTTGCTGTTGATGGCTGAGGGGGGAGTGCAAACATGTGTTAGTGGGTGGATGAATGGATATATGAGCGCATGGATGAGTGTCAGAATGAATGCATGATGGATTTCCAATGCCTAAGCTTAGAAGTGATTGAAGAGGCACTTTAAATTACAAGCAAAGCCTATTAGCATTACCAATGCTTGTTTCCAATTAGGTTTTGAAGGTTAATTTGTGTTTGACATGGGTGAGGGGGGAGGGAGGTGTCAGAAGTGAAGTAATTCTCTTTTTAGAAGATGGACAGGTTTCGACCTGTGTGTGCTAATTCCGAGAAACAACTACTAGTATTTAGATCCGTGAGCAGAAAGGTATTAGTTTTATGGAGTCCATAAAACTCCTAGAAAAGAAACCAGGGCACGGATAGCCATTATTCCATTCAAATAGTACATGAGACAGTGGAGTGTACGAAACTGTGAAGGACAATGCCAAGAAGGAGAAGGAAATAGGAAAGGGGAGAAAGGGAAGTGAGCAGGAAGTGCAGGATAAAGCTGGAAAAAGGTGAGATGACTACTATGCAGCAGACATTGAAGGTGATGTGACCTTTAAGAAGGGGCCAGTGGAGGTATTCAAAGATAATGATTGCATCTTGAAGTGTTGAAATAGAAACAACAGGAAGTGACCTGCTTACTGTCATAAACATTTTTTTTCGTGTGTTTAAAGTAAAACATGCTTAAGCTCATAATATAAATCTAACGAGAGTAGAGTGTAATCGTTAACCTATAGGGTAAAACTACATTCTAACAGTATTTTTCAACATACTTTAATACGCAAGGAGCATTTGAATTACTTGTTGCCAAACTGAATTCGCTGCAAAATGTAGAGGACACATTTTTAATACAGAACTCCAAACGAATCAGTATTTTTTTCTTCAGCATTGGGGCTGTCATTCTTCTAATATTATTTTAGAACCATTATCCTACTGCAGGAAATGCTTTGGAAACTCTTGGAAATAATTCCATTAGTATGAACCCGAGACAACTCACTTAGCCTGTGTTTACTTTAGGGCCTGTTTACTTGCTTTGATAACTGTAAAAACACATATCGGCTGTACACTGTTAACAATTTTTTTTTTACTGTTGTTCACATGGCTAGAACATGTTTAGGGCTAAGATGATTAACTCAACAGTCTACATTAAAACATAAAAGAACCTGAATCAGTGTACGTATGTATGTATGAAAGTGTAATTTGTGTAGAGTGAGCCTGTGGTGTAAAACGATTTAACGTATGCAAAATGCAGATTAAAAAGTCCAAGGAACTCGGGAAATTAATTTATGTCATTATTACAGAGAGTGTTCTGGTTTGACTTGACAACCTGGCTTTCTGCAAGACATTTTGTTACCAATTCTTCATAATGTACAAAGGGTTACCCTAGCTCCAACCAGCGGAGACAAAGTGTATACAGTATTTATGCAGCACACAAACAGTAATAAAGAAAAAATACACCACAAGAAAAATCCCAAACCATTTTAGAAACAAACAGTACATTTTAATAAATAAAATGACAGCGGGACAACCACAATCCAATAATAAGAACTAGAGATATTCAGTTCCAAAGTTTGAAGTAGATATACTGCCTTAAAGCCCAAAACGCCACTTGCGGACACCTGGCCATGCTAGATAGGCAAAAAGTCAAAGGTTCAGGCTGACAGCTATGGAACATGAGATAGATACAGGGATCAGGCTAGTCCCACTGAAAAGTTACTTTCTCAAAGTCCAGCTTGAAGAGATCTGCTCACCGTAGAGGAGACCACGAGGAGCAAGGAGAGTGTCAAAGACGGTCGTTGCTGTAGTGTGAAGAGCAGGCCTGTCTCCAAGGATGATCATCTCTGTAGAGCAAAGATCCGGTTGGGCGTCACAGATGGTCGTTGCTGGAGCTTTGCGTTGGTGATCACCGTGGTCTGTTGTTGCTTGAGGGCGCAGTGCAGATCTTGTGTTGGCGGTCATCGCCGGCGGTCTCTGTAGCCAGAAGAGTTGGGTTAACAGGAGCTTCACATTGGCGGTCATCAAGGGTTGCAGCAAGGCAGTTCTCTGGGGAAAGAGGCAGGCCACAAGTACTAGGGCAGTTCTCTGGTAGCACAAGGCAGTCCACTAGGGAAAAAACAATCCTTCTTCTGTAATGTCCATGGGTCTAGGATTGTAGTGAAATTGTGTTCTGAGGGTCAAGTGTTTATTCCTGTTGTCAACCTCTGAAGTGGGGGTATATATTGTGCTACCCCCACATCTGGCTCTGGAAAGTTCTTACCTTCCCCTGATAAGTCTCCAAGCAGGCTGAGGTGATAAAAGACTGGTGTCAGGTTTCTTTGTGTTTGCTGGAGTGATGCTCTTTGAAATACGAGTGGGACAGGGAACAATTAGGTTTGCCTATTCTGACCTCACCTAGTCCCTTTATGTCTCACTGTCTGGGAAGAATACACGAAGCCCAACAGCATCACCATTCTCAGTCATATGACCCAGGACACTGGCAGAAGGCACTCATGATTAGGGCAGGAAAATGCCAACTTTCTAACAGTTGTGTCTTTTGCTTTCTTGTCCTGAGTGCGTCAGTTATGCCCAGATGTGGGTCCCGGCTCACTGTGCCACTAGATTCAAGCTAGCCTGACTGATGAGGGGTGAAACTCCAAAACCAGCCCTAGGATGTTTGTTTCTGGTCCAGGGAGGACCTGGTTTGGCAGCTCGGGCTGGACTGTTACCATTAGGCACAGGGTTGAGAGTGATTTGCATACGACTGGGTCTAAACTGGCGGTGGCATGGTGAGCAAAAGAACGATGGATTTAACCCAGATCTCTTGACGGGGGGTGAACGTTTTGATTTCTTCTGCATTCCATCCATCATTTGTGTGTCTTTAACCGCATGCGCGCTAGCGGTTTTCCCGCTGAGCGCTGCGATTTCAAAAATCCCACGTTACGTGACAAGGTCAACTCGTCACACGCACAGCGCAGGTAACGCCCATGACGAGCTGACCTTGTCACACGCATCAAAGGGGTTAACTTTCTAACAGTGGCACTTTCAGAATTGAGAATTATGATCTGCCTTTTCCATCTAAAGGGATTCCAAATTACAATTCGAGTGTAAATGCCATAGTTCTGTCTTTATGCTCCCAATAACAAATTATCACTTATTAAATGTAATAAGGTAAACCCATGTTAGTCAATAGGAGAGATATGTGTGGTATACTGTGCATATAACTCTAAGCCATTAAAAGGTTCTTGTGTAGAATGTTTAGTGTTTGCCATTGCATCTGTAGAACACTGGTTGTCCAAGTTCCATGACTAGAATGTGATGATTCAAGACAGGACGGTTGGATGAACTGCATCTGGTTTAGCTGGCTGAGGTGTGAAGACTATTTTAATAAAGGATACATAAAGTTACCATTTGCTGTTGGAGTAATCTTTTCAATATGCCTTACAGTAGTAAAAAACAACTTTAGGAGTAGGTACAACTTAACAACATGTGTCCTACTTTTAAATACAATACACTCTGCCCTATAAGCCTTTAGGGCCTACGTTAGGGGTGACATACACATATTAAACAAGCATTGGCATAGCCAATAGGTCTCGCCTTTGGGACCTTAAACGTTTTTAGCCATGCAACAGTTGCTATTGTTGCACCAGGGATATTGTGCTGCATAAGTAAATACTTATAAGGTCCCAGAAGCGAGACCTATTGGCTATGCCAATGCTTGTTTGTCTGGTTCACAGGCCATGTCTACTTTGAAACTAGTTTTCAAGAATGCAGACTAAGGCATGTGTTGGGTCAATTTGGGAATACAACAGTAAACACCAACATCAAGCACATGCAAGCAAGCGCTTTAAAAATAAATAGACTCAATACTAACGCTGGGGTTCCTCGAAGTAGAACGCCACTTGCCAGAAAAACTGCGTCAGCACCTCATCAGTCAGGGACTCTCCTTTAACCCACTAGCTTTAAGCCCTCCTGAACAACAGCCACTCTGTTGTCCAACATGGCCAAAGATATTGGCAAAGCCAATAGCTCGAGCATAGGTGAGACCTACTGGCTTTGCCAATGCTGGATTTGCTACTGGAGATCTCAAAGCGCCTCTCTATCCAGTTATACACTACTATCCAAGTAGTTAGACAAGAGCTTGGTCAGTGCAATTCTATCCAGTCATGCACAACTTTGTCAGAAATGAGACCGCCAAAGTTGCTTCAGCAAGCACATTATTCATGGCCTTGGTCACTAACTGGTCACCAACTATCAATAAACATCGGCCAATCACCCACAGTGCATATCTGCACTGACCATCTGCATGGTCTACTCCCGGGACAGCCATAGCACTCTCAGTAGGCACCTCTAACATGACCTTTATAAAAGTGCAGAATAATCTACTACCGTCCTCACAGCGCTTCCGTTTTTATATTCATCATTTACGGTCACCCCAGGGTCGAAATATCTGTACAAATGCTTCAAAGAAGCTCTAGCTGGACCTGCAGCATTCGCGTTTCCCATATCGGAGAAATCTGCAAGACTTCTACTCAGTAAAATAATAAATTCCAGGGTCCTGACCAGGAGGCCACTGCAGCTTGCACCACCCATTGCTCAGTCATTTGTGCTAGCCAAAGCTAAAGGAATGGCTGTGGAGGCAGGTATTGGTAATTTTTAATGTATATTGTATTCATAAATAAACGGCATTCTGCTCATCTCTAAATTAGAAGAGCACCGCCACCATGCGGCAGACTGTCATAAGTGCAGTGTTGACAATTAGGTGTAGAGCACCAGAAACCACCGGGTTAAATTAAGCACTTCTCCTACTGCAACTCTGCCATACCACAACAGCAGCGAGTAGTCCACAAGGCTGTCTAAATAAACCTCTATACGGACTTGTACGGTGCACTGCTCCACTGCTACGGAGATACCCAGAGAGCTCTCACAAT
Source organism: Lissotriton vulgaris (assembly GCF_964263255.1). Lineage (NCBI taxonomy): Eukaryota > Metazoa > Chordata > Amphibia > Caudata > Salamandridae > Lissotriton > Lissotriton vulgaris. The sequence continues at coordinate 515,925,084 of NC_141695.1, read as the reverse complement.
GTGTCTCCACTCTGATCCGCACCACCATTACTGCACTGAGACATGCACGAAGCCCTCAATTATTTTCCGTCATGATATGCAGCATGCAGAGACATTATAGTGCTGCGTGTCCTGAGCTCTTGCAATGCACCTCTGCCCTGGCTCGCCGTGCCCACCTGTATCTCCAAAAGCAGGTTCTTGTAGCACTAATAACACATCCATTTGGCTCACCGTGTTTCGGTGTGCATCTTTCTGGTAAGATATCTGTATAACAAGCGGACTCCCGAGTTAATTCCCTGGGTACAGCGCAAGATACAATACTCAAATTCCCTTATGCTCTGCCCTCCACATCATAGCACAGCAGTACAGCTGTATAGAATAGGCGTTTGACGCCTCATGTAGAACAGTGGTTCTTAACATATTGGTCCGGGAAGCCTACTAAGGGGGCAGCGACTGTTTTACACATTTAAATATTACAAAATAAAAATGAAAATAATAAAGTATAACAGTAAAGAAGCAAAATTAAAATTTTGAAAACTTCTATATTTGAGTGTGCATTAAACAAAATATTTGAATATTTTAGCATTTGGTGTAAAATTGTTTTTATATTTTTGTATATTGTATGGAGGGTCAAATCATAGAATTTGCTTAGGTTGTGAGTCCCCAGCTCCAATAATGACTCAGTGGGGGTGCTGGATTCCATTTATGATTCAGTGGATGTCCAGGTAGGCCAAAAGGCTAAAAAGCATTGGCATAGCCAATAGTTCTCGCTTTTGGGACCTTATAAGTATTTATTTACGCAGCACAATATCCTTGTTTCAACCAAATCAACTGTTGTGTGGTTAAACACTTATAAGGTCCCCAAAGCGAAACCTATTGGCTATGCCAATGCATTGTGTGGTTGTGAGTGATTGTTGTTGTGTGTGTGGTTGTGTGTGTGGTTGTGTGTGGTTGTGGGTGTGGGTGCAGTTGTGGGTGCGGGTTTGTGTGTAGATGTGTGTGGGTGTGCTTGGGTGTGGTTGTGTGTGTAGTTGTGTGATGGGGAGAGAGCTGGCGCGTAATAGTTAGAATGTAAGGAGGGAAGAGAACATAGATTTTAATAGACTAGAATAAAAACGTATATGTAATCCTAGGGGCTTTCTTATACTTCGCAGGAGTATACTTCGCAGGAGTATAAGAAAGACCCTAGGATTACATAGAGGCCACAGGCAATTAACTTTAAACTTCTTCATATAGATCTTAGACATAATTACTAAAATGAAATATGGATCTATTAATTTGCAGATGTTCTATGTATCGTGACGACTAGAACTAGCTGACGAAGCACATTTAGCACGCGGCTACAGCGATTTCACAAGCAACACTCTTGGTGAGTTCCTTGGACTGCAAACTTCTAGTGAAAGCATACGAACTGGTGGCCCCTCCGACATAGTGAAAATTTATCAGACCTGACACAAAGGTATTTCTGTGATCAAAGCTTTTTAAGTAAATAACTTAGGAGAAATAGTGGGGTTTATATAACATACCATCCCTCCCCCCTTTTTTTCCTTTTCCCTCTGTAGACAAAGTCAATCATTACCATATCCCGAATAAATGGGACTTCAGTAACTTTGAGCGTGGATCCAAAACTGGACACCTCTATTTGTCTCTAACAATTTAGACCTCAGTAGGAACAGCTGAGTGAGACATTCCTACATTGAGGTAAGATACCCTTAGACTATAGATTGGGCCATATTGAAAATCGCCTAAAATAGGTATTATAACCTCTGACCATTTGCAAGTATAAAAACTTCTGGTCTATTTAACCTGTCTCTCCCCACGAGATCTTTGCCACAACCACCAGTACAAACATATTGTCTGTTACATATCCAATGTATAAATATTAACCAGCATGTTTGAGAAATGTTACCCTTGCAAGCGTTTAATTTGTAGAAATGTCAATGCTATAATCTTTGGAGAACATAAATTTGTTTGTGACAGTCACATACATTAGATAATTGTTTAAAGACACTGTGTACAAGTTCCATTATGATGTAGTAACGTTGTGTTTCTTTATAGAAACTGTCCTGATGAAGGTTTTTTTAACCTAAACGCCGCGTCGACTTGTGTTCTCATGAACATTTTTAACGTTTTATGTAATACTGTATACATTTTCTGTATAACATGTTGCTCTCTACAATTGTATGAATTTTTTTAAATATATTGAGGAATTTGTAATAAACTTCTGTTTACTTTTTTAATTTTATTGTAGTGTCTTTTCCTGTCACATGAAAATAATTTTTATGATATTGTCACTGAATGATTGACACTCTTGCATGCTGTCGTCTAAATTTAATCATTGACAGTCATAGGATTGGTTGTGATTTAGATACTTGGTGGTTGTGTCCAGAAATCGAACTTGTGCAGTGGGTACTAAACCCCGGGGGATCTTTCCCACGGGCATCCTTGATTTTAGGGACATTGCAAATTTCTCTTTCATTCCCCTGGTCCCAGACCATATTTCAGGGGGCTTCCTATTTTTTCTTTGTCACATGTGCCATGAGGACACTTGGCTGCCATCAATACTACGTATGGAATAAAGCGCAATGTGGGTGTACACTACTTATCATAATTAGAAAATAACGTTGCTACAAGAAAAAAAAGAATTCCTGTTATCATTTTACTGAGCAAATTTTTTTCTCATAAGGATAAACTCTGATTTCTGCTTTTCCCTGTTACACTCTTGACTGTAGTTTGCCCCAAGTGCTTAAAATAAAGCACCTCTTCTCATAATAAATGGGTACGACCTGCTATGTAAGTCCTAGGATTTTTTCAATAAAACGTTTTCAGCCTTTTCCCCTGATATATGTACACAACACCCATAGAATCGTCATGAGTCCAGGCTTTTTTTCTTCTTATTGACTTGTTATAATATGCCTGGTCCTGTCGCTTGTACCTGCAGAGCACCGGCTTAAAAAGAGCTGTGTACATAAAAGCATACTCTGGGCCTTCGTGTGAAATACGAGACATCTGTTCACCATAAAGTGCGAGAACCATACAGCTTGGCTAACATGTCACCATGCCGCCTACTTCCTATGGCAACATGAAACCAATGAATGAGCCCACATCACACAGATGGGGGATGGAGGGCAGCCAGTATGTGTGAAATAAATGGATTCAGTTGTATACATGGATATGTAGGAGTGAAAATTGCCAGGACCACGTTTCTGGTAGGGTTCTACGTTCTTCTTTACAGTGCAAGTTTTTTTGTGTGTATTTGCGTTCTGTATTTCGATCTTAGCTCTGTGGTTTTGTCTGCCGTGCTGTTTGTCTGGATATTGCAGGGATTGTCACTGCACACTATCTCTGCAACATCACACCACGCACGTTACGCCTCGCCCTGTTATTACAACTCATCCTACACACACAAGTGCCCTCCCAGAAGGCACGTCTATGCCAGCTCGTTGACGCTGCTGGGCATGCACGCGCAGATATGCCCCTGTTTCGGTTTCGTTATTTGGCAACATTCCTTGCCAGGTGCAACTGGAAAGGCGCGTGCAGAAAATGCGGCATGCTGTGATGTATTGAGCATACTCGTGAAAAAGTTGACCCTAAATATACGCGCTGAGGCGGAGTTTACCAATCAGCAATGATTTCTGTGCATGATGAATATGAAATGTGGTAAATTCCTGCCAGTAGCCGAGGCAGACTGAAACTGCAAGTGCCTGTGTTTTGCCACGTGATCAGAAACGTCTCCACAAACACACACACACACACACACAACACTCTCTCACTCTCTCTGGCACTTGTAATAGGGAGCCACACATTTTGGGTCTCTCAAGGCACCCGTTTGGGAGTTCTCCTTGCCATGCAGGTGCATGGTCCTGGGAGCCTTTTGTTGCTGATTTCTAAGAGGAATATTTTATCCGGCACCATGATTGCACCATATTTTGCGAGTAGCCAGCAAGCATCGCATGTCTCCCACTGGCATCTCCCAGCACAAACCTGTGTCTAGCAAAGCGTGTCACCGCCACCTCCTGCGTCTGGGGTTTCTTTCAAGGCAAACCATGCTCTGAAACACCAGAATCCATGGGGAAGACTGCAATGCTTGTAAAAAGAGCTATATGTCCACCATGTACATTGCTGTGTTAAAGAAATCTATGCACAGTAAGTACGCGGCTCATCCTGAGACCTTTTTTCTGTGTGAATTAGGCAGTTTCTTCATTGTTTGCCTCCCGTTCGTGTCAACACTGTTAACAAGCAAAAACACACACTATTGTAGTACTATCAAATAGTATCTGTTAACTTAACAGATACTACAATAGTATGTGTTTTTTGCTTGTCATGCTGGGCGCGAGCAGTGGGTGTGTGTTTTAGAGGGGTGGGAGACAAGCCTATAGCTGAAGGTAAATCTCAGGCGCAAAATGAAAAAAACAAAACGCGAGTGTGACGCGTGTGGTGTGCACGCGCGTCACCCGAAGTGCCACCTTGTCGGCGATCAGCTTGCTATAACGTGCATGAGCGTGCGCGCATTCTTGTGTGCGTCCTAGCAAGCTGATCACCGCAAAGTAGCATTTCTCAGAGCCCCAAAATGTCTGGGCAGAGACCGGCGCATGCGCTGGATCAGGCGAGACCTAAAAATCGCTGATTTAGAAAAGAAACTGCACAAGCTAGGCCAGCTATTGACATGCAGCCAAACAGCTCAAGTAATGAAAAACCTCAAAGTTCTTCAACGCACGCATAGGTACAGACAGGGCTGTAAGTGGGCCGGGTCTCGCCGGTGTTGAGCACCAGCAGTTTTTTAAAGGGGGCCTCAAAATGGGTCTCTATCGGGCTCTGTTTTGTGTCCTGGCCCAGGCGTCTATTTTTTTCCGGACTTTAGTGACATCAGGCACATCCATGTGTGCGTGCTCACACTGCTCACTTCTCACTAGTGGAGAAGTTACGGCATGAGGTCATGCCAGGTGAGCCTTGTAGGTGCAGGGAAATCCTTTAAAGAGAGTCATCTTATCTCTGGATTTCCCTTCTCTTTTTGAAACTCGGAAGCAGCAACATTGTCGTGGTGTCACCATGGCTATTTTATCTGCTCATTTATCTTACGCAACTAACAACCATTGACAAAGCCTATAGTCCTGACTTCTTGTAGGTATAATGTTAGTTGTTGTATCATATATCTCGATGCAATGACAGAAACAGCAAAATACAAGTCGGGCGGCACACTATGCTAAGCAAAGACTTGTAGCTTACAGGTTTTTAAGCTATGCCCTTAATTACTTTGGCCACGCCTCTTTGAGAGACCCCCCCCACCCCCCCCCCCCCCAGTTTTTTCATCCCACTTAAAACTCTGGGTACAGAACACATTACTGGAGCCTGGATGCAACTCAGGCAGCTCTCAATTTACCAAACAGGAACAAAAGATAAACAGAAATGTAAACTAATAACTCTTTACTGATCATACGCAATTAAACCTCACTATATGATTGACTGATGAAAACACAAGAGCCATACAGCAAGGGCAACCAGATCAAGAAAGGCTGAGCGCACGATTTAATGATGCCAAGATCAGGACACACTGCCATTGTACCTGTATAGTCCAGTCTGTTAGCAAAATGAATACACGAAAACAGTCAGACACAACGGGAGAGATAAGAGTTTTACCAACAAGCACCGACAAAGCCAGCCGGTCTGGCATTAATGAACCAAAGCATGTTAACAGCAGCATTCACGAATGCTCTTTACCCGTGCTGAATGGACAAATACATATAATATACTGAAATGAAACGTGTCCTATTAATGCTTTGCCAACAATGGGGAAAAGTAGCAAATGGTGACTGCTATCTGCATATGCAAATCTGAGAAAAAGTGAATCTGGCAAACAGTGCGATGATTGAGTGGACTTATCCTAATAAAAAATAGTCCCTCATGCATTCCAAAGGAAGCGCCTCATGGAAGGCGGAATGATACACCAATTAGCCAAGAACATGAACAGAGTCGTGCTCCTGCAGGAGTCCAAAGCCCATTCCATGTAGATTTTAAAGAATTGGTAGCGTTTGCAGACGGCTACGCTGATAAAGTGGTTTCTGTGCAGCAGCGCATACTACTCAGCCCTGACGGCTCAGCAAAGTAGTGTAACCCGATCCGGGCGGCCCACTCCGCCTTTCATATTCAGTCGATGCAAAGAGTGCCTAGGAGTTGACTAACAGCACAGGTCAGGTTTCTGCCAAAAGCGCCAAAAGCGCCAAGACAGGGGTGGCTCTAGGCTCATGGCGGCCCTGGGCAGGGAGTGTAGGTAGGGGGCCCTGGAATAGGGGGTCTGGGCGGTGCGGAACACGCAGGCCAGTGAAGAGGGGGGGTCAGGGTGGTTTGGAAGTGGAAAAGAGCCGGAGGCTGCCAAATCCCTGCCAGGGGCCGCCACGCGAATATGTATCCATAGTCTGAGGATTATTATATTAAGGATATATATTGGCTTGGTGGCCCCTGGGGTTTGGTGGCCCTGTGCAGGTCCACAGCTTGCACATGCCTAAGGCCGCCCCTGGCCAAGATAACCATGGGGTGATGCGGGCACTATAGCCCATCATGCTACACAACGAAACATCCAATAGACCGAAAAAGGGAGCAACACCACCACACCCCAACCAATCTGGTACCCTGGAAACAGATGGCAAAAGTTGGGGCTCGGGGAGCTAAAGCTTCAACCTTCCATTGGGGCAAGTTGCAGCGCCAACCAAAGGAGGCATCAAAAGGCCGTAATGTAACCGCCTCAGGAACCTCACAGTACCTCTTCCGGAGACAGGGTGTCACTGCCTTCTCCCTGGTGACTGCTGAGAGGGGAGAAATTGGCTGTGATGTAATTATAGCCCGGCAACATTTCCGGTGGGGATCCGATCAGGCGGCTGAAGTTTTATGCGCCGTTTTAAATCAGCAAGCGACGCGTAACCGAAGAATCAACACTTTCTGAGCCACATGCAAATCTCTGAAGAAAACAGCACAAACCCCAAAACAACAGTGGAGGAAGTGTAGAGGTAATGATAGAATCACCCTCCTTACTGATCTATATAAACAACAGGATTCTATCAATGTGTATAGGTGAATAATTTTAAATCAAGTGATAATAGTCTAAATGTGAGACAAGGCCCTCTCTTGAGATGACAAAACGAGGGCACTATGTGCTTTTAAAATACCCCTCACACACTAAGAACCCCTTAGTGTCATGCTTCATCATGGGGGTCTTCCCGTGCCTCTACGGGGTGGGGCGTGCTGCGACCCATGAGCTACGTGGGAGCACTAATTGGTGTGACGATAGGCTATGTGTGGTGCAGTGTAAGTGATATCAGTGAAGTGTATGGACCTAAATATGTGAATGCAAAATTAAAAATTCCCTGGCTAGTAGAAAAAATACAATTTATTAACTTCTCTGGCTGGGAACGTTAAAAAGGGGTTTTGTTGGTAGAGCTAATTGCTTACTACCTGGTCAACATGTTTCGTAAGCAGTCCCCTACTGCTTACTCATCAGGACCTCTGATGCTCCCTACAGGAAAAATGTACTCAATTTTGAATTTCTAAAGAATATATGCCTAAAGTCCTATAACTAAGTAGCAAAAATCGGCTACCTAGTTAGGCTTATGGGCTTGAGTGGGCCCAAGGGTGAAGCGTAGAAAAATCTGACCTAATGCGGTCTCTGTAAAGAGAAAAGCTAGAAAAAGGGGGTGGGACACACAAGAAACATGTAAAACAATGCTACACGGGTCTAATCACATAGTTGTCAACGTCTGTTTTATGCGAAGATCACACTGTCATTGCGTGTCCTTTACAGATATAGGCGTTCATGATATGCTTAATGCGGGCAGAAAAGGGCATAGTACACTTTTCTTGGTAATTATCTTAATCGTATTGGCAAAATTTGTCATATGGTATATTTTAAACCACATAGTATGTGGACAGGCTCATCTCAAAGCGCACACGGAAATGTCTCAATGCACCCGATTCACACACCTAACGAAACAGTACGAAAAATGCTTTAACCGATAGTTGTAATGTGGTGGCTCAGGTTTTTTTTTAAAAGGGGATGGTATGGGGAAAATCGTTCTTTGTCTTTAAAAGGTTTGCTGGGAAAACAAGATCATATAAAAACGTGATTATCACGTGTAACTGAATAAAACATGTATACATACTGATAAGACACATCAAGCGTGCCTCATGAGCTGGCAAACAAAGGGTGTTCCACGCGGTATACTGAAAAGAAAAAAACGCATCCTTCAGTCATTCCACGGTACTCGTAAGTTTCTTTACCTTGGTAATGTACGCAACCAAAGTTTAAAGACTCGTGGTCAGAGTCTATTGCTTACGTTACCACTTCATAGAGCAATGCTTTAGTCCTACCCTTATGCCACTCCGAGGGATAAGGTGGCCGTATCTCTGCCGTCTTTTTAACTGAGTGAAAAACTGTGTTGTCATCCATAGCTCGTGTAAGCAGTATAGACTAGAGCACTCACCCAAGATAGCCGCCGTTATTGGCATTACAGTGTGGAAAAGACGTGTTTCTTAGAGTCTTTTTTCTCTTTTTGCGTAAAAAATCAACATGTGGAAATTAATTTGTTTACTTATTTTCTGTGATGCCAGTGTTTATTCAATTTCATAGTGGGGGAAACCATGGGAAGAACGAGTTACTCACTGCGTCCCAGTATGAAAAAAACTCATTGACATATCCAATAATGGGGGTGGTTCTTACACACTCTGTATAACCAACCAGTATTTATTCATTTTCATGGTGGGCGAAACCAATGTTATTCACTGCGCCTAAGTATCAGACAAGTCATTAATATATTCATAGCGCTGAAGGGCTATATCGTCTATGTGGCTAAAGACGAAGGCAAAGGTTAGTTCGTGGTACATTAATTTGGAGACACATTGTCAGTGTATTAGTGTTAATCGAATGCAAATACCTGTACATTCAGTTGGTTTTGGTCTGGTAGTCAGTGCTCAGGAGGTGATGATGCTTATGGAACGCTTCTCATGGCAAGTGTATTGTATGCAACTTCCAGGGTTGTGTAATAGCATGCATACACTATAATTGTCCCCATGGGATTTTGTCGTTCAGGCCAGTTTTATGCATACACTATAATTGTCCCCATGTCAGGCCAGTTTTATTCGAGTTAATGCGGAACACCCATCTCTGTTCCTTTTCTAAGTGGCAGGCCTCATTGTCCACTGATTCAATTATTGTCCAAGTAATGTCCTCAGGTTTATGACCGCTTTCCAAGAAGTGGGTGGTCAGCTTGGTACTGGCTTTTTTGCATTTTATCGTGCTCTTGTGTTCTCCTATTCTGGTCTTAATGGCCCTACTAGTCATGCCAACGTATTCCAAGTTACAAGGGCAGGTGATGAGGTATACCACATTGTGACTATTACAGTTTGTAAAGCATCTCTGCTCCCAGGTGGCCCCATTCTGAAAGGTCAGTCTTTTGATCCTTTTGGTTAAACTGCAGACTTTGCATTTACCACCATTGTACAAAATGTGGGTTTTTGTTGGAGTCATTTTTTGGAGTTTTAGGTCTCGTGTGGACCAATATGTCCCTTATACTTCGCCCTTTCTAAGGGAGAAGATAGGTTTTGGTATCTGCAGGCCTCCACTGTTGAGGATTTTCCAATTTGTATTCAAAATTTTGGTGACCTTGTTGGAACTGGTATTGTATGTGGTTACACAGATAGGTCTCTGTTCCTCCTCTTTTGGTACCTTCTCTTCCAGGAGACTCTCTCTGCAATTGTTTCTCGCCCTCTTATACGCCTGGTTAATGATTCTATCAGGATATTGGCGGGTTTCCAATTTTTTCTTAAGATCATTGGACTGAAGTTTGAAATTCTCAATTTCTGTGCAATTTCTCCGCAAGCGTAGAAATTGGCCATAGGATAGGTTGTCTTGCAGATGCTTAGGATGGAAGCTCTGGTACATCAGGAGGCAATTTTTTGAGGTGCTTTTGAAATGGGTGGTGGTCATCAGTTTACCATTCTTGGGAAAGATGTTCAGGTCAAGGAATAGGAGGTTACTGTTTGAGCTCATGCTGGTGAATTTTAGGAAATCATCCTGTAGGTTCAGCCAGGTTAGAAATTGTTGGGAGGTTCTTTCATCTCCATCCCAGATCATAAGGATGTCATCGATGTACCTCTTCCAGTTCCTTATGTTGTCTCTGACAGGATTTCTGGGATTCAGTATTCTGGTTACCTCTAGGTGGTGCACGTAGAGACCAGCTATACTGGGAGCAAACGTGCTCCCCATGCTGGTCCCATGTTTTTGTAAATATAGAGTTCCATTGTATTAAAAAAATTCTCCTTTAATGCCAAGGAGCAGCACTCCATAATCATGTTTCTCGGTGTTTGGTACTCCCAATCATCTTCAAATAGGACATCTTCAATGATGGCGAGAGTTTCATCGTGTGGGAGGCTGGTATATAGGCTCTCCAAGTCACAGCTGATTAGGAGCTGAGTGTTTGGATTAAAGGTTAGGTTCTCCAGTAGGTTCAGTACATCTTTGTTATCTCTGAGGTAAGTGGATGTCCGTTGAACCATCGGTCTTAGGAAAGCATCAGCGAACTTCGAGACTGGTTCCAGGACGGATCCAATCCCAGAAACAATGGGACGTCCCGGAGGGTTGTCCAGACGTTTATGTATCTTTGGTAGAGTATACATATATGGGGTCCTGGGATTCCTTTGGCATAGGAATTCACCTTCTTTCTTGGTGATCCAATTGTGGGCTAGTGCCTCCTCCACCATTGTGTTGATCTTAACCTTGATACTTTCAGTGGGGTCAGTGTGGAGAATTTTGTAGTTCCGATGGTCCTGTAGGAGTCGCATACACTCATTATCGTACTGTGTTTTAGTCTGTATCACCGTGGCCCCGCCTTTATCTGCTGGTTTTATTACCATTTCGCTACTACTACTCATTTCTTGTAGTGCTTTTCGCTCCTCATTCGAAACGTTCTGGAACACTCGTTTATTCAACGGATCAAGTTCCTCAAGATCTCTCATGACCGCTTTCTCAAATGTAAGGAGTTCAATTGGTAATGTGTTATCCATTGGAGTAAAATTGGATTTAGGTTTCAATCCAGTGTCTCTTTGTTCGGTAGTGTTTTCCTTGTTTTCGAAGAAAACCTGAAGTTTCAGGCGTCTCATAAATTCCTGCATTTCTTTACAGAGCAGGAACTTATCCATGTTAGCAGTGGGGACATATCCTAAGCCCTTCTCCAATACTCTTTTCTGGGCTTCAGACAATTCGATATCTGTAAGGTTAACCACTATGCTCATTTCTGGTTCTTTCATGCTCCTGTCATGCTCCTCGTGGCCACCCTTGGAGGATCCTCTTCTCCGGTGTTCCAGTGTACAATGGTTCCTCTCCGGTTTCTTCCTTTGTTCCGTCCTTGGCGTGTACCTAAAAAAGACGTTTGGTCGAAATAGCCATAATCTTGTTGTTGATAACCCCATGGTGGGTATAACCCCTGTGGATGTTGGAATGGCAGTGGGCCATACTGCTGTTGTGGGTACATCATTTGTGGTGGATAGTTGTTCAATCCTCTCGCACCACGGTGGTTGAGGCGTCGAAAGTTTTGTCTCATGCCTTGGTACCTGGGACTTCTGCCCCTGCTGGAGTTTGAGCTACAGGATCCCGCATCAGATGAATCATCATATGTGGCATTGTCGCGTGATGGTCTATAATCGTCTTTGAAGTAAGGGTACATTTTCTCTTTTGTCCACCGGCTTGTGTCTTTTTTTAGTTTGTCATATTTGCTTAGTTTCAATGATGTCTCAAAATCATTGAGTGTTTTATAGAGGTCTTCTTTTTCAGATTTGTAGGAGATTCATAACTTTTTAGCCGTACTTCAATAGCTTGTATCTCAACTTTGCTATTCTGCTGGCGGTCTTGATTATAAGTACAATCCAATCTCGTGTGCATCGCCAGGAGATCTGTGACCAGTCTATTTTGAAGGTTTTGTCGTCCAAAAAGATGAATGGTTCATTACGGACTATTAGACCCGATGGAGCTCTGTTCACTTTGAGATATTCGGACATGAGCAATCCATGAATAGCGGTCTTAATCTTGGTTCTCCTCAGTTCCTCTAATTCGTCCTAATCATTATTGCTGGAGGAGGGGCCAGCGGAATTCAAACCCTCAAAGGTCCCCAAATATGCCATGAGGTTGGAGATTTCCTCTTCGGTGAAGGTAAGTCCCAGGTCAGCCATTATTAAAAAAAAGTTTTTCCCTTTAGTCCCAATCGTTAGGCGTTTTCTCAGATGCAGATCCACGAGGTATGTTTGAGATTAAGTATTTAACTGACTTCCGCAGCTGTACGCTGCCAGTAACTCCAAAACAACAGTGGAGGAAGTGTAGAGGTAATGATAGAATCACCCTCCTTACTGATCGAGTGATTAGACACGTGTAGCATTGTTTTACATGTTTCTTGTTTGTCCCCCCCCTTTTTCTCCCTTTTCTCTTTACAGAGACCGCATTAAGTCAGATTTTTCTACGCTTCACCCTTGGGCCCACTCAAGCCCATAAGCCTAACTAGGTAGCCGATTTTTGATACTTAGTTATAGGACTTTAGGCATATATTCTTTAGAAATTCAAAATTGAGTACATTTTTCCTGTAGAGACCATCAGAGGTCCTGATGAGTAAGCAGTAGGGGACTGCTTACGAAGCATGTTTACCAGGTAGTAAGCAATTAGCTCTACCAACAAAACCCCTTTTTAACGTTCCCAGCCAGAGAAGTTAATAAATTGTATTTTTTCTACTAGCCAGGGAATTTTTTAATTTTGCATTCACATATTTAGGTCCCTACACTTCACTGATATCACTTACACTGCACCACACATAGCCTATCGTCACACCAACTAGTACTCCCACGTAGCTCGTAGGTCGCAGCACGCCCCGCCCCATAGAGGGACGGGAAGAACCCCATGATGAAGCATGACACTAAGGGGTTCTTAGTGTGTGAGGGGTATTTTAAAAGCACATAGTGCCCTCGTTTTGTCATCTCAAGAGAGGGCCTTGTCTCACATTTAGACTACTATCACTTGATTTAAAATTATTCACCTATACACATTGATAGAATCCTGTTGTTTATATTGAAAACAGCACAAAGCCACTTAAAACAAGCATTGGCCGTGATAAGTGGTGGGGGAGGGTGAGAAGCGGGAGTTGTGTGCTTGCGCGGCCAATGCTTGGAAAAACAAGCGCGCCTTGCACTACAAGTGGGAGGGGTGGGGGGAGTGCCAGAGCACACACAGCGTTTCCCTTGCGGGAATGAGCCAGGGGCACCAGGTGTTTGTAAGTTAATTACAAACATATGGTGTCAAGTCTGCTGCCGCAAGGGAATAGCCAGACGTGCACGTGTTGCCATTGAAGGCAATGGAACACGTGCACGTTTTTAGGGCAAAAGCTGCATCAATGGCTGACTGTCTTTCTCCAAGTAGTGCATGCGCGCTGCTAGGCAAGGCCTAAAAAGGAGGTTTTAGGCTTGGCAAAAAATTCATTTTGTCAGGTCGAAAAGGAAGTTTAAAACTACACTAAAGGTTGCAGTGGCAGACCTAAGGCATGTTCGAAAAGGTAACTTTAGTGGGTGGCACAATGAGTGCTGCAGACCCACTACTAGCATTTAATTTATAGGCCCTGGGTACATATCTTATTGTTTACTAGGGGCGTACAAGTAAATCGAATTTGGAAATTAGATGTAAGCCAATTTTTCCATGTTTTAGGGAGCAAGAACAGGTAATTTAGCACTGGTTAGCAGTGGTTAAGTTTGCATAGCCCTAAAGCCAAAGAAAATAAATCCAGAAAATAGGATGAGTAAAGGCAAAAGATTTTGGCGGAATACCATGCCAAGCATGTCAGATCTAAGATCCTCTTTCATAGGGTTGTTTGCTATTATATGTATTATTCTGCCTTCCAAAAAGTAATTCCGTTAAAATGCATGAAGAACTATTTTACTTCTGAAAAGTCCACTCAATTTTTGCACTATTAGTCACTTTGAGTTGTTTCCTTTTCTATGTGGATTGTAGACAAGAAACTATTTTATGTTATTCTTTTTCCCCAACATTGTCAAAGTGAATAGGCCTGAAAAACAGCATATGTGCATGTTAAGCATGTAAACAGCATTTGAGAAAAATACTAGTATTGTTTGTTTTGGCTCAATAAATCCAGACCTAATTGGCGCTGCCAATGCTTGTCTAAAAACACTGTCGGTGCAATGTCTTAAAGATCATCATTAAGGAAATACCAGGGTACTAGGCTCTAAAAAGTTGTTTTGCAAATTGTTAATTTTTTCCATGTTTAAAGTGACTCACCGGTGGCACAAAGGGCTTGAAAAAAGCCCCTAAATGCATGTGGAGAGAAAGTAATGATGATAAAAGAGGGTGGGTGAAATAGGAAGGTGGATTTTGAGGGAGGGAAGCAGAGAGACATTGTAAGGGACCAGTGAGTGAGTGCTGATGCACAGGTAGAGTAAAAGATATAGATACCTCAGTATGTCAGTGTGCCTGCAGCAAGCAAGTTGGGTAAGCGGCATATTGCAAATGTGAATCTTGCCAAGAATGGCCCAGCTTTTTATCCTTTGCATTCTGATATGAGTCTCTTTGAAATGGTAAGAGAGGCTGTTATTTAAATACCCGAAAACGAAACAGTGTTATGTGGCATCTAAAATACTGCATAAAACAGGGAAGAGTTCACAAGCATCTGCTATCGTCATAGGGGCGTGTACATATGGGATTGGAAAAATATAGATGTGTTAACTTACATAGAATACATGAATGCATTCCTGCTGATTAAAACAAGCATGGATGACATGCATGGAACAATAATTCCTGCAAGTCTTGTAAACTAATTACAGGCAAAGGAGTTGAGTGTACATAGCATAATGTGCATGTGGTTTTGTTGGACTCTGTTAGTCGCCTACCTGGTGGAAAGTCTGTGGACCACATCACACAGACTTTCAAGGTCGACTGTATAGCACTGCATTGCATACAAGTGTAATCATAGCCTTTAAGGTGCTTTGATGTCGATCTACAGCCTATTTCTTACAGGAACAGAAAGACCAGGAGAAAACTCAAGACTTATTTCAACTGGCCCGAGAACTTCCACCCATAGTGTCGATATCTGCCTTTTTACTCAAATACGAAACTGTGTTCATATACAACATGAGCTTTGCTAGGCGTCTCTTTGGTGTAGCATGAACTTTGTACTTATTATTAATTGGAGCCCCTTTTGAAGCTGTTCTCAAAAAAGTGGGTCCACGACCAGAGGAGCAGTTTTGGCAGTGCTTCATTTGAGACGGCGTTTGCCAATGGGGGACACCGGCACATAGTTTTGGGATGGCACTTAGTTTTCCTCATCAGACAATTACCTAGTGCAAGAGAGGGAAAACCGCACAAAGAAGAAAGACAAAGGAAGAGAAAGACAGGAAAATCGTCTCAAATGGAGAAAGCAGAAACATGTAGACTAAAGGGCGTGGAGTGTCTTGTAGTGGCATGACGTGCTTTTAGTACTGTGCAGCTTTAGTATTTATAATGCCAACATTTGATTTCATCCAAAAACAGGATGGGGGATAGAGGAAAAAGGAGAGGACTCGTCTTCCAAACTATTTGCAAATAACCAAACAGGAGTCACTCCTAGGAGAATCAATAGCAATAAAGATCAACCTCGTCGTGGTAAAGAAAAGGTTTTCTTTTTAAGTAACCCTAAACCACCAGGGTTACTCCTTGGTGGCATGCTTCATCACTGGGTTCATCCTTAACCTGGTACGAAAAGGGGCGTGCTGCGACCAATGGATATGTGGGAGCACTAATAGTATGTTCTTCCTATACACCTACGCTGGTTGTGATGATATTGGAGTGGGGATTTTTATATAAAGGAAAGGTTAAAAATATCTGACTATTGGGAAAATTATAAATTTATTCACTCGCCTAGTCAATATGGTTGGGGATAGCGAAAAACCCCTAGGGTATTTAACCCCTCGTTTCTCTGTTTGACTAGCTTCAAGCCCTACCCCAAGGATTTTCTTCAGGACCTCAGGGGGTTGCTCCCTATGACCACTCCTACAGTTATCAAACCTCTTAATAAGTGTCAAAATTACATATATAGTGAGCAATATATGAGGATGGTAGTATACAGCTCCTATTTTTTCTGTTCTTATCTGTTTTTAAATATCTCCACTGTGGTTGGGATAGAGAAAGGAGTTGTTAAAAATATGTACAGCCCGTGGGCGTTGTAATACTGTTATGCATTGTCCATCAGGCACTTCAACTAGTGGGTATAGTGATCTTTTTCTCAAAACACGTGAGCACTCTGTGACAAATATTCAAATGTAGCAAATGGGCAGACACACAATACAAAGTACAAACACACACATGTACTAGTTCCTTAGTAGAAATAGTAGTGAACATAAAACATTACATACTAGTGAACAATACATACATGTAAAAAGCCCTAGTCAGGCCTCATGAGTTCAAATCGGTGAAGGAGGGATGCCTGTAGTTATAAATGGTGTTCCTAAGGATAGTTAGATGCTGTGAAATGTACAAGGAAACCCTTTTCGTTAGCGGTGGAGGTGCAATTGAACCTTTAGTTCCGGGTTCTAAGAAAGTGTGGCAGGACTTATTTCCTAAAGTCTACTCCCCCGTTGGTGAATTACCCATTAGCCTGTGGTTCCTGGAGATGCTGGAGGGGCGTGACGAGTCCCGTAATGTACATGGAGGACATGCTGCCATTGGCATCCTCATGGTGGTTGTGGTGCTAGACTGCTAACCTGCTTTGGGAGGAAAAACTCACTTCCTGCCGAGGTGCGTCTACTGACTATGGGTTTGCGGCTCGGTTGCTCAAATTTATGTTTGTGCCAAAGGTAGTTATGCCCGCTGTGGGAGAAAAAAAGTAAAAGAGGGCAGTACAGTTAAAAGATTAGTAGTCATTCTTTTGGTCTCCACAACCACCACGAGGACGCCGACAGCAGCATGTCCTCTTCGTACATTACAGGACTCGTCACGCCCTTCCGGCATTTTAAGGAGCCACGGGCGAACGGGTAATTCCCCAACGAGGGGGTAGCCTTGAGGAAGTAAGTGTTACCACACTTTCTTAGAACCCGGAACTAAAGGTTCAATTGTACCACCACCGCTAACAATAAGGGTTTCCCTATATGTTTCAAAGCATGTAACTATTGTTACAACTGGGGGTCTCTAGTTGGCAGAGGTAGGTACCACTGTCCAAATAGGGACCCTTGCTTCTAGTCAGGGCAAGGAGGAAACCCTCTGAGATAACCCCTGCTCACCCTCTAGGTAGCCTGGCACGAGCAGTCAAGGCTAATCAGAAGGCAATGTGTAAAGTATTTGTACCAACACTCACAGTAACACAGTTAAAACACCACAAACTGACTCCACAACAGTTTCGAAAAATAAAGGTATTTAATCTAAACTACACAAGACCAAAACAACAAAAATCCAACATACACAGTTCAAGAATATGGTTTCAAAAGAGTTCTTAAGGTTGCGATAAAATAATCCACAGATGTGTGAAAAGTTCACAGTTGCGTTACGTTTAGCCAACTGTACCTTTAGTTGCGACAAAGTTCCAAAAGCAGAAGCTGGTGCGTGGAAAACAAGCGATGCGTTGCTCCTGAGACCCTGTGAAGGCGATGCGACAGCCCCGCTGCAGCAGCAGGCGTGTTGCGATGAATCCGGTCTGTATGGGGAGGAAGGCCACTTGTATGGATTCCGGTGCGTAGGTTCCGTAGGAATTTTGTTCTCGCAAAGGCACGATGCGACGATCTTTGGAGTTGCGACGCTCTCCAGGGCGACGATGCGCGGACCAGCGGTGATCTTCTCTCTTGCAGCTCCTCGATGCGATGGCTTCGGCTATGACTCTCGCAGTGACGTGATGCGGTCCGCAAGCAAGCGGTACGGTGTTCTCACCCAGCGATGAAAGGCTCTGTGACGACACTCGCAGCGATGTTAGTCTTCCCGCACCGGTCTGGTGCGTCCCGCAAATGAAGGATGCAACGGCTCTGGCAGCGGCAACAGGCGCTGCGACGATCTCGGCCTTCGTAGCGGCGGGAATTTTCTTGCACTGTCAGGGATGCGCTTCGCAGTGAGCGATGCGATAACTTTTCTGTTTCAAAGTCTCTCTAATCTTGGTTTCCAGCTTCCCAGCACAGGTACAACTTCCAGAGGCACCACACATTGGCCACGCATTCAAGGAAGGGCAGAACTCTCTCAGTAGAGCGCAGGGGAAGCTGGGGGTGAATTCCTTTTGCTCCTGGGACTTCAAAACAGGGAGCCATCTCTTCTCAGGCCGTTGGAGATTCCTTCAAGCAAGGGGACACAGCACAGCAAAGTCCTTCCCCTCTCCTTGGCAGCAAAGCAACAGCAGGGCAATCCAGCAGAGAAACAGCTGGGCAATCTTCCTTCTTCAGTTTCAGCTTTCTCCTTGGCAGAGGTTCCTTCTTGATTCCAGGATGATCTAATTTTCTGTTGTCAGGGGACCTGTACTTATACCCCTAAAAGTCTTTGTTCTCTTTGTGCAAGTGGTCCCTGAGCCCGGTCTGAACCAGTTCTGGGTGTTTCTTGAGCACTTTGTTTTCCTGGCTTCTCCTTTCCTTTCAGAGTGAGGGGCAGGGTCGTCAGCCGCCCAGCAGGAGGTGGAGCCAGCATTGTGGAAGGCAGGCACAGCGCTATTCAGGCCCAGGTGCTATCTCCTCCCACCACTCAAGTTGCAAATGCAGTCATTCAGCCTAGGGCTGACTCAGCCAGCCTCCTGGGGAATCCCCAGCCCCCTGTCACTCTCCAACCAGACAGTCAATACACAAACAGGCCTAGGCACACAGAAGGGTCAGACAAGAGTTCAGCAACTTTCTTAAAGTGCTGTTCTCAAACACAGGATTTAAAAACAACCTTTCCTAAAAGATGTGTTATTAAATTCTGAGTTCAGGGATACTAGACTCTTATGTCCTATCTTGTTCCTATGAGAAGAAATGCTGGTAGCCACTGTAGCCAGCATCCCCCATGTTAAGCTATGGAGCAAGATAGCCTTACAATAGTGAAAACGAAAATGGCTGCCATTCACTACCAGAGCATGTCACCTGCACCAGTACATGCTCTACCTTTCGCATACACTGCACCCTGCCCAGGAAGGTACCTTGGGCCTTCCATAGGGGTGACCAATGTGCGCAAAAAGGGAAGGGTTAGGCCTGGTCAGTGGGGACACTGACCAGGAGGACATGGCAGTTCACAGACTGCACACAGGCACTGCGGTGGCAAGCCTGAGACACCATTTTGGGGCTACTCATGTGGGTGGCACAATCAGTGCTGCAAGCCCACTAGTAGCATTTGTCATCACCAGCCCTGGCACACTCAGTGCACTTTACTAGGGACTTCATGGTGATAAAAATATGCCAATCATGTAGATTCAATCACAATAACAATTTACACAGAGAACATATGTACTTTAGCACTGAACAGCAGTGGTAAAGTGCGCAGAGTCCTATTGCCAACAGCCACGGGTCAGGAAAAATAAGGGAGGAAAAAGCAAAAAGTTTGGGGATGACCCTGCAAGAACGGCCAGTTCCAACAACTATCCTTTGGGAATACCTTTTTTTAACCCACAGAATATAACTACAGACATTCCTCCTTCCCCGTTTGGACTCATGAGGCCTGACTAGGCATTTCTACATGTATGCATTGTTCACTAGTATGTAATGTTTTATGTACAGTACTGTAGTTTGTGCTAAGTAACTAGTACGTGTGGGTCTTTGTATTGGGTGTCTACCCATTTGCTACATTTGAATATTTGCCACAAAGAGCTCATGTGTTTTGAGAAATAGATCACTATACCCATGGGCCGTGCATATTTTTAACAACTCTTTTTTCTTTCCCAACCTCTGTAGAGATATTTAAAAAAGATAATAACAGACCAAATAGGTGCCGTATACTTTCATCCTCATATATTCCTCACTATATATGTAATTTTGGCACTGATTAAGAGATTTGATAACTGTAGAAGTGGTCACAGGGAGCAGCCCCCTGAGGTCCTGAGGAAAAGCATTGGGGTAGGGCTTGACACTAGTCGACCAGAGAAACGACGGGTCAAATACCCTAGGAGTTTCTCACCATCCCCTCATTTATAACCATATTGACCGGGGAGTGAATAAATTAATCCTTTTCCCACTAGTCAGATATTTTTAACCTTTCCTTTATATAAGAAACCCCACTCCAATATCATTACAACCAGCATAGGTGTATAGAAAGAACATACTATTAGTACTCCCACGTATCCGTTGGTCACAGTACGCCCCTTTCCATAGTAGGTTAAGGATGAACCCTATGATGAAGCATGCCACCAAGGGGTAACCCTGGTGGTTGAGGTTTACTTAAAACAAAAACCTTTTCTTTCCCACAACAAGGTTGTTTTTTATTGATATTCTTCTAGGAGTGACTCCTGTTCGGTTATCTGAAACATTTTATTGCACCAATCGCAGCAGAAAGTTTCAAAATCTCAACTTTTGGAGTTAAGCAAGAACAGTACTCTGTGACACCAGCCAAGGGTTACAAGACGTCAGAAAAAGGACTTGCAGGTCATGACTCACTCTAGTGAAGCCACGAGCAGGGCTCAGGGCAGATCCAGTTGTAACTGGTGAGTTGGGCATGAATATGGCCTACGTGCAGCTTTTGTGTCCCAGTAACTTAACAGGAGAACAGCCACCTGACCCTTGGAATCCACATTTTAGTCCTGGGAGGTGGTGGGAGCAGGTCCAGCTCTTAAGGTTTTCTCACAGATCTCAACAACAGGTACAGTCCTTCTTCTGTCTTCCATAGGCCAGCAGTGTTCTGAAGAGGGTGCCCAGGGGTGGCACATTTATTTCTGGCACTGGCCTATTGGTGGGGGTGACTCCTTGTAGTGTAGTTCCTATATTCCCAATAGGCTCTGCGCATTGGCATAACATAAACGGTAGTTTAGACGTGGGACTGAGGTCGACTAGGTCTCTACTGAATATTTTAGACTTAATTAGGTATGCCAGCTAGCTCAGAGGTCACTAAAAACTTTCTGGAATGAACAGGAAGGAGTTAACTTTCCTGATTAGACAAGAAGGGATTAGTTTCTGACAACCGCATAAACATGACAACTTTGCTCCCTCCAGAATAAGGAGTATATCTCCGGAGTTGTGTGAAAACAATAGATAGCTATTTAACTCAGTCAATCATGCATGCTTAGTTTCACCAGAGTGCAGAGAAATAGAGAGACAGGCGTTTTCAATAAAAGATGTTATTTATTGAGCAGTCGTCTTTCTCATGCAAGAGAAGTGAATTGCCATAATAGCAAAACTTATCATAAAGTAAAGTTCGTACAGTAAAAGGAGTATTATGAAATAATACTGTAAAAGCATTTATATGGTTTCTGAGCCATATGACACTTAAAACGTATAAAATATATACAATTACATACAATGATAAAAGTTGACTAAACGTACTCAACTGGTGCTTCTAAAATACACCTACCCAGGTGTACCTAACCTAAGCCTAGTACGTGGGAAGGAGTAAGTAAGCTGCAGTTTAAGTTAAGTTAGTTTTGCCAAGAATCTGAATCAAGAATTCTCTAAGGATCTAATCAGCTCCGTACCTTGGTTTTAGAATGAAGGAGGTCTTGTATCTCGTTCTCAGGACTCGATCTCCCAGCAACCCGCGAGGGTGACTGAAAACACTGGAGCTGGATTTCTCGGCAGGAGAAAAGACAGCGTCTCTGTAAGTGCGTCAGGGAGGGTCGGCTTCCTTCGGCACTCGCATCAGCTGGGCTTTAGGGTAAGTAGATAGCCGCTCTGCTCCAAACCACCGTGTGTTGCTTAAGGCAAATGCTGGTATATTTATACCTGGAAGGTGCCGTGTTTGACGTAAGGTTGGACATAAGACGTCACTAAGAACTGTCACTAAGAACTGGCAGTTCTTTCAGGACTTTCAGGAGTTATAGGACAAATCAAAACAAAAGCAGGGGGAATTCCCGGGCTGCTGGAGGTTTGGTTTGTTTAAAGTACGCGTTGTATTTTTTTAGAGTCTAGGGAAGTAGCCTTGCCGTATTTGGACTGCATTGGCTATGACTAAATATGGATATGATTCTTATGCCTTTATAAGGATATGATTTGTAATAACCACGTAAGGGCATAAATCGGGAATATTTAATTAGGGTCCTAGATACGTTCATAACACCCACTCCGCGTATAATGTCCATCATTACTAAATACTAAGCAATATATAAACATATAACTATGCATGTGTTTTCCAGCCTACCCCAAAATACATCGAATGCATTTGAAATGGTATAGAGGCACGAAAATGAGTATTATACTGTACGCTTTCAAGCAGTGGTATCATTCAGATAAAATTTTGTTCATTTAGAATGTTGACTGAATGAATCACGAAAATAACATTCATGAAATGGCTCTTAATACAGAAGAAAAAAGGTCAAACCATTTCATCAAATATTTATACAAGATTGTACATGTACTAGAGGCTGATTCAAAATATTGTCTCTAGAGTCTCTAAAAATAGAAGTTCCGTTCTCTAAGAATAGTTCTACTTTAAGCTGAGTACCATGTGCCAAAGAAAGGTAAATATTGTGGAAATTGGGAAAAAATAATTTCGCTCTCATGGGAAAAAATAATTCCAAATGTTTTCAGCAGTGCTGTTTATCAAAACTGAAGGCCGAATTCAAAGTTCAGGGAACGCTGTGTGCTTGCTATTTCAATTATTATTCTCGTTGTTAGGAGAGACCATTACCTCAGATAGGCCAGCAAAAAACACGTCAACAACAGTAGGTGAAAGTTGGGCCAACTCTGAAAAAGTGGAAATAGTCGTGTTTAGATCAGCAATGGTCACGGAAGGTTGTACCTGTGTGGTGCCGCTTTCATCTCGTACTTCACCGCCACCTAATCGTGATGGTGAAGTCTCAACGAATGCCGTCATCAGAATATGTAGTCTCTGGGGACAACACGTTGCATGAGTCATTACCGGACAAAGCAAAGCATCGATATCCATTGGTACTGCTGATGGTAGTGTAAGACAGACGTCCAACACGCATTCTTCTCCGCATAGCAGACATCGAAGCACAGGTAAGATGCAATTTTGCCAGATTGGTCTGAACGAAAGAAACCAGGTAGTATTCAGATCTCTTAGCCGGGCCAATCCGAGGACCTTAGTGATACGGTCTCGGTATTGTATTGCTAGGATCGTTTCTTCCATCGTAGCTTGAGTTTTGTCTGTGACTTGGCTTGCCATATCGGAGCAGAAGGAACAAAAATAAAATTCCTGCTACGAGTCCCAAAATAAGAGGCAGGCCACCGAAAAAGGAATGCACAAAATTCGGGAAGATGCCCAGAACTGTTTCAAAGGGTGCTAACAGTCCCCCAAAAATTGTTTTAAATACATGTGCGATGCCACTGGTATCTGACATGTTTAAGATTTGGCTTAACATTTCTACGAAATGCACGGGGCAATTTGTCGATAATAGGGTATGTATCTCTGCCGCTGTCCTTGCAACTTGCAGGTCATACGTCTCTTTGGACGAGGTTAAAGGCACAGTTGTATTTAAAAGTATAGACTTCATTCTGCTTAAAGTATCAATTCGAATAGAAGAGATATTCACAGAAGGCCATATTGCTGCCTCCATGTCTGGATTGCTGTTTGGATACAATACTTGCATACAACAAATGACCCTCAAGTCAAGTCAAGTTTAAATTTGTATAGCGCACTACTCACTCAGAGGGTCTCAAGGCGCTTGAGGGAGGGGGGAACTTTACTTATCGAATATCCAAGTTTTTAGTTGTTTTCTGAAGGAGAGGTGGTTCTGTTTAAGGCGGAGGTGGGTGGGGAGAGAATTCCAGGTCTTGGCCGCTAAGTAGGAGAAGGATCTTTCTCCCATGGTGGATCTTTGGATGCGTGGAATTGCGGCGAGGGCTTGATTGGACGATCGTAGTTGGCGGGTGGGGGTGTCAAAGGACAGGCGCGTGTTGAGGTATTCGGGTCCTAGGTCGTAGAGGGCTTTGTGTGCGTGGGTGAGGAGACGGAACGTTATTCTCTTGTTGACTGGGAGCCAGTGGAGGTCTTTCAGGTGACCGGAAATGTGAGCTTGGCGGGGGATGTCTAGGATGAATCTGGCTGAGGCGTTTGGATGCGTTGGAGTTTTTTCTGTAGTTTGGCTGTGGTTCCGGCGTAAAGGGTGTTTCCGTAGTCCAGTCGGATTGTGACCAGTGCATGGGTGACCGTCTTTCTTGTTTCGGTGGGGATCCAACGGAAGATTTTTTTGAGCATACGTAGGATGTTGAAGCAAGATGATGAGACGGCGTTGACTTGTCTGGTCATCGAGAGGGAGGAGTCCAGGATGAAGCCCAGGTTACGTACGTGGTCCGTTGGTATGGGTGCGGATCCCACCATGAGTCATCCCAGGCGGAGGGGGATGATCCTAAGATGAGGACTTCCATTTTGTCCGAGTTCAGTTTTAAACGGCTGTTCTTCATCCACTCGGCTACTTCTTTCATCCTTTCTTGTAGGTTGGTTTTGGTGGTGTTTGGGTCTTTGGTGAGGGAGAGGATCAGCTGGGTGTCGTCTGCGTAGGAGATAATGTTGAGGTTGTGTTGGCGTGCGATGGATGCGAGGGGACTCATGTATACGTTGAAGAGGGTGGGACTGAGTGAAGTTCCTTGTGGTACGCCGCAGGTGACTTCGGTGGCCTCTGATCTAAAAGGGGGAGGCGGACTCTCTGGGTTCTTCCGGCGAGGAACGAGATGATACAGTCCAATGCTTTTCCTTGTATTCCGACATTGCTGAGGCGTTGTATAAGGGTGCTATGACAGACTGTGTCGAAGGCTGCGGAGAGGTCAAGTAGGATGAGGGCAGCTGTTTCTCCGTTGTCCAGTAGAGTTCGAATGTCGTCTGTTTCTGCAATGAGGGCGGTCTCGGTGCTGTGTTTGGCTCGGAAGCCGGACTGTGAAGGGTCGAGGGATTTGTTGGATTCGAGGAAGGTGGCGAGTTGACTGTTGACGGCTTTCTCAATTACTTTGGCAGGGAATGGGAGGAGCGAAATGGGGCGGTAGTTCTTAAGTTCAGTGGGGTCTGCGGTGGGTTTCTTCAAGAGGGCGCTGAGTTCGGCATGTTTCCAGCTTTCCGGGAAGGTAGCAGAGTTGAGGGAGCAGTTGATGACGTCTCGGAGATGGGGTGCGATAATGGAGTCTGCTTTGTTGAAAATGTGGTGGGGACATGGGTCGGTTGATGATCATGAGTGGATGGTGTTCATCAGGCGGATGGTGTCTTCAGTGGTGATTGGGTTCCAGGCGCAAAGGTTGTTGGAGGGGGGTTTTAGTTCGGAGGTGGGTGGGGTGGACTGGTCTCCAAAGCTGTTATGTACGTCAGCGATTTTGTTGTGGAAGAACGAGGCTAGAGAGTCGCAGAGGTCTTGGGAGGGAGTGATGTCGTTGGTGCCGGCGGTGGGGTTGGTGAACTCTTTGACGATGTTGAATAGTTCCTTGCTGTTGTGGGCGTTGTTGTCGAGTCGATCCTTGAATGCTGATTTCTTGGTGGATCGGATCAGTTGGTGGTGTCTGCGGGTGGCGTTCTTGAAGGTGGCCAGGTTGTCAGTGGTTGGGTTTTTTCGCCAGGCTTTCTCGAGGGTGCGACAGATCTTCTTGGATTTCTAAAGGTCATCATTAAACCAGGGGGCTTTTTTGCTGCCTTGCTTGATTTGATGGTTTTTCAAGGGTGCTAATTCGTCAGCGCTGTGGGTGATCCATTGTGCGAGGTTGGTGGCTGCTTGGTTTGGGTCCGATGATTTTGCAGGAGGGTTTTGGTGAAGCGATGTGAAGAGCTGGTTGGTGGTAATTTTGTTCCAGTTTCTCCGGGGAAATGGTTGTGGGTGGTTGTGGGTCGTAGTCTTTTTGTAGTTGAAGTGAACGCAGCTGTGGTCCGTCCAATGGAGAGCTGTGGTGTGATTAAAGGAGATGTGCTTGCTGGAGGTGAAGATTGGGTCGAGCGTGTGCCCGGGATAGTGGGTGGGCATGTCAACAAGTTGTTTGAATCCGAGATTGGTGAGGTTGTCCAGAAGGGTGGTGGTGTTGCTGTCGTTGTTCTTTTCCAGGTAGAAGTTGAGGTCTCCCAGTAGAATGTAGTCATCGGAGGGGATGGCGTTTGGGCTGATGAAGTCAGTGATGTCTTCGCTGAATTGTGTGCGGGGTCCGGGTGGTCTATAGATGAGGGTGCCTCTGAGTGTGGTTTTAGGGTCGGTGTGAATCTGGAAGTGAAGGTGTTCGGCGGTTGTGAGGTTGTCATCGGAACTGGTCGTGATGCGGATGGTGTTCTTATGGACGATGGCGATGCCTCCTCCTGTTTGGTTGATGCTGTCCTTTCGGATGATCTTGTAGCCGTCCGGGATGGCTATGGCGATGTCGGGCATTGATGAGGCGTTCATTCAGGTTTCTGTAAGAAAGGCGATGTCCGGTGATGTGGTGTCGAGTAGGTTCCAAAGTTCAATGGCGTGTCTGTGGACCGAGCGGGTGTTGAGCAGGATGCACTTCAGGTGGTTAGTGTCGGAGCTCTGTTTGGAGTCTATGGATTTGGTGTGGGTCCTGATGCAGTCGAACTTGCAGGAGTGGCAGGTGAAGGGTCCATGGGTGTGTCTTGGGGCGGCTTGGCAGCATTTTGGGAGTCGGCCGGGGTTAAGTGCTGAGAGGGTTGCGGCGTCGTACGTTATGCGGGTGGAGTGGATTTTGCGGGGCCAGGGGGTCTGGCGCTGGGCGCGGTCCAGGCACGGACGGGCGTAGACGGGCTTACCTTTGGCACACCTTCGGCGCGCATAGGGCGCGTCCGCTCCGCGTGAACGCTGCTCGCAAAAGCATCTGTCATAAGTGGATAGTAGAGGGGGGTGGAGCGAGGGAGGAGCAGCTGGGAGGCGGGAGCGGGGTGGAGAGACGGGCTAGGAGTCACAACAACAAAATGGCAGCACAAACAAAAAGCGAAACAGGACGAGATTGGGGCACAACCGGAATAACGCTATGATCTGGGCAGTGGTACCGGCACAATCAGGCACAAATAATTTTGCAGGCAATGCGAGCAGTGCAACAATTACTAATTAACAGCAGTGAGCAGTAAGCAGTATGGCGCTACGATACCAAGCACAAATAATGTTACAGGCAATGCGAGCAGTGCTCAATTAATAATTAGCAGCAATGAGCGGTGAGCAGTAAGCGCTACGATACCAGGCAGCAATGAGGACTATAGCGCTATGAAGTCAGGATGATCAGGGAGCGTGAGGAGCGACCGCTTCTGAGCAAGCCAGGACCTAGCGCTCACGAGATTCTTTTCCTGGCATCATGCCACAACAGCTGTGGCCACTTATTATAACGTAGCTACCGTTGGGAAGTTGTCTGAAAAAGGGCTCTGTCTGTGTAGCAGGGGTGCCGTGCAGATGACATGAAAGGTTGTTTGATGAACCTTCACAGGCTTTATGCAAGTTAATACCTTGACACAGAAGTGTACCGCTTAGTGATTTTTTACAATTGTTACCACTAAGAAATACCTCTTTTTTCCCCTCACTAAAACATCTATGTGTATAAGGCAATTTCCAGGTTGAATTGATGTATCCTTTACCCAACCTTTCATACAGGCCCGCTGGTATATACTTTTGGCAGTATTGAATCTGAAAAGTTGTTATCGGGATTGTAATGGTGTCATGTATTATCCATTCAATGACAGGTCTTTCTGACATTGTCAATGGTAATCTTTCTAGTTTTTCAATGCTCAGCACCGTATAGTCTGCTTCTTTTTGTGCCAACGAGATTTGTCAATCAGTATGGTTAAAGATAGAAAATAATGACGTTGTGTTGATTAGACGCCATGGCACGTAGCCTGAACGGAGGTTTTGTAACGTCCAGCCTAGCTGTACAATAGAACGTAATTGGGATTGGCCATGTTGTAACATTAGCATATCCTATTCTATTATATCAATAGCAGATGATACAATGCTGTCCAGTGAATAAATTCTGGAGGACAGAGTCATTAATCCATTGTCCACTACAGAAAGTGATTTTTCCAAATTAATACGATCAATTTCCCGTATTTTTTCTGCAGTTTCAATTTGTGATAATTTCCAAGCTTCATTGTAAGCTGCGTATATACCGGCGTATAGGAAACGTTTTTGACACTGTTTGCGAGGTCCCAGTAAGAAATCTCGCAAGTCAGCACCTTCTTTAAGTAAAGTTAAGTGTTGCTTAATTTCGGGTAGTGTGGATTTCTGTAGCCAATCGAGGCATAGTTTTCCTACGCTGTATGTTGTAATTATCCCTGGATGTTGTCTTTGGGAATATCTTGGGTCTGGCCTGTTCTGTTTTAACCCCTGTATTTTGTTCAGGAATCTATCTTGACAGTTATTAGTGTCTGTGGGCCCGATCAACCATTTGTTCCAATCAGGAATTGTTCTGTTTTGTTTTAAAATATAGGACCTGTCTAACCCCTTATCTGTAGTGGTGTTTCTATCAGGCATAGGCTTTGGTATAGACGGGTTGTTTAAATCTTTTATCTTGGCTAGGCCAAAACAGGTTGTCTGTTGAATGGTGTCATTCAGGAACATTATTTGTTCTGGGATCATGCAGGCTCTAAATAATGATTCTAAACCTTGTACCTGCCACTCTTTTGTACCCTGGATGGTTTTTGTCTCAATGTTGTTTTTCCAAAATTCAAAACCAAATGTAGACATTTTTTCATAAAACTTTTCAGAATAAATCAGTTTAGTATTTGTCAACATGTTTTTCATTCCTGTCTTATTTAACATTTTGAAATAAAACGCCTCTGGATTAGTGATATTAAACCCTGAGAAGTATGGAAATTTCTCATGAAATGTTTTTGAACTGCCTTTTGGCGGAGTTGGACAATGTTCCCACTGATTATAACTGAAAATATTTCTAGGATTAGCAGATTTATGCAGATAATGATGCCCAAAGTGATTGAAGCAATACATTTCCTCATAATTCGATGAACCCTGTAAATAATCATGTTCTGTAAATTTTGCTGACATTTCTAAATCTGACATCATATTATTTATATTTTCAAAGTCCCAATCATCAGAGAAAGTACTAGGTGATACAATGTCACTTAAGGAGATTTCGAATTGGTGTGGATATTTTAAGAGCTCGACCGGGCCATAGATTTCATAGTCAGTTTTGTCCCATGCTATACCACCAGGTATAGGGATGGCTGTGATGTTCACTGATGATAGTTCTCGTTTTTCGATGTTTGAAGATCTGTGTGGTTTCAGGACCAAGTTGATGTTCTGACTTGCTGTGTCCATTGTACTATATTTTCCATCAATAAATCTACCTAAACTTAAAACCAAGATGAGCCACAGAAGAAGGAAAAGTACACCTAACACAATCCATAATTTAATCCATGGTGAAATCAGATATGTTTCTCTCAGTTGACGAAAGAGCTCTGTAATTTTTCCTTTGAAAGTTTTTGTTGCTCGCTTGTCTCCATGTTCATTTGGATCATCGGAAAAGTCATCAAAGTTGATAAAGTAGACAGATGCAGTTCTGTCAATTGTTGGAATTGCTTCCAGATTTCCATTGATCTTTGGATTTTCTTTTGTTACATTTGTATAGTCAGAGGCTACATCGTTGTAGACAGGTGTTTCTTGACGAACTGTTAAAATTTGGGTTTCAAGAGGCACAAGTTCCATGGCTTTGTTGCATAGTCTTTTTTATTCACTGCAGGTTTATCAAATGTGATTAGTCTCTCAGTTTGAACCTCTTGGATTGTAGCAAGATTTGGTCTTCTGCTATTTCTTGGGAGTCCACTGAGCCTACTACTTATTATTGGCCACATGGTTGAGGTTTCACCAGGTCGATTGATACAACTCGGTTCTCCTTTTTACCAGCAAGGGGCGGTAGTACTACTGATCTTGTTCCGCTGACAGCTAAGACAGGTACTGCTTTTCTGTAAGAAGGCCAAAATTCCTTCTTCACCGCGATCTTTTCTCTGACCAGATCCCCAATCTTTGGAATCCAGACAGGTCTTGCTGGGACAGGTGTTTTTTCTTCAGTGGTCGTTGGCTTTAGCTTTTCGTTACTTAGACTTTTTCTTGTTTCATTCAAGTCCTGTAAAACAGCCAAACGATCTTTGATATCAAAGGTTTTTTTGTTTCACCACTGAAGTGTGACAATCCAGATCCTGGATGATCATTCGAGTACAAAACAAAAGTTCGTACGGACTGATACCTCCTAGAGAATTTCTTGGCATGTTATTAAGACTACGTTGGACACTTATTAGATGTTTGACCCATCCGTCACCCGAACCTAATACCCTCGCTGTTATAGATTGCTTTATGTCACGGTTTTTTCTCTCCACTACCGCATTTCCCTCGGGATGGAATGGACTAGAATACCGCAATGCAAAGCCCATGCTGGCCATGGCCTCCTTGTAAGCCCGAGAGCTAAACGTAGGACCCTGGTCAGAATGTAGCATGCCAATTGCGTATGTGCCGATAAAGACTCGCAAATCTTTTATAACAGTTCTGGCGTCAGCCGAGCGCTGGGGCCACATCCAAATGAATCTCGTCTTAATAATTATGGGATCGCATTTTTCCTCCGGATGTCTGCGCATAGATAGCCTGATGCTGTCTAATAGAGTTGTCTGGGCAGGTGTCTGTTCCAGTTCATAACTCCGATCTCTGTTGCAGTCCTGACAATTCATTTCAAAGTTATAAATTTGCACGCTCATCCCCGGCCACCAGTATTTTGATTGTAATTCTAGGAGAGATTTCAGGATCTCTTGGTGCCTCAGACCCAATCCCATGTGTGCTTCTTCAATCAAGAAGACTCTCCGGTTCGTGTTTGGAATTACTCTATGCCCCACTCCAGGGATTTGAGCAAACGGAACGGAGTTCGCATCAATTATGTATGTATTGCCGAGTGGATAGTTTAGAGGTAACGCCGCATAATTGCCTTCCATTGCGGCTTTTACTGCAAGCAGCGTTTCGCCATCTATTTGTTTTTTCGTACGCTTTTTTGTAGCTACGGAAGCCGAGTGATCAGCTGCCGCGGTGGCTCTGTCAGCCAATGAATTCCCTGCAACGTGAACGCCATCACGTTGAAGACTCTGCGTATGTATCACGTGAGTCTTTTGTAGTTCTTTCTTCAAAAGAACTACTTGTTCCCATAGTTTTTTATGCTTTATTTTGGCACCTGTCTCATCTTTATAACCATTTTTTATCCAGGTCTGCATGGAATTATTGTAAGACCGGACACAGTAATGTGAATCGCAAGCTATTAGTGTGGGGAATTCGCGATCAGCATTTTCAAGCGCCATCTTTAGAGATCTTATTTCAGCTCGCTGAGCTGTACACTTTCTGAGTGATTCAGTTTTAGTGACCATCGGTCTGAATTTACCTAAGCGCCAACGGCCTTTAACAAACGCGCACGCAGCATTGTAAATTTGTTTTTCCACAACGTAGTGATGTGCAAATCTGTCAGTGTATATTACACAGGTGTGCTGTTTGAGAGGTAGAATTTTGATTGACAGAGGGCATTCATGTTCGTATTCCAGATCTTCTAGTTTTTTCATTTTCGGATCAAAAGCGTGTTTCACGTCTTCTGTAGCAAGAGAATTTTCCCATTGTATCCATTTTGGATCTAGAGCTATAGAATTTAGAATGCCTGGTCTTGTTACTGCCTCAAGGGCTGATACTGCTGTTAAAACAGATATCCTCTTCCCTTGGGCTAGGGCTCTTTCTTTTTCTACAGCAGTTTGAACTGCAGTTAGAATTTTTTCAGTAGAACTGAATTTCATTTCAACTTGTGTGTACAAGTGTGATTTGTAAGCTATTGGTATCGTTTCTCCCTCATTAGAGGTCAGGTATGTGAATCCGCATCTTCCTGGGATGACTCGGATTACAAGGTTGCGTTCGTTTGCGCGTGTTTACAGTTTTGTTTTAGTTACCATGTCTGTCTGTAATGATCTTAAAATTTCTGTGTGTTTCTGAGTACAAATTATTTGTTTGAAATCAGGTTGTATTAGTTCGTAGAGAGGTTTAACTTTCTCTGCATAATTTAGAATGTATGTTCTTCCGAAATTCAGGAAACCTAGAATTGATTGTAAGTTTTTCAGCGTTTTTGGAGCTTGGAGTACTGCACATTTTTCTAAGAAGTTGTCTGCTAGGCTTAAGCCTTCACTTGATAACTCATATCCTAAAAATAGGACTGTTAAATGAGCAATTTGTGATTTTTTAAAGTTGAATTTGTACCCTTCAGATGCGAACCCAAGTATGATGGTGTTCACTCTTTTCAAGTTAGTCTCCAGGTCATCATCTGTAAGATAGATGTCATCGACATAAGATAATGCCTCATCATCATATATTTGTAGTAACTCTGTTACCCTGGCTGAAAATAATCCTGGGCTGTTCTTGAATCCCTGTGGGAGACGACAAAATTGTTTTTGGGTCCCCATGCTTGAGAAAGCGGTCAAATATCTGCTTCAGGTGCTATGTTTTGACAGAAGAAACCATTTGAAATATCTAATGTCGTTTTATATTTCTTGCGCACAATGTTATTCATTAGTGCTGCACTGTGTGAGTTTTGTGCTGCAAATGTTTTACAGCAGGAGTTTAGGTGTCTGTAGTCCAAAACTAGACGATATGAATCGTCTGGCTTGGAGACAGGAAACAAAGGATTGTTAATTTGTGAGGTGCATGTTTCAATTACCCCTGATATTCAAGTTGATCTAATATTTCTCTTACTTGTTTTTTAGCTTCTTGCTTAACAGGATACTGCCTCTGTGCAGTAGGTTGATTTTTTAACTGGATTTTATGGTGAGGAGAATCCTCATCTCACCCTACATGATTTCTATATAATGCAGGGGCTTGGACCACTGCCCATTTTCTTGCAAATGTGTATTTTTTATGAATTGGAATGTGATTTGAGAAGGCAGGCATAATAATTTCTTCGCCATGTGGGTACTCCCTGACAAACTCTTGTGGCCAGTCCTTTTCTGCTAGAAGGATATCATAACCTTTAGATCGATTTTCCCAAAAGAGACCTTTTATTTTCCTAGTTTTATCTCCCTCTATACGTAATGTTATTTCATATAGTTTATGGGGCACGCTAACTCGGGTGTCTGCAGTTTCCACTTGAATGTATTCATTCGTGTCCACTGTCTCCAGAAGATTCATCAGGACCTTGCGAGCTATGGTCACTTCTGCTCCGCTGTCTAGCATTGTCTGGGCCCACTCTCCGTTTTTCAGTTGTGTCCTCAGAATTCTCGGCATGTTTTACTTTAATACTGGCTACCTTCTTTCTGGGAAATTGTAATTTTTTACTTTGATGAGCAGGTTCCTTGTCTTTGGGCTTGACATGCTCTTCTTTATGTTCTGACCGTCCTCTTCTTTCCGATTTCTTTGAGGAAGTCTGAAAAGATCGAGAGGGATGTGTATCAATATCTTGATATCTGTCAGGTTTTCTCAAATTGTCCCTATTTCTAAGGTTGTATCTTTTTTCAGACGGCTCCTGCTGTGGAGACTTGCCCCCCCCCCTCCTGGAGATTTATTTCTTCGTTGGGGAGACCTTCCTCTGGTCTAAAACTGTTTTTCTCTGGGAGAGGTTTGTTTATTACCCTCCGACTTCTATTTTTGAGTAATTACATTTTTTTAATGAAAGTTTTTTCAGGATTTTCTATTAGTGTATTTAATCGGTAGGCTGTACTGTCAACTGTTAATTGAACTAAATCTCTATATGCTTTTGTTAATTATTTTATTTTAACTAAGAGTTCTTCGCTTGACATTTTTTCAATGTCAGGATGTGGTGTGTAGCTGGCTAGAACTGGCCATGTGGCTCCTGGTCTACCTAGTGGACCGAGCCTGGTAATGTGATTTTGATGTTTTAGGGCGCCATTAAACCAGAGCAGGTGCTCTTGGTATGTTAGTGGAATTTCAACTTCCTCGAAAGGAGAGTATTCCTTTGGAGATTCCTCTATTTTGTAGTAGTGGAACTCGTGTGTTACAGCATGTGCTGCTGGAAAAGTTATCCAGGAATAGAATACCTCTGTCTGCCGATATTCATGGGCCTCTACCACAAATACTACTGTACCACCTCTTAATGATACTCCATTTTCTATAAGTTTTATAGTTATGGTTTTTCTTATATTGACCGGGATGATTATAGCATTCTGGTCGTCTTTATTAAACCCTGTAAAGCCTGCACCCGGTTGATTCGCATCTACTGCTGCTCAACCGGTTTCGTTGTTGTCGCCGTTAGTTGACATTGTTTAATGAAAGTTTGCAGAGCGAGTTTCAAGGAAACAAAGATTAGGTACATAATATTTTGGAACACTGTATCCTTCAACGTTGACTAAACCAAAAACTAATACTTAGGAATCTCTTCCTACTAAGTTCTGGTGGATATTCACCTTTCACCCACTCCAGACGTCTATTGGAGTTTTTACGGGAAAAGGGGTCTGTGTGAAAAGCACGACTGAGTTACTCCAGTATCTAACGTTAGATTATCGCCTCACCAAATGTTGGGCGCCATGTAGTGTAGTTCCCATATTCCCAATAGGCTCTGCGCATTGGAATAACATAAACGGTAGTTTGGATGTAGGACTGAGGTCGACTAGGTCTCTACTGAATATGTTAGACTTAATTAGGTATGCCAGCTAGCTCAGAGGTCACTAGAAACTTTCTCGAATGAACAGGAAGGAGTTAACTTTCCTGATTAGACAAGAAGGGATTAGTTTCTGACAACCGCATAAACATGACAACTTTGCTCCCTCCAGAATAAGGAGTATATCTCCAGAGTTGTGTGAAAACAATAGATAGTTATTTCACTCAGTCAATCATGCATGCTTAGTTTCACCAGAGTGCAGAGAAATAGAGAGACGGGCGTTTTCAATAAAAAGTGTTATTTATTGAGCAGTCTTCTTTCTCATGCAAGAGAAGTAAATTGCCACAATTGCAAAATTTATCATAAAGTGAAGTGCGTACAGTAAAAGGAGTATTATGAAATAATACTGTAAAAGCATTTATATGGTTTCTGAGCCATATGATACTTAAAATGGATAAAATATATACAATTACATACAATGATAAAAGTTGACTAAACGTACTCAACTGGTGCTTCTAAAATACACCTACCCCGGTGTACCTAACCTAAGCCTAGTATGTGGGAAGGAGTAAGTGAGCTGCAGTTTAAGTTAAGTTAGTTTTGCCAAGAATCTGAATCAAGAATTCTCTAAGGATCTAATCAGCTCCGCACCTTGGTTTTAGAATGAAGGAGGTCTTGTATCACGTTCTCAGGACTCGAACTCCCAGCAACCCGCGAGGGTGACTGGAAACACTGGAGCTGGATTTCTCGGCAGGAGAAAAGACAGCGTCTCTCTCAGTGCGTCAAATGGGAGGGTCGGCTTCCTTCGGCACTCGCATCAACTGGGCTTTGGGGTAAGTAGATAGCCGCTCTGCTCCAAACCACCTTGTGTTGCTTAAGGCAAATGCTGGTATATTTATACCTGGAAAGTGCCATGTTTGACGTAAGGTTGGACATAAGACGTCACTAAGAACTGTCACTAAGAACTGGCAGTTCTTTCAGGACTCTCATGAGTTCTAGGACAAATCAAAACAAAAGCAGAGGGAATTCCCGGGCTGCTGGAGGTTTGGTTTGTTTAAAGAACGCGTTGTACTTTTTCGGAGTCTAGGGAGGTAGCCTTGCCGTATTTGGACTGCATTGGCTATGACTAAATATGGATATGATTCTTATGCCTTTATAAGGATATGATTTGTTATACCCACATAAGGGCATAAATCGGGAATATTTAATTAGGATCCTAGATACGTTCACAACATCCTGGTCCCTCCCCACCCAATATATAAAAGGTTCTTTGGGGTAACCCTACTCACATTTGCAGCAGTTCCTAGGTGCCCTACTGCAAATATTCCCACAGTGCCCTTCTCTGCCTAAAACCAAGATTGTAGAAACTTTCCTCCCCTGCTTAGAATTCCTGTGTCTTCCCTAGCGGTGTGGCCAGGAAAATTAGAAACCCCTCCACTGTGGTCACTCAAACCGGCTCTAGGGGTAGCTCATCTCCAACTGGGCCTGGGTCCTGGTTGAAAAGAATGACAAAAGAGAGGCAGGCACAGGTGTGAGCTGCTAGTGGCAACGTAAGTATATTTTGAAATTATAAAAGGAACTGTGCACAACCCTCAGGCCATCC
Source organism: Lissotriton vulgaris (assembly GCF_964263255.1). Classification (NCBI taxonomy): domain Eukaryota; kingdom Metazoa; phylum Chordata; class Amphibia; order Caudata; family Salamandridae; genus Lissotriton; species Lissotriton vulgaris. The sequence continues at coordinate 515,888,876 of NC_141695.1, read as the reverse complement.
TGTCAAGGGATGGTCACCCTCTTCCCACACCAAAAGCCTGTGAGAGCCAGTTAACAACTTATTAAGGAGCTAATCAGCTCCTGGGTGACAGTTAGAAGCACAGGTTATATTTAAAAGAAGGATTTAGGCCTGTCAAAAGGGGCTCACAATTTAATCCCCTGCTCCGGCAGCACCTCAGTTTAGCACCATGTGACCCTGGGCAATAGCTTGCTTAATAGCTCACATAATTTCCACAAAGGTTACTCCTACTACGTATGCACACATGCTGACACTACTTGGACAGGTGGGCCACAGCGACCATAAAGCATGAGTGCAGAGCACAGGGCTCACGATTTAATCCCCTGCTCCGGCAGCACCTCAGCTCAGCACCATGTGACTCTGGGCAATAGCTCTCTTAATAGCTCACATAATTTCCACACTGGCCTTGAGGGCCTTCAGACCCGTAGGAATGAGTAGTTTGCCCTTTACAAATACAGAATTGATTTGCTACGCGCAAATTTACCTTTACACTCCCTGTATAACACCCCCTAAACACTATACACAAGTTACAATGTTTGAAACAAAAGTTCCTGCGAGTAGGTATAACTTCATGCAGACACTACTTGGACAGATGTGGCACAGTGGTTAGAGCACATGACTTCAGAGCATATGACACGCAGTTTAGAATCACGCTTTCATCCCCAAATCCGGCAGTAGCTCAGCTAGCACCAAGAGACTCTAGACAATACCGCACATATTTTCCGTACCCCAAGACTTTCAGACCAGTAGGGGTCAGTAGTTCATCCTAGTAGGTATAAACACACGCTGACACTACTTCCACAGGTGTGCTGCAGTGGCCAGGCCACGTGACTTCACAGCATAAGACACACAGTTTGGGCTCACTCTTTAATCCCCGAGTCCCGCAGTAGCTCACCTTAGCAGCATCAGACTCTAGGCAATACCTCACTTAATTTCCGTAGCACAGCACTTTCAGACTAGTAGGTATGAGTAGTTCACTTCGCACCCCCTCTATAGCACACCCTAAACACCCCACAGAGGTTACAGTACTCCTACTCTCCTCTTTCCTACTTTTTTCAGCCTTTTTTCCCCTTACTCGCTTCAACAGAATCACAAAATGGTGGCCAACACTTCCTAGTTGCAACCGCTTGCAGCGCTCGCAACCAATAAGCAGCAAGCTCGTGCTCGTAACGCCTCAGCCAATCAGATGGCAGAATTCCCAAATATCGATATCTGTAAATGTCAATATTTCTAAAAAACTACTGAACAGATTTACACCAAAAAACAAAAGCGTGCTTTTTAGACCAAGACCCTTCTCCCTGCCAAATTTGGGGTAATTCCGTTCACCCTTTCAGCCTGTAGCCTTGTCTAAAGATTCCTAGGTAAATTTACTTTGAGAAAAACGTTTTGGGGCCCCCCTTTTTTCTCGGCTCCCCCTTGACAAACCACCCCCAAACATTCAACATAAGTGCTGATATGAACAAACAATCAGCTTTGAAAATTTCATGAAGATTCATCAAACGACGCCAAAGTTATAAGCAAAACAAAAAATGCTCTTCCTATGGAAACTTGGTCCTAACTAGAACTACCTACTGGCGACCGCCAGTAGGTAATATGTGTGTGTGTATATATATATATATATATATATAACTGGAGTAGTCTTCCTGTCTATATTATTGGTAGAGCTTCAGTGATTCAAATGTACACACTTCCACTTCTAACATTCTAATTCTCTAAAATCCAAGATGTATTTTATGAGAATTTGTTTAAAAAAATTAGAGGGGATAAAAGGCAGCTTCAGATGGAGTAAAGAATCACCTAAAATAATAGCCTGTAGAAGCTGCAGCTTTTGAAGGGTAATGGGGGACTGGCTATACTTCATTTTCAGAATTACTATTATGCTACCTTTCTGTGTGTGGTCTCCCCTTTACAATCAGTTTGAAAATGGGATGTATGATCATTTCTTTTTTAATAAAATCATCACCCAAATTCCCCATCCATCATTTTTTTAAATTAATACATTATCACAAATTGGTTCGATAAGGCTTGGCCAATATCTATAATATAAGAGTGCCCCAATTTTTCAGGTATTTTTCAGTCCTTCATATACATGCACAATCTAAGCAGTTGTACATTCTCCCCGAAATCACTGAAATGGAAATAGCATGATGGGGAAAATTGGGTAAAGTTAAGTATGGGATTGGGGGGCGTGGCTACGTTGTGCTATGGAATGGCCACCTTCTGAAGGGGCTCTGCAGACCAGGCTCCGTTATCCTTGAAAATCAATATTTATATATTCGGAATCTGCCAATGCCGAACAACACAACCTGCTGCTAATCTAAATCACACTACCTGGGCAAAATTTGGTAGTTGGAAACCGAGTTGAAGTTGAGTTACATGTCCCGACTGGCCGCAGCCTGGATGGAGGGGATGCACCAGACGAGCTGGCCTAAAGGAAGAGGAGCACACTGTGGGAAACTCCCTCGTAACCTCTATTTCCTTTCCTAAGACTCAATTATGAATTCAAGCATGGGCTGTTCATCGAGCAAACGAAAATAAACTCCATGGGCATGTACAAATTCCTAGTAGTTTAACTTTGTTTATTTTCTTTCTTTTATCAAGATTATTATTTTATCTTTTTTTTTTAATCATTTGAACATATCAAAGGTACATATTTACTACATGATCAAATATCTTTACAATATAAAATAGTTTTTCCATGTTACAACATCTTAAACCCCAGGTAGAGAAACAACACAAACATACCAACCAACTCTCATACATTCCAATCTCTTATACTACATTCATATCCCACTCACAACTGCATATATCTGTACAAACTGAGACATAATGTTGGTTTCAGTCTCTGTGACCCTGTAGGACAACTGCATATAGCAGGATCTAAATAGCCTTGGTCAATGCCGAACAATGCAACCTGCTGCTAGTCTAAATCACACTGCCCGGGCAAAATTTGGTAGTTGGAGACCGAGTTGAAGTTGAGTTACACGTCCCGACTGGCCGCGGCCTAGCTGGAGGGGACACACCAGATGAGCTGGCCTGAGGGAAGAGGAGACCAAGCACTGTCGCGGCATGCGGTGAGTTTAGGGTGGTGTGGGGCTGCACGCACTCCCACAGACTTGGACCCCACTCGGTATACAACACCGTGGGGGCCGTGTTGTGGTGGGCGGCGTGGTTGGGCCCACGCCGTGGTGACTCTCGATTGCGCTGACCCACTGAAGTGCTACAGTGCGAGATTGGACACCTGGGTGAGCGTGGGAATCAAGTAGGCCTCTACCTTCCCTTCCACGCATCCCGCGCTCGAGTCATAGGCACATGGGCCTGATTTGGAAATATGAGTGCCACTCATTTCGGGCTGCACGGTAAAAATAAGCACCTGGCACTAGTCTCTACCCACTGACTCAGACGGTCGCAGGTTCCCCCCCCATTGAGGCATGCGGTGTACCCTCTAATGCGACACAGGCCTGTGGCCCATATTCAACCCTGCACGATCCAAAGCTAAGGAAGTAGATAAAGCAGACTGCGCCACACAAATATAAAAGGGAACACTTAAGTAGTGCTGCTATCCTACATTGCTCCACGTCGTTTAAGCCTTTCATTACTATCTATTGTATTTACAACTACCGTTCCAATGGGGAAGGCTGACCCCAAACAGGCGAAGCTTCCCTTTGAAAACAAACGCCTAACCCGGACTAATGACGTAGACCCTGAGCTGGACACTGCCCAAGGTTCCAAAGAACACATGGAACAAGAGGAGGAAGACCTCCGCACTATCTTGCTGGACGTTCGTTCCAGTATCAAAACAGTGGAAAACAAGATAGACGCTCTTGCCTCAAGTCTTGATATAGTCAAAAAACACGTGGACGTTCATGAGGGCCGGCTTGATACTATAGAGAACAGGTTTCCGGATACCCAAGACTCTCATGCAGGATCCAAAAGGCAAATCCTTAACATGAAAAAGCTTTAGCTGTGATAAAAGTTAAAAATGAAGATTTGGGGGCGCACTCTAGGCGCAACAACCTACGTATTATTGGCCTGCCGGAATCAACTGCTATCCAGAAAATGGAACTATACATAGAAGACCTATCGTGTGATTTATTTGGGCCAGTACTTTCGCAAGTCATGATCGTTGAGAGAGCGCATCGCTCATTAGGCCCCAGACCCCAGCCAGGAGCAATGCCGCATCCAGTGATTGCACGCCTTTTGAACTATTGAGACAGGGATACCATTCTTAGAGAAGTCATAGATATAATATAACTCATCAAGGAATCTCCCTTTCCTTTTTTCGCGACTACACACCTTCGGTTCAAGCAGTACGCAGTGAGTTCACGCCTGTGAAGAGCATCCTACAGAATGCCTCCATCTCATATGCTATGCTATATCCAGCCAAGCTTAAAATCACATACGACGGAAAGACGCAATTCTTCACAGACGTTTAATCAGCCCTTAAGTATGCCAAACACATATGTGCAAGGAAGTTGCCCTTGCATTCCTCACAAAAAACTACTTCGGAACAGAACCTAAGTGACAATGTTTGATATACAGTTTAAGTAGCTACGCATTGAATTACACAAGTTTGTTTATAATTGTGTTCATTACAATAATGATGTTAGTTATTCGACCTTGCAAGACATCGTCTTGCAAGTGGCTCGGAGTTGGAAATATAGGAATAAGTTCAGGAGTAGTATTTGAGTGTCTTCCTGTTGCAGTGGTTGCTCTAAAAAGGTGTCCTGTGGGTCCGGGTCCCCTAATGTGGAAATACCCATGCTGCATGCTCGTGCCATGGAACCCCTATCATTAAGGAAGGAAAAATGTGGGTGGTGCGCAACTGGAGTGAAGGGCGCGTAAAGCAGTGGAGTCCCGACACGTTTCCTTAAACCTTCCCAGGATCAACACCTTTTAAACTGTATTTATTGTGTTGGCTGATCTGTGATATGGTTTATAGACAGCCACACGTAGAGAGATGGGATCAGCTAAATCTGTTTCAAGGGCAACTTGCGGCTGGAATGGGATGTATTCAGAAATGAAGGAATTGGGCCTGCGCACATAGTGCGTAGAGTTCGAAGTCAGTTGCACCCATTCCACCCCCAGATAGCGGGAGTGTTAGCAGGTCCCAGCTCACGCGAGGTTGTTTAACAGCCAAACTAAGGTGATCACAATAGAGCGCAGGGAATTAAATAAGGCCTTGGTTAAAGGTATGAGTGTATTAACGAATAGGTATAAAAATTTAGGAAGAGCGATCATCTTCATGATAGCAATTCTACCAGCCAGTGACAAAGGCAGGGCAGCCCAGAGTTTCGACCTGCGCTCCAGCCAGTCCAGTAACTTGCTAAAGTTTGTTCGCCATATGTCCTGCAAGTCTCTACTCAGCCACACCCCTAGATACTTAACAGCACCATCTGCCCATTTAAGCGGGAACTCCAAGTTGGTTTCCAGCAGTGTAGAAAAATAGACATATTGATGTACATAAGCAACGTTCATTTCCCTTTTCCCACTCCTCTTCCTGCGCATATCCTAAATACCGTAAAGCATTTAACTACATCCTATTGCCGGCAAAGGCCTGTACCCGTGTATACATGACAGCCATTTTAGGCACCCTGGCCCTTTTTGCCCGCCTAAGATTAGAATCACTGGCTCCCCTTCCGCGTGTATTCAAAATCTCCCTCTCCCTCACATGCATAAACCATGGAGCCCTCTCCCTCTGCACGACCCCGCTGTGAAAGGCAACTCTCCCCCTTGACTCGCACAAAGCCCCCTATTCCATCTTGGAGAGGCATCCTTTGCCTTAGCAGACATAGCCCTCCCCCAGCTGCGCCTGACTGCCCCCGCTCTCATGTACGGGTCATAAGATCTCTCTCGCTCTCTGTGTGACTCTGTCCTTGTGTCCACCCTGGCTACCCTCCCTTCTCCTCACATGAACAAGTCATACAGCTTGTCACTTATGCATTACGTGCACGGCAGCCATCTTAGATATCATGGCCTCCCTGCCCACGATCGATCACCAGCGCGCCCCTGTGACCCAGCAAGCATCCTCCGCGCACCCTGGCTCCCCCTCCCTCCTCTTTATGAGCATGACCCTTCTGCATGACTCTGTCCTTGGGAAGTCACGCCAGCGCCTGGCCAACACCTCCTTCCCTTCCATGAATGCCCCTCTGTTGACAAGCCTTCCCTCCGCACTCAATTGTCCACGCGGCATTAATACCCCTCCTTTGATGACCCTTTTCCCCCGAGTCCGGCTGACCACATATGTCCGAGGCCATCTCCTGAGCCAGGAGATACCATTTACTGCCCTTATTGTATGAAGTCACTCCTCTTCAAAGGATCCTCTATTGGTCTTAGCCACCCCCACCCCTTGGGCTATGATCAGGCGTACACATCCTGCAAAACACTCAGTTGCGTGATTGACCTCCCCTCTTATCAGCAGGTCAAGGGCCCCCATTGTGAATGTATATGGGTAGGATCACCACGAGGATTATGGGGATGTCTTTCCTTTTGCGTCACACCGTCCTGATTGTGTTATCATGTGTTCTGTAGAGTATAAAAAGCCAGAGTCTCAGCTCACTTGTTAGAGCACCTCCCGAAAGACACTGTGTTTCGTGTCCGAAATGACTGGCTCTCCTCATGAGTAATAAATTCTGCTCTTGACTCCTGCTTCCAGCGCCCGTCTCTTTATTTTGGTAATTACTCAACATGAGAACTAAGGCGGTTTGCGCCAGCAGCCTGGGCATCGATAGGAAGATGGTTTGCAATTTTTCACAATTGGCGTCCCAACGCGGGGCCCATCAGTGACATAGGGTTCGGTAAGAGAGATCCAGACGAAGAAGTGAACGTCTAAATGATCGGGGCATGCCTGCCTTGAGAGGGCCCTCGCCCGGCGGCCGATCGATAGAACTTCACCAATTCTGAACGGACCTCTCTTCAAGTGACCTATTGTCCTGACTGGAATCCCACAGGAATGCTACATGGAGTAAGAGAACGATCGGGCGCTGGAGGAGGAAGTCGAAGAACTATCCGTATGGTCCGGTCCGGGTAAGATTAAGTAGGGTGTTTTTACGCCTGATTGGTAGGGTGGCTCTGTCCACCTGATTGATTGATTGTTTGTATTGAAAACCGGTATTTGTATACTGGCATTGTTGGTATTGGTTCATTTAGCTCTGAGGGCTACTTGACATATTGGTTCTCTTTTGAGAACGAGACATTCTCTGTTTGCAAACAGCGGCGAATAGGAACGTCGTCCCTCTTTGCAGATAGAGAAGGGTAGGTAATGTAGACTTTTGTCCCCGGTATTAAGCCGTCATGCCTACCTTTCTCCCCACTGGATTGTTTGAAGTCGATTAATAATCGATTGTTGTTCTTTTGAGATCTTCCCTGTCTACAAACTGAGACGAGTAGAAATATTCTGTCTTCCTTTTTGGATAGCGAAGGGCAGGTAATGCAGACTTTTGTCCCCGTTGTAATCCGTCATGCCTGTTTTTCTCCCCACTGATTGATTGAAAACCTGGACATTGTTGTTCCAGGCATTGTTTCGTTTGAGGTATTTTCCGCCTGCAAACAACGTGGAATAGAGATATTCTATCTAGTCTTTGCAAGCAGAAAAGGGTAGGTTATGCCCCTTTGTGAATTCGTCAGTCCTACCCACTCCCCACTGGTTGGTTATTGTGGGGTAGCTCGCATGGTCCGCCCAGGAGACTACTCTTATGGAGGACATATGCTCTCTACTCATGGGCCATTTAGTAGAAATAGACCGACTGGTCCGTCCAGGAGGCTACCCTGGTAAATGGAAGTACATCGCTCGGTCCGTCCAGGATGATACCCTAATGAAGGAATATATGTTCCCCTTTTGATCGATAATCTCGTTCCACCCCGGACCATTTATTGGAGGGGACTCGTCTGGTCCGTCCAGATGTACCACCCCCCCCCCAGTGAAAAGGACACATAAAAATATGAAGTGATCACCGTTCCCTACTAACAGAAAGCTTTAGCTCGAAACACGCTAAGGAAGAGAAAGAAAAATAAAAAAGGAAATCAGGCTAAGTCAGTAACCCCCTGATGAGCTTTTGACTTCACTAAAAATAAGAAACATTAGAGATAGTTCGTAACAAGAAATATAAAATGGCGAAAAGTTTGACAGCAAAAATAGCCACGAGGCAGCTAGACTTCACTGCCTGTTCCTGCTCCCAACATGCCTGCCTCATTGCCCGCCACGCCCAAATAACGGTCACATGAAATAGAAACAATCAAATAGATACCTACCCCCATTCCGGAAAACTCCCGAAGTGCAACAGGTCCGCAGTTACGCCCATCCGGAAGGCGAGGCCTCGAGGTACGAGGGTCCCGCCTGACCACGATTGGGAGGAGATGATGTTGGGCAGGCGGTCCAAAGAATGGCAGAGTCCTCTCCTTCTCTCCTCTTCCGCTGCCCTGCAGGCCACGGGGGGGGGGGGCTGTCTTGCCTCAGCCACCGACCACCCCCCCCTTCTGTCTCTCGCCTGGTCGGACCCACGAAGAAGGCAGAAGCCGAAGGCGAGAACGGCGGCGAATCAAGTAGTCCCGCCACATTTCGAATTCGCCGCATGCCATCGCCTGTTTGTCAAAGGCCGAAGCCAAGGCGAAAACGGCAGCAAATCAAGTAGTCCTGCCACATGCCAAATTCACCGCATGCCGCCACCTGCATAGGCACAGGTAGTCCCGCCACATGTCAAGGAAAAAGGGGGGGGGGGCTGTCTTGCCTCAGCCGCCGACCACCCCCCCCATCATCAATGGCTGGCATGGCCGATATCGAAGACGACGGAGCCGGGGAACGGCGCGGGGTCGCTGGAAGGGGGAGGCGGCGCGAACGACCCTCCCCCACCTCCCTCCAGGTGGAGGCTTCCAGCGACACCCCAATACTCTTACTTAAAGAGGGTCAACATCATAAAGCGGTCTTCTGCCCAGGACGGGCACTCGCTCCATATCGCCTCTCCTCGACCTTGAAGATTCTATAAGAGCCGGGGGGCCCCCGACCCCCTGCATGGGTGCCCCCGCCCCCTTCACCGGGAACCACGACATCGGTGCAACTCCTGCCGGCACCAGCCTCGGATTAGAAATGGCTAAAATGCAGCCACGGCACAGACTTGTTCAGTTCCGGAGGAACACCAGGATGACCCGGTAGGAAAATTGTTGCCGCCCTTTGACTCATGGTCCATATTGTTAGACTGTTAACCTTATAGCACAACATTTTTGAAGTCCCAACGGAAGGCTCAGGGCCAGCCATGCAAGACTAGAGACATCCTGACTGTGCTAGAACTCGCCTGACCCCACCCAAAAATGGCGCCGACACAAAATGAGAGTTTTTGAATGAACTTTATTGTACCATGACCTTGCAACTTTTTAACCCCGAGATATATATATATATAACGTTTTGGATAATGAAAGTAGAAATGAAGGATATTGAGCATGTGCTTGGACAATGAATTGACTTAGGGTGGGTACTGAGTATGAGTTGGAAAATGAATTGGTGTAATTTAGATAAAGAATGAGTGTTGGATAATGAATTATGAATTGATTAATAATGAATTTTTGACATGCATCATGTCTGCTCTGTAAGGTAATTTCAATACGATCTTATTTGCACTGCTGCACTTTATGAAATGAACTGCTACCAATTCCGTTTATTAAAAGTATTCTGAAGGAGAAAGCATGGTCGTTGCAGTTGCATTAATAAGTTTTGTAAAGCCTTACTACTGCGAGCGAAGATTAAGTATGATGATGGATGTAGATCAAAAGGGATCAGATATTTGGCAGCTACCTTATGTGCCACAAGCAGCCGGAAAAGTGTTTTCAGATACCCTTAAAAATGACACCACAGAAAATGCCTTCTGACCGTCACCCTTGCACCCGATAAAGACGGTTACGACCGGGTGGCTCATGTAGATACTCAGATCGTCAATGATTATCTATATGACACCACTGGTCCCTCTGGGCTGAAATGCCGAAGGGGCAAGGGAATGCGGTACGAGGAGATAGGGCGAGTATATGGTAGGTAAAGCATTTTCCGAACTACTGCATGATGATGTGCTTTGAATGCTGCCCCCCCCCCTACCCCTTCTTTTCCTCCCTTCTGCAGGTCACGTCAGAATGTCGACTGGAGTATGGAAGAGCGACGGTCGGACCACCGACGAAACAGGGAAAAGGGGAAAACTGTGTTTAGTCGTTATAACAGATAAACTTTTTAAAGACGTAGGCTTAACGTGACTGTTCCTCTTTAGGACATAGCGACTGAAAGGATGGACTGACATAGAAACTGGACAAGTACTGAATGACGAAAAATTGACTAGAAATGACGTGCTAAATAATGTAACTGGACGTTTGACTAGGTAGGGAAAGGACAAAGAAAAATTATACAGGTAAGGGTTGCCACGGCACCACCCGTCTAGGAAGTTAGAAATATTGCTGATGTTCAAAATGCACTACCCCCTTTCTCACACTCTTATAGATATAGCCAAGCTGTCCGACTGTTTTCCCGATCAATACTAGCCGTTGCCTCAGCCTGAAGAACTTCCCACCAAAGGAGGGAACAGAAAAATGGCTTAAGATCCAACCATGGGTAACTAGCACGACCAGGTTAATCACTGATCGACCAGCCGAAGTGTGAGTATTGGTAATTGGGAACGCTCGCAGGCGTGACAAGCGAGAAAGGGAAAGGGGGGAAGGGTAGAAAGAGCAAGCACATAGATAAAACAGGATAGTAAAGATACGTAGGATATACGGATAAAAACAGATGTTGTAGGCTAACAATTATTTCCTGTCTTGTCGTGAATGTCTTATATATGTGTAATACATGTGCCGTCCTCCCTGTCTGAGTTTGTGTATAATGTACGGATTTATGTCTTCCCTCTGTCTGTATCTGCATGTTACCTAACCTTTGCTGTTCCGTGTTGTGAGCGCACTAAATGACCTATTTTTGTACACGTCTCTCTCTCTCTCTCTCTCTCTCTCTCTCCCTACATGTCATACGTGTACCGAATGGCTCGTTTAGATTGCGGACGACTCTCACTCTCTATGAGAGTCTGCCTATTCTCTCTTTCATTTGTAAAATTGTGCCCCACAGGCACCAGTCCGATTTGATACATATTGAACGCGAAGGTGTTCAGCGAAATTGGCCGAAACTAAAATAATTGTATCTCGCCATATTACTGCCTCTCCTTTCTGCAAAAAATGAATGAACTTGAATTGGCTGAGAAGGAAAGGACAGGTAAGACGACTAAAGTCCCCCAAATCTGGCCATTTATAGGGGGAACTGTATGTCAATGGCACGTTATGTCTGTTCTTCAGAGGCGAACGCCAACGACCAGATTGAACTCCCCGCGCCCGGATTGCCCCACCCCCTTTTTGTTTGTTTTCGCACCCAAGCGCAAGTGCCCGAAGCATCCCCGCCCCATTTTTCGGTAAACCCCAATTGCTGTCCCGAATATAAACTTGATACACATGAGTAGTTGTTGACCCTCGAGAAGACCCTGTTTTGCCTGACTCCCGATAATAGCACCCCCCGCCCTGTTCAAAAAGGATAGCCAGTCCTGATGGGAAATGTTCTGTAAAATGCTGAATATGATGTAATGCACAGTTGATGGGAACCTCACTTGATTTATAAATAAGACTATGAATAGACCTGCCATGAATACAGTAGGAATACTGACACATGCACTGCTTGATAATGGACCTCTGACTGTGACCAATGAGCGTATCTCCCAAATGCGTAGAATTGAGGGAGGAATTCACATGCATAGATATCTTCTTTTGCCATCTCACTGAAACATTGTCTTGTACCTATTCAAAGATTCACGATCACCGAAGGAGATGGGTCAGAAGTGGCGTACAGCCTGGCTGCGGATCTTGGGACTTGTGTGACCTCGACCGAAGGTGGAGCCGCAGAGCAACAGGAGGATACGGGACGAGACCGCAACTTCAGCGTGGAAAATGAAAAACGGCGAGCCACCTCGAAGCCACTCGCCTGCTAAACCCACGTGTGCCTGGAGTCTCCGTCCCCCTTCCTTGAGCCCGATGGATGGGCCTGCCTGCTTGTTATCCTTTGCTCCCTTGGTCCCTTTTGCGTGTCCCAGGAACTCTGACCCAACTCCACCCTCTCCCCTATCGACTATTTTGAACTTCACTCACCCTCTTCTCCACGTGACTTTTTGCCAAAAGGAACGAACTGCATTCCACTGGGAATAGGGTGCTGCCATAGAACTATGGGCGCCGAGCATAAGGCGCCGCCAACCGGATTGTTTAGGGAACAGGACTGTGGTCTAACAGCAGAAGACTGACCGCACCCTGCAACGCGAAAGGATAGAACAGAGCTGGACCCATAGCTCCACCGCCGGTGCTCAACAGCGCCAACGAAAGTACTTGGACTAGAGCCTACCAGTGATGGCTCACTGACAAAAAGACACTGGGACGAAGAAATATTGTATTTTAGCTGAATTCCGCTCTCATCAACCTGGTCAAAACTGTTCATTGGTTACATTTTTAGTCAGAGACATTTATGCTATGTAGTGCTTTGAAATGATAGGAACTCGACAAATGCAATCTCCTATGTGCCGTATTCTGCCAAACTCATCAACTGTCCATGATTATATACCATATGCTAATATTGACAAATGCTAATTCTGCGACCGTCCCTGTTTATATGTACCATCATCGATCACGAAAATGAACTTTTGCTATGTAAAAAGGGGCGACTGTAGAAAAATAGACATATTGATGTACATAAGCAACGTTCATTTCCCTTTTCCCACTCCTCTTCCTGCGCATATCCTAAATACCGTAAAGCATTTAACTACATCCTATTGCCGGCAAAGGCCTGTACCCGTGTATACATGACAGCCATTTTAGGCACCCTGGCCCTTTTTGCCCGCCTAAGATTAGAATCACTGGCTCCCCTTCCGCGTGTATTCAAAATCTCCCTCTCCCTCACATGCATAAACCATGGAGCCCTCTCCCTCTGCACGACCCCGCTGTGAAAGGCAACTCTCCCCCTTGACTCGCACAAAGCCCCCTATTCCATCTTGGAGAGGCATCCTTTGCCTTAGCAGACATAGCCCTCCCCCAGCTGCGCCTGACTGCCCCCGCTCTCATGTACGGGTCATAAGATCTCTCTCGCTCTCTGTGTGACTCTGTCCTTGTGTCCACCCTGGCTACCCTCCCTTCTCCTCACATGAACAAGTCATACAGCTTGTCACTTATGCATTACGTGCACGGCAGCCATCTTAGATATCATGGCCTCCCTGCCCACGATCGATCACCAGCGCGCCCCTGTGACCCAGCAAGCATCCTCCGCGCACCCTGGCTCCCCCTCCCTCCTCTTTATGAGCATGACCCTTCTGCATGACTCTGTCCTTGGGAAGTCACGCCAGCGCCTGGCCAACACCTCCTTCCCTTCCATGAATGCCCCTCTGTTGACAAGCCTTCCCTCCGCACTCAATTGTCCACGCGGCATTAATACCCCTCCTTTGATGACCCTTTTCCCCCGAGTCCGGCTGACCACATATGTCCGAGGCCATCTCCTGAGCCAGGAGATACCATTTACTGCCCTTATTGTATGAAGTCACTCCTCTTCAAAGGATCCTCTATTGGTCTTAGCCACCCCCACCCCTTGGGCTATGATCAGGCGTACACATCCTGCAAAACACTCAGTTGCGTGATTGACCTCCCCTCTTATCAGCAGGTCAAGGGCCCCCATTGTGAATGTATATGGGTAGGATCACCACGAGGATTATGGGGATGTCTTTCCTTTTGCGTCACACCGTCCTGATTGTGTTATCATGTGTTCTGTAGAGTATAAAAAGCCAGAGTCTCAGCTCACTTGTTAGAGCACCTCCCGAAAGACACTGTGTTTCGTGTCCGAAATGACTGGCTCTCCTCATGAGTAATAAATTCTGCTCTTGACTCCTGCTTCCAGCGCCCGTCTCTTTATTTTGGTAATTACTCAACATGAGAACTAAGGCGGTTTGCGCCAGCAGCCTGGGCATCGATAGGAAGATGGTTTGCAATTTTTCACAGCAGGGCATCAGTCAGAGGTAAAATAGAGGATTTTGACCAGTTAAACTGAATGCCAGACATCCCCCCATCATGAAGGACTTCTCTCAGCATGGAGTTCTGGTTTTCATCTGGCTGGCGAATATATAATTTTGTATCGTCTGCATACATTGATATTATAAGGCTTCTGTCTGTGAATCCCAGACCCCGTGTGGTGTGGTGCAGACAAATTCTGTCCGCTAAGGGCTCCATTGCACTGCAAAGAGCAGCGGCGAAAGTAGGCATCCCTGCCTAGTAACACAGGTTATATAGAATGATTCAGATATTCGATTATTTGCTCTGAGTCAGGCTGTGGGTCTAGTATAGAGCAGGCTTATTAGTTTGTTAAAATTGGGACTTAATCCCAACCTAGGCAGAACAGTAAACAAGAAAGGTCACTCCTAGGAATTCAATGCAACAGCAGGTAATTGGGTGTCAATTTGGTGCACCGTGGTGAAGAATATGCGCAGATTGTGGGCCGTTGACCCTGCAATCAGGGTTGAACGCAGAACCCTTTTAACAAAACAAAAACACATGGGAGAGCTCCCTGTGGGGTTTGGGTTGTGTGGCAGGGTGACCAGGATTTGGTGTGTGATACGTAATCTGCCAAAGGAAAAGCTTGCATCATTATATAACCATGAGTAGTAAACCACATTCTGTTACGGTCCCACCTGAGAAACGCCGTTTGGAGGCCAATGTGTTACTCCTCGCAAAGCCTAGACTAGCAATACACTGGGGTGACCCTAGAACCCCCCAGGTGGCTGCGTGGGTTGAGATATTGCTTACTGTCAGGAACAGCTAGTGGCATTCTGGGACCTTATGCCAACAGCATTTCGCCCGAGGGACACATGCAGGGGCGGCCTTAGGCATGTGCAAGCTGTGCACCTGCACAGGGCCACCAAACCACAGGGGCCACCAACGCCAATATATATCCTTAATATAATAATCCTCTGAGGATGGATACATATTTGCGTGGCGGCCCCTGGCAGGGATTTGGTGGCCTCCGGCTCTGTTCCACTTCCAAACACCCTGACCCTCCCTCTTCACTGGCCTCCACGCTCTGCCCCGCCCGGACGGACCCCCTCTTGCGGGGCCCCCTACCTACGCTGCCTGTCCTGCCTAGAGCCGCCCCTGACACATGGGAACCTTTCACTACCTGGCCCAGAGGACATGATGCGGACCTCCCGGATGACTCTAGTCCAGTACCAGATATCTCCCCGTCAAGATCGCCCCAGTAGCCGCCTCAACACTCGCCAACTTGCACAAATATCCCTCAGATATATTCGTCCGCCTAGGCCAAAACAAGTGATAAGGTCAATCATAGCCACCTTACCCATTTAATGAGCCTAAAATCCCTGCATTTGTTTAGTCCACAGCTGATATTGCTATTTTCCAGTCACTGTAACTGTGAGAATTGTGATAATGTATAATATGGATGTATCTTTTTATTTTTCCTTTCAAAGAATAAGAAGCACTGGAGCAATGTACCTGATTTTTATTCAGTATAGGTGTTTCAAAATTACTGTAATTATGTAACTCGGTGTAATGCTTTGTAGTATTAACATGTGAATGTGCCTGAACAAAATTTCAATACACAGAAGTAAAAAAAAAAAAAAAGTTAAGTAGGGGATTTGGGTTAGAAATGATAATACTGAGGGAGACAGAGGCAGAGAGACAGAGGCAGGGTGTTAGAGGCTGGGAGGTCAGTGGGCAGACAGAGCCAGAGAGACCGGCGCTTGCTTGGCATTTCTCTCAGGTACGCTGGGTTGTTTAGTGGCCCTGCACTCAGGAGTTGACAGACCTGCCCGGACACTGATGTGCGGCCCCCCGTGTGGACTCAGAGATTGGTGGTGAGGTGCAGGATGCGCTGCCTGCAGGCTCTCCCAACTCTGCACCGCTCTGGCACTGCCTGTGAAGGCCTCCGCTGGTGAGGCTGTGCCTGTGACACGTTTTGCTCGGGTGCAGGGGAGTTTTCTGTGAGCACTGCTGTACCCTTCACGTGGAGCCCGTTTATGGAGGAGAAGGGGGCATGACAACAAGCCCCAGTGCAGTCTGCGGGAGACACCACCTACACCGTCCACCCCTGCATTCTTGCACCCGGAGGCACGTACTTCAGTTGCTTCGGGCCAGCTGTGGCCCAAGACCGGGTCAAGAGCGGACCCGTCAAACTCCCGTCTGAGGCCTTTGATATCACGCCCCAGGGCGTCGCACCGGACTGAAAGTCACAGACGCTACCTAGCCAATGCTTGCGAAGTGATTCTCCTATAATCGAAAGGTTCTGTTTTTTTGTGTTAAATAGTGATCTCCTTTTCCAGGTCCCAAGTTCTTGTTGGCGAGCTGCTACCTTTTTAGTTTCTCAGTACATAGGTTACCTGCAGGGACCATGGGCAAAAAGAAAGCAGGCTACTGCAGTACTGTCTCAACCCCATTAGCAAAGTCCGTTTCAAAGCCTACTTCATTCGATCGGATGCTTGGATGAGCTGTCAGAGCCATCAGCAATGAAATTGCCCAAACTGAATGGAGGCTCTCAATAAACTCGGATGGCATTAGTGGTGGATTATCTGACCTATCCCCTCGGTGTCCCCCAAATTGGCCCACAATTTTATCTCATCCCAGTGATCACTCTTATTTTACCCAAGTACCTACAATAAACTCTGTGACCACATCTTCTACAGTTTCTCCTTACATCCTTTCTATTGCTGGAAACAATAAGTCCTTGCTCACTGTGTTACTAAAGAGGTTTAAATGCGGCAGGGCCTGAAAATGGCTGGTCAGACTTCATATATCTCCTCCAGAGACCGTACAAGCTTCTGACTCTGAGCCCATGACTATTTTAATATCAAATCAGGATCCCCAGTTTCATCTGTCCTTTCACAGGAAGATAAGTCCTACATCATTAACTTTATCAGCAAACCTATGGCTAACCACCTAAAGACTTTTTCAGAAAAAGTGTGTTCAACATTAATACTGCACTTTCCCCTCTGGTCTCACGATTGGCCACTATTGAGGTTACTTTGATAGTACTTGGTACCGACATCTCAGGTCGCTCTAAAGGAACCTTAATTAACACTCTTTCTAGGTCTTGCATTCGGAACAACAGGCTCAACAAACCTATAGGAAAAAATATCGTACCATCACAGGCCTCATTTGCCACTAGCAATCTTTCAGCCACTGTAGAACAATTATGTAACAACAGTCTTCTTACTAGACAAAAAGTAGCCAAATTACCTGCTTCTACTTCCAATTTACTTAACACCTCGAGGGGTATATAGGGTAGAGGAATTTCAGCATACTCCCAGTCGCTGACACAGTTACCAGTTATTAATCTTCCCCCAGCTGCATGCCCTAAGTGGTTATTCTCACAGGGATACCCTCTTTGAGACCGGACTAGTGTGAAACTCATGAGAAACTTTTCAATAAAACCTGGTTGGTACTACACAGAGGCTTACCATTTGGGCATGCAAAGGATATCCTGCATGTAAGGCGATGCGGTTGGATTGGGCCTAACCGCCCAGAATCCTTGGGAAACTATGTTGTTATTAATTTCAGATCTCCAAACGTGGTACACCACCTCTTATTTAATACTAGACCCAGTAATTGGATCTGTACATTCATTTTTTGGTCTGGTTAGGTCATTTTTACAGACCTCCCTCCTTCATTGGGCAGTGTCCACGTAATTTATCCTTAAATTGTAATGCACATGCTACAAGTCCAACCATCTACCACAGGGTCGTCGATACACATTTAGATAACTTCAGACAGACTTAGCTGGCCCACTACCCCCTAATGTTTTGGCTGCAGTCCAGGCCCCACAGCAAGCACCTTCTGTTTCATGCCCTTTTTCTACATTTTATAGATTTGACGCACTCTCCGACTTGGACTGACTCGTCGGCCCTAAAGCAGTCTTAACATCTTTTTCTGCTACTACTTGTATTACACCTATATCCGTTAACCCTTTACTAACAATTACTGACACCCCCTCCTTAAGGTCAGGGAAAGACACACTTCATTGTTTGCCTATAAAATATAGAACTCTATCTGTTCTCAGTTGGAATTGCGGCAGGACTTAAAATGAAAGATTAACAGTGAAGACTGGAGGCTTTCGTTTACAAGTTCGATCTAATCCTCTTGCAGGAGACTTGGCTTACTGCGACACCGCATGTGGAGGGTTATGTTTGTTATTCAAACCCTGCCATTCCCTCTACTTCTGGCCTCGTGGCTGGCGGATTAGCCACCTGGGTCAGTTTAAGCCTCCAGGTAGAGGTAACTCAGAATAAATAATAGTTCCTCTTCTTTCTTAGCATTCATAATCTGCGTACCAAAGACTAATATGGTCTTTTACTTGACTAATTTCTACAATAACGATTTTATCAATGCTAGTTCTATACATTGCAGCAATCTGTTTAACTTCATAACCCAACTACGAACTAAGGCTGAACCCTGTGCCTTCCAGGTTCAATTTTTACTCTGTGGGGATTTATATGCAAAAATTAGCGAGCCTTAGTACAAAAGATACTTCTATGAAGGGAGACTTGCATTTGCAAGACACAAGGGGGGTAGAGCTTCTTTAGTATCTTACTGCTCAAGGCCTGGTTGACCTACTCGAAAATCTAGGAGGAGCAAGCAATATGCTAACGTCATTTAGGGGGGAAAGCTTCCCTTAAAGATGACATGTTTGTTAGCCCTGACTTTCTACCTTGTTTCTCCAAAGGAGAGATCCTGCCCACAGACTGGGGTGATCACAATGCCCTGAATGCTTTTATGTTCCTGTCTGCCTCTTAAGAGTTTAGCTTGCATTAGTAATTTACGCTCCATTACACAGCATTCAGCAAACGGCCTAAAGCTAGTTTGGCGCTTGGAAAACCCCAAAGACTTATTAGCAGCCTTACTTAAGGCAAATTTAAATACGTTTCTCTACTGCTTAGCGGAGAATGAACAAGACTCAGTGGATCTACATTATAATAGGTTAATATACATAATTAAGGAGTCCATGCTCAAGCCAACCCGTAGTTTGAACATGGACCCAAGATGGTTTAACAAGGCTTGTTCCCTGGGAAATATAAAGTTGAGGAGAGCTCTAAACATGTGCCCTACGATTATTAGTGATATCTCCCTGGCCAGTAATGAGTACAAAATTGCACTTAAAAACAGGAAGAGGGAAATATATAAACAAGATTGGAAGTCTTTGGAAAATGTTTCTCCGGGAAAGGATAGTAAATCATTTTGGGAGTTAGTTAAGTTAATAAGAAACGTTCCCATCAACTCCCTTCTGCAAAATGTCAACCTGGGTGCAGACTGGGTTACCAACTTTGCTTCTATCTACTACATCGAGGATGCACCAATTATGTCAGCTACCCTCTATAACAGATTGTAGCGGTCCCCCTCATTTACATTAACACTGCAGGAAGTGGTGTCAGCCATCCATCATAGTAAAAGGGGGAAAGCTCCAGGTCCAGATGGAGTACCTATGGATCTGTTGAAATCCATGCCCGAAATATGGAGTCCCCTTATTACATTCAACACTTGTCTATCAACCACTATTACTCCCTCATGGACCACTGCTCCGATTGTACCAATATTAAAAAAGGGGGACCTCCGGGTCTAGCCAGAGCTATATAAAACTTTGCAAATAAAATAAATAACAATAGATAAATATGTGATCACTTGGTTAAATGGGCTGCTGACAAGGACATACTCTCCCCCTTTCAGTTTAACTTCCACCCTAAACTAGGAACCAATGAACAATGTTTGAACCTGGCTTTCACTATTTCTAAATACACCAAGGCCAGGCGCTCCCCCATTTACCTACCAATTTATGCATTTATCCACAGCCTTTGATTCAGTGAACAGACCCACACGTTGGTTAATGTTTCTGGATCAAGCCGTGGATATTGGCCCCTTTGTTATTTATTTTATATATGAATGATTTAACAGCTTACTTATCTACATCCCACCAGCACATACCCAGAAATGCAGGCTTCCCAATTCCTGTCTCTCTGTACGCTGATCATACGGTACTGCTAGCCATCACCCCTCATGCATTTAGACACCAGGTGGATTGTTTTGCCTCTTTTATGTCCAACCTGAACTTAAAAACGAATTATACTAAGTCTCACATCATGTCTTGTGGTCAGGGCAAACCAAGGCTAAACATAGTCAGTATTAATGGGCACGTCTTGACTACTGTTGATAACCATTGTTATCTAGGACTAACTTTTAACTCATCAGGGTCATGGAATCCCCACCCTGCTCTGGCTAGTGCAAAATTAAATAAATCTGCTAGTACAGTATGTAATCCTATTAGATAGAACGTTAAGTGGACTGAGTCCTGACCATTGAAGGTATATACTTCACAATACATCAGTGTAGCCATCTATGGTGCAGGAGTTTGTGGTTTTAGTTAATGCTGGTCCTTACAGGCGGAGGAAAACTGCTTCTTGCGACAGCTGCTGAGCTCACCACTGTCTACCTCTAATTTTATTACCCACTCAGAGTTAAATCAAGAATTCATAGAAGATAAGATTAGCTGGCACCACTTTTATTATGGATCAGCATTTGGTTGAACCCATCTGCCAAGCTTTGTAGGGACATTTTATCTGACTGCCTGACACTGGACAAGGCCTGTTTTATACCTTGGTTGAGTTATATAGAGGACACCTTTGGATCCCTCGGCATATCCTCCTGTTTTTTTAGCCCAGTCGTATTCCCAAAAATGCCAAGATGGAGGTGAAAACATTATTTAAGGAGTAGTGTGCAAACAATAGGTATAAAAACGAGTTATCCAAACTGTTGGTGTTGCACTAATATAATCTTCTAAACATCGACGATTCCCCCTTGTACCTATCTTTGGACTTGTCAAAATAGGAGAGGTCACTTCTTTTTCATTTTAGAGCTGGGTCAATTTACTGGTCCCTATTTGTTAAACTCTTTTTAGACCCAGAGGGGAATATAGTCTCCACCTGCCCCAGTGATAATCAATCTGTAAAGTCAATATGGCACTTTATGTTCTTTTGAAATTTGCAAAGTCTAACATGAAAGCACTTTTCGATACCTCTGATACAGAGGTTAGGTCTGCGACGTTGTAGACCAGCTCTCATTCACCTTAAAACACTAAGTTCTCCTGAAATTGTTTTTAGTGTCTGTGCTTTCTTGAAAGCTGTTATTAGGGCCAGACACAGCATGTTGGATTGACTTGATAGAATTGTATGCCAAAGGAATCTTGGTTTAGGAAGTGTGGTTGAGATGTCGTGGCCCAATTCCAGGGGATGGTAGGAGCGCATAGCGGACCCTGTTTGAGGTTTTTGCTCTCTTTCCATTTCTCTTTTATCGCTCTTTTTCAACCTCAACCACTCCCTATATGGGTTGATAGTGGTTTAGCACTCACAGTGTCAATTACATTGAATGAGTTTCATGTGATTTCGGCCCAAATCTCATTTCACTTGCAACAGTAATTTTACTTGAAATATGACACATAATGTGAAATTAACAAATATAAAGAAGATTTTGTATGCATTCATACTTTATTCATTGTCCTTTTCAAAAGCAGTCCTTGATACATCTGGCCCAACGTCTTTAAATTGAACATTGAAGTGTTATTTCCAATGACATACCTAATGACACTCTCTGCAGACACTCTTTAATTTTATTTTCCATTATAAATAAAAACTCAATCCTTCTTCTGAGCTGAAATATAATTAATGTTAATATAGTAACTATGAATCACAATCAGAGTTAGAGTCAATACAATTAATGTTAATATAGTAACTATGAATTACAATCAGGGCTACAATTAGTTGCTTGTTAACAGGGACTACCTTTAATATTAGGAAATCATTTTTCATTCTTGGTTTACAATCAGAACGACAAGCGGATAAATTTGACATAAAAAGCTTTTCTTCTTATTGCATGTTGAATTTCTATCAATCCTCATTGTGTATTTACTAGCATTAATTTTAGCATACTGTACCGCAATAATTCTGTGCCAATATATTTCTTTTGGAGGTTCTAAAAAAACAGTTCATAACCCATATGTGTAACTCCTCATAGAATAACCAGAGAAATAGAGTTCAGAATACTAAACGATGATTCTGGAGTGACCACTCTTGGTCTGTCCTATATAGTATACAATCCAAATGGACGACTCCTTTTTTAAAATAAGCAATCCCAATGGATAACTGTTTGTGGAAACAACATGTGTAAGTCTACGTCCTTGCAAAATACTTTAATGGTTCAAGAATGTCTTTTGTGGACTTCACGGAAGAACAAATGACAGGATTGCAAGAAGTTCTGGCTGCAGCAACTATGTATCATGAATGCCCAGCAAGGATACTATGGATTAGGAGGGATTTGAGAATCTTGTGTATTCATGGGGCAAGTCCTTCTTGGTTTCGGGTGTTTCATGAAGCTAATCTTTGTGAAATGTGAGGCATTTATCCAAGCAGTGCCACACCCTGCCCTGCACATCCTTTCACCCTCTTCAGCTCCTTAATACATACATGTTCGTGAGCCTCAGCGTACAGTATCATGCGGGACCAACGCATCAGGGTAAGGGCAACCTGCACAGCATCCAGAAGAATTGTTATCCTTATTATTTGTTGCTTACACAAAACAATGACCAATGAAAAAACATTGGCAAAGCTAACGAGTCAGCTATAAAAACTGAACTATTAGCTTTGTCTCTGCTTTTTTCAGTGGTATTTGAATACAAATGCATGCATGACACATCATTATGCATGCACACGTGTATGTGGTTAAGCACTGCAGCCATTTTTGAATTACAGTTCTAACAAGCCTGTAGCCCCTTTCACAACAGTAAATTTAAAATTAAAATAAAGTCAAAACAAACTGTGTGCCAGTGCAAAAACAGGAAGTGATCAACCGCGTAGTAGTAAAGTAAAATACTTTACAAAAATCTAAGGTGAGGACTGGGAAGGAAAACATTATGGAGTGCGGGAGGAAAGTAAAAAAGTAAAAAAGTAAAAAGAGTGTGCACCGTGAATGGGAGCAAGAAGGGAAGAGAGCAAGGGAACACACACGCTCCCAAGGAGTGAACGCAAAAGAAAAGAAAAGCAATGGCTTACGCACTACAGATCCACTTGCATACTCCTTATTCAACCATTGTCAATGCACAAAAATCCACCGAGTAAATGCAAATTCGTTTTTCCTGGATCTACAGAATAATTTGACATATAACTGCTGCAGGTTGCATTTATTTTATTTTATTTATTTATTTTATTTATAAAGTTTTATATAGCGTGAACTTGATCCCAAAGGATATCAGAGCGCCAGAGAGGGAGAGGAGGGAAAACGATCACAACAAGACTAAAATGGTGAAACGATATGCATAGAAACAAATGGTGCAAACATGACAGATCCTATCTAATTCAGGATTAACACAGAGTGGGCTAGTCAATGATAAGATGACATCAAAGGAGTGATGATACAAAATGATGTGAGGGGGCGAATACAATTGTAACAAACATAGTTATTAGCCAATGCTGTAGTATTTACAGAGCGATTGGGTTCCATCGTGGTAAGGTAAGAGCTTATTCATGAGGAATCTTTTTGCTTCCATTTGCTTCCACTTTGAAGGCACCCTTGGAGGAGATTCTACGAATTTCCGGTGGAAGAGAGTTCCACATTTTTGGTGCAGCGCCAGAGAAGGCTCGTTGGCATGTTCTCTTTTTGCGGAAGATCTGAGGTTTCAAGAGGAGGGAGTTAGCAATCCTAGACGGTCTACCCCCTCTTGACAGTACTAGTTTTTGTGCAAGGTAGTTGAATTCTAGCTTCAAAGGGCAGCCAGTTTAAAGATTTTAAGACCGGTGAGATGTGGGCATTTCACTTGGTGTTTGTGATCAATCTGGCCGCCGCGTTCAGTGAAGTCTTTAGGGGGGCCAGAGTGTATTTGGGGAGGCCACATAACATAGCACTGCCATAGTCCAACTTCGGCAGAACGAGCGCTTGGACCACTTGCTTGAAGTCAGATTGAGGTAGGAAGGGTTTGAGATTCCTGAGTGTTCTCAACACGTGGTTAGCACCCTTGCACATGTTGCTAATATGGCCTTCATATTCAGATGCTTGTCCAGGGTGATTCCTAGAGATTTAGCTGAATCAATAATTTGGGGGGAGCAGTTGAAAGCGGTTAGTTGGTTCATCCAGAGGTCTATTTTAGGAGTGTGTTTTGGGGGAGAAATGAGGAGGAATTCTGTTTTGGATGTATTTAACAGGAGGTGGTTCTCCGTTAACCAGTTTTGGGTAGTCAGTAGGGTGGAGTTGAGTGAAGTGATGTCATCCGGGGAGGAGATTTTCAGATAGAGTTGGGTGTCGTCTGCATACATGTGGAAGCGAATGTCCAAGGATTTTAGAACATTCGCTAAGGGTTCAAGGAACACATTGGCGAGAATGGGAGATAGGGAGGACCCTTGGGGAACCCCCCATGTTGACCGGGGATGGCAGGGAGAGGGAGTATTTAGCTATAACTCTTTGTGACCTGTGCTGCAGGAAGGATGAGAACCAAAGTAGCACCTGACCGGAGAGGCCCATCCTATGTTCAAGAGTGAATAAAAGGTTTTCATTATTGACAGTGTCAAAGGCGGAGGAGAGGTCGAGTAGTATAAGGAGGGAGGATTCATTTTGATCAAGCATCATTAAGATGTCATCCGTCACATGAGTGAGAGCCAATTCTGTGCTGTGCCCACTCCTAAAACCAGGTTGGTGTTGGTTCAGAAGATTGAAATTTTCGATATGCGCACAAAGTTGAGACTGGACGTATTTTTCAAGGAGTTTGGCTAGTGTAGGGATACTGAAGATAGGTCGGAAGTTGTTAAGACCTGTACTGTCGGCTGTTGTTTTTAAAAAATAGGTGTTACCTGCGCCTCTTTTAGGCAATCAGGGATCGTGCCTTGTGATAGAGATGCATTGACAATCTTTGTCCAGAATGGGGAGATTTCTTCCTTAATTTCTTTGAAGATGGTGGGAGGTAACGGGGCATTGAAATGATTTGATGGGTTAATACTCCGAAGAACCTTTTTGATCTCTGTTTCAGTTTCAGTTAGGGGAATAAATGTATCCCAGGAAGCGTTGTTCTTGATACCCCATCTGACTGGATCTGCCTTGTCTAACAAGGCTAGGGGGGTGCAGGATCATTGCGTAGCAATAGTGCCTTCCTGGTCTGCAGATTGATGTTAATAAGTCTAGATTTCTCTTTAAGGAAGGCAGCCAGATCATCACATGAGGGAGGGATGACTTCCGCAGATGGAGAGTTAGGGGCTTCCACCAATTGTTGTTTAACCAGTTCAAACAATTTCTTGGGTCGATTAGATGCTTGGATAAGTTGGGATCTGAAATATTCTGCTTTAGCTGTCTTGATTTGTTTGTTATAAGCGCTTCTTGCTGATCTTAGGGTTTTTAGATGGTTTGCAGATGGTGTGGATCTCCTGGAACGTTCAATGGCCCTTAGATTGCGACGTTCCGAGGTTTGGATCTTTTAGTAGGTGCATTCTTTTGTTAGAGTGGCGCTATAGAATCCATGATACTGGCAATAGAGGAGTTGTAGTAGTCTGTGAGTGCATTGACTTCAAGTATTTACCCTTGGGGAGAAAGGGCCCGCTAACAGCGGGTTGCTAGGTCAACTTTGTTGATATCTCTGAGGTCCCTTTTTCATATCTTTGGTTTAGTTGCTTGTGCCTTGCACTGGAGGACCTCTGAGTTGAGATGGAATGTAATGATGGGATGATCCAACCAGTCACATGGTATGATGGAGTCCAAAGTGATGTTATGACCTTTGGAGATGAGGAGGTCTAAAGTTTCCCCTTTAGTGTGTGTGGGTTGGTCACAATGTTGAATCAATTTGTGATCATTCAAGAAGGACTGAAGGCATGATACTGCTTGGTCATTAGTATTTGACCAATGTAGGTTAAAGTCCCCAAGGTAAATGTGGGGCTGGTCTGACTCCACATTGCCAGAGATGATTTCCATTAATTGCTCAATGTAGGGGAGATTGTCGCCTGGGGG
The DNA here is from genome assembly GCF_964263255.1 of Lissotriton vulgaris. Classification (NCBI taxonomy): domain Eukaryota; kingdom Metazoa; phylum Chordata; class Amphibia; order Caudata; family Salamandridae; genus Lissotriton; species Lissotriton vulgaris. The sequence goes on along the minus strand of NC_141695.1, from coordinate 515,862,797 downwards.
GTGGTAGAAAGTGTGTAATTTTCAGACCAATTGATTGTTACTAGAGATGTTGAGGCAAAGGTATTCATAATTAGCTGGCGAGGAGGGAGACCGGAAGTGTGTTCCGATGTTACAAGCAAACCCCCTCTCTTCCTAACTCTATGTAGGCGAATTATGTCATGTGAGGGGGGGCACCAAGAGGTCTAAGATTGGGATGAAGGAAGGGTTGAGCCAGGTTTCAGTGAGGATAATGATATCTATCTCATTATGTTGTATGAGGTCGAAGATCTCGGAGGCGTGTTTGTTGGCAGACCTGCAATTGAGTAGTATGCACTTGAGTGGGGCCAGTGTGAGGGTGGGAGGAGTCTGAATGATGTTCACTCTCTTGAGGTTGCCGTTATTTATGACTCTGAGGTTGTGGTAGGGTTCTCTGTTAGGGTTGGAATGAATGGTTTGAATTATACACTTTGGACTCAAGTTGCTATTTGTGTTAGACGGATAAGACATGAGCAGGCTGTCAATTTCCTTGGGCGTGAGGCTGGATGATCTTCTTCTAGAAAGTCAAACTGAAAAGTGCTAGTTAAAACTAACATACGCTCATAATATTTTAATAGTTATCCATCGAGCTTTAACATGATTTTAAAGGACAGCGGATGTTTGTTTAGCCAGGAAGAGTAAAATCATTCAACAATAAAAAAAAAAAGGGCAAACGAGAGCAGGCAGGCTGTAGAAAGAACACAGGGGCTTGTACTTCTCCTCATGATAAAGCTGCACAAATTACTCCTGGCTGCGATAATAAAATTACCATGTACTGTAGCACCCTGTATATATAAGAAACTCTGTTCAGAATGGGAGTGTCTAATAGATGCTCTTTAGTATTACCTTATTTGCTTAGATGTAAATATTTGTACCAAATACCCTATTTTATAAATGTTTTATAAGGGGCATCTCCTCCGTTAGCGTTGAGGAGGGTTGCCCCCTCACCAAAATTGCCCCCAGAAGCCCCTGAGAAGAAAAAGTAAATGGTAATAAAATTAATGTAATACCTTTTTTTTATACCCCGTCCTAAACCCAGGGTCAGGACAGGGCGGGCTTGCACAGTGATGGCAGCAGGGAGGAGGGTGGACTGCTTTGGGCACTTTTCAAAGTGCGCATGTCCCTTTGGGTAGTCGTCTTGCAACGGCCAGCCAGACATGCACACTTTGAACGGTCGAACTCAGCTGTATTAAAACAGCTGGGTTAGAGCAAGTGCAGGGCTCCAGTGTCCTAGGGAGAGGTGAAAGAGGCCACTCCCTCTGATCCTGGTGCTGCTCTCATGCTGGTGGGCAAAAGAACAACACAAATGCCAGTACTGAACTTTACTTTCTCTATTTTTAAATGACCTATATGAAACAAAACGTACAGGCCTGTTTATTTATAATGACACTAATTTATTGCATACTTATTTCACTAGTCAAATTATTTTTTGTTTTTTGTATTTTGCAAACAACACAAATTTGTTTGTGCATCACATACTATATACAATTAAATACAATAATACACTCTCTGCTTTACATATCTACAACTCATTCACTCCAATTTTGGCCAATCCATACATACTACACTCATTCCCAACCACACTCAGTACCACATAAAACAAAAAACTTTTGAGGTATGGCCTTTCGTCAAGAAGGTTTGATTCTTCAATTAATGCACCCTAATTTATAAATCAGTAACCTAAATAACAAAAAGCAGTCTATTAGAAACCAATTCCCTGGTTATCTAATACATTCCATGTACTCTTTTTATACATTGACATAAGGCCAGGTCAAATAGGTCGACGCGTTTCGAACCCCCAATTGCGGGGTTCTCCTCAGGACCAAATGATTCTTTTCTGCAATGTAATTGGCGTCCCTTGTTTGGGGGGGGGGGGAGGTTTGTTGTGTGTTTTTTGTACAGTGACACCAGCGAATTCTGTCTATCGCTGAGAAGGTCGAAAAAGCCCTTACTCGCGGTGAGGATGCTCAAGCACCCGGATGATTAATGGATTCCGTAGACGGGCTGCTCCAGTGTTGACGCTACCAGTTTAGAGGGGGCTCGTAGTTCCCCAGTGACGCCTCCATGTACAAAGTAACAGGAGTCATGCTGGTGGGAGCAGCGCCGGGATTGGTTAAGGAAGTTGGATGGCGCCCGCGATGGAACTTCATGGAGGTGGCCATGTTTAAGCTAAGCGATTTTTTTTTATGTTTACCCACCACACATTTGCCCACTCCACCATTCCCCATAGATAGCAGCCACAACTGTCTGTTATCCTTTAATATATGTCAAAAACTTATCAACTTATTTACCACAATTTGTCTTATTTTGACCACAACAAAAATATTTTGTTTGAAGTCAGGCTCTATAAACCTAGCAGGTAAAAAAGCTGGCTAATACTTAACAAATGAAAGGTGATTCTGTACTGATCAGTGTTGTGATGGGATATGTCACACAAGTGTCAAAAGGGCAACAGAGAATTTCACATTTCAAATTGTAAACAGATCATTCCATATACCTCCAATGATGAAACACCCAGGAGACTCAATGACAGAATGGCCTTGCGCTATGGGACTTTTTTTGAGAACTGAGTGCTTAACGAAAGAGCACTTCAGATTTCGAAGGAATGATAAATGGTGAAACAGAAAGGTTTACCGAGTTTGTAGTCATATGTCAAGAAACGGTTTAGAATTGATTTGCTAACTAGAAATTATCACTGACCATTTGATCGCAACTCTTTTATGCTGATCTTAGCTTTTTGGATTCACGAATTTCGATTTAATTCTTACTTCATGTATTTTCCTCTGTCGATCAGTTGTTGATATGAAGTTTGAATTACATTCATGATAAAGGAGCATGATATCTAGGTTTTGGACCTGACATCTTTGGAGTGGTTTTCCCAAACCTTGTGCCTTCAATCCTCCTGTTTTTGATGGCCTTAGCACTCTGGTCATTTTACCACTGCTAACCACTGCTAGATTGCTTGTGCTCTCTTCTTTAAACATGGTAGAATTCGCTTAGCCCCAATTGGCTTCTTAAATTTAAACATAAGTCCTGAATGAAGTGGTACTCCATGTACCAAGGGCCTGTAAATGAAATGCTACTAGTGGGCCTACAGCACTTATTACTATCTCAAGTGTGGTGTCTCAAGACTTGTAATTTAAAACCCTCTTTAATGGCAAAGTCAGATTTCAAGTCACAACTCTGAAAATGCCACTTTTAGGAAGTTGTCATTTTCTTGTCCTACCGATTTGGGGGCTGCAGCCTGTATACTGGTTCACTTGACTAGGTGTAGTTGGCAGTTGGTCTTTGTGCTTTGCTCCCAGACAGTGAGGCAAAGAGGGAATAGATGTCAACAGGATGGGCCATCTCTGACCTGATATGAGGGAGGAACTGTCACCTACCACACTTGCACATCACAAAGCATCTGCCTGAGCACGCTCACACAACTTTTGACACAAAACTTTTGTGACCCCAGACAAGCTGCGACCAGGGCAGGGAGGCGACAAATTCCAAGCCCCTCTGGGGGTGGGAACTCTAGAACCTTCTCCTTCTTCAAAACTGGCCCAAAGTATAAATATTGAACCCTCAAAACCAATTCTTCAAAACACATCTGGACTTGTGGAAGACTCAGAAGATGCAACGCTCTGCAACACCCAGATTTAAGGTACTTTGTTTAGCGAGTCTAAATTGGGGCCAGTACCCGGCCTACCCTCCATCGCGGTTGGCTTTAACTTGTCACTTTGTCCTAGTCTGGCGCACTCAGATAACCACAGTTAGCTCTGTGTGCTTCTAAACACTGTTTTCCCTTACATTTTTTAAGTTGCATATTTCTGGATCGACTAATTGGGTTTTTGTCATTTTGATCTCAAATAATTTATTACATTTTACTCTATTTTTCAGAATTGGTGTGGGAGTTTTCTTGTGTTGTGTTTCACTTTATTACTGTATGAAGTGTTGCATAAATACTTTACACATTGCCTTTAAGTTAAGCCTGGCTGTTTTTTTGGCAAGTACCTGAGCATTAAGCACACATTCATTTGGGGTTTGCTTGTATTTCAACCCTGATAGGAATTGTAGTTGCTGCTTGAGTAGGGTTTCACTTCCCTGGATCAGTTGCCCAATTTCCAACACTAGGCATTAGAATCAGTTTGAAAGAAACTCAGCTTGCAACAGTGCATACGCTGCATGTGCTCACGCTTGTGAGGCACTGTTTTTTGCAATAAAGAGCTTGGAACCTGTCCATTGGCTTCCATTTTTTTGCCTCAGTGCCACTCTTCTATGCAGCCTCCTAATTGCAAGATAAAGCATCACTTCCATTCCATTTGGTGGATCATAGGCCAAATACAGATTAATTCAACTTATTTCTTCTACCCTGCTCCCACTCCTCCTACCCCCATCTGGTTCTCCCTCCCTCCTCCCCCAGACCTCATTCATTTTGTTTTCTCCATGCTCACTCTCAGTCGACTCCCTGAGTTGTTAAAAAATATTGTGAGAGACATTAGATCTTGCAAAGTCGAGACCTATAGGATTTGCCAGTACTTATTTTGGGAAAGGGATGTGCGCTCAGCCCGGTTTGACTACTCTGGAGCCGTGCCAAAGGCGTCACAGGCTACAGCTGCGAGTGAAGCAAATTTCCAATATCCTGCTTTTTGTGCTGGCTTCAACTAACAAGTTCTATTCCTCTGTTCAATTATTGATCAAATTCAATTTGACGGATTTTATTGTGAGCGTTCGCAGCATTAGAGCTGCTCCGCGTGTAAGTGGAGCTTTTCACATTTCTTTGTGGTCAGAAGTAAGCTTTTGCTTGGAAATGAATGTCATAAATGAGTTTACGTGGAGAGGGAATAAAGTGCAATAACAACAGTGTGCTGTTTTCGATAATGTTGCAACGCTTACTGAAATTGTGTGTTTTTAGACCATGTGGTAAATAATGGCTTGGATTTAAAAGGCTGCAGTGATTTAAATGTAGGGCATGTCTGTTCTCCACTTTTACACCCTGCCTTTTCCCATCACCGCAATAACAACCAAAGACAGCGGAATGCACTTGTGCTACACTGCGAAGTTTGAGGGCTAATATATGGAATAACTACCCTCTACCATATTCTTACGTCATAGGCCTATGGTGTATGGTGGGAACCAAAAGAGGTCGAGCGTTCTTTTATTTACAAAACACTGCAGCAGGTTTGTAGAATAAGTGCAGTATTTGTCCTTGGAAAATGTCAAGATCAATTTGCAGACTTTTTGGGGCAGCCACATACATTTTAAGAGTTTTATTTAAGCCACTATAAACCCTAATGGTGTTTTAAATGTGTGACAGGCCCAATTACATTGCTGACGGCAACAGTGCGATATGTAATCATGCTATCGTAAATGTCTCCTTATCAGCTAACATTTGAGAGTTTGTAAAAGAAATGCATTACAGATGATTGGGTGACGGAAAGAAGGTTCTTCCTTTAAACGATTGAGCGAAAATTAGAATTCTCACCAGAGAGCTGTTTTCACAGTTTGCAAGTAACACGCCAGGCACTGCAGTGATACAACTCAGCGCTAATCAAATATTGCAGTACAGTTATAGTGCCACTTTCCTATTGCAAATAATCCAGGCCTCCGTGTAAATTATACAGAATTATGGATGGATAATCATGAATAATGGTGATGCTTTTCAAAGATGGATTCTGAGTGACATCAAATAGACAACGAGGGAAAAACATCTCCTTTGTGAAGTTTCTGCTCAATAAGTATGTGTTGTGTATACCCCCCCTATCCCTCTGCCCTTGGTCTTATCAGCTGAGCAGGTGTAGAGGAGTAATGGGAGAGCCGCACACAACATCGCCTCACCTGCATCTGGCCCTGCTCCTGTTCAATATTACACTTGGTTTTCTGCTACCTACCCCCACTATCCTCTGGCCATCCTTCACCTCCATGACCCATATTTCAAAACCCATACCTGGCAATTTGCCAACCTCTCACAGAACATCAGCATTAGTCTCTCCTCTACTCTAAAAAATGTTTTAAATGCACCTGGTGTCCTGGCAAACACACTTCACCCTCTCTTCAATGCCCAATCAGGCACGGCCCGTGCCGGGCGTTATACTGGGGCGGTGATGTCAGGCTAGGGAGGGTCAGGGTGGGGGGTTGTAAAATGTGGGATATGGACCATTAGAGGTAAGTACCGAAAAAAAAAGGAATTTCGTTGCCCATGCTGCATCGCATTTGGCGATGCAGCGTGGGCAACGAAATTCGTTTTCTTTTTCTTTTTCGTACTTACCTCTAATGGTCCATATCCCGCATTTTACAACCCCCCACCCTGACCCTCCCCTGCCTGACGTCACTGCCCCAGTATAACGCCCGGCTCGGGCCGTGCCTGTGTCCAATGCCCTCCTTGTGCCCAAATATAAAATATAATACCTGGCTTTCTGCCACTCGCACCCACTACCTACTGTACCTTTCCTGCCCCTTTTGCTGATGGAAACCTCTCTGTTCATCATGTATCAGAGTGCTGTTGCCGCAGTGAAAGGCAGCTCAGCTCTGAATTCCATTTCAATGTGGGTCTGTAGAGATTTGCAGTTGACATAGGATCGGGCTCTTGGTGAAAGGATGGTGCTACCTGCCTTTTTCTTGCCTCACTCAGGTTTGCAGAGACCTAATGGAGGCAGAAGAAAGGTGGGTAAGACTGTGAACTGACAGTCCACTATTCCAAAAGGGTTTTCGGAGATCTGGGTGATAGAAAGGGTATACAGACAAAATATCGAGTACAAAATATCGAATTACATAAATATCGACTTCAAAATATAGAATGGACAAAATATTGAATGGACAGAATATAGTCATCAAAAACATCGTTTTTAAGGTAAGTAATGTAATATAAATTTTTATAAATATAGAAAGTCAAAATATCAAAGTATATAATATAAGTTGTTAAAATTATCGAATTTTTATTAATATCGAATTTTTTAAAGTGTTTTGTATGTTAGTATATGTGTGCAAAGTGTATATTTTTTTAATTTATTTTAAGTAATTCATTTTATGTTATTTAATTTTTGCGTAATTTAATTCTGTAGCGGGTTGTGGGTTTATAGGGGAATAGGGTGGGAAGTAATGTAATTTAAATTAATTACATTTGTTAATTTATTTATAGGTATTTATTTTGCATAAATTGTTAATTAATTTTTAACTGGTAATTAATGAATTCTTAATTGGTAATTCCTTTTTATAAATAGATTAATGGATAATTATGCGAATTTTATTAATTTATTTTCTGTTGCGGGTTGTGGGTTTATAGGGGAATAGGTATTTTAATTTCAATTAATTAAATATTTTAATTTATATATTGGTATTTATTTTCAAAAAATTATTAATTAATTTGTAATTGGTAATTAATTATTATTAATTGGTAAATTATTTTTAATAATGAATTATTTGATAATTAAGTGAATTTAATTAATTTATTTTCCATAGCGGGTTGTGGGTTTATAGGGGAATAGGGTGGGAAGTTATTTAATTGTAATTAATTAAATGTTTTTATTTATTTATTGGTATTTATTTTTAATTAATTGGTAATTAAATTTTATTTTTTAATTAATTAATTGTAAATTGGTAATTAATTTGTATGAATAGTTAATGAATTTTAATAACTAATATTTGTTTAATTGAATAATTATTATATTGTATTAAATTGGTATTTACTTTTAATTAATTTTTTATTGGTATTGATATTTAATTTATATTTCTTAATATATTAAATATTTACTTTCTCTACTGTTGCACCCTCTGGAGTGGGAAAAGTAATTTTTACCCCTACGCTATCCAACGCTTTCACTACTGTTGCACCCTATGGAGTGGGAATAGTAATTTGTACCCCTACGCTATCCAACGCTTTCCCTACTGTTGCACCCTTTGGAGTGGAAATAGTAATTTTTACCCCTACGCTATCCAACGCTTTCCCTACTGTTGCACCCTCTGGAGTGGGAATAGTAATTTTTACCCCTACGCTATCCAACGCTTTCCCTACTGTTGAAGTTGCTGGAGTGGTAATAGTAAGTTTTAATCTCTTGCTATGCTACAGTAAAAATATTGTATATTTTTATTTCATATATGTTATTATATATATATGTGTTAAAGAATCAAGTTGTATTTTTATTTGTTTAACTTAAATTAATTATTTAATAATGTTTAAGTGATTTAAGTATTTTTAAGTATGTTTTAATTAATTATAGGTATTATTTCATTAATTTTAAATTATTTTTAAGTTATTTTAATAAATTCGATATTTTTATTAAGTATATATATTTATTCGATATTTTTGATTCAATATTTTTGTACTTACCTGTTTGTAGAAAGGATTTCGATATTTTGTCTTTCTATATTTTTACTTCGATATTTTTTTCGTCTTTATTTTTGTATTCAATATTTTTTCAGTGATCCGATAGAAAGGAATACAGAGGAACCATGTACTGTGAAAACAATGCTGTTTTTAATCTGCTATGTCATAATACCAGTATATATAATATTTGTTGTTGGACTTGGTCTACTCTTCAGAATCAACACCAAACATGTTTCCTTCAACTCTGCTATTTTCTGAAACTTGTTTTGTTGGCTCTCCTTCAGCAAGCTAAAATTGGCTTATACCCAATTGGTGCATTAATTTACTTGTAAGTCCCAAGTACAGGGGAACTACATGTACTCAGGGCCTGTAAATTAAATGCTCCTAGTGGGCCAGCAGCATGTATTGTCCCATCCATTTAAGTAGCCTTTTACAACATGCCTCAAGTCTGCCATTCCAGCCTGAATGCAGTTGTAATCTGCTAATCCACCCGAAAAAAATAACCCTTTTGCTAGTCCTAATACTCCCTTTTTAATACATATAAGCCGGCCCTAAAAAGACCTTAAACAGTCCATAAGGCAGGGTGCAATGTATTTGGAAAGTTTTACTTGTGCTTTTAAGTTTTACATGTCCTAGTAGTGAAAAACTCCCAAATTCATTTTACACTACTATGAGGTCTACCTCTCCATGGAATACCAGTGGGCTACCTCAGTACATTAAATAAGTGATACCCTTTCTTTAGGAACAAGTAGAAATGCCATGTTTGGTCTCTAAAGAATTGTAATTTAAAATCCCTTTTAATGGTAGAATCGGATTTTATATCACAAGTCTGAAAATGCAATTGTTTCGGAAAGTTTCCATTTTCTTGTTATAACCATTTGGTGCCTGCATCGTGTTTCCTGGGTCACGTGACGGTGATCAGATTCGAACTTGGCTTTTGTGTATTCCTCCCAGACAATGAGACAAAGGGGAACTAGATGTTGTCAGGATGTGTCATTCTGCCGGGATGGAAGGAGTGGAACTGTTCCCTACCATACTTACATTTCAAGGGAGCTGCCTCAGCACACTCACAAAGAACTTCACACCAGTCTTTTGTTAACCTAGACCTCTCAGAGCCTGGACAGAGATAAAGGAAATTCTAGAACCAACTGTGGAGGGAAAACTCCAGAATTATCTTCCACTTCAAAGCTGGCACCAGGTATCAAATTGGACCCTCATAGTGACTCTTCAGTTCACACCTGGACCTGTGGCGGATAATCAGACGGACTGCTGTGTATGTCAGAGGACTGCCCAGATGCATTAGCTTGGTGTGTACCTCAGAGGCCTATACTGCTGCTACCAGAAGACTACCTACCCTGTTGCTACCAGAGGACTACGTGATGCCTTTAACCCTCAGAGACTTGCCCTGATCCGTGAGAATTACCTTGCTGCTTGACCGCAGGATTACCAGATTGACTCCAAGGGCTAGTTAGCTGCCCTCTTTTTCTAAGCTACAGGGACACAAAAAGCTTCAGCAACTTGAACCCTGCACTTGGACCATGCCTGAAGTGAGCCCTATCCTCCAAGTGGTGCCCACCCAGTCCTGGACATAGTGCTAAAGGGGCCAAATTGACAAAACCCAAAACCTGGGAGATAAGAATTTTTCAGCCATAAAGCGCTCTGAGAATCGACAGCTGACCAAGACCTACCTGCTCGCTGATCCGCCCTACGTGCATCGCCAGTTGGCCCCACTTTGTGGTAGCTCCCACTACATTTTTCTTCACAGCAGCAAATCCTGTTCAATGGCTACTCGCAGAAGGGGTATCCAACCTCTTAGATCCCTCATCAGCTACAGCCTGCAGCTTCATCCCACTTGAGATTTTTGACTTCCAAAAAAGCGACAAAGTCTGAATGTAGAAATCTCCACCCTGACTTTGACCAGCGGCTCTACAACGAGAGATGTTAGCGAGGCAGCAGATAACTCTGCATCAGAGCGGCCAGTTATAAGCTCATAATCTTCTTTCACAAGCAGGGCTTGATATAAGCCCTTCTGAATAGCTCCTAACCAATGACAATTTGACTGGGGTGTGATTTCCAGAGCCTTTCCCCGTAGCTATCATTGAGCTTTTCACATATTAGGTGATGACAATGCGGCTACCCCATTTGCCTTGCTTGCTTCACCCTTCTGGTCAGGAAAGTCGACTCCCTTGCAAAGCAGCAGCCATATTAGGGCGTGCACATATCAGACATCATTCCCAACACCTTACAATGAAATATATACCTTTTGCCAGTACAATGAAAGCCTTATTAATATAATGATGAACGATAATTATATTACTACTAATATTACTACTATTACGGGGATCTCTTAGATCTTTGGCAGCTTAGCTTTCAACCTAGGAGTGGGGCAGTGACTGAGCTCTGTGGCTATCTTGGAGGGGATGATGGGGCAGGAGTTATCCTATGCGGCCTCTCTGCCGCATTCAATATGATCATCCATCACACCCTGTGGCTCATACTCAGGGAGGTGGGTATTTACAGGTCAGTTGAAGACTCTAATGTACTTGTTTTCTCTCATACCACTCTCATTCATTAAGCATTCCTCCTCACTAGTGTTAGATCAAGTATGGGACCCCACAAAGTTTATCCCCAGCGCTCCTCAATATATAAACGATATGTTTATAATGAGGCGAATGTTACGGAAAATTTCCGAAAAACCATTACACCATGATTTTCCAGTTCATGTTTTACTTGGTCCATTGTGTCAAATGTCACGTAGAGTCTTGGTGCATTTGTGCATTCACACCAGTTATAGTTACTTGGAAATTTTACTGACATAAAACCATTGAAATTCCACGTTATAGTTAGTTGGACTCACTATAACTTGCGTGTGTAATGCACTGCTGATGACTTCACATATTACATCACTCATGACATGGTCAGTGACATCACTCATGACATCACTGATGACTCCATCCTTGTGACAGAGTGACAGACCTCCTTTCAGTGTAATGTAACCCTTTAAACACATATTCAAAAATAGAAACTAATATTTACAAAAAAGTGGAGATACCTATACCAGTTACAACAACCAATTCAGTAATTCCACCATTTATATACACATCCACTCATTCACCAACAGTTCTATATAGTCATTCATACATATACTCACTTATGATATGTAGTGAGACACCTTTACATCCGTTAACACACCGACAATCTTCCAAAAGTTACTCACACACATACTCACACATGCAAATAAACTATTGAACATCCATTTATTTGCATATACAGCTATATACACACTAGCACATTACTTCTAAGGAAACTTACACATATTTACTCTCTTAAACAATCACTTATAGAAACACATACTTTTTTATCAGGAACTCTTTCAATCTCTCACTCTCATATATACTCACTTATATACATCAATATTCACATATACTAGATTAAAACATATGTAGTTACTCATAAAGACACTAGTGAGACAGTCATTCACTCACTAACACACACATATACACACTCTTCCACCCATACAGTCCTGCACATATGCTGTCTTCAAAACACATACAAACAGTGAGTTAGTCATTGATGCATCTATGTGCTAAGTAACACTCCCACCAAACCATACAGACACTCATACTGATACTAAAAAAAATCTAATAACACATATACACACAAACGTAGCTACTCACCAACCCATGCAGCCACTTATACAGAAAGTGAAACACTGATACAAACATTTAAATATTTAAACAATACTCGCTAATATATGTATTCACTAAGATACACTTAATAAGCCAGTTAACCAATATTTTTTTTTTTTTAAAAACATCCATTAAGACACTTATTTAAACATTTATTCTTCCATCGACCTTTACATATACATATATAAAACATATTTATTTTTAGAAAGACACACATTCACTGGATGGTGTCATCAGTGATGTCATGAGTGATGTCACTGACCATGTCATGAGTGACGTAATATGTGACGTCATCAGCAGTGCATTACACGCGCAAGTTATAGTGAGTCCAAGTAACTAAAACGTGGAATTTCAATGGTTTTATGTCAGTAAAATTTCCAGGTAACTATAACTGGTGTGAAACCTATGGTTTTTTCAGTGATATATATATATATATATATATATATATATATATATATATATATATATATATATATATATATATATATATATATATATATATATATACATATATATATTCACGAAGGTTGCCCATGAGGAATCCGCCACGAGGTAAGTTTATAGATATTCCACTTTATTCAAAAGCTGTTGCATTCAGAGGAGCGCAGGACCGCAAGACCGCAGGCATCTGTTAACCTCCTTGCCAGACCGGTTTCGGGAGTCTTTCCCTTCATCAATGGCTTCTGTTTGCAAATGCCGGTTTCTTTGTCATGCACTTATTATTTCATTTTCAAAGTCTGCCCCAGTGGGCGTGGCTGTATGCACAGCCTCCTGGACCTTGTAGTGCTGAAAGTCTTACTTCAGTGAATCACAGCCAAGACGTGTCCCCTTCTGTCAACGGAGGAAGATGCTCTTTGAAATATATATATGTATATATATATGTATTTCCTGAAAAAACAAAGGTTAAAGTAACATTATATTCATTACATTTAGGTGCCTTTGTCAGTGACATTCACTACTTATTATCTCACATAATCCATCGCTCATGACATGTTCATGACAGCATTTATGACATCTGATGAGATCTAAAATGACGTCATTGACAGCAGCAGTTTCTTTAAGGGGGGGGACCATTGTGCCCCGCCCACTGTGAGCCACACGGTGTTAAAAATAAAATGGCAATTAAGTTGTTTCATTGCTATTTTATTTTTAACCATGACACACCGCAGTCGTCAACCTACCTCCAAGACTGGCGGGCATGTCCTGACTGTCCTTTGCTGCCGATTGGCAGCAGGAGTAGTGGTGGCCACGGACTTCAAAGTGCGCATGTTACTTTGGCCAGAGAGTTTGGGACTGCCCAAGTGACACACACTTTGAAGGTCTCTACCAATTCGTCTTAGACAGCTGGGTGGAGACCTGACACAGGTCTCTAGGGCCTGAAGGTGCGTTAGGCCAACCCGCTCTATCCAATCTTAACGCTGCTCTCATGCATCATGAGAGCAGGGTCTGGATTTGTTAGGGGGGTTCTTCATTCACAGGTTTCAGATGGACAGCAAGGTGGACAGGGAGCCCGTGATAGTTAACATTTATTTTTATTTAATTAATATAATGTATAATGCTTCACTGTTTGCTTGTTTATTAAGGAAGGGGTTGTTTTTACTTGAGCTTTTGAGGGAGATTTTCTTTTTACGACAAGCTTTTGCAGGGAGGTAAAATGTGTTTTTGTGTTTTTGAAAGGTAGTGTGGTACTTCTCTTGCCCCTCCACTTTGAAAGATCACCAGACGCCGCTGGTCATTGATGAAATCACTGATGACATCATCCAAGCTTCTTTTGTGCACATTGCTCCATAAACAGTTATAACATTAGAGCTCTGAAAGTAAGTACAAAATAGCTCAAAAGAGTATGAGGCATCATTAATGCCAGCACAGAAACAACTCCCTTAGGCAGCGGCGTAGCGTGGCTTGCCAGCACCCTGCAAGTATTTTTCCACTTTTTTTTAAATTGTATGCCCCCAAGAATGCCCCTAAAAATGTTGATCCCAGGGCAACAATCCCTCAGGAGACCCCTCCCCCCCCCCCCAAGCTGAGCCCCTTCCATTAGGTGAAGTACGCATGGGTTAAGTGCCACAATACCCTATACCATACACTTCACAGGGAGCGTAGTTCACATTAATGATCAACCACAGATATATGGGAAACCCTTATTGCAAACAGTGTGCAATCTGATCAGATAAAGCCAAGTTTCTAAAAATGCTGAAAGTCTGTTCCAACGAAGGACAGTTTTTATCTGTATGAAAGCCCTAGCTCTCACCGAACCTACGTTGAGAAATTAAGTTGATATGAGATGAGAAGTGGGTACTGTAAACAGTATTCACTCCATGAAGAGAGTTTGTCCTGTGCCACACTGTTTGCAGGCAGTGAAACTCTCATGTGAAATACACTATATTTAAAAGTATTTACTAAAAACATCACACATTCTATGCAACACTTTTCAAAAATACACTATTTGATTAAAATAAACATCTGAAGGTGCTAAAGATTATACTGCCTGCAGCCTTCACACTGTGGTGAAAACTTTACAGATAGCCCATCTTCCCTAAGCAAAACAAGCATACGCACATAGCTTGATGCCTGATGCACAGTCTTCTATGTTAAGTAGAAATTGTCATGCTGAAACAATTCCGTCTATTAACTCCAGGCTTCTTATAATACTTATTATGTTGTATGTAATATCTTTGCCCGGTTGCAAAGTTTTTCTACAGAGCCTAAAAACCTGCGTGGGACACGCTGGACACAACTAGTCAACTATCACCTGTACACAGGGTTACTCTTCAGTGGCAACATTTATAACGTGTCCAATACCTCTACATATCTATGATGCATTAGAAGGACATGCTGTAGTATGTGAGGCCATTAGCAGTACATTGTGGGGACGCAAGTTATAGTTAGCGCCACTAACTGTAACTGGTGATTTTCTGTGTTTTTTTATAGTTCTACACGTTAATGTTTTCACTGACAAATTCACTTATCTACATCGTTACTTTAACCTTTGGTTTTTCAGTTAATTTCCAAGGTTTTATAAAAATTAAAAACAGATGTTTATCACACCTAACTATACAATTACTTCAACTTTTGTTTTTTTCAGTGAATTTCTATGGCTTTTTAACATAAAACAATATTTTATTACCATACGTAAAGGCAACAACCCCCCTCCCCCGCTGCGCAGGGGCCTTATTTTTTTTTAAGGGGGAAGGGTACCACGTGGCCCCCCTCCCTGAGCCTAATTAAGCCCATTGAGCCCAGGTGACCCCAGGTCCTTATGTGATTTAAAGGGAAGGGGAGCCAAGTAACCTCCCTCCGGACTTTTATGCAGCCTTTTTTTAAAGAAGGAGAGGGGTGCCAAGTGGCCCTTCTCCCTGAGCATGATTAGACCCTGGGGACCCTAGCCCCCAGGGATTTTTTTTATTATAAAGGAGAGGGGTGACATGCCCACCCTGCCGGGGCTTGTTAGTCCCTGGGGACCATATCCCCCAGGGCCACTAC
The DNA here is from genome assembly GCF_964263255.1 of Lissotriton vulgaris. Classification (NCBI taxonomy): domain Eukaryota; kingdom Metazoa; phylum Chordata; class Amphibia; order Caudata; family Salamandridae; genus Lissotriton; species Lissotriton vulgaris. Next base: position 515,847,305 of record NC_141695.1, on the reverse strand, counting down.
TAAAGTTAAAGGGGAGAGGGGCTGCACAGACAATTTGTGTGATTTTGTTTTGTGCAACTTGAATATCAGCAGACCACACTCATTACCTGATTGCAATTAAATATCTTTGGCATATTCTTTGAAGTTATTTAAAAAGCTTTTTTAATGATGTTTGTTTTTACTACATGTGCACAGCTAAAATGATATTTTATAGTGTACTGTTGTTATATCTGCTAACAAACATACTATAGCTTTAGTCTTGATAATGGCCAGAGTCAGCAATAATTCTGGCCTGGAGAGTACCCAGACTTGCTGCAAAAGCCCTACGTTTCTCAAAGCTTTACCCCAGACTTTCCAATAGTTACAAATGACTCTCTTTTTTAGTATAACTAGAGTAATTCATAGCTCTGCTCTTGTCAACACATAGTCTCACTGAGAGAGTCTTATAAACAGCAGTGTATATTATATAAATACACTTAGTCTATATTTGGCCATCAGCAACAGACTACTAGTTAAATGTATGGTAGGTTCAAGGGTTCATCTTCCTACTGTACAGGCCCAAGGCGGCCTCAGAGTAAAACATAAATAATGCAGTTAAAAATCTGATAGCAAAGCATACCATTAGACGTGCTTACTGCATCATCAAATACAATACGTTCTGGGTCTCCAACTATGTTACTGTAAAAAGGTGGGTTTTTGGTTGAGGGGTGTGAAAACCTACACAAACAACAATCACAATTCTTGTTAGGGTAAACCACAAAAGTCACTAATTTAACCAGTGCTTAACCTTCTGGTAGCTTGGCGCAAAAGCAGTCAGGCATAACTTAGAGGCAATGTGTAAGGTATTTTTGCTGTACACAAACAGTAATAAAGAAAAATCCCAAACCGCTTGAGAAAGATATAGTAAATTAAATGTTAATGTATAAAATGATGAGAAATAAAACAAATTAAATTCAATCAGTAGAAGGGGAGTTTTACATTTTTTAAGTTTTTTGTGCAAAATAGCACCTCCAAGATCAGAGCAACAACTTTGGGAATCTGGTTGGGTGAGACCGAGGCAAAGGGAAAAGTTAAGGCTAACTGCGATGGAACGTGGTTCTGAATAACAAGGTGGATTGGGCCCAGCATAAGCTTAGCTTCGGACTTAGAATACATTTTGAAGAATAGTTTCTGAAAATGTAGAGTTCGGCGGGGCAGGGCAGCAGGTGATGTCTGAGGAGCAGGCAATGTAATCAGAGAGCTGCTGCAAGGATCTCTCTGAAAATGTTTACCTCTGGACTTTGTCACTTTTTTAGAAATTGAAAATGTTCAGCCGGACGAAGCTGAAGGTTGTAGCCAACGAGAGTGCACAAGGCTGGATACCTCTGCAGAGAGGTCCCACGGAACAGGATTTGCTGCTGCGGATAAGAATGCAGTAGGAGCTACAGAGAAATCAGGTCAACTGGCATTACACCGTGGGCAGATCGGCTGGCAGGTAGATCCAGTTCTCAGGGCACTTTTCGGTGTAACATTTTCCAAGTCCCAAGAGTCAAGGAAAAGCACTGCTAGCACCACTTTCAAGGGTCCAACAGCTGGGGGTACCACTTGGGGGTTAGGGCTCATTTCAGTAGAGGCCAGGTGCAGGGTTCAGGTCTCTGGAGCACACCAGCCAACTAGCCTTTAGAGTCACTTCTGATGGTCTTGGATTCAAGGAGATATTCCAGTTCTCCTTACGGTAGCTAGGCAAAACTTCAAGCAGCAGAACAGCCTCTGAGGTTCCAGTCAGTCCTTCTGAATTCTTCCACAGGTCTAGGAGTGTGTTATGAGGGTGCAATATTTATACCTGGGCTACCCCAACATCTGGTTCTGGAAAGTTCTTCCCTTCTTCTGTCAAGTCTCCAAAAAGTCTGGAGTGACAAAAGGCTAGTCAAAAGATAAATAGACCCCCGCTTCCCCTACAGTTCACAATGACAAAAGAAGATTCTTAATTGGAAATGGGGGTGTCTAGTTGGCAGTGGCTTGCACCATATCCAAGTAGGGATCCTTATTCTAGTCAAGGTAGGGGAATTACACAGCTAAGATAACCAGTGGTCATCCTCTTGGTAGCTTGGCACAAACAGTCAGGCTTATCTCAGAGGCAATGTGTAAAGCATTTGTACATACACATAGAGTAACACAGTGAAAACACTACAAATGGACACCACACCAGTTTAGAAAAATAATCAATATATAGCTGAATAAAACAAGACCAAAACGACAAAATCCAACATATACAAATCAAGATATCACTTTAAAAGTTTCAAAACAGTGTAGTCCATAAGAAACTATGGATACGTCACTTTTAGCACAAAGTACCTGGGATGCATCAAAATCAAAGACAAAACAGGTGCAGCGCAGGTGAGGAATCGGTAGTACACCACCGTGATGCCAACTAAATAAGTCATAACAGAAGCCACCTTCACCACGACACCCAGGCAGTGTAACCATAACCAATATGTTGTGCAGAAAGAAAAAAAATAAACAACCACTTAGTGATCAGTCTCAACCCTTCAATTTGATCATAAGAAAGTGTAGTAAGACCTTTCCATATATTATTCATTAAATAGCTCTTATTCCTACAGAAATATCTAGTGCATTCCAGCTACATGCTACCAACTCTATATGGGGTACATTTATACCTACAAGAACTGTCGGGTGTCATGATCACTAGAATGGGTGCTCATGTACAGGGATCAAAAGAACACTCACTGATCTTACAGCCTCAGATATTTTACTGAAACCAAAGGATAAGTAACATAAATATCAGAAGCTCCTTAATGTGGGCTACTATAACACCAATAAAATGCGCTGTTTACCATAGGAATAACGTCTCCAATAGGCACTCAATTATTAAATTCCACTTTGTTTTCAAAATAAGAGTTCATTAAATCTTCATGTTAAGAGTTGATTTCTTTATTTTTCATATACGTTTATCTTCATATTATTGTGTTCATAATATGACAAGCTTATTTATATGGTCAGCCCAATGCATTTCTGGCGGGAGCCCTTCTTCATGGGACTTAATTTCTGAAAGCAATCAAGTAAAGCACAATTTAGCGACCAACCAAAACCGACCAAAGAGCCAAAACATTTCTATTTACAGAAGCTGACTCACAGTGCATTTACTCTCTTATTGAGGAAGATGAAAGCCCAAGTACAAGCACAGGAACCACTCAAGCTAACATTAAACAGTTAATATATATGTCCAAACGAATAGTCAACCAACGCTTACGCGTAAGTACTCTAATAAAATATCACAAGGCGCAAAGAATTCCACGCAGCCTCAGGATATCCCTCAAACCTACCTTGTGCAAGAACAACGCACGCTTCACAGAAAAATGGTTTGCAATACTTAATAATTGCTCGTTAGACCTCATATTACTAATTATGGAAGAATTGGCTAAACTCATAGAAGATCTTAACAAAGAAGCATATCATTTAAAGGAGGAACTTAACACCATGATAAGCAAAGAAGAATGGGATGAGGTACTAAAAGACATAAATTCACAATTGGAAACTTACACAAAAGAAATCAATGATTGAAAATTACGAAAATTCAGGAGAGACACTACAGATCACCGAACTGGTGAAGTCTATACCAGGGCTGACATATACGCCCTGCACCGACAACAGAAACCTGCACTGGACAAATCGCCTGATGACACTTCATCAGATGACTTCCAATATCGCAAAAGAACATCTGCATATCCAACCCGTGAGAGACAGGGTCATGAAGATCTTCCTACTTCTGATAACTAGAGACTACAAACAGCAACATCAGCCCTTTTTTAGAGAAAGACTCCGGACGACAGGAAGAACCAGCAGGAGCAGGAGCAGGAGCAAGAAGAAAGGTAATTCCAGAACCAGTAGCCAAGAACACCAGGAGTCACAAAACTTAGTTATAAATATCTCTTAACACAAAATAACAGACTTTCAGATCCAAACTTTACAAAAAGGTACCTCATTTGTCCCAACATACCATTCAAACATCGTCGAAACACAGATAGTTGTATACAAATTCTCACGGAGTCTACGACTGAGGCACTTCTTCACAAACGTTGTTGTAAAACCAGACACAGGAGAAGAACCCAAAAATGGATGTCCTCATGGGATTGAGGAACAAAAGCAGGTATCAACCTCTCATCAGTCATAACTTGTTAGACGCATTCGAAAAAATCATTCTCAAAGACATCAATCAAATTTTCAAATCACAGAGACCTAAAACCACCAACATGATGCAAAAGGAGAGACAGGCTTCGAAACACCTAGCTGTAAAATTGTAAATTGATTGTAAATTGATAATCGTATAGCGCACTACTCACCCGCAAGGGTCTCAAGGCGCTTGTACAAATACCGCTGTGGAACCCATCCTGGCTTTCCCTGTGAGACATCCACTCCTGGGCCCCCCCAAGGTGCATCCTTAGCATTGTGGGGGCCATTGTGGAGATTAAGCAAGCTATTGCCCAGAGTTGCAGAGTGGGACTCCATGATTGGAATAGGCACCGAGGCGAGAATTATCAGGCCCGTGGAATTTTGAGCCCAATACCCGCCGAGGCGGGGAATTGAACCCTGGTCCAGGGCTAGACCTCTGCATCAAGGTCTGCCGCTCTAATCATTGAGCCACACTTCTCCACGCTGCAATCAAAGACCTCACCATATGCCAAGCTGATAGGGGCGGCGCCCTTATAATTATGGACACAGACGTCTATGAGAAGAACGTTAATGAACACTTTAACGATACAGAAATTTACATGAAAATGGACACTGACCCAACCAATGAATATGTAAAAATTCTTAACTAAAATCATTGACACCGGAACACATAGGTACGAAAGAAAAAGAATTTCTGATCAAAATCAATCCAGCCATCCCGTATATCTATATGGTTCCCAAAATACATAAGCACGCCACCATACCACCTTTCTGACCAATAGTTTCCACCATAAACTCCAAACATGAACCCATTGGTAAATTTATCGACAAACACCTGCAATTTCTGGTTCAGAATATACCAACGTACATCAAAGATTCCACCCACTTTTTGAACATTTTGGAGGAACACAAATCATATTTCACAGTGGATATGATAATGAGCACCATTGACGTAAGGCCGTTATATACTTCAATTCCTCATAATTTGGGTTTATCTGCAGTAGAAAGTGTTCTAATAAACAGTGACAAAGATGAAAACCTAAAGTTATTTCTGATGGAGTATCTGCATTTTACATTATTCCACAGTTATTTTCAATAGAACAACCAATTTTTTGTGCAGTCCTCTGGAACATCAATGGGAAATTGTGCAGCTCCATCTTATGCCAATATCTTCATGTACCAATTTGAGACAGAACACATCTTAGACAACCCTGAGTGGAAACACAATCTAAAGCTTTACAAAAGATACATTGATGACATCTTCATTTTGTGAAGGGAATCAGAAACCACTCTAATCACTGCCATCCAGTATCTCAACAAAGCAAACGACAGAATCGCATTTACGTCAACCATCAGTCAAACTCAGCTATCTTTTCTGGATGTCATGATCACCAATGATAATGGCATACTTCAAACAAGTGTTGATCAGAAACCCACGGACAGAAATATTCTTCTTCATTTCCACAGTTTCCATCAGCTTTCATTAAAAAAGCATCTCCCTTTTTCCCAACTACTCCGGATCAAAAGAATCGCGTCATCAGATGAAACTTATGAAACACATAACAAAACAACCATTCAGAAATTCAAACAAAGGGGATACCCTGATCCCATACTGGAACAAGCTGCAGACAGAGTACACATTTTGAACAGAAATCAATTGTTAAGTCCGCAACACAAAAGTGACGAACAAAGATCAGTTTTCGTCTCTAAATTCTCCACAAGAAGCCATCGCATCAAAAAAGTCATTCTAAAACACTGCCCGTTTTACTTACTTACTTTTGTAGATGATTTCAAAGGGATTTTTTTAACTTAACCCCAGATTCGCGTATGAACGCACAAAAAATCTCAAAGAACTGTTAAACACCAAGGAAATCGTAACTACAACCAAACATTGTGGTACCCTTCCATGTCACAACTGTGGAAATTGTAACGCCATAATTAAAGGAACTGAAATTTTACATCCCTCTAAGGGAACTAAAATTCAACTCAAAGTAACAGGCACATGCGACAGCAACAATCTAGTATACATGTTAAAATGCCCTTGTGGATTAGTCTATGTTGGAAAAACATCAAGAAAAATAAAGACGCAAATTGTGGAGCACTAGAGCAACATTAGACTGAAAAATACCAAATCCACCGTCGCGGCACATTTTAATTTACTAAATCACAATCCCAGCCAGTTACGTTTTTGCATCTTGGAAATTGTACCATTATTACCTGGGCGTGACAGTTCTCAATATCTCTTGAGAAGAGAGCTTTTCTGGATAAACCACTTATCATCTTTGCAGCCAAAAGGACTCAACAAACATTTGGAATTCAGTTGTTTCCCTTAATCTGAATGTACATCCTGTGTGTACATTATATTATACGTATTCATTCTTTGATTACATAGTGATAATGATCGCTTTTAACATCCAGTGACAGTATTTTAACATATTGTTTTGACATTTGTAAATGTCATCTTTCGTGTTATTTTTATCTATTTTATTTGCCACTTTAAAAAACAATTCTTCATGCCACAAGTGGAACTTTATTGTTCACGTTCGTATTTCCACATGTGACTCTGGGCACCAAACGCACATCGAGCAGTAAATCACATAACATCAAAGTATTTCTTCGAGTTTCATCCCCACGTCTAAATCACATGTCGTGCTTTGTCAAAATCACTCACATCTCATAATATCACGTGACCGACTTGAATCTGACTGCGTCACATCCTTGGTTCTTCATAAACATTGGACGCATCCGTACGTCACACGCTGAGTCCTCTGGACCACAGGACCTGTACGCTACCTCATACCGGTAAGCCGACCTCATGCCGACCGTATTTTGAAATGCTGTCACTGCTGACGATATCAGCGGAGTCAACTAAACTACTATTTTCTGACTTATAGGCAATTGCCGGTTTTCAAAAACTCGATAACCACTGAACCTGACCTTCTATAACACAGGTTAGAATGAGGTCAAGTTTGGTTATCACTGACGTTTAAAGTTCCGGAACCCTTGGTATTGTCATTTATCATCGCACGCCTAGTGCCGTGCTTCACACATTTTTCTTTGCGCACTATAACCTATTAACCGCTGTTGCACGAACGATCCACTCCCCTAGCCGCACTCCTCACACTCACCATCCGTTTTTGCATGAGTACATTAGGTTTCTAATGTTACATTTTTCAAGCCCAGTTAAGAGACTCTTGTACCTGTGAGCACCTGTCACTGCCACATGTTCAATGTTTTCATTAAATATGTTTAGACATGTATATTCATATCCATGCTAATTGAAAGTCAAGGGAATCTATCGCTAAATTTGGCTTTACTTGCTTTCAGAAATTAAGTCCCTTGAAGAAGGGCACCCGCCCGAAATGCATTGGGCTGACCATATAAATAAGCTTGTCATATTATGAACACAATAATATGAAGATAAACGAATATGAAAAATTAAGAAATCAACTCTTACATGAAGATTTAACGAACTCTTATATTGAAAACAAAGTGGAATTTATTAATTGAGTGCCTATTGGAGACGGGAAACAACGCATTTTATTATCTTCACACCCTCGGCCCAGGAGGGTTCACCTCTATGGCACCACCTTCCTAAAAAGAAAGAAAATAACAAAAGTAGAAAAACGCTATAGTGCGATTTCCACATCCCATTTTTGGACTAGCTACTATAACGCCATTCTTCTCCCTACTTAACTACCTACCAGCTGAAGTGGTTCAAAGGTCCCATCTACCAGCAGTAGATACCCCCTATGTATCATAATAATGGTGATGCTTCATTTCTGTGGGCAAGAAAGAATAAGTTGGTGAAGCTTTGTTTCTGTGGGACCCAAGAAATGTGATTCCTATCGGCCAATTTCTTTATTAAATAGCGATTACAAGATATGTGCAAAGATCTTGGCAGACAAGTTGACTGGTTTAATGGTTGAGCTGATAAATGACGACCAGAAAGGGTTTATTCAGGGAAGATTTCTGAAAGATCGGACCTTTACATTAATTGGCAAAATAGATTTGGCGACCTCCTACAGCCTTCCATTGGCCGTGGTGGCCTTAGATGCCTCCCCAGACAGTACAGACGACTGCCAGGAGACACCGACGGAGAGAGCGGTGCTCCTTATACCTGCACTGCAGCCAGGTGGGGTGAAGCCTCTCAACCTTCATATTTGGAATACGGTTGAGTACACCTGGGACTTTCAGGTGATATTTTTTCATTTTATATACATAAAGCAGTAGTGTTACTCCAACTAGGTCCTGAAGAATGCATTTGAAACTCTGTTCATTGTAATGCAGAAACATGTTGACCACTTAGTGCGGTTATTATTTCAAACCCGCACCTGCACCTGCGTTTTAATCTTAGGGATTGGGAGATACTAATAAATTCTGTTTCTCTACCCAATTCACCTAATTTTATCATTACCCCTCACTTTTCACCTTAATCACTATACACTGCTTTTTTCAGTAGCCACTATTATTTCTTGTACATACAAACCTTCTTGCCACTTTCAGCGGTCACGGTAACATCTGACCGGCCGTTTTGTCTCCTGGGTAAGGAGAACCCAAATGATGAGAAAGAGGGCGGTACAGTGTGGCTTCTGATGGGAACTATTTTCTCCATTTACTCTTGAGCCTTGACTAGGCCTATAGTCACTAGTTTGCATGAAACTCTCACTGGTGTTATTGCGTAATTTTGGTCTTGTGATCCATTCTGTCTGACTTACTATCATTTCTTTGACCCCCAGGTATCATTTGTTGTTATAAAATGGCCTTAGATGCCAACCAAGGCCATGGACTGAGTGAACTGGATCTAACTGAAAGTAGTAGCAGTCTCTTTGAATTTAGGTAAAGATTTCTGTAGTGCACTGGCTGGTTTCTATCGAGCCCCAGAAGCTAGAGTGTTAATTAATGGCTCTGTAACTAAGCCTGTGATCATATCTAGAGGAACAAGGCAGGGATGTCCTCTGTCGCCCTTGCTCTTTCATCTCTACATAGAGCCTCTAGCAGGGAAAATTAGAGAAGATCCTGAAATTTTACCCTTTAGTTTTATTGGCTGGGAAAAAAACTGGGGTTCTATGCAGATGATATTTTGATATACACCACAAATTTACAGACAGCTCTGCCCCGTCTGATGGCTATAGCGAAAGTTTTCGGAAATGTTTTGGGTTACGAGATCAATTGTGACAATACTGAAAATATGTTATAGGGAACAGAGGTTCCTAGCTCATTCAAAGTCATCACAATGTAGTATAGAACACAATGGAAAACTATACTCTATGATTTCCTTACCCAGCCGGGCAGGGAATTTATTTAAATTAAGCAATGTCAAATGCACGTTACAATATTTTCACAAATATAGTATGACACAAGCCTGTGCCGTACCGAAAAAGGAAAGAAAGGAATGAGAGTAGAGTGAAAGGGGTGTTTTTTCAGGCAAAACGAAGGGAGCAGAACAGGGTACTGTAGGGAATATTAGACAATGTTAACAGTATCGCCTGGAGTAGAACATATACATTCTTATTAGCAATCACATAAATGTATATCCACTCATAGGTGTCGACGTTTCGATCCCTATTGCTCAATAAAAAGAAGGGATCATCATCAGGACTTAGAAATAAATATGCCTGAAAATAAAAGCCTGTTAGGAGAAACAAAGAAAATACACAAGTTTTAAGAATGCACCTTGGAGTATTTCTCGCATGTTTATAATCTTCGTAGCACATCCGGAATCGCATTTATGTGATATTGTGAGGGGTGAGCGTGCTGAGTACAACACAACAAGTACTGCTATGACAATATTCGAAATCGCAGTGACATGCGTGGTACGCTACTATATGGACTGTGTAATGGTGGTGAATGGCTTAACCAGTGATAGAGTGCAATGGTGGGCTTCAAAGTGAACATGACAGTGAATAAGCCGTGTGGTCGCCAAACTTATCTACTGATGGGAAAGGCTAAAAAAGGGGGCAATGGGAAAAATGGATCCCACTCCTACCTCTGTTGTTAAGGTATTGTCTCGTGCAGGAATTCTTGGTAACACCTCTTAAAGGTGACCTTTTCGTGGGTTGCACTTGGGGATTTATTTGGCGTTGGGTCAGGCTAGGACAAAAAACAACTGCACGTCAGTTGTGTCTTTTGTACTTCAGTGGGTTAAAAAGAGTAAAAATATAAGAGACCACCTGGTTCGGGCGGCTTTACCTGCACCACCGCCCAATAACACAATTGAGTCCGGTTGGGGTCTACCAGCAGCGACGGCTCGTGGAGGGAGTTACGGTGGGGCAGGAGGGCGGGGAGGGGGAGGGGCAGGGCGGAGGTTGCTAAAAACCGGCATATGGATAATTGCTGGTAAGTAAACAATTTAATTAATAAAACGAATTTCGTAGTGCGCCTTGCATTGCAAAATGCAATGCAGTGCGATCTACGAAATTCGTTTTATTAATTAAATTGTTTACTTACCTGCAATTATCCATATGCCGGTTTTTAGCAACCTCCGCCCTGCCCCTCCCCCTCCCCGCCCTCCTGCCCCACCGTAACTCCCTCCACGAGCCGTCGCTGTCTACCAGTACTGAGAGGGCATGTTAAATGTGGACAATGTGTGGTATGTGATTTGACACTTGAGGGGCGCACTTTTAGTCACAATAATATCACAATTCACATGAGGGACTTCACAAATTGTAATACATGTAACGTGATTTATGCGGTTCTTTGCCCTTGCCCCCGTATGTATGTGGGGCAACGGCCATTCACCACTATTACACAGTCCATATAGTAGCGTACCACGCATGTCACTGCGATTTCGAATATTGTCATAGCAGTACTTGTTGTGTTGTACTCAGCACGCTCACCCCTCACAATATCACATAAATGTGATTCCGGATGTGCTACGAAGATTATAAACATGCGAGAAATACTCCAAGGTGCATTCTTAAAACTTGTGTATTTTCTTTGTTTCTTCTAACAGGCTTTTATTTTCAGGCATATTTATTTCTAAGTCCTGATGATGATCCCTTCTTTTTATTGAGCAATAGGGATCGAAACGTCGACACCTATGAGTGGATATACATTTATGTGATTGCTAATAAGAATGCATATGTTCTACTCCAGGCGATACTGTTAGCATTGTCTAATATTCCCTACAGTACCCTGTTCTGCTCCCTTCGTTTTGCCTGAAAAAACACCCCTTTCACTCTACTCTCATTCCTTTCTTTCCTTTTTCGGTACGGCACAGGCTTGTGTCATACTATATTTGTGAAAATATTGTAACGTGCATTTGACATTGCTTAATTTAAATAAATTCCCTGCCCGGCTGGGTAAGGAAATCATAGAGTATAGTTTTCCATTGTGTTCTATACTACATTGTGATGACTTTGAATGAGCTAGGAACCTCTGTTCCCTATAACGTAGTTGTACCCATGGTTCTTAGCTATCCTTTGGGTTCCCCTTGTTTCTAAGAATACTGAAAGTATGACCTGGAACATCGAAGGGGCAACCGGGAAAGACGAAATCAGATACCTGGGAGTCATGATAGCCCATGACATTATTAAAATAGCAAAACCTAATTTTGATAAAACCCAGAAAGAGATCGCGAAACTTCTGAAAACCTGGTCCCATCTCCAGTTATTGCATTTCAGACGGAGTAATTTAGTTAAAATGATAGTCCTCCCTAAGCTTACTTTTTTATATGGCTCCATCTCCTTGTTTTTCAAGAATGAATGGACATAGAAGCTACAAAGTGAGCTCTGTATTTTTATTTGGGCAAGTAAAGGACCAAGAATAGCTTGGAAAAAGCTGAAAATGAGGGTTGAGAGCTCTGCCAAACTTACTTTTCTACTCTTGGGCTTTTCTTTTAAAAAATGGGAAGTGCCTTTTTAACACACCTAGTCGAACTATGACAAGGGGCTTGTGGTTGACAATTTCAAGTCTGGAACCAGGAGGCAAGGAGGGGATTCTCTTTATATATGCTGACCCAACATTTTTCAAAAATGTCAGGTTAAAAATACTGAGTCGGCTTGCAGAGACATGGAACAAGGTCAGAAAAATCCTATAAATTCCATACTACAGTTTATTGGCCCCTATCTGGGATGGGCCCGGCTCCCCGGAATGGACAAAAGATGCTCTCGCTAAACCATTGTTAGAGGGAGGCCTCATACGCTGGGAACAGTTAACAGTAAATGACAAGCTTATTTCTTGGGAAGAATGTAGCCAACAAGCAAATTTCCGCTTATCTAGATTTAAATACCTTCAAATGCGAAGTTGGTTCCAAGACCCAGAAATAAAGATAGGAGAACAGAAAGACTTGGAAATACGACTGAAACAAGAGTGAAGCCATAAGAAGGAGTTAGCGACTATCTAATGGTTAATGGTTGAAATCAAGGATGGAGATTTTACGCTGTCTACAGAATTATGGGGGAAATCCTTGCCCGAACCATCGCTGGAAAAGTACTGGCAACTATTTATGTCTACACTATTTAAAACAGTTGAGCCTGCATACCTGAGGAGAAATCATCTCTTTCTATTCACAAAGCGTATTGGTCTCCTCTGAAATTTATCAAGGATTGGGAGAGGAAGAGATGTCCCCTGTCCGAAGTGTGGTAATATGAGAGAGGATGATGTCGACATGTTTGATGAATGCCTGAAATTGAAATCTTTCTGGAGTGAAGTGTGTAGGGCATTCTCTGAAATGTTGGAGCTCAATGTTAAGGTTAGCTTTATGCTTTACCTTTTTTTAAAAACTAACTACACTTCCTTCTCTAAATGACAAAGGGAAAGGCCCACCCTCAAAACTTGAATTAATTACTAATAATAAAAAGTCCCCAATTACACCTAAGAATGTTTTAAAAAATTCCGCTGGCAGACCACCTGGACCACAGGCTTTACCATTTGGAAGATTTTTAATAACCTCCCCTAACTCATCTAATGAGAAAAGGTTCATCATATGCCCTTTATCCTCCTGAGATAGCCCTGGTACTTCGTATTCCCGCAAAAAATCTTCCAATGAGGAGAGATCGATTGGTATTTGCTGGTCATAGATCTTCCTATAATGCTGGACCATTATCTCTCCTATTTCTTCCGAATTCTTCATACGGGAGCCAGAGGTGGAGCATCTCAAGGCCAATATCTGATTACTTGAGGTCCGTTCCCTAGCCTACCAACCTAAACATCTCCCAGTGTAGTTGCTTTCTTCGTAGGTCTTTTGCCTATCCTGCTGAAAAAGGGTGTCACTTTTAACATTATATACTTCAGTCAGGTTCCGCTTAGCCTGAACCCACTGCCGTTTATTCAAGGCCGAGGGATTAGAGAGAAACCTTTCAAAAGATTCTTGCACTTTTTGTTCTAGTAACTGTTTTTCTCCCTTCCTTTTTCTTGAATTCTCTGCATCCTTACCTATAACTAGGACTCTAAAAAGGCTTTAAATGAATCCCATACCACGTGGGATGGAGCAGAGCCAAGATTTCGCTCAAAAAACTCTAAAATTTGTGTTTTACTAGACGACACCCTATCCTCTTCCAGCAAATATTGTAGGTTTAATGTCCACCTTTTACTAAATAAACTACCTTTACCCAATGCTTACTCCAGAACCACCAGTGCATGGTCAGAAAATCCATTTTGAAGAATTTTCTGCTGTAAAAAGATCAAGGGCTAGATGTAGGTAACTGGGAAATACCGATTCCTAAATACCGAATTTTACTGATTCGGTATTTAGGAATCAGTATTTCAGATGTCGGTAAGAATTTGGTAAAAAATACTGAATTCTTAATATTCGTTATTACCGAATCTGTAATTGGGATTCAGTAATAACGAATACCTACCCATTCATTCCTATGGGCTTGTAATCCCATAGGAATGAATGTGAACACATTCTGTATTACCGATTTGGTATTACCGAATCGGTAATACCGGGAGGTATTTCAAGGGTGCCAGGGTGTCCAAAGGACACCCTGTGGAACCCCTGAAATGTGCATGTGTGCACATGTGGCACACATCCATGCCCTAAGGGCATGGATATGTGCCACATGGTTATGTTATTTTGTTATGTTATTTTGTGTCTTTTATAGCGCTCGGCTACTCAAAAGAGTGTCCCGGCGCTTTATTGACAACCTGAAAAAGACAAACACAACACACAAATTAAAAGAAAACAGGGTCAGCAGAATAAGGAAATCTAGGAAGCAAAAAGCCAAGTTTTTTATGCTTCAGAAAGCAAAAAAGTGCTTTTTGAAAGGAAATTTCTATTTACCACCAACTTAGGGTTGGTGATAAATAGCGATTCCTTAAGGCTGAGGTGCACTGTTTTAAGTGCTACCTACATTGCTTTTAAGGAATCGGTATTACCGATTCCTTAAGTGCAAGGCAATTAAGAATCGGTGTTAAGGAATCGGTATTTACCGACTCCTTAATACCGAAACCTCCCTACATCTCAAATGCATAAATACCGGTTGGTAACAGTGAAATGTAACGAATTTCACATTTACCTACTGGTATTGGGCCACCTACATATGGCCCCCAATTCCTGGAAATAAGAAAAAAATTCAATGCGTGAAAAAGTGTGAAATCTTCCTGAGAAACAGGTGTAGGCAATTTTGTTAGGAAATTCTGTTAGCTAGGGGTCAATAATATCCAGCATTGAACTATGGCTGTGTATTATTTTAAAAGTTTTTCGTTTTAACTGACTTTTTAATTTAGATGAGGAATCGATCCTGGGATTCCTTAGTAAATTAAAATTGCCTCCCACAATCAACTCTCCCGGGACTTGGATTAATGATTGAAAAAGTTCCTCATATGGGAGGCGATTATCCTCAACTGGAGAATGTATACTATCAAACGTCAGAGGTCGATGGTCAACATTACAAGTGACCCCTGCATCATCTGCCACTTTGATCGCTTGCCGAATTGACCACCTCAGCCTGGAATGGTTTGCTAAGAAAAATCGCCATCCCCTATGTGCTACTGAGGATGAAGAGAAACCCCTATAAGCTGCTCAGGCTCTGAACCTTGCAAACTCGGAAAATAAAATTTCCCCGTTGGTATATGGGTTTCTTGTATTAAAATGACAGAGGGGTTCTCTGTTTCAATCCAAGCCTCAATGGCCCGCATTTTCCTCTTATTATTAAGGCCATTCACATAAAACAACACTACTTTCACTATTTCCTTATTACCCATTACGAAGAATATTCCTTTTACTAAAACTGAAAAAAGTCTCCATCCCAGATCTAACGGAGGTAAAGGTTCTCCTTTCTTGCTCTCACATAACAATCAGCAAAGGAGTATGAACTTAAAATATGGATTTCATTTTTTCCCCCATGCTCCCAGCCCAACCTATGACCCATTGTCGCCTGAGCAGATGGCCGCCTCTACTCCGTGGTCGACAACTTATCCCGCTCACCCACCCTACTACAGGCACACTGACTTGGTGCCTAGTGCAGCTGAATGATGCCCTCCCCCTAACCTCACTTCCCCTTCCTACACTACAAAACCTAAAGTTAAACCACCTTATGCTATCATTTCCCTTCTACACTTTATGCTAACACCTTATCTTTTCACCTGGGATTCTCATTCAACCAATCCTTAAAAAAAGATAGTGATACAGACCTCAAGGGATGAATAACCCATTCCCAACCCAAAGATACATATCCCCCAGCAGGTCAACCAAATATTTGCCTCTGCGACATCACAACAGATATGAAATTTGCCCTTAATTAACACTTTGAGCTTAATCTGCTGAGCTATCATGGCTTGTGCCCCTTGAGCTTTAAACAACTGAAGCATTTTTACGAATTCTTTCCAACTTTTTGCAGCAGAGGCTGACTTGTCTGAAAAAATATGACACATTGGCACATCTGGTGGAGAAAACTGTCTTGCCTGATTGTTCTAGACACAATCTGCTCCTTGACCCTGAAGTCACCAAAGTTTACCAGAATCGTCCGGGGAAACTTTGCATGAGCAGGGAGATGTGCGGGGACCCGATGAGCTCTCATTATTGTCAGATCCCCCTTGAATTCGGGAAGGACATTTTTCTTTATGAAAGAGTCAATACATTGAAGCATCTGCTGGCCCTCCAAACCCTCCGGAATGCCCAGGATTTGAAGATTTGGCCATCTGAAATGGTTCTCCAGCTCCTCCAGTTTCATTTCTAGTGAAGCTTTCTGGGACTGAAAGATAGTCACTTTATGGTTTAGAGATGACATTTGACCCTCCAATTGGGAGATCCGAGTTTCGGCCTCCAGGAGGCGTGCTGGGACTTTAGTCATGAATTCCTCGATCTTTATCAAGAGCGCATTTATTGCAGCGATCTCAATAGATTGGAAGGTTTTTAGATCGCAAATTCCTTCCAGAATTAAATTAAGGAGGCTTTTAGCATCCCATTGCATAGAAAATGAACCGCCGCCTTGCGGGGGATCCGTCTGAATAATGTTTGACCTATCCTCTGCCAGGGAGCCCTCTGGACCTGTCAAATCAGGGACCGCTGGTAAGGTCACCATAGACACTCCTGCGACCCCCAGCATTGAAAGATGCATGGGCTCTCCCCCAACTGATGGATTTAAGAGAAGAGGTAATTAACTATCAGGTTTGGAGACTAAAGATTCTGGGCTGGCAACCAGCAAGTTATCTGCTACTAAAAGGTTGTTCCCTTCTGTAGTAGTGGGCCTCAACAAGGCCTACCTGTGCTAGGGGTGCTCCCTTCTCTGCACAGAGTCCTCAGACCAATAGGAAGAAGTTGGCACAGAAACTGGAATAGAAAAGACAGAGTTTATTAAACCTCATGAGATGGATCTACATTCACACAGCACCCTTCGGTAATGTATGAATTAGCACACTGAATGGAAGGAGCTTGGTCCTTTTATACCCACTCAGGGGCTCAAATGAAGGCGGTAAAAGTAAAAAATGCTGGTTTAAGGCACATAAAAGGTCATACAGAAAGTGTACAGGCAACAAGTGGGAGGAGCTAACAGTTTGCTAATTCTGGTGGACACATCCTGATAGTTTCAGCCCACAGCAGCTGCAAGCTCAACTGAGCATGTGCGAA
The DNA here is from genome assembly GCF_964263255.1 of Lissotriton vulgaris. NCBI lineage: Eukaryota > Metazoa > Chordata > Amphibia > Caudata > Salamandridae > Lissotriton > Lissotriton vulgaris. The sequence continues at coordinate 515,830,141 of NC_141695.1, read as the reverse complement.
GGTGGAGGATTCTAAATATATCTCGTCTCTAGGCAGATTTCAAGTGCAGTTAACAGAAAGGTAGGACAGAGCACATGGCGAGCACATGGCAAACAAAATAGCTGACAGAAATACAAAATGGATTCCACAAAACGGACAAGATAGTTTCTAAATACAGGATGTCTTCTGCTAATGCTTAACCTAATTGCTGCCAAATTACAACAGATGACCCTTTCAGCATTAGCTGAAGACATTTGTTTATCTGGGGTATTCTAGATGTGCATCCTGTACATTGATGCTCATCATCTCAGTGATTTCTTTATTTAACATTTGTTGTGCTTTTATTTCTGCAATATTTCTTTTGGCAGGTGTACAAGCAGTGATACACATGGAGCAAAACATAGGACCAAATTGTATACAAGTACAGCATGTAAATAGTATTACAAGTAGTATACATAGAATAGTCAGTAGCTTCCAGCCCCAAGTAATAAAGGGTGTCCATATCCAGTTCGAAAATGTCCATGTACCAGTCTCTGTGGGAATTTCTGCAGCAATCTTATGCAGTTTTGAGATTGCATCATATACTGAAGTTGAGTGATCTGGTACAAATACTCAACAACTGCTACCGATGATGCGACATGCACCACCTCGATCAGCCAAAATCACATCAAGCACCATTCTGTTTTGGAGCGCTACAATCCTTGCAATTTGCAGTTCCTCCGTACTATTCCCAAGTGCCATTGCTGTTTTATTGGTGACAGCATCCACAACACGAGTCAATCGCCTTATCTTTCTGCTATTCAATGCAGCACCAACAAAGAAGAACAGTCCCAAATTGAAATCAACATATTGTTGCAAAGTGGTATCAGTCTGATTGACCTAATCTGTACTATTTGTTCGTTTGTATCTATTCTTGGAAATGTCATTATACAACTTTAAATTTCGGTGATACGATGGAGAGGCCAAGAACCCAGGTGGTAACAAAAATGATATGTAACATACCCCAGACCATCCAACCGGTAATTGATAGTATGCTTCATTACCACACACAAAATACGTGTTATGTGAAGACGTAAAACTGCTGTTATTAGTACCTTCAATAGTCAATGTCAAAATACATTTACTCCGGCCTACTGGAATTCTTCCAGCACTGCCAATACATAAATCTGCTTTAGCTCTGGTCACAGAAATTATAAAAGGTCCAGTGTTCTTGATGTTCCTCATATTCGTGAAGACATATGGTGTCGAAATATTGTCCGGTTGATACTCTTCCCATTCCCATTTAGTCCCTTCAGCTTGAGGATAACCTGATAGTATACTTTATTTAAGTGAAAGATAATTCCACCTACTGAAGGTTTTCCGGAAGCAAACAGAAGTGCATACCAAGCTTGACAAGAACCATTATGGGAAAACCGTAGAGGAATAAAAGTTGTTCCTCCTTTCTTTTGGTGTGCAGGTATCATCCCACACACCCATCAGTTGGTAGCATTTGTGGAATTGTGTGTATGATGCAACATCTGGATGAATGTATTATTTAGGTAGGATTGTCAATGCTTCTGATCATGGTAGGGAAGCGTGAAGTAATGATGTTCCACTGGAGCTGGAGTAGTGGCAACAAAAAGCAGTCGAGCAGGAGCCACTTTCTCAACAAACCAGGTGATTATTGCCATAACCACCATAGTAACAACAAACCCTATAGCACAAATGATTCTTTGTTATTCATTTCAGCAACAGAGATAATTGATCTTTCTAAAAAACAATCGTTGGAGCTCTTATCCCTGGGCAGCCGTTGATTTCTTCACAACGGGCCAAGACGGGTGTCACTACACTACGCAGGACTGATCCCCCCCTTGCCACATCGGCGTTCCGTTTCACTAACCCAGGGCGGTAGCTCAACCAGTCTTTTTCGGCAAAGCAGATTCTTTCCTTGGTCTCAGCTAATATAGGGATTCTCCAGCGATCGTGTGGTCCGGGAAGGCTTCCGTAGATTCGTCAGGTGAGATAGCTTGACCTTTCTCCGTCTCCAGAATCTCTCGATGGTCGGTCAGCACAGCAGATTCCACCAAAGCAGGCAACACATGTTTGCAGTGTGTGCTATGTACCCAATTCTTCTTGTTCGTCACTCAAACTGCTGTCCTTGTCGCAAGGAGCACCTGCTCTGGTCCTTGACACCTCGGCTCCAAGCTGTTCGATCTGTCGAAGACCTTGACCATCACATGGATGCCAGGACGGAGTTCGTGGGCCTCACCGTAGATCTGTCAGGAAGCGCTTCTCGAACCTGTTGATGAGTAGAGATCAAACTGTCGGTTAACTGTGCCAAATAATCATTCAACAGAACACAAGGAACATCATGTATGGGGCGTGGTTTAGGAACTCCCCAAATGTTCATCGGTCTCCCAAATACTATCTCATACGGTGTATGCCCAGATCGTGAGTTTGGCACCGATCTTATGGACAACAATGCCAAAGGTAGTGCATCTGGCCATTTTAAAGACGTGGAAGCCAGTATTTTCGCCAACTTCAATTTTAAAGTAGCGTTGTACATTTACACTAATCCTGCTGATTGCGGGTGGAAGACTGCATGGAATTTCTGCTTGATCCCTAATCCTTTCAGGACATGCTCAACAACTTTCCCAATAAAATGAGGTCCGTTGTCACTCCACAAAAGCTTACAAACACCATATCTAGGGTAAAACTCCTTTAGAAGCACCTTTGCTGTGGTGAGAGCAGTATTATTCTTTGTACGGTATGCCTCTATCCATTTGCTGAAGGCACATACCACCACTAGGACATATTTCAGATTATTGCAGCGTTCGAGTTGGATGTAATCCATCTGCAAAACTTCAAAAGGTGCAGTTGATGTAGCAAACCCTCCTGTGGGAGTCCGTGTCCCTTTTCCAGGATTATTCTGCCAACAGATCAAACAGGACTGTACTACTCTTTTAGCTGTGCTGGCAATTTCAGGAGGCTCCCAAACTTGTGTAAGCAATTTAGTTATTGCTAGAGCTCCAACATGTGCCAGCCCATGTCCATTTGAACCATAGGTTGTAAATAGGCTGCAGGCAATTTCCACTTATTCATTTCTTTGTTACGCCAACAGCCCTCATCGTCTAACATCACTTCTTTAGACCATTGCTCAAGTTCTTCCACAGAGGCAGATCTCTGTATATCCAATACTTCCTCTCTAGCATCATGTCAAAGCTCAGCTTGTGATTTCACTACGTACATGGATGTAGTGCTTCGCTGCATCGCAGTCTCACAGGCTACGCGATCTGCAAGGGCATTGCCTTGTCCTATTTTGTCAATGATTTTCTTGTGTCCGCTACACTTCATAATAGCAAATTTCTTTGGGTATGTAAGTCCGTCAAGAGATTATGCACTAATTCTCTGTGCATTATCTGCATCCCGTGGGATGTAAGAAAGCCTCTTTCCTTCCAGAGTAGGCCAAAATCATGGACCACTCCAAAAGCATAGCGGCTATCCGTGTAAATGTTCACACACAAGTCAGTGCTAAGTTAACACGCTCGTGTCAAAGCTATTAGTTCAGCTGCTTGAGCCGACTTCTGAGGTAAGCGAGCTGTTTCCACTACTGTCTCAAGCGTGGTAATTGCATAAGCAGCTAAAGTCGTGTCATCTGGTAACTTCAAACAGGACCCATCAACCCACAGTTCCCCATCTACATCTGAAAGGGGCGTATCTTGCAAATCAATGCAGCCCTTTGTCTGTTCCTCAGTAAGGAATATACAATCGTGAGGCTCCTTTGACTGAGACTGAGTCGCATGATATGGCAACAAAGTCGCTGGGTTCAGTGTCGCACACCTCTGCAAGGTAATATGAGGTGCTAACAATGTCAATTCGTATCCTGTCAGACGAGCACTAGTTAAGTGTTGTGTCTTAGTCTGATTCAAAAGGGCATCTACTGCATGGGGTACTAGCACCAACAGTTTGTGTGACAAAACTATCCCTTCACTCTGACGTATGTACACAGCTGTCGCTGCAACTGAACGGAAGCACCCAGGCAACGCACGAGCAACAGGATCAAGGACAGCTGAAGTATGCGCAGGAACGCTGCTTGTCCCCGTGTGTCTGTACTAAAACTGACAATGCACAACCATCTTTCTTGTGTACATAGAGTGTAAAAGCCTTTGTGTAATCTGGTGTGCCTAACACTGGTGCAGAGCAAAGAGCTTGTCTTAACTGACAAAAAGCGTTTTGGCATTCATCTGTCCATGGAAGGGGGATCGGAGTGTTTTTAGTCAAAAGCGCTAGCAGGGGTTTAACAATGTGTGAAAAGCCCAATAGCCATTGCCTACAAAACGAAGTCAAACCAATGAACGCATGGACATCTTTCTGTGTGGAAGGTACTGGGGTAACTAAAATTGCTTGAATGCGATCTGGTGTCAATGCACGGCCCTCCTTAGACAGAGGGGGACCTAAGTAGGTTACCTTCGGTCTACAATATTGCAATTTCTTTCGTGATACTTTATGATGGTGTGTAGCAAGAAAAGAAAGCAAAGACAAAGTACATTTTTCACACTGCTCAGGCGTATCAGCTGCCAACAAGATGTCCTCGACATATTGTATGAGAGCCACTCCTTCAGACAAAGTAAAGGAATCGAGTTGTCGTTTTAAGGCTTGACTATAAATACTCAGACTCTCAGTGTACCCTTGAGGAACTCTACAAAATCTGTATGATCGATTATTCAGAGTGAAACCGAACAAATATCGGCTATCAGGATGAATAGGAATCGAGAAGAAAGCATTCTTCAAATTGATTACAGAAAATGTAGTTGCTGTTGGAGGGACCAGGGTAAGTAATGTCGTTATGTCAGAAACCACAGGGCACTGCGGTACTACAATCTTGTTGACTTCTCTTAAATCAATGATGAATCTATAAATCCTGGTGTCAGTATCTTTTTTCCAAATGGGAAGAATCGGACTATTGCAAACATTGTAAAGAACTTCTTCTACAACCCCCACTTTAATCAAATCATGAACAATGCTTGTAAGTGCTTCTTCTCCTTCACTAGAAATTTTATACTGTGGCAGTCTTGGCAAAGAAGCACCCTCCTTGACACTAATATGCACTGGCTGAATAACCATTTGCCCTGCATCGGTGTCTGAAGTAGCCCCCAATGTACTAGGTAGTAAAGCTAATGCAATGTCCTCTTTAACAATACAGGATCTCTCAATCACATCACATCACCATCTGCTCGAGGAGGTTCCTTTAGGTCTGTTCACCGAGGTCGATTGTGGATACGACTCCTTCTGTGAGTGGATATCTGGTGCCCTCGATTCTCTGATTCCTATGTGTTGGTCTAAGTGTCATCGGAAGGAGCCGAGTCCTTGGTATGACACTTCCTTGGCATCTCTTAAGAGGGCCTGTAGACAGGCCGAAAGATTATGGAGGAAGTCGTACGACCCAGATCTGAAGATATGTTATCTGGCCAAGGTCAAGATCTACCACAGGGTAGTGTCAAACTCGTGCTTCCTTTTATGCTCAACAGTTTCAGAATTCTGCCAATCCATCGAAACTTATTTTTAAAGTATTAAAGGACCTGATGGCGAAGAGAGCAACTGCAGTGGAAATATGCTCGGACTCACATTATGAGGGTTTGGCCTCTTTCTTCCATGAAAAAGTGCAAGCCATCTATCGCACTTTTCCAACGGGTTCCCTGATACTAGAGCAGGTTGGTCGCACCTTAGGTGAGGGGGAATGTCTTTCTATCTTACCCCCCTTATCTCTGGAGGTGTTTGACTCTCTCAGCGCCAAAATCAAGTCTGGATCTCCAGCAGACCCGCTGAAACCGGCCCAACTCAAGACCCTGGCGCCGGTTTGCTGCACCCCGGTGCTGTCCTTGATCAACCTGTCCCTCTCTTCTGGAGTGGTTCCAGTCAGATGGAAGCAGGCATTAGTCAAGCCAATTCTGAAGAAGGCGACCCTTGACCCCCTTAAACCTGAAAGCTACCGCCCTATCTCCCTTCTCCCTTGGGCCACGAAAATAGTGGAGGCCCATGTGAATGCCACTCTTACAGACCATCTTGGTAGGCTTAACATTCTCGACCCTACCCAGAACGGGTTCCGTGCGCGTCACAGCACGGAGACGACCCTTCTCTCGATGGTCAAACATCTGCGTTCCGTGCTGGATTCCGGTCGGACGGCGGCACTATTGTTATTAGATCTCAGTGCCGCCTTCGACACGGTCTCGCACGGGATTCTGATTCGGCGTCTTGAGGAGGTGGGCGTTTCTGGCTCCGCCTTGCACTGGTTTCGATCCTTCCTTACGGATAGGTCATTCCAGGTGGCGATCCCGCCCGGTAAGTCGTCATCCTACCCGTTAGACCAGGGAGTCCCACAGGGGTCATCACTGAGTCCCACCCTTTTCAATCTGTATGTGAGACCGTTGGCTGCGGTCGTCAAGCGGTGGGGCCTGACCATGGTCTCTTACGCAGATGACACGCAGCTGGTGGTCACACTGAGTGGGGACTCAGACTTGGAGGCTCCCAGGTTCTGTGATGGTTTGCGGGAAGTGGCTAACTGGATGAATTCCAACTGTCTCCAGTTAAACACCAAGAAGACGGAGATTATGGTGGTTGGTAAACAGGTGGCTTTGTGGGGTGACAAATGGTGGCCTTCGGAGTTGGGTGTGACTCCCCTCCCAGCGGCAGAGATAAAAAACCTGGGGGTGTGGCTTGATCCTTCTCTGAGTTTCATCTGTCATACCAAGAAGGTGGCGGCTTCTTGCTATGGCATCATCAGAGGACTTTTACCCATCCTAAAATTCTTTGATGCACCCACAAGACAGCTGGTGGTCCAAGCATCAGTGCTGTCCAGGCTGGACTATGCCAGCTCCCTACTGGCGGGGGTTAACCAGTCAGAATTTCTGCAGCTCCAGCGGGTTCAAAACGCTGCGGCCCGACTGGTGACAGGTCTGCCTAGGCAGTGCTCGGTGTCCAATGCCCTGCGCTCTCTCCACTGGCTCCCTGTGCAGCAGAGGATTAGATTCAAGGTTCTCTGCCTTGCATTTAAAATCCTCAAGGGTACTTCCCCACAAATCTTGGAGAAACTGCTGATCCCCTATGTCCCCTCTCGCACTCTTAGATCGCTAGGCCAGAACTTAGCAGTGGTCCCGCGTTTTAAGTTGAGCAGAATTGGTGGCCGCTCCTTTCGAGTCCTGGCAGCGAGCTGGTGGAATTCTCTTCCTCCACAAATCCGGGCCATCGATGAGCTCCTTCAGTTTAGACAGGCTATCAAGACCTTTTTATTTGTTTAGCTCATCTGTTGTGTCTCTTTTCCTTTCTGCCCGCTTTTAATGCTGTGTTGTGTTTACCTTCTCAAAGCGCCAGGACGCCCCTTTGCTGGGGCAGCTGTGCGTGGTACAAATAAAAATAACATAACATAACATAACATAACAGGGTAGTTGTCATTCAAATAACCCGTACTTCTTCTGGAGAACATCGCATCGTAGCCCTGAAATATTTGAGCATATCGAGACCCACAATATTATCTGGTGTGTTTGGAGAGAGCAAAACGGACATTGAGCAATAAACTTATCAACATGGAATGCAAGTGGTTGCGACAGTGGGCTAAGGGAAGGTGTTCCATAGAAATCAATCTAATAGTTAAGCCAGACAGGTAAGTCCTAGGAACCAGTTGTTTAGACAAGGCACTACGAGTAGCTCCTGTATCAACCAGAAACTGATCAGTAGGACCCAAAACATGTGCTGTAACATAGGGACCCCTCTGATCTACTGGAACTTCAACTGATTCCTTACCCCATACTAGGCAATCCTATGCATAAGCAGAATCTTGTAAATCAGACGGCACATAGTCGGACATTTGATATTGGTTCCTTCTATCAAAAGTGTCAAACCCAACCTGCCCACGTGTATTAACATCACACCTAGCACGATCATTTGTGCTTCCTCTAGGCCCTGACTATCCTGAGCGATTTCTCATTTGTCCCCGACCACGTGGACACGCAGTACTGGACAAACAGAAAGCCAATGTCTAAATTTCTTGCAGTACGCACACTGATCAACAGACAAATTTGAATGAGTATAGGAAGGAAAGGACGAACCATAAGATCCACGTCCACCTATATCATTACCTCTAGAAGGCGGGCCATAAGCTTCGGCCAACATTACCTTAGTTTTCAACTCTTTAGTCTTTTTATCCTCATTACTTTTAGCTTCTAATTCTTGTCGTTCATAATACTGAGCCATAGTTAGGCGAGAAACTGGAGAAGAGGTAGTCCATGAACTCTCACTGGTATTCAGGCGACTAGTTATTCCTGGCAAAAGGTTTGCAACATATTTATCGACAATCAGATGCCTACCCGTGTCATCTGTCAATGACTGGCCCCTGAAATCGTGGAATGCCTCCTCAAAACGTGTAAAGAAATCTGAAACCGATTTGTCTGCCTTTTGCTTACACAACGCTAATACAGTCCAATCTATCTTTTCAGGGGGAACAATTGTTTTTAACTTAACTAATATAGCTGTAGGGAGATCTAGAATTAACTGACACGGTTTCTGTGCAGGTTCTCTATCTTCATCTGACTGCTCTAAATCTTTCCACAATGCTCCAAATGTTGCACAATCATCAATTTTACGCACAGTTCTCCACATATCAAGCTGTAATATTAGTCCAAAAAACAAATCAATATCAGGCAAAGTCATAGTACAAGAGCTAATGGCACCCTCAACTTCCTCATAAAAGGCTGCTGGATTCTTTCGCGGATCAGGCAATGCATTTTTAAGGGTCATAACATCTGCTCTATTCCAAGGAGTGTAAACCCAATTATAAATAAAATAACCTTTTGCATCAATAGAAGTCTTATCATCACTTGTACCCATTCCTTTAGGAGGAACATATAAAGGCGCGGCTTCCTGCATGGGTTTCACATTAATTACAACATTCTTATCTGTTTCAGGAGTAGAAGTTCGTGCCATGCTGATTTGGGATGTTTGTGCAGCTGCATCTGCTGCCTTTTTCTCCTCTCGCAAACAGGCTGCTTCAACACGCATTTTAACCAAGCGTCTGATCGTGTCAGCCTCCTGGGAGAAGACAAAGAGACCTTCACGTAGTTGTTTACAATCAACTGCTACATCATCGAGCTCCATTTTTGCCAAATATTTTCTAAACCGTTCGATAACTTCTGTGGCAAATGTATCAGTAAAATATATTTGCTCCCTTTCCTGCCAACCTTTTATACTATCTGAAAGTTCAGAAGCAGTGGCAGTACTACTAACGGCTTTACGCGCAGCAGATCTAATCTGGGACGCACGTTCAGCAGATAACATCGAGCGAGTTTCTCTAGCTTTGTCCTGGTCTGTAAGAGAGTCCTCATCTGACTCATAAGGAGCAGAAGGAAGAGTATACGGAGGTGATCAACGATCTAATAAGAGAGAATCATCTTGGGGTTTATTAAGAATAGGATAAAGAGGTCTACGAACAGCGTATTGGCCATTTACCTGTAAATGACGCTCCCTATCTTCCCTCTCTTTAATTTCTCTATTTTTCATTTCCAATGCTTTCGCATGAATGGTCTTACGTTGTTCTTTTTCAATCAAGGCTTGCTCATGCTTCATTCGCTCACGCTCACGCTCTTCTTTCTCCCACATTCGCACACAGTCAAACATATCTTGCCTAGCCTTTCGCTTAAACATTCTTTGCTCCACATACTGAATCTTTCGCAAATCAAATGACCCATGCATAGGCCAACGCAACTCAGGATCCGTACAAGTGTATTTATTCCATAACGTGCTGTACATCATGGAAGAAATACCATACTTAATATACATGTCCCTATTAGTCGTCCCCTCCGGGGGGGGCGGTTGTGCTACGTCGAGTTTCAAACTGGTACCACTACAAAAGCAACAGATCCTACGAAGTGTGCTGGAAACAGGCATGCCAAAAATAGTGCAGAATATGCAGTATTATATTCAAAGTAGCGCTTAAGGTACTCTTCGTACGTTGCAACGTTCAAACAAATTCAAATAGAGAAAAATCTCCTCATTACCTGCCTATATGAATTGCAATGCATATATAATTATGAAACAAATACTAATATTGGCCAATCTTACAAACAAAAGCCACAGTAAGTGTTACTAAACTACCTTACCAATCAAAGGCATCAAAAAACCAACAGCAAGTGCAGCAGAACGGCTCTTACCAATCCGCCGATGGTGTCCAGGTTCCAACTGCCAAGTTCTCAATTTGACCAAATGGTCACTGCACGGCGAATCAGCAGAAGAGATCTCAGTCGAGGACCGGCGCCACCTGGATGGTCAGATCAGAAAGATAGGAAAAACTCAGTGGTTGCCAAGACTCGGGTCTCCTCCGGCAGCAATCGCATCCAAAGCAAGATTCCAATTCTTCGTCTCAACCACTCCTTCTGACATCAGAGTCGCCGCTGAGCCCTACGTTGGAAGCGCTAATTTGTAGTAGTGGGCCTCAGCAAGGCCTACCAGTGCTAGGGGTTCTCCCTTCTCTGCACAGAGTCCTCAGACCAATAGGAAGAAGTTGGCACAGAAACCGGAATAGAAAAGACAGAGTTTATTAAACCTCATGAGGTGGAGCACCATTCACACAGCACCCTTCGGTAATGTATGAAGTAGCACACTGAATGGAAGGACCTTGGTCCTTTTATACCCACTGAGGGGCTCAAATGAAGGCGGTACACGTACAAAATGCTGGTTTTAGGTACATATAAGGTCATACAGAAAGTGTACAGGCTACAAATGAGAGGAGCTAATAGTTTGCTAATTCTGGTGGACACATCCTGACAGTTACGGACTACAGCAGCAGCAAGCTCAACTGAGCATGTGCGAAGGTGGAGGATGCTAAATACATCTCGTCTCTAGGCAGATTTTAAGAGCAGTTAACAGAAAGGTAGGACAGAGCACATGGCGAGCACATGGCAAACAAAATGGCTGACAGAAATACAAAATGGATCCCACTAAGCGGACAAGATAGTCTCTAAATACAGGATGTCTTCTGCTAATGCTTGACCTAATTGCTGCCAAATTACAACACTTCCATCTCCTGCATTGCATCTGCTTCAATCAAAGATCCATCCTGTTTGGCTTTGATAAAAATAGTGTACTTTCTGGCCTCATTTTCTCCCGCTGCCTTTCCGGAGGTCAAAGTTGCTTTAGTGGAAGCGACAGAGATCTTTAAATGCGCTCTTGGGGAAGCCATCTCACTGGGGCTGATGGGGGTATCCAAGACCACCATCTCAAACTCAAGCTGATCCTGTTGGGCCGGATCAGCACTTGCCACCCCCACAAGCTCTGATGAAAGAGGGAGAGCTTGTCGAAATGAGGCTGTGTAATTCAACTGCACCGTGGCCTGAACTGCATGCTTTTTAACTTTTTGAGCTAAAGTCGGAGAGGCGGCCGGGGTAGTTGCTTTTGCCCCCTTGGCTAGCTTTCCCATAATGTCTTCCTTACAGTGCCCCTCTGGCAGTAGCTGGTACAAATGCTGCCCAGAACTCTGCCAGAGTCCGTTAAATGGTTCTTCCCAGTGACCCTCAACCAAGACAAGTGAGTAAGAGAAGTGCCACTTACCTACTCTTGGTGAGAAACCTGGGGCCCCTGATGATGCACTCCAGCAGTCCTCTACTGTTGGAAGAAAAAAAAAAAGGGGGGGGGGCAGGCTGACTTTAATCCGACCACCAGCCCGCTCTCTCGGACCCTCAGAGCAGTCTTTTTTTTTTCTGCAAGGGGCACTGTGAATTGTCTCAAAAGCGGACACCAGAAGGAAATGTGGAAATGAAGAATCTTTTGAAAAAAAAAGTGTAACGCAAGTCCGCGGATCATTGAAATCGCGCCCCTGGACTCTGAAACTCCGTGACCCTCGGTGGCAGCTCCTTGCAGTGAGGGGGAGTGGTAACGGCCTACTCTCTCAGCCAAACAGCATCCGCCGGCCAGAAGGTAAGTGTTATGCTTGTTATCTTTGGACAGATGGAACCAGAAGTTATAACTACTAAACATCAGGCAAGGCTTATTTTCTATGCTGTATTGTTGCCACTGAGGGAGATATGTAAGTTGTGGATGGCTGCCCTCCCCCCTAGCCTTGACAACTGGCTGTGTTCCATTAAACATATAGTACCTTAGATAGGAAGAGCTCTAAAAATTTCAACTTTTGGCTCCTTTTTTTCCGAATGGTGTGATGTTTTAAATACCAACAGGAGTGGTTTAATGGTCCTATGATTAAGCCTTCTCAGTCTCATCAGGTCTTTGGGTTTAGGTTCTTGTTGTCTAGTCTCCCAGCTGGATAGTGAGAGGGTTGAGACAGACAAGATAAGGAAATAGAGTATACGGAGATCATGCCAGAGGGTCACACAGAATTATGATCTCCATTTGTTTCCCTAACCTACCAGACCTGTTAAATAGCACATGAGCTTGGGTTCCGATTGCCAATTAACATGTGCAAGTGGAGGAACGTCATTGTTTTTTCTTTCCATTAAAGAGGCTAATGAAGACAAAAATACAAAAATAAATAGAAAGAAAAAGTTGAAAGCGCTTCTCTTCATCTTGGCCAACGAGGTTCACAGGCTTGCCCTCATGTGTTATCCCATGTTAGGTACATGTATGGACAAAACAATTTACTTTCCATGGCAAGAAAGAACAAAGGTCTATAGCGTTTTACTCCATAACAGCCAACTTAAATTCATGACGTTTCCCCAATGATGATGATAACATGCCACCAACGATTGCGGGTCAAGAAATATTCTTTTCTCAGTACTCACCATTTCCATGGGAAACCCTTCTCTCACAATGCGACTGGAGGAAATTACCACAAACGCACCATTACTGCCCGCAGAAGTGAATACTTTCCTTGTCTGTCACATGAGTGAATAGCGCGTCTCGCTATGGATATCACATGAAGCAAGCCGTGTTTCTATAGTGAAAAACTTATATTGAGAGGATGATACAAGGCGGCCATCTTACTCTGTATACAACTGCACTTATAGATAATTTTAACAGCATTACTACCATGGCGAGGATTCATAATCGCGTCCCTATCACTCAGTAACAAAAACTTGTATGAGGGAGATCTGCTAGATCTCGAAGGGATCTTATCTGGCAGAAACATAAGCAAACCAAAAAAAACAAAAGGAACACACTATTCTTATATCATAATGACCTAAGCAGCCATCTTAAAATGGTAAGTATACCAACAATCCCAGAAAGGACTGCTTAGAATACAGAGCAGTCTCTTATAAAACAGTTGGCTAATGTAAACCATAGTGTAATTAACTCATATTTAGACCTAGATCAGCTCAGGGACAAACCAATCTCATTGCATTCTCCATAGGTGTTCTATCCTTCAATCCTTTCCTCTCTGTGGTAAGAGGATAGATCAAGTAAACTTCTCTTTTCTTCTGAAAGGGGGTACTGTCTATATCTTTTTTGCTAATTTTCTCCAAGATGGTGCACTTAAGCTTGTCTAGGACAAGTATAATTATCATAATATCAAGGTTAAATGAGAGCAAACACAGACATATAGCCAAATTAGTGTAGCCTGAATTGATATCTATTTATCTTATATGTTCATAAGGAAATGCATGGAACACACACCTTGATGCATATAAATTATGTCAGACATTCCTAAACTTATGTCAGAAATTCCAATCTCTGATAATATTTAATATAGAAGGACTACCTCTTGACCACTTGTCAGGAGAGGTCCTTTACCCAGAATGTTGCATAAGATACCAACAGAGATTGCCTTGACTTCTGTCAGTGCACCAAAAAGATGCTACATCACACCTGCTGCAGATAACAAGCTGTGCCCAGGAGAAAGGATGCTGCTGCAACATGTGTTTTCCCTTTGCATTGAACACTGCCTTCATGCCTCTCTTATAACCACACCCTTTGCTATCAACAAGGTATTCAGGAAGTTGCTTCTCCCTACGAAATTCTAGTTCACAAGTCCTACTTTCTCTGCTCTCCTAGTGTACTGCATAGAAGTATTATTTAGGATGTCAGATTTTACATGACATTTTATTCTCGTTGTTCAGAACACACCTATTTGTTGTCTCTTTGATATTCTGTATGCTGGTTTTATAATTGTGCTAATAAACAGGTTTATCTTGTTGGAATACATGCTGTTAGTTAAAAGTGTATATTCTTCTTAGGGCCATTTGTGTGTGTGATATTGTAAATAACAACCTAGGTTTGTTTTCAGTACCACAGTGCCTTAGATCCCAGTTTAGGGATTTTTAGTAACCCAAAAGCAATGATTCCACTTCAACAATGCAGTGAGTGGGGATCTGTGAGGCTACAATAACCTTCCTTTCACATTCAGTGTTGGTGCCTCGAACCAAAGTTCATTCATGTCACCCGTGGGTGGGAAAGCAATTTTGTAGAACTATGCCAAAGTTCATCAGTAAAGAGAATTTTAAATTGTAATTCATTTGTTCTAAACAGAATACTTCTTCCTTCTCACAATCAAAAGTTAGTATTATTAAATGTAAGAAGGTAGCCAAATGTTATCAAATAGGAGAGATATGCCTCACAGCAATGAAAAATGGATTTAGGAACTTTTCACTACCAGGACATGTAAAACTCAAAATCACATGTCCTAATTTTTTAATACAATGCACCATGGCCTATGGGCCTTTAGAGACTACCTTATGGGTGGCTTATATGTTTTGAAAAAGGAAGGTTTAAGCCTGGTAAAAGGCTTATTTTGCAAGGTAGACTTGGCAGTTTAAAACTGCACTCAGGCTGCAATGGCAGTCTGGAGACATGTGTTAAAGTGCTACTTTAGTAGGTGGCACAATGGGTGCTGCTGCCCCACTAGTAGCATTCAATTTACAGGCCCTGGATACATGCAGTATTATTGTATAGGTATACATGTAAATTAAATGTACCAATCAGGTGTGGGCCAATTTTACCAAGTTTAAGGGAGTGAGCACAAGCACTTTAGTGCTGATTAACAGCAGAAACATGTACAGAGTCCTATGGCCATCAACAATAAATTCAGAGAACAGGAGTGTACAAGACAAAATGTTTTGGGGAAGACCACACCTAGGATTTCAGGCCTAACAGTTACTATCAACTGAAAATTATTTAAAAACTGTAGAAAATGGTTAGAATGTGGTGAGGGGAATCCATGTGTCAGTTGATGCTGTGCCTACCCCGGGCTGGTTGTGTTCCTTCATACAAAAAAAGTGTCATGATTATTATTCTGTTTTCAGCAATTACTGAAGGAAGAGGGATGTTCTAATGGGTGCAGAGTAGAAATATCGCTGCAAAAATATAGTGGGGAAGAAATATTGACAACAAAAATGTAGTTGACAAGAATATTGACTCACAGGTAAGTAATATCGATTACATGAATATCTTTGTAATAAATATCATTTAAAAAAATCTAGTTTACAAAAATATCTATTTATTATTAATTGTATGTATTTTAGTGTTTTTAATGAGAATTGTTTGTCATTTAATATATGTTTTAGAATTTTACTAGTTAATAATTTATTTTATGTTTAATTTTGTGTTTTAAGTACCGTAGCAGGTTGTAGGTTTATAGGGGAATAGGGTGGGAAATAATTTAATTTTATAAAATGCATTGAATAATTATTGTGTTCATTGATTAATTAATAATAGTTGAATAATTAGTTGTTAATTAATTACAGTTAGTCAATTACTAAAAAAAATAGGTTAATTGTTTAATAAATTTTAGGTGTGTGATGTGGTGTTTAATGTTTATATGTATTAATTGTGTGAATGGTGGTAAGTAATTACATTTTTGTATTGATTAATTATTAAATACTTACAATTAATTGTTTTTTATTGTTTTGGGATCCAGCGCTTTCCCTACTGTTAATATTTTTTACATAGATTTTTTGAGTCAATATTACTGTACTTACCTGTTTAAGTATAGGGATTCGATATTTTTGTAATCAATATTTTTACATCAATATTTTTTCATCTATATTTTTGTCATCGATATTTAAACATGGCACCGTTTTCATGACAACGCAGATGAGATGCTTCAACAATTACTAGGATCAATACGATCCACTGATTATTGGAAAAAATCAACCTGTGCTGATGAAATTGGACATGTTTTTGTGAATTGGAGTCTGGAAGGAAAGAATGTTATTGGCTAGCAGTTGGTGATGAGTGCTTGGTTTTGATTTTGGCACACTACTTGCTGTGTTTATTATTGAAATTTGGGTGCTGTTCAGCTGTTCATGCAAGGAAATGCAGCTACATGGCATTCTTTTGCATAGCACGAGCAACTTGATGGAGACAGTCACCAGGGCCATGTGAGGAAGAGGTTTGCAAAGAGATGGTTCACACAATGTCCATATTACGTACAAAGTTCAACAAAGGAAGTGAATTTCCCGGTCCCAATTAAACTTAAGCACACACATTGTAGAGTTTGGCCTCTTTTATCCTTTCTTGAAGCTGATTGAATGACTACTGCACAGTGGCTGTGTTGGTGAGAATAGAAAGCGTACTATATTGTTTGCTCCAATATTCCCTTTCTAGCATGCCATTTTGGTTTGGGCTCACTGATATTTCGTCAGCCGCTATCATGTACTGGTTGCTCCAGGCATTTTTCCAGGAAGCTGACTGGATTCTGTAGAGTTGTTGGAGAAACATTTTGGATTAGGAACTTTGCAGGTTTGAGGGAAGAAGACACTAACAGCTCATTTAAAATCTGGAGAAACTGTATGATGACGATGACTACAATTTAATTTAATGTTCAGTGTGTATGGTAGGTGTAGTCTAAGACTGTGTTTAATTAGATTACATAAAGAATTTACCATTTTGAAACTGCATTAGAGATCTTGTAGTTAAACATGCAGTCCGTTACTGCACCACCTACATTCTTGACTAGTCCAGGTGACCCTTTAACGCCATGGGAAGATTCTTGTGAGGCATTTGAAACTTACCTAGGAGGTGATGTGTATATTGTAAAAAGATGAAACATAGTTTAGGTGTGGAGGTGGGCCTGGTATTAAGGGTAATGTGGAAGGAGAAGATTATCTAATGGCTTTGTAGGAAGAGTTTGATGGTTTAGACACTCCACTTACAGTGAGTCAGTGTGTAGCACCAGGACACCCATGGGTAAAAGTGCGCTTTATAAGCTTCGCTAACATAACATAACATGGCAAATACGTATGTGCCATGAAAGCATTAGAGGAAAACTTTGGGTGAAAAGTGAGACATACCTTTTCTCCCGGGAACAAGGCTCAAATGAATCAATATGTATCAGTGCTGTGCAATTTAGCTGCTATGTGTAAATTTAAGGATTTAAAAGAGGAAATTATTTGTGATCAATTGACTAATCACTCAAATAATTTGCAAATCCAAGGAAAATTGCTAGGAATGAAGGAACCTCCAATAGAACAATCCATTTTAGTAAAAAAACTTATAGAGAACACAGCTCGCTATGTAGAAGAGTTGAAAATGTGAGTGTTTGTAAAATCAAAAGTAGAGTAGATGAGCAAATTTAAATTCAAGGGAGAAGAAAGATCAAAATCTTCTGATAATAAGAAAATAGAAATGTATTATAGGTGCAGAAGTGTAATGAATTTACCAAATTCAAGTAATTGTTCCATCATGAGCGAAAAATGTTATAAGCGTAAAAAATGGAGACGCTTTGCCAGGGTCTGTAATTGTGAGAGTGGAGATACCAAGAATTCTGTGAATTTTTGACATCTCAATGATGGGAAAGGAAGAGATACGGATGACAGGTCAGATACAGATGACGATGTTGAAGTATTGATGGTGTGTCAAATTTTGAACACTATGGAAAAGGAAATGGTGATCACTGATGAGCCATACTGTACTCCTAAATGTCAGGTGAATATGTGTGGCACGAATGCTTGGGTATGGGCAGATTCATACTCATCTTACACAACAAGGAAACATGGGTGAGTTTAATTTGTGAGCTTAGGTAGTGTGAAATTAAGCGAGATCCATACTGGACCTGAAGGTTACTGTGGTGATAAATGATCTATTACTGGTTATTTTCAGACAATGATTTCTTTTAAGAAGAGGAGTGTTTTGGTAAAGTGCATGTTGCGGAAAAAGGGAGAGTATTATTGGGATGGAGAGAACAATGTGCATTAGGTGTGATATGAGATCCAAATAAGTAGGGACAGGTTTTGGTGACAACAGAAGAGGGTAAATCAAATTTAGTGCAAGAATTTCCTGGGTTATTTGGGCAAACGCTAAGATGTCTGAAAAATGTGCCCACAAAATAGTTTTAAAGAAAGATGTTTAGCCAATGGTGCATAAGGCACAGAATGTTCTCATTGCATTAAGAATTCCATTGAAAGAATAACTGGAGAGATTTTGCAAAAGCAACATAATAGAACCTATAGAGTCATCAGAATTGGTTGAATCCTATGGTCATATTGCGCAAATCCAATGGCAAGATAAAAAGGTGTGTTGATTTGAGAGATTTAAACAACAATATTTGGGTGGAATGCCATCTTTTGCCTAATATTGGAGGGTTACTATCTGGTGTAACTAAGGGTCAACATTAATATTATTCTACTATAGATGTATCTAGTATCTAGTGCATATCACCAAATTGTATTGCATATTGCCTGAGGAGGAGCCCTCTGAGGAGCTCCTGTTTGGGGATCACCATCTGGTGTATATCCCCGTAAAACCGCCTCATCAGCCCCCCACCTACTTGCTCCTTGAACCAGCCGAGCACTCCAATGCACCCAAAGGAGAAGGATTGCTGTGATGAACCTACCGGTAATGTCGCCCTCCGCTACTCTGGTCGGCGCCCTTGTTGCACGGACTTCACTGCCCGGACCTCAGAACTGCTTGGCCTGATGGGTTTCTGGCTCACGGAGGGGTCGACTGGCTGCCTGGTTGATGCCCAGTTCCCTGGGAGGTCGGATCTTCGATGGCAGGGCGCTGACCGGTGACACCGGGTTCTCCGGTTCCTGCCGTGGTTGCTTCACTGACTTCGGAATCCTGGTGACAGTCTGGGCCCTGCTGCTGGCAATAGATTGCTGGTAACAGGTCGCTCTCTTCAGATCGACCTCAGCTGTGTTGTTGGGGCTTAGCCTGGGTGCATGCCTATTCTCATTTCTGGAGCTGTGGTGCTGCGGCGCCACCTGCATGCCTACCTCTATCTCGTTTCCGGGGCGGAGGTGCCGGATCTCAGGAGCAGCCACGATTTCCACCGGACTTGAGACCAGCTTCTGCCTTATCTCGCCTCGAGGGCTGCGGCTCTAGATCCCGGGTGCACCCCTGGCACCACGATCTTCCATGGGCATGAGGTAAGCTCCTGCACCGCGTGCCTACTTCCCCAGCTCTAGGTCCGCAACCCAATGCTCTTACCACCTGGTGCCCGAGACGGCGAGTTGCTCTGGGCCCTTGATTGGCCTCTGCTGGGTGCTTTGGGCTCTGCCGTGGCCATGGTTGAGGGTTGGCGGTGCAGCGCGATGGCGCTGGGTATCACTCATCAATTCCACTCTAACTTCAATGATGAGGTGCGCAGTCGGCTGCTTAGTCCTGTTTTTGACGGCGGCCTGACTGCTGTTCTCCCCTGGTCCCCCATGGTGACCGATGAAGCTGGAATTATTTATTTGCTGCATAACATGACGGAGCAGGAGGGTCGCGCCGCATCTCCCCTCCCACTCTACCCACTACATTCCATGACCCATAACACCCCCTGAAAATATAACCTCTACACTGACGTTCCCTAGGCCATGATCGTATAGTGGTTAGTACTCTGCGTTGTGTACACTGACGTTCCCCCGCCTTCCCCCATCTCTCATATTCTCCGCCCACATTATGCTCTACCCCAATCTACCCCCTTCAGTCCTCCCCTCACCTCCTGTCCACTAACGCTGACCCATCATGCCACCCCTCAACCTTACCCACCTGTCACAGGACTCATCCATCATTAAACATGGACCCAACTCTTAGTTTATCCTTTACCCCTCTAACCTTTCCAAAAATGGCAAGAAAAACTTCGAACACAAACTTCTTATTTGCCATCAAAAAACCTTATTTGTTGACAACTATGAAATGAAATGAATGAAATGAAATTCGATTTGTAAAGCGCATGGCTGCCCGGAAGCGTCCCAGCCCTATAGAACAAGGAATACTGAAGAGAAAGCTAGAGTTTAGAGGTCCTGGGGAAACAAGAATGTTTTAAGAAGCTTTCGGAACCTGAGATAGCTAGGTTCAGTACGAATCCTGACAGGGAGGGCATTCAACAGGGTTGCCGCATTCACTGAGAATCGGCACCCCCCTGTTCGGGCCCTCTTAACTCTCTGGACAATAGCCAAATTGCCATTATCAGAGCGAAGGGATCTAGTGGCCTTGTATGGACAGACAAGATTCCCTAAAATAGCAGGTCCCTTCCCCTGTAGGGACTTATGAGCAATACATAAGGATTTAAATGAAATCCTTTCAAGTATTGGCAGCCAATGCAGGGCTCTGAGCGCAGGTTTGGCTGAAGCTCTACGAGAAGTGCCAGTGAGCAGCCTAGCCGCCGAGTTCTGGACTCGTTGAAGAGTATTGATTGTGGTTTCAGGGGCGGCCAGAAAAAGGGCATTGCTATAGTCTAGCCTTGACAGGATAAGTCCTTGAATGAGTAGTTTCCTCGACTGCTCAGGCAATAGAGGAAGAATCTAACGGGCAGAGCGAAGTAACCCTATACATATGCCTGCTGTCTTTTTTGCTTGGGTCCTGAATGACAGGTCCTGCTCAAACCACACCCCCAAACTTTTAAGTTCCCTCTTTGGGGTGGGAGCAGTCCCCAGGCAGGCCGGCCAGATGGAATTAGATATAGATGTTACCTAGTGGCCTAACAGCATGAGCTCTGTTTTGGCTCCATTCAGTTTGAGTCGTGAACAATTCATCCATGAATGGATATCCGAGAGACATGAGTAAAGATTTTCCACACAATGTTTCTCTTGGGAGAGCGAGATGACAAGTTGGGTGTCGTCAGCGTAGGTGACTACTTTGATCCCAAAGGGTTAACCACATCTTCCAGGGGGGCCATATATACATTGAACAAGGTAGGGCTCAGCGATGAGCCCTGTGGGACTCCACACTGGAGGGGGGTCAATTTGGAGCGTGCATCACCTTCCCAGACCTGAAAGGTTCGGTTCTCCAAAAAAGATCTGAGCCATCGTAATGCTGTGCCTGACACTCCCAGATTACTCAGGCGATGGATTAAGATCTTACGGTCCACCGTATCAAAGGCTGCACTTAGATTCAGGAGGATCAAAGCCGTTGATCCTCCTGAGTCCAAGATACACCTTGCCTCTTCCGCCACTGCTAACAGGGCAGACTCTGTTCCCTGACCTGGACGGAAACCCGTTTGGGAGTTACGAAGCAGCCTATTACTTTCCAAAAAGAAGAAAAGCTGCAGATTGGCTATTTTCTCCGCTATCTTGCTGGTACCAGGAAGCAGCGAGATTGGTCGGAAATTAGCCAGCTCCGAGGGGTCGAGCTCTGGTTTTTTAAGAAGCGCTTTAACCATGGCCTGCTTCCAGCTGGGAGGGACGATTCCCTGGCAGAAGGAGGCATTAAGAAGATCTGTAGTCAATGGGGCAATAGTGGCTGATACCTGTTTCAGAATGTGCATGGAAGCAGGGTCACTAGGGGAACCACTCTTCATAGTGGACAGAACTTTTTGGAGTTCGTCCCTTGAAATAGGAGCAAATGCATCTAGGCAGGGGCCAGAAGATAGGGCATTGGATTGAACTGGGACAGGGGAATGATCATTCCGAGGTAGAGTTTTTAATATATTTTGAATTTTACTTTAAAAAAAAGCCAAAAATTGATTACATCTGGCTTCCGACGCCTCCTGCACCATCGGAGGGCTCGTGCCTTAAGGAAGTCTTTCACAATCTTGAATTTCTCTCTAGATGCATTAGAGGTAGTTCTAATTTTCTCCTCAAAGTATGCGGCCTGAGTCAATTTCCGGGATGATTTATAGGTCCTAATAGCTGCTCTATACTCGGATTTATTATGTAAGGCCCAGTCTTTCCTCCAAGTACGTTCGGATTCTTTTTTTTTTTTACTTAGCTCTCGCAGTTTTGGAGTATACCATGGTGTCTTAAAAACCCTGCTCTTCTATTCCATTATTTTTTTAGGAAGAACGAAATCTAGGGAGCTCTTAAGCCAATTCGAGAATTTTTTGTCTGCCTCTAAGGGATCAGGATCAGAAGGGGGAGCTGTCTGCTCCAGTCTGTGAGTCCAGCTCTCAAAGGAGAGCTTGGACCATGCTCTCTCTAAAGTGCGTGGAACCTGTATCTGTGGACGATCGGTGCTGATTCGCCACTCAAATGGGACCAGAAAATGGTCAGACCAGGGTAATGGGGGGGGGGGGACTTGATTCCAGGTGTGTAATATTAGTAAATATGGGGTCGAGAAGGTGTTCTTTAGAATGAGTGGCATCTTTATTTTTAAGATCCAGCTCCAAGGATTTTAACTCGAGCTTAAGATCCGTTGCCCCCTTATCGCATGGGTCATTAAAATGAAAATTTAAATCCCCTAATAGGATGAAATTAGATGCAGCTGAGGCTAGAGCGATGGTAGTTTCTAAAAGGGATCCTACAAATTGACCATGACTGCCTGGTGGGCGATATATCAGTAGACCTGATAGTGATGTATTCGGGGTAATTTGCAGGCTAAAATGAATGCTTTCGCAATCAGTGACACCACCATCTAATATTCTGCAGAAAAACTTGTCTTTATACACTATTGCTAGCCCGCCCCCTTTCCCGTAATGCCTATGTTGGCACTGCATACTAAAACCCTGTGGAAGCACAGCGACAATATCTGCCTCTGAACTCAGCGACAGCCATGTCTCTGTTAAAAATAATAAGTCCAGTTTCGAGTCCTGGATCAATAAATTAATTTCTACAGCATGTTTCGATAAGGACCTACAGTTTAAAATGCCATGCTGAGGGGAGTCGTGGCCTTTTCGGCGATTCTCTTTTCCTGTGTGGGCACAGCCCATCTGTTACCTCTCGGAAATGGATCATCAGGCCTAAATTTCCGCGGGTATATTCCTAGGTTTTAACAGTAAGAGTTGTTCACGCGAGAAAACAATACGATGCACAGGGGAAATAGCCAAGGTTCCTGGCCCTAAGCCCGGTATGGCAAGGACGGGCACAGACGGACTTGCCTCTGGCGCGCCTCTCGAGCGCCATTGGTGTGCCCTCTGCGCCGGCCCGCTGCGCGGACTGGAAGTGATGTTCATTTTACAGTGCATAGGCCCAAATCGGCCGCAGAACTAGAGCGCTGACCTCGTCCTCCCCCAAGATGGCGTCCAAAGTCTGCCCCGGGAGGAATTGAGGCTGGTAAGCAGCAGGGGCCCAAAATCAGCTCCCTGGAGTCAAAGGAGTCCCAGGAGGGGAAACCACGAAGGTGGGTAGAGCGTGGTAAGGGGTTAGGCTATCTTAGCCTAACCTCCATCATTAAAACTAACTACATCTTCCGCACTAAACGCCGCTCTAAATGGAAAAGTATCTTTCTCCGCCACCTTCCTATCACAAATTCCCGTAAAATCCCTTATGGTTTGAAAAATTCCACCACTCATTCCCCCACTTTCCCTGGTGAAATCGACATCTCTATTTTCAAATCAGGAAATATCCTCATTCAAGCTTCCGAAAACCACCTCACCATTTTTGGACACCACTTCATCTCAACTATTCCATAACCTACCACCTACTTTGTCCACTAACCTTTCTCCCCCCAAATGCAAGAGACCCGTTTGCCCCCTCGCTCCTTGACCCCAACTCAGCTGGTCCCGGACTCACTAAAAGACATTGAAACTCCTGAGTCACAGATTTATCTTCCCACGACGCCTCAACATCCTCCCCCTCCTGTTCTTCCGACAACCCCCTCGGCCTCCCAAAAACCCCATTTGCCACCTCCTGCCCGACACCCCAACAGCTGCACAATTTACCCCTTTCACCTTCTCTCTTAGCAACCTTACTACTTCTCCCACTGTCTCCTTAATACACCCCGTCGTCATCTAACTCACCTCCTTAACCCCCAACAGCTCCATTAATAACTCCAATCCTTTCTCCCGTCACCCATCCCACCCATTATCTAGCTAACAGCCCCCAGCACCCCCCTCATGCCCCCCTCTCCTCTCATTCTATCAATTGACTCCTGGGATTGCCATTTCACACCCTCCTACACCACTGCCTCCTTGCAACCTTAACTCCCCTCTCTCCCCTCTACCAGGTTTCCCACCAATCACACACCCCAATTCACCACTTCTGACCAACTAGGACCATTCTTTTCTCCCACACAATCTTCTATCCTCCCTTCCCATTACTCTTCTTACTCAGTCTCTCCTAAATATATAACTCCACATCTCAACTCTCATGTTAGAACTCTCCTCCCTCAAAAACTATTTAAACTCCCTTGCACAAAGAATCCTTTCAGTCACACCTATCCCCAGGACATCATACCTACGAACCCTGTACCCAACATCCAAGGGGCAACTCCCCCTATCAAAAACTCCTCACCCGAGTCGCCCTGCAGTAAATGCCCCATTCCTCGAACCACACCCCCCCTGTTCTTCCTGGCCTCTATTTAAACCACCTCGCCTTCACGCCGACCAATAATTCTCTCCCACCTCATTCATCTATCCCTGTAATCCTAGGATCAAGTAGGACCCGGTCCTCCCCTGCATCACTCAGACCTCTGCAACAACTCACCACTATCCACTCCTGTTCCCCCACAAAAATGACTGACTCCAAACCCCTCAACTGCATGCTGGTTAACTGCCGTTCAGCTTCCTGCCATCCAACTGAAATCGCTGAGACCAACCTCAGTGAAAGCACTGACATCGCCCTTCTGACGGAAACATGGTTCAATGAACATTCCGCATCAATCCTGGACTTGCTCTCACCCCCTGGTTACTCCATCCTCAGAAAATTTGTGGAGGCCTCACCATAATTTATAAAGATGAACTCCTACTCACACATGTCCTGCACCCTAACCTGACTACTTTTGAATATCTGGGTGCTGAACTCACTGTTCAGGGCTCCCCCAGATTTGTCTACATAATATTTACCATCCTCCTGGTGACCCTCTATTCTTTGTCGAAGAATTGTCTGATCTTCTTATCCAATCAGCGATTACCAACTCTAGAAACCTCTTCCTTGGGGACTTCAACCTCCACTGGAATAAAACTGATGACCCCTCGATCAACCTTATTAATGACCTACTTGATATCAGCAACTTTGCAAATCTCCAACACACGACAAAGGTGCCACCCTTGATGCTGGTATCACCAGCAAGGACCTGGCTGTTCTCTCCAACATTATCCCCATTGACTGGTCCGATTACCACCTCATCCTCTTCACGATCAACAGCTCCATGACCCCCCTCCTCTAATACAACTAAACAAATTAAACTAACCAGAAATCTTCACCTTATCCCCCGGGCGAGCTGGAGACTAAAATTAAAGCCCACCTACGACTTGCTCCTCTCCCTCACACCACTAATGACCGTACTGAACATTACAACAGATACATCGCTCAGGTCCTTGATCTCTGATCATCTGTCTGAAAAGAGGAAAGTAGTCTTTTGTCCCCAATATACTACAAGAGGCACTTATGATATTTTGAAACGTGGAAATATTTTGAAATTATTAAATGCAATTTCGAGCTGAAGGATGTAATA
Organism: Lissotriton vulgaris; assembly: GCF_964263255.1. NCBI lineage: Eukaryota > Metazoa > Chordata > Amphibia > Caudata > Salamandridae > Lissotriton > Lissotriton vulgaris. Next base: position 515,804,494 of record NC_141695.1, on the reverse strand, counting down.
TCAGATGATTTGGAATTTGTAGAGTTTAAGAAGGATTGTAATAATCCTTACAGGGAAATAACTATCACAACCTGGCAGAGTGATGAAATAGTTGGTAAAATAATTGCTAATCCCAACAAATTTGAGAAATGGGGAATCAAGGTCTGTAGAATTCAAGGGTCACAATATCCAACTCTGTTGATCCCTAATAAGTCACCATGTAGCCTGGTTTAAAAGAAGGGTGAACAGAAATTGGCACGGCATCACATGTCAGAGTGCTGAAAGGTGCTTCAGGCCCATCAACAGAGGTAAATTTGGCATGCGGTATTAAGATCAGGAGTTGTCAGCCAGGTTTACGAACATGTGAAGAGTTAAAGAAAGTCCCCAATCAGGTTGAGGATTGGAGTTGGCTTCCGTCAATATTAACAAATGTAAGTTCTCTTGAAAAAGCACTAAACCCTTTTAAACTTTGTTCCTGGAACACAAATGGTCTTAAATCACTTCTTGATGATTCGAATGTTATAAGTTTTAAAAAAACTTTTGATATATTCATTCTGCAAGAAACTTGGAATATGTGTTTTGAATATGAATATGTATATTGGTTATTTTTAATATTTGAATGCAGCAACTCGTGAGGCCTCTAGGGGCCGCCCAAGTGGTGGCCTCTCTATATATGTTTCTTTGAATCTTGAAGTTGAGCATTTTGAGATTGATCTCCAGGTAAAATGGATACAGTGTGTCAAATTAATTGCTAGACAATCGATTATTTTTTAAAATGTTTATTTGAGTTGAAAAAAAAGGTCAGATCCACGCAACTTACACATCTATGGGAAATGGTGAAAGTGTTATATTAGGATCACCTGGATTCAATGATCATCATCTCTGGGGATTTTAATATGCATCTTTTTAATTTTAGATGTTCAAGACGCTAATGTTGAAGGGAAATCTATGGTTGCTCTTTGGCCTTGTTTATGCTCTGCGCTTTTGGCTAATTTCTTTAATTCGAAACCCTCTGGGGGTATAACTTTAAATCCTAAGAATCCATGGTGGTTTTCACATTGCTTCCTATACCTTAAAAGAAGTCCTAATAAAACAATAAGATCGTTGTATAGGAAAGCAAAAGGAATATCATATATTTTTCGATGTTCCACCAAATTAGAGAATTGAAAAAGGGATACAGGAACAAAATTTGGAAGGCTAAACAAGCATATTATGAAGAAACTTGGTCTAACTTACATTGTGCTTGTAAATCTAAAGACTCGCGTTTTTTTTGGAGTATTATTAACAACTTTGAAAATGGAAATCATAGAAGTAATAGTGCCAATATTGATGAATTAAGTTGAGTAAACTTTTTTAATATTTTGAAAACTGTTGCTCTAAGCCCACAGTGCGATGATGGTAAAAGTAACCCTACTCATCATTGCCAACGCAAGATAATAGAAGTTGGGTCAGACTTAAGGGTTTATGATCCACTAAGTTCCCTTGATATTGAGCCATGGTCGCTTGACAAAGTTAAAAAAGTAATAAAGGAGATTAGATCTAATGGAGCGCCTGGCCCGAATGGAATTCCGAACGCCATTTTTAAAGCAAATATAAAAAATTGGCCAGAGTTATTAACGCTCCTGTTCAATGAAGTGCTTAAAACAGGCCTGATTCCGGAATCATGGCAGGGAAGTATTATCCAACCAATTTATTAAAGTGGCCCCCAGGACAACCCCGCAAATTATCGCTTAATAACATTAACAGATGTAGATGCAAAACTATTTGCCAGTTGTCTGTTGGACGAATTGGGATCATGGGCTATAAGAGAAGATTTGATTGCAAATTTACAAACCATTTTAGAAAGGGAGAATCAATTTATACTAATCTGATTTTAATAACATTATTAGGCAAAAGAGCCAAATTAGGAAACAAAAATTGTATATCTGTTTTATTGACTTAAAAGCCACCTTTGATTCTGTGCCCCAAAATGTTCTTTGTTTGAAGTTAATCAATTGAGGTATATCTGACACACTTTTAAAAATGATCAAATTAATATACTCCGATACTTGGGTACAGATCAAAATTGGTGACGGTAGACATACGACCCGTCGCTTAGAAACCAATACCAGCTTGAAACAAGGATGTGTTTTGCCTCCTTGCCTTTTTAATCTTTTTATGTCTGATCTCCCAACCCATTTTAATGATGTTAATGCTCACTCCCCTTCTGTGTTGGGTAAGGAGATTGAATATTTACAATATGCCGATGATACCATTTTATTAAGCCAATTTGTCATAGGGCTAAAAGGATTAATAGATTGTTTTAACCCATATGTTACACAAAACAGTCCAACAGTAAACACTGTAAAATCGTACAAATATTTGGGAATCACATTTGATGATAGTTTGTCATTTAGGCAGTATTTTAATACCCTTGAAGCGAAGGACACTTCGCTTGCATTTGCTTATAGAAAATTGAGAGATAAGTTATTATGCCCAAATTATGATCATTTTCTGAAGGTTATGAGAGCAAAGTTAATTCCATCTTTGGACTACGGTTCTATTATCTTTCGGGGCAAAGATGCGAAAATGCTCGATGATATTGAATTAAGGACATATAAATCAGTTTTTAGGATTCCCTGATATATTAGTTGTGCCAATATAAGACTTGAATTCGGCCTAAAGAAACAGTTTTTGGCCTGACAATCTACATTTTTAAAGTCCTTACTCTGTCCTTACTCATTTTAGTCCTGACACTATCTCGAGCTGGAGGGCTCGTTAGCAAATCTGGGCTGGCTTGAGATCTCAAAAAGTGAATATGTGAGTAGTTCGCAAACTTATTTAAATGAGTGTTTACGTAACTTTGAATGCCCAAACTTAGTAGATGAAGTGAGGAGTAGAATGGTTTATAAAAAATCAATTAACCAATTGGCTACTTCACTGTCTACTATAACGGATAAAGATGAATTAATGGAAAAAAAACACCTATGGTCAATAGCTAACTCTTTTGGTAAACTGTCTCCCCAACCCTATTTGCTATTTCATCTAAAACATTTGATTAAGAATAAATTCATGTTATTAAGGTTTGGGAGATATCCGACTAAAGACGGAATTCCAAAATGGGAGAAAAAATGTCCGTCGAGCATTTGCAGGCTATGTGGGCTGTGTGGTGAAACTTTACAGCACATAGTAACCCTATGCCCAAATTTGTTAGAAGAGCGGAAGATTGCCTTAAAGCCGATTTTTAACGAATTGGGAGTAAGAACCTGTAGGACTGCAATTATTGTATGCCTAAGAGGTGTTACCATTCGTATTATTTACCAATTTGTTAAGTTTATCCTTATAGCTGAAAAGAAATTCCATAAAGTAGACACTTTAAGTAATTAAATATACGTTATGAAAGTTAATTAAAAATTGATAATGATATAATGATCTTAAAGTTTGTTTTAAAATTTATCTTGTATTGAATGTCACCCCATAATAGCGGATTGTATCTCATGTATAGTTTTATTTTGAAAGTTTCCTTGATAACCTTTGCTGCTAACATAAGGCACTTTAATTCTTGCTGCTATTTGATGGAGTATACTCTATGTAACAAACTGTTTTAAATGTAATTTCCTTGATAATTCTTGCTGCTAACATAAGGTACTTTAATTCTTGCTGCTACTTGATGGAGTATACTCTATGTATCGAACTGTTTTAAAAATAATTTTATAATGGGGACAGTATTTTATGTACACTTTTTCAAGTTAAAAGTTTATCTGTCGATTCTATATCGCTAGCACAAGGCACTTTAATTTTTGATGGTGTGTCATATATTACGTGCCATTACTAATTAAAAAAAATTCTGTTTAATTTTTGCTGCTAGCACAAGTCACTTCAATTTATGATGGAGTTTACCCCCTGTAACACTCTGTTTTAAATGTAATGGAATTTTATGTAAAAAAATGTAAGTCAAAAGTTTACTTGACGACTCTAAAGTGTTAGCACAAGGCACTTTAAATACTGTTGGTGTGTTGTATATAATGTAGCATTATCAACTTAAAAAGTTTACCTGTAATTTTTGCTTCTAGCACAAGGCACTTTAGTTTCTGTTGCTGTAAGCACAATGCACTTTATCTTCTGCTGCTAACTGTTTATTAGCAAATTGTTAATTTGCAGTTGAACAGGTCATGTTAGGGCTTGGCTGTGGATCTCATCTTGGATGTAAAAACTCACTATATCCGTATATTTTCAATCAAATTTTGCTCTGGGTATGTACTTTTTCATTTGTAATGATTTTAATTAATCAACAAATAAACTGTTTACTTACTTACTTACTCCTTGACCAAATCGCCCCAGCCAAAATACAAAAAAGCAAACCATCCAAATCCTGGGTCAATGCCTACCTTAACAATGAGAGGCGATCCCTCAGACAGACCGAACGCACTAGGAGGCAACAGCCCTCCTCAGGGCCAACTATAAAAAACATATCTTTAATGAAAAAGCATCCTTCTTCCGTTCACAACTTGACTGGGCAAAAAATCTACCTAGAGAACTATTTAACATTGTTAAAAACCAAACTACTTCAGCCCCCCCTCATCTTCCGGCTATGGTTGAAAGGTGTGAGGAAATCGCAAGCTTCTTCTTAGACAAAATCAACAAGATTGACCTATCCTTCACTGTACCGCCCCCCCACATAACCTACCCCCCTCCCTAACATTCTCCCCGTATTTACTGCCATTTCTATCCCGCCCTCGGCCTCTGCTCAACTCGCCATCGCTGTCACCCCCGCAGTACCTCACTGCACTGTCCCCCAGCGAAAGAACAGTGCTTCCTGGAATAACTTTAGTCCTGTCTCAGAAAGTGATATCCTTAGCATCATCTGCAAGTTGAAACCATCCTCACACACCAGAGATCCTATCCCGGCCCATCTAGTTCAAGCTCTAAAAAACATCATCGCCCCTAATTGGACCTCCATCATCCACTCCTCCCTAGCCACCGGTATAGGTCCTGCATCCCTCCATCTAGGCCAAATTACTCCCATCATCAAAAACGCTACAGCTGACCCAATGACTTAAATAACCTACGCCATATCTCTAACCTTCCATTCGTATCTAAGGCCCTCAACTCTTTCAACCTCGTAGATGCCTCCCACTCAGGTTTTTGAAAGGGCTGTAGCACTGAAACAGCCATGCTCAACATTACTGACGACATCCATCGCTCCCTAGACAAAGGTGAACCCTCCCTTCTCATTCTTCTTGACCTCTCTGCTGCCTTTGATACTGTTAACCATGCTGCCCTACTCAACAAACTCAAAGATCGTTTTGGCTTTGATGGAGCTGTACTTAAGTGGTTCACTTCCTTTTTCCAACATAGAACACAATAGATAAAAATCAGCAATTGCCTTTCCGAACCTCTTCCTGTAACCATGGGCGTCCCCCAGGGCTCCATTCTCTCTCCCACCCTATTCAACCTCTTCTTGGAACCCCTCACCCTCATCCTCAAACACGCGAAAATCGGTTACTACCTCTATGCCGACGACACCCAACTTTACTATAGGATCAAATCCCATTCTGACGTCCTACATCTCAAAGATGCCTTGACTAAGATCCAGCTATTGTTCTATCACAACCACCTCAAACTTAACCCTAAAAAAACAGAAATCATTCTATTCTTTCCCAAAAACAACCCCCTCCCCATTCCTCACTGGATCTCTGACATAAAAGCCCTCAACTAACTGCTCTCTCTCCATCTCTAACTATGTAAAATCCCTGGGCATCAGCATTGATCAGAACCTCAGTCTCCCCCCCCCACATAAAAAACACAGCCAAAGGTGCTCTCACCACCCCCTTTTGTACCTCTTCATACTCCAGCATCTCAAAAAAATCAAACCCTTAATTTCAACCGATGACTTTAAATCGGTTGTGCAATCGTTGGTCCTATCAAGAATTGACTACGGTAATGCCTCTCTCGCATGAACTCCTAAAGTTCACCTTGCCCCTATCAAATCCATTCTCAAGCTTGCTGCCAGGCTTATCACTGGCTGCTAACGATTTAACCACATCTCCCCTGTTCTCAAATACTTCAAATGGCTTCTGATTGAAGGCAGAACCACCTATAAAACTGCATGCATCACCCACAAAGCCCTCCATCAAAATTCCCCATTTTACCACACCAAAAAACTCCTCAAAGTGGGCTGCACCAAATAACTGAGGAGCACTAACGCTTTTATCCTTGACCCTCCTCTACTAAAAAATAAATCTACACAATCTCGCTCTTTCTCTGGAAATGCACCCTCTTTCTGGAATGCTCTCCCCTAAGAGCTACGCTGTAACCCCTCCTACCCCGCTTCAAAAAAGACCTCAAGCTGCTTCCCCTGAACAAATACTGGGGCTCCTAATTACTTAGACACTGGCCATCAACTCCCACTCTGTCTTATGCAGTTTTATCCCATCCTATCACTCCTACTCTATTGTCTTCGATCTGTTGTTTGACCTTGATCTTCCATGTTCTGCACCATATAAATTCTGTGCCACATGTACTGATTGTTTATCTTATTATTTCAAATGTACCAATGCTATACTTCAACTGAGTCTGATTTTTAACTTGTAAAGCGCTCTGATACTTTTGGGTCCAGCCAGCACTATATAAAACCTTTTAAATAAATAAATAATAAAGATCAAGACATTTTCCTACATTTATTACTTCGGATGGGACTCAAGATGCCTTTTGGATTGACCTCAGCATCAGCTAATTTCCAGTGGTAATGCAGAAGTCAAAGAGTGAGCTAAAACAAGTAAGGTTTTATCAAGATGATATTTTGGTTTTGGGAATTAACAAACAAGAACACATTGAGATATTAAGGGCTGTGCGTAAAGCACCAGAAGAGGCTGGTCTAACTTTGGAGTTTGAAAAATGCAAATTTGCCGTACAATATTTAAGGCATACCCTCTAAAGTCAGGGTATTAAATCCATCTTGAGGTGATTGAATGATATACAAAATACTCCATGTCCGAAGGACAGAGACCAATGTCGATTGTTTTGGGTATTGGCATAATACTATAGAGATTTGTAGTTCATATCGCCGACGAGGTACAGCCTATAAGGGTTTTGATGAAAAAAACCTCAAGGAGATGAATGGTCACAAGAATGATACAAAGCTTTTGAGAAAATCAAGGAATGTATAGTTAATGCTGTAGAGTTTAAACCGTTTGAAGCAAAATATCACTCAATCATTGTTATTGATGTAAGCACACGTGGGCTGGGTGCTGAACTCATGCAGGCTAAAACAGGCCGTGACAGAGTGATAGCATTTGCTTCTAGGATATTAAAAGGACTGAAATTAATTATTCCACCATCCAAAAATAAGCAATGGCTTGTTGGTGGGGCATTTAACATTTTAGAAAGTATGTGTGGGGCACTGAATTTAAATTTAGGATTGATCATTAATCTCTGATTGATTTATTTACAACAAAAGGTGCAGGAAAGGCAACACCACACACGCTAAGTGGTTGTTCAAGCTGCAAGAATACACATTTACTAAGAAATATGTTCCATCCGTAAGAAATGTAAATGCTGACTGTTTACCATGTGTATCACTGCAATGATGAAGGAGAAGAGGAGGATGTTTAGTCTGTGGCAGGTGTAGAACAAGCAAATTTGAAAGCAATATCAGAGCAAGAATGGAAACCTGAAGTGGAAAGAGATGAAGTTTGTCAGAAGATAATTGAATTATTACCTATGGGTTGGCTTACATATTTTGACAAGATCCTCTCACTATCTAATTATAAGTATGTTTGGTCAGAGTCTTCTAACATGAATTGGATTCTTAGGAGAGGAGACAAATTGTTGCTACCATATGCTTTACATGAGTGTTATGGGGGAATGTCTTCCATGAAATGCAAAGTACAACTACATTTATTGTAGGTAGGGTTAGATTGACATATTGTCAAAGAAACTCTTGTCAGACCAATGGAATTTCCGGATCGAGCATGGCAGAAACTGGGAATGGGAATGGATGTGTGGGGGTCTTTTGAGGTGTTACATATGCTATGGAATTAATGGATTATTTTTCCAAGTGGCCAGAAATCACTTTAGTGAATGAAGTAAAAATTAATGTTGTGACTACCTTTGTAAAAAAAAAAAAGAGAGGTATATCCTGAGAAGTTGCTTACATATAATGCTCTACAATTGGTTTCCCATGAGTTTGGAAGGTGTATGAAGCAATGCAGTGTGTGCCATGAAAAACCACAATGAAAATGGTCTTGTTGAGAGATTCAATAGGGTGTTGGGAGAGACTATTGAAGTTTCAATGCAGAATACATTGGACTGGAAGTAAGAGATCAAACGAAATGTGTGGAAATGTGGGACAACCCCACATTTAGCAACAGAAGAAACACATTTTATGTTATTAAGAGATTGGAAACCTTGTACAATAGCAGTACGGGTGTGGTCGAATAAAGGAAAGAAATAGAAAATGGTGATACTTATGTAAGGAAATTTGTGTATGAGAAACAGAAGAAATATGGAGTTGGTAAAGAAGTCAATGTGTCTTGTGCAATGAATTTGAAGGTGGGTGACATGTGAGAAGGTTCAATGGGGTTAAAAAAGGAGAGTCAAAATGGTCTGAGCCAAAACGGGTTTAGGAAGTGAAAACAAATTCTGTCATATTGGAAGATGATAAGAAATGGAATTTGAGAAATGTAACAAGTTGTGGACAGATGGAATTTAAAAAAATGTGAAAGAGAAGTAGGAGATGAGAAGATTGCTGATTAAGTGCTTCTACACAGAAGTAACCGTAGTATAAACTCTCCTTTGAAATTTAGAGATAAAAGGTCCAAAGTAATCCTTATTGTGGGTTGCTTGTCAAATATTGGATTTAGTTTTTTATGTTATTTGAAACTTTACAAATATTAATAGATATATTCTTCAATAAGCATTATAAGTAGGGGAAAATATATCTCATTATTTTTACATTAGATAATGGAGTTACAATTGTAAATAATTAATGTTAAGAGTTTACACAGGAAGGGGTTGTATTTTAGCATTCATATATTCATGATGTAAGCAGCCAACACTGGAATGCAGAATATCATTAATTTCTCATGTTTGCTTTTCCACTCACACCAAAATATTGGTTTCTAGCATTCTCCAATATTAAGGGTCATATGCGTCATTTGCAGTCTAAGCGTGGGATGTATATATTTAAAACGTTTCAATTTATTAGATAGGATGCTGCTAGCAACTGCTTTTTAAAACAATTACATTTTAAAAGTTTAAAAAACTGAATTGGTAAGATATGTGCTTTCAGCACCTCTTGAATCCCAGCACATGTCACTAAACTGCAAGTTATAACATGATAACTATGTTCAGCTGAACACATTTGAAGAGACGTGTGCTTCATAAAAGCGCAGTTAGTGTTTGCAGAGACAGTTTCTATGTGGCTTAATTAAAATTAACCTTTGACCAACTATGGACAGACAAAAGACTACAGGAGAAAATAACATATAGGACCTAATTATGACCTATGGTCTTGTTGAAATCTCTCAAGATTTAGTGAACGTGTTGCAACACTTGGCAACAATAATTACTCTGCCGACAGAGTAAGCTTCTGTATCAGTTACCTGTGCTGCACCTGTTTTTGTGTGACAATAGCTTGCACCTCTGGTGTGTCTGTTCAATACTTAAGGGAACGCTTGTTTTTCTCCTCTTTGTTGTTGTAATTGAAAGAATGTCCGGTCCAAGAGGTATCTTCAAGTGGTTTATTAAACAAGATGTACAAGGTATAGAGGAGGAGCCCCACCAGGAGCTGCCTCCTTGCTGCTCAGCCCATACTCTCAACTGACACTCAATCAGGCATCCCAACACTCTATGACCTCATCACACATACTAACATTCTACAGCACACACACTGGCTGATGAGCAAGGCAGAGAAGGGTGCATAGCACTGAAGCCAGGTATAAAACATCTTCCCCCTTTCATAACAACACAAATTGAAGATGCAAGGAATAAGCAAATAACAACATTACAATGGAAGATATAAGAAGTCAGCATGTAAATAACATTAGGTATCTAAATAAGAACATACCGTAATAATGGGTAGAAATGCAAAGAGAACATAAAGCACCAAATTATGGAAGATGAAGACCATGCATACATTGACAAAGAAAATCCCACACCCATCTTCCCCCTTTAATAGAGAAACACAGATTTAAATTAAAAAGTAAAACGTGTAGGAAGGAAAGAGGAAGAATAAAAGCAGAAGATACCAACAAAGTAATGAAAGATAACATTAGCGCAAGAATAGTGATGCAACCATCAGAGAAAAGTGAATTGATGCTCCAATTCACCACCAAAACACACCAGTTGGCCATACCAGTATGGAGATGGCAAGCAGAAACAGCAATTGAAAAAGAACAATTAGTGGATCAGAAGAACAAGAAAAGCACAATAAACATGTAAACAAATTATTAAAGTACATGCAGTTGGATTTTAAAAATAAGTCCACATGACAATAGTAAAATGTGAAAACATGCAGGTTACATGAAAAGGTGTAAATACAGACTGTCATGGATCCCAAGAAGGGGAATATGTCAATAAGCACAGTAAATTAGGGAAGAATGTCAGTGACAAATCCACAACCAGTAGACCGTCACATAGAACATTCCAACACATAGCTGAATTAAAGACAATTCCCTAAACAAAAGTTGCAATAAGCACTGTAATGTGAATTGTACAGCTAGTAGGCTATTGCACCACATGCCTTAAAAAAGGCACTGTTAAGTAGCGTAACATAATGCATTAATATTGTAGATGACAAGAAAAGTCACGTAGCAACGAGCTATATTGCTAAAAAAAACTCAATAAGAAATTCCAAATGGAATTTTTAATTAAAGTAACCTTGCAACAAATACTCGACAGGAACAATGAACATTCACCTACAAGAGGTTGCGAAGGAAGCACTGTAATGTAAATTGTACTACATAGTAGGAGAAAACCAACACACTAATTGTGCGCAGACGAAGAATGTGACGTAAAGGCCCAACCCTGTAAAATGAAGAATTTAGTTTGCACAACGCAGTAGCATACTGTTACGAGAGAAAAAGCAATGAATTGTATCCCAGTGCCCCTCTAAGATAAACTGGCAGTGAACACCATAGCGTATTAAAGTACAGGCAGAAATAGAGGAGTAGAGGCAATGCCTACAGAGTTGTAAGGTGCATAGCATCTTTAAATTAAAACAGCAACAGTTCTCACCCGCAGCAGCAGAACTAATCGGACAGCAATGCTCCGGAATGAGCTCCTTAAGTACTTTACTTGACAATTCCGAATGTGGTTGGCATGACGTGTGCTCAAGCACAGAGTGAAGGTGGTGCCTGCGATAAAAGATGGCGGCACGTACATCACGCTGCACTGGAAGGCTCAAGGCATGTTGCTGCATGCAGGCATCAGTTGGCAGCAAGGAAGAATGAAGAAGACATCCGAGATTCCACAGTTGTCGCGTTCAGCATTACGAAGACGGAAAGGTGATGAAATTACATCTCACAGCTAGGGCCAGACTGGGAACCGAAACTGGTCCTGGCAAAGTGCTTAACAAAAATGACCCCCAGGGGCCCCAAACCGGCCCCTAACCATGCGGCCAACCAGGGGATTGCCCGGTGCCCGCAACAGCCAGTCCGGGCCTACTCACAGCCCACCAAAAGCACTACAAGTCCCTCACATGAAGGAAGGCTGGCAGGGTGAGGAAAACAGTTGTGAATGTACACAGTCAATGGCGAACATCACAAATTCTAATCCGATCCTCCCAAGTAAATAAAAGCAAATTACCAAAGGCAGGCAAGAACGCTTGCTTCAACAGGGCATCCCCATGTGGCAGAACAGGCAGAAAGGCAGGGGAATCCTCCACGGAATTTAGGAGAAACACGCTGGCAAATTACAGCAGGGGCTGGCAGGTAGCAGAATAGTGCTCCAGGGCAGTAGTAAAGGAAGCAGGCAGTAGACATCAGGTAGGTAGCAGGCATAAAGGAACTGGCACAGAAACAATGTGGGCAACCGGTGGAAGGTCACTGGTGGGGTTCGTAGGGTGCAATGAAAGCCTTAAAATTCGTAAGTAGTTAGTTTGTAATTACAAGTTATCGTACCCTGTAGTTGCTTCAAACGTTTTCCAATATTCAGTAGTCCTTGAGGAAACACATGTGGTTCTTTCCAGATTGTCGCCAGTGTTGTAATTGAAAGAATGTCCGGTCCAAGAAGTATCTTCAAGTGGTTTATTAAGAAAGATGTACATGGTACAGAAAGGAACCCCACCAGGAGCAGCTCCCCTGGTGCTCAGCCCATACTCTCAACTGACACTCAACCAAGCATCCCAACACTCTATGACCTCATCACACATACTAACATTCTACAGCACACAAACACGGGCTGAGCAACAAGGCAGGGAAGCGTGCATAGTACTGAAGCCAGATATAACACCTGAGCTCTACCGGATCATTGTGTATCACGGAGGCCTGCTGCACTCTTGTCTGTGTTGTGCCTTTTCAGTGTATGTGAGACAAGTTTGCAATGGCGCTGTTGCCAATGCTGAAACATGTAACCTTTCAAAGGCCGGAGTGATGGCATGTCACACTATCATGTTTCTTTTGCTTTGTTTTATCGCCAAATAAATATCTCATAGTGTCATTAAACATTATTACACGTTGTGTTACTGCAGTGCTCAGACATGTTTTTTGCTCAAGGTGGCTCGACATAAACATGCGTTGAAGATCACTGCGTTGGCATGTTTCTAAGCCCTTGACAGAATTTGCAAAGCACGGCCCATCTAATATTTTACAGGTTTCAAAAGCAGCCCTTCAACTGTGAAGGGTTTTTTCAACTTAACATTGGCAGCTGGAGACTTTAATTAGGGGACACCATATTTTTTTGTTGAATTTCTGGAGGTGTTTTTACCTGACTAATAAGTTCATCAATCAATGATGGATTAGTTGATTGACAGTTAAATGATGTCCATTTTGGCTAACATGGGTTCGTGGAAAAACATGCACAATTAGATACACTGTTTTCCACAGACAATCTTCAGATATCCCTCTTTTCTAAGAAATTCATTTGATGAGACACCCTTAAACCAACGCTATGTAAACTAATAGTGCAATGGTGGAAAGTGTGACTCCTCCACTACACAAGCAGCATGACTACAAACGTCGGCATTTGAGAACAAATAGTTCTTCGTTCACACAAATTCACTTCCGTGCATAGAGCTCCTTGTGACACTGTGCAGAACAATGGGATTATAAATTAACTCTTTGAAGAAAGAAGGCAGGTGAGAGACAATCACAAGAACTGTAGCTCTAATAACCTAAAAAGTGAGAGTCAAAAGGACACTTTGTTCATGTTCATAAAAACACCTTTTTTAGCAAATGGGTATACCATACCTGTCTAAAAAACGAGTCGAAATATATGGATTATACATAAATTGAAGACTTTATCCTGTTTGTTGCTGGGTGCTTTCCTCAGAGAGAGGCATATTTTAAACCTATCTGTACACTGATTAATAACCTGCAGCTGAAATAAGATCTGGTTATTGCAGATAAGTATCTGTTCTCTCGGTATTTGGAACGTTTGCTTGGCAGGTTTGTTTTCCACGATTGCCTGCCAGGAGTCTGGGTCATACACCAACTCTGTAGTTAAACCCAGGCCTCCTCGCGAAGGTCTCATGAAAGCGAATACCAGTTGCCAGTGGTCTAGTCATGCCTTCTGAAGGCTCTACCTTGCCCTGAATGACAACAAATCATAACATCACAGCATGTGGCAATGTAGGCAGTTTTTAGGCACCAAGATATTTGTGATATCTTGTATAAGAGTTTCAGCCTCCTGGGGTCCATCCCAATAAATCACCTGTCCTTATACACAGGGCCAATGATAATCCAGGTAAAACATGAGATGTATCATAGCACGCTATATCATATCATAGGGGCCCTTAAAAGCCTTCAGTGCCCAGCCTTTCGATCCCCTCCCCAAGGACCAGGGTTCCGATTAAAAAAAAACCGAAACAATAAGAGCCCCTTGCACCAGACCCTTGTCCTCTATTTCTTCTCCCACTCCAACGGGCTCAAAACACCTGACCTCCAGGCCGCTTAGATCAGAAGCTCCTATGTCAGAGAGGGAAGCAGCCCTACTAGCCGCATCCTACGTCTCCCCCATTGCTGATTCACCTAAATCCAAAACCCAAGTTATCACAGGCCACAGGAAAGACTTACCCATCGTCAAACCACAGAGATTACCAGCCCTCACTGCTATACCTAGAGAGGCTAAAGATAGCACCACCAGCAATCAGGAGAAATTCCCCAACTGCTTCTTAATCAATTGCAGATCGGCCTCACTACATGCAACGGACTTAGCCGAAGCCATCCTCACACATGACATTGACGTTGCGTTCCTCACGGAGACCTGGCTTAATAAGACATCCCCCCCCTGCCTAGACATGTTGGTTCCACCCGGTTTCTCCTTCATCTCCAAAGACAGGATTGAACAACGAGGAGGTGGGGTCGCTATCATCCACAAGGACAGCTGGAGCATCACAGAAACCTCCTCCTTCGAGTACGACTCCTTTGAATGTCTATCCACCGTCATCAAGACAAAAGACAACGACTCTCTACTGTGCCACCTACTCTATCACCCCCCGGGCAGAAACAATGAGTTTGGAGAACAACTATCAAATCTGATTGCACAAGACGCCCTCGGCAATTCCAAAAACCTAATTCTTGGTGATCTGAACCTCCGATGGAACGAGACCCATAACCCTCTAATCAGATCGCTATCTAGCCTCCTTGAAGATAACAACCTCACCCAACACTGTACTGAGGAGACTCATTACAAAGGAGCCACACTGGATGCCATCATTGTCCAAAAGAATGATATCACGGTCAATCACATACTACCTGTTGACTGGTCAGACCACCACATGATCCTATTTCAATTCAATCACCCCATCATCTCGCTTAAACCTCGGCAAGACCCCCCCAAATGGTCGAGAAACCTCTCCCAAGTACCCCAAGATATCCTGGAAGGTCAGTTAAGTTCACTTCTTCCAAATAACACACTGCACCTCTCGACCAATGATCTCGTCGACCACTATAACTCGGGGTTAGTCTCGACAATCTAGCTCCTCTAAAGCTCAAAAGAAGCCGAGCCACTCCATCTAGAACCTGGTTCACTGCGGACCTTAACGCAGAAAGAAGAAACTTGAGAGCCAAAGAAAGAAAGTGGAGAAACAACCCAACCGCCATTCTCCGACTCCAACTAAAATCAGCCCGTAGGAAGTACAACAACCATATCAAAAACAAGAAATCCAGCTTCTTCCGCAAGGCATTGGTCAAATCCAAAAACAGACCCAAAGAGCTCTACAACATAATCAGACAACAAATAGCCAAGCCCCTGCCCTCATCCCTGCAGGCATCCAAAGAACTCTGTGATAACTTTGCCAACTTCTTCAACGATAAGGTCTTAAAAATCGAACTATCTCTAGACATCAACAACCCACACCTCCAGAAGAGTAACTCGGCCATCCCATTGGCACTCCCATCCGACTCCTTTCCCTCCCCCTGGCTAAGCTTTCGCCCCGTCCAGGAAACTGAGATAATCTCGCTGATCTCGACCTCCAAACCATCAGCACACGTTTCAGACCCCATTCCCCCCTCTTTAATCAAAAAAATGAAGCTTACCTTAGCGCCCATCTGGGGAAGAATCATAAACAGCTCCTTACAAAGCGGAGTGGTCCCCGATTGTCTAAAAATGGGGCAAGTCACTCCTCTGCTGAAAAAACCTGGTCTTGACTCAACTGACTTGAACAATTTCAGACCGATATCCAACCTCCCTTTGCTCTCGAAAACACTTGAACGCTGCGTACTCCTGCAACTGACGCAACCTCTGGACAACATCAATCTCCTGGACCCCCTCCCATCCGGCTTCAGACAAGGCCGTAGCACAGAAACTGCGATGCTGAACATCATAGACGACATTCACGGATCTCTTGACGCAGACAAGTGCTGCCTCCTCATACTCCTTGATCTCCCTGCAGCGTTCGACACGGTGGACCACAAGCTCCTCATCATGACTCTTCAAGAAAGAGCCGGCCTTGGCGAGGTTGTTCTCAAGTAGTTTTCCTCCTTCTTACATAACCGTACGCAAATAATAAAAAATAAGATCTTCACCTCCGAAACACAGCAAGTCAACAAGGGTGTCCCGCAAGGATCAGTGCTCTCTCCTCAGCTCTTTAACATCTACATGGAACTGCTCGCCAAGTTACTCAGGAACGCCAACATCCACTTCCACCTTTACGCGGATGACACACAGATTTACCTGGAAACCTCTTCTCTTAAAAACATCTGCAGACTTAACGATGTCCTAAATGAAGTCCAAGATTGGCTGACAAAGAATCACCTGAAGCTCAACCCCGACAACACTGAAACACTCCTCATCTCAAACAAAGAAGACAACCCTCAAATCATTGAGTGGCTAAAGTCGATCGATGCTCTCAAAGGTAACCTCACGCTAGCCGACTCCGTTAAATCCCTGGGCTTCAACCTAGACCCCAAACTAACCCTGACAAACCACATTAAGAATTCGGCAAAAAGCGCATTTTTCAACCTCAGACTTCTGAACAAAATCAAACCTTACATTCCTAACAAGGACCTCAAACTAGCCACGCAATCTCTAGTTCTTTCAAGACTGGACTATGGGAACTCAATCCTAACAGGCATCCCCAAATCGCACCTGGCCCCACTAAAAACAACACTTCACGCGGCTGCGAGAATGATCACAGACTGCAAAAAATCTGACCACATCTCCCCGGCACTCAAAGAACTCGAATGGCTCCCAACGGAAATGCGGAGTACCTTCAGAACGGCCTGCCTAACCCACAAGGCCCTCCACACCGGCAAACCGGAATACTTGGCAAACAAGCTCAAAAAAGCAGGCCAAGCTAGAAATTTGAGAAGCTCTAACTCCCTGCTGCTCATCCTATCAAAAACCAGAAAGAAGAGAACTGCGGACTGCTCTTTCTCAGGAAATGCCCCCAAAATATGGAATGCCATCCCCCCGCACATCAGAACTATACCGTCCTATGCAGAATTCAAGAGCCAACTCAAATCCTTGTGCCTTATCCGCTCCCTTGGTTGTGGGTAACTTGGGTTAGCAATCGTCCCCAGAATCCATGCGGTAACGCTGAATCCTGTTATCAAGAAGTCCTGCTGTCCGAACTTTTCCTCATTCCAAATTGTCGCTCGCTGATCGCTTTTATTGTGTTTGTGTCATATTGTTCTCTTTTTCATTCCCTCTACTGTAAAGCGCTCTGCTACCTTCGGGTCTTGTTAGCGCTATAGAAAACTTCTAAATAATAAATAAATAAATAATAAATAGCAAATTAGTTGAGACCTGAAAGTTCCTGTTGTTAGTTGAGGACCCCTGAATCAATTACGTAAATTCACTAAAATCCTAAAGGTCGCAGATGGAACATCATGTGCTTCTTAACCCAGATGACATCACAGGTGATATCATATGACCGTTGATCATGATGAAAGGGTAGAAGTACCTTCAAGGGATTTTGATTATGGAGTTTAGATATTTTTAGTGATTTAAATCTAAGACCCACACAAATGTAAATGAATTAAATGACTTTTGTTAAATGAATCAATTCGATATGGTCACACTATGTGATCCAAGCACAAAGACCAGAATAAACACGGGTGTATGTAAAACGTTGTATTTTATATGTATTGTAAATCATAAATAGGGTACTAAAAGTATATCAACAGGAATACAAGAAGTGCATATATCAGAAATCAAACAACTTCATTGTAACCGTTGTAAACGCTTTTCTTCTATAATGAAATTTGATATCTTAAATCCAGGAAGAAAGGGCGTAGTTCAACGTTTCGGTCTCTATAAATGAATTGCCAAGACCATCTACAGGACAGAAAGGATATACAAGATGACCCCTGTACAGTATGTAGCAGTTGATTGTCCAGTTAGTAAGACAGGTACCCAACAGGTCCTTAAAAAGAGTTTCACGATAAGACTCTCAGATAGTTTTGAAGGATAGTCGTCCTTAGTGGTTGGATCACGTGAGGTATTTGATTTCTCTTTCGCTGTGGAAATCATAATAAAGTGGTTTTCATTCTCGTAACCTTTGCACGTCTGTCCTATGACTAGATATTTGCCTTCATGGTGAAATGAAAATCCACATCGGAAACATGACTTTTTCTTCTTCACAGGCATCAACCTGCTTGCCTCTACCTTGTGCTTTCTTTTCGTGACCAACGCTAATTTATTTTTTGCTGTTCCCATATCAACAGCTTGCCGATTTGCTCTTTCATAAGCCCTTTCAGCCATTAGTACTTTCGCTAAACTGAGTGTCTCTCTCAACATGCGTCATCTGAAATACTCTGAAGTACAGCCATCTATGACTCTGAGGCAAATGTTTTCTTCATCATTAAATTCACTAAACTACAGTGTTTGATAAGCACATCAAGTATTTCAAAAAGTCATCTTTCCTTTCACCAGCTTGCTGTCTCACTTGATTGAAAATGTACCTTTCATGGTCCACATTTGGTATCAGATTGAACTTGGTACCCAATACTTCTTTGATTTGATGGTACAATATTGCATCAGTCTGAAAAATCTTCCTCAGCACTTCTTTTACCCTTTCACAGGCATACATAGAGCTCTGTATAAACATACATCTTTATTCCTCAGCATATGACCACACAGTGTACTCTGGTTATGTCATAACCCTTAAAAACCACACCTTAACACCTCCCAGCATGTTACATAATTTCTCTGTTTAGTCCGTCCAGAAACACTAGGGTCCTAACGCACATAGTCTCACGACCCTAAACTATTAATACCAGGTTCTCATTTAAATATCCAAAATCTCTACTTTTTGGACTACACCCTTTTATATGTTGGTAGTCTTCTAACAAACTCTACCTTTTCATTCAATTCTTTTATGTGTTGGTCTTTAATTGAGGTGCGGGTTCAATACATGCTACTTTCATCTTTGTTATGCAGACGGTTTGCACGTGAAGCGAATACATGCACATCAACCAAGCATGTCCTGGGACGAGTGGAATGTATTAAGTGGTTATCAAGCAAAAAAGGGACAGTGCCTCAACCCCTATGCCTCATGTGTATGCAAAATTTACTTATACACCCTTGCGCTTTGTGCTGGCTGTGTATGGTTCCTTTTTTTTATTGCTGACAGGAGGACTGGGTGGGAGTCATCAATACCCCGGAGTTGCACTTCCTCCCTCTGAGATTCCTCCTGCTCTCCTGTAAGCAATAAGCAATAAAACAAAATGCGATGATGTGGCCGACATAGCGCTTATCTTTTCAAAAACTTTCAGCCATGCTGCAAAACAGTGACAAAGGCAATGCCTTGCATAAGTGAAACCTATTTCCTGTTTTGTTGTGTGGTTACACAGGCACCAGCCACAAAACACCACCATTTTACATGTTCACATTTAAAGTTGACATCTTTTTTAAACAATGACTTTTAACACAGATTTGCTTGTGCGCCCCTTTGGGATAATGTTCTCAGCAATTGGTTTGCTTAAATTTCCACTTCTTTGTAGGCATATTGTCAGGTCTTCGAACATTCTGTACAGGGACTAAGCTAACGGCGCACAATGTTGTTGTTTGTTGTTGTCAATTCTGCGACAGCTCTGCAACGGTAGAATCAACAATGACAGCCAGACCAGAGCTCTGGCATGGAAGCATGGGTGAAGTTTATTACAAAAGGTACATCATTATGTTTTTTTAGACAGTGGTGCTGTACTCTCTGGTACTTTCAAGGTCACCCTGCTGGTACTGTTAAGGTCACCCTGTGCAAGTATTCCAGCCCACTTGAATCCTGTTACTTTCCTGATAAGGACGGCGGCCTACTCTACACCAAGACTGGCTCCCAGATGAAACATACCCACAGGTAAATGGGTAGTTAGACCACTCTAAGGTATTCTGGTAGGCTTGCAACCCCTATGCCCAATAATATAGGAAGCGCTAGGTATCGTATAGATACAAATATATGCATTCATTTAAACAATGTAATAGCACAATGGTTGAACGGTGTATCTTCTTTATCATTCTTGTAATGTGGACTATTCTGTTTTGTTTCATTCTATTAATCATTGCAGGACACATATTTTTTACACAAGAATCGTATTGCTTCTATTAATGTTTGAAATTCTAATTTGAGTATTTCTTGTGTCTGTCTTTGGGTAGGACTAAGTTACTAATGAAGGAGTAAAGTCTGTTTCCATGATTTCCTTGGGGAAGTTAGGGTTGCCATGTTCTGAGGTTGCACATACCATCCGGTACCTTGAAAAGTTAGAGGTCCACATGGGGCACTGTGAGCTAGCCATGGCTAAGTAATATATCCAGAGGGTGTGCATGAACTTAGTCCTGCACAGTTTTGACGTTTATGTTGTCCAAATGCACAGCCTTACTAAAATAGGATGAACCGTCTGACAGTTTGATTTGCATTCATTGCGCATGAGCACCATTATTGATTCAAGAATCATGGTTCGATTTATCTTTATTTTTATTTTTATATAGCACATTTTCTACTCCTCTGGAATATGTGAAGGTAATTGGTGGGTCCTTGGTGAGATTTGCTCATGCTGCCCCAACATGGCTGCTTTCAAAATTGAATCTTGAACCATGCGATACCCAATGGAGCTCAAATGTACAGTTCTGTTGCGCCAATCATATTACACAGTTTTAAAAATGTGCTTCTGAGACACTTGAAACTACGAATGCTTGACACAATTTTTGTGTTTAATCAATCAAATTAAATTTTTCATTCAGAATTTGGGTCAAGAATTGGCTCAAGATCACAAATGTCAAGATAGCCCAATTAATTTTTCTTTCAGTATTTAAAAAAAAAGACTATGGCACAGATTTACACCAACCAATAATATCATTTGACATTGACTCAAGCTTTAGCTTGCTGCTATGCCTGGTGTAATTCTGGCATGTAGTCTTGACTGTATTCTTATTTTAAAAAATAATTTTATCGCAAACTTGCTCATCACAGAAGGACTTACATCATGGCATATCGAATCATCCGAATGACAGAAAGCTGAACTACAAGCAGTGAACCATTGGATCAGCCAAGGCGCTTTTAGGGCCCACTGGGAGAATCAAACCTCTCCACTCACCCCCATCACGCCCCTAAATGGGTCTGACCCACACCTAATATGACTCATCAGAACCCCCTGTAAGCCCACTATGCACCCCAAATCTACTACTACTTCTTCGGACAGCCCTTGCCCTTGTAGACTGTTTTTTCTGCTCTCAAAGACCAATCTAGGTCCGCTTCCCAATCTAGGAGTCTAGGGAGATTAACCGCAGTCACATGCTATATTTCTTTTGGCCACCCCGGTCATCAGTTCCAGCCAAATGTTTTTATATTTGGGGTATGCATCCTCCCCAGAGACCATCAATAAAAGCCACTTTGCATCCATCACCCCGGCCGTTGCTCACATGACCTTGTTCCAGTATGTTTGTATTGCTGAGCACTCCCAGAGAATATGAAAAAATGTGCCCTCTCCTCCACATCCCCGCAAACATAAAGACGTGGATGACTGCCCGATTTTAGCTAACCTTGTTCTGGAATATTAGGAGCGAAAGAGTACCCGGAGCTGAACCAGATGAAACCTAGCCTGGATTGCCACTTTCCGTGGGCTCTGTATGGCCTCCTACCATTTCTCATCCTCTAGACCTCCGAGGTCCACCGCCCATGTCTCCCGCAATGCCAACTAATGGTTCTGGCAAGTTATTAACCAGTTTGCAATAAATCGTGGAGATTGCATTGTCTGGGATGTGCTCAGTAAGTAGAAGATCCTCTAGGGGAGAAGCCTCTGATAATTGTTTTCCCTCATGTATATGACACGTTAGTGCATGCCCAAGTCGGAGATAGTTATAACTTTCGGTTTCGCACAACTCAAGTTCCTGGCTCAGAAGGTCAAAGGTAATGTAGGCCTGATCACGCCAAATGTCAACCAAGTCAAATTTCCCACCACTTGAAGCCACAGAGTCCTCCCACTTCACAGAGTGAATGCCTATAACACAAGGGGGTCATATTCATAAGTAGTCCCCTCCACCCCAGATACCCCGTGGCCTCCCTCCATGCCCTGATCACTGCTTGTGCATGCTGCTGCAGCCCCTTTTCTCTCGTCTTTTGGGAGAGGAGTGCCTCATAGCTCCCTCACCCCATAGCCTGTCTGTCTATTCTGTATGCTGGCTCCTGTCTATCGCAAAGACCCATTCATTTATTACCAACAATTGAGTCACCAATAATATTTGGTTATGTCTGGCATTGCCAGGCCGCCTTCATAAACCCCCACTGTAGCTTAGTAAGTGCTATGCATGGTGCTCCTCCTTGCCACAGCAACATGCACAAGTCTCCTTCAATATGTTGGAAAATTCCCTGGGAACTGTATATGGTGTATTCTGAAGCACATATATTAACTGTGGTAATGTCATCATTTTTTACAATGCTGCCCTACTCATCAGGGACAATGAAAATGCACCCCAGTGCTTGACATCTGGTTACAGTTGTTTCAGCTGCGGCCAAAGATTTTAATCAAACAAGGTATCTAGTAATATGGATCCTGAGATATTTCAAACTGCCCTCGCATACTGCTACCTGCCATGCACTGGGGGTCGCTCCTCACGCCCCGTAATTGGGAAGATCAAGGACTTTGGCCAATTCATTCTGTATCCAGAATAGCTACCAAAGTGCAGTACCCCACCTATAGAAGAGGTCAGATTAGTCAAATACAGCACTACATCATCTGGGTACAGCAATATACGTTCCTCCCAATTACCATGCAGCTCACTCCCCTCAACGCGGGTCCTGCCGTATCCAGACTGCAAGAGGCTTATGGGAAAGATTTTTTATTGGCAAGCAGGTTGTAACCTACTGCCTGCACCGCCCCGCTAGTTACTAGTCACTAGCGGGGCGGTGCAGGCAGTAGGTTACAACCTGAATTCCTCGGCAACAAACTAATACGTTTTTCACGAGGGTAACCTCCCCTGTCCCATGAAGTCCTTGAACACTCCACTGAGAGTGTTTTGATTTTTTAGCTCACCCAGTGTGGAGCGAGCTAATACCACGGGCACATTTTCGCCTTCCAGTGGTCCCATGTGGTAGGATTGGGTGCGTCTTTTAGGGGACGCAGACCGTCCACCTACTTGGTTTTGAGGTCCTGACGAAAACCTGGTTAACCATAACCGCTAAGGTTGAAACATGTAGACCTGACACATAGACCCTATTATTTACAGAGATACACGGGCTCATCGTTGCCCTATTTTATCTCGCCACGATTTTAATATTGTCCAGTTGCTTGCCAATAAAAAATCTTTATTTTACAAGTTCAAACCAGGACAATTTTTAACACACTGATTTTTTTCATTTTTTTCATTTTTCATGCACCACCACTCACAACCTGCTCCACTGTAATCAGGTGTTGAAGCACACCCTGATGACGCTAGGTCATTAGGGTGGACCCCGATGATGAAGCATGTCATCACTAGGTGATGAGTGAGGGGTTTTTAAGAAAAAGAGTTTTCCTCTACTTTGTGAAAACCGTCCACCGATACAGCGACTTGTGAATTCTCACTGGTGGTACTCCTCCATTTTGTTTTTTCTACCTCTGCCATGTGCCCTTCTTTGGGGGAAGCGCCCGGGAAACCGCACTGTTAACCTGTATCCACAAAATTTCAGTCCAAAGCCGAAACTTGATAGGGTAGCGAACAGGTAGTTCCATTTAACGTTGTTGAAATCCATCTTGGCATCCAACGACATTACCACTGCTGCGTCGGCGCTCTGGCTGGAGGTCGCATGCAGCACCTCGAATACATGGTGCAGATTCTGTTGAGTACTCCGGTGTGGCATAAAATCAGACTGGTACGGGTGTATTAGCTCCATGATCACTGAACGCCGCCTGGATGCAAATAATATGGCCAGCACCTTAACTGCCACGTTGAGTAGGGAGATAGGTCTGTATGACTCACACTCCGTAGGAGGCTTGTCCTTCTTTTGCATGACTATTATCAAGTCCATCCTCAGATCTTGTGAGAGACTTCTCTCCTCCTGAGCCCCATTAAAGATGGCCAGCATATGCGGCACCACCTTAGTGACCATCCCCTTAAATAATTCCACCGGTAGGTCACTGGGTCTGGTGCCTTACTAGGCTGAAGTTCTCTTATCTCCATTGCTAGGTCTTCTACTGTGAGTTTGGCTTCCAGAGAGTCTCTATGTTCAGTTGTAAGCGTGGGTAGGGGTAAATCTTGCTAACGTTCTGTGCAGGGCCTGCGGGTAGTGGATCTATATAGTTTCTCATAGTACTCTGCAATGGCAACAGCAATGCCAGAACTGGTGGTACGAGTCCTGCCCGATTTGTTCCTGGCTTCAAGCACCCAAGAGGGCTCCTTTTCTAACTTCTCAAGCCTAGCTAACTGCCTTCCCACCTTATCCCAAACATCATACAACTCGCGCTGCGATGCCAGTGCATGTTTCCGGGCCTCGTGTTCCGCCAGGACTCCTAGATCATCTTGCCTCAGACTCAGCTGATGCTTCAGTGGTGTACCTCCCTCGATCACCACCCTAGCCTCCAATTGAGGTATTTCTCCCTCCAGAGCCAAACTTGCCTGTCTGTGTTCCTTTCTCACCCCTTCGATGAGTGCCTGGGTCTGGCCTCGGAGTACCTCTTACAGCACACACGCCAACTCCACTGATCCCATATTCTACCCAAAGTAGTCTCCGCCCTCCCTGAGCCTCTCGTTAATATTCACATCTTTCACATACCATGAGTCAATCTTTGGGGGCAGTGAGTAGTATTTAGTGGGACCCTCTGGTGCTACCCCAACCGGTGAATGATCTGAAATACCTCTTGGATAGTGTTGGGCCACTCTAAATTGCTGGCGCTACCTATATGGGTGCATAGGCAGTCCAACCAAGAAAAACTACCATGGGCTGAGGAAAAGAATGTGTACTGTCTCACGTGGGGATGTTGCAGGTGCCACAAGTCCACCATACCCAGCACCTCTAGGAAAGACAGCAATGCGCCATGGTCAAATAACGATCGTGCATCTGTCTGTCTATCCAGAACAGGGTCAAGCACTGAATTCATGTCTCCTCCCAGTACCCAAATCCCCTCTAGTATCTTGATATGGAAGCATATGTTCAAGGTGAACCCCTCCCACATACCTGAGATAACTACAAAGCAGTCCCTAGGATCATGCCACATCTGGTGCAACAACTATTTAAGTAGGATACCCACCCCGCTGGAGTCGGTGGTGAACCCCACATGGAAGATCACTTTATACCCAAATCTGTTTAGAGCCCTACACTGGTTACCCCTGAGATGAGGTCCAGGGAATGTTTATGTAAGTGTTAAAGAACTATCGATTGTTTTATCTTGTACCCCAGACCATTGACATTCTAGGACCATATATTCAGCCCAGCATGTTCACCTCTACCCATGGATGAAGGGGTTGTACAAACAGGGCTCCTTATCCCATCTCTGCCCAACTCTCCCTGCCATTCTTCTTAAGTATAGATCATTGTGCCCTAGAACCCATACTTCTTCTGTGTATGAGGCCACAACTTCGGTTAGAAATCCAATCATTGTAACATGAGAACTCCCATATCTGTAAACCCCCCACCTCTTGGCATCCTTGCATTGTGCGCACTGAACCGCCCACCACCCCAACTCGCAGAGTGCATGTAGCCCCGTGTGGATGTATGAGTACGTGGGTGGGCAACCCTGCCACTGCATGCTTAGATGTCCCAATGACCTTCAAAGAAAATAATTCCATCTTTGACAGTGTCATGCAATGTGTAATCTCATTGTGTTGAAAGGATCACACCCCAAGTCCCACTTAGCTCTGATTATTAATTTTCAAATTTTTGGGCCCAACCTTTAGACCCCCATGGTCATAGTCTGGCACCTTGCAACCCTTTCCTGGACCCCATGGTCTTGGAATATGTATAAGTATGTGCCCCTTTTACTTGGTTGATACTCTTGTGTCTGACTGCCCTGACTGCATTCGTCGCTGCCCTGGAGAGGCCCGGTGCTCCGCCTCTCCTACAGGGTCCTGGTGCCCTGTCTTCTCCCCTTCCATCTGACCTCGTGCCAACCTTTAAGCCAGTTCCACGCCTCCTCTTAAGAGTCAAAGTGCGAAGTCTTGCCGTCCAAAATTACGTGCAGCTATATTTGATTTCTCTGTCTGTCAGGGCTTGTTTGACTCCTTCAAAACTGCTTCTCTACCTCTGTACCTGCATAGTGAAATTCGGAAAGAGTTGTATGGCTGCATTGTCAGTGTGAATGTTCCATGCACTCGTGCTGCTTGGGGGATTGCATCCCGGTCCCTGTAGTTAAAGATACATGCTATAATGGTACGTGGAGGGGCTCCTGGTTTTGGTCTGGGACCCAATGCCCTGTGGGCTTGCTCTATCGATAAGAACTTGGGCGGACTCTTGGTGCAGAGAGTATTGAGTATCAGGTCCTCAAGGTACAGGTCAATGATGGGGCCCTCTGGCCCTTGCGGGACCCCCACTACCCGAATTTTGTTTCTCCTAGACAGCCCTTCCTGATCCTCTAGCTTCCGTTGCCATGCTGACAGTTTGCTTGGTAAGGGCCTAAACCTGCTCCTCAAGCCTTTTGGTAACGGACTGTAGGCCTCCAATATATTTTCACCTTGCCCGAGATTTTGCCAAAGTCTGCTCTCAGAAGACTGACATCTGTGGTGGCAGCATCTAGTTTGGGCTCAATTGTGCTTCAGAGTGCCTGGATTGCAACCATTATTTCCCTCATGGAGGGTTCCACCATGGATGGGTTTGGCTGGTCCATCTGCGTGTCATCAGGTGGTCGTACCCTGGGTGGATGCCCCACCTGACGCATCACCACAGTGTACGTATCGATATAGTTTTCAGCTGTGTGGGCCCCCTCCAACACCCAGTGTCCCCTGCACACCGTCCATGTCCCACTGAAGGAGATTCAATATACACCAGACTGCCTCGTGGCAGGAATGTCTTCCTCAGACCAGCCCAGACACTTGTCTTCGGCTACAGGCCCCGTAGAACGGATGCACATCTCAGGCCTTTCCCTGGGTAGGCCATTGCACCACCACCATATAGTATTGCCACTCAACCATGCAGGCCTCTCAGAGCCCCCACAGGCCCCACACGTATATCTCTTGACAAAGCTGAGCAACCCCGGCACCCTCTCCAGCAGTAGACCTGTGTATCTTACATGCACCATACCTTCGGGGATTGTGCCGGGCACAGGGGCAATGCTCGCCTCCTCTTCCATCTGGATCGGGCTCGTCTGCCTCCACTTGGCCCAATGCAGGGCTGCAGGCACCTCCGTGTGCCTGGCGCAACTGATGACAGTCTCTCACAATGTTCCAGGGCTCCCGACTATCAAGATGGGCCATGCCTCACTCCCTTGCTCTCCTCAACCACCTCACGAGGCTGGGCTCCACGGGCCCAGGCCTCTTCACTCCAGGCCCGCAGTGGGAGCCCGCTCCCAACGCCAGCACCAGTCATCTCTGCACTAATTGGACAGTAGGGACCATAGGCCGGGGCCCATACAAGGGGGCCGTTGTTGTCATCCTGATGAGTGGCTAGGAGTGCCACTGAAGGGCAGCCTCTCTCCTACAGCCTTCAACCGCCAGCACGCTGCTTAGCTCGGGCAGCCTGTTCCTCACCACTCCCAGTCCCCGCTGCTTCACCACAGGCTGACAAGCCAGCAGGTTTCCCAGGTCTTCCACTGTGGCCGATATGTTCCCGGGCACACTGCTCTTCCAATGGGGCAGAATACACCGGCACTGCTCGGATGATGATGGATTTAGAAGATTTAGGATGTCGTCAGCTACGGCGCCGTCCTAGAGTTTTGGCCATTCCGGTTGGCAGTTAGCCTTGCCCCTCCACCCTTGGGTGTAATCTTGAGCAAAACATGCTGCAGATATTGGGGTCCACATCTATAAAATAATGCTCCCCTCCTTGGCCAACCAATATAGAATTTGACAAAGAGATTCACAGGAGGGAGAATTCAAAGCTTGGAAAATTACCCTGAAATTTTTCTAACTGGTCCAAAGTTATCAAATCTAACACGGGTTTCTTACGAACTACACAATTCAATCATAACTTACAACAAGTTATGATTGTCTTCCTAGCAGCACACATTACATTATCACAGGTTTTTGCAGCCCATACTTTTCCTTTGCAACGTACTATGGTCATTTTTGTCATTCATCTGGTAAACATTTTCTAAAATTTTGGTCTTATGAAACTCCTAATGCATATTCTACTCAACAAAACATTATAAATCTGCTGATGTATAAATGAATACCTTACAGCATAAATGAGTACCTGTTATAAAGTTCTTATGTGCATTAAGGAAATAATGCTTATCCATCAACCAAAGCAAAACTGCAATCCGAAAAAGGACGGCACTTCAGCTAACCAGCAGCTAGGTATGGCGAGGGCGATGTGGAATGAATAGAAGAACTATGCATGGTAGAACAGCAAGGAAAAGTGAAAGGAAGGAAGAGAACAGCCAAAAAATGGGCGAAAACACTATGAAGACAGAGTAACTAAGACGGAAGAGTGGAGATAAAAAAGGATGAAGGAAAAAAAGAGGCATCGATGGATATGGAACAAATACAGTGGATGCATGCTTTAGAGAGATGACAGGGATGAGAAATGGAAAATAAGGAAGGCAAGCAATGGCAAATCCAGGAGGTGTGGGTTTAATGTTCTAATGTAGTCAGTGATAGCTTATTAAAGTGAGGTGCACAGGAGGATATAACAGAAGCAGACATAGAGGACTAGAGTTGTAAAGTAGCCCCTCATGCCGGTCAATACAGGCACTTGTGTGGAGGATACATCCAAACAGTATTAGACAAGAGATAATTATTCCACTAGCTGAGACAAGACTTGGTAGACAACGTCTCAGGCAATGGGTGAAATTGGCTGATCAAAAAAGACAATGGTTAAAATGAGGGAAGTAAAGACCCACTCTACACATATTGGATTTTTTTTGTTCAGTTTTTTATAGCACAAACTTGACCCTAAGGAATCAGGGGGCTTTACGTGAGCACCAGTTGCATTACAGACAGAAGATTACATGATTTGCCCAGAATCACAGGATGTTGAGCGCTTCCCCAGCTTCAAGGTCAACCGCTCTAGCCGTTTGACCACACCCTCTCCTCTATTGTTAGCAGTAGGCCTCCTTCACAAATGTGCTATCAAAACCCAGCCCTATGAAAAGAAAATGGCAGGAAAAGAGGAGACGAAGAAGGTAGAGTGGTGATGAAAAAGACAATGACAAGAAATGGAGTGACGGGACAAGGAGGGGAGTTAAAAGACAAGATGCGAGGAATGGATCATGGAATATAAGCAGGAACATGTACAGAAGAAAGGAGGAAAAAAGCAAGGTAGGTTGAGAAGACAGGGATGACATGAAAGGCACAAAATAGACAAAGAAGGAGATGGAGAGTACATGAGGTGGATGTGACGGGCCATAGAAGTGAGAAAGCAGACAGAGAAGCAAGTGATAGGCCTGTAAACTGAAAATTAAACAGAGGTTTCTTCAGCAGAAGTATTAATCCACTAAACTATTTTATGGCGATTGTTAACTGTGAAATATAGGCAATACACATTGTTTCAGCACAAGGGAGTAGCCAGAAAATTAAAATACCACCACTTTGAATTAAAGATCTGATCGCACCATGCAATGGAATCGAATGTATTCAACCTTCCCTCGATAAGCACCATTGTCTCCTCCACACAAGCATATATCCATTCATCCTTTAGCCTTTCATCTACTATTTCAACTTTACTGTCTTTATTCTATTCATTCTTACATTCATCATTCAAACTTTCCCCACTCCATCCATCCACTCTGCCACCCATTGATCCATCCGCTTACTCTGCCAGCCATCCATCCATCTACTCAGCCATCTATCTATCCATCCAACCATCCATCCATTCAGTCATCCATTCATTCACTCACTCACTCACTCACTCACTCACTCACTCACTCACTCACTCACTCACTCACTCACTCACTCACTCACTCACTCACTCACTCATTCATCTATCAAATCATTCTTTTACTCATTCATCCTGTAGTGTAGTTCCTATATTCCCAATAGGCTCTGCGCATTGGAATAATATATCATATTGATGTGACGTAGGACTTATGTCTACTAGGTCGCTATAGAATATATTAGATTTAATTGTGAGTGCTAGCTAGCTCAGAGGTCACTAGAAACGTTCTCCAACTCACAAGAAGGGATTTAGTTTCTGACAACCGCATAAACATGACAACTTTCTTTCCCCAAGATAAAACTGATCTTAAGAGCCGTGCATACAGTAGATAGATATTTTACTCAGTCATTCGTGCATGCTTCGTTTCACAGAGGTGCAGAGAAATAGAGAGACAGATGTTTTTCAATAAAAGGTATTTATTGAAGTCTTCTTTCTCATGCAAAAGAAATGAACTGCTACAATCGTAACACTTGTTGTAAAGTATAATGCGTACAGTAAGAAGAGTAGGATAAAATAACACTGTAAAAGCATTGTAAGGTTCCTAGACCATAGATAAATACATACAAAAATAACAAAGACTAAAAAGTACTTAACTGGTGCTTCTAAAATACGCCTACCCCGATGTACCTAACCTGAGTCTAGTACGAGGGAAGAAGTAAGTGAGGTGTAGCATAAATTTAGTATTCTTTTTGCCAAGAATCTATCCAAGATTTCTCTTAGGGTCTAATCAGCTCCGTACCTTGGTTTTAGAATGAAGGAGGTCAGTCTGAGGACTCGATTTCCCAAAGACCCGCAAGGGTAGCTTGGAAACACTGGAGCTGGATTTCTCGGCCAGAGAAAAGACAGAGTCTCTCTCAGTGCCTCTGTTGGAGGGTCGGCTTCCTTCGGCACTTGCTGTAGCAGGATGCGTCGGGCAAGTAGATAGTCGAACTGCTCCAAACCACTGTGTGTTTGCTAAGGCAAGTGTGGGCATATTTATACCTTGAAGGTGCCGAGATTGACGTAAAGGTGGACATAATAACTTCATCAAAGAGTCTAAGTTCTTTGAAAACTCCATGAGTTCTTGGATAAATCAATATTCAAGCAAGAGGAAGTCACTAACTGCTGAAGCCAAGTTTTCCAAGAAATCGTTGTGGATTTTCGGAACCAGTGGAAGTAGCCATGCCGTATTTGGACTGCATGTGCTATGTCTAAATATGGTTATGATTTCTATGCCTATATATGGGCATGGTGATTTACACCTATATTAGGGCATGAATCGGGAAAATTACACTGGAGTCCTAAAATGTTCTACTACAATCCATCCCTCGAGTTTGTCATCTTTTCACTTGTCCATCTACCTATTCATCCTTTACTCTGTTATCTTTTTCCCTGTCTATTCATCCATCCCTTTACAATGCCATCCTTTTACCTGTCCATCCATTTACTCACTCATCCATCCATCCCTTTACTCTGACATTCTTTCACCTGTCATGCACCAGTCCATTCACTCACTCTTTCACCCACTCATCCAGCTACTCACTCATTCCTCCCACTGCTTGCTTTTCTATTTACGCTGTAGTCCTTCATAATGTTAATTATGAGCTTTTGTGTCCCAGGTTCAGACTGAAGAGGACCATAAAGATCACCACCCTAA
This sequence comes from Lissotriton vulgaris, assembly GCF_964263255.1. NCBI lineage: Eukaryota > Metazoa > Chordata > Amphibia > Caudata > Salamandridae > Lissotriton > Lissotriton vulgaris. The sequence continues at coordinate 515,772,803 of NC_141695.1, read as the reverse complement.
CTGTACATTACTGGGATTCTTTTTTTTGTGTTTAAAAAGCTTTATTGAATAACATAAGAGAAATACATAAGGCCTGACAATATATAGTAGAACTAGTTAAGTAATCAAATACAAAGTACAACCAGCATAAAGAACAAAACGGAAAGCTGTTTATATTTTGTAACAGCAATAAGAGGGAGAAAATTAAGAAAATAAAGGGGGTAGGCAGGGATGGGGAGGGACATACAGTTATAAATGAAGAACGTGTTATATTTCATAATATTAAATAATTATGAAAGATGCTTATATTAATTAGAACAACAATATGCCAACAAGAAGTCATTGAAAACAGAACAGCGAAAATCAAACAATTATGGAGGTTTGAAATTTTCAGCACGAATGCAAGAACTTTTTATATTCTTATCTAAATATGTTGTATGTGGCAACCAGGAGAGATCTCTATTAACACATGGTTTACAGAAAGAGGCAAAAGCAATATCAAGTTGGTGGTAAAGGCATAAATTATTCCACCAGTGTTGGACAGAAAGTATAGATGAGTTTTTACAATTGAGTGTGATTTGTTAAAAGGCTAAAGCCAGCATAAGGTCAAATAGACCATGTTTATGAGTAGTAAGGTCTAGTTAGCTTCCTAAGAAAAGGGTGGTGTTAGAAAGGGGAAGTGTATATTAAATATAAGAAAAATATAATTCCAAATTTTCTTCCAAAAGGCAATAACATTAGGGCATAGGAAGAGAAGGTGTACTAGATCAGCAGAGGGGGAATCACGTCCAACAATTCATGGTAGAGGAATGCGAAAAAGTAGCAATATTATTAGGAGTAAAATATAGTCTATGATATAAGAAAAGCATAGATTGAGTGACAGAGGCAGATCTAGAAATTTTTAGAGATCAGCTCCAGATTTTGTCCCAGAAGGTGATGCTCCAATCACAGCCCAGATCAGGTTCCCAGGCCAGCTCCAACTTACTCTTAGGGCAGGCAGGATCATGGGATAAAGTGTGTTTATATATCAGACAGGCCTTAGGAAGGGTAACAAGAATCTTAAGAAGAGAATTTTATCCTGAGGATTGGGGAGCTGAAGGAAGAGAATAGTATATGTCAAGAATGATTGCCATTAGAGTAGAGAATCTATGCCAAAAGGAACGAGGGCAATTGAAAGTAGATTGGAATTGAGGAAATGAACAAGGGGATGTGCCATCAAATGGGTCATTGACCCAAGTTATTCCCCTCAATCTCCAGGATTTCCAAAAGAAAGTTCCTTACTGATAGTAATAAGGTGATTATGCCATAAAGGTGAGCGTAAATAAGATTCCTTCGAATTGATCATTGGTTGAGTAAGTGGTTTTAATAGGGACATGTATATTTGAATAAAGGAAGAGAAGTTTAAGGTGTTTTGGCACAAAAGGCCAGTGTCTCCTTCATAGAGAAGGATAGAAGTAAGGATCGTTCAACAGTAAACCATAAAGGTGTGAAGGGGGAGGAATGTGAGAGAAGCCATTTGGAAGCTTGACAAAGGCTAAAGGATTTATGGTCATTTCTAAAGTTTTGAAAATTGACACCACCATTGGATTTTGTCTTCCAAAGCAATGATAAGGATATTCAAATTTTTTACCTTTCCATATAAATTTGGAAAGAAGAGAATCTATCTTCTTAAAATAGCAAGTTGGAATAAAAATAGGAAGCACAGAAAAAATATCAAGTAAAATAGGAGTAATCATCATTTTGATGGAGTCAAGCCGTCCCCACCATGAAAGAAATAGGGGATTCCAAGAAGAAATTAGTTTGTCAATGCGGGACAAAGCTTCTGTCATATTTAGTTTGACTGAGGAAGATATAGAGTTAGAGAACCATATTCTTAGATACTTAATTTTAGATCTATTCCACGAAAATCCAGCTGAAGAAAAGTGAGTACAAAATTTTATGAGGGGAAGATTTTCAGTTTCATCATAATTAATCTTATAGCCTGAGACTAAGGAGGATGAAGAGATTTCATGTAATAAGGAAGGGATAGATATTTAGGGTTGTAAATAAAAGGTAAAATGTCATCTGCATATGCTGAAAGTTTCAAATGGTGATCACCATAAGAAAAACCAGATATAGAATCATCGTTATGAATAGAAGATAAAAAGGGTTCGAGAGCTAGAATGAAAAGAAGAGGGGAAAGGTGACAGCCTTGAAGAACTCCACATTATAAAGAAAAATCGGAGGATGTGCAGCCATTAACTAATACCGAAGCTCTAGGGGCAGATTATAACAAAGAGATAAGAGATATTATTTGAAGCCCAAACCATGCCAATTAAGAGTTTAAAATAAAAGGACCAATCTACCCTATCAAATTCTTGTTCAGCATCAACGGAAATAGCTGCTAGGGAACTGGAGAGAGAAGGAATTTTATTTAATATATTAAGGAATAATTGAGAATTATCCTAGGTTAGTCTACTCTTGACAAAGCCACATTGTTCTTTACCAACCAAGTGAGGCATAAGGGGTTCCAGTCTTAACGAGGGATATAGGACGATCATTTTTACAAAACATAGGATCTTTACCTTCTTTGTGGATTAAACAAATCGTAGCTTCTTGAAAAGTGCTGTTCATATGTGAAGACGTTTAGGGAGTAATCGAGTAGAAAAATTTAAATAGAACTCAACCGTGAAGCCTTCCGGGCCAGGAGTTTTACCTTTCTTTAGAACCATTAGGGCGCTAGATATTTCTTCAAAAGATAGATCCGATGAAAATTTAGAGAAATTGATATAATCATTAGATGTGGCTGGATATTAATGAGATAAGATTGAATGGGAGGGATAGTAGGATGGGATTCTGGAGTATATAAGTCTTTATAAAATAACATAAATTGATCAAGGATATCCTTGTCTTTATGAATAAGCTTACCATCTGAAAAGTAAATAGAGTCAATTAGATTGTGATCCTTCTGAAATTAAGATAATTAGCTAGGAGTTTACCCATTTTATTACGTCTGCCATAATAGCGAGCACTACTTCGAAGAGGTATAGATAAAGCATTGTCAGTGGTGGCTTTATTAAATTTTAATTTAGCACGAACAAGTTCTTAGATAACAGAGTCTGATGGAGATGTATACAATTTGTGTTCCATGGATTTGATATGAACAAGTGTAGATTTGTGTTTTTGGAGGAAAATTTCTTTTTTGAAGAGAGACAATCTATAATAATACCTTTAGCAGTAGTTTCAAAGGAATCCCATATTATATGAGTATTGGGATTGTTATTTAACCCCTTAATTGCTGCCGTCGGCCAATGGCCGATGGCAGCACTACCTGCCCAGTGCTGCCGTCGGCCATTGGCCGATGGCGCCCCACCTGCGCACGAAATTCCCGCACCGCGGCGGAATTACCGCCGCGGTTAACAGGTTAATAAAAAAAAATCTTTAGCAAAGGAGGTAAATGTAGAGGAGAAAAAAGGATCCAGCAAAAGGGAGTTATGAAAGCACCAACAAGAAGATCTAGAATGTGGAAGGAGCAAATCTAAATCAGTGACAACCGGAGCATGATCAGAAATATCAATAGGTTAAATTGAGGAAGAGATAGGATTTTGAGATAGAGATTGTGAAAGAAAGATGTAGTCTAAGAGGAAAAGAGAGTTACAAGGACAAGTCAATACAATCATGGTGGGAAAGCCTCCACACATCAACAAGATGCGCTTGCAAGATAGAATTAAGAAATTGCTTACGTGATTTATGGGGGGTGAGGCGCACTTGGGATTTTCGGTCAATAAAGGAGTCAACAACTTGATTGCAATCACCTCCAAGAATAATGAGATCATCTTTAAACTGAACACATGTTGGTGTAATTATAGGCCAAAAGGAATATTCTGGTTGAGTAGGACCATAAACATTAAATACAGTCAAAGAAATGTTATTAATAAGCAGTTTGGCTAGCAACCATCTCCCATCTTTATCAGTTTTTAGTGATAACATTTTACATTTCAGTTTTTTTATGACACAGAATAATAACACCATTTTTTTGATGAAGTGGGGGAGACTTGGACAGAACCAACCCAGTCACTTTTCAATTTTAAGGCTTCGGGTTCCGTAAGATGGGTTTCTTGTAGGAATACCAAATCAGGATTCTAAGGCAAGATGAGATAATATTCTCTGTCTTTTGATTGGATTATTAAACCTTTCACATTCCAAGAAATACCTCTGAATGAAAAAGATCAACAATATACACAGAGCAATACATTCAACAATAAGATAATAATGCAAGAAACAGGAGAAAAAAGAATAAAGGAGAAGAGTACCTTGGAATGATGTCAAAGGAAGGAAAAGAGATGAAGCAGTGAGAGATATCAAGGAATCATATGAAGAAAACATTATAGAGAGAAAAAGTTGAAGTGACATCAAGAGAAAGAGAGGAAAAAAGAGATTAAAGAGGAAAGAGAAAAGAGAAAAAGGGGAGAAAAAATAGGAGTAAGAAGAGACAGTACATGCCAAAATGACAACAGTAATACATACCTTACAGAGGAAGACAAGGGAGAGATGAGAGGTGGCAACAGACAACAAGGACGGCACATCCAATAGAGGGCAAAGCACCGCATCGGAAAATCTATTAAAAATAAATAGGAGTGGGCGTGGCTTGGCGGGCGAAGATGGCGGTCGCAGCCTTGTAGAGCTCCCGCCGGCCCGGACTTAATTCGATCATTTATCCTGGCCCCCGAGCCCGCTGTTGATACCGAGTGGTTGGCATCGATCTGGCGAAGTCTCCTGTCTACTTTGGTGTGTCGATCCTGCATTTCTTCCCTTCCTGTGATCGGAGGGAAGCGACGGCGGCGTGCGGCCTGGTGACCGACCGGAGACCGGGGTCCTCGAGTTTCGCGACGCCTGGTGGCGGTTGCGATCGGGCGGGTGCGGGTGGCATCCACTGCGCCGCCCTTGGCTCAACTTTACAGCTACGATCGCCTGGAGATCAGGACGGCGCCACTAGCTCCTGCTCTTCGGGAGGACGACTCTTCCCCTGTGTGACCAGAGAGAGGCGACGACGCTGCGAGGCCTCGTGACCGGCTGGAGACTAGGGTCCTTGAGCTCCGAGGCGGCCGGTGACGGACTGGCGGACAGTGGTGGCATCCGCTACACCGCTCTTGGCTCGGCCCGCTGGCTACGGCTGCCCACGGATCACGGAGCCGCAGCTTATTTCTGAGCTTTGGACGGCCGCTCGTGGCGACGAGTGCGGGTGAGGCCTGTCCCACTTGGGTGAAGCCGGGACCTCGATTTTCGCGACACCGGATCTGTGCCGACCGGCCCGCCTTCTCCTTTGAGACTTCATTGCTGCTGTTCCATCCAAGACTTGACAGTGCCCAACGGTTCCGGGGTGGTGTCCGCCCTGCCCGGCGTGTGCCATGACCAGGGATAGAGGAGGTGGCCCGCCTAAACATGGCCCCATCGACAAATTCACCGGGCCGAGTGGCGGCTCTGGGGCGGCCGGTGGCAGCGGTGGCCCTGGACCGGACAATGCAGCTATACTGGCGGCCATCACCCAGTCCCGGGACATGCTTGATGCCAAAATTGGGGCGGTCGGGGCGGATGTCACGCTCCTGCGCCAGGACCTCCGCAACGCGGTGGAGCGGATCACCGGGGCTGAGACCCGCATCACAGCGACCGAGGCTGACATTGGCGCCCTAAAGAAACGATTGGCGGAGGTGGAGGGAGTTCAAAAGACACTGGCGGCCCGTGTGGAGGATGCCGAAGGGCGCGCGCGGAGGAACAACCTCCGCTTCATCGGCTTTCCGGAGCGGTGCGAGAAGGACGACATGGAGAGGTTCTTGACCCAGTGGCTAGAGAGCTGGCTCCCCGAAGGGGCGCTGTCTACGTGCTTCGTGATCGAGAGGGCCCACAGGGCTCTGACCCAGCGGCCGCCGGAGGGTGAGCGCCCACGGCCAGTCATCGCCCGGCTGCTAAATTACCATGACCGGGATGTTATCCTGCGGGAGGCGAGGAACAAGGGCTCGCTCGCCTTCGAGAATCATACCATCATGATTTTCCCGGACTACACGAAGATGGTGCAGCAGCAGAGACAATCCTTCATGGACGCTAAGGCTAAGCTGAGGGGCCTCAAGCTCCAATACTCTCTCCTGTATCCAGCCCGCCTGCGGGTGGTGTATCAGTCCCGGACCCATTTCTTTGATTCACCGGAGGAGGTGTTCCGCTGGACCGACGAAGCGGTGCGACTCAGACCGCACCCCCAGCCGGGACTGGACCCGGGTGGGTCCCAGGGATCGTCGCCGGAGCGGACGGATCGCCCGAACAGGAAGGGCCGCCATCGGAGGTCTCGCTCTAAGAAGAGGTTGGCCTCCGCCAGTGCATCGCAGTCGGGTGGTGCCAGGGACTCGGAGCACTCCGATGCGGGCAGCTGAACATTGCTGGGACTAGACTCTTTTTGCTGAACACTGAGTTGCCCTACCTTGGCTGGTGAGACTGTTCTATTCTGTCTTTTGTATGCCGGTCGGTTCCCATGTGAGGACTCCAGTTGTTTTTCATGGGGACACAGTGGGGCTCGGGGGGTACCGTTTGTGGGCCTCAGACCCTCACGGATGTGAGTGTTGTTGGGGGGGTGGTGTGTGTGTCATGGTTGGGTTGTTGGGATCCATTGGTATGGCGGGCCCTGGGTCCTCTGTTTTGGACCCGGGTCTCTCCATGCCGCGACAGATACTTCAAAGTTCTCTGAGGTATTGGGGTGGTGGGTGTGGGGTGTGGGGGGAGGCTCTTGTGTTGCTAATGTTGGGGGGGTTCTGGGTTGGGGGGGGTTGCTGAGTGTATGGGCTGGGGGGATGGGACCACACGTGTCGGAGGCTTTGATTTTTGTTGATGTGCGGGTTGCGCCAGGGTGGGAAGGAGGGCCAGATTCTAGACTTTGTGATGATAATGGCTGATACAGTGACTATGTCTCCTCAAAAGACCCTACGGGTTGTGACATGGAATGTGAGGGGTATCCTGGATAAAATCAAGCGTGGGGCTGTGCTGCGATGGGGGAAGAGGGAAATGGTGGATGTGCTCCTGCTCCAGGAGACTCACATGCTGGGTTCTAAGGCCCTTAGCCTCCAGAGGTTTGGATATCAACAGGTTTATCATGCGGGCTTCACGAGGGGGTCGCGGGGGGTGGCCATACTGGTACACCGTAGGGTGGCTTATGTTCATGAGAAACAATGGATTGATCCTCAGGGCCGGTATGTCTTTATCAAGGGCCTACTGGGTTCCGAGCCAGTGGTTTTTGGTAGTGTGTACGCCCCTCCCCCCCTGCAGTGGGCCTTGTCCGAGCGGCTGTTCGCGCTGTGGGACGAGATTCCGGAGGTTCTGACCATGGTGGGGGGCGATTGGAACGAGGTTATGGATGTGGGCCTGGATCGCCTGAGACGAGCTCCTGTTGTGTCTGACCCCCCCCCCGCGGCGGCTCCCACCAGATTGTGTGCGACTGTGAGTGGTCTGGGCTGGATTGATGTATGGCGGCATTTTCACCCCGCGGTGCGTGCATTCACGTATGTGTCGGCGGTGCATGGGTCCTTCTCGAGACTAGATTATTTGTTTGTGCCGGGTTCCTGCCTGAGTCGCGTCAGGGATGCTGTGATACTCCCCAGAGGCCTCTCGGATCATTCCCCCGTCCTGGCTACCGTGACCCTCCCCTCTAAACGACAACCTTTTCGCTGGCGTATGTCCTCCTGGCAGCTGCAGCGGCCGGAGTATGTGAACCATTTACGCGAGGCGATTGACCACTTCTGGCGCGAGAATTTAGTGGGGGATGTCGACGCACTGCTTGTGTGGGAGGCGCTGAAGCCTACGCTCCGGGGCGTTGATATAGCTTGGTGTGTGGCAGCTCGGCGAAAACATCGGGAGGCCATTGTGACTGCCGCGGCCCGCGTTGAGGAGCTGGAGCAGCGTGGTCGGCTCGGGGGGATGAGGGCGTCGTGAGACAGCTCCTGCAGGCCCAACAGATGTATGCCTCAGTCCTGTACGAGGAGGCCCGACAGGCGTGGCTCGCCACGCGCAGCAGGGTATACCAGTGGGGCGACAAGTCCTGCACCATGTTGCATAGGCTGTGCCAAGCAACTTTCCAGCCCCTAGTGCTGCCTGGTCTCACGGCGGACGACGGCTCGGTCATGACCGACCCAGATTTGCTGGCGGCTAGCTTTGCCCGTTATTACGAGGCGCAATACGCTCCTCGTGATCCTTTGATGGTGGACGAGATAGCCTCTTACCTGGACGACCTGCTCCCGCAGGCGGTCCCCGACGAGACCAGAACCGCCTTGGAGGCCCCGCTTACATCTGCGGAGCTCGGGGAGGCCCTTGGTCAATTAAACACTGGCAAGGCGCCCGGCCCGAGCGGTTTTCCTAGTGATTTTTACAAAAAGTTCCACGTCCAGCTGGGACCCCACTTTCGCAGCGCCCTGGAGGCGGCACGGGCTCGGGGCGAGTTGCCGCCAGACTGGCGTCATGCCGAGATAGTGGTATTCTTGAAGCCGGGCAGGGCGCCGGACCGGCACGACTCTTACAGGCCGATCTCCCTTCTCAACATCGAGGCCAAGATTTTGGCGAAGGCCTTAGCGAACCGCCTTTTGCCTCACATTGCTGACCTGGTCCACCCTGACCAGGCCGGATTCATGCCGCACAGGGCCACCCGGCATATTATCCGACGGGCGCAGGCGGCGGTTGACGCCATGGGTGCTAGGGATGAACAGGCAGCACTCCTTCTTGCGGACATGGACCGAGCCTTCGATTCGGTGAGTTGGGCGTATCTGTTCACCCTGTTAGCCCGCCTTAATCTAGGGCCTGTCTTCCTGTCATATATTCGTCTCCTCTACACTAATGTTACGGCTTCGGTCCGCGTGGCCGGCGCTGTCTCTGGGCGCTTCCACATCGGTCGTGGTACTCGACAGGGTTGCCCGCTATCCCCCTACCTATTTGCCCTCGCCATGGAGCCCCTGGCGTCGCGGATACGAACGGATGCCCAACTACGTGGCTTTGTCTGGAACGATGACCTGGCGGATAGGATTGCACTGTATGCGGATGACGTCCTTCTATTCCTTACTGATCTGCGGCGCTCGGGTCCCCGGGTTTTGGAGATCATGCGGGGGTTTGGCCGGGTCTCGGGGCTCCACCTTAACCTGAACAAATCGACCCTGTGGATTTTGGGTGGCGGAGTGGTTGCCGACCCATGGGCCGCCGAATTGCGTGTGGCGACAGATGGCCTAAAATATCTAGGCGTCTTTCTCTCGGACTCGCGGGCCGTGGCCTGGGCACGTGGTGTCTTGCCGGTGTGGGAACGGGTCCAGACAGATGTTAAAACTTGGTCCAGAATGCCACTCACAATCTTTGGGAGGTCGGCCATCTTTAAGATGGTGGCACTGCCGAGGCTTCTATACCAACTCCAAAACTTCCCACACCCCATTGGCATGGAGTGGTTCCGCCAGGTTAACTCTGTGCTGGGCCGCTTCCTGTGGGATGGTGGTGCAGCCAGGGTGGCCTTGAAGACGTGCTTTCTATCCTCATACTGTGGTGGCCTGGCCACCTCAGACCTCCTCTCCTATTACCAAGCGTCTCACCTACTTGTCCTCAATGAATGGTGGTATGGAGACAGGGGTGATCCGGCCTATGCCCTGGAACGACTGCTCATGGGAGATCGCACGCTTCACACTATTCTTTATTCGGCTCGCATACGCCGCGGATTGCCGTCGGTCACTAAAGTGGTATTTGCGGTGTGGCGGCAATCCCTGCGCCGCATGGGTTGGTGGGGCAAATTAACAGCTGAAACGCCGCTGTGGCACAATGGCCTGCTTCCTTAACTGGCGGCCCTGGCTGGGTTTGAGGGCTGGGAGGCTATTGGAGTTACACAACTGGGCCAGGTCATGTCCGGCACCACCCTCAAGTCCTTCGAGGAACTCCGCGCGGAGTTCCAGATGCCTCAGTCCCAGTTCTTCCGCTACCTCCAGCTGCGGCATGCCCTCGCCCCGAGCATTGCCGGCCTCGACTCCCTGCCGGAGTTCAGCCCGATTGAGGCAAAAGTGTTTATGGGAGACTTGGGAGACGCTGGAATCCCCGCGCGGCACCGCCGTTGCGGTTCGGCTCCGCCTGATCCAATTCAAATACTTGCACCGTGCTTATTATACGCGTGAGCGTCTGTGAAAGGCTGGCTTGATTGCGTCACCGGAATGCCTGCGCTGTGGGGAAGTGCCTGGCTCCCTGATGCATACGGTGTGGTCGTGTGGTCGCCTGACTGGATTCTGGAGGGGCGTGTGGAGTTGCCTGGCTGAGGTCCTGGGTTGGGATCTTCCTCGTACCCACCGGCTGGGCCTGCTGCATATTATGGAGGGGGTTGGGGGTAACATATATAAGCGTCACCTGTTGCTCCTGGGGCTGGTTGTGGCCAAACGAGACCTGGCACGGGCATGGAAATCTGTGAGGGCCCCCCCCCTGTCTGCATGGAAGGCTGGGCTAGATTATTTCATGGGCCTGGAAAGGCCGGTCTTTGAGGCGCGGGGCTGCCCGCGCAAACATTTCAAGATCTGGAAGCGGTGGGCCGACTACCGTGGCTTATTCTTTGTGCGTTTCCTTTTTTGTTGCTCTTTTGTACACGTGTGGTGGGGGGGAGTGTTGGGTATGGGGGGGGTGTAGTTGGGGGTTAGAGTAGGCTGCTGGGGCATTTCTAAAACTGAGCTTATTTGGCATTTGCTTCATCCTTTACTGTCTATGTCATCGTTACATTGATACTGTTGTGGTGATCTTGGTGTGTGGAGATACCACATTCTTGATACTCCTATGCTCAATAAACTTGGTTTTGAAAAAATAAATAAATAGGAGTGGGAAATGAGGCAAGTACAAGATGGAGACGAAAGAACCTGCAATAAGAATCAAAAGGTCCTAGAAACAAAAGTATAATGTAACTAGGTAACACGTTTCAATAAGAGAAAAAACAAAAAATATTAATAAAGTCAAGTATTCGGGGAGGACCAACGATCTCCATCGAAGAGGAATAATGAGAATGAATACATTTATTGAGAACAGCAGGATCTTCAAATGTAGAGGTTTTGTTCATAAAGGTGACTTTAAATAGGCATGGGTGGAATAGACCATATCGAGCCCCCAAAGACCAAAGAGCGGGACGAAGATCCAGGAATGATTTGCATTTTTTAGTGGTGGATGAGGAAACATCTTGAGAAATAAAGAATTTTTTGTGAGCCAGTTCAGCTGTTTCATGGATATTGCGGCGTTTAGAACTTTTAGGAGACAATTGGGAGGCAAGATGGCGTCCACGCTGAGCAAGCTGCTTCTGCCGGACCCCGCTGGACGTGAGGCTGCCTGAGTAAGTGTTGTTGAGACGGAGAAAAGGAAGGCTTCACTGGCATTGATGTGTTGGTTTTCTGTGGCGGCTACAAGCGGAGCACGGAGTCCGCGGTAGTGGCTGTGGCTCTGGGCGGTGCATTGGAGGCGGCTCACCTTGCACACCTGCGCTGGAGGAAACGGAGGAAGTCGCTTTGCAGTAGGGAGCACGAATCGGGATACAGTGGAGGTAGCGCGGGAGGGAGCAATGGCTCCCAAAGGTCGCAGAGGTCGTGGCCAAGGAGCTGCTACAATTACCGAGGCACAGGACGGACGAGAGGTCTCAGGTTAACCTTCAGGCACAGACTCGGCTCCAATTACAACGAAGGCTGGCGTTCGCATGGACACAAGAAGCAAAGAGCCGGAGAAAGCCGGGAGAGCGGCGGCCCCTGTGAAGGAGGTTGGTGACCTGGGGGCTGCAAAATCGGCAAAATGGATTCCAGAGTTATTTTTCTCATTGAAGAACAAAGAAATCCTTAAACAAGGTCAGGCTGAAGGGGCTGAAGGGGCTGTAGTTGAAACAATTGAGACAGTCGAGACAACCGAGGTACAGGTTGGGAGCACTGCAGAAGGGCAGAGGATTGAAGGCGTAATAGTAGAAACAATAGTAGAAGCAGAAGGAGAAGCAGCACAAGCACAAGCACAAGTGACGGTGCACGGGCTGGAGAGTGTATCTGGGCTCCCTGTACCCCCTGGCTTAGAGACAGTATTGAGCAATATTGATTTAATAAATGAGGAGATCCTGCGAGAGACAGAGCTTGAAACCGCGCCAGATTATGTTAAACCTCCGAGATCAAAGGCTAACCAGGGGTTAGACAGCAATATGGAGAGACTTAGGGGAGAGAGGGGGTCGCAAGGGTGGACTTCACGTGAATCACTGGCCCCTAACATCATTGAATCAGATTCTGCAGACTTTTACTCAGTATCGGATCAGTCCTTGTCCTCTGCCGAAGACCTTGCTCAGCAGTATGCCACATATATGAGTATGGAGGATGGGTGCATACATAGTAGTTTTGATCTTGAGGATCAGGGCTCTGACTTATGCACAGTTAGAACAGTTTGGAGATTGCAGCTAAACAAGAACGGAGGGGAAATAGGCGGAGAAAATGAAAGTGAAGGAGACATTGTAGATGCACCCCCTGTGGGAGAGGAGTCACCAGAGGAAATATCACTTGGGTTGATATATAAGACCATGATGCTGCACAGGGCTGAAAACCGGGAAGATAGCGTAAGAGTGCAGAACTCTTGTAGGAAATACAGAACTCAGCCAGACGCCTTGTTAGGTCACATTCAGAGTTTGTGGAGAGAGCCAATGAAGCCGAGGCACGCATTTCTACGCTTGAGGATGAACTTGTCCAACAGAAGAAAGTTTTAGAGCAACAACTGGCCAAAAAAGATGACATTGACTAGAAATTGGTGGATCTAGAAAATCGGTCATGCCGAAATAATCTAAGATTTTTGCAGATTCCGGAGGGCATGGAGGGGTCAGACCCTCGGGGCTTTATAATTGAGTTGTTAAAAAATTAATTCCCTGAGTCTACTATGTGGGATTGGAACAGGGAAGTTGAGCGGGCACACCGGTTTCCGTTTAACATTAGAGCACACCAACGGGATCAGAAACCGAGGGCTATCTTAGTGGCATTTAACAATTTTTTCGCCCGTGAGGAAATATTCACTAAAGCACGACCTGATAGAAAGAGAAGTGGCCTAGATTGTGAGTACTTTGTTCGCCCCGATCTTTGCAAGCAGTCGGTGGATATGAGATGGCAATTTCGCCAATTAATGCCAGACTTTCAAGCTAAAGGGGCTCAGGCTTATTTACTGTTTCCTGCCAAAATTAAATTTCTATATAAGGAACGTACTCGTTACTTTATGACGGCTGTAGCGGCAAAGGAATTTTTGGGCACAATGTAATTGCTTTCTGATCAAGATATATGCTATATATTGTTGGGCAAGTAGGGCACTAAACTTTTATGACTTTTGTTTTTTCTCTGTACTGCTCCTTCTGGATTGGCAGCGGATTAGTCTTTTTGTTATATTTGTTTTGATAAGGAATATATGCCCAGCGGGCGAAGGCAGGCGGACGGGGGCAAGCTTGCATCACCAGGACCATAAGTCCTAAAGCCTCTATTAAGGGTAGGGGGAGGAGGGTGGGGGGGGGGGCGGTGTGTAGGGGAGGGGTGGCTGGGGGGGGGGCGCACGAGGGGGGTGTTGGGGAAAAAGGGGGAAAAATGTTCTTGTTCACAGCAAATTGTGAAAAAATTGTCATCTAGCTTTAATTATTAGAATAAACTGGGACCTATCAGAAAGTATCTCTGGAGGTAAGGAAAAAGATGCCTGGGGAGTGTCTGGCTATGTATATGCCCATTGTATGTTTTTTAATGAGAAATGGCACCTAAAGGATTAAAAATTTGCTCATTGAATGTATCTGGGCTAAATAATGTTACAAAGAGACAAAAAGTTGCAGCTGTGTTGAGATATATTTCGCCACAATTACTTTGTCTTCAGGAAACACACATCCCATGGGCAAAAAGGGAGATGTTGAAATAACTTGGATTTTCGTTAGTAAGTGCAACAAGCCAATCTAGCATGATACGGGGAGTGGCCATTCTTTGTAAGGGGAATAATGTTATCACGGATAGGACGTTAAGCGATAAGAAAGGAAGGTGGGCAATTGCAGAATGTCAAGTAGAAGGTAAAAGTCGTGACAATATGCACCGTGTAGCAAACTTAGATGAGCCGGAAGCTCTAAATAAGGTGAATTTGGAACTGGCAACTTGGCCCCAGCCAGTAGTGGTTTGTGGAGACATCAATATTAATTTGATAAATAGCTCATTGAGCGATGGGTTTGCTAAGCATAAGGGACGTAAGGCAAAAGTGTATAAAGCTCTGCATAATTTAGTGGAAGATCAAGGGTTGGAAGATGTGTGGGGACATATGAGACCGCAGGACAGTGGCTACACATTCTATTCTTATCCCCACAAGAAATTGGTCAGGCTGGACTATTTCTTTGCCCCTGCTTCAGTAGTGGATGGAGCGACAATCACTGTTTATCCCAGGATCACATCGGACCACTCTCCTATAGTATTGGAGATATATGGGGCTGTAACTAGACCTAAAAGTTTTAAGTTTACATTTGATAGGAAGCTGGGGTAAATAGTGATTTTGTAGCCCATGTGGGAAGGTGGATACAGCTTTTTTTTCAGGAAAATAAGGGCTCGGCCACGTCCGTTATAATTTGGGATACTTTCAAAGCTTGTTTTCATGGGGAATGTATGAGTTTTTCGCTCCAGCAACAAAAGAAGGCTAGGCAGGAGCTAGATATGTTATATCAGCATTTAATACAGTCTGAATTTTTGCTGATGGAAGGGGTGGTTAGTGGTGAGACGGATTTGATGAAATTAGAGGAAAAGGTTGCGAAAGATAGAGTGAAAATATTGGGTTTTTGGAGTGTTGAGAATGCGAGGAGGTTTTTAACATCTAGGATGGAAAAGCACGAGTATGGGGAAACAGTTGGAAGAAGGCTGGCAGTACAGCTGCGAATGAAGGAGTCGGCTAGAAACATCTTGAAAATGATAGATGCTGGGGGGGGGTTACATTCTGACCCTCAAGAAATTCTTAGGATTTTTCAGCAGTTTTATTCAGAATTATATGCTCATCAAACAGGGATTGATGATGAGGGATCAGACTGGTTAGAAGTGCTAGAAGAGGGGTTGAAAAGATTAGATCCAACAGCGGCACAGGAGTTGGAAGAACCTATCACGGAGGAGGAGTTGGAGAAAGCTGTTAAGAGCCTTTCCGCTGGAAAGGCTGCTGGCCCTGATGGAATACCTAGTGAGGTATACAGACAGTTCTATAATAACATTAAGGAGGAGCTGTTAGTAGTGATGCAGGCCGCTCAGTCGGGCTCTCCTCCAAGATCATGGGCAGACGTTACTATAGCGGTTTTCTGTAAGAAGGACAAGCAGCCAGAGCTAGTAGGATCCTATCGGCCGATATCACTACTAAATGCCGATAATAACATTTATTCCAAAATACTAGCTAATCGCCTATCTGAGTGTATGGTCTCCTTAGTCTCACACCACCAACATGGCTTTATACCAAAAAGAGGGACAGTTGAACATGTCAATAAGGTTATTACCTTATTTGATATTGCCACGGTGAAAAAGACTGATCTTGCCCTTATCTTGCTAGACGCGGAAAAGGTGTTTGATCGGGTACAGTGGGCATATTTATGGAAATTGATGGGTAAAATGGGGTTTGGCCAAAAATTCATTATTGCTATACAATCCTTATATTTGAACCCGATGGCCAAGATCTCTGCTATGGGTCTACTTTCGGACACTGTGAATATTATACGCGGCACACAACAAGGGTGTCCCTGTTCCCCTCTTTTTGTTCGCCCTTTATATTAACCCTTTTATTGAACAACTGATTCGGAGCGTTTTGATCCCACCCTTTTATGTGGACGAATATTATTTTACAGTTTTTGCTTATGCTGATGATATTGCGGTGGTAACAGTAAAACCTGACACCGCAATTAAAGAAATTGAGCGGTTGGCGAAGGATTTTGGGCGAGCAGCAGGATATAAATTAAATGAAGCAAAAACGCAGATCCTTTGCTCTGAGACGGTAGGATGATTGGCAAGATAGTAGGGTTGTGAAGTAGGTTATATATCTAGGTATTAAACTGAGCGCAAATATGACTGAACTAGTGGAGGTTAATTGGAATACGCTGATGACTAAAATTAGGAACTCTTTGGACAGATGGGAACGTATAAATGTAACTATTATTGTCAGGTCTAATGTGGTAAAAATGAATGTGTTACCTAAAGTCTTATACTTATTTAGGTCAATACCATTAGAAATTACTAAAGACAAGATACAGGCATTACAGTCAAGATGTGGTAAATTTATTTGGAGTCCAGGGAGACCCAGGGAGAGTCCAGGGAGACCGAGACGGGCAATGAAGTTTATGACTTTACCGTACCTGAGGGGAGGAATGGGGGTGCCAGATTTTTTTTTGTATTATGTAGCTTGCTTTTTATTGAAGATGAGGGTTTTGATCACTGGAGAGACAGGAGCTGATGTAGCCGTCACCCCTACTATCTTTGAAATGCAGTTAGGTCCATTTGCAAAACAATCGCTAGTTAAGGAGATTGACGGGAGCTATTACAAGCGGACTTGCTTTAAGGTGGTGCTAGGTGCTTTCAAAGTTTGGAAATGGTTTATGAAGACAATGGCGATAGGGAAAATATCTTATTATACGCCTTTCAATGCACATAAGCTCCTTCCAGGAATTTTTTCAGATGATATGGCACTAGGTTGGCAGCGGAAAGGGGTAATGTGGTTAGGAGACATGTTCAAGGAGGAAGGGATTTGTAAATCCTTTTAGGAATTGACGGACCAGTTCTCCTTTCCAAGAAATTTTTTCTTTAAATTCTAACAAATTTGAGACTACTTATATCGACGAAAAGGGATATTCCAGCAAAATAAAGTTGTAGAAGGAGGCCTGTAGGAGGCCTGTAAAAATTGGAATGATATATCAACTATTACTTGCGGGTAGGGGTGACGATATGGAAAAAGTGAAGTTAAAATGAACGGGTGATTTAGATGACACGAGCCAGAAGAGCTTTTAATACTCTCCAAGGAGTCTTTAATGTCGGCAAATTTAAAAGCTCAGTTTTTTAAGACACTGTATGATTTATATTATAAGACACTGTATGATTTATATTATACTCCGATTCGAATGGCAAAATGGGGAGCAGGAACTGCAGGCAAGTGCTTTCGGTGTGGAGATAATGATGCTGGGGATGTGCATATTTTCTATAGCTGTGTCAATCTTCAATGTTTTATTTTAGATCTTGAAAAATTCTTATCCTTGGTAATTAGAACACCTGTAGCTATCACGCCAGCAATGCTGTTGCTGGGAAAAATACCGAAGGACAGGCCTCCTGAACTGTTATTTCAACATCAGCATTTTATATTCTTTGCGATGACAGTAGCACGCCTGTGCATAGCCACGGAGTGGCTTCAGGAAAAACCGCCGGATTTCCATCAATGGCGTGCTAAAATGCTCAGTTTATACAATTTGGAGTGGGGTCTTTTTTCTATTAAGGGGTCGAGGAAAAGAAGACTGGGCATAAAAATTTGGAGTGCTTTCCGTGATTACTACGAGGAGTGATGTGCTATCTGTTATTTATTTTGTATTCTTTCTTGCTTTGCTGTAATGTCCTAGGAGAGTATTGGAACTGTGAATTTGTTACTTTGTATGCAATTTTGCTGTGAGAGAACAATAAAAAAAAAAATAGAACTTTTAGGAGATCCGTGAATTGCAGAAATAGGAGAGTCACTCCATGAGGTTTATATAGAACAGATGAGGAAGATAGATGTGGACCCTGTCTAGGAGCTCGTTGAATATTTAATTTGGTTGTAGCTGGAAGGTTCAAGAGCCGTGGAAGAAATGAAGTAAAGTACGTCACCTGGTCGTCACTCTCAAGACCCTCAGGAAGATGATATAAACGATTTCTATTTTCAAGATCTTCAGAAGCTCTTCTTAGTTGCAGGAACTCCTACTCCAAAATTAAATTCTGTAAGATGAATTCTGTATGTCACTGATTTGTTGTCCCACCACAGAAAGGCGGGAGTCCATAGATTACCATTTATTATCCAGCGTCTGCAATCGAGAGTTTGTTTCCTTAATAAATGGTCTTAAAGCGCACATTTCCTCCAAAATGATATCTAAAGAAACAGGAGAAGCAGACTTGGGAGGAGATGGAGGCTCCTGTTTAATTCTTTTGATAGTAGACAAAGTAGATGGGATTTGGACGCCATGGTCTGTAGAGCTGAAGGACGTAAGAACGTCGTAATTGAAAATTCCTCGGATGGCTGAGAGGAATTATTATTAGTTGTTGGCAAAGTAGGAGATGACAGTGGATTATCGGATTTAGGTTTTTTGGAGGAGTGAAGTAAATGTTTGCTTCCACCCATGAAACAGTACGGCCAAAGACCAAGAAAAGGCGTGTCTTAGGGCAAGAATTTTTTTGGGCGTAAATTATTGCATAAAGGTCTAATATTGGAGTAATTAACTGGACCCTCCAATATACGGATACAGCTCAGTCAAGGGTAATGCAACAAAAGTAGTGGAGAATTATAAAAAATTACAGTCCAGGGTGCATTCAGTTCAAAATTTGAAGAAAAACTAAGTAGGGTATAAAACAAAATGGCAGCAGCAAAGCCACCAAACAGTCCCCTGAAAAATATGTAACTTATTCCAGGGGTATGGTAGTCAGCAAAGACATCCTCTGAGAGAGTAGGTATTCCGCTTCAGGAATACAGGCCTAGATGTATCAAGCCTTTTGCGATTCGTTAAGGCCGAAATTCGCAGAATTTCGGCCTTAAGGAATCACAAACGGACGTTTAGCATCTTTTGGGATGTATCAGAAATTAGCAAAATAAGGAATCACAAAAAATTGCGATTCCTTATTTTCCTTATGCATTTAAGGAATCGCAATTTAGCAATTCCTTAAATGGCATGTATGAAACTTTTTAAAATTGCGAATTCGGGTTAAGGAATCGCAAATTAACACCAATTTGAGGTTTGTGTTAATTTGCGAAATCCTTTTTAAAAAACAAAATATGACTATTTTGAAGGTGGCATGTGACACACATACATGCCCATAGGGCATGTATGTGTGCCATATGTACACACATGTAAGTTTCAGGGGTGCAGCAGGGTGTCCATGAGACACCCCTGCACCCTTGAAATAATTCTCAAATTGCGATTAGCAAATTGCGAATTCGCAATTTGAGAATTACTGCACAATCATTCCTATGGGCCTCCTGGCCCATAGGAATGCATGGGGAATTATTCCTTATTTGCGAATTCGCAAAATGCGAATTCGCAAATAAAGATAAATAAGGAATCGCAAAAAAATGCAATTTTTTACATACATTCCATTTTGCGAATTCTAAATAGCGATTCGCAAAAAATCGCTATTTAAGATTCGCAAAATGGAATCTTGATACATCTAGGCCACATTCTTGTAGTGAAGAAAACGGCGTTGGAACCACCGAAATCGGAGGCGCGATGTCTGGTGCAGTGCGGAGCTCTGCAACTAGGCGGCCATCTTAGGTCACGGTGCGCGCAACTCCTCACATTACTGGGATTCTTACATGTCAATGTTGGATCCCACAGAGATCCCTCATTGCGTGTATTGCAGCATGTTGCAGTACTTTTTCACGAACACTCATCCCGACCAGTTTGTCAATTTTCTTTTACACTTCACGGATTTCCGCACAGAAGCAGTATATCATTTATTTACTTTCAGCACTACCTGATCAGTTTGCTTGAAGCTCTTGCACCTTTGGTGATATTTTTCTTTCTGCTCTCATTCACGCTTGATTAGCATGATTATTGTTTTTACACTCTCAAAACGTTTTGGATTACAGCATGCTACCTTCTCACGTTTGGGTATCTCGATACGTTCGGCAGTCTTCTACTATACATCAAGTAACATGGGAGTGTGAATCGATTATCCCCCAGAAGCAGTATATTATTTATTTACCCACAGTACTACCTGATTATTTCACATTTTTACCCGACTTTTCACCGCTAGTTTCGTACACAGCTAACACCATGTAGTGGCACAACTCTTTACATACAGTAACACCAATGCAGCACAATACTGAGCCTAAGTTTTCTCTTTCTCTTAGACAAAAATTCCCTGACAAAGGGCAGCTGCCCCAAAATGCATTGGGCACCAGAGCATATGTAAAGCCTGAACATATGTAAAAATAGCATTGTCATGAACAATTAATGAACGACTCTTGTAAAGAATAATATGAACATTTAATAAAGAAATTTGCAAAAATCATAAAGAAAAAAATGGAATAATTGATTTTACTGTCTTGATTGAGTGCAAGTTGAAGACGTCCCTTAATTCTATTTTAATAATATACCTTTCTATTTGTTCCTTTGAGCAGTTTGTTTCCAAAGCTACCAGATAGCGAGCTTCATGTAATGCGGGAAAATGCAGCCTCATGACATATGGTCAGGTTTAAGCTATGCTTGAAGTGGAGGGGGGGAGAGGACACCAGTAATGTTTTGCATCTGGCCCTCTACAAACCAAGTTCCTCTCTAGTAATTGAAGCCTAAATAGAACCTGAGATCTTGTGAGGAGGAGGAAGTCTTTTGCTACAGCCCATTGCCCTCCCCTTGATCACTGCAAGGAAAACATTAATGTTAAGTTAAGTATCTTACCTGAATAACAACCTTGTGTGCCCATATGCTTAAGAGCAAAGTTGCAGTCTTCTCAAAGGACCTGGTCACTGGGCAGCAAAGCCTTGGCACGGACTGAGTCGATGGACAATAGTGAGGCCCAGGGGACTTTCTCCCTCCACTCAGACTGGGACAGTGGTGGAAAGAATTTGTGAAATGAAAGCAGGGAACAAAAGAGCGTGGGTCTGGGCAGGAGAGATATTGACATAAATAGCAGGGCTTCCCAGCTGCAGCACCACATCTGATCCTGCAGCAAGTGGGCTGTTCCAGTTAGCACGCTGCAGCTTTTAAAGTACAGCCCAGACAAAAATTCTGCTCATTTTATTCACGAACCCCAGGCCGGGTCAGATGAAGGAGTAGGCAGCAGGACAACACGGGCCTTGCGGCACTTCCAGTATGCAAATCTTTGAAAAACCGCACTCAGGCCCAGAATCAAACTAGAACTAGCTTTGTGTGCAGATGAAGCCTGCCAGACTCCATGCCAGGCCCTTCAGCCTGCCTGAAAGAAAAGCGTGACGTCGGTGTTGCCACAAAGCCAGATGCTTCCATGACCTGCCCTATTCCCTTAACTACAGAAGAGTATCCCGACTCTGCCCTGGGCCACATAACTCAGCACCCTAGGGCAAAAGATTACTGCGGCGCTGAAACATGACCCACTGATGACGCAAGTATCTAACCTTGCCCTGAAGGGTGAATATTATGTAGCCTGGCACATGAGCAATTTCACTCATCTCACCCAAAAGGCATGATTTTCAATATCATACTCCGATGCAGGTAGCAGTGCTGAACTGTTCCTGCCATTCTCCTTCTCCTTTCTCTTTCCATAACTGGAGGGTACCAACCATTTTGACCATGAATACCAGCCATCCCTGGTAACCAGGCTCCCGCATAATTCTGCCTGGTCTGTTCCTCATTTCCTCTCTTCAGTCCCCTTCTCCTCCTTCCCATCCTTGACTCCCCTCCAGCTTCCTTTTCTCTCTCACTCCTTTACCAGAGGACTGAATTAAAGAGGTAGAGAATCCTGTACATGTGGATACGTGCTTGGTTGAGTAGTAGGGCTTTTTTTCTAAAACAGACCTTTAGTTTTTTGTCTAGCAAACTTGTTGTTTGTTTCTAATACGGTTTCCTGACGTTTATGCTTTAAAATGTACTGTTTGACCCTATCTGTTTTAAAAATATTCTTGCAGAAAGCATCTCTCAACACGTTGGAAAGCCAGATGGCTCAATGTGACTGGGACTCCACTTTTCCATTCCTGAACTGTGCTTTTGCGTATCTTTGTTATCAGGCATATTGGTCCAATTGGCTCAATTACAATGAACCAAGTCTACAACAAAACAAAGTCCACGAATGTTAAAGAGGTGTCTCGGTAACATGAATCCATATGGTCTCCCTACCCGCATATCTTCCTTCATGTAAGGCTTGCTTGCATGAGTATCAACTCAGATCTCAACTTTGTGCCATACCACAATCACAATCCACCGGTGTACATCGGTGTACATTTAGCTTAATTACAACTCGCAATACATATTAAGCTCTATATGGAGTGCAGCTTTGCAATTTGTTGGGACTCTATGTTCATACATCAAAATGTTTCAGTACGTGCTGAAAAAAAAGGCTATTGTGCTTCATGAAACTGTTTTGCCATGTGCGTCTCCACCAGCCGCTAGGAAGCAAAAACATGAATCCAGCAACCAACGGTAAAGCTTTGTCAAAGCTAGTTTTGTTTGTCAACTTTTATCACAAATACAATCACAACAATCTTGGCCCCTCACCAGTGTAAAATACTAAAAGTACAAGGATATATGTGTGTGTGTGGGTATATAGATGTATATAATCAATCAATCAATCAAAGCATTTATATAGTGCACTACTCACCCGGAGGGTCTCAAGGCGCTAGGGGAGGGGGGGGTCCACTACTGCTCGAACAGCCAGGTCTTGAGCTGCTTCCTGAAGGCAAGGTGGTCCTGGGTCAGGCGGAGGTGGGTCGGGAGGGAGTTCCAAGTCTTGGCGGCCAGGTAGGAGAAGGACCTTCCTCCTGTGGTGGCTCTTCGGATTCGGGGGACGGCACCGAGGGCGTGGCCGGTCGATCGAAGCTGGCGTGTGGGAGCGTAGAAGTTGAGGCGGCTGTTGAGGTATCCTGAGCCTTGGTTGTGTAGGGCTTTGTGTGCGTGGGTGAGGAGACGGAAGGTGATTCTCTTGTTGACTGGGAGCCAGTGCAGATCTCTCAGGTGTCCGGAGATGTGGCTGCGACGGGGGATGTCCATGGATGAGTCGTGCTGAGGCGTTCTAAATCCGCTGGAGTCTCTTCTGGAGTTTGGCGGTGGTTCCGGCGTAGAGGGAGTTGCCGTAGTCCAGTCGGCTGGTGACGAGGGCCTGGGTGACCGTCTTCCTGGTCTCGGTGGGGATCCACCGGAAGATCTTACGTAGCATGCGCAGGATGTTGAAGCACGACGAGGAGACGGCGTTGACTTGTTTGGTCATGTAGAGGGAGGAGTCCAGGATGAAGCCCAGGTTGCGTGCGTGGTCTGTTGGTTTGGGTGCGCTGCCCAGGGCGGGGGGCCACCAGGAGTCGTCCCAGGCGGAGGGTGAAGATCCCAGGATGAGGACTTCCGTCTTGTCCGAGTTCAGTTTCAGGCGGCTGTTCATCATCCCATTGGCTACATCTGTCATCCCTTCGTGTAGGTTGACTCTGGCGGTGGCAGGGTCGTTGGTGAGGGAGAGGATCAGCTGGGTGTCGTCGGCGAAGGAGATGATGTTGAGGTTGTGTTGGCGTGCGATGGCTGCGAGGGGGCTCATGTAGACGCTGAAGAGGGTTGGGCTGAGCGAGGAGCCTTGAGGAACATCGCAGATGACTTCGGTGGCTTCTGATCTGAACGGGGGAGGTGGACTCTCTGTGTCCTTCCGGCGAGGAACGAGGTGATCCATTCCAGTGCCTTCTCTTGGAGTCCAACGTCGCTGAGGCGCTGCACTAGGGTAAGGTGGCAGACAGTGTCGAAGGCCGCGGAGAGGTCTAGGAGGATGAGGGCCGCTGTTTCTCCGTTGTCGAGCAGGGCTCGGATGTCATCGGTGGCTGCGATCTGGGCGGTCTCGGTGCTGTGGTTGGCCCGGAAGCCAGACTGCGAGAGGTCGAGGAATCCGTTCGTCTCGAGGAAGGCGGCCAGCTGCTTGTTGACGGACTTCTCGATGACTTTTGCAGGAAACGGGAGCGGCGAGATGGGGTGGTAGTTCTTGAGGTCGGTGGGGTCGGCTGATGGCTTCTTTAGTAGAGCGCTGAGTTCGGCGTGTTTCCAGCTCTCCGGGAAGGTGGCGGTGTCAAAGGAGGTGTTGATGATGTCCCTCAGGTGGGGTGCGATGACAGAGTCGGCCTTGTTGAAGACGTGGTGAGGGCAGGGGTCGGTCGGAGATCCGGAGTGGATGGAGTTCATCGTGCGGATGGTGTCTTCGGTGCTGATCGGGGTTCATGCGCGGAGGGTGGTGGTGGGGGGCGGTGGTTCAGTCGTGGCGTGCGTCGGTTGAGTGCTGAAGCTGTTGTGTATGTCCGCGATCTTGTTGTGGAAGTAGGAGGTGAGGGAGTTGCAGAGGTCTTGCGAAGGGGTGATGTCGTTGTTTCTGGCGTTGGGGTTGGAGAGCTCTTTAACGATGTTGAAGAGTTCCTTGCTGTTGTGTGCGTTGCTGTCCAGTCGTTCCTTTATTGCAGTTTTCTTGGTGGCGCGGATCAGTTGGTGGTGTTTTCGGGTGGCGAGCTTGAGGGCAGTCATGTTGTTCGGTGTTGGGTCTCTGCGCCAGGCTTTCTCGAGTGCTCAGCAGTTCTTCTTGGAGCTCTTGAGTTTGTCGGTGAACCATGGGGCTTTCTTGCTGCCGGGTCTGCTAGGCGGGGTCTTCAGAGGGGCGAGGTCGTCTGCGCAGTTGCTGATCCACTACGCGAGGTTGGTGGCGGCCTGGCTTCGGTTTGTTGCACTGGTGGGGGGGGTCATGCTCAGGGAAGTCGCGAGCTGGTCGGCTGTGATCTTGTTCCAGCTTCTGCGTGCAACCTGTTGCTGGTGGTGGTGGATCGTGGTCCTACTGAAGCTGAAGTGGACGCAGCTGTGGTCCGCCCAGTGGAGTCCTGTGGCGTGGCTGAAGGTGATGTCCTTGCTGGATGAGAACACGGGGTCGAGTGTGTGTCCGGCGTAGTGGGTGGGGGTGGTCACCAGCTGCTTGAGACCAAGGTTGGCAAGGTTGTCCAGCAGGGTGGTGGTGTTGCGGTCGTTGTTGTTCTCCAGGTGGAAGTTGAGGTCCCCGAGGAGGATGTAGTCAGCGGAGAGGAGGGCGTGCGGGCTGATGAAGTTGGCGATGTCTTCGCTGAATTGTGTGCGTGGTCCCGGGGGTCTGTAGATGAGGGTGTCTCTGAGGGTGGTCTTGGGGTTGATGTGGATCTGGAAGTGCAGGTGTTCGGCGGGTGCGGTGTGAAAAAACATAGGTTTTAGGGGTGTTATAGTTTGCTGGACATTTCACTCGTACATGTCCATGTCATGAATGATGTAATATGTGACATCATCAGCAGTGGATTGCGGGCGCGCGAGTTATAGTTAGCAGAACTAACTATAACAAAGGAATTTCAATGGTTTTGTACGAGTGAAATGTCTAGCTAACCATAACACCCCTAAAACCTATGGTTTTTTCAGTGAATCTCTAAGGTTTTTTAAATGCTAATTCCTAACTATAACATGTCTGAAACCTATGTTTTTTCAGTAAATTTCAAAGGTTTTGTAAATGACAATTTTTAAATGTATTCATTGTTATATTTATGTTTTTTATACTGATTTACTACACTTTTTAAAACTATTTATTTTTAGATATTTTATTTTTTAAATTACATTATAATTACATTATACATTACAAAATATACTGTCTCAGAATTAATTACTTTATTTTAAATACTTTGCAAATAGGCAATAGACTTTTGAGTACAGTAGTTACAGTTGTTGCAATGTGCAACACAATTTCAAACACAATGCAACATGGAGCTCAATGGGAATTTCTAGTTAAATGCAATTAGTTACTTTATGGATTACTTTTGTAACCACAGGACTGGATTCTAGATTCAGTTCTCTGATATCTCCTGTAAACAGTTGAGTAAAATTGTTTTGGTTACAGTAGTTATTTTTAAGGAATATTATTGTATTTTAAAAGTTGACACAAACTTTTCCACATAGAATCACCAATGTTATCCTATTGGAGGAAATTCATTTAGCAAGGTAGTAGTGTTATTTTTACTTTTTCCTACTCAGTGGTGGATCCTGGATCTAGCACTGGTGCATCTCCTGTAAACAGTTAAAGTATGCATTTAAGTTATACAGCCGATTTTTAAGGAATATTTGTAGTATGTGAAAATCGACGCTTAGAAACTTTTCTTGTGAAAACCAGACAATGGATTCCTATGGAAAGAAATACAAGTTACTGGTAGGTATGCTTAGAATTACTTTTCAGGGTCAGTGCTGGGCTAAAAGATGTAGCACTGGGGTCTCTCCTGATAACAGGTAAGTAAATTGGAATTCTTTGTTCGAATCATTTTAGGTGAATATTTTAAAGTTCGAAAACTCCACACTTAAAAGAATTTCCAACTGAAACCAGTCAATGTTAGCCTATGGAAGGAAATTCAAGTTACTGGTAAGTACGGTTAGAATTACTTTTCAGGATCAGTACTCGGCTCAAAGATGCAGCACTGCGGTCGGTATCTCCTGATAACAAGTGAGTAAATCGAAATTCGTAGTTCGGCTGATTTTAGAGGGTCCCTAGGGTCAAAGTAGCCCACTAGGTACCTCCATTAAGCATCACAGAGCTGTGTTGCAGAGAGGTGTAAAAAGGGGTGTGGCCACTAAACACCTATCTGCAACGCAGCTCCCTGGCGCATACTAGAGATAGATGTTGGGCTATTTGGCCCTCAGGGACCCTCAGTATTGGAAGAGAATTATTCCCCAACTTAAAACCTGCAACGGGGTACAGTGGTGAAAGAAGGGGACGTGTCCTGATGTGACATGCCTGCAAATACACCCTGTGGCGAGTTTTAAGTTAAAGAATTAATTCCTCTTCAATCCTGTGGGTGCCTAGGGGCCAACTAGCCCACCAGTTACCTCCAGATGTTCCGAGGTGTGGCAATCAAATGTATTTATTTTAATACTCGAATAAATAAAAAAATGAATAGCACCTTTTTTTTTAAAATAAGGATAATAGGGTTTTGGATGGGGAAGTGTATTAAAATTGTGAACAGAAACTGTACACAGTAACCAATAAATATGCTTGTTTTAAAAAATAAATACAAAGATATTTATTTTAATACTTGTATAATAAAAGAGAGAAAGAATTAAAAGAAAAAGAAAGAGTGAATACATATGACGATATAAAACAAAACTAAAACTGTTTAACAAGTTTAACTTTTACAAAAACATGTGCGCAAGTTAAACAGTGGAAATGTGAGCATGTGTCAACCAAAAAACTTGACAAAATAATGGGAGGAACACTAAATTGGATCCATAGTGACTTCAATAACCAAAACATATATAAACCACACCCGTAGGATGATTACTTTCATTTCTGTGATTTAATTACGGGTGACCAAACTACGAGCAAGATAAATTTACGATTGTCGGATTCATCTTCAGTTTATCGTCCATTTCCTCATAGGGAACATAAAGTTAATGTATATATTGTAATATATAAAACGTTATGCTCCCTCCAGAGGAGTTGGATGTATGTCGACGGAAGGAGGTAAATTAGTAGTATAAGTTTATGCGTTATATATTTTTCGAATGCAAGTATATTATTATGATTTCTAAATGTAGTGTGTAAAAGTATAATTGTACTTTAGAAATGAAATGACGTAAGAACAGTTCATGTATTATTGTTGTGAATTGAAAATACTACAAAGACTCAGAAAAAAGAAGGTTTGAAATATGTACAAATCAAAAAAAATGATCAAGTAATTCTCTTTTTCTTCTAGAGTGAAAATGGGTGTATCAGTATGTATATTGTGTAGTACTGTGACATTTTTTCACTCATGAAGAACTGGAGGTTTATCGTTGCAAGCAGTAAACATGGAAAAAAATATTAATGTCAATTAACAAATAATAAAATATTCTTTTTTAACAGTCACAATGTTTTCATAAAGAGTAATTGAAAGGAAATGTACATAAAAGAAAGATGAAGTAGTGAGGGAGTGTTTGTAGTATTACTTCTATTCTACTTTATCTGAAAGTAAATCATGCCCTCTTATAATTATATGAATTTGGGGCACCACTTTAAAAAAGATTTGAAAAGAAAATAGTGTTTGCGGAGAAAAAAGGGAGTGTGTGCATATTTATATAGTGCGAAGTCGACCTAAAACTATATCAGCAATATACCTGAGCACCATATTTACAGTACATTTTCAAGCAGGCGTAGATTACGTCATTTCTCTTCAATAACAGGATGTGGAGGCTCGAACACTGATTTCCAGCACTAATTTTGACAGTGTACCTGAATGCCCAAATACGTATATATTTTAGATGCCCTTCATGTGCCAAAAACTGCATCCTAAAGCTTTCACAGCCCTGCATTACTACAGCTACAACACTCCACTGAAAGTAAAACAAACATTCATATTCACAGAAATACATCATGTCCACCATCTTTTATGTGTGCAACTATGGATGAATGTAGGGTCAGTGATACCCCATACCTTCCATGTTGGCCATGCTGTAGTACTTTACAGATATAATGACACATTTGCGTTTAAGACCCGGGTGATGTCAACACTACAACACGGACACCCAAATCAATTGATTTCTCATGTAGCTCACGATGGAACCACGCCCATACTCCGGAATCATGGTTCACAGCCTCGTGCAGCACTGGCATACGTCAGTCCAGCCCACTCCGCTTACGCTTCCAGGAAACCACAACAAATTTAACAACACTTTCCTAACGCTAAAGCGACGATAATTTTAACGCTGTCCTTGTAAATATGCCCCCAATATCGCGAGAAATACAGCAAAAATTCATGTTCGTAACTTAAAACCTTGTTAATATAAGACTGTGCACTTAACATATCAATCCACCTTGCATAATAAACATGTTTAAGTCTACTTCAGAACACATGTTAGGATCCGACATAAACTGCAATTAGCGAGAGTTTTCCTATCGGTCCTCAAATCCAGGGCCGCCTTGTAAATACAACGCTGTTGTCATACCTCCCTCTTCCTTTTTAAATTCTCATAGAAACATTTACCTTCCCACTGAGAACACCTACATTGAAACTCATTGAAGATACGAGGCAACACCTTAGCAAACCGGATGCTAACATGCATTAATGCATCTTTACGTCACCTAGTAAATAGGGCAATATCATTTTCACCGCATTTTTGGCTTTTTTTAAATTGCGGTGAAACGGCCCTCAAGTTTGCTATGACACAGCGAGAACCTCAACTCCCGCTGGCAGTATCCCAGGGGGTAGACATCCCGAGACACAGCAGGAGCCGCTCCTGGGGGATGGGGTTCCCCAAGGCTTTCCACTGCTCCAGAATGGAGACCACGCGTCCCCCCTCCCATAATATAAAAAGCCCCAGTGGGTGGTAATCCCGGGGCTTAGACGGACCTTTGAGCTCCCTCACCCAGTTATTTTGTAGCACTGAGGAATGGCAGTCCCTTGGCTACAGGGGCCCACTGGACCACCATCAAATGTAATATTTTAGACCCAGAGATTTGACCATTCCAGGTAGCTAATTTTTTAACAAGCACAGGAACCCGCACTTCGTTTTTACGGCGGATCCATGCACCCAGCGCACATTTCTCTGTTTAAAAAAAAAATCATTTTTTGGGGGTCCTAGGGATCCCTGTGGGACACCCTGAGCAGGTCTATAGGGTCAAAATATTTCTTACCTTCCCCCTTTATACATTCTGAACACTTGTCCCACTAATTTCTAGACCCTCACTTCCACTGAGGCACAAAATGGCTGCCAACACTTCCTGGTTTCGAATGTTGACAACCACTTGACAGTCAATTAGCATTCAGCGTGTGATCTGGACGTTGCGCTTAGTGTGTGGGCAAGGTACGCGCATCCACCGCGGCCATAGATATATATGTACTTTTACTTGTAATTTTCTCAGAAACTGCTGAACGTATTTACACCATTTAAGCAAAAGGCACGATTCTGCACCGAGGACTACCTCTTTGCCAAATTTGGTATAATTCCGTGCAACCGTTCGGGCTGTAGCCTCAATGAACGGTTCCTATGGAAAATTGCATGGGTAAAACACGTTTTACGACCCCCCTTTTTTCTTTGCTCCCGCTTCAAATGCAATATTTTAGAGCACGGGATTGGTCCTTCCCAGGTAGCTAATTTTTAAACAAGTGCAGGAGCCCGCACTTCGTTTTTATATATTATTTTTTTTTGGGCCCTAGGGGTCCTTGTGGGACCCCCTGAGCCGGTCTAGAGGGTAAAAATATTTCTTACCTGCCCCTTTATACATTTTGAACACTTGTTCCACTAATTTCTAGATCCTTGCTTCTACCGAGGCAAAAAATGGCTGCCAACACATCCTGGTTTCAAATGTTGACAACCACTTCACAGCCAATCAGCATTCAGCGTGTGATTGGGACGGTGCGCTTAGTGTGTGCGCAAGGTACACGCATCCACCGAGGCCATAAATGTATATATATATTTTGTTTTTGATTGTCATTTTCTCAGGCACTATTGAACAAATTTACACCATATATGTAAAAGGCACGAGTTTGAACCAAGGACTACATCTTTGCCAAATTTGGTGTAATTCCGTTCAGCCGTTCGGACTGTAGCCGCGATGAAAGGTACCTATGGAAAATTGCATGGGGAAAACACGTTTTGGGACCCCCTTTTTTCATTGCCCTTGCTTCATGAATCACCCCAAGACTTTCAGGATAGGAGCGAACTGGAGCTCCCCACCTGTTTTGAAAATTTCGCGAACATTCGTCAACTGGCACCAAAGGTATTCCAAATAGAATGTTGTGGATTTCCTATTGAAAATAGTTCCTACCTACTGGCGATCGCCAGTGGGTAATATATATATATATATATACAGCAGAAAGTATAGGTAACTTTTTGCTGTATCTTTTTCTTGGCCTTAGGACTCTAAGCACTCTACCACTGCTAATCACTGATAGCCAGTGCTGATGTGCATGTGCTTTCCTCTAAACATGGTGACATTAGTGTATACGTAATTGACTTAAATAATTTACCTGTAAGTCCCTTGTAAAGTGGTATACCATATACCAAGGGCCTGTAATCTAAATGCTTATAGCAGCCCTGCAGCACTGATTGTGCCACCCACACAAACAGTTTCTTAAACTTGTCTCAGGCCTTTAATCATAGGACTTGTGTGTTCAGTTTACTGCCATAACCTTAGCATTTAAAACGGACTGACTGACTGAGATCTTACCAAGCACAATATTGCCGAGGCGTCTTGGCCGTTAGGGGAGTGTATACCGAAGCTAATGCTAGTTATTCTTGAGCTTAGGGAAAGAGCCATGTGTGTATCAATTTTCTAAAAAGAGCCCTTTTCGACTGTAGTCTGATCAGAGTGGGGAGGGAGTTCCACAGTTTGGCCGCTTGATACGAGAAGCCCTTTCCTCCCCATCTGGCTCTTTTTATCATGGGGACCTGTATTGGCTGACCTGAGGCAGCGTTGTGGCCAATACCGGGGGAATAGATGTTGAATGTCCAAAGCTTCTCCTCCATACAGAGCCTTATGTACAAGACAAAGGGCCTTGAAATCCACTCTCTGCTGAACTGGGAGCCAATGGAGCTGTTTAATGCTGGCAACGTGGGGTGATGTTTGGGGAGATCAAGTAGCACCGAGCAGCTGCATTCTGCAATAACAAAAGTTTGGTGATCTGATCTATATCTGCTCCCAAGAATAAGGCGTTGCAGTAATTGACCCTGCAAAGAACCAGGGCTCCAACTACCGTTTTCCTAAGGGTTAGTGGGATAAACGGCAGAATTTTGTGCAGAACTTTCAGCATGAAGAACCAAGAAGAAGATACTTGATTCATTTGTTGAGCAAGCTTTAGGTCACTGTCAAACATAAATTGAAGGTTCCTAGCCTTGGGCACAGGAACAGGACAGTTCTCAGCCTCAGGGGGCCACCATAGTTGGCTCCATACAGGGGGCTTGTGACCAAACTCGATGACCTTAGTCTTTTCTGTGTTGTACTTTAAAGGTTGAGTTCATCTAAGCCATCACAGCATTAAGACAGTTAGGGAACTGGACAGCTGTAATGTCCACACTTTGCGTGACTGATACCACTAACTGGGTGTCGTCTGCATACGACACTAGCATAAGATAATGGTCTTTAATTAGTCTTGCTAAGGGTGTGACGTATAAATTAAACAGTGTCGGGGACAAGGCAGACTCCTGTGGGACTCCACACGGGAGGCAGAAATTACCTGACTTAAGGCTGTCGCAATGCTTAAGCTGTTCCCTAGATGCCAAGAAAATGTTAGTAAGGTTAGAGCCTTATCTCTGATACCTGCTGCCGTCAGCCGCCGTAACAGTACTGCATGGTTTAGGGTATCAAATGCCGCGGACAGGTCAAGCAGGATGAGGACGGCTCTCCCCTCCCCATCCATCACTTTACGGATCTCTTCTGTAGCCATGATCAAGGCTGACTTGGTGGAATGGCGGTATCTGAAGCCGTGTTACGTGGGGTCAAGAATGTTATTGCAATCTAGGTAATCTGTCAGTTCTACGTTTATAGTTTTTCTAGAATTTTAGAAGGTAGTGGAAGACAGGATATTAGGTGATAATATTTCACCTCCGTGGGATCCAAAGTAACTTTTTTCAAGATAGGTCTGATACAGGCTTTTTTTCAAGAGTGTAGGAAGACCCCTGAACTAGTGACTTCATTTAGAAGGGGGGTCGAATGAGCACTGACCGCCTTGGGAGCCAGATGCAGTATGTAAGGGGGACAGGGGCCCAGGGGTGAGCTGGACTTAGTTTGTAATAGCAAATCTGCAACTCGCACTACCGCTAAAACAGAGAAACATGACAGACTGCAATGTGCTGAGAGGTCCTCCAACAGATCTTCACTGTTCCCCACCGGATCAGATGCTGTCTTATGGAGTTCTTTGTAAACTGTTTGATCTTTGTTTTGAAAAAAGGAGGCAATCTTATCCACAAAATTTTGGTCAGGCGAAAATTGACTGTCTTGCGGACACTTTGATAAGGCTGTCACAGTTTCTTGGCCGCCTGGATTTTAGTGGTAAAATATAGCATTTTTTATTGCTGCCTTGTAGTCCTCTAAGTTTAAATTATAGTTGATTTTATATTGAACACCATAATCCGTTCTCCAAATATGCTCCTTGCTTCTGCATTTGGCTTTGATCCGTCTGAGCTCAGCTAAATACCAAGGTGAAGAAGCTTGTTTTCTCTAGAAGTACTTAGTAACTTCAGGAGCAAGCCTTTTTACTGATGTCCTGAGCCAGTCTTTAAGTTTCTAGCTGCACCACTGAAGTCTGAGACCATATTAGGAGGATCCCTCGCCAGAGCTGTTACCAGATAGTTTTTCTGGACTAATTTCCATGGGCGCGATTTGACCATAAGAGGTCTATACCGGTGGCACCTACTGATTATAGGAATCATTACATTAAAATAAATAGCACTATGTTCGAACCATGGTTGGCAGCACACTGACCATTTCAATGTGTTCATTGTTGGTAAATATGCCGTCCAACATGTGGCCTGCTAGGTGCGTTTGCTCAGATGCAATCTGTCTCAACCATTAGCCTGAAAGGTTATCTATCAGCTTGGAGGTGTCAGAGTCATTGTTCGCTTCAAGATGAAAATTAAAATCCCCTAAACTCATTGCCAAGCCTTAAACTCCCCTTTTATTACTCATAGGTCACCCCTAAAGTAGGTCCTAGGTAGCCCGAAAGGCAGGGTGCTGTGTAAGTAAAAGATAGGTCATGTACTTTTAAGTTTTACATGTCCTGGTAATGACAAACAGCTAAATTAGTTCATCACTGCTGTGAGGCCTACTCCTTGTAATGATGGCCGTGTTCTGATTGTACACATTGCTATGTTAGCATAAGCGTATCACAAATTTAAACGCCATTTTGCCACTTTGTCTCTTTTGCACACAACACTACATGTATCTGTTGTTGTAAGTTAAACTGCTTGCTTTTCTTCGCATGACAACAGTCCGTTTTCCACATCCCTAGGCGTACACCATGACCTTAGTCTGTACACTTTGTGCAGAAGGCTTCAAGGTCAAATAACAATGTATGCTGTTGATTCAGGTTGATCGGCCCACGCTCTAGAGACATGTACACAGCTGCAAATAGCTGAAATCCAAGTCCTTTAATATTGCAATGCATGCATGCTTTCAGACACTTGGAGAAAAACCTTTCCAACTACAGAGAGCGTTGCTTAACCTGTGATGTTATACACCTCAGCTGATCTTGGAGGTATGGGGTTCCCCGTTTAAACCTAGAGACCTTCTATTATTATAAAACCAAGTATCGCAGGAATGAGAGCGGAGGGGAAGGGGGAGGGACAAGAATACAACAAGATGGTGGGTCCAGGTCCGAGGGATCTTCGATAGTCAGAAACAAAATGGTCGGTGGGTCAAAAGTCAGAGGGACAAAAGCCCACAATACAAACCAGGAAGTACGAATTAAACGCAAAAAGGGGAGAAGTCAAAGGAGGGTGTGCAGATCCGTAGTCAAAGGCAGGAGGCCGGGAAAAGAAATATATAGAGGCTCCGGTTCATCGGCGATGATAGTCTTCCCGGCGTAGCTCTTGCACCCCATGCCTGTAAAGGGCTCTTAAGTCATAGGCAGCAGCGTGAGCTGGGAGAGTGAAAATTATCCGGGTTGGCAGACTGCAGGAGGGAAAGCGGGTATCAAGTGGCAAGCAGCGCTGCAGCACTCATCATCAAAGAAGTAGAGATTTGCGATCTGGTGGGTAGCGAGACAGTACAGAGGGGTAGAATCTCATCCCAGTTCAGTCTGCCCCCTTTAGGAGCCATTACGAGGTTAAAAGTGGTGCATACAGGCTGGTAAGAAAATCCGGCATCCGCGCATATTGGTTGTGGTTGTGGTATAAAACAAGAGAAGAGGGCAGGATAGAAATACCCTGACCCCCTGAGCCGTGTGGCGCGTTTTAAGTTGGGGGATTAAGTCCTCTTGAATCCTGAGGGTCCCTTGGGGCCAACTAGCCCATTGGGTAGCTCCAGTATGCTCCAGGGAGCTGCGTTGCAGAGATGGGTTCAGAGGCCACGCCCCTTTTCGCACCACTCTGCAACACATCTCTGTGGCACTTACTGGTTGTACCTGGTGGGCTAGTTGGCCCCCAGGGACCATCAGGACTCAAGGGAATTAATCCCCCAACGTAAAACACACCAGGGGGCGCATTTGCACAGTGGTGAAGAGAGGGGGCAGGGCCTGACATAGCAAGTGTGCAAACCCATCACATTGTAAATTGGGGAATTAAGTCCCCTTCAATTCTGAGGATCCCTGGGGTGAACTAGACCACCAGGTGTCTCCAGTATGCGCCAGGGAGCTGCTGCAGAGAGGTGTTGAGAGGCCACACCCCTTTTTTCACCTCTCTGCAAAATGTTGTAAATTGGGGGTCCCCGGGGGCCAACTAGCGCACCAGCTACCTCCAGTAATAGCCGCAGAGCTGCGTTGCAAAGAGGTGTTCAGAGGACATGCCCCTTTTTACACCGCTCTGCAATGCAGCTCTGTAGCGTTTACTGGAGGTACCTGGTGGGCTAGTTGGCCCCCAGGGACCCTCAGGACTCAAGGGGATTTAATCCCCCAATTTACAATGCTCCAGGGGGCACATTTGCACAGTGGGGCAGGGATGGGGCATGGCCTGGTGTGAAAAATGTGCAAACGTGCCCTGTGGCACATTTTAAGTTGCGCCTAGGAGCTGCTGCAGAGAGGTGTTGAGAGGCCACACCACTTTTTACACCTCTCTCCAACATGTTTGAAGTTGGGAGATTAAGTCCCCTTGAATCCTGATGGTCCCTGGGGGCCAACTAGCCCACAAGGTACGTCTAGTAAGTGCCACAGAGTTGCGTTGCAGAGAGGTGTAAAAAGGGGCGCGGCCTCGGACCATCTCTCTGCAACTCTGCTCTGTGGCGCTTACTGGGGGTACCTGGTGGGCTAGTTGGCCACCAGGGACCCTCAGGATTCAAGGGGAACTAATCCCCCAAATTAAAACCCGCCAGGGGATACGTTTGCATAGTGGTAAAGGGAGGGGACAGGGCCTGATATGACATGCGTGTACTTATGCAATCACTTCGCCAAAACCCAAATACATAAATTCAACATGCACTCTCCTTGCAGCACTCTAATCATCCAGTCACTACCCATGCACTCATGCACTAACTCATGCACTGCTACAATACCCTGAGCAGTACCCATGCAGTCCAGCCATCGCCCTGTCACTACCCATGCACTCCTCCAATCACCGAGCGGGCACCATGTACTTATCCAATCACTCCGCCAAAACCTAGGCACTTATAAATTCACCATGCATTGTCCTTGCAGTACTCTAATCATCCAATCAGTACCCATGTACTTATACAATGACTCAGCACTACTACAATCCTTTGAGCACTACCCAACCATCGCCCTGTCAGTACCCATGCACTCTTTCAATCACCAATCCAGCACATGTACTTATCCAATCACTCCACCAAAACCCAAGCAGTTATAAAATCACCATGTACTGTCCTTTCAGCACTCTAATCATCCAGTCACTGCCCATGCACTCATGCAAAGACCCAGGCACTAACTCAAGGCAAATACAGAGGCGGTAATGCTAATTACAGTGTCTTTTAGCATAGCACTGGCTAATGTCCTGGTTATTCATCAATAAACAAAAAAAGAGTGTCTTAAGGAGTAGGCTTGACCACAGTAGGGAGCAACAAACTTAAGGTACAGGAACGACCTCACTGGGACGTTAAAGAAAGCCCTCACTCACCACCTAGTGATGACATGCTTCATCATCGGGCTCCACCAAAGAGACAGAGCGTCTCTTTGGTGTGCTACAACGCCAGATCTACTGCGGAGCGGTATAGTGAGTTCAGGACGTGTTGTGCAAAAATAAACTAACGAGTGGTGAGGGTATTAAAATAGTCAGTAGTGTATCAAAAGTTAATTTTTATTCTATGATCACTAAAGACAGTATTTAAAATTTTATGTGTATGGAAGCAGTCCACATTAAGTTGAGTGGTAGATTCCTATGTATCAGTCGACATGTTTCTTGCCATAGAAACGGTGTAATTTTACCCGACAATTCTTCAGGACTATAAGTGTTCTATACCCTGGCGGTATGGACGCACTAAGGCCCACCCTAACCTAGGGGCGTGAAAGTGAAAATGAACAAAAAAGTGAAAAAGTGCAAAAAGAATAAATGTCTTCCTAATAACTCCTGGTTTAGGAGGCTTCAACTTTGCGGTTTCTGCACCTGGAATGGAAAAGGGGGACATAGACATACATATAGGACAGAACAGACATTTAGTACCGATACTGATTGCTACTGTAGGTCTATGGTGCTCCATTTAGTGGCATAGAGACGAATGTGGTTGAATAGCGCTATTGTTATCACCACCTTTTGTCCCTGGGTTCATAGCTGCTAATACGTGGGAAGTGCTGTGCACTATGCGTGATATGAGCTAAGTGTGACTGTGGATTTTAAAAGCAAGAAGTAAATCTTCAGATTAGCGATCAAGCTAATGGTCAGAGTTCGATCGCAAAAAGTAAATTAGAATGTCTCGCTTTTCTGGTATTTACATAAATCACCATGGGTCTCAGGAGGGGGGTGGGAGCGTATTCTGCACACCCTGCTCAGTGTCGGAACAAAGGAATAGAGAAAACATGACATAACTGTAAATACAAGCAGTCATTAGTAGCAGGATCGGTACTTAGCTTAGCGGTCTTGTTCATATGGATTGGAAGGATTTACTCACGCCCTTGAAGCTCGGCACCCTCAGTCTACCTGCATCACCCTCGGACTGGACCCTGAAGATGTTGGCGTGGGGTCCGGTAGCCGTTTATGTAAGTAAAGCGGCAAGGCGGCGATTGCTTCCAGGTGGGCGTGGCCTGGAACAGTGCCTCGTCATCGGACTGTCGCAGCCAATCGGAATGCCCGGAGGTTAGTGACGTTATGGTCACATGAGCGGGACTCTTTGGGAGTTGGTTGCTAGGTGACAAGAGGTAAACGAGATAGTTGCGCTTCATAACGCAGACAGAAATTACTCGCATAGAACCTCAGAAGATGGATTCGGGTGGTATATTGATACAGCGCGGTTATATTAATGGCTCAAAAGAGTCTGACTTTGTCAGTACTCCAAAAGAGCTCATAGCTGACGCTGGGTGACAGTTTACATGCCTGGAACTATTACAGGGCGGCTGATAAATAACGTTATATGGACATGGAGACAATAAGTGATTCTTGAAATGTCTGCCCATATTATTAATACAGTGAACCATCTAGCCGTATTGCTAACACTATTTGTTTTCTTTTCATCTACTGTCTGTTTATAACTGTTTTAAGAATTTATGTATGTAATTTATCAACTATATGATCAACTGCTATATAATAATATGAAAAAAAGATTTTTATAAATAATAAGAATACTATATAAAGATACAAATATCTGAAAAATATAATAAATAAATGAAATAATCCCTTTCTAAATTGGTTTGCTGGGTGACTTTTTCACTTTAACACTGGTTATTGAAGAAAATATATATACTATAATGAATATCATACAGTTTTTATGAGTTTCGAATTTACTTGGCTATAGACCGTTTCCAACCTGATTTGCTTCCCTATGTATAGCAAGTATACTATTATTAATATATAGGGGTCCCCTACTTTCAAAAATAACATATTATTAATCCATACAGTCTGCCGCTTGTGTAATATAGAGTACTGGTTTTCATCTTAGGCTATGGGTGAGATGGAGGTTGCATGATGACAAATATCAGATAATGAAAAAGTGTGGGGTGATTAATCTGACTCCATGTGACCAATGCTAGACTCACTCATTGTTTTACTTGATCACAGTATTCCAGGGGATATCATCGTTCAAACCAATGAGGTGGGTCCCAAGTCTGTAGACCCACCTCTGTTCTTTCTCAAAAAGGCGACTATTTATGTTGTTGCCGCTATTCAGATGTTCAATGATAGTCTATTTCATGTCGTTGGTAGTATGGTTCAGTTCCAAAAAATGCCTGCTCATTTTGGTAGTTAGCTTTTTACATCTAATATTGGAGCGGTGCTCGCAAATTCTTTGCTTCACCTTTCGTCTCGTCATTCCTACATACCGTAGGTCACAAGGACACGTGATAAGATACATCACGTTTTGTGTATTGCAGTTCGTGTGGTCTTTTTGTGTCCAGATATTTCCTGGCTCAAGCTCCAATGTTTTTGAATGTACAGTGAGGTGGCAAACACTGCAATTTGCGCAGGGGAAGTGTCCAGTAACCCTTGGTAAACCCCAAGTGTCAGTGATAGATCTTTCTGTGACAGTGGCTCCAGTTTTTGGTTGTGTGTGTACCAGAGCATCTCTTAGGCTATGTCCTTTTTTGAATGAAAATAGTGGCTTGTCCCAGTCTTTTTTAGTGCTGGACAGGATTCGCCAGTTCTTATTAATTGATTTCTTCATGTAATTTGACAGGGTGCTATATGTGGTTACACACGTTAGCGGTATGATTTCAGTGTTAACGATCTTATCTTCTAGGAGTGCTTCCGGTGGCTGGTTACGAGCCCTTTTGTAACCTTTATTCAGTGTGCTCACTGGGTAGCCTCGCGATTTTAATTTTTCGATAAGGTCTGCAGATTGGGTCTTAAAGTCTCGGAGATCCGAACAGTTGCGTCTTATCCGCAAATACTGGTCGTATGGCAGATTTTCTTTCAGTGGGCGGGGGTGAAAACTCATAAATTCAAGGAGATTATTCCGAGCAGTAGGTTTGTGGTATGTTTTTGTAGTGAGTCTTGTGCCGGTGACGTTGATCGTCATGTCCAGAAACGTTGCCTCAGATTGACTTGTTTCAAAAGTGAATTTCAAATTAGGGTCAAGTGTGTTGATCCAGCTGAGGAAGGCCTGTAACTGTTCGTCATTGCATGTCCATACTACCAGGACGTCGTCAATGTAGCGTCTCCAGATTTTAATGGATGTTGTGTGGGGGCCGTTAGGTTGTAAGATATATTTCGCCTCGAAATCCGCGACGTACAGGTCCACCACACATGGGGCAAATGTGCTGCCCATTGACGTACGAGTGGTTTGTAGGTAGAGGTTGTCCTTATAAGAGAAAAAGTTCTCCTTCAGCGCTATTGTAGCGCAATCCAAGATGAAACTTTTAGATGCCTGATAGTTCCAGGTTATTGAGTCTAGGGCCGTCCCCAGGACCTTGATGGTGTCGTCCTGGGGAATACTGGTGTATAGACTCTCGATGTCTACCGTCACCATTGTCACTGTGTCTCCTGTGAGGTCTAGATCTTGGAGCAGCTGGAGGAGGCTCTTGGTGTCTTTAAGATAAGTTGGGGTGCTTTGAACTATCGGCTTCAGATAGTGGCCGCAGAAGCGCGATAGGGGCTCTAACAAGGAGCCTATGCCCGACACAATTGGCCTTCCTGGTGGTGGCAGCCGGTTCTTATGTGTTTTAGGTAGTGTGTAAAAGTAAGGTGTAATACTTTCATTTGTGCTCAGAAAATCTGCATCATTTTTGGAGATTTCCCCCACCTCTTCTGCTCTCCTGACTAGATTGTTAATCCGTGTTCTAAGGTCTTGTGTAGGATCTCTTAGTAGAGGGGTGTAGTTCTTTCTATCATCCAAAAGGATTTGGCATGCCTTCTCATAGTCAACTGTATTTTGTATTACCAGCCCACCGCCCTTGTCTGCTGGCTTAATTGTGATATTCTGGTCATTTTGCAGTGATTCTAGCGCATGGTATTCTGCTGTACTGAAATTGCTAAAGGACGGAGTGTCCTGGTAGGTTTCATGGTCCAGAAACACCGCTTGCTCGAATGCAGTAATAGCTGCTGGGACTGTTTGGGTAGGGGGAGTGAAAGTTGAGCTTAATCTCAGTCCAGTGTCCCCTTTTCGTGACATTTCATTCGGGTCTTCTTTCTCTTTGAAGAAAGCCTTAAGTTTGAGCTTTCTAAAGAACGCTGCAAGCTCACAGTGGAGCAGTTGTGTCAGACCTCTTTCGAGGACCTTGATTTCGATTGGGGACAGAACTTTGTCCAAAAGGTTAGTTATTAGGCTTAAAGGCCGCTCGTTCCCGGCTGTTGTTCTCTGTTGCGGGTGTGGTTGCTCACCGCATCGCTGTCTTCCCATGACACATGGTTCGTTGGTTGGTTTGTCCCTCTTCTCTTCCCCCTTCCTCTCCTGCCCAAGTCTAAAAAAGGCATGCGGTATTGATGTTGGAAGTTGGGGGGTGGCTTGAAGCCTGGGTTCCAACCCATCATCGGGTATGGTGATTGATGAAAGGGGAACTGGTGACCCATTGCTGGCATCTGAGGTGGTGCTGGCCATCTTAGTGGCTGGTTATGGAAGCCCTGGTGTCCTCTTTTATTACGGTTTCCCCTGTTGCCTCACCTTTTACCTTGTTTGTATGACCCATTACTGGATCCACTGCTGTTGGATGTGTCATCATCCGACTGGTCGTTATTGCTTGGGTTTCTAGTGGGTGGTGTGAATGAGGCAGCTGAGTATGGATAAACTTTCTCGAATTCAAACTTTTTCAAATCTTTCTGAAATTTATTGACTTTAGCTTGTATCAAGTTATCCTTGTACTCATTGAGTTCTTTGTTTATTTCATCAAGTTTTTTCTCGTAGCCAGTTATTGTTGTTTTGAAATGAGACTCAGTCTCCTGAATTTTAACCTGTAAGGCATCGGAAAGTCTGAGGGCAGTTTTGATAATTAGAACGAGCCAGTCGCGGGTACAGTGCCACGCGATCATGGCCCGTTCTTTTCTAAATGTGGCATAGTTCAGAAAAATTCGAGGGGCATTCGTAACAAGTAGTCCTCGAGGTGCCTTATTTTTAAGGAGATACTGTTTCAGTATTGTCCCGTGGAGAATGGTCCATATTCTATCACGTTTGATTTCCATGAGCTTTTCCCACTCGGAAGTATGGGCTATCACCTGTGAGATCTCTGGATCAGCAAACAAATTGGAGTCAGACAGGATGTCAGCTACTCCTGACTCAGAATATGTCAGTCCTAAGTTCGACATGGTGGCCACACGGTTAAGGAGACAGAAGGAGGATAAAATTCTTAAAAGAGCCAAAATGTGCGCTCGTTAAGAAAAGCTCTCACAGCTCTGTCCTGGTTAATGAGAGTCATTTACCACCATTACCCATCACTAAAATGTTGGGGGCACAAGAGGACTTTCTGCTCCTCTGTTGGTTCTTCCTGCAGTTTTCTTCGTCTTTCTGGACTTCTTTTGCCTCTTTCTGCATTTGTCTTGCTTCTTTCTGGGCTTTTGTTCCTCTTTCTTCACATGTCCTAACTTTGTAGGTATAGTTAGAAATTAGCATTTAAAAAAAAATATTCAAATCCACTGAAAAAACCATAGGTTTCAGGCACGTTATAGTTAGAAATTAGCATTTAAAAAACCTTAGAAATTCACTGAAAAAAAACATCGGTTTCAGTGACATTATAATTAGTTGGACATTTCAATCGTATAAAACT
The DNA here is from genome assembly GCF_964263255.1 of Lissotriton vulgaris. Taxonomy (NCBI): domain Eukaryota; kingdom Metazoa; phylum Chordata; class Amphibia; order Caudata; family Salamandridae; genus Lissotriton; species Lissotriton vulgaris. The sequence continues at coordinate 515,730,482 of NC_141695.1, read as the reverse complement.
ATAGAAATTCCCCTGTTATAGTTAGTTCTGCTAACTATAACTCGCGCCCCCGCAATGACTGCTGATGACATCATATATTGCATCATTCATGACATGGTCAGTGACATCACTGATGACATTTTAAATGACATCATCCATGTGAAAATCTGATGCATCTCCTCACACTCTAATATAACCTTTGATACACCCACTGTAAAATACAGACTACCATTTTCGAAACTATCGACACACCAATACCAGTTACTACATACGCACTCACTGATTCCTTGGTCTACACACACATCCACTCATTCACTCATACATACAGTCACTCATCAATACAACACTATCATATGCACTCATATACCTATACAGACACTCACACAGGGCCAATTATTCATGGAGTTACACACACACCTAGTCAGTCATGCAAATAATCAATCACACTTCCATTTACTGACCTATAGAGTTACACACACACAACAGATCACTTATTCAAACAGAAACAAACACATGATTACTCTCTTATACAATCACTGATACAAGTAAACACTCATCTATACAGCCACTCTCACAATCACTGACTCTCTCATACAGTCATTTGTATACTCCAACTCTCACATACACTGCCTTTTACATATGTTGTTACTCAGACATGTTCCACTGAGACATCCATTCACTCAGTAACACAACCATACACACACTAATACATCCATACAGCTGTTTCCACATGCACTATTGAACCCACACAGCCAGTGAACCAATCACTCAAACATGTATGCACAGAGTCACACACCTCCCACGCACCCACACTCAGGCACCCATACAAATACTCTTGCAATCAATCAACAACTCATATAGACACTCATATAGCTACTAACCAACCCATGGAGCAGCTTATGCAACATCCGGCAGACGGATATAGGCATTCACACAATTTAGGCACTAACCCATGCATTCAATAAAACACATGTAATAACTTTCTTAAACAGTCAGTGACACACCTACTAAATCCTCCATCCAGACACTTATACACCCACTCATTCTTCAATACACCTTGGCATATATATATAATACATATTTTAACTTTATAGAAACACACAGTCACTGGAAGATGTCATCAGTGATGTCATTTCAGATGTCATCTGTGATGTCATCAGTGATCACTGACCATGTCATGAAAGATGTAATATGTGACGTCATCAGCAGTGCATTGCGGGGGCGCGAGTTATAGTTAGCTGAACTAACTATAACGGGGGTATTTCTATGGTTCTGTATGAGTAAAATGTCCAACTAACTATAACCTTACTGAAACCTATGTTTTTTTCAGTGAATACATATATATATATATATTACCTACTGGCGGTCGCCAGTAGGTAGTCATAGTTAGGACCACGTTTCCATAGGAAGAGTATTTTTTGTTTGCTTATAACTTTGGCGTCGTTTGATGAATATTCATGAAATGTTCAGAACAAATTATTTGTTCATATCAGCTCCTATGTTAAAAGTTTGGGGGTGATTGGAAAGGGGGGCCAAGCTAAACGGGGGGTCCCAAAATGTGTTTTCTCCATATTAATTTCCATAGGAAACTTTAGGCAAGGCTACAGGTCGAACGGGTGAACGGAATTACCCCAAATGTGGCTGGGAGAAGGGTTTTGGTCTAGAAAGCTCGCTTTGGTTTATTTGGTGTAAATTCATTCAGTAGTTTTGGAGAAATATCGTAATTTACAGATATCGATATTTGGGAATTCTCTCATCTGATTGGCTAAGGCGTTACGAGCACGCGATTGGTGCTGATTGGCTGCGAGCGGTTGCAACTAGGAAGTGTTGGCTGCCATTTTGTGATTTCGGTGAAGCGAGTAAGTGGAAAAAAGGGTGAAAAAAGTGTGAAAGAGGAGGGTAGGAGCACTGTAACCTCTGTGGGCTGTTTAGGGTGTACTATACAGAGGGTGCAAAGCAAGTATTCACCCCTACGGGTGTGGTGACCTACGGAAATTAAGTGAGGTATTGACTAGAGTCTGATACTGCTAAAGGTTCTCGGGGATTAAAGCATGAGCCCAAATTGTGTGTCTTATGCTGTGAAGTCATGTGCTGTAGCCGCTGCACTACACTTATGGAAGTAGTGTCAGCATGTGTTTATAACTACTAGGATGAACTACTGACCTGTACTGATCTGAAAGTCCTGGGGTACGGAAAATATGTGAGGCACTGTCTAGAGAATCATGCTGCTAAGCTGAGCTGCTGCCGGACTCAGGGATGAAAGCGTGAGTCCAAACTGTGTGTCATATGCTGTGAAGTCATGTGCTCTGGTTGCTGTGCCACAGCTGTCCAAGTAGTGTCAGCATGTAGGTATAGCTACTCGGAGGAACTTTTGTTTCGAACATTGTAACTTGTGTATGATGCTTAGGGGGTGTTATGCGTCGACCTGACCGGGCCCATTGTCAATTAGAATAATTAGATGATTCTGGTTTTGGATATAAGGATTTGTTTCCAAATGTTAGTGCTGACGGAGTAGGATTCTCAATTAGGAACTGTAATACCATCTATATGGACAAATAATCAGGGTTTTTGACAAAGGGTCATTCTGTATTTTGTTGTATATATGTGGGTTTGTATGAATGAGGTATAAATGTATTGGCCAAAATGTGGGTAGGATGTGTTGCAATTTTGTAATGATATTGTATATTGAAATTTTGATTTTATGAATTGTATTGTTTTATATCTGATTATACATGCACAAAAAATTTGTGATACGCTTAAAAAGTAAAACAAGTTCCACTAGTGAAATAAATTAATAAATAAACTAGTGACGTAATCAATAAAACGGACCGGTATGTTTGATTCATAAAGGTTATACCAAAAAATAGAAAGTAAAGTCCAGTATTGGCAATTGTGTTTTTCTCTTATTACATTAGGCTTAGCCTTACTGTGTTGTTTATTAGGCTTAGCCACGAACCTGTGTTGTTTTACTTGCATTTGGAAGGCACTGTTGAAACTTCAAACAATCGTGAACTTTTAACCTGCACTTGCCGTTAAATGTTCGAGAAAACTTTGCAAAAAATATAGTTAGGTTTAAATAAATTGATGAACTTTAAACCTGCACGTGTTGTAGAATGTTCTAGGAAGTGTGTTGATAGAATACTTTGCACTGCTGACTTCGATGTGTTGTTGAATATGAAAAAACTGTTTATATGGAAAATTAAAAAGAAACTAATAGAGAGAAGTTTTGAAACTTAAAAGAATCAAGGAAGTATTCTAATTTGTTTGTTACCTGTATTTATGTGTGGAGGAACAAAATTATAGATACAGGAAGAGGAAGAAGCAGGGAGTGGGACGGGGGAGATGGGCACAATGGCACACATGTACAATGAAGTACAGCACAAGTATAGACAAAGAATGGCCAAAATGAAACACACTAACAAGGAGCATAAGTCACACAACCTGGCAACATCACACCACTGAACGAGCATAGAAGTGAAAACCATGCTGCACTCATACAGGATGTGTAGAAAGGCCGGTCATGGGTGTTGTGGGATGTCTGCGGCCGTGGTCATCATGGATGAGATGCCCAGCACGTGGCACATGGGTGAGTTCACTGTGTGTTACGTTGCCAAACAGCTGCTCCTCCCTCCCCTGAGCCCCCACACTTTTGTGCGGTGCACTGTTGTATCCCGTACACTGGTACGGCACAAAATTGTAATGTCTATTTCGGCATGTCCTGTGGCATTCAAACTATACCATGAGAGTGACATTTGGTAGTGGTGTATCCCACTTTACAACATCGTCTGCTGCTGCCCTTGTGGCGGGCCACACCAGAACACAGAGACACACTTACCGCACTACCTGCATGCGGATATGTCTGAGACACCCCGTTTCCTTTGCTGGATAGGCACACCCCTGCACTGACCTGTGTACGTCGGACCAGCACATGTGTTGTGCTTGCAGGAGGATGCGTGCATAGCTACATGTCCAGGGTCACTGCCAATGCTGAGGTGACATGGTAACGTCTGCTAAAGACTGCATACTGTGATGTTGCAGGGCCCGTGCCTATCATGCTAACACAATGACTACATGGACACACTTGCTCCGATGGGGTTTGGGGGGCATTGGTGGTTCTGGTGTTGTTTTGATGAGTCTTGTGGCCCTCATTGGTATCCCTGTATCCTGCTCATTGACTCTATAGCACCTGTGGGTGTTCTGGTGTGGGTCTTGGCTGTGTTTCCTTTCATGCTGCAGGTAGTCATCTTGCTTAACACCAGTAGAAAGCAGGTGTAAAATTCCTTGGTGGTAACATGGGTTATCGCCAGAATTCATTTTGCATTGCAGTTGTGAAAATCGTGAAGTCATTTTTTCGTGTGCAGAACAATATACGAACTGGGCAGTGTATCCCGTCAAGATGCAGCCCCTGATGCAATATTCCTAATCAATATAAATACAATGAATTTTCTTCATTGATTTTGTGTGTCCACTGTAAGTGGAGGCACTACCTATGTGCAATTCAGTACAGGATTTTAGTATTTTGAATAAATCGCAAAGGTGAAACTCATGTCTTTTTGCTCGGGACGGCTATTCTGCATTTCATTATCAGCACTTCAATGCAACTAAAGTTGGGATAAATCTAACACAGTATTCAGAAGTTGGTGCAAACTGCAGAGATCACCAGTATTCCAGCGATAAGTGCTCCAAAATTTAACACCATGGTGGATACCACAAATAAAAGTAATAAGAACAAGAAAGAGTCACACAGCAGTTAAGAAAACAACCGAAAAGGTTAATTTTTTTTAATCAAACTTAATTTTTTTAATAAACATATATAGACCATAAACTATTTTTAAATTGTATTTTTTATTAATATATATATATATATATATACAAAATAAACCAATAAACACAATTTTACAAACATAATAGAAAAGAACAAGATGGAAGAGTGCTGTGGGGACCATGGATGTCAACGACAGAGCCTGGAAATAAAGCACAAAATAAGGACGTGTGTAATGCGCATGTCAAAGGACTGAGAGAGAGAAACAGAGAAGGAAAAACAAGCCAGGGAGAAAAAGAGAGGGAAGGAAAGAAAGGGAGTGAGAAAGGGTAAAGGGAGAGAGAGAAAGAAGGAAAGGAATGAGGAGAGTGAGAGAGAGAGAGAGAGAGAGACGAGAGGGAAGTGAGAGAGAGAGAGAGAGACTGTCGCCTCTGCGCATCCGGTGAGTAGCCAAAATAACAACATTTAAATATCGCCCTACAGTAATATCGATGTAATAATATCGAAGGGACAGAATATAGAAGATAAGTAATATCGATTTTTTTAATAACGAAGGGACTGAATTTCGAAGGTAAGTAATATCGATTTTATTAATATTGATGTAAGTAATATCGATGTTACTAATATCGATGCTAGTAATATCGATATTACTAATATCGATTTTTATATGATTTTTATGTATATTATTATGTATTTAATATGTATGTGTTATTTATTTATATTATGTTATTTAAGTTAATTTTGTATTTTAGTACCGTAGCGGGTTGTGGGTTTATAGGGGAATAGGGTGGGAAGAAATTTAATTATACTAAATGAATTATTAATTGTTAGGACTTATAAATTAATTGTAATTAATTTTTGTGTGTAAGTTCTGTAGCGGGTTCTGGGTTTATAGGGGAATAGGGTGGGAGGTAATTTAAATGTAATTAAGCAGTAATTGTTTTTCATTAATTGGTATTGCTAATTATATATTGTTAATTAATTATTAATTGGTAATTCATTTTATTTAATTGATTAATTGATAATTATGTTAAGTGTATTATGTTATTATTGGAGTTGATCATGTGTTTTTTTAGGAGCAAAGTGTGTAAAAAAATTCATATGTTATTAAGTAATTGTTACATTTATAGTTGGGTATTGATAATTAATATTTTGGATATGAAAGATTAATTGGTAATTATTTAAAGGTATACATTTTCTGTTATGAAAATTAATTTAATGTAGTTTAATCATTAATTGGTTATTAAATATTACTAAATAATATTTATTGATATGTTTAAATTAATATATCAATAAGTAATTATTAATTGGTAATTAATGTTTGATAATTCATATTTTTGTTATAACAAATTATTTAATTGTTTAATATTAGTTAATTGGTAAATACTTTTTAATACTTAATATGCTATTGTTATAAAATATATGTTATTGTTCTATGTGTATTCATTGGTAATTAATATTAATTGGTATTTATTCTTAATTTGTTGTTATTTAATGATTCATTGATAACTATGTTTTTAATAATTATTTATAGGTGTTTGTTATTAGTTTAGATTTATTTGATAATAAATTAATAACTATTGTAAAATATAAATTTATTTATAAGTATGTTATTTTTAACTTCTACGCTATCCAACACGTTCTCTACTGTTGCATTCTCTGGGGTGGGAACAGTAATTTTTACCCCTACGCTATCCAACACTTTCCCTACATGTTGCACTCTCTGGAGTAACAATAGTATTTTTACCCCCACGCTATCCAACACTTTCCCTACTGTTGCACTCTCTGGAGTTGGAATAGTAATTTGCAACCCTACGCTATCCAACACTTTCCCTACTGTTGCACTCTCTGGAGTGGGAATAGTGATTTTTACCCCTATGCTATCCAACACTTTCCCTTCTGTTGCACTCTCTTGAATGGGAATAGAAAATGTTACCCCTACGCTATCCAACACTTTCCCTACTGTTGCACTCTTTGGAGTTGGAATAGTAATTTGCACCCCTACGCTATCCAACACTTTCCCGACTCTTGCACTTTCTGTATTGGGAATAGTAATTTTTACCCCTACGCTATCCAACATTTTCCTGACTTTTTTTTGGTGTTGGAATAGTAGTTGTATTCCCTCCGTTATTTAATATTTTTTGTATTATTTTAGCTAATGTAGTATATAATTAATTTTAAAAATATTAAAAGTTAATGTTTTTAATTTGTTTTACATGTTTATTTAATTGTATTTATGTTATTATTTTTTGTGTATAGATGTATTTCTAATTTATAATATTTTTAATTATTTATACGATATTAAAATAATTATTAAAAGTTATTATTAAGTAAGTATATATATATTAAATTATACGTATATGTTTAATACATTTCTTATTATATTGTGTATATTAAGGGGTCGATTCCGATTCTGGATAAAAAACTGTCCTGCGATTCGTATTCGGAGCCGTTTCCGTACGATTCGTAAAAAAATCATCCGAATTGCGTAGTACGATCCTTATACAAATAGTCCGCACGAATGTATACGAACCGTACGAAAAACAAGCGAAGATCCGTACGACACGGACCCGCCTATAGAACCGTACGATTTGTAAACATTCCGTACGACCCGCCAATTATGATCCAGACACGGGACCCCGAACACTGTCCGTACGGGAAAAAGCTGTCTCGTACAAACTGCTGGATGCGCGAGCCACACATCAAAAGAAAAAGCGAAGCCCCATCAACGACCTGCACGCGTACCCCCACAATACGTTAGGTATGACAGAGCTGCTGAATAAACCTCGACGACGAACAGCCCCAATGACCCACATGCGTACACCCACAATACGTCACGTATGACAGAGCCGCAGATTAAACCTCGACGATGAACACCACAATGACTCACACGCGTACGGCCACAAAATGTCGCGTATAACAGAGCCGAAGATTAAACCTCGACGACGAACCCCCCAACGACCCACACGTGTACCCCCACAATACATCGCGTATGGCAGAAGCACTGAATAAACCTCGACAACGAACACCCCCAATGACCCACACGCGTACCCCCACAATACGTCGCGTATGAGACACATACACAATAAAGTTCCAAATCATACACCCCCACAATGAAGCGCAGGCGTACCCCGTCAAAACGTCAAACTTCACTTTATGAGAGAGCCACGCACCAAAGTATGCAACTATTCCCCCACAAACAAATCACGCGTACCCCGAATACAGCACAGGGAGTGTGCAAACGAGTCGCACAACACCACAAAACATATCTCCTGTGTACAAACCATAGCTAAACAATGTCCTGGCCACAACCAAACTGACAAACAGAGGGCCAAACTAAGATCCACCCCTTATGACACATCCACCCTAAATTCAAACTAAGCCACACCCACCAATGGACTAATAAAAAGGGCCCACACACACAAACCAGCATCCTTTGCAACATACACATCAACCTACAGACTGACAACACACAAACAACTGCACACATCCACCTTCACACATACCCCAATCACATTCAGACCCACTCCCCCTCTTCACATTCAGAAGCACACCCCCATCCATACACACCCCCACAGCCCCAAACACATTCACCGCACAACATGTCTGGCCCAAAGAAACCAAAGTTCAAAAACCAGGAGATGGAGATCCTTGTAGATGAGGTCATCAGAGTTGAACCCCAGCTGTTTTGCACATTGGTCAGACAGACCAGCATAGCTGAGAAAACACTCATGTGGGAGAGGATCGTCAATAAGGTCAATGCTGTTGCACCCATCAGGAGCACCAGGACGGTTTGCCAGCCCAGGTGGTATGATCTGCGGAGGATGGTCAAGCGCAAGATGGATGAGGACTACGCCAACGCTCATAACACCGGAGGTGGTGGTCTCCGCAGACCAAAACAGTACCATCCCTGGGAGGAGAAGGTCATGGCCCTGCTACCACCAGTCAGAGTACATGGAATTGAAGGAGTCGTGGAGCCTGGTGAGTATACAAACAACTCATTTGACATGGGGGCACTCCCAGCAGTGCCCAGACATAGGAGGAGTGGGTGGATCTGACTCCCAGTAGTGCCCAGACATGAGACGGGTGGGTGGATGTGACTCCCAGCAGTGCCCAGACATGACACGAGTGGGTGGATGTGACTCCCAGCAGTGCCCAGACATAGGAGGTGTGGGTGGATCTGACTCCCAGCAGTGCCCAGACATGACACGGGTGGGTGAATGTGACTCCCAGCAGTGCCCAGACATGACACGGGTGGGTGGATGTGACTCCCAGCAGTGCCCAGACATAGGAGGGGTGGGTGGATCTGACTCCCAGCAGTGCCCAGACATGACACGGGTGGGTGGATGTGACTACCAGCAGTGCCCAGACATGACACGGGTGGGTGGATGTGACTCCCAGCAGTGCCCAGACATAGGAGGGGTGGGTAGATCTGACTCCCAGAAGTGCCCAACAGTATGGGGGTGGGTGCAAGGCATGAGTTACAGAAGGCTGCATGGGGAATGTCAGGAGGGTGCAAGGGGGAAGGTGAATATGGCAAAACTTTGGCCACCCCAGTTGCCAATAATGTGTATGCACAGGCCCAATAGCACCCATCCCATATGGCCCAGGTACACACACGGACCATGCTCATTGTACTGGGAGTGTGAATGTACTGACAACATAGCTGATACTTGGCCTGGTGTATGCAGCGCAAGGCCCTCATGTGAGCAGTGCAAACACTAACATAAGGACAACAAGGTCAGATATCTTGCACAGTAACTCACAACCACGGTCATGGCAGCATGCGCCATTGGGGGACAGTCACAACATGAGTGAGGCACAGTTGCAATTCACACTCCAAATACCAGCCAAGCCTGTCACACACACCTCTCACCTAAACATAGCAAACTGTCCTAGGTAATGCAGTGGCCCACTGTCACAAATGTCATGATACACAACAAATTCCAATTGCATGAAGCAGTCAAGCAGGAAATGCAGCGGGCGGAGTCTCAAGTCCCTTGCACTTATATCACGACGCTGTACCTACACCTTACTGAGGCAGCAGACCTGTATCAATTCTTGTAATGGTGCTGGGTATTGACAAGGTGATGCACCTGGGAGATGTACAACAATCTAAAGCACTGTGCCAGCAGTAGGTGTACTGGTAGTGGTGTGTGTGTGGTGTGTTGGGCACTGGCTGCCCGTTACAGCACTGCAAAACCTCCTAAAATTGGTTAATTGAAATCTTTACCATTTTTCTCTGCCACTGATATGCGCATGCTGCCTCAAAACCTGGGGCATGCCTGAAGCAGACGTAAGGAATGACACAGCATTGTGCACATCGGCACACACAGAGCATTGCTTGATCTGCGTCGTACCAGCAACACAACTCCAGACATCTGCCAATACAATGGCACAGATGCAGGATGCTGCTGTGTGGTATTTCCAGCATGGTAAACCGCAGTGTAAATGTCTTGCATCCCTGCTGCCATAGCTGTGGTGCACAATGACTGTCAAATCTCTGTTGATATGTCTGGCTGTGCCATGCATTGTAATTCGACTCTCAAACAGAAAAAGCTACATGAACACAGATCAATGTGACTGCACAAGTGAACAGTGAGCAAAATCAGACACAGGTGTAACAGTGATAAGGACAGTGTACATTAAAAATAAAAATACCATGAAATGCCATTATCATTGTCTGTCTCTCACACCCACAGGGCACCGTGCACAACTGAACCCAAACCAGGGGGAAGAAGAAGGTTCACAGTCCCAGGCTACACAGGACCCTGACCCCACCGACAGCGACGCCTCTCACCAACCCAACCAACCTGGCCCCTCTGGATCCCAAACCCGTGAAGCAGCTGGATCAGGGGCATCTGCGCCAACCACCACACTTATTCCCGCCACATCCCAGCAGACAGCTCGGAGCCCTGCACACAATCCACAACTGAGCCTGTCTGAAAATGAGGGACACGGTTCGCCAGGCACCCAGGAGGTGGCAGACAACCACCACCACTGTCAACCCTCAGGGGTCCCGGCGCCCTGATGTGCCCTCAACAGCAGGCCCGGCTCATGTGGGCAGGGGTGGTGGGAGTGGATCAAGACGGAGGTGAGAACCTGACCAGGAAGCTGCAGGGCCATGTATTTCTGAACTCAGAAACATCATGTTGGACTACCAGTGGGACACCAGGGAGTTCATCCAGGTAGTGTGGGCCCTTATCGATTTCAAAAACCAGCAGGCCGAGCAACACGCCAGTCAAAGACGACAACTCGGACAGATGGAGGCAACACTGGCTGAGCTCTTGGCGGTGCATGGAACATTAGCCACTCACTCCGTCGGATTGCTGACAATGTGCAGCACCCTCCCTGTGACAACAGGCCAGAAACATCTAGGCAAAGACTGCAAAGAGGCACAGGGAGGGAGGAGGAAGCGGAATCATCCGACGGAGAGTCCCAGGCATCGTCAAGGCCTGCACATGAGGGTCTCCCAAGGAAGGTGGGTCGTCCACGCAAAAGACAGTGAGAGGCAGAGGGCCATGCGCATCTCCCAGGTCACCTGGTCTGGCATCTTGCCATTGTGTGCAACAGCATCACCTTATTGACTGTCTGATTCTCCCACATGGACTTGCTGGTCGGAGTGTCACCAATGATGCCAAACACTGTGGTCTTGACTCTGGTGACTAAAACTGCAAGGTATCACATCTCCCCCTGTGAACTTTGGATTTCTCACTTTTCTGTACTGCACCTAACCCCTACTCACAATTCACTCACAAGATGGAGAATTAAACCTATCAAACACATTACGTATTGATGGAGAGTCCTTTTTGATGTGAGTCAACAACATATGTGAAGGGATATGTCAATGTGTGCCAGAGTGCAGATCAAACTCAAGCCATCCATACTTCGGGAAATGAGTCTGGTTGTGGAGACACATAGCTCACCAAGTATCATCAACTACATCCATGGAGGGAAATACTCATGCATGATTGTTACTACCTGCTGAGGGGCGGGTGGGCTGGCTTGCCATACTGCTCTGACAGACAGTTACTGAAGTCACATGAAGGTCTACCGGTCATGGTTAATGTGTCTGTTTCAGTGAGGGTCTACCAGATCTCTTAGTTAATGTGTTAGTAATTTTATCTGCATGCATTTGGACTGTGGAGGCGATGAAAGTTGCACAGGGCAAGGCAGGCTGGATGTACCTCAGGCAACGTGGTGTGGGATGGGAGATGTCCATAAATTGTGTCTGTTGGCCAGAGGATGTGGAGTGCCTACTGACAGTGGGTAAGGAGTATGAAGGTGATCCTGCAGATGATATCGTGACTCCCAATCAATCTGGATATTTGTAAAGTACGCTACATACCTGTGGGTGTTCCATGGGGCTGGGGGAGGTGAAGGGACTGCTACTGATCGAAGAGTCAGGTCATGAGGAGTTCTCTGAAGGCCAACATGTCCTGGGTCAGGTGGTAGTTGTGATGGAGAGTGTTCCAGGTATTTGCGGCAAGGTGGGAGAAGAATCTACCACTGGTGCTGGTGTTCTGGATGCATGGAACTGTTGTGAGGGCAAGGTTAGCAGAGTGTAGGCTGTGGGTGGGGGTGTAGCAGCTGAGTTGGCTGATTAGGAATGCTGAGCCGGTGTTGGGTATGGCTTTGTGTGCGTGGATGATGACTCCAAAGGTGATCCTCATGTTGTGGAGCAAATGCCGGCCTCTCAGGTGTGGTGTGATGTGACAGCATCAGGAGGCATCCATGACGAGTTGTGCCGAGGCTGTTGCGCAATCTCGCCAGACGCTCCTGTTGTTGTTTCCTTCTTGACGCCGTTAGCTCCCAACTCTCTCATGAACTAGTAACTCAGCGAGGATTGTTGGAACGCTTACTAAATCACTCGTCCCTAAGGGAAAGGGGAAGTGGATAGAGAAACAAACAAAACAACACTGGTCTTCGTCCAGTCGCAGTTTCTCTTGCAAGTGTTCAGGGCCGGAGGTATCTTGATTGATTACACATGATTCTGAAGTTACACAAACATACAGTGACCTTCTGGAATTCCTTTAAATCTGGACCACAAAAGTAAAGTTATGAACATTCACAAGAACTGTACCAGCCGTTTGAAATTCCGGCCCTTGTATACACTTCACTGGGTTCTGAGGTTGGAAGATTTTCTTGACTCTTGATTACCTCTTTAAATAAAACATGAACAAGAGATTCTCAACAGCTGTCTGTTTAGAATGATTTAAACCAGGTTAATGTGGGTTAGTTGTGAATTAACTTGAAAGAACATTCACTCCATGCACATACCTTGAAACCCAGATTGAATGCTGGAAGATGGGTTCTGTAAATAAATAGAAAAAGGAACAACAAAACACCCTGCTCTAGAAGATTATTGCAGTATATGTACTTTTAAAAGGTTCAGGCTGATTATACGCTCGGATAGACATTCAAACTTGATCCTAAACAATACTCAAACTTTGGATTGTCTTAGGCTTGTTTTTCAACTTGGATTGACTAAGACTTGTTTACCACTAGAATTACCTTTCAGCTTGTTGAATTACCTTTAGGTTCAATACTGTTGTGCAATACAATACTGTTGTGCTAGATTCTGAGTAATACACGATATTTAAAAGAGCATTCAGTTCAAGCAGTCTTTTATATAAATAAAGAAACGTTGTGTTGATTAGTTCCGAGTTGCTTAGCAACCGTAAATCTTACTGTCCTTCTTTCCTTTTGTGTTTCAAGTCCAAGTTCCTGTGGGTGCGGCCGCCGACGGAACTACCGTGATGACGTACGCCGATGCCTGGAAACTCCGAGGGGACAACTGCAGGATGGAAGAAATCGGACCGGAGCATAAGGTGAGGAGTCGGGAATGGGAGGTTTTAAAAGGAGAAGGGCGGAGGTAGCTGGGAGGGAATGAAGGCAAGGAAACCAAACCGGGAAGCAGGATCTCTTGAAATGCGGCAGGAGCGCTTGTCCCGAGAGGTGCAAAGAGACGAAGCACCGTCTCGATTGAAAGTCTCTCTTTTATACACTCGGCAGGCTTACAGTTTGAGCATTAGCATATTGCACACGCGGAGCCGCAAACACGTGTTCTTGTTCCAGAACTTGGGAGAATGATTGCTACGAGGAGACTATACTAAGATACTAGTATCAAGAAACAAGCATTGGTACCAACAAATACACTAGTATTAACATCAAGGAACAAGCATTGGTAATTTAACTTATACCCACAACAAGGAACAAGCATTGGCAATTTAACTCATACCCACAAACAGTGTGCTATTAACAGCATGAGCTCTTGTTCGCCTAACAGTTCCCTCCCCAAAGGTCGTCTCACGGGGTGTGGCTTGTCTGGATGTAATGCATGAAATGATCTTCCAAGTCTAGGGGCATGTACGTCATTTCCCATGATCGTTCTGAGGGGTCATAGCCTTTCCAATCAATGAGGTAATAAAGACGACCTCGAATACGTTCGGCATCTATAATTTTTTTTACTTCATATTCAAGGTGGTCTCCTACTACAATTGGAGGAGGAAGATTATCAGGTCGTGTAGTGGGATCATAAGGCTTCAGGAGGGAAACATGAAATACAGGATGAATTGCATAGTCTTCAAGGAGACACAATCTTACTGATACTAGGTTTATAATCTTGTCAATGGAAAAGGGACCAATATACCTAGGTTTCAGTTTTTTGGGACCTTCTACTTGGATATTTCTAGTGGACAACCAAACCATTTGCCCTTCTTGGTACACAGGTGTGGGTATTCGATGCTTGTCAGCAGTATGTTTCATTTTATCCTTACTTTTTACCCATTTTTTTTTGCACGCTCTTGAACATCTAGTAACTTGGTTAGTCTGTCCATTACAGCTGGCATGGTTTGTTGTTTGTTAGGTAGGAAGATGGGAAGAGACCGGGGATGTTGTCCCGTAAGGAAATAGAAAGGTGAACAACCCAAGGCTGAGTGTGAGGTATTATTATATGAAAACTCTGCCCAAGGTAACATCTCGTCCCACCGCCTGGTTGTAGTGGACAATAGACAACGTAAGCCTTGTTCAACAAATTGATTAACTTTCTCTGTTTGTTCGTCCGTCTGTGGGTGAAAGGAGGATGGTACTAAACTCTGTAGCGGTCGGTAGTTTCAACAACGGAATGAAATGTCCCATTTTAGAAAGCACATCTACTACTACCAAGACTGTAGTAAAACCATTAGACTCTGGTAGATCGGTGATAAAATCTAAACTAATGGTATGCCATGGTTGTGGAGGAAGATCTGTTGGTTGAAGTAACCCCATGGGAGGTTTATGTAACGATTTCTGTCTTGAACAAACAGGACAGGCCCGGATGTATTGTTGGATACCCGGAATCATCTGTTCCCACCAGAAATATCGTTGACATAATTCTAGTGTTTTATTTACTCCTGGGTGCGCGGCCATAGCTGAATCATGATTCCATTGTATGACTTTTTTCTGCAAGTCTCTGGTAGGGATGAACAGTTTGTCTTGATGAAAGAAAAATCCTTCATTAATCGTATTGTTCTTTTTAGATATCCATTTTTTAGTATTGTGAGACTCGAGCTCTTTTTTGACTGTGTTGAGAAAACTACTTGTGTCAACAGCTACTACTATCCTTTCTTTGGGAAGAATACTTGGTGATTCTTTAGTCTGGTCATCATCTCTTTTACATACTAAACGAGACAGAGTGTCAGACAGTAATTGTTTATTTCCTGGTCGATAGGTGATTATAAAATCAAATTCACTGAAGAATTGTAACCACCGCATTTGTCTTGGTGTGAAGGCTTTTACTGTGGAATAAAATTGTAAGTTTTTATGATCAGAATATACCGTTATGGTATGTTTGGCCCCTAATAAATAGTGTCTCCATTCCTGAAAAACATCTTTGCTTGCCAATAGCTTTCGTTCGGCTATTGTGTAATTCTGTTCAGCTTCTAGCAATTTCCTGGAATGAAAAGCTACCGGATGTAAATTACCAGAGTCAGGATTTTTTTGTAGCAGGACACCACCAAGTGCAGTTTGAGAAGCATCTGCCTCAACATAAAACGGTCTGTCAGGGTCTGAATGCACCAAAATGGGTGCTGAAGTAAATGTTTTTTTAGCAAAATTAACGCGTTATTTGCCTCCTCAGTCCAAAGAAAGGATTTTCCGTTTTTCAATAGTTGTGTGATGGGTACAATTATTTCAGAAAAATGTGCAATGAATCGTCGGTAGAAGTTTGCGAACCCCAAGATTTGTTGTGTGTCTTTAACTGTCTTTGGTGTTGGCCAATTAAGAATAGCATCTCCTTTCTTTGGATCCATATGGATCCCATTTGGAGATAAACAATATCCCAAAAACTCCACAGTAGTTTTGTCGAATTCGCATTTTTCTAATTTTACGAATAAAGAATGCTCTCTTAATCTTTGTAGAACTGAACGAACATGTTGTGTGTGGTCCGCTGTATTTTTAGAGTATATCAAGATGTCGTCTATATACACAATACAGCAAACGTCCAGAAGATCGTGTAGGACTTTGTTAATGAAATACTGGAATGCTGCTGGTGCATTACAGAGACCAAATGGCATGACCGTATATTCATACAAACTAAACTTGGTACGGAAGGCTGTCTTCCACTCGTCTCCTTCCTTTACACGAATCAAATGGTAGGCCCTCTGAGATCTAACTTAGTATAAATGCTGGAGCCTTTGACCTGATTCAGTAACACTGGAATAAGAGGGAGTGGGTATCTGTTCTTGATTGTCGCCTTATTGACAGCGCAAAAGTCTATGCAAGCCCTCAAATCGTCCGTCTTCTTCGCTACGAAGAAAAGTGGCGATGAAACTGGGGAGGTTGAATGTCTAATAAACCCAAGCTCTAATAATCCATCAAGATATTTTCTCAAATACTCGTTTTCTGGTTCAGTCAGAGCGTAGATTCTACTACATGGTAGTACTGCTCCGGAAACCAAGTTGATTCGACAATCATAAACCCGATGAGGTGGAAGTTTGGTGGCTTTTACTGGGTCAAAGACATCATAAAAGTCATTGTAATTAGTTGGAAGACTACTGGCTTCAGGAGTCGTTGTGGCACAAAACAAAGGCATTACCGGGTCTTTGGTTTCTTGATAACAGTGTAACCTACAATGAGAAGAGTCCAGGGTAACGGTCCTTTTTTGCCAATCTATTTTAGGGTTATGTAATTCCAACCAGGGAATTCCCAAAATAACTCCAAAGGTGGGGGTATTAATTAGATCAAACACAGTGTGTTCTGTATGACCATTATCAGTAACTATAGTCAATGGTTCTGTGTGGAACCGAATTAGACCAGATGACAGCGCAGATCCATCAACTGCCCTTACTGGCTCTGGTTCCTTCTTAGGGACTTGTATCAAATGTAATCTGCGAACAAGTTCCAAATCAAAGAAGTTTCCGGTGGCACCTGAATCTAGAAGCACTGGTATACTATGCCTTTGTTGAAGGGATAATATAAATATCACCCTTATTGTAAAATGTGTAGGGATGCCAGAATCTACGTTGGTAGCATAGTGAGAGATCTTTTCTGAAGCAACAATTCTCGGGGAATCAATCTCGTCTTTCTCAGAGAAACCTAGTTTTCCGACTGTACATGAGAAACTGAATCTATCACTAGGGCCTTCTTTTGCACAGGTTTAATAGTACAGTTTATAGCGAAATGTCCGGGCTTTCCACAATAAAGACACAAATTCCCTTTGCGTCTTCTTTCTTTTTCTTCATTAGTTAACGGCCCTTTCACACCTCCGATTTGCATGGGTTCTACTGCTGAGGGTTTGTATTCAGTTTCTTTTTTATCTGTTCTAAAGTGTAAATTTCTAATGTCTCCTTTGGGTCTTTCATGTCTACGCTCACAGATTCACCACTAGATCTTGAAATTCAGCGAAATCTTCAGGTAGGTTCACAATGTGAGCCAAAGAATCCTTCAGATCATCTTTTAATCCTCTGTAGAATAAAGAAATTATTTTTCCCTCGGGCCAATGTGTTTCAGCTAAGAGTCTGTTAAAAGTGGTGACATAGGAGATTAAATCCTTTGATCCCTGTCGCAGATTTAAAAGTTCGTTATCCGAAGCCTGGATAAACACGTGTTTAGCAAATAAATTGGACATTGCTTCCTTGAAGTAAGTTAAATTATGGAGAAGAGGATCATTAGTGTCAACCAAGGACATGGCCCAGTTGGCAGCTACCCCTCCTAAATAAGAAATGATGAAGGCGACCTTGGCAGTGTCATTAACAAAGACCTGAGGTTTGCACATAAAGTGCAATTGACATTGACTTATAAAAGTAGTATACTTGCTATTGTCTCCTGTGAACCTTTCAGGGTTGGCCAAAGGGATTGGATTAGGAGTTACTACTGTGACCTGTACTGGAGACTCAGTGGACTGATTATTAGGGGAACATGTCTGAAATGCAGTGGAACCAAATTTGGAAGGAGCTATGATTGTTTTTTTCTCCACGGAGCTATCCCTCCATGAGGTAAACCCTGCCTTAGTTTTTCTGTTGAAGAAACTGATTTTCCATTCGCAACTCCTCCATTTCCTCACTTAATTTGTGCACTAACTGAGTGAGCGGCGGGACGTCCATGGGAATAAGATAACGGAATCAAGAGGAAACAAGGTGTGGCTTAGTTTTCTGTTGTGCAATCACGCCAGACGCTCCTGTTGTTGTTTCCTTCTTGACGCTGATCCAGCGGGTCTGAGGAAATTTAGTCTCACATATAAACTCTACACCAGGATACTCACCATTATTTATAAACTAATTACTAGGCCCATTCTTAGCTGATTTCTGAATTATGACCTGCTGAATCATATGACCTAATTATTTAATCTAACACATTCATTAATTAAATCATATATAACGGCAATGGATTAACTGATGGTAACACAAAGAAACGATCAAGACCAGCTTGTCATTTCAAAATCTATTTTATTAATTTTATTTCATAAAGTAAGCTCAAACTTTTATTAGCAATTTTATTTTCAAATCATGAATTATTAGTGGCACAGAAGGTCATGTAAATTCATTGAACCAACATCAGCATGAAAATAGCTCAAACAGTTATTTATTTATTTCTGCATAGCCTATCTCCCTAACTTAGCTAAAGTAGAGACCTGAAAATTATGCAAAGTTATAAAGTCTTACGTGAAAGGGAAATCGGGCAGCGTCTCTGGTGCACAGGATCGATTGAACAGTGCTCTTGGCAAAGGGGCAATTCTTATAGTATTTTCCTATCTAAAACTAACTAAAAGAATACAAATATTCGAGCAGAACTGAATTTCATTGGTTGTTAGATGTCGTACGATGTGGTCATCATCCGTCTCTCACATAGCCAGAGTCACTTTCAAAAGTACTATTGTTCATAAACATGACACCGGCAGCTTCCGAAGAAAGTAACTTTTAATCCAAATAAAACTTCCTCCGACCGCTCATGCTTTTCCGACTTTCCGCTGCCGAACGACAAATACGGCCTTGACCAAAGAACAAATTGAACCGAATGTCCTACTTCCACACAGCCTTTGTTTGCAAGCCTTTCTCCAAGAATCAATGTAGAAAGATATAATTCTTTCATTCCTGCATAGCTGTGCAAAGCTCACTCTGGTCAGACTTTTCCGTTATTCATTTTAGAAGTAGGCCTCAAGCCTTTTGCATGCAATGCAATGGGGGTGTCTAGTATGCAAAGAAACACAAGACAATAATTAATTCAAGAAATGATAATTATTCTGTTACCCGCCCTCACCCACTAAGTTTAACCCATTACCTATGTTACCTAGTTCTGCATACAAACAAATAACAAACACATGCACATGAGACGACAATACATAAACAAAAGCACATTTAAAGAATGCACATGCTATTATTTCCAAAACGGCTGCAATTAATAAATGACAAACAAAAGACAAGGTAAATGTGTTATTTTAAGCAAAATGACAAACATAACAAGAGCACAAATGATTAAACAAACCCACATGTTCATGATGGTGCATATTAATCTAGGTTGAGTCAGTAATCACATAAATCATGCAACACACATTAGTAAGAAAAATAAAAATCACGAGAGTTTCATTCGTCACAAACCTTTTAGAAATAAATCTGAAAGTCCGCTCCATCAACTCCCTCCTCTGGTGATTTTAAAAATCACCAAACAAAAACCCACAAAATTTATACTAAATTTTTACTATAATAAATGTCATGTTCTCTCAGTATTAGTAAATCTAAACTCCCGTCTCATCAGTCTGTCTCTGTATAGGTCTTTCATTTTGAGTTCTACGGAACTCATCCATTTCAATCTCCTTCTCTTGAGCCTTTTTAAGCTTATAAATTCTCCTCTTTTCCCTCATGTGCTTCTTTCTTTTGTGAATCATGCAACTGATTTTCAACAGAAGTGTCACTATAACAATAACTATCACAGGGTAGAGTACTTTGCCAATAATTGAACTGCCAATGTCAGCGAACCATTCCTTAATTGCCTTAAATCTTTTTGCCAAACGTTCAGAAAAACTGTCATCCTCTATAGGTTCTATTTCAGTGTGAAATTCTGTAATATTCTTAATTAGAGATTCAATATTCTGGCTTTTATCTGGGATATATGTGCAGCAGTGCTGAACACGCAAAATCCCACAGACTCCTCCCTCTTTTGCTAATAGGATATCAAGGGCAAGCCGGTTTTGCATAACCATGCTTCTGGTAGCAATAAGCTCTGTATTGACCAACTGGAAACCACTTGCTGTGTCAGTGGACAATCTATCAACAATTGTGGAAACTTTTCTGATCCTTACTGCATTTAGGGTAATCCCCACCATAGGAATTATTGCACCAAATATACCTCCCATGATTTCTGAAAAACTTTTCCTTTTCATTCTATTCAGGTGTTTGCCAATTTCAAATGATCCTTCATTATTTCTGTCAACATGGAATATTTTTGGGAAAACAAGACCAAAGTAACATGTGCCATACCAATGATCTGGAAGACTGAAATACGCCTTATTTTCACAGACAAAATAAATTCCAGGAAAAATCGGGTCTTTACCACCTTTAAATCCCCAACCCCCAATAATTCGATAGGTATCCTCACATTGACTTGCACCAACAAAATAATTATCATATAGCGTATTATCTCTTCTGATACAGAGTTTTCCACTAACTGGTTCATCAATATAGATGGCAGCAAATCTGTTTTCTCCATTAAGTTTTTCATCTTCTATCTGCCAAAACTTCGACTTAGTTTGTTTCAACATTTCATTTCTCTTATAAATTGCCCTCCTCTCCTCAACCTGATCAAGAAATGATTTTTCTTCATCTCTCATTTTGCAAGTTAAATTATTCTTAAATGCATACTCATAGGTTAATTCATTAGTAACTAGAAAGAATTCTCTCATTTGTTTAGCAGGCTTAACTTTGTTCAGACTGTTCACAACCTTCAAATTTGCGAAAATCTCGTCATAGTCTGAATAATAATATTCCAGACAACCAGTTTGATAAAACAAGCTTGATATGACACTACAGGTAATCCCATACGTTAAGAGAAGCATATTATACTTAACCCCTTCAGAAACTGAAGTAGGAAGCTTAACACAGACATAGCAATCTTTAACATCCATGACTCTAACATATTCTGAAAGAAGTCTGGAAAACGAGTTAGTAGAAAAATCCCCAACTGATCTGTCCTGATGGAAATCTGGTTTGTGCTCAATGATTCTATTAGTTTTACCTACTACATCATGATTAACTTGTTTTGATTCAGCTTTACTTGTTATATTTACTCTATAATGCTCTTTATCAATTCCAAAAGGGAAAATGACTGCTAAAATTAACCAAACTAAAATAATCATAATAACACATATAGAAGACATTTTACAGCATCTTCTAAAAATAGCACGTCTAGAGTTATCAGCATTAGGCATTTTACTCAATTAAACAAAAAAAATTAAAAATATGTAAAAATATAATAAATATGTACTACCCTCCTCTTAAAAAAATGTTTTTAAAAGAGTGAACCTTCTAACAGCTTTTCTTCGACCTTGCGTCTATAAAAAGTATTCAGCTAACACAATTTCTTCGACCTTGTGACACTTAACACAATTTCTTCAGCCTTACGCCAGAAATGAAATCAATCTATTCTTAACTATGATTTAAACTTCAATCATTGTCACTGTTTTTTTCCAAATCTTCCTGACTACTGCTGCTTATCTCAACTATTGGCGGATTGATTATGTAGGCCCACTCTGGAGATTTATACTTTTGATTAGGTTTCAATGGCCTTTTACTTTTCCTGTTTATCACTTCAATCTTCTTTCCAACTTGATCTTGATCATCTGTTTCACCTTTTTGACTCGAAATCTCATTTACTTGATCTTTCGATTTTTTGATTAATTTGAATTTCAAATCTTCTTTAGGCCAAACACCACCTTTTCTCAGGAGTTTCTTTTTCGGCTCTACTTCATTATTCTTAGCTTTCCAAGCCCTTTTTCTGAATCTTCTTACTTCTGATTCTTCATCACTGTCTTCTGAGTCAGTTTCAGAGATTTCAATACTGTATGTAGGAACTTCTTTACTCGGCAGTTTCACTCTGTTAGGAACAACGTCTCTGTAGCTGGTACTTGGTAATTCGTCTTCTGGAATTACTTCTAGCTTCCCAGTATCAGAATTTCCGTTCCTGCTTTCAGAGCTTTCAATCTGCTTTTCAATACTCTCCTGGTCTCAAATCTCTTCTGACACAGTTTCTTTTTCAGTTCTTTTCTCTAGAACATCTTCATCATTATCCGAATCAACAACAACGATGTCTAGATCTTTTTAATTAGATGCTTGTTCTGCTTCTGATTTCTCCAGATGTCGACTTCTGTGTCGATCTTCGGAATCTGGATTTTCAGGATTTTCTTCTTCTTCAGAATCTGAATCTGATGTAGTCTCGTCACTATCTTCAGGATTTTCTGGTGCAGGTACACAAATGGTATGACTAGGATGCAGCCATCTTTTCAAGCCCTTGCATTTCACAGCATTAGTTGTTACCAGGATTATTTGCCTTGCTTTCTGCCACCTGGGTACCAAACAATTTCTTCTTCGATGAACCTTTGTTCTCACCCAATCTCCTGGAAAAAGATCATGAGCTTGTTCCTTTTCCTTTGTAATTACATCTGTTCCCACCTGATGGAATACAGAGGTTACCACATCAGAGAGTTGCCTGCAGTAGTCTAAAATTGCACTGTCATTTATTGCTAGCAACTTTCCAACTGGAATATGAGCTTGTCTCATTACTCTCCCCATAAGTATATCATGAGGACTAAGACCTGTTTTCTTATCTGGAGTGCTCCTCAATGACATCAAAACAAGTAGAAGAGCATCTGTCCACTTAATTCCTGTAGCTGGACACATTTTTGAAATTCTGTTTTTGATTGTTCCATTAATCTGCTCAACAACACCGGATGCTTCTGGTCTGTATGCACAATGCAGTTTCTGCTTAATGCCAAATGCTTCACAAATCAGTTCAATTAGTCTGTTTTCAAAATGTCTTCCGCGATCACTTTCAATATTCACTGGGAAACCGTATCTAGGTATGATTTCCCTCAAAAGCAATTTTGCCACAGTGATTGAATCATTGTGACGAGTTGGGAAAGCTTCAACCCATCTTGAAAACAAACAGACAATTACCAACACATATCTGAGCTTATTATGTTGAGGCATGTCAATGAAATCCATCTGTAATCTGGTGAATGGACCACCCTCCCGACCTATGTTGCCCATGCTCACCACAGTCTTTCTGTTTCAGTTGATTTGCTGACAGATCAAACAACGTTGGCAAAGTGACTCTGCAATGACCCTGAATTTTGGATTATACCAAGTCTCTCTGAATTGTCTAATCATTGTCTCTCTACCTAAGTGACCTGGTCCATGGTACATCCGTGCCATGTCAGCAATCATACAATTAGGCATAACAGGTCTTCCATCTTTGTAAACCCAAATTCCATCTTCCTCTCGCTGTCTGCAATCTTCCTTGAGCCAAGTATTTTTTTCCTCATCTTCAGCCTCATCTTGTAAATCTTTTACTCCCTGCCATGTTTCTACCACAGATATTAGCATGAGAGAATTCATTACATGCTCATTGTTCTTTTCCCAATTAAGTGAAAGATTGTTCTTTGCACAGTAACGTGCAGTCTCGTCTGCAAAGGCGTTTCCTTTAGTGATGTATTCTTGACCCTTTTTATGAGCACCACATTTAACTACAGCTATTTTTTCTGGCAACTGAATTCCATCAATTAATCTTTTAATTAATTTTGCATTCCTGATTGGAGTCCCTGCAGATGTTAAATGACCTCTTTGAGACCAGAGCTGTCCATAATCATGGACCACTCCATATCCATACTGACTATCAGTCACTATGGTAACCTTTTTCGCTTCAGCTCTTTCACAGGCATGAATTAAAGCACCCAATTCTGCTATTTGTGCAGAACGAATTCCTTCAAGAGTTGAACCTTCAATTATTTCAGAAACTGTACACATTGCATACGCTGCTCTTAGGATGCCTTCATCTGCTCTTAAACAAGAGCCATCCACAAAATAAACAATGTCTGATTCTGGTAAAGGTACATCTTTAATGTCCTTCCTGGGTTTAGTGCAATATTCTAGAACATCCAGGCATTGATGTTCATCATCATCATCATCACCAGGAGTTACACCTGGCAAAAGTGTGGCTGGATTGAGATTCAAACATCTCGCAATAGATACATTATCTGATCCCAGAATACATTTTTCATATTTCGTTAATCTATTGCTAGACACATGCTGTGTTTTACTTCTTGTAAGAAGTGTTTCAACAGAATGAGGTACATATACCTTCACAGGAAATCCCATTATGATTCCTTCACTTTGCTCAAGACTTACACTCGTTGCAGCCACTGCTTTTAAGCAACCTGGCAAAGCTTTTGCAACAGGATCCAGGACAGCTGAAAAATAAGCTATAGGTTTTCTCATGTTTCCATGCTTCTGTATGAGGACTGATAAAGCACAACCTTCTCTTTCACTGCAATACAGCTCAAATTCCTTGTCATAATCTGGCATGCCTAGTGCAGGTGCTTCACAAAGGCTTTTCTTTAACTTTTCAAAAGCCTCTAGTTCTATTTTTGTCAAAACGAATGGATCCTTAATGTCTGCCTTTGTTAATCTTTGTAATGGTTTTGCAATAACTGAAAACCCACAAATCCATTGGCGACAATAACCAACCATTCCTAGAAACATTCTGATCTGTCTCTGTGTTGTTGGTGGCGGAATTGCTCGAATCATTTTTATTCTCTCAATTGTCACTTGTCTGATGCCTTTTGCAATCCTGTGACCTAGGTATTTAACCTCTTGCTTGCAAAACTGAAGTTTTGCAGGCGACACTTTATGCCCTTCATCTGCCAAACGATTCAGAAGTGTAATAGTGTCTGTCACACAGTTTTCTCAGTTTTTTCCCGCAACAAGTAGGTCATCAATATATTGAACTAATGTTGATTCTCCAGGCAATTTTAGATCTTCCAGGGATCTTTTTAACAACTGATTAAAAATAGAAGGACTCTCTGTATACCCCTGAGGAATACGACACCATGCTAAAATTCGATCCTGGAACTGAAATGCAAAAATTTGCTGGCTATCTGGATGCAATGGAACTGTAAAGAATGCATTACACAGGTCAATGACCGTGTACCTTTCTGCATCATGTGGAATCTGATATAGAATTACTGCTGGATTTGGTACAATTGGACAACAAGGAACAACTATTTTATTAATTCTTCTCAGATCCTGAACTATTCTATATGTTCCATTTGGCTTTTTAATACCCATAATCGGTGAATTACATGGGCTGCTCTCAATTTCTTTTAAGACTCCTTGCTTGATGAACTTTTCAATAACAGGAATTACACCTTCAATTGTTTCAGGTTTCATTTTGTACTGAGGAACATTTGGAAAATCTATTCCCTGCCTCACAGTAATTTTGACTGGATCAACATGTTTCATTAAACCCATTTCATCACCTGTCAAATCCCACATTTTTGGATTCACTGTTTCTTTTAGCTCTTCTGGCAAATTATTTTTTATCAAAAGCTGGAAACATTTTGTTTTCTTCATCAACCATTAATAATGTCAATTTATACAGCCCATCTTCTTCTAGAGTCTGTAGTTCAATACCTTCTGGCGAACAGTATATTTTGCAATTCATTTTACACAGCAAATCCCTACCTAATAGATTAACAGGACTGCTGTCACAGACAATAAATCTGTGTTTGTCTTTGTAGTTTCCTATTTTTACATTTACTGGGTTTGTCAAAGTTGTTTTAATATGCTGATTAGCTACACCAACAACTTGGATTGTATCACCCGAGAGAGGAAGATTTTCAATTTCCACTGATCTAACAGTAGAACGCGTAGCACCAGTGTCCACAAGAAAAGTGATATATTTATCATTCACTTTACCATTTACAAATGGACCTGACTTATCTACCGCTCCAATTATACACTCTTCTTCCCCTCTCAGGCACCGTCATGAAAAATCTTCTGAATCACTGCTCTCATTTTCTTTAGGTTTAAAGTATTTTTATTAGAAAGGTACAGAGGCAAAGGAAAACAATCATACAAGAAATCAGTGTTACGCCAGGGGGTGTCCCAGGAATTTTGTTCGAGTGTCCCAGCCTTGGGAGGCTGCCTTAGTATCTGGCGCCGTGCGTAGCTGTGCAAAAGCATCTAAGAAACAAATCACCAACTTTCCGTACCCGTCTTTAAGTAAACAATTCCCCCCAACAACCCCTTCCTCCCCCCCCCACCACCCCCCCTATCCAGTGCTGTGTAGTATAGAATCTAGGTATTGTCCCATCCGTCTTCTCCCTCCCCCATGTTGCTCATAGAGGCACTCTCACGTTCCCCCCACTTGGACAGTTCATTACAACTTCGGCGTAAACCTCATAAGTCTCAGGTATCTTGGGCATGTAATTTCCTTGAATTCTGTGGCTAGTAGTGTGTGAAAAGGCTGCCACAGCTCCTCAAAGCGGTCCACTTCCCCAGCCAGTGTGAGCGACAGCTTTTCCATCCCCAGGACATGCCACAGCCTGTGTAGCCAGCCTGTGAGGGAAGGGGCGGTCGGTGTGCGCCAGTGTATTAGGATGTTCTGAACTGCTGAGCCCAGCATGATAGCTATCTGCCTTCCCCTTCGAGATTTCAACGGGTACATTAAGCCATTTGGGAGACCCAGCAGGGCGTATGCAGGGAAGCGGGGCAGTTCAATATCAAAGCATGTATCTATCTCGTCAATCACCTCCGTCCAGTATGCCTGTAAGATTGGGCAGTCCCACAGGACGTGTGTCAATGTGCCTACCTGCCCACAACCTCGCCAGCACTTATCATCTATGAGCCGATTCATTTCGTGCAGCCGTTCCGGGGTGTGATACCAATAAGTGGAGATCTTGGTGAAGGTTTCGGTGAGACCTACATGGTAAGCTGAATGTCTTGCCCGGTACGAGATCTATTCCCATTCCTTGTGGCTAAGTGTTCTCCCTAGTTCTCTGTTCCAGCGTTCCCTACCAGAAATACGGAAATGGGAGGATGGGAGCTGTAGCATCTTGTAGAGATCAGTTATGAGTTTGGTGTCTGAAGTGCGTGTCACCAGCCATCTTTCATACGGCAACAGCTTCCTGTCTGCCGATTCTCTAACTTGTGGCTGCAGGGCCCAATGTCGGGCCTGCCAGTATCTCGGCCATCTGATAACTGTCTTTAAAGCCCTGAAAAGGGATGATCCCCTCTTCTGTGTACATGTGAAATAGCGCTCTGCAGCCCTTCGCCCTCCAGTGCGAGAAGGCTCCAGGTTCTGTCCCGGGCGTAAAGTCTGGATTGTCCACAATGGGCGTGAATGGAGAAGGGAAGGTGGTGAGATCGAATGTTCGATTGGTGGCGTCCCACACTCTCAGCGGTACCCTCGTTATATAAGAAGCATAGAGATTCGGGGGGCGGTGTGAACGACGGAGGAACGGTATTTCCTGTAAGGGGCGCCCCGCTACCGCCTGATCTTGGAATAGCCAGTGCTTGTCTGACTCCCACCTACTCCATTCCACCAGGTACCTCAATTGAGATGCCTGGAAGTATTTGCGCAGGTCCGGGACCCCCAATCCCCCTGACTCCGGCGCCAAAGTTGTAAGGGCGCGGCGCATTTGGGGTTTGCGGCCCTGCCACACAAAACGGGACACTTAAGTTTGCATCTGCTGAATCCATCCTCTAGGGGGCTGCAGGGGCAGAGCCCGGAATAAGTATAGAATTTGGGGTAGAACTGTCATTTTAATCGCTGCAATCCTGCCAAGCCAGGATATCGTCCCTTTGTTCCATCTCCCCATTTCTTCCTTAACTTTCTTACTCATCGCCTCATAGTTGATTGAAACCATCGCCTGCAGCCTTGGTGCCAGCGCAATCCCTAAGTATTGCACTTGGTCCCGTGACCAACGCAGAGGAAAGAGCCCTTGCAGGTCACGTCTCGTTGCGGGTGTCAGGGAGACATCCTGTGCCGTGGACTTCATCACGTTCATCCTAAAGCCGGCTACCCCCTCGAAAGCCTTAAGTTCAGCCATACATGCGGGCAAAGCCCGCCTCAGGGTTTCCAGTGTGAAAATTACATCATCTGCGTAAAGGCTGACCGTGTGGGTGTAACCCCCCATTTTCACTCCGGTCACGTCTGGATTCAGTCGCACACGTTGAGGAAAGGGCTCCATGTAGAGCGCAAAAAGGAGAGGGGAGAGAGGACATCCCTGTCTTGTTCCGCGTTCAATATTGAATCGTTGTGAACCGCAGCCGTTCACTCGTACCACCGCAGACGGGAACTTGTAGCAGTTAAACACCATGCGCCGGAATTTCTCCCCTATTCCCAGCCGTGCCATCACTCGCTCAAGATAGGGCCAATGCACTCGGTCAAATGCTTTCTCAGCGTCAACCGAAAGCAGCATCCTCTCCCCCGGAATACGCGAGGCTTTGTCCAAAACGTGTACTATTCTCTTAGTGTTATCCATAGTTTGCCTCCCGGGTACAAAGCCGGATTGATCTGTTTCAATGAAGCCGGGGAGGTACTGCGCTAGCCTTGCTGCCAGGATCCCTGTGTAAATTTTAAGATCTACATTTAGGAGGGAGATCGGTCTATATGAGCTGCACTGAGTCCTATCCTTCCCGGGTTTGGGTATAACCGATACCGTTGCCTGCAAGAGGTCTGGAGGGATAGCCCCTGGGTCGGAGAAGGAATTAAACAGCCTGGTTAAGATTGGTGCTAGAGTCGAGCTGAACGTTCGATAGAAAAGGGTGGTGTAACCATCCGGGCCTGGGGCCTTCCCATCCTTAAGTCTGGAAATCGCAGCAACCACTTCCTCGATTCTTATCTCTCTTTCCAAATAGTTTGCCTGTTCTGGGGTCAGGGACGGGAGAGGCACCGAGTCTAAATAGGACTCCGGCTCCTCCATCCGCGAATCCCCTTCCGCGTACAGTTCAGCGTAGAACCGGCGGAAGGCCTCCGCTACTTCAGCGTCATCTGTAATCCGCTGCCCCGCGTCCCCCTCTATCTCTTTCACCTGATGACTCTGGTGCGCCGCTCTTAGTTTGGCTGCCAGTAGACGGCCACATCGATCCCCTCCTGTATAATAGGCATGTTTGAGGCGCAGTGCGGCATATTCAGCCCTATCTAAATCTAATGACGATAGGAGTTTCCTGGCTTCTTTCAGCTGCCTCCAAATCCTAGGAGCCCCGGTCCGGCGGTGTACCTGTTCAAGTTCCCTAACCTTCTGAGTGAGCTCATCCCGTTTCAGTTTCCTGTCTCGATTGTCTGCTGCCGAAATCGCTATGAATTCTCCCCGCTGCACTGCTTTAAGAGCACACCATTGAGTCGTCAATAGAGTATCAGAGTTAGAGTTATGCAGCTGAAAGTCTTTCACCGAGTCTATTATATGCTGCACTACCGTCTTTTTATGTAGGAGTGTGTCCCGAAGCCGCCAAATCCCACGCCGAGCAGAATTCGATAGGAGAAGGAAGGTTCCCGAGACCGGTGCGTGATCCGAAAGAGAGATAACCCCTATTTCTGAGGCGGTGGTCATGTCTCGGACCGGTCCAGAGACCAGCAGGTGATCTAGTCTGGCGTATGTCTTGTGTGCATGTGAGTAGTAAGAGTAGTCTCTATCTAACGGGTGAAGCCCTCGCCAGAGATCATGCAGGTCCAAGTCAGTTAACTGTGTCTTCATTGCATGTGAAAGTTCCCCAGTTTGTGGGTGTCGCTGTGCTGACCTGTCTATTGAGGAGTCAAAAACCATGTTCAAGTCCCGCCCCCAGTATTATGTGCCTATCTGGTGATGCCGTAATGTCCTCCAGTGCGGTGCGTATGAATTTGTCTTGCTGCTCGTTTGGGCTATAAATCGTTCCTATAGTAAACAGCAGGGTCCCCAGTTTGAATCGGTAGGCTAGGAGCCTCCCTTTCTGTTCTGCAAATTTGTGCAACACTTCCCCCTTAAAGGATTTGGACAAAAGGATAGCCACCCCGGCTGTTTTGGTTGTGTTGGAAGAGAAGAACTGGGTAGGGAAATGGCGGGACCGCAACATGTGACAGTCGCCAGCCAGTAGGTGGGTTTCTTGAAGCAGACAGACGTCTGCTTGTGAGCCTTCCAATAGTGACAGAATTGCCCTCCTCTTCGTGGGATTATTCAACCCCTTAACATTTAGGGTCACTACCTTCAGGTCCGCCATAGTTTGTCGGGGGCACCTTCCTTATGCTGTAGATCTGAAGTAAGTGGCGCAGGAGTGACATTCAAATTGGCTGGCGATTCGAGATAGATGTGTGTGGACGCTCCGGAAGCACTGGACAGGGTAACCTCAAACTCCCCCCCCCAACTCCCCCCACCCCAACTCCCCAATTCCCCCCCCCATTCCTTCAACTGACCCCCCAACCTCTCGGCCCTACCCTTCCCCCCAAAACTTCCCAGAACTTCTAGAAGTAGTCCCAGACAAGTCCAAGTGGACCAGTCTGTGGTGTGTTACCTTAGTGGACGTCCAGCCACACGTGTCCAATCCTTCGCCCCCTCCCCCCCTCCCCAAGCCAGCAAATGCAATGATGCCATGATGAACTCCCCCCGGAGCACTTTCAAGCGGTCAGTGCTACTTCCTCCGGACCTCCCAGCTCCCCGGAGGCTATCCGGACAGCGTCCTCCCTTTCCACCCTGATAGTTGGGGATCCCGGCCTCCGGGATACCCCCGATGTCCTTCTCTGTGCAACTCTTTGCCATCCACCGTCAGCCGTGCGTCTACTCCGTGGCGTCTGGGATACCACCTCCTCCACGGTAATGCCCAGTACTTCGCAGGTATCTTGCAGGGATCGCAATTGGTGAGTCTCTCCATGCCACTTAAAGATAATACGGAAAGGGTAGCCCCAGGAGTAGGGTGTTTCATGCTGCCTGAGGAAGTCCGTCACTATCTTAAATGCCTTGCGCTTTTGAAGCGTGATCGTGGAGAGGTCCTAGTACAGTGCCACAGGGTGACCGCGGAATGTGAGTGAGTGTTCCTTCCGTGCCTCTGCCATTATTCTTTCCTTCAATGGGTAGTTCGGGAGGAATGCTAGAATGTCCGGTGGAGGCCCATTCGCCCGTCTAGGGGGTCCCACCCTGTGTGCTCTATCAATCCTAATGGGAAAATCCGCTCCCTCTCCCAGGACAGCTTGGAAGAGTTCCTGCAGGTACTTGACTATATCCGGGTTCTCCTCCGAGGATGGCACACCTCGGACCCTTATGTTGTTCCTTCGTGACCTGTTCTCCAAAACTTCGTTATGCAACTGGAGGTCCAGCTGTTGTTCCCTAAGTGTCAATACCTCTTGCTGCAGCAAAGTGATTTCTTCATCCTGTCGCTGCGTGGAGCCCTCAACTGTGGCCACTCTCTCGCCCAAGCTGTCCACGTCCCTGCGCATTTCTCGCACCTCACCCGCCACTTCCTGTTTCAGGGCCTGGAAGTCTTCCCTCAGTGTGCCAAAGAGAGATTCCAGAAAGGATCTGGTAACCGCACCAGAGTGCGAGCCTCCAGCCGCTCCAGGTGAGGACTGGGTCTTATCCCCTTTGCTTTGTGATCTGCCGAGCATCTCCGGCAGCGTGCGATCGTTGCGTTTTCCGCCCCTTTGACCGGCCATGTCGCTAGTGCTTCCGCCGTCCCACTTGCCTTTCGCTGCTGTGGACCTTCCTGATCGACACCTCTCTAGGTATCTGCTCCCAGTCCGGGATAAATGCTGGTCTGCGCCACCTCCAAAGGCTATCCTTGATCTGGCTTACTCGCCGCGCTCCAGGTTGAGGTGGGAAAAATGCGTCCTTTCCCCTCAAAGTGTCCCAAGCGCCGTGCCTCTGGGGTGGCCAGTAATGCTAAGTCCTCTGTGCTGTCTCGGTCTCCCGGTATAGTCTGCAGCCGGACCCCAGGGTCAAGGTAAGGACCCCACCATCGGGTCTCTCCGCGGTGCCTCGTGCCAATTCCCCAGTGGTTCTCCAGCTGTCCCCCGGCTCTAATGCCAGTCACTCTCTGCTGTTCCACTGGATGAGGGCCGCTGCTCGGGGCTTTGTCTCCCCCCGTCTGACTGCTCCGATACGCTTGCAGTATGGAGAGTTACATCGGAGAGCCTTCCTCCTTACCGCTGCTGGCCTTGCCCGCCCCTTGCTTGGCCTAGTCTGCTCAGGCCTTGCTAGTGAGGCTGTATGAAATTTAGCCGGTGCCAGAGTTCATGGAAGGAACAGGTCGGTCAGGCACAAGGGGTCTCCCGGTTCCAGCCGGTGCTTGGTGCTCTGTGACCCCGCGGCTTGCTGATCCCGGTCTCTCGCGCGGTCCGTAGAGGGCCCCAAAGCCGGGCACTCGCGTTGCTCCGTCCCCGGCCGAGTCAGCGCCCCGTAGTGAAGCAATCCCCAGGCTCCAGTAATCGGATCTGCCACCTCAGGCTCCCCGCCGGCTCCGCCGCTGGGGGCTCTGACCTGATGCCGGTGATCGGCTGCTCCAATCTGCTCGTCCGCTGGTGGGGCCTCGCTCTCTCCCCTAGTCCGGTCGAGGACTTCGGCTTCAGTACGCCGCCATCTTGGTCGTCAGGGGGATGGGTAGGAGCGCCTTGGATACAGCGCTGCTCCGGAATCTCGCAACCGACTCCTCGGTCCGCCGTCGCCGACCTACACCACTCTCTCCGGTCGGCAGGACCCACGCTCCTCTGCCGCCCAGCGGCGTTCTGCCTCGTCCGGCCTGAGGTGCCGCGCCGGCTCCGATCGGCACCGGCTAAGCACTCGGCCCGCCGGATACAGCGAATATGTGCTCTGCGGGGCTCCGTCGGCGGCAGTCGACAAGCCGATGTGTCCCCCACCTGTTCAGCTCCACTTTGTGGCTCCGGGGGGAGAGTTAGCATGAAATAGGGCTTGGGGCCTGGGACGGAAACGGGAGCTCCGGAGAACACGTCCTCCTACTCCGCCATCTTGGCCACGCCCCCTCTCATTTTCTATAAACCAGAATTGTTGAGAAACATTCGACACATTTTGTGATCTTTTTACCTGTCAATTTCCGCAGAAACCTGTTTCCGGATTGTATCTTTGTGAATTGCTGCAATTTGGCAAAGGTGGCTCTGGAATTTGGACTTGCTGAATGAATTGATTCTGTTGCTGATTCACTAACTGTCGCTGTAGCGGTTGCTGCTAACTCATTTCATTTAACTGTCGCTGAAGCTGTTGCTGTTGCTGCTGATTTATATCATTCTGCATCTGTGGATTTAATGATGAATTCTTTAAATTTCTGGGCGGATTTTTACACTCTCGCTTCCAGTGTCCAATTTCCCCGCAATTAAAACAGGGTAATTTTTGTTTCAATTCTTCAATGTTTATATTAAACCTTGGTTTATTCGTAAAGTTTCCCTTAAACTTGCCAGGATTCTGATTCTACTTTGTCATAATAATCCATGACAGTGTCAGAAGGAGCACCTGTTACTCTATGCCTTTGTGGTTCTTCTTTTGGCCAGCCCACAGAAATTTTACATTCTGTCCAAAGATCTGACGGGACAACAATGTCAAAGAAACCATCAAGATCAATCCACAGAACTTTGGAAACCTTAATAAACCTGTCTACCTGACGATACCATTCCACTGGCTTTTGTCTGAGTCTGGGAAAATCATTCGTAAATAATAGTATATCCTGTCTTGTCCAGGGAACATGAAAGTAACCTCCACCTGCTATTTCTCTCATTGGAAATTCACCAAAACTTCTCCCCTGTCCTTCTTTTCTTCCTCTCTTTTCTTTGTCCATTTAACTCTCCATTTACTTAAGTCACCTAATCTTTTCAGGAACACAATTAATTCTTTAATGTGAGTTATTCTTCCTGTAGTATTAAGATTTTCTATGTCCCTTTCAGAAAAATTAACTCGGTAATGCTTTTGTAACTGTTTCTGACGAGTTAAATCTACTTCCAATTCAGCAGCCACCTCTTCAAACTGATCATATTTATTTTTTGTTTTCCACTGAATACTTTTAAATATAAAAAGCAATTCATCATCCTGATATTATTTCAAACAACCAGTACCAATTGTGCCAATAATTAATTCTTCTAAGTCTGCTTTTAATTTAGCAATATCAAGTTGTCTTGATTCAGGAATTTGTGTTAACTCTGTTCTATTTACAGAGCCAGAATCTGATTCTGCAACCGATGGTGTGACATTTTAAAAATGTTGATTTAAAGTTAAATTTGGCATTGTTTTATCTTTATGGATTTCTGTTAATTCAGAATAAAAATTTTCAGCCACTTTTTGAATTTCTTCATTCAAAGGATTTGCTTTTAGCGACTGCCTTGTTTTATTTTCATCAAAAACTGGCATAACAGGACCAATTGTAACTGGTACTGTCACTGCTTCCATGCCTTTTGTCAATTGTTGAATTAATTCTCCCTTTGCCTTCAAGTAATCCGTTATATTTGGAATATCAGACAGAGTTTTGTCTAGAATTCGAATTTTCTCTTGGGGACCTTGTTTTACTCCTTGACCTTTCTCTATCAGGTAATCTCATGAACCTGGGTGACTCTTCAACTTCCTCCCTAGGTGCAGTAGAAGAAACGCCTGAAAAACTTCTTGGGGTTGAATGCGAACAACCTGGTTGTTGATACGGCGGAGGACTGTTTAACATGTCTTCCAAAACTGCATCAAATTCTTGATCTAATTCGCCTCTCTCTTGAGAGCTCTTTTCTTTGGATTCTAAAACCATTTCTAATACAGGATATAATCCTTCCTGCATATCTCCTTTCCTCCAACGACGTACATTTTCCTGATGAGTTTCTTTATATAAACTCCTAGGTTTTCCCCAACTTTCTCGCTCAAGTTCCAT
This sequence comes from Lissotriton vulgaris, assembly GCF_964263255.1. NCBI lineage: Eukaryota > Metazoa > Chordata > Amphibia > Caudata > Salamandridae > Lissotriton > Lissotriton vulgaris. Next base: position 515,695,394 of record NC_141695.1, on the reverse strand, counting down.
CATTTCAATTTCCCATTCAACTAATGCTTCAAATTGAGTGGGTCTGGGTCTAGGTGAAAGAGCCATCATTTTATCCCTCAAATTTCTTAAAACTTTGACATTAAACGACCCATCCTCCGGCCAGGCTAAAACTCCATCATCCCTTGTATATTGCATCCAATTTTCAAACCAGAGAACAGCGTGATAACCGTAATCTCCTTCCATATATGCCGCGGGTGTTTTATACTTATGAAGCAATTTTCCACCACGCGTTTTAATTTTCTTGTCAGGAGTAAATACATTTTTAATTTTCTGAACAAATGAAGGCTTTTTCTCTTCCTTATACCAATAACTCATGATTTAAAATGAGTCTGTCAGCTTCGAAAATGATCGTAAATAATTTCTTTGTTGTTCCGCTACTCTGACCAATCCGTGCGCGAAACTCACCAACAAGCCAATAAGGTTAAGCTACGTCACCACCTTGCTGAACCAATGAGAACCCAGTTTTCAGAAACAACCAATCAGCTAACAGCTCAACTTGATCACGTAAGCCAATCAGTGTGCTCGCTATGATGTAAGTCAGCCAATCACAGCGCGAACCCTGTGACGTACACTGCCGCTGCAGAGAAGCTGCACCTGTCAGTGTCACTCCGCAAACCTACCCCTCCCTTACAAAATATTTTCACAGCGCCATTTTAAACAATCCCTTTCGGAAAAAGTTCAGTTAATAACTACATATAACAAACCATTTGTCCGATTCACTAAAAAGTAATAATTTTACCAAGCATTCAGAAATTTCACTCACATGAAATAGGCGATGCTATTTTTATTTTAAAACAATTTTTCATTCATACAAAAGGAAACCTAACCACACATAGAATTCTCCAGTCGGACTTTAACCAACCAAATGAATTCCTACTTACGTCAGTAAGAAAAGCAATCTTACCCTTCACACAAGTTTGGATATATCCTACTACTCTTTTTACATTAAGTTTTAAAACGGGCTCCAAGTCCCTATACTTCAATGCTACAATTTCATAGTTAATCCTCACTATGCACGCAATCTATCATACCTAAATCCCTAAACTTGTGTTGTACGACAACAACACTTAGTGATAATTCTGTACCACTATTTTGAAACGGAGCAAATGAACTGTGTAACTTCACCTGTCACACTTACTCTGCCGGCCGGCTTTTAGGTTTTTCACACTGCTGGAAAAACCCGATAACAAACATATAACATCTAGACAAAACTTAACATGTGTTACATATGCATCCTATGTATTTACCATGTAACATATATGTTACCATAGTAACCAAACTCTGCTACCAGATAATTGATCCAGCGGGTCTGAGGAAATTTAGTCTCACATATAAACTCTACACCAGGATACTCACCATTATTTATAAACTAATTACTAGGCCCATTCTTAGCTGATTTCTGAATTATGACCTGCTGACTCATATGACCTAAATATTTAATCTAACACATTCATTAATTAAGTCATATATAACGGCAATGGATTAACTGATGGTAACACAAAGAAACGATCAAGAGCAGCTTGTCATTTCAAAATCTATTTTATTAATTTTATTTCATAAAGTAAGCTCAAACTTTTATTAGCAATTATATTTTCAAATCATGAATTATTAGTGGCACAGAAGGTCATGTAAATTCATTGAACCAACATCAGCATGAAAATAGCTCAAACAGTTATTTATTTATTTCTGCATAGCCTATCTCCCTAACTTAGCTAAAGTAGAGACCTGAAAATTATGCAAAGTTATAAAGTCTTACGTGAAAGGGAAATCGGGCAGCGTCTCTGGAGCACAGGATCGATTGAACAGTGCTCTTAGCAAAGGGGCAATTCTTATAGTATTTTCTTATCTAAAACTAACTAAAAGAATACAAATATTCGAGCAGAACTGAATTTCATTGGTTGTTAGATGTCGTACGATGTGGTCCTCATCCGTCTCTCACATAGCCAGAGTCACTTTCAAAAGTGCTATTGTTCATAAACATGACACCGGCAGCTTCCGAAGAAAGTAACTTTTAATCCAAACAAAACTTCCTCCGACCGCTCATGCTTTTCCGACTTTCCGCTGCCGAATGACAAATACGGCCTTGACCAAAGAACAAATTGAACCAAATGTCCTACTTCCACACAGCCTTTGTTTGCAAGCCTTTCTCCAAGAATCAATGTAGAAAGATATAATTCTTTCATTCCTGCATAGCTGTGCAAAGCTCACTCTGGTCAGACTTTTCTGTTATCCATTTTAGAAGTAGGCCTCAAGCCTTTTGCATGCAATGCAATGAGGGTGTCTAGTATGCAAAGAAACACAAGACAATAATTAATTCAAGAAATGCTAATTATTCTGTTACCTGCCCTCACCCACTAAGTTTAACCCATTAGCTATGTTACCTAGTTCTGCATACAAACAAATAACATACACATACACATACACATGAGATGACAATGCATAAACAAAAGCATATTTAAAGAATGCACATACTAATCTTTCCAAAACGGCTGCAATTAATAAATGACAAACAAAAGACAAAGTAAATGTGTTATTTTAAGCAAAATGACAAACATAACAAGAGCACAAATGATTAAACAAACCCACATGTTCATGATGGTGCATATTAATCTAGGTTGAGTCAGTAATCACATAAATCATGCAACATACATTAGTAAGAAAAAGAAAAATCACGAGAGTTTCATTTGTCACGAACTTTTTAGAAATAAATCTGAAAGTCCGCTCCATCAACGCCGTTAGCTCCCAACTCCCTCATGAACTAGTAACTCAGCAAGGATTGTTGGAACGCTTGCTAAATCACTCGTCCCTAAGGGAAAGGGGAAGTGGATAGAGAAACAAACAAAACAACACTGGTCTTCGTCCAGTCGCAGTTTCTCTTGCAAGTGTTCAGGGCCGGAGGTATCTTGATTGATTACACGTGATTCTGAAGTTACAAAAACATACAGTGACCTTCTGGAATTCCTTTAAATCTGGACCACAAAAGTAAAGTTATGAACATACACAAGAACTGTACCAACCGTTTGAAATTCCGGCCCTTGTATACACTTCACTGGGTTCTGAGGTTGGAAGATTATCTTGACTCTTGATTACCTCTTTAAATAAAACATGAGCAAGAGATTCTCAACAACTGTCTATTTAGAATGATTTAAACTAGGTTAATGTGGGTTAGTTGTGAATTAACTTGAAAGAACATTCACTCCATGCACATACCTTGAAACCCAGATTGAATGCTGGAAGATGGGTTCTGTAAATTAATAGAAAAAGGAACAACAAAGCACCCTGCTCTAGAAGATTCTTGCAGTATATGTACTTTTAAAAGGTTCAGCTTATTAGGTTCATATGCTGATTATACTCTCGGATAGACATTCCAATTTGATCCTAAACAATACTCAAACCTTGGATTGTCTTAGGCTTGTTTTTCAACTTGTATTGACTAAGACTTGTTTACCGCTAGAATTACCTTTCAGCTTGTTGAATTACCTTTAGGTTGTTTTCTAACATTCAATACTGTTGTGCAATACAATACTGTTGTGCTAGATTCTGAGTAATACACCATTTTAAAAAGAATATTCAGTTCAAGCAGTCTTTTATATAAATAAAGAAACGTCGTGTTGATTAGAGTTCCGAGTTGCTTAGCAACCGTAAATCTTACTGTCCTTCGTTCCTTTTGTGTTTCAAGTCCGAGTTCCTGTGGGTGCGGCTGCCGACGGAACTTCCAGAAGTCTGTGATGACGTTCGCCGATGCCTGGAAACTCCGAGGGGACGACTGCAGAATGGAAGAAATCGGACCGGAGCACAAGGTGAGGAGTCGGGAACGGGAGGTTTTAAAAGGAGAAGGGCGGAGGTAGCTGGGAGGGAATGAAGGCAAGGAAACCAAACAAGGAAGCAGGATCTCTTGAAATGCCGGCAGGAGCGCTTGTCGTGAGAGGTGCAAAGAGACGAAGCACCTTCTCGATTGAAAGTCTCTCTTTTATACGCTCGGCAGGCTTACAGTGTGAGCATTAGCATATTGCACATGCGGAGCCCCAAACACGTGTTCTTGTTCCAGAACTTGGGAGAATGATTGCTACGAGGAGACTATACTAAGATACTAGTATCAAGAAACAAGCAGTGGTACCAACAAATACACTAGTATTAACATCAAGGAACAAGCATTGGCAATTTAACTTATACCCACATCAAGGGACAAGCATTGGCAATTTAACTTATACCCACAAACAGTGTGCTATTAACAGCATGAGCTCTTGTTCCCCTAACAGAGGCTTCCTGGATGTGTTGCAGCCGTCTCAGGAGCTTCTTTGATGTTCATATATACAGGGTGTGGCTGCAGTCCATTCTGCTGGTGACGAGGGGCTGGTTGATGCTCATTCCTGTGTCGGAGGGGATCCGTTAGAAGATCCTGCAGAGTATCCCGAGGGTGTTGAAGCATGAAGTACAGACAGCTTACACTTGATGGGTCATGGCGAGGGTGCAGTTGAGGATAACTCCCAGGTTGTGTGCGTGGTGGTTGGGTGCTGGGGCAGTTCACAGTGAAGTTGCCCACCAGGAGTTGTCCCTGGATGATGTGGTGGTGCTGACGATGCAGACCTCCAAATTCTCTGCCTTCAGCTTCAGCCTGCTAACCTTCATCCATTATGCAAGTGCATTCATTCCTCTGTGGAGTTTGGCTTTGGTGGTGTGGGGGGCAGTGGTGAGGGATACAACCATTCGGGTGTCATTTGTGAAGGAGACAATGTTGAGGCTGTGTTGTTGAGCAACGTGGGTGAGTGGTGGTATGTAGATATGGAACTGCGTGGGCTGAGGGATGATCCCTGTGGGAGGCGGCAGATGATCTCGGTGGTCTTGGAGCGGAAGGGTGTGCGGCGGACACTCTGGGTTCAGGGGGAGAGGAAGGACGTGGTCCAGGGCAGGGCCTACTCTTCGATGCTAGCCATGTGGTGGCATGCTGTTAGGGTGCAGTGGCACACCGTGTTGAAGGATGCTGATAGGTCCAGAAGGATGAGTGCCGCTGTTCCTCCTTTGTCCCTCAGAATCCAGATGTTGTTGTTGGTGGCAATGTGGGCAATTTTGGTGCTGTGGTTGCAGCAATTGCCGGACTGGGATGTCTTCAGGATGTATTTTGCCCTCGAGCTAGGTGGTCAGCTGTGCAGTGACACTTTCCACCGTGACTGTTGGCGGTAAAGGGAACAAGGAGACGTGGCTGAAGCTATTGAGGTCATTGGGGTCTATCTTGGGTTGCTGCAGTAGGGCGTTGTTCTCGGTGTGCTTCCTGCTCTCAGGAAATGTTGCAGTCTTGAAGGAGAATCTGAATGTCAATCGGAGATGGGGTGCCATGGCTGTGCTTGCTATGTTCAAATGTGCTAAGGGCATTGGTCAGATGGTGAGCTGGAGTGGATGGAGATCATGGTCTTCATGGTGTTCACTATGCTGATGTTGAAGCAGGCGGTCGAGTTGATGGTACGGGTGGGGGTCGCAGGGGTGGTGCTCTTTGCAGAGGATGAGGGGGTGTCGGTGTTGAAGCTGGTGGGGATGTTGGTGATCCTGTGAGGAAATAAGGTGGTCAGTGATTCACACAGGTCTTGGGATGGTCAAATGTCGTTGGTGTAGGAGCTGGGGTTGGGGATGTCATTCATGATGTAGATGAGCCATTTGGTGTTGTGTGTGTTGTTGTGTAGGCGGTCCCTGAAGGCGATCCCCATGTCACTCCTGATGAGTTGCTGGTGTTTGTTGGTGGTGTGCTTGTGGGCTGTGCAGCTGTCTGGTGTAAGGTTGTGGAACCAGTCCTCATACACTTTCCGACAGGTGTGTATTGTGGCCAGCTGGACCTTGGTGATCCAAGGGCCTTTCCTGTAGGTGTGATGGATCGCAGAGTCATTGAGTGGGTAAAGGGTGTCGGCCCAGTTGTACATCCACTTTTTCAGTTTGATGGGGGCGGTGTTGGTGTTGGTGGGGTCGGTGGTTGGTCCGTGGCCGAGGGTGGTGGTCTGTTGGTCCTAGGTGAATCTGAGCCAGCAGAGGTGAGGCAACTGTTGGGTGCAGTGTTGTCTGGTTGCCACCCTTAATGTGAAGTGTATGCCTCTGTGGTCAGTCCAGTAATGTTTGGTTGTGTTGTCGAATGAGACATGGTGATTTGCAGAGAACATGGGGTCCAGTGTGTATCCAGCAGCGTGGGTGTTTGTGGTTACGAGCTGTGTGAGTCCGAGTATCCACAGGTTGTCAATCAGGGCAGTGGAGTTGGCGATGTCATTGTCTGAAGTTCATGCCCCCAAGGAGGATGTGGCCTTGGAGGTGAGGCCGTGGCTGATGATGATGTGGCTGATGGTGTTGCTGGACAGTGTGCTGGGGTCTGGGTGGTCTGTAGACGACAGTTACTCTGACGGTTGTTTTGGGGTCGGTGTTGAATGGAAGTGCAGATGCCCGGCGGTGGTGAGGGTGTTGTTGGTGTTGCTCCTGACTCCGAGGGAGTCCTTGTGTATGTTATGTTATGTTATGTTATTTTTATACTTCTATAGCGCACGGCCACTCCACGGAGTATCCCGGCGCTTTATCGAAGGAAACCCAACCGAAGAAGGGAGAACATAACACTGAGATGACGTGAAGACACAGGAAGCAGCATCAAATTAAGGGAAAAGCCATGTCTTAAGGGCCTTTCGGAAGGACAGAAGGCTAGAGGTCTGTCTCAAAGAGATTGGGAGGTCGTTCCAAGCATGAGGAGCTAAGTAGCGAAAAGACCGTCCTCCTGCTCTAGCACGCTTGATAATGTATGAGCGCGAATCCCACACCCATTCTGTTAGTGCTGTCTCAGCGGGAGACATTGTACCCGTCTTGGATGGCAAGGGCCATGTCTTGTGTGGTGGTGACGTTCAGCCAGGTCTCTGTCAGGAAGGCAACATTGAGGGTGGTTGAGGCTAGGAGGTCCCAGAGTTTGATGGCGTGTTAGCAAATGGAGTGGATGTAGAGGGGGATGCAGCCGAGGTGGTGGGTCCTGTGGTCTATGTATTTGTGGTCCAGATGTTGCAGAAGCTGCAGTTGCAGCAGGTCAAGTGCCCCTCGGTGTGTTGCATGGTAGCCTGGTAGCAGGAGGAATTGTGTCCGTGGTTGAGTGCTTGGAGGGTGCTGGAATCATCGTGCAGTCTGATGAAGTGGCCATTTTGGGGGTGCATGGGGTTTGGGCGCAGTTTGCGGTCCAGGTGCAGACTGTCCAGCCTTTGCCATGGAGGTGGTGCAACGGAGGCACGAACAAGCTGCGTCCAGCCATAACAAAGGATGGATGTACGGAGGAGGATTTTGGAGGCATGTGTGTGGCACAATCTGGACACAGGGGGTTGCAGGGTCACTGGGGATGCAGCATCGGGAATGGGTGAACACATGATGGCAGAAGGTGTGACACATCATGGAAAAGTTGCACACATACACAAGGATAGTTGCTCAACAACATGTGAGATGTAAATAGAAAGGCTGGAGTGTCTGGTCACTCATGGTGTAATTCTAGTAAATGGGTGATGCATCACCAAATATGGAGGTCACATGCTCATGCACCAATAAGCCAAACGGGGCACAGGACAGACAGCGTCAGCATGTGTTGCATTACTGTTGTGGGTAGCAAACCAATAAAAGGAAAAACACAAACATGTATGCCAAATTCATAATGGACCTTGAGCCATCACAAACACCATGCATGTTGACACTGGACAAATACCCACATATGCACTAACATCAGGTAGTATGCCATAGATGACGTATGCATACTGTCAAGACCTCTGCGGTAACAGTAATTGGGCACAATGGATACTCAGAAATACATTAACAGCAAAAATGTTTCAAGTCAGATCTGTGGTCATGCTGCTGTAGCCAATGTACATGGCCAGTGGCATAGCTCACACAAAAAATAACTATCATGCAATCTGGGTACCTGTAATGATGCTCCAACAATCTCCAACCGACTGCCCGGGACTGCTGGTATCTTCGACCCTCAGATGCTGAAAGGGGTCCATCTCCAGATAGCCTATTGGATTGGTCTGAGTTTGATTAACAGACTCAATCGGGTGATCAGGCGAGGGAAGGAGAGGGTGGGAACAGCAGGGAGGGAGATCTGAAATGAAAGGTAAACAGGCATCACAAATCAAACATTCTTGCCAATGCATCACATCAGACTGCTTGAAGGATACTGTAACAGTAACACCTGTGTACTGTAAACAAAGCCACTGTAGCCTATTGGTGAGCAAAGGCCCTACAATTATACACCAGCTGAGGTATTAACTTGGACACCTAAAAGGTAGCCAAGTCTGTCACCTAACTGAAGGGGGTTTGACTCTCCCTAGGCTGCTTCAATGCAATTAGAATCATGTGATCGTCAAGTCAGTCACAGCCTATGATTGAGGCCATAAGAAATAAGTGGATTCCATGTGTAGCACAGCTACTTACACATAGGCTATACACCTTTGTCTGTCCTGGAAAACTGTGAGTGTCATGAATATGACATACACATCGCCCACAAGAGCCCTACTTAGCTCATGCAACCAGGAAGGGGAACATTGGAAAACAAGGAAGCCTAGCAAAAACCAATCCTTGGCTATGGCAACTGAGTATTACAATGCCAAACATGAGAAGCTGGTGAGACCAAACTTCACAGAGAGTAATAAACCTCAAATGCAATAAACCACCCCTACCGTGACTAGTATATGCAGCTGGGCACAAGATATTGCTGGGATTTACGACAACCGACTGGTGGCACAGAACTGTAAACATTTTCAACAGCACTACGTGGGTACGACATCAGTGAAACAATCCTGGGATAATGAAAAATTACATTAAGTTACCAAGAAGTCTAGCAAATCTGTGCTCCTCACCGGCACTGGCGTGACAGTGACATCACATAGTGGCACAAGGGGCAATGCATCCATACAAACAGACTCAGTGCACAGTTGTCAGACCATGTGAGCCATACACTGGCCCACACCTTCACAACATTCCATCAGGAAAACCTAACTGTACTGGACCACAATATAAACGTGATGAGGCACACACATCCTGATGCACACAGTCACAGTGCAATTCCACACAGATCCTGTGGTTGTGATGTCACATGCAATGTTAACCGGTGAGTACTGCAATATGTCTGTGCCAAGGTATACCCACATTGATGCATTCACAAGAGTCAAAACTCAACAATAGATGACTGACAAGAAGGGTGACTGTCCAGTAATGGGAGTGTTGCAACATGCATCTAGCTCCATGTTCATGACACATGACGTTATGCGACCACAACCTGCACATGAACAGTTCCCACACATTCCCAAAACATACCAGCACAAAATAGCCTGTTCAGAAATCTTACCCAAAATGACATTCCCTCATGTCTTTGCATGGCACGCTGATTCGACACACGTTGCAATCATCAGGATGACTAGCAGGAGTACCAAGATGACCCGGACAGACAACAGGCAGAGCAACCTGGAAATGACAGCCAAACAAGGGTTCACATATGAAATTTCGTCCTACAGACATGGTAACTAATCACAATGTAATACACATGTACATCCTGAACACACACATTACACATATGCGTGTGTCCTGACATCATCACTTGTGTGTCACTTCACAACAAACTTCTAAGTGAGTTTGCATACAGTCAGCTGGCAACACATGCCACTCTATGGCAGTAGTTTGCACACAAATGCTCAGTGACTCACAATTAGGAGAAGAAGTTCCGTATGAGCCGACTCCGGATGTCATCCTCCTCCTCTAGAGTAGAGAAAACTACCCCTTATTTGACAGACTCGGTTGCCGATGCACTCAATATGGTACACTTTGTTCAGTAACAATTTACAACAAAAAAGTAACAAATGACAGAAGTGTTGGAACAAAAACTCTCATGAGGGGTAAGTCTTGGAGTCTTTAATACAGTATGCAGCCAGCCGACACGTGTTTCATCGCATTCGCGATTCCTCAGGGCTGAAATGAACAAAAAATTGACAATGGAGCAAGTATCTCGTCAGAGTATAATTACAAAAAAGACCCGGTTCTCTGGTCTTTACATACTTGGTTTGTGCCTCTACTTTAGTGAGTGTACAACGATACATATATATTTTCTAAGTGCCACCCCAACACATCCGTGTCGCAAGTGTGAGAATTATCATTCTTAGCACTGATCGTGTGGGTGAATGGTGAAAATTGTGTGGACACATCAGTGGAAAACGGATAATTCTCAAAAGAGACAGAGTCTCTGACTAAACCAGTGGTCTATTTGTGTGCGGCCCAATCATACAACATGCTTAAGTGATGTGAAGCTCTGACTCTCTGCGTCGAAACGTAACATACCTAGATGGCTGTGTCCAGGTCAAGTAAGGTCTGGTATATTACCAAGGAGAAAGAACAGAAACGAAAACAGGAAAAATCTCATCACTAACGGTCAAACTTCATGTTAAAAGGCAGAAAAATTCCTGTAATGGGGCTGTGAGAATAATAATAGAGATTGTAGCTCACTGCTCAGCTGGTGATAATTCCGACCCAGCCGGGCCCTTGACCGTGAAGATACTCGGTATGAGTATATATGTAGATAGGTACGATTCTGTAACCAGATTAGGTAATCTGTGTTAATTCAGGCAAAACGGCATTTCATAGTATCATGTATAAAGTCATTACATAGAACTAGTCTTACACTGAAGCGTCAAAGCATAAGACTCGAAATATCTATGTGCAAACAGCGCATTTAGACCCATCATATAGTCGACCAAAAATCATATGGATGATCCCTACTATTCTCCCTCTCAAAATAGTATGGCATAAGTCGTAACCGCCTCCTGTATGGGTCTACGTGGAGCCAAAGAATAAAATAGAAACTTACATAAGTAGACCTTGAGCTTTTCTCATCAATCTCGGAGGTCACAGTAATTGCAATTTTTAAAGGTGATTGCCGCCCATGTCGAACAGGGTGTTGTTCTGCAAAATTGAGCGCCAAAATAAATCATTTGTCCCATTTAAATGTTACTCTATGTCAAGGTTTCTTAGGTGCCACAGTATGTGTGCTTACCTATTGGGCGGGGAATGACTCGCGTGTGCCGTTGAAGTTGTAACCTTAATATACGCTCCGAGCTGAAAGTGAGCAAAGATAGAGTTGGAGTCATGCTCCTATTGTGTAGACCGATCGGTATCTGATAACGAGTGTATTCCTAGTGATATCTTGCCTGCTTACCTGTGTGCAGCGAAGGAGCGGCGTGTAGCGTATCCAGACCCCCGAGCCGTGTTCCTGTTTGGACACGTGATCGGGTCCTAGGAGACGTTAAATGCGTCTCCCACGTAGCGTTATCGGAAGACTAGACCGGTAATAGTCTATAGGAAAGCCTCCATGTTGGAATCCCAGTGGGTCCCTGGAGTTTGCCGGTTATAATCATAATCCTTTGTTGGGTGATTGAAAGAGTCGAAGTATGCTGGTCCTTCGAACAAATAGCGCTATGCACCAGTAATAAGAGGGGAAGGTAGACAACTAAAAGTCACACAGCGTATACATAAGTGCCGACTTTATAATCGGTCAAGCGCTGATTGTAAAAGTGCGGAAAACAGCGGATTTACTTGAAAAGTCGTTTATCGACGCAAAATTGGCGGCGTATGGATTGGCGGAAATATGTAAATCGATCCCCGAGGTGAGCTACATCGTGAGCACCGTGAATGAACATAAGCAGACTACAGGTGCCTGTCCCAGTCACACATGGATGTTTACATTGCAATACAATTATGCATCATTGTGTTTAAGATCTCTACAATCTCTATTATTATTCTCACAGCCCCATTACAGGAATTTTTCTGCCTTTCAACATGAAGTTTGACCGTTAGTGATGAGATTTTTCCTGTTTTCGTTTCTGTTCTTTCTCCTTGGTAATATACCAGACCTTACTTGACCTGGACACAGCCATCTAGGTATGTTACGTTTCGACGCAGAGAGTCAGAGCTTCACATCACTTAGCATGTTGTATGATTGGGCCGCACACAAATAGACCACTGGTTTAGTCAGAGACTCTGTCTCTTTTGAGAATTATCCGTTTTCCACTGATGTGTCCACACAATTTTCACCATTCACCCACACGATCAGTGCTAAGAATGATAATACTCACACTTGCGACACGGATGTGTTGGGGTGGCACTTAGAAAATAGATATGTATCGTTGTACACTCACTAAAGTAGAGGCACAAACCAAGTATGTAAAGACCAGAGAACCTGGTCTTTTTTGTAATTATACTCTGACGAGATACTTGCTCCATTGTCAATTTTTTGTTCATTTCAGCCCTGAGGAATCGCGAATGCGATGAAACACGTGTCGGCTGGCTGCATACTGTATTAAAGACTCCAAGACTTACCCCTCATGAGAGTTTTTGTTCCAACACTTCTGTCATTTGTTACTTTTTTGTTGTAAATTGTTACTGAACAAAGTGTACCATATTGAGGGCATCGGCAACCGAGTCTGTCAAATAAGGGGTAGTTTTCTCTACTCTATTGGAGTGGTTTTAGGGTTCTCCACTCGCCGATTTTGCACCTTAATAAAAGTGTATCTGTATTGTGTGCGTATATACGGGCAGTGCACCTGGAGCGCGACTGATACAAAAACCTTCGGAATTCATCCTCCTCCTCCTCATCGCTTTCATTGTGTCCCAGTGCGGCATCCTCAACAAGTGGATGATCCAGCTCGTCAGGATCCAGGTAGAGTGGTACGGCCTCCTCAACTGCCATGTTGTGTGGCATGCAGCACACGATGAAGATGTGACACACCTTGGCCGGGGCGTAGGGGAGGGATCCGCCAGTCTTATCAAGGCAACGGAATCGGCTCTTCACGAGTCCAAACGTACGCTCTATGACTCGCCTGGTCTGTCTGTGTGCATTGTTGTACCGCTGGTCTGCAGCTGTCCTTGGGTTGCGGAGCGGTGTCATGAGCCACGGCAAGTTGGGATATCCCGCATCTCCGCCAAATATACACCGTGTCACAATTAGAGTCATGCCATTCGGTCAGAGCTAACAAAAAATGAAACATACAGGACAAACAGAGTATACCCACCAACAAGACATGCCTGTTCATTGTGCAGCTGCACCATCATCTGTGGTACCCTGCTACGCCTCATGATAAATGCATCATGGCACGATCCTGGAAAACGTGCACAAACGTGGGAAATGATCATTTTAGATAGACACACCACCAAGGCATTTATTGAGTGGTAATGTTTCCTATTGTCTTAGGCTTGCTCCTGAGCCTGTGGTGGCACAAAAGCCACATATGTACCATCAATGGCCCGAATCACATGTGGCATCCCTCCCAGGGCATAGAATTCACCCTTTACATCTGTCAACTCTTCGGGTCTAGGAAATTTGATGAATTCATCAATATGCTGTAACATGGCAGCCAAAACATCACGTAGCACACGGCTGAACATTGTCTGGGACACCCCCCCACATCTGCAATGGTAAATTGGAACATACCTGTGGCAAAGAAATGTAGGGCTGCCATCACCTTTAGCTGTGGTGTCAGTGCAGTAGGATACCTGTGTCGTGGTTGTAGATGTGCTTCCAGCCTGCCCGTCAAGTTCTGAATCAACGCACAACTGAATCTGTACCGTCTGATGCAATCACGTTCCCTCATGGTTTCCAAGTCAGGAAAAGGCCTTGGTAGAGGGGTCCCCTGCAGAACATATTTGGGGTAAATTGATGACAACTGTCAGATAACAACTATTACACTGTACATGGCAGAAGCTACAATGCTACTACACATCAAGTTACTATGGGCTCTGCCATACACAATACATCCGGGACACATATGCAAGCTTCCTGACACTCCTAACAGAAGTCACACCCATCTGTTGATTGTGATCCTATATTCACTTAAACACCAAGGAGCTGCTGGCCTGCTCTTAGTGAGCATAGCAAGATGTTAGAGGAGTGACACACGTCAACAGACATGCATTAGGAGGATGACATCCCATACAGACAGCTGACTGCAAGGCACAGAGCCAGGTTACGGGGAATATACCTTGGACATATCCTAGGACATGATAATAACGGTGTGTATGTGACAATAGAACACCACAGCAATTGTCACAATGCAGTCAGGTACCCATGGTGATCAATGTTGTATGGTGCCATTAGACACAGAAGCCATTGGCAATGCACATGTTGCATGTTTTGCGGACATGCAACACCATTCCCGTCAGGACACAGACACGTATTCAGAGCACCAACAGCAGATGCATTTCACAGTCCCCATATAGCATATTCTATATTTATCATGGCACACCCATTAGATTGTGACATTGGGAACATGATGTGCATCAATTATTCCAGGGCAAAAGTGCCATGGTCCCTGGCATCATGAGACAGGTACCCTTAGTGCTGACTGTGCCATCCCAGTGTTGATGTGCATGACAACATGTGCATGAAGATACCAATGGGGGGACAGGGAAGGTGATGCTTAACACATAATGCACCATCACACATCACATGTGTCAAAAGGTCCTCACACATCGATTGTGCAACGTGACCGGATATCCTGTGCTATATCAGTGCCTGGCACACCTAGGGCAGGGTCATGTAAGTATGCAATGACAAAAACTAGATAGAAATCCTTGTGTTAACCGTACAGCGACAACCTTGACATGTGTGCGGGACGTTTCACCATTGCAATGGTGCCACACGTGAACGGGCCGTACCCCCACAGTGTGTACGTGTGTGCGGACGTTTCACCAATGTAATGGTGCCACACGCGAACGGCCGTACCCCCACAGTGCTTACGTGTGTGTGGGACGTTTCACCATTGCAATGGTGCCACACGTGAACGGGCCGTACCCCCACAGTGCCTACGCGTGTGCGGGACGTTTCACCATTGCAATGGTGCCACACTCGAACGGGCCGTACCCCCACAGTGCGTACGTGTGTGCGCGACGTTTCGCCATTGCAATGGTGACTTTCGCAACGTGAAAGGCACTGTACACATGAGGGGATCACCAAAAATACTCTGGGAACACCAAGGGGACAAGTGGTAGGCCCTGAATTCAGGCTGGTTGTCATGGATATTGAGATTTGGATGTGTGCTACAGGTGTCCTGCCAAAGTCAGTTGGTCAGAAAAATACAATGTTTCAAATTGGTTGTGGAGCTGGAGCTCAAATTTGAAGAACAGCAAAAGTGTTTCAGAGCCTTAAGTTTAAAGGGATTGGATGGGAGGTAGTATGCAAAGTGAACTGGCCTATCACACTGTACTCTTGAGACTGAAAGCCCCTCAGCAGCACAGATGTAAGGCTGCATGTGGCTGTGAGAGAGCACTTGCCTGCACAACATTGGAGTGGACCACACTGCTGCTGTCTCTGCATTCCCTGGACCATCATGGAGAGGGCACCAGCATTCTCTGATGAGGAAAACCAGGCCTGCTGGATGCCCTCCTCCCACAGTACAGCAAGCTGTATGGGAGGCCAGGGGAGCAGGTGAGTGCTGAATGCAGTGGCTTTGACTGTGCACCTGTCACTACAGGCATTGTGTATTGGTGGGGCAAACATGCTATGTGGTTTTGAGGGAGTCACAGGGGGTGTACATAGTGGTGTCTCTCATGCAGAGCATGATGTAGTACACGTGTGTTGACTTCTCACTTGCATTGTGCTTACTGTGACATTCAATGCATTGTGAAAGACACATTCCGGCCTGCAATACCTTGGTGGCTTTACTCACAAATGTCCTGAGATGTAACAGTGCTCCCCCAGGCTGACAGCTGAAGGTACTCACAGAAGTGCATGAGCTGTGAGGACCTGAGGTGATATTTGGGAAGTGATGTTTCTGACCCGAAGGACATAGAAGTATGTGATTGTTCCTTGTCATCCGGGTGAGTGTGTATGTGATGTGTTGCACCGCGGATGCATGGCGTATGTATCAGCTATGCACATCTGATGTGACACATGGGAAGTGCTGTGTGCCTGCCTAGCAAAGTTAGCATGTGAACTGTGTCTCCACTATGTGAGGTGGCACATGTGCCAAGTGATGGTTGTACCTACTGTGGTCAGTGATGGTCAAGTGATCTGTGCCTGGGTGTATTTGTCAGGGCCGCTGAGGGTTGTTAAATGGATGTGGAAATGTGACTGCTTGCCACGTGCTATCCCACACCCTGTAGTTGCATGTGTTATACAGTGTGTGCCATGATGAGTGAGTGCTTCTCCCCCTTATGCCTTCTGTTGTCTTTCATAGGCTTGTCGGGCATTGGGGGTATGCCCACAGGCCAAATTCACATGTACAATGATCCAAGTCCTATCAGCATCCTATGGCCTGTTCTCTTCAACAATGTAGTGCATGTGTGTCTTTGAGACATGGTGCAGATGCAGTGATTTTGTTTCACTTAGTGTTCCTGGCAGGTATCTGCCTACGAGAAGGGGGAGATCTGGTTGGACATTGCCAGGGCTGCCAGGTGTGAGGGGGGCACTCGCCGGCGGGTACCTAATATCAGGAAGAGGTGGCGAATCGCCCGGGTGCAGCTGAAGCTGGAAGCTCCACGCCCGCATGGTGGAAGACGTCGCCTCACCCCGCACATGCTCCGGGTCCTGGAAGTGGTCTTTCCCAACTTCCATAGGCAGTTGCAGGAAGGACAGCAGCAAGATGGGGGTATGTACATGGCTGTTTGTACTGTTGTGTGCCCGCTGCTTCTTGGGGTGCTCTGACACCTGGATTTACTCCCACAGTTGGGTTGTCTGGTCAGCCAGGCACTTTGTGCACTGTTGCTTCAATTCCACATATTCAGATGGTGTCCGTTTTCATCCCTCACCCCCTTCCTCCACATGTTTTCTCATGTCTGTGCTTTTTGGGTATTTTAACAAGTTCTTCTAGGGTGCCATTTATTTGGACTGCACATTAAATTGCACATCATGTGGGAGTGAGGTCTGTGACATGTGTTGTTACCTTGCATGTGCCATGGCCTGTGCCCTTGGTTTGTACTTTATATTTGTTTGACCTGATGATGCGTCTCAACATAGTAGTGTGTTGCGTGAAATGCATACCCTTGCAGCATTCATGACCCATGTTGTGTTGTCAGACCTGATGTACATCATTTGTAAGTTATGCATAGTGCCATGACGGTTATTGATGGTACAGTCACCACATTCCATGTGCACAGATCAGTGGGCCCACTACAGTCACCAGATACATCCTGGACTCCTATTCATGTGTGTCATGCAACACAGTGGCCATTAAATGTGTGTTCATCAAGACTCTGCCACAGTGGCATTGGAGCCTGCCATAGATTAAATGTAACCGGTGGCTGCTTCGTGTGCCCACTGGACATGAATACTACATTTGGCTTCTGCATGGTTACACTGGGCAGTGCCTGTGAGATTATTTACCGCAGTCACTGGTTGTTTGTTTGTGACTGATATGTAGTGCCATCCCCACGAGATGAGCTTGAGTTACTTTTGGACTACTTGCATCACAGTTTTGTGTCCCCTGAATCCAATCTTGCACTTCTTGACCTGTATAAATGACATTGCCTGACGAATGTGGGTGTTGTGCAGGAGATGTCTAATGTGCCTGCCTGATTTTGACTTGCAAGGTGTGACCTGTGTGTGGGCATAGGAGGGCTGATGGTGCACCATGCACGTCCCCTGTGATGGTGGACAGTGTTTTCATTGTATGCCTGACAGCCTATGTGAATTTGTATTAAACCTGATTGTGCCTCATTCTTGAGTCCAACATGTATGTGGTGGTGGTGAAAGGCTGTTTTGTGTTAGTGGGCACACTGGTGTTGTACTTTATCCTGGGGATGAGGGTGTGTGCACAATGCAGGTATAATTTTGCTGTAACAGATTTGCAGGACCATTTGCATGAGCATTGTGTAGATGTAGGACTTGTCGCCCACTTCACATGACAGGCAGTAGGTCTTATGTGCAAACAAATGCATGATCAGGTACCAGATGCCCGTGTGAAGACAGACATGTTTCAACTTGACTCACATTGAATATTGTACCCTGGCACTCACAAAATCTAGTCATTATTGAGTTTGGGTTTCAAATGTTTACATATGATGATTTATGTACGTGGCACCTATGTGCTTGCACAATATTTGTCTAACAAGATAGTGCACACAAAGCAACTTTGGCAAATTCTGTCTTACAAGCTGGTACCTTATAAATGTGCCCAGTGTAAGTGATTGAGGTTGTATGTTGTTCTCCAGATACATGTCCACACAGTTCTCCTGGGCTCTTGCAACTCCTTTGAACACAATTGTACAGTGTAATGTGTGCCATGCCATCAAGACCTCCATTGGCCCATGTATGATGGCAAAACTGCAACACCATTTATTCCGACCAGTCTTTCATCAGACCAGGTGCCAGCTGTTTCTGGAATCAGTCCAGGTTTATTGGGTGTAGTTCTTTTTGAGTGTCCTTTCGTGCAGGCACATACGTGTTCTCTTCACAAGTGTGAACATGTACACATTCCTAACATTTTGAATCTGTGAAGTACTGTGAATTACAGGATGTTCAATATATTTCACCTTTTGGATCATCCAAATGTAATTACAGGGCTCAGAGTATGGTGTCACCTTGAGGAGCGGGGTGTCCTTTTGAGCCCTGACGGCCACCACTAAAGCTTTTATGATACTGAAATTTAAGTGCCATCACTTCAGTGTATTGGTCTGCTATCAAGTTAAACAACAGATTCCTCTAAGTGTAACTCTGATAGGAGTTGGGGGCTGATGTGTTCATGGTATCCTTGTGTCCAAATTGAATTGTGTCAATACCAACTGGTCAGTACTAGTCTCAAATATGTGCATAGCTATCGGGCTGTTACTCATGATGCATGGCATAATTTGCTATGTGACCAACTGTTTTTGGACACATGGGTCATATGTGTACAGGTGACTGATGCATTTTTGTTTCTTCTCCTTGTCCACAGCATCATCAACCGAGACAGAAGGAGGAGACATGAGCACGGACCAGGAGGGGGGACCCAGCTGCAATGCCACCAGTACTGAAGATTTGGAGGGTGCTAGTGGCATGGAGGGTGAGGGGAGTGAACCGTCAGTACCTTTGGAAGGCGACACCTTGTACCATGCGGTCGGTTCGTTATCTGACTCCCAGGAGGAGGGGGAATATGCGGCAACAGCTTCATCCATCTCTGTGTCTGTCCCTACCTCCTCCAGACCCATCTTCACCCTGCCAGTTGCTAGTGTCCCTTCGGTCCATGCTGCCCCCCATGTCTCCTTCATCCCCTGCACCGCAGCCCCTGCCCCGGTGTCCCCTGCTGCCCTCAGTGCCGAAGCTGTTGACCTACTCCGGCATTTACTTGTTGGTCAGACATCCATGCTGACTGTCCTCCATGGCCAAACTTCAATCTTGACGCAGTTGTTGTCATTCATGGAGGGCATGTCAGCTAACATGCCCAACCAACGTCGGAGTCTATCGGCCATAGAGTCAGCACTGACGGCAGCAGTTGCCCTCCAGCAGCGGCCCATCGTCTCCACTCCTCCTGAACCATCCACATTCCCCTCACCCATACCTGTCCAAAGCACACGCAAACACACAGGGGCACGCACACCTACTGGGGCACCCAGCACACCACCAGGGAAGTGTCGGCACAGTACTCCAGGCACACACTCTCACATGGATTTAGGCACACCCACACAGACTGGGGACAGACGGCAGACACGCAGCCAGAGGCACGCTACACATCACTCACTACCCTCTACCTCCACTCCCATTGTGTCCCCGGGGTCAGGTGGTAGCCTGTCTGAGCTGGCAGCAGTGTGCAGTGCAGAATATGTGGCAACCTTTGGAGATGCACAAGCCACTGTGGAGCTATCCTCCCCACCTGCACCCACTACACCTACCCTTCAGTCTCCTGTCCCTGTGGTGCCGGTCAGTGACAATGATGATGCCCCCCATGGGTCCACATACCTGTGAGTCCATCCATGTGCAGGCAAGTTTATGGGTGACAACCTCCACGTCACCACTGTGATAGACAGTTTATTGGACTGGCCAATGGCCTTTTTTGAGCCTGGACTATTTTATTTCCTACATTTGATTTTTAAGCTGAATAAAGCATTTTATTTTTCTATCTGAACTATTGCATTTCAGGTACTTGCATTAGGTGCTGTGTGCCCAGGAGTTGGTGTCATGTTGATGTTTTCAGATTGTGAAAGGTGTCCACCTTCAGATGGTAATGATGTTCAACATGGTATCTAAGAGCCATCCCAATGTTGCTGCACAGTAGCTGGATTTGTGTGTGTGCAGGTTGTATACAGACATTGTCCGTAAGAGTATCCCTTCCTCCGTGACACATGAGATCTACACTACAGACAGGTGCACTAATGTTGTAGTGAAATTAGTACAGGCCTTCCATATTTGAGGACATTACCTTCTGCAATGGCCAAGCCTGCTCACGGATGAGTTGTGCTCATTGGTCTGTGCCATCCATGCTACTCACTGTGTTTGTGTTCATAGTATGTATGTATGCCAGCATGGACAACATCAGCTTTCTTCACACTATACAGATATATGTGGTCACAGCCTTACCCTCATGTTTGGATTTATAATGCAGGCAATTACAGCCAATTACTCAAAACTAATTGATTTTGATCTAAGGTGTTTCTACCCTGTTCCGTCCATGACACAGCACTTGTTTGTCACATGTACATTCATATCAGGGCCATGAGATACATGACAGTGTGTTGACCCTTTATGCTCTATTTGTTTTGCGGCCTGTTACATGACTTCAGTCCACTGAGTGATGATGGTAGGGTATGTAGATTTACTGCAACCTCCATAGGTGGATCAGCATGTGTGATCTGAACTCACACCCACATGTGGTGTGTCACACAGTGGTTTACAGGTATAAGTCCTCCATGGAGTGGGACACTGCTGTGCGTGATGTTTTGCTATGGCATCATCAGGACTGTCAGAGGTTATGGCTGTACACATACAGAAGTAGGATTTATGTGATGCTGATGCACCCAAACCTTCACTGAGCACTGCTGGGAGTCAGATCCACCCACCCCTCCTATGTCTGGGCACTGCTGGCAGTCACATCCACCCACCTGTGTCATGTCAGGGCACGGCTGGGAGTCATATCCACCCACCCCTCCTATGTCTGGGCACTGCTGGGAGTCAGATCCACCCAGTGGCGGTGCGTCCATTGGGGGCGTTGGGGCGTTGCCCCACTAGCCTGGACGACCGCCGAGTGCACTGCATAAATTAATATGTTTATTATTTTATTTCCAAGTTCTAATTAAAAAATAAATCGCGCCGAGTGCACCAAGGCCACGGGAGAAGCCCGACAGGATCGGGCATCCATAAGGAAGTGGGCCGGCCCGTGGGGGGTGGGGCTGCGCAGTGACAGGCAGGCAGCTGCAAAGGCAGGGAGGGTGACTCACTGTACTGCGAGTGCCGTGCGCATGTAAAAGGCCGGAGTTGTCCAGATTTCGACTGGCCCGCGCATGCGTACACTTTAGACCTCCCCCCTCTACCACTATAGATATAGGCATGGACCCGGGGCCCCGGGTCTCAAAATGGGCAGATTTCAGTCTGCTCTTTAGCCAATCCTGGCGCAGGTGCGCTGCTAACGCTGCGCCAGGATTGGCTGCAGTGCTGCAGCAGAATGGTGCCGATTGTGATGATGTCATAGATTAGAGTCAGTGGGCGCGTGACTGGGTGAGGAGAGGTCGAGGACTGTTGTGGGACTGAGTGAGTCGTCGTCGTGACCACCAATACTGCGTGTGTTTGTGTGGACTCGGACCGCCTGCAGTGCTGCCTGGACGGGCCTGCTTAAGCAGCTTTGTGATTGCGTGCATGTGCACTGCAGCAGAGTCGTTAGTCGTATGATCTGCAGTGACTGGTGATCTGACTACATCCATCGATTAGCACGACCGGACCACGTCCCCCCACCCAAGTAAGTTATATTATCATCATGACCAACAAACTGATCTGTTTCGTTAATCCTGGCTTAATCGTTATACCTACGACGCCGTTATTATTATGATGAGGGTCAGAATAGGAGGTTGTTTGTTCCTTTGGCCTTCTCACGCCGAAAACCTGATACTCTCTGCCAGTCATTGCCAGCGGAAATCCTGCAAGCCCCCTCCGATATCCTGTTCAGAAAAAAACAAAAAATCTGTCTTTTAAGCTCTGTTTGAACCACTACGGGAAACTTTTTCCACCTGAGTCAGTTTCCTAGCGCTGAGACACTTAAGGAGCAGCAATGCGCGCTATAAATCGCATTGTCATTATATGAAAATCTGGGGACCTAGGTGAGATCTTTTCCAAGATTTCAGACTCTTTATCGCAGTACAAGGTGGACCTCCCTGAGATGGGATACGAAATTCGAAGTCTGGCAATACTGTTGTAAGTTGTATACCAGTGGTTAATAAGAAACCGTGGTTTCCGGTGCTTTGCACCAGCACTTAATTGTTAATATTGGCAATTATGATTCTACAACATGGCTGCGTTGTTTGTAGATGTTTGTTAGAGATAAGCAGCACAACATGATGATTACAGTAACTGCGGCTCTCGACATTCCTATAGCTTTTGGGGCATGTGATAGGTTGATTTGTCACACTCGTATGAGAATGAGGGTCAGTAGTTGTGTTGTTGTGTACTGTCATTTGCATTGGCAATAAACCCTGCAAATTGCCTTAGTCTCCTAACGAGGGCCTTGGCATTTTTATGTTTTACAAATTAAGCCCTGACTTACAGACCTTCTGCTGCTGTACGTGATGACTTGTTCTGCATATTGCTGATCGAAAATTAAATGGGTGGAAAATTATAAAATAAATTATTTTCAAAAAAACATTAAGAGCAGGTAAATTGTCATTTCAGCGGAGGAATTTATTCAACAGCGGACAGGGCTGCTTCAAGGGGTGAGAATTCATTGTCTGTTCCTGCAACCAGGAGGGGCTAGGGGCACGCTCTGTGACAGACATCTATTTTCTAATTTAAAGCGTGTCTTGTATGTTTTATGTTGGGAATTGCACCAAGTAACAAGTTTTAAAATTAAGTGTTATGTTAAATCTTAAGGTACTTACCTGGCAACTGCTTAGAACAACTTGAACGTCACATGGCAGTTTGCAAAGTGCTATTAACTCAAAAGCTGTGACTGGCTGAGCGTGTTATCCATGGCACAGCCCCAATTGGCAGATGTGTGGGTGAAAGAAAGAATAGCTCAGGGATTCTCCCCCACCCTGTGAAACCGAAGATATCACTAGTCCATGCAGAGGTCTCAAGTGTCCCGGGCCCACAAAAAGTGTAGGTCTCTTTCTACTACACCGAATTCCTAGATATCGATTTACCAAAGTCACAGGGGGAGTGGAAGTAACAGCCCATATCCTTAGACCACTGACATCACAGCGTAAAACTTTTGTACCACCCTTTCCCTGTCAGCAGATAATTATTAATTCACAAATGGGATGTGTAGGTGACAGGGCATGGTCGTCTGTTCACAGAGATCTCTTGTCACATATGGAATGTGTAGGGAGCAGGAGCATGACTGCTGGTGCACAGAGATGTTGCGTCATGTGTGGAATGTGTACGTGACAGGGGCATGGCTGGTGGTGCGCAGAGATCACTTGTCACAGGTGGAATGTGTAGGTGAAACGGTCATGCCCGGTGGTGGATGGAGACTTCGAATGTGTAGGTGACAGGTGTTTGGCCGGTGGTGCACAGAGGGCTCTTGTCATACATGTAATGTGTAGGTGACAGGTGCATGGCAGGCTGTGCACAGAGATCTCACATTTTCACATGTTCAATGTCGGTACCTCGTCCCATCCCTGTTTTTGTTTGCTCTCCGATATTTAAAGTTTTACTTTCTCCATTAGAATTGGGCAAGTGCAACGATGAAAAATAAAGAACCAGGATTGAGTGGACTCTTCACATCTGATCTGAGACCACCTAAGGTGCCTTTCTGTGATACTCAGGGGCATTTATACAATGAATTGTCAGAGCGCTGAGCTGTACTAAATTAGGCAGCTCAGTGCTGCGACATTTGGAAAACACAGGGATGTGCGTATTTACAGCAATACCACTGTGATTCAATAAATTGCGATGCGGCCTGAGAAACCACTAATGACACAGGGAAACAATTTTTTCAAAATGTTCTGGGGGTTCGGGCTCGCTCGCTACGCTCGCTCGCTATGGTGCAGTATGATTATCAGTTTCCGCCCCACCACTTTCAAATATCACCAGCCGCCACTGGATCCACCCACCCCTCCTATGTCTGGGCACTGCTGGCATTCACATCCACCCACCTGTGTCATGTCTGGGCACTGCTGGGAGTCAGATCCACCCACCCTTCCTATGTCTGGGCACTGCTGGGAGTCAGATCCACCCACCCCTCCTATGTCTGGGCACTGCTGGGAGTCAGATCCACCCACCCTCCAATGTCTGGGCACTGCTGGGAGTCAGATCCACACCCCCTCAGATGTGTCCACCATACCCCAACATAAATAGCGTGTGTGCGTGTCGAACCACTATAGCAATTGTGAAGTTTGCTAGCGTGTGACACACTGTACCCCAACATTGATGGCGTGTGTGAGACTCGTATTAATATTGATATGGTGGTATAGGCAAAATTGTTGCGCACCGTACCCCGACATTCACGGCATGTGTGCGTGACGTTTCACCATTGCAATGGTGCCACACGTGAACAGGCTGTACCTTGACAGTGTGTTCGTGTGTGTGGGATACATATATATAAATATAACATATTTACATTTTATAGAAACACATAGTCACTGGATGATGTCATCAGTGATGTCATTTGAGATGTCATCAGTGATGTCACTGTCCATGTCATGAATGATGTAATATGTGACGTCATCAGCAGTGCATTGCAGGGGCTCGAGTTATTGTTAGCTCAACTAACTATAACAGCGGAATGTCTAAGGTTTTGTATCAGTGAAATGTCCAACTATCTATAACGTCCCTGAAACCTATTTTTTTCTGTGAATGTCTAAGGTTTTTTAAATGCTAATACCTAACTATAACGTCTGTAAAATCTATGGTTTTTTCAGTAAATATATATATATATTTTATATGTACAGTTCAGTGGATCCGTCAAACATTTTACTTGTTTTTAACAGTCTCTGATATAAAAGAATTTGTTCTTTTGTATATAGTGTTTGCACTGGTTATTGCACATTCTTTTTTTTCACCAATGTTACATTGCATTTTGCACTTTATTTGCAGCATGGCTATGGAGATGTATGTTATATGGATTCTTTGTATGACAGTGATATAACCCACTTGGGTCATATTAGCTTAAATCTTTTTTGCTCGGATCAAATCACTAAACATATAATCATGGTTGATTGAAGCAAAGCATAGGTTTTAATGATAAAAAAATTCTCTTGATCAATTTGTACATATGTTTTTAACAATACTGTGTTTTGCGGCTTTGTATATCGAAACATGTGTTAATGTGACAAATTGTATCATGAAATAAGGAAAGTAAGGGTTTGCAGATTAATGTGATTTGAAACCTATACTCAGTGTTTTTTCCATTTCCAGTTATGCTGTTTTGTGTAACAACCAATCATGTAACAGAGTGACGCGCACTTGCACTGTAATAATGAACTGCTCCTTTTGTAGCGTTATGTGATCAAGGCCTCTGGGCAGGCCAAAACATTATGCTGGTGGCGAGAAAAAACTTAAATAAATAATTCACCTTCAAGCTTAGGTCAGCTCTCGTTTCATTCTCTGGTGGAGTCCTGTTGTACGGAGGATTGCTGGAGTTGTTGGTTCGAGTTATTTCTGCATATATATATTACCTACTGGCGGTCGCCAGTAGGTATATATAGTTAGGACCTAGTTACCATAGGAAATTCCGAACATTCTATTAGGAATAACTTTGGCGCCGATTGAGAGATCTGCCTGTAATTTTCCTTAAATTTGCCTCGCTGCGCTCCGCTCCTTCCCTGAGATGTCATCAGTGATGTCATCAGTGATGTCATTTGAGATGTCATCAGTGATGTCACTGACCATGTCATGAATGATGTAATATGTGACATCATCAGCAGTGGATTGCGGGTGGGCGAAATATAGTTAGTACAACTAACTATATAGGAGCAATTTCAATGGTTTTTTAAATGCTAATTCCTAACTATATAAGGCCTGAAACCTATGGTTTTTTAAGTGAATTGGCAAGGTTTTTAAAACGATAATTCCTAACTATATAATGCCTGAAACCTATGTTTTTTTAAGTGAATATATATATATATATATATATATATATATATATATATATATATATATATATATATATATATATATATATATATATATATATATATATATATATATCACCTCCAGAGCGGTTCCTTCGCGGGAGTTTGTGCAGCGCTCTCGCATGTGCGGTATCCTGCAGCAGAACCAAGCCGCTAATTATCACAACAACTTTTTACCCGAAGGGGAAAACAACGGGTCGCACAACCAGCTTGGATTTAAACAGCAATCCTTTTTATTTCTTTAGTTTCAAAGGGCAACAGGCGCATTGATCATTGATCTACGCGTTTCGGTGTCACTCCACCTTGCTCACGATCACCGGGTTTGCCCCACCCTCAAACATTTAAACACATTTTTTTCATTTTTTCAAAATAAGGTATTTCCTGTCACATGTTCTACTAAGGATTCTGGTCCTTGTAGTTTTACCGATTGTTTGAACAAAAAACTATTAATGAATGTGCAAACAAATAAGCAATTTTGGATCTATAAATGACTGTTCAGTGCATTAACTCATGCGCCTTCCAATAGGCTTATGACTCAATCATTGTACTGCCTCCCAATAGGCTGACTTTTACTATTTATATTTACTATACATTGTTCATTCAGTTCTCATTCAATTGTATTTTCAAAGGTGCACATACAATTCCTCCGATTGATTCAACCCATTCGGGTGCAGGGTCCTCAGGTTGATAATAAATCTCGATTCAGCTTGCCTTAATTTTTTCGCTCGGTCACCTCCCCGCTCCCATTTGGACCAGAATCCTTTGTAGAACATGTGACAGGAAATACCTTATTTTGAAAAAATGAAAAAAATGTGTTTAAATGTTTGAGGGTGGGGCAAACCCGGTGATCGTGAGCAAGGTGGAGTGACACCGAAACGCGTAGATCAATGATCAATGCGCCTGTTGCCCTTTGAAACTAAAGAAATAAAAAGGATTGCTGTTTAAATCCAAGCTGGTTGTGCGACCCGTTGTTTTCCCCTTCGGGAAAAAAGTTGTTGTGATATATATATATATATATATATATATATATATATATATATATATATATATATATATATATATATATATATATATATAAACATTTGTGAGTGGTGTTATACTCATTTTAGTGGTTTTACCCAATTGAAAATGCTGACTCGCTGCTGGGATATGATGAACCATGTTTGGGAGAAAACGGATTTCTCTCATGATTTTCTCATAGAGTTTTTGGAAGTTTCTCCAGAAGCATGAAAAGAAAATGAGAGCACATTTTCTATAAGTTCGCACTATCTTCGCACTTTTTCTATAAGTTCGCACTATCTTCGCACTATCTTCCTCCGCCAACTCTGATATTCTGTGTAAAATATGAATTTCCAACAGCAGCGGTAGCGTGTTCTACTGTTGCTTCACCATATTGGTCTAATGAACAACTACAGTGATGCTATACTGCATTTATGACCAATGTGTGACACACTTGAATGCCCTCTTGGTGGAATCAAAGCTGCAAAAGGGATAGCATTTCCTTTAAAAACTAATGAAAAGAGGGATTTCATTTTGTCATAGAAAATTTGGTTAGTGATCTAGAAAGCTAAAATGAGGGCACATTT
This sequence comes from Lissotriton vulgaris, assembly GCF_964263255.1. Lineage (NCBI taxonomy): Eukaryota > Metazoa > Chordata > Amphibia > Caudata > Salamandridae > Lissotriton > Lissotriton vulgaris. Next base: position 515,667,567 of record NC_141695.1, on the reverse strand, counting down.
TCTTTGAGTTCTTAAATACCGTTGTTATCTATGTCAGAAATGCATTCTGATTTGCAAACTGAAACATGTACTTTCGACTGGAGGACCAGAGATGTTGACTTTGGAACTGTGAAACCAGGTTCGAGGTACAGCATCAGCTCAACATCTTGTGATTCTGGGCAAATTACTTAGTCTCTCTGTGCCTAAAACAAAATTTAATGTGTCCTTGGGTAATGTTCTCACTATATACAACTGCAAAAAAAACACCATCAGCAGTCCATCAGTTAACTCCCTAGTTATCAGCTGTAGTTTCACCACAGAGTTTTAATGAGCAACTTGACCACCAACATTGTGCATTTATGATGAAAGAGAGGCACGCCTGAATGCCACCTTGATAGAATCAAACTTTAAAACTGAATGCATTTCATATAGTGGAGACTGCAGCAAAGAAACAAATTGAGGAGGTTATTTTAATCATAAAAATTATGGTTAGTGCTTCAGAAAGCAAAAAGGAATACACATTTCTCCAATATCTTTCTCATCCATGTCTGTAAAATATTGTGAAATGCAGAGAGAAATATGTTCTTCCAACACAAACAGCAATCTGTCAGTTTACTTCCTAATGGTATGCCGAGGGTTCACCACAGAGCTCTAATATACAAATAAAGTGCTAACATTCCGTAGTTATGAAAGAAGTATTGCACAACTGAATGCTACCTTGATGGAATCAAAGCTGTAAAACTGAAAGGAATTTCCTTCAGAAGATAGTACACAGAATGAAATAATGAGAGGTTTCTTTTTGTCATAGAAATGGTGGTTAGTGTTCAAGAAAGCTAAAATGAGGACACATTTTCTTTGAGCTCTCAAATATCTTTCTCATCCATTTCAGTAAAACATGCTTACATGCAGAGTGAAAAGCACTTTCGACATGAGCAGCGTGTCTGGTAACTCCCTTGTAATCAACTGCAGCATCACTACAGAGTTCTGATGTACAATTGTAGTGCTAACATTTCGTATTCAAGACAAAAGTAAGGCACTCCTGAATGACATTTTGTTAGAATAGAAGCTGCTTAATTTAAAGCCTTTCCTAAGGAACAGTCTGAAGTAAATGAGCATGTACATTTTTATGTAGGTATGAAACCAGTGGGTTACAAATGTGAGAGGAGGTACTTGCGGCATAGTATGTTTTTCAAAGGGCTTAAAATAATTAAAGAAAGAGAGATGGCTGCATACGTACAGCATCTCCTTTCCACATCTGTTCACTTAGTCTTCCCATTTTTGTAGTTGCTTAACAGATAGAAGCATTTTGGTAGACATATATACAAAAACACAATAACACTGCAATACACCAGTTATAGTTTATGAAAGTAGCTATAACTTTTGCCCCCATCATTCACTAATTATGATCTCAGATTTTATATCACAAATTACATGTTAAGTGGCACAATTGATGACATCACACATGGCATTTCATTTGCAACCTCCAAACAGACACTGCACCCAATCCACATCAGGGCTTGGACTCAGTGCCTAGGCTCCAGCAAGGCCTTGCACACAAACTATGCAAGCATCAAACTTCCACTGCTCACAATTTTCAGCTTTACGAAGGACAAGTTTATTTATTATTTTTTATGCATTTTTATATAGCTCATATTTTACCAGAAGGTATCAGAGTGCTTTACAATAGAACCAGTTACATTACATAAGGACTTCAGAGTACATGAATTACATATCAGATCAAAAGCAGAACATGCGTCTAAATGCAGAAAAGAAAACATTACCAAGGTGTATACAAGAGATGTGCAATTTAAACTAACAGTGTAGATCTGGCAATGTTGGTGGGAAGTGACCACTAAGAATATAGAAATAGCATAATTATATTATTTAGCATAGCATTATGATGTCAACAATAGTATAATAAACCAGAGTACTGGTTAAGGCTGGCCTGTGTCATGATTGTTCACTGCATTGTCCTTTTCATTACCATGCTCTTGCTGCTCCAATGCTGGAGGCCAGCCCATGCACTGGAGCCCCCCTGTTCCCACTCAGCACCAAAATGGCCACCCTAATCCTTGCATCCCCTGCTCTGGCAAGTTGCAGACGTCTTGGTAACTGGACAGGCAGCATCCATGTGACCTCACAGCTCACTCCAGCACATACTCAAGGCCGTGACTCTCCCGGTGACTGAGGCTCTGCCCCATCGACACACTCCACTCCACTCAACATCGGCTCACCCTCTTGACCTCCACCTTACACATAGACAAGAGAGACCTACCCAAACATGGCCACCTCAATCTCCCCGCTCCGGCAAGCAGTAGGCATAAAGGGGGCTGGGGAGACGGTATTCATGAACCCCAGCAGTAAGTCTTGACCTGAATTCCCTCCTTCTCTGGGGTGAGCAGGGACATCAGTGTTGGCAAACATCCGCTGGCACCCAGCAGACCAGGAGAGGGCAGCAGAATCGCTCTCCCTACCTCTGCATGATCATTTCGTGCTCTCCTTCCCCCATTCTGACTGGTCGCAGGAGATCTGTGAGAGGCGGCGGAATAGGCCAGTTACAATGCATGCGATACATTGCATACCATTACAAAGCAAGTTGTTACAATGACTTGCTGTAGGGGACGCTGCATGTTGGAATTGTATAATTTACTATTCCAACTCCAGTCTGTGCAACAGTAGGGAAGGTGTTGGATTTTAAATCCAACACCTTCTGCCCTCTACAGCAAGTCCTAGTAATGACTTGCGTTGTAATGATTTGCGATGTGACAACACAGTGATTGCAACAACCACGTTGTAATGGCATGCGATGTATCGCATGCAATGAAAACAATGTTTCCCGAGGCAGCGAGCCGTCAGAGCCTGGTCCATCCCGTGTCCCTGCACCTCCTTCCGCGGACATGGAGTGCCGAGAACGAAGCATTGGCAGGACCCTAGAGGCACCCAGCGGCATTTGTGCCAATGGCAATCCCTAGTCCGGGGAGTCTTCCCGGGTTCCTTACTTGTTGCTGGTTTCAGCACAGCCATGCGATCTTCGTTGCCACAGATATTCTTAGGCCTTGGGCTGCATGGGGTCCTTCCTAAGGGTTGAGGTCCCACTGGCAGGTTGGGGCCCCCATGTGCCGCAGGGGCCTTTGTTACACCCGTGGCTTGACCCAGAACCCTTTGCTTCCACAGCACCCTCTCTATGCTGTTTGATACAGGGCTTAGCCTGTGGTCAGGGGCTTACGGAACAAGAGACCAACCCACACTATTCACTGACTTTGGAAATACACTGTGGCCATTGTTTGCAAGTTGTGGCGTCACACCAGACCCTGCATCCTACATTCAATAAGAGTTGGGCGGTTGACTTGCGCTATATTCATACTTTGCTACCAACCCTCCGCATGTAACTGAACTAATTGAGTCAAGCACTAAGTAGAAATAAATCATGACAATGTCAGAGTAGCTATAACTCAAGATCAAGATGCTCTACGACAACTTCAACAACCAAGATCATGGCACAGCCTCAAATCCCACCCCTAGTGGCTCCATCCAACAGACCCTTCTCACCTGGACCCCTCTCACCACAGAAGACACCTTAAAGACAATGAATCCACTCCGGAGCACCTACTGATCCCGGTCCACCGCACATCTTCCACAGGGCTGCCATTGCCATCGCGCCCGAGTTACACCGAACTATCAACTGCTCCCTCAAGACCACCACATTCCCTGATGACTGGAAACACAATAAAGTCAACCCCCTCCTAAAGAAACCCTCTGCAGACCCAACAGATCTCAAGAACTTCAGGCCCATCTCACTCCCTTTTGCCACCAAAGTAATTGAAAGGCGTCAACATCTAGCTACCACACTTCATAGAAACCAACAGCATCCTAGACACTTCTCAATCGGATTCCGCCGCAACCACAGCACCAAGACCACTCTCATCGTTGCCACCGATGTCTTCCCCACCCTCCTCGACCAAGGACTCACGGCAACCCTCATCTTCATGCATCTATCAGCAGCTGGCAACACTGTCTCCCGCCGCGCACTATCTACCAGGCTCCACGACGCTGGCATTCGAGGAACAGCCTTAGACTGGATATGATCTTTCCTCTCAGGCAGAAGAGGATAAGACTCCCACTCTTCCTCTCAGAACCTACAGAGATCCAATGTGGAGTACCCCCAGGATCCTCCCTCAGCCCCACAGTCTTCAACATCTACATGACCCCCCTCGCAACCATCATCAGAAATCACGGACTCAACTTCGTCTCCTACGCCGATGACACTCAGCTCATCCTCTCCCTCACCAACGAACCCAACATCACAGGCCGCAATTTCCAAGAAGGGATAAAACCCATCACGACCTGAATAAGCAACAGCTGCCTGAAGCTCAACTCAGAGAAAACAGAAGTCCTCATCCTCGGCTCCACCCCCACTGCATGGGACAACGCCTGCCCTTGGAAACCCACCCACACCAACAGACCCTGCATGCAACCTTAGCATCATACTCACCATGAATCGCAAGATCAACACCGTATCCTCCTCATGCTTTAACACCCTCCGTATACTTCACAAGACTTTCAAATGGATCCCCCTGAACTCAAGGCAAACCATCACCCATGCACTCATCACCAGCAGACTAGACTACGGAAATGCTCTCAATGCCGGAATAAAAAAAGAACTCCTCTGCAAACTCCAGACCATCCAGAACACCGCTGCAAACATGTCCTCGAAATCCCATGACATGACCACCTCACCCAACACCTCTGTGACCTCCACTGGCTCCCCGTTGTAAGAATAATAACCTTCAAACTGCACACTCATGCCTGCAAAGCCCTCTACAACACCGGACCCTAAGACCTCAACAAATGAATCTCCTTCCAAGCCCCCAGGAGAAACCTCTGCTCAGCCGACCTCGCCCTAGCCACCGTCCCTCGTTTCTGTAGGACCAGAGCAGGTGGAAGATCCTTCTCTTACCTCTCAGCCACCTGGAATGAGCTCCCCCTTCACCCCGTACGAAGCCCGACATTGCACCAATTCAGAAAGGACCTTCAGACCTGGCTCTTCAAATTCCCCCAACAGAGGTCTTCCCTTCCCTGTGGATTTTGAAGAAACCCTTTAGAACATAGAAGGTTGGAGAGCCACCCCACCCGTGGATACCAAAGTACCAGAGTTACCTATTCCAGGGAAGCCGGGTGCATAGGGCTGAAGTGGAGTTGGAAACCGTCGTCGATCTTAATTGGACCCTTCAAAGAAATGCCACTGCTGGAAAGAAGAAAAGTGTCCAGTGGAGCCCAAAGGAGTATTCTTTATCAAAGGAACCTGAAAGCAGATGGAATAGAGTGTGGGTCACTCAGGAGTGACCACAGGGGCTCGGTAGATGTATGCCCACCGATGTCAGGTGCTTCAGGTGTGAAGATGGAGACCTTGACTCTGCAGCCTCTGGGACCAGGAGATGTTGAGGATGACCAAGAGCCGCTTTCAAGCTGTCCCACGAGGGATGTTAAGTGCTAAGGGGTCGGTGTCTGGTGGGATCACCAACAAACCTTGGTAGAGGCAACCCACAAAGAAGGTCAAGTGAGGTTATGGTCTGGCCCAGCAAGGACCAATAGACTCACCACAGCAAGGGGAGTCAGGGCAGACCTGGAGCAACCAGGGGAGCCCATGAAAAGCAGTGTTGTCCCTCAAATGGACCCAAAGACTGTAGACACAGTCTCAAGGGGACCTCTGGCAGTTTCACAAAGTCACAGCTTGCAGGGCACAGAGTGTGAGTTGGCCAAAATCCTTTATATGAAGTGTGCACAGAGGTTGTGGGTATTGACAGGCCAATACATTTAGTTGGGGAACGCCAATAAGCATATACAATTGCAAAAGCATGTGGTGCACTGGGGTTTAGGTTACAAGGGTCCCCACGAGGGATACAGGCCTCAGACTTGGTGAGAGGGCAGCTCAACCTCAAAGAACACAGGAATCTACCTCCTGTGTTGCTGGTGCCTTCGGAGTCGACAGGAGCTCAGGATCAGCAGACCGTTCAGTTGCGTTACAGTGCCTGCGACTGCAGGGGAATGACTCCTTCACCCCAAGTGAGATACTTCAGTTGTCCTTGATGCTCCACGGATCCCGCACAGAGCCTAAATGGTGCAGAGGCTCACTTAATGCATTAGACAGAGAGGGAGATGAAGTTGGGCCCAGTCTAAGTCCAGCAAAGACCTGAACCTCGAAGTTCAGTGGGTTCAGGTTCAGAATCTTGCCCACGTCGAATCTGGGGTCCAACAGCCAGGTAAGCCCTTTTGTACCCACAGGAGAGGGTTGGACAGATTCAGGGGACCCTCCCAAGGGAAGGTCAGGACAGTGGGGAGGATACTCCCTTGTCCTTTGTCCAGTTTCACGCCAGAGCAGGAGTCAAAGGCTCCCAGGACTGGGTTTTAACTGGACTATGCACAGGGACACCAAGTGTGCCCCAGATGCAGACTGTCAGGTACTTTCCAAGTGCACCCACCCAGCCCCAAAACACTAAATCCTGTCTGGGAGGTGGTCACACCTCCCTGTGACAGGATGCCTTTTGTCCTGCCCGCCCTGCTCGAGCTTGGCTCAGCAGCAGGAGGGCAGAAATGTGTCTCTGGTTGGCAGCAACCTTTCTGTGCTGCCCGGGTCGAGAAGGCTGGTACCGGGAAAACCAGTGACCCCATGAAACTTGCTTCAGAAGGGTGGATTCACACCTCCCATACCGGTTACCAGTGTGGAGGTATGATTCCAAAGTGTTTGATACCAAACACGTCATGTTTTGTTGCAGCCGTTTTCGAGATAGCATTTCACGCGAGCATATAATGCACCTCTACCTATATGTCTAGCTGCGTCAAAGACACCTGGGAGAATGGTCTTCAAAGGCTGCAGAGGGGCTCTGCTCATGCAGAGGCACCCTCTCATGTAAAACCCAGCACCCTGCCTTCAGGATTGTCAAGGCCTGCTAGAGGAGTGACTGATTTTAAGTGTAATTATCTATAGTTCTAGTAAACCTATTTCTAAAGTAAGTGCACATGCACCATCTTATACAAGCTGCAATGGTAGGCCTGTAGTTCCATTTTGCATGGCCTGTCATGGCTGGCATAATACATGCTTGGGGATCATGTGTATCATATACTAGGGACTGACAAGGGTACCCCAGTATCCAAGCTGGTGTGTACCTAAGTACATGCATAACATTATAAGGAGAAAGCAGATAGACTGGGGTCCTTATTAGCAGGATCCCAGTCAGACTAGACAAAAACAGTGTAACATCAAGCAAAAAGTGGAGGTAACCATAAGGAGCAGGTCCTACTTTCCTACACTTACATACCCCTGAATGACTTTACATTTACCATGGTTAGGATGTAATAATGTGATGGCAACTCGAAGTACCTCAATGCCTACATAGGAAAGATAGAGGTGCACACAAAGGACTGATTAGTCCTTTGTTAGAAGAGCCCTCACTCACCAACTTAGTTGCTGACATGCTTCATCATTGGGGTCCCACCCGGATAGCCGAAAGCCATCCAGGTGTGCTGCAACACCTGATTACATTGGAGCGTTTTCTTTCTTCTTTTTTTGTGTGCAAGTGAATAGATACGTGGTTTAAAAATTGGCCAGTTTTAACTCTCTATAGAAAAAAACCACTTTATTCTGGAGAAACTGGGCAATGTTAAAAAGTCATGAGATACCATGCCAGGTTAAATTGACCTGAGGTATCAAAAGTGAAGTGAAAAATAAAAGTGGTCTACAGGTTTCAACCTCATGGAGAACTCTCTAGGTTTTTGTCAGGACCAATGCTGGTAACCAGGGCGGTCTAAACGCGCTAAGGTGTACCCTACTCTTCGCTACTGTGAAAACCCACCTTGTACTCACAGGGGCCGTTGTGGAGATTAAGCAAGCTATTGCCCAGAGTTGCAGAGTGGGACTCCATGATTGGAATAGGCACTGAGGCGAGAATTATCAGGTCTGTGGAATTTTGAGCCCAAGACCCGCCGAGGCGGGGAATTGAACCCTGGTCCCGGGCTAGACCTCTGCATCAGGGTCTGCCGCTCTAACCATTGAGCCACACTTCTCCAATTTCCTCAGTAAAATAATAAAATGTTGCTTCTAGTTCATATTATGTGTTACTATCTTAGTATGTCAGTCTGTTTTCCTGGGGGCAGGCTATCTGTGGGTGGCAATGCTAAATCTCCTCCTTGATTCTATACTGTTTGCCATGTGCATTCAGGCCGTTTAACATTCAGCATAATAATTCTAAAACAAATGGCCAATCAGTTGTATACGTGAATAATGATCTAAAGTCACACCTACTTCCAGCCTTCTTGTCTGTTTTCATACCCATGAGCCCCCGTCCCACCCTCTCTTCATACCTCTCCTGACCAGAAAGGTGCTGATACCATTGTTCATCTACTTCTTCTTTTTCTCCTTGGTTAAAATGGTGATTTGCATTCCTAAAGATGGCCCACTCTCTACTGCCTGTTTTTGTTGTTAGAAAAACAGACGAGGCAGAGTGGGGGAAAATCCTCAATCTGAGAGTCAACTAGGCTTGGTTGCCCTTAGAGAGAGCCTTGATAAATTTTTAGATTTCTTCTAGCTCCTCAAAATTTTGAAGTCTCCTTGGCAAGCTACTTTCAAATTTATCAGATTAACCATATAGGATGTGATCTCATTCTTTTAAATTCAGTTTGGCAGTTTCTCATTTCCTTTAATTTTTTGGCCGTAGTAAAAGAGTAGTTCGGGTAAATTGAAAATGAATATCCTGCTGCCAACAAAATTCTCTGATTAGTTCTTGTCATGTGTAGTACCCTCTTATTAACAAGAAACTCTTGGAAAAGTATAATAATTGTTCTTGGTGGGGCTCCCTGCTTGGGCTGCATATTAGGCATTCTATAAGCTCTGGCAATAGTTAATAGTTCTATATATTTGTCATCCTGCCCATCTAGGATCTCTTCCCTTAGGAGATGTGCAATCTATGTGATGAAGGTCAAAAGATACAATGAGGGCTCAGTGGTCTTCAGAGATGCCAACTATCCAACTATTGTTCCGTCTAGGACGGTTCTCAACTTCCTCACATTTGCATTCTAGACTGAGAAAACAAATATTCTGTCTGGTCTTCACCTCTACAAGATGTACTTCTATTTCTCCAACTTGGACCTCTGTCTGATGTCTGTTTCATTTAGTTGCTCATGGTTCTCAACTTGCTCCTTCTGAATTGTTTCAATCTCAATTATTTTCTTTATGGATGAATACCTTTTGCAGTATTGATATCGGTTTCATTTTAATCTTCTTTGGTACCAGGCAGTTTAGAATTTGGTTTGGTTGATTTCATTTTGTTGTTTGTTAGCCTTCAGAAAGCTATGACTTTTAGTAGATTGGTTCGGTGCACAGACATAATATCGAGTCCAAAATATCGTTTGGACAAAATAGCGAGTATTTAATATAGACTGGACAAAATATCGACAGGACAGAATATAGACAACAAAAATATCGTTTTTAAGGTAAGTGAAGTAATATCGACTGTAAAAAATATAGATAGATAAAATATCGAAATATATAATATAGATAGTTAAAAATATAGATTTTTTAATAATATATAATATTTTATAGTGTATTTTTATGTTATAATATGTGTGAAAAGTGTGTATTTATGTTATAAATAATGTTATTAAATAAAAAAAACTAAATATGAATATTGCGTAATGTAATTCTGTAGCGGGTTGTGGGTTTATAGGGGAATAGGGTGGGAAGTAATTTAATTATAATTAATTAAATATGTAAATGTATTTATTGATAGTAATTAGCAATTAATTGTAACTTAATTTATATTTGTTAATTAATTTAATTAGATTTTTCAAATCATTTATATTAATTGATTAATTGGTAATTATGTAAATTTTACTAATTTAATTTCTGTAGCGGGTTGTGGGTTTATAGGGGAATAGGGTGGGAAGTAAAATAATTATAATTACATGAATATGTACATTTATTTTTTGATAGTGATTAGTAATTAATTGTTAATTAATTGATATTAGTTTATTAATTTAATTATAATTATTAATTTATTTATATTAATTGATTAATTGGTAATTATGTAAATTTTACTAATTTATTTTCTGTAGTGGGTTGTGGGTTTATAGGTGCATAGGATGCAAAGTAATTTTATAATATTTAATTAAATTTTTAAAAAAATTGAACGTTATTTATTTGGAAATAATTGTGAAATAATTTTTAAGTATAAAAAATAATTGTTAATGTATAATTAATTTGTAATAATAGGTGATTAATTACAATAATTATTGTTAAATAGTAATTTTAAAATATTATTTATTCTATTAGATAACATATTTATTTACTTTTTACTAATTATTAATAGATATTCATTGTTAGAATTTTGAATAATATAAGAAATATTTACTTTCCCTAATGTTGTATTCTCTGGAGTGGGAATAGTCATTTTTACCCCTACCCTATCCAACGCTTTCCCTACTGTTGCACACACTGGAGTGGGAATAGTAATTTTAACCCCTACGCTATCCAACACTTTCCCTACTGTTGCACCCACTGGAGTGGGAATAGTAATTTTAACCCCTACGCTATTCAACGCTTTCCCTACTGTTACACCCACTGGAGTGGGAATAGTAATTTTAACCCCTACGCTATCCAACGCTTTCCCTACTGTTGCACTCTTTGGAGTGGGAATAGTAATTTTAACCCCTACGCTATCCAACGCTTTCCCTACTGTTGCACCCACTGGAGTGGGAATAGTAATTTTAACCCCTACGCTATCCAACGCTTTTCCTACTGTTGCACCCACTGGAGTGGGAATAGTAATTTTAACCCCTACGCTATCCAATGCTTTCCCTACTGTTGCACCCACTGGAGTGGGAATAGTAATTTTAACCCCTACGCTATCCAACGCTTTCCCTACTGTTGCACTCTTTGGAGTGGGAATAGTAATTTTTACCCCTACGCTATCCAACGCTTTCCCTACTGTTGCACTCTTTGGAGTGGGAATAGTAATTTTAACCCCTAGGCTATCCAACGCTTTCCCTACTGTTGCACCCACTGGAGTGGGAATAGTAATTTTAACCCCTACGCTATCCAACGCTTTCCCTACTGTTGCACCCACTGGAGTGGGAATAGTAATTTTAACCCCTACGCTGTCCAACGATTTCCCTACTGGTGCACTCACTGGAGTGGGAATAGTAATTTTAACCCCTACGCTATCAAACGCTTTCCCTACTGTTGCACTCTTTGGAGTGGGAATAGTAATTTTTACCCCTACGCTATCCAACGCTTTCCCTACTGTTGCACCCACTGGAGTGGGAATAGTAATTTTAACCTCTACACTATCCAACGCTTACCCTATGCTTGCATTCTTTGCAGTGGGAATAGTAATTTTTACACTTTTGTTATTGTACGTTAATAATATTGGCTATTATTTAATTATATTTTGTTACTCTATATATATGTTTTAAGAAATATGATTAAAAAAAATTATTTTGACTTTCATTAATTATTTAATTATTATAAATTAATTTAAGTATTTTAAAATATATTTCAGTAATTAATTATTAATATTAATGTAATTTAACATTGTTTTAATTAAAGTCTATATTTTTTACAACTATATTTTTGTAAACGATATTTAAAACTCGATATTTTTGTACTTACCTGTTAGTACATAGAAACTCAATATTTTGACTGTCTATATTTTGTCAACGATATTATTGCAACTCGATATTTTGGCAATCGATATTATTTCAGTGATCCGATTGGTTCCTCAGAGCCGATTCCTCCTTTTTTCACTTGTGCATATAAAATCACTTGATTGATACAGCGGTGTATACCTTGAGACTGTTCGGAGTACTTAGGTTGCATAGTCAAATGGAGGTTTAGGGATTGTTGATGGGTTTTGTCACACCTCTGTAGTTCTGGCCAGTGTTTAATCTGTCTGATCAGTTTTTAGCAATGGAAGGGGTTTTTCTGAGTTAGTTGTGTCTTTGTCAGTTTCGATTACTGGGGCAGCCTCATAATTAATAGTCTTCTTGTAGTAGTTGATGTGGATGGGGTTGGACACAACTAGGGGCGCTGTTGTGCCGGATTGATTAGTTCTCTGAACCTCATTAGACTGCTGATCAGTTCCATTAGTGTTGTTTCTCAGACGGTAGGAGTTACCCCTTCAAATTGCTTGTTCCAGATCCTGCTGGAAGATAGATAGGGCCGACTCGCTCAAACCTGTTCCTTGGATAGAACCCATTGCCTCATTTGCAATATCCAGTGTAGTATTAACAAGGCCATGAAGGCATGTGGATAAATTAACTTCTGTTAGCTCATCTTCAGGGCTATTGACAGGTGTCTGGTCATTAGTATCTCTAAGAGGAGTGCATGCCAGTTGGTCAGTGGTATTAGGTTTACTATATGCCGACATTTGAACTGTCTGAGGTGTTTCATTTAGTTGACTGGTTTACAAAAGTGCCTCAACTAGATTAAATAGATGTGAGGGTCTAAACTACTTCTTTCTTAATCCACCTGGGTTGATGGATAGTGAGAGATGAGCCCTCGCTCTCTAATGCCTCACCCCAACAGGCTGCATATTTACAAGCCCTTATCGCCACCACAGCATCACTTTTCTGGACATTCTGGTGGTGATAGGTGCTTTGCCTTATTCACAAGGCAGTGTTAAGCCACTTAAAGTGGCTTAACACTGCCTTGTAAATAAGGCAGCCTTGCACGCTATACTCGGCATGAAAGAGGATGCCAATGGGTGTTGCGCTGGGCGTTCTCCTGCAACATCCATTGATTTTGACGCTACCCCAAATTTACAAGGGTGGCGTAAATATGATTCAGGACTAAACATAAGACCTGGTCTTACTGTGGTGCAACGAGGAGAAATGTTTAATTTCTCCTCAGTTTGCTGTTTCAATGTGTGCTCTGTTGTACAGCATACATGGAAACAGCAAAACGCCATTGATTGTTTATGTGCAGGAAGTTGTCCCTTCCTGCACATAAACAATCATTTAAAAAATATGAAGTTTTGCAACTTCTATGTATGCTGCATTAAGCAGCACACATAGAAGTTACAAAACACCATTTACAGATTGTTTATGTGCTCATGAACAGTTTCCCCCTGTAAGGCAGACACCCTTGCACTATGGTGCAAGGGTGCCTGCGTTGGCACTAGGCAGCTAAATTCAGCGCAAGTGCAGGGGAAAACACAGGGCTACACCATATTGTTGTCAATATGGTGCAGCCCTGTGTTTCAGAAGTGGCGGAGCGTTGCGTTGAGCCAAGTTATTTAATGCTGGCTCTGCCACTTCTATTGTAAATATGCCCCTTAGTTGCTTTGAATGTAACTACCAAGTTGCTTAGAAACTAAAGCTCCTCCTGCTGGGCGGGAGTAAACCATTGCGGCCGGCTCCCACCAGCACCCAGGATGGGTGCTGGCAGGAGAGTCAGCGGGGCATCCATATAAAAAAAAAGAAAAAAATGTCACCAGCTCCCACCTGCACCCCAGGCTGGGGAGAAGGCGAAGGCATTGGGACTTCCCCTGTGACCCCCAACAGTGTATTAACCTGTTGATGTCCTGAGTGGTACCGGGAAACCTCCTGCAAAACTCTTACGAATTTAAAAAGAGGAAGGCTCATTTATTATTCACTGTTCCTAGGCAAGGAGCACTCCATAATGCAATACAAGGGTTTTCTATGGATATTTTTTGATCCTGGTGATTCCCCTAGAAGGGATATCATCACACACTTTTTAAATGTTGTGAGGGACTGCAGGAAGTGCAAACGTTTACAATAAAATCAGAGTAAGTCTTCTGGATTATTGAATCCGTGACCCCATGACAGCTTAGCAAAATTTCATACCACTCCAAGCTGGAGCTGTTTCGCTCTTCAGTTGTAATGTGGGGACCCCATGTGGTTGGTCCTATGGCTGCATTTTGAGGCCTGAAAAATGTTTTAAAAAAGACTCAAACGCATGCTTATTGTTGTTTTAAAAAATAATTTTTGGGAAATCACAAGACCTATAAAGTTGGGTTGAGGCCATACCTCAACGAACCGGTAAGAATACCTTTCAGGACGATACCTTGGCTTTAAAAGGCGTTCCTCTCTGTCTGATTATACATCGATCTTTGAATGTTATAACTTAAAATGTGAGTTCATTTGTTTTATATATGTACTTGTATGGTATCGACAAAGAATCACAAGAGTACTTCTGGAAATCCGTGACACGTACCCTTCGTTTTGGCTTGATTGAATCTCCAAGCATTTCCAGGGACAGCCTATTTAAAACATGTTTGTGAATGCCCACAAACATGTATCTCTGTGAGTGTTGACTGGAACTTGTAACCCTGACCCTCCCATTAAACCCTAAATCTACAGGAGCTAAATAAAATGTTGCCACCCTGGTAATATTTCTACTATTTGCAATGTACTTTGAAAAACAAAATTTGAGTACCAAGTGAACTTTTGTGGGTTGAGCACCTCAAAAGGAAAGTCTTTAATTCCACCAAGCAGACAACCTTATAGTGCTTACAAGGAGCTTAAAGCCTAATGCAACAATGTCAACTGCTAGATGTAATTGCTGATTAAATATAGAGAGAAAGACTGGTACACTTCTTCTTACAAGTCAGGATAGCAACAATGTTACAAACTACACTACACACATGACCACAGAAGGAATTAAATGGAGTTTTGGAGTTATAAACCATGCACTTAAAGCACGAGCTTGGGGGCACCAGAGTGACAAAGTCCACTGCTTATTAAACTTAACAACTGTCTAATATCACTGTCTAATATCACAACTCATGGTTTGTTCTGACACACCCACCAGACATTTCCGCTCCGCCCAACTTTCACTGGCCACTGTCCCACGGAACAGCAAGACCTCGGCTGGAGGAAGATCCTTCTCCAACCTCACTGTGAAGACCTGGAACTCCCTGCATCTGCATCTCAGGCAATCACTGCCACAGCCTCAATTCAGGAAGAACCTCAAGACCTGGCTCTTCGACTGAACTGCAGTCCTCCCCCCAGTACATTGAGACCCTAATGGGTGGTTAGTCGCGCTTTACAAAGACTGTGATTGATTGATAGATTGATTCTGTACATTTCAATATCGGCCACTGTGTATTACTATTACCCCTTAAGGTTGCGTGTAGCCCAACTCATATATACATACATTGATCCCCCCACCGTTTACCTCTACGAGTTAGAATTCCTATTGTGTCACTGGTATTTATGTTGATGAGTGGACTCCACGGGGGTTAGAAAAGTCTTTACCGGACCCCTCGAATTTCGGAAAATACTAGCCACTCTCGGCTGCCTTTCCTATTTAAAGCCCACCAAAACTGCGTCCGAGTTATTGTTTTATCTGCAGTAAAATAAACAAAATACTGGCTTAGTCGAAGGAATGGGCCCAAATCTGACCATCTTTCACAATCCATGCAGGGGCGCAACAAACACACCCGGAGCCCCCACGGTGCGGGGGGCCACTCTAAAGTAAATAAAGGGGCCTCTTTGGTGAGAGCTGTGAGAGAGAGACTTGCGCTAAAGCAAGCCTCTCTCCCTCTCAAGCAGGTGCAGTCTGCAGCCTGCTCTGAGCTCCTTGCGCTGCCTGAAGAGGAACAAAGTTACATTGTTGCTCTTCAGTCAGAGCCAGAGCCAGGCCGGAAAAGGGATGGAGTGGGAGCCCCAGAAAGAACATTACCCACAGAGCACTGCTCCTCTGAGAAGAGGCAGCACAGAGCTGACAGGGTCGAAAGCAGGGACAGTTTAAGGATTTTGGGGGCCCTGGGCTAAATTATTTTGGGGGCTCCTGTTTGGAACAGCTCTGAATTTATGTTCCTATTTTAGCTTTTTCGTGCACCCTTTGGCCAGGTCACTGACAGTGCACAAGCACACTATTGCAAATTCTAAATGTGTTTACATCTAATATTAAGGGATAGTAACTTGTTTTTTAAATATTGTAACAGCAGCAGCTCACTAATGCTACTGCAAATAACCTCTATTTCACCCTCCCATTTCTCATATTTCAGGTCCTTCTGATCTAAAAGAACCTTTTTTATATGTATTTTGCAAGAAACATAAACACAACGTTTCTCTGCAAAATGTCTGTAAAAGACTTTCACACATTACTCACATTAAAAATAAATTAAAGAAAAATGGTATATAAAACAAGCTGTTTAAGCATTACTCAAGGTCACCTGGACAAGACTCTGCAGAAAAGAGCAAGCTCTATGAGTGGGCCCCCAGAAAGGCCGGGGCCCTGGTTCAAAGCCCACTTTGTCTATGCTTTAAAACATCTCTGGCCAGGAGAAGGTTTGCAGCTCCAGGAATGACTCTGCTGGGACGCATTGGAAGGTAAGCTAGCATTGGAAATGCAATAGTCCTCACATTTGTTTGTGTTGGAGTTATTGGCATTGTAAATTGCAATGTTTTTTACTTATTTGTTACAAAGTGTATGCATGTGGTTTGTTGTGGAATCATGTGGGTTGGATTGAATTAGTTAGTTGTGAAATCGCGCGGCTTGGAATGTGTGGTGTGGAGTGAATTTGTGTATTGGAATTATGTGGCATGGGTGCTGTGGAATTATGTGGATAGTAATTATGTGATATTAAGTGTCCTGGAATTGTTTGGAGTGGGATTGTGTCAAGCTACATGCAAAAACTTAAACTGTCCTGATGATATCTAGCACTCTTTCTTTTCAAAGAGATAGCTTCTGTATTTATCTGTGATTAATCTGCAATAAAAACAGCGCAGTGTATTAACCTTTTCAAAAATATGATGACGGAATTCCATCGCATGAGCAGCGTGAAGAGTAGGGGAGGCGGGGCTTTAGCAAGATGCAATGCAGATACGAGGAGGGACTATTACACGCTGTAACAGGAGGAACCATGAAAGTACTATCATGGCCAACAACATTGTTCTCTTAGTGAAATCGGCTGGGCATCAACCAAGCAGCCTTGGGTGGGACTTTGGAAAGCAGTCCACCAAAAGGGGGCCAGCATTTCTGACTGGCACAGCAGAGAGCGAGTGGAAAGCACTCTGACTCTAAGTTTGACCTAAAAAGCAGAGCTATGCTGCTACTTTGGGTCTAGGAAATCAGGTTAAAGTTTCAGAGTCAGACTTTTCATCCAGCATGCATGGCACTGTTAGAAAAATCATGGCAGGCTGAAAGTCAGTGACATGCTGACAGCTGAGCACCTAGTATAGCAGGGCCTAGGGAGGAGGGGAGTGAGAGGGCACGACCTCTTCTCCCCAGAGTACACAGTGGATGCTGGGTGCCAAACATGAGTTATTCGAGATGCCAAGATGGACCAGTAAAGCTTGACACATGCCGCCTGGACAGGCTTTTAGCTGAGAGCAGACCTAAAGTCCCAACACCCAAAGGGATGTCTGAAGGGGTCTTTTGTAATGGGGTCACTTTATAGCTGCTATGACCATAGCGGTACAAAAGGGGGTGGTGATGGACGGAGCATCTGAACCAATCAAACACTCACACCCAGTCTACAGATCTGGGTTTAATCCATCACCGTTCTTTAGCCCACTCTGCCATCCCAGTTCAGACATGGCCATATGCAAATCACTCTGACCCTGTGCCTCATGGGAACAGTCCAGCCCGAACTGCCTATCCATGCCTTTCTTGAACCGGAAACAAGCTTCCGCGGACCGGTTTCTGGCATTTCAGCCGTCTTCAGCCCTGCTTGCTTAAATCCAGTGGCAAAGTGAGCAAGGGACTCATGTCTGACCATACCCTGCCAACTTATGGCGAACAAAGCAGTACAAAAGGGGGTGGTGATGGACGGAGCATCTCAACCAATCAAACACTCACACCCAGTCAACAGATCTGGGTTTAATCCATCACCGTTCTTTAGCCCACTCTGCCACCCCAGTTCAGAGATGGCCATATGCAAATCAGTCTGACCCTGTGCCTCATGGGAACAGTCCAGCCCGAACTGCAAAGCCATGCCTTCCCTGGACCGGAAACAAGCTTCAGAGGACCGGTTTCTGGCATTTCAGCCGTCTTCAGCCTGGCTTGCTTGAATCCAGTGGCAAAGTGAGCAAGGGACTCACGTCTGAGCATACCCAGCCAATTTATGGCAAACAAAGTGGTACAAAAGGGGGTGGTGATGGACGGAGCATCTGAACCAATCAAACACTCACACCCAGTCAACAGATCTGGGTTTAATCCATCACCGTTCTTTAGCCCACTCTGCCACCCCAGTTCAGACATGACCATTTGCAAATCAGTCTGACCCTGTGCCTCATGGGAACAGTCCAGACCGAACTGCCAAACTATGCCTTCCCTGGACCGGAAACAAGCTTCCGAGGACCGGTTTCTGGCATTTCAGCTGTCTTCAGCCCTGCTTGCTTGAACCCAGTGGCAAAGTGAGCAAGGGACTCACGTCTGAGCATACCCTGCCAACTTATGGTGAACAAAGCGGTACAAAAGGGGGTGGTGATGGACGGAGCATCTCAACCAATCAAACACTCACACCCAGTCAACAGATCTGGGTTTAATCCATCACCGTTATTTAGCCCACTCTGCCACCCCAGTTCAGACATGGCCATATGCAAATCAGTCTGACCCTGTGCCTCATGGGAACAGTCCAGCCCAAACTGCAAAGCCATGCCTTCCCTGGACCGGAAACAAGCTTCAGAGGACCAGTTTCTGGCATTTCAGCCGTCTTCAGTCCAGCTTGCTTGAATCCAGTGGCAAAGTGAGCAAGGGACTCACGTCTGAGCATACCCAGCCAACTTATGGCAAACAAAACGGTACAAAAGGGGGTGGTGATGGACGGAGCATCTGAACCAATCAAACACTCACACCCAGTCAACAGATCTGGGTTTAATCCATCACCATTCTTTAGGCAACTCTGCCATCCCAGTTCAGACATGGCCATATGCAAATCAGTCTGACCCTGTGCCTCATGGGAACAGTCCAGCCCGAACTGCCAAGCCATGCCATCCCTGGATCGGAAACAAGCGTCAGAGGACCGGTTTCTGGCATTTCAGCCGTCTTCAGCCCGGCTTGCTTGAATCTAGTGGGAAAGTGAGCAAGGGACTCACGTCTGAGCATACCCTGCCAACTTATGGCGAACAAAGCGGTACAAAAGGGGGTGGTGATGGACGGAGCATCTGAACCAATCAAACACTAACACCCAGTCAACAGATATGGGTTTAATCCTTCACCGTTCTTTAGCCCACTCTGCCACCCCAGTTCAGACATGGCCATATTCAAATCAGTCTGACCCTGTGCCTCATGGGAACAGTCCAGCCCGAACTGCCAAGCCATGCCGTCCCTGGACCAGAAACAAGCTTCCTAGGACCGGTTTCTGGCATTATAGGTGTCTTCAGCCAGGCTTGCTTGAATCCAGTGGCAAAGTGAGCAAGGGACTCATGTCTGAGCATACCCTGCCAACTTATGGGGAAAAAAGTGTTACAAAAGGGGGTGGTGATGGACGGAGCATCTGAACCAATCAAACACTCACACCCAGTCAACAGATCTGGGTTTAATCCATCACCGTGTTTTAGCCCACTCTGCTACCCCAGTTCAGACATGGCCATATGCAAATCAGTCTGACCATGTGCCTCATGGGAACAGTCCACCCGAACTGCCAAGCCATGCCTTCCCTGGACCGGAAGACAGCTTTGTAAATACTTAGGCCACATTATACTCGATCCGCAACCTAGTCTTCTGAACCCCGTTACACTAAATCAGATTGAAATTTTTCTGGGGTTGCCTGTGTTCCAGGGCAGGGTGGGCCTGGCCTGGCAGTTAGGCTTGGCTTTTCCAGTCGGAGCAGTGTCAAGACTGATTTGAATATAGCTGGGTTCAAACTGAGGTGGCAAGGTGTGCAAAATTACAATGGACTGCAATGCTGCTCAAGTAATTACCAGGTACACATTAGTGTGCTAATGTCATACAGCATGCTCATTGCTGCTGTGTGTTAACTTTGATGAAAATCACAGCGCTCACATGAATTGGCAGAGTAGAGGCATTAGTAGAGATTATACTAATTGAGGGATTACATGTTTGCATATATTAGACTGTGGAAATAATTCACAGGTAACCTAAAAACATGGGTTAACATTTCATTGGAAAATAAGCTGATCTCTTATTTCACTTGTAGCGCTATATAATTGCTCTAGGGAAAAGGAGTACTTCATACTTCATGCATTAACCTGGAAAAGTTGGCGCACTCTGCAGATGCTGGAAGCTCCTAAATTGCATCTGACCCATGCTAAGGGTAAAGCTTTCAAATTGCATACTATTTGGTTAGGGGAGACATCATTTTACTCTCCAGATAAATAGATACAATATCAGGTGTTCTACTTTTGCCAGCTTGGTTAAGAATAAATGCCAATGGGCCTTTCCTGAACTATATATAGCTAATGGAAGAGTGGTGCTGATGATGCCTCCCTGGATTCCCCATGGCTGCTCAGTGTCCCCACTCATGTTTGACAGCTACAGCCAGCCTTATCTTTTTAAACACTTTGCACAATGGGATGTTTTAGTTTATACTTTCAACACACAGAATGCAACATGGTGGCTAAAAAAAATCAAGTCTGACTAAAGGTGTCACACTAGGCATGGGGTCAATTGGTGAATATAATCCCAGAACCCCTGTTAAACCGAATACCAAAGCAATCAAGAAGCATTGACTAGTCCCTCAAGAAAGCAGCTTGAACGTGCCTCCTCGGACATTCCTTCTCATTGTCTGCCTCCATGACAAGTTGGATAAAGACTTGTTTGTAAGAGATTATACTCCGCCCCACCGCCCTCTATCCCCCCTCCAGCCACCTAAAATGGCGAGCAACTGGATTTGCTCAAATTTATTTCCTGCCAGAATCCACTTCTGATCCCAGAAAACAACAACCTTTCCAAGCATTCACTGTACATATATAGCAGAATAAAACATAGCTGCCCAAACAAAGTTAATTGCTTCTATGGAGTGAGTTATGCATTAGAGAGGCCCAGATAACAGTGAGACAAAACTCCCAATGTTGAGTTGGTGTTCACCACTTTGTCGTTCCTGTTGCGATCATAAGGCAATTTCATTCACTAGCAGGAATCGGCTGTGACACTTCCAGATGAGTTAGAATGGAACGCATGTTAAGAAATTCATGGAGACTATATTTTATAGACTTTTCAACCATAGATTAACTTATGAGATTTTTGCATTTTGATACTAAGTAGAAACCCAGATCAGTTGACTGAGGGTGAGATTTTGATTTGCTCAAACGCTCCGTCCATCATCCCCATTTGTAACGCTTTGTTCGCCCTAAGTTGGCAGGGTATGCTCAGACACGAGTCCCTTGTTCACTTGGCCACTGGATTCAAGATAGCCTGGCTGATGAGGATTATGAATCCGTAACCGGTCCCAAGATGCTTGTGTCTGGTCCAGGGAAGACATGGCTTGGAGGTTCGGGCTGGACTGTTCCCATGAGGCACAGGGTCAGACTGATTTGCATATGGGCATGTCTGAACTGGGAAGGCTGAGTGAGCTAAAGAATGGTGATGGATTAAACCCAGATCAGTTGACTGGGGGTGAGTGTTTGATTTGCTCAAACGCTCCGTCCATCATCCCCTTTTGTATTGCTATGACCATAACTTCCTACTTTCTCTTCAGGGAACAAGAGATACACCACCCATATGTCATACTCTAAACGCCTCCTGTTAATGCAGGTAAATGTTAGGAGGAGAGTGGGGAGAAGGCTGAGATAGGCCCCAAAGGTCCTTTTCCTGCTAACCTCTGTATATCCACAAGCATTTGTACACACAAGGGATAGCTGCCCCTTTCCCCTTACCGGCTTTGTGTTAAACATGCAGGCTAACAACTTCATGTGTAGTCTTGGGGTGAATGCGACCTATTTATCAGTTCTATGTGTACAAATCTCAAAGACCCGTGTGCATGTGTACATATGTTTTCTGCATTCATTGCTTTTAAGTACAACTCGCAGAGCCACAGATGAACCAGTGTAAACTAGGGATGACGGCAGATGTTTTTCTACATTCCAGTGTCCGTGTTCATCCTCCTGGGTCCCAGTCACATGCATGTGCACATAGAAGCTTGAAGGCTTCTTTCTACTGTGTAAAACCAGGAGCCTCCTGTTATATTCAATCCAATGATATGTTGACATCAGGGACTCTGTTTAACCCCTTCTATCCTAATGGTGTACGGTTGGAGAGGAATGGAAGGAAACAAAATAGTTTTTTTAAAAAAAGGGGGTATCACCCATGCAGTCCTAATGGAATATTAAATGTAGTACTAGTTCAGACAGGCATCCCCTTTGGGTCCCTCTGGGTACACTCAGACACCGGATATTATTGTCGACTTGGCTGAAGCACACGCTATCCATGACACTGTGGGGCTGCCACCATGACAGGATGCCAACGCTCTCTTAACTGAGGTATCCCACATGTTCAGCTCTATCCGCTGCTACCTAATCTCAAAGCTTGTGGTGTAGTTCTCAAAAACAGCAGGCAAGTAGTTCTGAAAGACGGAGGTGACAGCAGCTGCGAGTTAGTACAACACTTTGAATTTTGCTTGTGTTGATGGAATGTTATATTAATAATGTTAAAATGTAAATGTTTTGCCGACCCGTTGATCTTTTATGGTTCAGGAACATAATTGATCCAGGAACAGATACTCTTACCTAAATCCAAAGGCTGATGAGGTAGAACAGTAGGAGAACAGAAGAAGGTGATATGTTATGTTATGTTATTCGGAATTTGTCAAGCGCACGGTCACCCAGGGGTTTCATGGCGCTAAAATGAGACAGATGGTAGGCAATACTCTAACCGTGCGCTTGCTTGAATAACCAGGTCTTCAGAGCTCCCCTGAACTCCCCCAGCTTCGTACAATTCCGGATTGACAGGGGGAAGGAGTTCCAAGTTTTTGGGGCAAGGTAAGCGAATCGAGATCCACCAAGTCGTTTCTTTTTTAACGTAGGCAGTGTGAGGAGGGACAAGTGGGCAGAACGAAGGTCACAGGTCAGTTCGTATTTATTTATCAGATGATTGACGAACCTAGGGCTTTTGTCATGGAGAGCTTTGAAAATTATGCAGCCTACCTTAAAGGTGATCCGTTGGGCTATAGGAAGCCAATGAAGGGAGGCTAACAGAGGTTTGGCCGACTTCCTGCGATTGCTCTTAAATATTAATCTAGCAGCTTGATTTTGAACAATGTGCATGCGTTTAGAAAGGGCAAGGGGTAGGCCCAAGTAAATGGAGTTGGAGAAGTCTAGTCGGGAAAGGACCAAGGCGATAACCACCTGCATGAGAGCAGATTGAGTAAGCAGATGGGCAATTTTCTTGATCTTTCGTAACTGAAAAAAGCTGGAAGAGATCACCGTTACGACCTGACTTTTCAGTGAAAGGTCGGAGTTAAGAGTGAGCCCGAGGCTCTTCACCGACTGAGAGGGAGATGGAGGGGAGCCCATCGAGGTCGGCCAAAAGTGAGGGCCCCAACTCAATGCACTGTTACCTGGGAGTACCAGCTCGGTCTTTCCTGGATTGAGCTTTAGATGGTTCTGATCCATCCAGCTCTGAATGTGCAGCATAGTAGTTTGGAATTCCTCAGCAGAGTCCGTAGAGTTGAGAGGGAATACCAGCTGCAAGTCGTCCGCATAATTGTAGATGGTGACTTTCCTGTTTTTTAGAGATTGCAGTAGCGGTTTGAGATATAAATTAAAAAGGAGGGGAGATAATGATGAGCCCTGCGGAACACCGCAGGTAGTGGAGAGTTTAGGTGCCGTAAAGTTCTCCAGCTTTACTGCCTGGGATCTGTCCATCAGAAAGGACTTCATCCAGTCAAAAGCCACGCCGCTAAGGCCGGCTTGTTTGACACGGTGTAATAAGATGGTATGATCCACTGTGTCGAACGCGGCCGACAGGTCCAGGAGTACGAGGGCTTGGTGTATGCCATTATCGGCGTTGGTCCTTAGAGTATTCTGGACAGCGAGGATCACCGCCTCGGTGGAGTGTGCCTGGCGGAATCCGGCTTGGTTTGGCTCCAGGTAGTCGGATGTTTCTATGAAGTTGGAAATGCAGCTGGCTACATGGGCTTCAAGCAGCTTGGCGCCATATGGAAGGAGGGATATGGGGCGATAATTTGATAGATTGGATAGGTCGGCACCCGGTTTCTTAATTAAAGGGACTAAAGTAGCATTTTTAAATGAGTTGGGGACTATTCCCAGTGATAGGGAAGTGTTCAAAAGGGGGAGTATGCCTTGAGGGAGTGTAGAGTAGACTTCCTTCAATATATGCGGAGGGCAGGGATCATTGGGGGAACCAGACTTTACACGATTCATCAGCTCCAGCAATTTGGGTGGGTCGATGGGAGGGATAGCCTGGAGTTTGTGTGAGTTTCTGCAGATTTCCGAGCTGACTGCAGTGACATGGGTAGTTTGAATACTATCCTTTATGATGTCAATCTTCTCCTTAAAAAAATCATTAAGCCGATTGCACATCATTTGGGATGGTGGTTGAGAAGGAGAAGTTCTGGCATCATTACACAGATCGTTTACGACTCTGAAGATTTCTCTCGATTTGTTTAGAGCGTTGGAGATTTTTTCTGAGAAGAAGGCTGCCTTGGCAGATAAAATAGTGCTCTTGTAATTCCTACGAGCTGTCGTGTACGATAATCTATCTTTATCGTGATAGCCGTGCCTCCATTTTCTTTCTAGGTGGCAGAGTTCTAATTTTTGTTTTTTTAAGTCGGCAGAGAACCACCTGTGGGCGTGGAAGGGTGGATACCAGGGGGGACTGGGAAAGGCGAGAGGGAAGCAATAAAATATCAGGGATTGTCACCCAGGGAGCATAGCCGATCTCGCTAGCATTAGCTCTTTCGCAACATATTCAGTGTCATCAGGCTGGGTCTTTTAGTGCGTCATACCCACTGCGGTCAGTCTTTGTCTTGCGGATCAGGCGTGCCCCCTCGTCCTGTAAGCTGGTGTACTCATAAGTAAAGAGGACTAGGAAGTTCCCAAAAGTTTGTGACTGATTGTCTTTGTCTTTATCGATTTAGAGAAATTTGGGGAAGGCACCTTGGATTGTTTCTGCAGGACAGTAGGTTGAAGAAAGAGGTAGGTCTTACTTTTGGGCTGATGATCGACTAGGCAGGATTTGGGTAAACTTAGGAGTCTTGAGTTGGTAGGCTGGGTGTTGGCAGGAGATCCTTGAGTGTACAGTAGCAGGTTGGATGGGTTTTGGTGCTCTACAGGAAGTCTGTTTCAAGGGCTGTTGTCAAACATTAAATGGATCAGACCTATGCAGAGTATTTTAAAGTGAGTTATTGGGAAGGTGGTGTGGGGTTGAAACATAGCTTATTTTTTGGGGTGATTTTGTCCTTGATCCATAGTGGTGATTATCAGTAAATGGCTTTGTGAGGTAGTGGAGTGGAGGTTAAAAAAGCAGGAAGAGCGAGTAGTTAGCATCCAGGAAATACAACAATGTACTGTTTAAATACATCTGTCCAAGAATGGTAACAGACAGTTGCATGTGTTAACAACCGTAGCCCTGCCTGGTCTTTATAATTTATTATCAGAGTGTAAACACCAATGAATTAGCTAAATTAAAAGACAGCGGGGAGAGATTCCAAGACCAGGTTTACTAATGTCACAATGTAGCAGGTGATGGAAAATGTTGATAAACGAACTCTGACCACAAGAAAAGTGTACATCCCATTTAAGCCAATGTGCTGCCCTATTAGATGCACCTCATGCAATATACTCTTTTTTTACCTTTTCCTAGGTTGGAATATGCCTGGGTTTTTTGGGGAGCTTGTCAATGTGGATGTCTCTGGGTATGAGATATGACCTGGTGGGGGATCTTTTTATTGTTTGCATAAGGGTCCACAACGACATTGCTATGACACTGTACAGAATACAACGAGAATGCTGTATGAGTGATAAGGGAAGTGAAGGGGTTTGAACAAGGCTATTATACCTGGTCCAAAACAAAAAGTGCTTGTGGTGGGTCAGAGGTAAGAATGTGTCCCCCACTCCAGTAAAATCCTCTCCTTTTGTATGTGTGTGGGTGCGTGTTTGTGTGTGTGTGTGTGTGTGTGTGTGTATGTAAATGGAGAGAGGGAGAGAGAGAGAGAGAGATTCAAACAATGTAATCAAACAGCACTGATTTGCTTCAAAAGGTAGTTGGACAATTTAATGTGTGTGGCAAGGTGCAGTGTCTGTTTTTTCTGTGTCGTCACCCAATACATTAATCAGCTGTGGGAGAGGGCACTACGGGAGCCAGGACAAATAGCACTGGGGAACAGACATCATCTGGCCTCTTTAGAGACACCAGTGAAGACTCTGCAGAAAACAAATACAACCTTTGAGGCTAGGGGTTCTGGGAGAGTCTGAGAAAGAAGAAGGGCAGTAAGGTCTGTACAGGATTGATGAAGAGCGTAAGAACGCACTGGAAGCGCTAATCAAGGGACCAAGCGAGAAAGTAAGTAGGAAAGAAATCACAAGGTGCTATAGGGACAAGGTCTGCTGAGGTATAAAAGAAGAAAAGAGAGGTAGGGAATGGAGAGGGTGAGAAAATGGACGGAGGGAATACAAAGCATATAGCATAAAAAGAGCAGAGAAAGGGAGGGAAATACTGCACAGGAGATAGGAAAAGCATAGTGGAATGATTTTGACGGGATGGGAGAGAAAAAGTTGGAGATAAAAGTGATAGAGAATAGAAAGAAAAAGGCAAGGATGAGAATGAAGAAAAGATAGGATGCTCAGAAATAATAGAAAGGAAGAGACAGAAAGCAAGAGGGAGAAAGGAGGTGTGAAAGAGAAGGAGCAGTGGATGCACGTTTCGCAAAACTAAACGATGAGTGGGCCCGATGTTGTATATCATGACAGGAGTCTGCATCAGGAAACCCACCTAAAATAGGTTAAACTTCCCCAGCGTACTGATGGCAGGGACCCTGTAGTGGAAGACCACCACCTAAATAGACTGCAAGCAAACTAAGCCCACCTATTAACTCGACCATACAGGGTTACTTATAACTGCCCTATTGGTACCAGTGGAGTAGATATAGCCCCTGCAGTATGGCAGGTGGCTGGCCTGAGAGATCTTGAGTGGCGTGGAGAATGGGGGGCCCCATCCATGTACTTTTCAGGGGGGCCCCTCAAGTTTCGTTACGCCACTGTATCGATGAATACACTAGTCTGGCTTCCTGTGGTGAACCAGTTGCCTTTTAACTCTTGATGCCTAATGCCGAAGTTTATCCCAAGATCTGTCTTGGTTTCTGGTAAGTGAATTCAGCCTCTCTGTGCCTCTCATTCACCTTGCACACATCATCTAGACACTCCGTTTGTGCCTAAAACCTTCAAGGTCAGAGAAAGTGAAATCACATTCACAGTGGTTAGTGCCAAGATCTGAGAAGCTCGTCCTCTTAGACTCAGGGTCACCCAGAACCTAATGAGCTTCAGAATACTGCTCTGAAACACACATTTTGTCGTAAAACAAAAGTCCCATGACCTGTCAGCATCACTCCATACATGGTCCATGCAACTCCCCGTTTACTAAGCCCTTGGACGAATGTGCATTGTATAAGTATCTACTTGGGCTAGATTAAAGTCGGTATACGAAAAATTATTTGATCTTGGCTAGATGAGGCCAGGGTCGAGAACGTGCAGCAGTCTTTTTCAGACATCTGCAGGACTAGGATCATGTCTGGACGAGAGGCTATGACCTCTAAACATTGGAGCGGCCTCCTTGAGACATTCGGCTGTCTCTTCTTGTCTCTCTCGCTCTCTCTCTGTTAATGGTGCAGTAAGTACTCGGGCCAGTGCCTCCCTCCTTTTACAGCGGACTTTACATCTGTAGAAACTGTGAGTTGAAATACTGATATTTCTGAAAATCTAATTAGTTCTAATTGTTCTCTTTAAGCCAGTTTAATATTTTTCAGACACCTAATAAATGCGAGTTTATATTACATGCAGCCTCGCCCTGCAATACAATCTTGATCATTTCTAAGTAGGAGTGGAAGAACACCTGCTCTGTTCCTCTGCACAATCATCATATGCATGAATAAATTGCGACCTCAGGTTGTCTATTTATATCTTCAAATGTATTTGCTTGCACCCGCCCTATTCCAGTTCATCTGGATTATTCAAAACATTGTCTTTCACTTGCGGGTGTCCTTCAGCCAGGGCAAGTGCTGGTTTTTAAGATAGTCAGGCAAGCATACACTCGCTCTGCCAACGCCCATCGTTGTTCCTTTGATCAGTTTATGTATTGATGAAAGTGCGCTTATGTTTTTTGTCAGTTTGTATTTCACAGACAGTTTTGCTCCTATGAAGGGGCGGCAGGGCTCTGTATGAAGTTTGTGTTTCACAACAGAGTGAGGAATGAACACATTTAAAGAGCCATCCAGTGAATAATATAACAATAACTCTCCGAACACAAGCAGACATCATCAAACAAAGGAAAATTCTAGAATGCTTCTTGTTGGTTATTGTTAGAGAAAGATAACTGTTTTTTCTCTACACTTTGTGGCCTTTTTAATGCAGTATTTAAAAGATACACCCCCAAACCCCCATTTAGAGCATAAAGATAGCACAGTGAGTAGGTTCCGTCTGACCTTCCCAGTACATGCATCAATCGCATAAATACAATCATTCCTCAAATCGTTTCCCACAGATAAAGAGGCAGTATATAAAAGTTACCATAATTACGCAGTACCTTTGTCCCACCAATTCATTATTATTGATGGGCTAATGGTTGCCTATGAGGTTATTTGCGGTCAGTTGCAGATCTTGACCACCTGAGAGAAGTTAGCACAGCGGCACAGGTCCGTTTCAAGATTTCACGTTGTGGAACTTTAGCGCCTCTAGAAAGAAAATATTGCAGTTCTTAAAGAGAAAATGGCCCGAAGGGCAGGACATTGAATGAAGCCTCACAATGCCCTACTGTTCCAAGGAGTGCTTTAATTGCTTTACATGCATGGCATGGCCCATCTTGGTGTAAGCTCAGTGCATTGTCCAAGATTTTATTTAAAACACACTTTGGTGCGCCCAGGCTTTTGGTGCATCATGAAAAAAGATTAACAGTATACACTATTAGTGCTAATATTAATCAATATGTTGCACCTGAACCTTTTTGCAGGGACTCCTCCTAATTGTTGCCTTCTGTTGCAGAACCCGTTTTTGTTGGCATTAGGACTGCTAACCAGTCAGTTGTAAAGTGCTTGTGCCGTCTCCCTAAAATATGGTGCATTTGGCATCTATGTGATTGGTAAATTTAATTTATTTTTAAGACCCTTTTAAATGGTACTACATCTAGCTGGCGCAGGGCACCCCAAACTTTCACAATAGCCCTCCAAGCCTTAGAGGAGGCCCGCAGGCTTCAAGCTGCAGCACAAGAGAAGGAGGATTATGATGATAAGGAGAACTAGGGGCATATTACCAAGCAATAGCGATAATTATCGCTATTGCTTGGTTAGAGACAAAACTTTACAGCTGAGCTGCGGCGATTTTTACCGCAAATAAACCTTGGTATTACCAAGGTTTATCGCAAATGCGATAAAAATCACCGCAATGCATGAATATCGCTGAAAAGTCAGTGATATTCATGCATTACCGAGCTAATGCTCTTAGCCATGTTATCCACCTCTCATTGGATACCATGGCTAAGAACTGCTCAGGGCAGGTGTTAGCTTTTGGAGATATTCGCGCTAAGATATTCGCGCTTAGCGCGAATATCTCCAAAAGTTGGTAATAGGAGATAGCGATTTTAGCGACTGTTTTCAGTCGCTAACATCTTGGCACGCCCACTTTGCATGTCATTAGTGATAAATATCACTGACATGCAAAGTGGGGCCCAAGATGGTCGCTATCTCCTACTAGCTGTCGCTAACTGGTGTTAGCGACAGCTAGGTAATAGGGAGATAATTTTATCTCCGCTTTCTTGGCTTTTAAAGCCAAAAAAGCGGAGATAAACCCCCTTGATAATATGCCCCTAGATAGTTGAGGAGGAAGAAATGGATTCTGAGTAGGATAACCTGGCCACCAGCCCTGAGCCACAGCAAGGGGAGGAGAAAAACCTGCCTACAGGAGCAAGGCCCCCTGCCAGGAGTAGTTTGTCTTCCACTAACCTGTCCCCTGAGGAAATGGAGGACAGGAGAGCTGAGAGAGACCTCAAGCTGCAGCTGGCCAAGCTGACGTTGGCTACAGAGAAGAAAATTATATGCTGTTGACTTATGAAGTGAGTCTAAAGGAAATGGTCTTAAATATCAAGCAAATTACAGAGTACAGTGGTAATGGTTGTAGCAACTGTCCGATGGAGACAGGAGGGTCCATATAACCAGAGGTCTAGTGCCTAAACTGTTGTGGAGGATGACCAACAAGTGGTTCAACGATTATGAGGTTCCCCTAGAGATGCACAGGGTCCCTGAGGAGGATTGGGGAGCAAATCTCTGAGGCACATTTCCAATGAGGGGAGGAATTCACCATTGGCCCTAAGGAAGGGGGGCTGGATAAGCTATACCGTCATAATGGCAGCCCCTGCCAGGTTCAGGAACAGCCAGACACTGTCTCTCCAGGCCTTGGTGTATTTGGTAGATTACTTTTGTAAGGCACTAGATGGTTGAGTGAACAGTAGTGAGCTAAACACTTATGATGATCTGTACAATCTGTTCACAAGAGAACACATGTTCAGTCATTGTTTTCCAGAGCTATGCCAACACCTAATTGATCGGTACAAAAGGGGGTAGTGATGGACGGAGCATCTGAATCAATCAAACACTCACACCCAGTCAAAAGATCTGGGTTTATTCCATCACCGTTCTTTAGCCCACTCTGCCACCCCAGTTCAGACATGGCTATATGCAAATCAGTCTGACCCTGTGCCTCATGGGAACAGTCCAGCCCGAACTGCCAAGCCATGTCTTCCCTGGACCGGAAACAAGCTTCCGAGGACCAGTTTCTGGCATTCCAGCCGTCTTCAGCCCGGCTTGCTTGCATCCAGTGGCAAAGTGAGCAAGGGACTCACGTCTGAGCATACCCTGCCACACTTATGGCGGCCAAAAGCGGTACAAAAGGGGTGGTGATGGACGAAGCATCTGAATCAATCAAACAATCACACCCAGTCAAATGATCTGGGTTTAATCCATCACCGTTCTTTAGCCCACTCTGCCACCCCAGTTCAGACATGGCTATATGCAAATCAGTCTGACTCTGTGCCTCATGGGAACAGTTCAGCCCGAACTGCCAAGCCATGTCTTCCCTGGACCGGAAACAAGCTTCAGAGGACCGGTTTCTGGCATTCCAGCCGTCTTCAGCCCGCCTTGCTTGAATCCAGTGGCAAAGTGAGCAAGGGACTCACGTCTGAGCATACCCTGCCACACTTATGGTGGCCAAAAGCAGTACAAAAGGGGGTGGTGATGGACGGAGCATCTGAATCAATCAAACACTCACACCCAGTCAAAAGATCTGGGTTTAATCCATCACCGTTCTTTAGCCCACTCTGCCACCCCAGTTCAGACATGGCTATATGCAAATCAGTCTGACCCTGTGCCTCATGGGAACAGTTCAGCCCGAACTGCCAAGCCATGTCTTTCCTGGACCGGAAACAAGCTTCCTAGGACCGGTTTCTGGCATTCCAGCCGTCTTCAGGCTGGCTTGCTTGAATCCAGTGGCAAAGTGAGCAAGCGACTCACGTCTGAGTGTACCCTGCCACACTTTTGGCGGCCAAAAGCGGTACAAAAGGGGGTGGTGATGGATGGAGCATCTGAATCAATCAAACACTCACACCCAGTCAAAAGATCTGGGTTTAATCCATCACCGTTCTTTAGCCCACTCTGCCACCCCAATTCAGACATGGCTTACCGCTTTTGGCCGCCTAAGTGTGGCAGGGTATGCTCAGACGTGAGTCCCTTGCTCACTTTGCCATTGGATTCAAGAAGGCCGGGCTGAAGACGGCTGGAATGTCAGAAACCGGTCCTCGGAAGCTTGTTTCCGGTCCAGGGAAGACATGGCTTGGCAGTTCGGGCTGGACTGTTCACATGAGGCCCAGGGTCAGACTGATTTGCATATAGCCATGTCTGAACTGGGGTGGCAGAGTGGGCTAAAGAACGGTGATGGATTAAACCCAGATCTTTTGACTGGGTGTGAGTGTATGATTGATTCAGATGCTCCGTCCATCACCTCCCCCTTTTGTAACACCTAATTGATAGCATGTTCTCTGACACCAGAGAGCTTACCAAGGAAGCAGACCTATGGCTCAGCACCAAAGTCTCCAAGAAGGTACCTGGGAGTGACCCAGATGCCCATTGAGTGCATTCTGGAAAATGTATTACTACCAGTGTTAGAAGAGCTGGAAGAGGCAGCTGCGCATGGCATCCTGAAAGTTCTAGTGTCTGGTTGTACTACTCCCAAAAAGAGATTACTGCAGCAGAGATGGAGGGGTAGGAGGTCCACAGTTCACGGTGGGAGGATCTCTGGATCAGGAATTACCTGCTCTGTGACCCCAAGTCTGACCATTGTGAGTCCGTTTTTGCCCAGGAAGTGCTTCCTACACTGTCACAGAGACAGAGAGGCAGAAACCTGCACCAGGCAGTTGTTTTCACTTTCTACCATAATTTGAACACACGCTCCATCTTTTTACTGTGGCACACTGCCCTCTTCTTTATCAAAGGCCCATTCTCACCCTTTTCCTGCCAGTGTACACTGTGTGCTTTTGCCGAATTTTTTACCCTGCTATCTCTTCCACATTATCTGGGGGGAAGTGCCTGCCATACTGCTGGAACTGTGGAAATCGCAGAAATTACCGTTAGCATAAGCTGAAGCCATTTTGTCTGTGGCATCTATTTGCATTAGCCTTGTGTTAGCCATGTGCTTCATCCGTCTTCACTGTTACCTGCATTTCTATTCTGCTTGAGTCATCAACTATAGTTAACTCCTTCAGTACTGAGCCAGAGAACTGCACATGCTCAGAAAGGCCTGTAGCTGCTAGAATGCACCTGTCTTAGAGTGTAACTGTCAGGCTATTCCAAATGACATAAGCAGTAATATCTCCCCTCCCACTTTGTTGACTAAGCAATTTCTGTATGCCTATGTTAGTCAATAACTATTCCTGTATATGCCTGTACCTCCTCTTTGAGTCTCCATGCTTACTCAGCTGTAAACTGGGTATATAAGGCCCATGGCCTCAGTATTCCATGGACTACCTCCTACAATGGCCTGGGGGTACTGTATTGACGTAGTCCCACTCATGAGAGGTTAATAAACGTATTTCTTTGAGATTACAGCTTCCGTGCCAATCTCTTTGTTGGTTTAAGAACCAGTGGCACTTCAGTGTATGAATTTGTGCCTTAACACTTTAAAGGTTCACCAGCTGCCGCTGCTTTTTAATGCATATAAGTGATCACTAAGGTGGGACCTAAAGGCTCATAAGGCAGGGTGCATTGTGTTTAAAAGTAGGACATGTTTCCTTATATTTTACTTTTCCTGGCAATGACAACTTTCAAAAGTCATTTTACATTATTGTAAAGCCTATCTCTCCGATTGACTAACACTGGGATGCCTTATAACAATTAATAAGAGATAACTTTGGACTGGGACAGATAGAAATATAAGCTCAAATTAATTGTAATTTCAAATCCTCTTTAATGGTAAATTCAGATTTTAAGTCACAATACTGAAAATGCTACTTTTATTAAGTTGCCATTTGCTTGTCCTAGAGATGTATGCCTAGTTTCAGTGTCCTGGGTCACATGTCAATGAATGGCTCTGCTTCTGAGTTGTGTTTATTCCTCCTAGACAGGGATACAAGGAGGAATTGATATCAGCATGATCTACCATCCTGTCAGGATAGCTGGGGATAGAGCAGTACCTTGCACACTTGCCTCCAGCACACATAGAGGAACCTGTAACTGGTCTTTTTTTTCACTCCAGACTTTTGGAGCCTTGATAGGGGAAGGGGCAAACTGTCCAGAACCAGATATAAGGGTAGTATAGGGATTCCCCACACTTCATAAGCTGCCACCAAGTGTAAATATTAGACCTCCAAAGCCACTCTTCAGTACAAGCCTGGACCTGCGCGCACATTACTGAAAAAAGGCTGCCTTACTCTCCTGGAATGCCCTACTGTTTGAGGCATGTCTTGACTCCCAGAGAGCTGCCCTGCTGCTTAAGGACTGCCCTGCTCTCTGAGAATGAAGACTGGACCTGCTGCCTTCATAATAGGCTAACCTGAGCTACTCCAAGGGTCAGACCTCCTGTCTGAAATACAGGGAGAATATTAGCTCCAGAGGTCTCCCTCCAACTGCCAGCTAGTCTGCTGTGCTGCACCTGCTTGCACTTGCTACTGGACCGGCCTGAGCCCTGTTGACTTCTGCAGGAGTGAGTTCCTGTTCCCCAAGAGGTGCCTCTTCAGGTCCTGAGCCTTGGATGTCAGCAATTGAGCTCCTCCTATGAAGAAAGGTGAAATCCTGAAGTTTTAGGCTATTTGTGACAGTGAATGGGCCTGTTTGCACTGTGACTGTGCCAACTGCGACAACTACCAAGGCGAAGCTTTGGTGAAACTGATTGTTCACACTACAGTGAACACCAGCAATGGCCGGCAACGCAAGATCTACACTGACCATCAATGCGTAGCTACAGCAATGACTATCTGCAATGTCAGACCTGCTCTTTGAGCTACAGTGACAGCCACACATGACACTCTCACTGATCCTAGCAGTCTCCTGCACCATGAATGGAACCCTTTGCGCTGGACTTTTAGAAGGTAACTATTCCAGCAGGACTAACCTGGCCCCTGTATCTTGCCTGTGCTCCATTGTGGTCAGCCTGAACTTGAAACTTTCCCCCAGTCTAGTACAACAAGATGACTGTGAATAGCGCATTGTGCTGTTAGGCGCTATACCAACCTAAAATTTCTAAATTGCATATCTTCAGTTCTATTGATTAGATTTTCTGGTATCATTTTATTTATTAAAATGTACACTATTTTTTTATTGTTTTGGGATTTTCTTTTGTTGTGTATTCACTTCATTACTATTTGTGTGCTGCATAAATACTTTCCACATTGACTCTAAGTTAAGCTTCACTGATTTGCGCAGAGCTATCAGAGGGTTAAGCACAGGTTTATTTGGTGACTTTTGTAGTTCACCCTGACAAGGTTCGTGGTTGTAGCTTGAGTGGGGCTCCCCCCCCCCCTCAGCCAATTACCCAATTTCTTACACAATATCATAGAAAGCAATAGTCTTGGGAAAGCTATGTCCCTATCTGTGGTATGAATGGTCACTGAAGAATAGGGAAGGAGACGAAGCTAGGGTAAGCAGGGAAGTGATATTTTGTGATCGATTAGTTCATTGACTCATATAGCCAACTGGAAATAAAGACATCTGTGTTATGAAATAGTGTGGACCATGCGCTGAAAATACAAAAGATACTTGCTAGTTTTAAGTTAATTTATAAATGGAGAGTGTCAGGATAGTTCCTTCAGAATTTCATTTTCATGATCACTCTAAGAGGAAAGGTGAAGATAACCTACAAATAATTTTAGTATTAGTGGTGGAGCTTAAAAGATCATCATTTTTGCTTTGCGGTGCTCAGAAGGTTCATTTCCCAAAACTGATGGTGATCGAATCAGTTCTTGGTACCCACTTATCATGACTCTTTTTAACATTAAGAGGACACAGAATGTTAATGAGCTGATTTACTCTATCCAAAGCCGCACCTTTAATTCTTATTCATATCGAAGTTTCTTTGTAGTTGACAATGTGTTTGTGAATGTTATGCTATGATGTTCACCTATTTGTGCTCTGTTATCATTCAGGTTTTTAATCTTGTATTTACAGTTTTTCATAGATTTACCTTGTGGCGAGGGCAAACACTAGGGCAGCTATATTCAGTTGCTTAGTGATTGCCAAAGGCCTTTCTGCTTTATAATATGTTAGTTTCCAGACGTGCTACCAAACTAGAAGGTGAACTACTTCTTAAGTCTAATACTGACACTTAACTGATGGTGTTGGCGGTAGGAGGCCTGAAATTAACAATAAAATTGCTTATTACCTGCTCCGAGCAATGACTTAATTAAATTGTGCCATAAACTTCTGTATTAGATCGCTCTCACTGAAGAGGTTCATGGTCTTTGGCATGCACATGTTGATCACAATTGACGACGAGAGGAAGGAGCCACATTGCATGCCACTTGCCGCTGTGTGAGTGAATGGTACTAGAGAACCAATCTGGAACTGTTGGCTACGATTGGTGAGGAAGGAATGGATCCATTAATGGACCGAATAGGCAGCTCCTGCTCATACTTTTAGTCTATTGTTAAATATAGTGTGATCCAGTGCATTGTACGGCTCTGAGAGCTCCGGAAGCCTGAGGGTGGATAGCTTGCCTTTGTTCAGGGTGGGAAGCAGCTCTTCTCTGATATCAGTCAACGTGGTTTTCCTGATCATGATACCACGATATGTTTACCCATTTTTGTGATTTCTATTTTGAAAAATAGAAACGCCTCACAATGGTGCTGGGCTGTGATAGGGTTATTTAAATCACGATAAGGTTCGTTGCCCACTTTAAAACTATGAAAGGTTTCCTTTGTTTGAATTGATGCCTCGCTTATACTTGATGGAGGCATTTTTTCTCTTTCGACAGCCATATTGTAGCCTATTGTGCATATTTTGCATTGGCTTTTGTTAGTTTGCACCATTTTGTGAGCCATTATCTTTCCAAATTGCAGTTCACTCTCTTCAGTTCATCTATTTAACTATTTCACTACTGATTATTCACCTTACCACTTCTTTTAGTTCGGTTTGGACGAAAGGGACAGATAAACCCATAGTAGTTTCTCTGTTGTGATGAGTATTTTCAGCCCGGTTCATAGATACTCTCAAACGCATTCCGAGGGGCCGCAAAGTGTGGTCTGTGGTGAGCTTGAGGGCCCATTGAAGGTAGCTGAATGGGAGTGGGGCTTTGTGGGTGGTTAAATGTTGCAGGATACTTCATTAGAATATTTTACATCAGTTCAGTTACCTTGTAATTAAAAATGTCACAATTTCTTTAACATGTTGCTGAATGTTAGTGCTCACTGAAGTAAACAGCAGCCCAGTGATGATGTACATGTAGAGGTCAGGAGGGCCGCATGTGGCCTCTGGGCCGTACTTTGTGTATCACTGGTTTAGATGAAATTGATTTGTAGATTTCATCAAAATCATCCCTGCTTCTATCCTTCCAGTGGATGAGGGAATATAAGTAAATCTGATTACAGGTTGAGGTCAATAGGACAGGTTGAATAAGAGGAAAGTGATTAGGGTATGCCCATCCCCACTTATAGTTACACTGAGATGTTTGTGGCTTCAGTGTTGTAGGAGAACACAAAATAGAGATAGGCTACGTGAATTGGTTACGTTTATAGAGTCATGCCCTGTGTTTATAGAGTCATTTTCCAGGGCATGCTAGTGTTTAAGTAACTCTTTAGCAAGTTCCATGACGGTTCTGTTCACTGGTGAGTTAAAGTCTTCACCTAACAGGCTTATGTGGGAAATGATTGTAATGCGTAGGACCAAATAAGCGATATTATCCAAGTACATTGCATAATAAAGGGATATTGCCATAATGAAGAAACCGTGTCATAAGATTGGACAGCAAGTGCCTACTGAATAATAAATACTAGTTATTTCCTGCAAGTCACTTCTGATGAGTATGGTTGCGTTACCTTCGCCTACATTCTTGAAATCTCTGTTTCAGTGTGTGATTCTATATATCACAGGAGAAGATGCTAAAAATGCTGAATTATTCCCACATCACGTCTTTGTCAGGCAAATTAAATGGAATGTATTAACGGTATTTAATTTATTTTATGAAAGGTGTTTCTTTAGATGAATGAGAGATATTAATAACAACTCTAGTTGTGGACTTTCATCCACTATAAGAACACGAATATTCTTACATGGCGCATGGGGACTATGATTATTAAAACAGCAGCAAAGTTCAATTATCTGTGGGTTTATAGAGACCTCCAAACCCACGACCCACATAGCGTCGCTGGAAAAGAAAACCGCACCCATCACATACAGTCTTATCAAGAAACTATAAAGTGCCTCTGTTGCACCTATTCTCAGAGTCATGAAGGTTTCCCTCCTCCCTGCACTGCATCCGGCATTTCCTGGGGTCTGTGCTCCCATTCTAGAGCAAGCATAGTGTACAGACAGTAGGAAAGCATTTCAATAGCCCAGATTTCTCCGCAGGTCTAGACTCCTCCTGGAATTTGGCTTGTCAGGTCAAACCCTAACCTGTGAGTCTTACCCTTTGAAATACTACATCCGGGTCCTGAAGGCACCAGGGAACCCACTGAAGGCCTGCCTCAAAGATACATTCGAGAGCCCGGGGAATCCATGGCACGGGCAACTACAAAAAGCAATCACCTCTCTCCAAATAGAAGCATCAGTGCTAACATTTGACACCATACCTTTTATGGCCTTTTAACCGTTAACAGGTAGCTGCAAATAACTTTGTTTCAGCAGCACACTTCGTCTCTAAAGTCCTCTGGCGTCTTGCTCCTCTTAAACACATCCTAGCTAATAGAGAAACAGAACCATATATATCAGAGGACTTCAATAGACGGGTGTACAGAGAAATTTTGTACATGCACATGCTAGGTCTACAAGTAGCTGACTTCAACCCGGCATGGGCCCATCCGGGAAAGGCAGGAGCGCGCAGACTATGCATCTTCAAGCGTGAATGATGGTTGCAGCTGGTGTGCTGCTGTCCCACTCTTGCCACCATCAAGAGCTCCCTGCTGAAACCCATATATCTGACGCAGGCGGTTCGCACTTGCCTGCAGGCCTCATCGCTTTGCTTTTTCCCAAACCGACTTAAGAACTCTATCGAGATGTGATACATACGTTAAGGAAATTAAAGTTCAATTTGGACACCTAACCACTGACCCCCACCTTTGCCAAAAAGCTTATAACGGACTACTATGCAGAAACCCTGAAATGGGCAACTTGCAGGACAAGTGTTCTCAGTCCATTTATGGTATGAAGCACATTTGTTAGTCAGGAGGGGAGCAGTAATAAGACCGATCCACAAGAAGGGTGATAGAAAAGCGCCCAAAAATTATAGACTCATTAATTTGCTGGATATCGGGGAAAAGGTATTCTCCAAAATAATTTTGGGCAGTTTGAATGACTGGGCGGAGCGGTGGTCGATCGTGCCAGTGGAGCAAGGAGGCTTCAAGAAGGGGCATTCCACGATCGATCACTGCTTCGCACTGTGGGCTGTGGCGAGGAAGTCTGTGGAAAAGCAGGGGAAGTTATGCTGCTGTTTCGTAGACTTCCGCACGGCATTCGACTTAGTAGACAGGAACTGCCTGTGGGAGTCCCTAAGAAAACTTAATATCCCCGAGGGGCTCTTGAAAATTATCCAGGAGTTACATAAACATAACTGGGCGCACGTCATCAAAGACGTAGACGGAGCCTTGACTCCTAAAATACTGATTAAGAATGGCCTAAGACACGGATGTGTGTTAGCCCCCGTATTATTTGCAATATACCTGGCTGATCTCCAATCTATTCTAGAAGTAAGTAGAAGTGCTAGCCCAAAAATTCATGGGAAACATCTGTCCTGTCTGCTGTACGCCGATGATTTGGTAATTTTTGACCAAACGGAAATCGGATTGCAAAGGAAGTTAGCTGCCTTCAATAAACATTGCTTGGCTAAACGCCTGACGGTGAATATGGATAAAACTAAAATCCTATGTTTTGGGAAGAAAACCCTGAATTTTAATTGGTACCTGGGAACTACTAAACTAGAAATTGTGAATGAATACAGATACCTTGGTATTTGGTTTGAAAAATCTTTAAAATGGGATATCCATCTAGTAGCCCAGACTGCCAAAGCCCATACATCAGGGTGCGGGCTAAGGAAATTTAGCCAAGTTTACGGGGATATGTCACAGAGACCATTACTGAAAGCCTATAAGCAATGATACCCCCACAAGTGCAGTATGGAGCTGAAGTTTTATATTTGAGCGGGAAGAATAATTAGGACATTGAGGAGGGGAAATGTGTAAAACCGTTGATGTCACTGCCCGGCTCCTCCATGAGTCAGGCAATCCGCTTGGAATTAGGCGTGACCTCATGGAACATACAGGTACAAGTGGCCCTTTTAAGATTTTGGAAAAGATTGGGATCCGAGGAAGTCACAAAAGTGTCACAATGGTGTAAAGAGGAGATCTTGCACAGCAACTGAAATTGGGCCAGCAGGATCAGAATGAAATAGTGCGCACTGTGTAAAAATGTAAATGTGAAATTTGACCAGGCGACACTGTCGGTTGAAGCCTCAAATGCGGAGCTTAGAACAACAGGAAGAGAAATATCCAGGCAAAATGATATGATATATTTGAAAAAGAAAGTGTCAGTCCATTATATGATAAATAGTTGGGAGAATGATACATGGTATCCTTATTTGGATACACTACCTAATGCTGGATTAAGAGCCGAGGTGCTCCGATGGAGAATAGGGATTAACTGTTGGGTATCTCAGAGAAACAGAAAAGCAGAATTGGTACAATCGGACGGTAAATGCCGCTGTGGATTAGGTACCAAGTGTGATAATCTACATATCTTACTAGACTGTAAAAAATGGGTGTCACAGCGGAAACTGTTTTTGCGACCCTTTTTTTAAAATAATGGTATAACTGAGCGCCTCTTAGCAATTAACCTACTTACCGACATGCCAAATCTTGATATAGCAATAGCCATGGCAAAATATATGAAGGCGGTAAAAAGGACTCTGATGGAACCAAATATGGTTGGATAGAAATTGGCATGAAGTAACAGTAGGTCACGCTCTGGAAAATTGTGTCTAGGGTGGAACGCTATTCCTAAGTTAAAGCTTGACTGTATTGCTGATTTCAATATTGGGTGTAGTGTTGTATGAAAATTTGTCTCT
The DNA here is from genome assembly GCF_964263255.1 of Lissotriton vulgaris. Taxonomy (NCBI): domain Eukaryota; kingdom Metazoa; phylum Chordata; class Amphibia; order Caudata; family Salamandridae; genus Lissotriton; species Lissotriton vulgaris. The sequence continues at coordinate 515,626,686 of NC_141695.1, read as the reverse complement.
TTTTAAAGTATCTGTGGAATTTTTTATACATGTTTTAAACTATTTATTGTAATATGTATTTTGTTTGGAGACCAACGGTCTAATAAACATACTTTTACTACTACTACAGTCACTTTCACTCAATTACTATTAACAGATTACTGCATAAAGAAACCCTGAAATGGGAACTCGATTCGATTTGGCAAGGGGTTCTTACTCCATGAATTGTATGAAGCACTTTGTTCCCATCATCGGGGGGGTGCAACCTGGGACATGACTGTTGGTTTTTATAAGTCTGTTGTTCTTAGTTGCTGCTCTCAGGAGATAGCCCTGAGTAAAGCAACCATATGTAACAAGCGATGCACTCCTCCTTGCCCCGATCCTATACATGCACTTTAACCCAAGTGGCCCTTTTTCGCATAGGGATGGGGGAGGTGAAGGGATCACTCTGACTTAGATTGGCCAGCACTGCCATAACCCAAGGGCACCCAGAAATAGCTTGGTACCCTCTTCAAACTATGTTAACATCTTGCACCACACACTTTAACCACTTAGCACTCAGGGACAGATTTACAAGCCCCTTGTGCCTCATTTACGCCGCCATTGCGTCACTTTTGTGATGCAGCGGCGGCGCAAATCCTGCGGGGGTACTTACAACGTGACGCATCTGGGAGATGCGTCACGTTGTAATGCCCTACGCCACATGTAGGCGTTCCTGTGCAGGGGGGGCGTTCCGGCGCAGGAACGCCTCCTAAAAGTGGCTGAGTGACATCTACAATATTTCACTCCGTCACTTTTAGGCCCATGCTGCGTCAAAACCCGTGTAAAGGCGTAAGGATTGACGCAGAATTAACTAGATAGGGCCCCCAGAGCATTGCTTGAGCTGCGTCACGCTTGCGACGCAACTCCAGCAATGTGTCACTTTTACAGCACAGATGCGTCACACATCTGTGCCGTTTTTGCCCCATGGTGCGCCGCATTGTAAATGCGGCGCATCCATGATGGCGGAGCTGTGGCGCACAATAACTGGCGCATCCCTGCTAATTTGCAGGGATGCGCCAGTTATTGTAAATATGCCCCTCAGTTTTTAACTTATTTTTTATTTTACAAAGGTCCTAGGTTTTAGTGATACTTAGAGAAATAATTTTCACAGGCTCAAGATAAAGACTGTGTTTTCCTTCTTCAGTGTCCAGCCGGACCTAGAAATGCGGCTTGTGATCTCCGCAGGGCGCTCAATAGCGTGGGCCTTTTCTGTGCGATGGCCTGGTGCTGAGTGTCTGCATGCCACTCAGCACCAGGCCATCGAGCCTCAAGACGGGACCCCACTCCGGCCCCACTACGAGCAAATTACGGCTCGCACGGAAAAGGCCCACGCTATTGAGCGCCCTGCGGAGATCACAAGCCGCATTTTATGGCTAACTTCAATTGAAGTTCCCCGTCAAGCCCACGCAAGAGACGCTAGGCTTCAACGGTCCAATTTGAACCGACCCCACCGGGTTGTTGCCAGTAACTTCCCTGACGCCACGCACAAATTGCTAGGCGGAAACGGCATCAGCTACATCGAAACCTGAATGCCAACTGAAGTGCTTTCAGCCACGTCCGGCCCACCTTGCCTCGCTCGTGGCTCACTCAACCAATCAGGCAAAGCTCACTTTAGTCCTGAAGATGATCCCACTATATTGTTGGAGATAGGGATCGAAACGTTCGTCGACTGTTTTGCAGTACTGCCTGTTTTATGATTTGCATTTTTCATGGCAGTTACTGTGGGTTTGAGCTTATTCAAAAATTGTTTGCATTGCATTATAAGCCACCCTGCTCTCCTTGTTTGCCTGTAAATTCTTTTTCTTTCTCCCATGTATTGTCTTCCTCTGACTAGGTACAGGCTTGTGCCCAGTTACTAATGTGCGACTTTTCTCGCCCTACTCTGTTTATACTCCAAAATTGTGTTCCAAATAAATGCTTCTAGGTCCGGCTGGACACTGAAGAAGGAAAACACAGTCTTTATCTTGAGCCTGTGAAAATTATTTCTCTAAGTATCACTAAACCCTAGGACCATTGTAAAATAAAAAATAAGTAGTACTACCCGTGGTCCTTGGCCATTATTACGGGTTCCCTTGTATACTAATACCTACCTCAGTTTTTAACCCCTTCTCTAATTTCAGCTCTTTTAACGCAAGAGGCTTTACTAAAACGAACCCTATTCCTTCTTTCGTCATGTCACGGAGTGGACTCTGAGTTTCAGAAATATTTTTAATGGCAGAGTATATAGGGATTTTCTTAGCAACTGTTGTATCTGGATAGATGTTGTGTTTTGTATGTATATTGTTATGGTTTGTATTAACTAAACAATACATTTAAATTGACATTGACACATGTCTTAAATTGCCTCTTCTATCACTGATCAAAAACAAATGATTAAGCTACTGTTTATTCCCCCTCCTGCCTTGATCTATGATAGAAGAGAATTACACCAGAGAGAAACATGAGACCCAGTAAGCCGGAAATATTAATGCAGCTGGCCTTGGATCCTCTCCTAGGTGCCTTTCAGGGACCATATCACATCTACTGAGCCCTGCAAACCGACACAATCAGAGCCAAGGGCAGCGCTCACCAGCAACTTCAAAAGGACGACATCAGGTCAGACGCAGCAAGACAGCCCACGTATAGGCAAGCCTTTCCGGTCCCTGTGTGATACATACAGTGGCGGCTCCTCAGCAATGTTAGAGGAGCATCGCCCCACTGCTTAAAAGGAAAAATAAAATTGTAATAACGGATTGTTATTATCATTTTATTTGTCCTATTGGAGTCGTTTTCGCTCCCTAAGTGCACTTGGCTGTTATGCCGGCCCTCTGGGCTGGCCAAGTAGTCATGTGCACTTTGGATCTTCCCCACCAGGCTGCATTACACAGCCTGATGAGGAACATGCAAAGCCTCCCAGTCCCTGACCATGGCACTCAGACCAATCACAACGGAAGCCTGGGACCCCTGTTGCTTCCTGCTAGCAGGCGCGACTGGAGACTAGAAGTAAGAAGATGGAGGATATGCTGCAGCCCGCTGACATAGGTAAGTCTTTTTTTCTTCTTTTTTATTTTCCTCTCGACCCCTGAACCCCGCCACCCACCCCAACCGGTAACAGCCGCTAATGGATACATAAAGGCAAGCAAGCATGCATCATATTCATATCTAAAATTCTGCACAGGACAGGCCACTTCTGCCTGTTTAAAAACATTTAAAAACATTGCGAGATTGGAATGGTTTCTATGTGGAAGGGCTTACATATGCTTGGTTTATGCTTTTAGCTGCACAGCCACTAAGAGTATCACAGGACTGGGTTCTTTCTTCTCCTTTGAGCTGGATATTATTTGATCTGTTTTCTCTGCTGGGCCATTTAGTATGTGGCTGACAGATTAAAGAGTATATTAATGATTACAATCCAGTGATGTTGTCAATGTGGAATGCAAATATGGATATCCAGTATGTTGCAGATAATTCCATTATTGTTGCTCGCTATGTTACATCATACATAACAAAATCTGAAAAGACGGAGTTGACAGATATGTGGGAAGAAATTTCACAAGAGAAGGCTCTTAGTAACAAATTGTCCAGCTTTAGTTTGAAGATGCTGTCCTATCGAGAGATTAAATCCGACGAAAGTTCGGATCGGTTGACCTCTGCAAGTTTATGTTCATAGTCAAGAGGAATCATTTGGGTTAGTCTAGGTCTTGCTGCAACACAAAATCGAGTATTGAAATCTATACAAGAAATTGAATATTCAGTATTAAATGAACCGGAAAGCATGGATCTCGTTACAACAAACATGTTGGATACGTACTATCCTAAAAGAAGTCCATATCTTGAAAACATATGTCTCTATGAAGTTCTGCAATATTACAGCTTTAAGAGAAATATTATAGAAAATATAAATGGAGAGAAATATGCAGTGATTGGTTCTGATGGATGTTTGGTGAAACATACTAAAGGAAATCTCATTAATCACAGGAAACTGAGTTGCGATACTCCAGATAAAAGGGAATTTTTCTATTTAGCACTTCTGCAACTCTTCAAGCCTTGGCGTACTGAAATGGAATTATTTGGAGATTTTCAGTGCTATGAAGATTCTTTTAATGCATGTAAAGATAGCAGTCAATGCACAGTTTTTCCAAATTATCTACAAATGTTGAATGAAGAAATTCAACAAGAAGCTACAATTGCAGCTGAGATTGCTAGAGACAGTTCTCAAGATAGTCAAAGTTCTGCTCCACTGAGTCAAAATCCACTAGGAGAACCAATTCTTGAAAATGAAGCAGCAATAGCCATGAGTGAAGTAGAAACAGCAATGTATCAAGCTCAACAGGATATTATGGAGTTGGAAAACTTCGAAGAGCAACTAAATATTGAACAGAAAGCAGAAAGCAGAAAGCAATTTACCCAGCAGATAGACCATGGTTTACTTTATGAAAATAAAGAATGCAACTTCACATCATTTAAACATATTTGAATGTATATCAGTGGTCAGGCTAGTACAGGAAAAAGTTTCTTAATTAAAGTTTTGACCAGTTATTTACAGAAAACCACTGAATTACATTTGTCTAGTGTTGTACCCACTCCAACTGGGTTAGCAGCACACTACATTAAGGGAATTACATTACATAATTTACTGATGCTACCTGTTGAACATGAACACAAGTTGGAATATCACAAGCTATCTGGAGAAGCTTGTTATGAAGTTTCAAGAGTACAAAAGAAAATGAAACTTCTGATAATTTATGAGGTGAGCATGGTCTCAAACGTAATGCTTGCCTTTGAATGCAGAAAAATTTTGAAAAAAGAATTTTGAAAACAGAATATGATGTCTTATTTGGAGGAAAACGTGATTGTTTTCGGTGATCTACTGCAACTTACTTTTGGCCATATTTTGAATATAAAGAACTTATTAAGATTATGTGACAGGCAAGTGATGAAGATTATGGAAGCTTTCTTCAAGATATAAGAATTGGTGTATTGACAGAACATGGTAAAGAAGCTTTGCAAAGTCGGCTACTTACAAACTTGTTTCCAAATGAAAATGTTGCTCTGGAAATAATATTTTAAAAAAATCTATTATTGGCCTAACGCCAACACTGAAAGAGTGTTCTACATTCAATCAATAACTTTTGAAGTTGGAAAACAACAAATAGTTCAAATGGATGCCATTGATAAAATAGGACACAAAGGAATTACTATCATTTTGTCAGAAAAATTGGATTCTTTGGAAAAATCTATATCTAACACTGCTGGTTTAGAAAAGAATTTATATGTATGTGAAAAACTACCAGGTAATTTTACGACGTAATTTGGATGTGGAAAAAGGTTTAGTAAATGGAGCTATGGGAAAAATTGTTGATTTTGTAAATTATCCAAATAGGGATGGAATTGAATTTTTGAAGATTTAATTTGATCAGATTGAAGAGGTGAAACAGATTGGACGTTGTGCGGTTCGTTTTTTGCTTGTTAGACCTCTTTCTTTAGCATATGCAGTGACCATTCATAAATCTCAAGGTTTAAGTGCAGACAGTGCTTTGGTAAACATTGAAAGTACCGTGTTTAAGGAGGGCATGGCATTTATTGCATTGTCCCGAGTCAGAACTTTATCTGGATTGTATTTGATTGACTTTGATTAGAGAAAGATTAGTGCAGATGCAAATTGTGTAAGAGAGTATGATAGTTTAAAAAGATTGTATGCTCCCAACTTAGGTGAATATCATGTATATGAAAAGCGTGTAGTATGTCAAAACGAACATTTGAGAAATTCTATACTGAGGTTGGAAATAAGAAAAAAAATCAAGACAATGTTGAGGCTCCAAACAAAAAGAAAATGGACATTGTTGATGATATTGTAGGATATCAGTTAGAAAATAGTTCAGGTATCAACAGCTATGCTAATGTAGTTGTGAACGTCATATTTTTTCTAAACAAATCTTAAACAGCAAATTGTGGAAAATTGAGAAAAAGTTTTGTTCTTTGGTGCATTATATTTTAGAAAAAATGACAACCGATAAAATTAAAATCCAAAGTGCTTCTGGCATTCGGCATCTTCCGATATATGTTCTGGTTCTTCACAATTTACACTCAATGTATAGCAAGATTCTCAAGAATTTCTTATGTTTACGCTTGCAGTAATGGGAGATTAAGGAATACAAATTAAAAATCCGTTTGGAGTTCGTTACAGATGGTATCATAAATGTGAAGATTGTTCATTTTCTTCGACCACTGAAATAGACACTGAACGATTCATACATTTGACAATACCAGATTGCAAAACTGTGTCTTTTAACAAACTTAGTAAAATCAGTTAATCAAAATATGGAATGTGCTCACAGCAAATCTGAAATTTTATCAGCATTGTTTATAGAAAGATTTGGACAATGTGTCATTTTAATGCTACAACGCTGTAGAGCAGATGGAAGAAAATTGGAAACGAAAATAAAAAATGTGGCAAGTCAAGTGTCAATTTCAGGAAGACCTTCTAAAGCAGTGGCTATTATTTTCCATGATGGATCTACTTCAACTTTTGGACACTATACTGTGTATTTAAGATGCAATAAAGAATGAACACTTTGTAATGATGCCCATTTAGAATTAAAATGCCGGTTGCCCTATGAATTACCAATTTCATATCTCATATTTTTAATGCCAACGCTCTGAAAACATCATTCAGCCTATTGGAAAGATGTCAATATGTATTAACCAGTTTATTTCAGAAATTGTTAATGCAAATGAATTCACAAACATCATTCGGCCTATTGGGAAAATATAAAAATTAATTAATGAGTTCAATTCAAATTCAAAAATGACTTTATTCGGCATAAAACAATACCATAAAAGTACAGTGTAAAAAAAGCACCACAGAATTAAGCCAGACAAAAAATGTATATTCAATAAGTTCATAAATATGGACACATCTCAATAAAATTCATCTTGAGGGACTTGTATAAATGGTCCTGGGCTAGGGTGGGAGAGCAAGAATTTATTACCAAGTTACATTTAAAATCTGTCAGGGTTGGAGCACTGGTGAATAATTCATATATACTGGGGGGACCCCCCCACCCACATAGTTCATTGTTTAAAATAAATTAGATACTAGAGAGGAAGTGCTAAAGTCAAGTGCAATCATCTCTTGCCTCTTGTGTTTCTGAGTCTCACAGTCGATCTTAAAAAGTTAACAGTGCAAAAGAGTGTTAAAACCTCTGTGGATAATTTAGGGAACAGTAGGGCCATCTTTGCCTGTTTGAGCCTAGTATTCTTTAAAATGCGTTTTAAAAATAACTTCCTAGGGTGAGAATAGTAAGGACATAGCAAAACAAAGTGAAGCATCTGAAGTGTCTATTTTTGAAAATGTAATCAGATACTTGAAGTTGGAGTGACTATTTTGAACAGAGATTTGTTTTTTTTACAATCTTATTGATTGTATTATTTTTCCCGCTGTTTTATGATGATCAACATTGAAATCACTGTGTATGGTGAAATTCAATAGAATCTGAAAACAGCAAAACAGGCAAACTGAATGTGTTATTTAATTGTAAAATTATGTTGTGTTCTTAAAACTATAATATTATATGTAATAACAGTATTTTTCTTCTCTTTTACAGACACTAATTCTAAAGTTTGAAAATATTTCACATTTAGATTATAATAAAACAACTGAAAAAATTGTGTCAATGAGTTTTATATCTTCTTTAAAAAATGTAATATTAAGTAACCCGAGCACTACCCATGCACTGCTACAATCACCTGTGCACTGCCCATGCAAAACTCAAATCACCTAGACACTACTCATTCACTCCTTCAATTATCCACGTGTTACCCATGCTCTCCAACAACCACCTTGTCACTACCCATGCACTCTTGCAATCACTCAGCCAGTACCATGTACTTATTCAACCACTTTGCCAATACCCAAGCACTTATAAATTCGCCATGCACTCTCCTTGCAGAACTCTAATCATGCAGTCAGTACCCATGTACTCATGCAATGACGCAGGTACTAACCATGCAGGGCTACAATCCCCTGTGCGCTACCCACGCAGTCCCTTAATCACCTAGACACTCCTCATTCACTCCTTCAATTACCCAGGTAGTACTAATGCAGTCCAGCAATCACCCTGTCACTACCCATGCACTCCTCCAATCACCCAGTCAGTACCATGTACTTATCCAATCACTCCGCAAATCCCAAGCACTTATAAAATCACCATGTACTATCCTTGTACTCCTCCACAGGTACTACTTATCCACCTATGCAATAACTCAGCCACTACCCATGTATTGTTCCAATCACCCATGCACTACCCCATGTACTCCTACAATCACCCAGCCAGTATCATATACTTACCCAATCACTATGCTGATACCTAAGCACCGTTGCGGCCCTTTAATCATCCAGGCAGTAGTTAAGTAGTCATGCAATGACCCAGACAATAACCATGTATTCAAGCAATCATCCAAACATTACCTATAAACTCATGTAATTACCCACGCATTACGCATGCACTTGAAAATCAACCAAGCAATACCCATGCATGTAGAAAACCATGCAGCCACTACACATGTACTCCTTCTATCACCCAGGCACTACTCATGCACTTATGCAATAATCCAGGCACTACCCATGCACTGCTGCAATCACCCATGCACTACCCGTGCACTCCTCTAATTATCCAGACACTACTCATTCACTCCTTCAATTACCCACCCAGTAGCCATGCACTTCAAACATCCAGGCACTACACATGCACGTGTACAATCACCCAAGCATTAACCATACACTCGTGCAAATATTCAAGCATTACCCATGAATATTTCCAATCACCCATACATTACCTCTGCACTCATGCAATCACCCAGGCATTAACCATGAACTTATAAAATCACACCAACCCTACTTATTTACTACTTCTATTACCCAGGCAGTTGCCATGTAGTACTCCAATCCCACATGCACTACCCATGCACTCCTACAATAACCCAGGCACTACCCATATACTCTTCCACTCACCCACACACTAACCATGTACCCATGAGATAACCCAAGCATTACCCATGCACTTATGCAATCACACATGCAGTACCTCTGCACTCATTCAATCTCCCAGTCATTACTGATGCATTCATCTAATCATGCAGGCACTACCCATACACTCATGCAAACACCCAGGCATTACCCATGCACTGCTCCAATCACCCATGCACTACCCATCCATTACTGCAAACAGCCAGTCACTAGCATTCACTTAAAAAATCACCAAAGACTATGCTTGAACTCCTCCAATCATCCAGGCACTACCCATGCACTTAAAAAAATCACACAGGCATTACCCATGAACTTGTCCAATCACACACCCATGCACTCATACAAGCATGTACGACCTACTGATGCACTCATGCAATCACCCAAGGCACTACCCATGCACTCTTTTAATCACTCAAGCACTACCCATGTACTAATGAAATCACCCAGGCATTACTCATGCACTCGTCCAATTGTGCAGGCACTACCCATGCACTCATGCAAGCACTATGTACTACTGATACACTGATGCAATCACCCAGGTAGTACCCATGCGCTCATTTCTCTTTTTTTAACAGAATAGGTGGTTATAAAGAGAACCAGCTTTTTCTTCTTTTTTAATTTTGTATTGTTTCAATTTTTTTACGATTTTTCACATTTTTGGGGTATTTTTTTCAAAAGAAAAAATAAACAATAGGAAGAAGTGACACAACAGGTGTCATAACTTTTGAAAATAAATCAACATTGCAAAAGAAAAAAATCAACAATGATGGCTGCGAGCAGCAAAAATTATGTTATCAATGGATTGCTTCACGTAGCATACGCTCTTCTTACATTTTATGCATCGCTCCTCAACACCGGCGAATTCAGGCCTGATGTCTGGTCTTCTGTTTGAAGAGTCAGGACTGGAAGATGTGCTCGTTTGCTGGTCATCCTGGAGGGCTTGCTATTCTAATTCCCTCTATCTTTGTTCTCGGGCCAGGTGTTGAGGGTGGATAGTTTGTAGATATTTTAACATCGAAGAAGTACCACAAGAGTACTTCTTCTCAGACACCCTAGATAGAACTTGGTGACAGATGTTGCAAGTCACCTTTCAGGTGTTAACTTTTTTTTCACTCTCTGGAAAACCGAAGAATGCCCATACAACACTTTCTATTTTCTTTTGCGGAGGTTCCTCCAACTCTTCATCCTTTTCATGAACCTCTGCTGGTGCACTTGAAGATGCCACATTTCAAATGTAAGGTAGATACAGTTTCTTACTGCTTTTTATTTCCAACAACTTGATTTGTTAGAATAATTTTTCATCAAAATTTAAGCTTGGCAACAAAACTACTACAATAATTGGTTGTTTTCCGTAGTATATAACACCTCATGCTCTTCACATGAATCAAACAAAATACCATGTACGAGAGAACTTCTCATTATAATACATTCTTCTTTGACATAAGAAATGATATCAATACAAGCAAGACGGTGTCAAGCGTCGATGTTTCGGTCCTTCTTCGGTTAATTAATTCCATAGGACCATCCTCAGGACCAGTTGCACAAATATATCAAGAACCACCAGAAGGTGATTGTAAGGCTTTACTGAGCAAAGATCTTCCCAAAGTAAACTGCTTGAATAAATCCTGCAGATTAGTCGGGAGATAACTATTCCAACCGAAACACACGGTATACTTTCAATCACTTGTGATCAGGAGCTGTCGCATTCAACTTCCCCACGCCTCGATAATTCCACAATTTGCCAAAGCTTTTAGGCTGCACTCTCCAACAGAGAAAATCAGGCAACAGCGCTATCTGCAATACCCTAGTTTGTAAGGTTGCCTTACGCGTTTCAGACAGAAATTGTCCTTGATCACAGGCAGAGCGACATCACAATGAAAAAGGCAAAGACTGCTTCCCAATACCATAAATACACCTTTATTGCCTTCAGGTGGGGCCTCATGATCTCACAAAATTGCATTCTGGGAACAGCAGTTTTTGCATCAGCCTCGTAGTTCATATAAAACACATAATGTCCACTCTAAATATTTTGTCCATAATATAGCCATTAATGGGCTCAACAGGAAAAGCAGAAAAACGATGTTAATTATAAAACGCCATCCTGATGGACTGAAAATGGCTCATAATATCCAGAGCCTTCAGGCCGCATTACCTCACTGCGATGGTGCAATCCCCACGGCATGGCTGCCGCGTATTATAAACAGTTCCACAAGTTGCCAAAGCTTTTAGGCTGCACTCTCCAACAGAGAAAATCAGGCAACAGCGCAATCTGCAATACCCTGGTTTGTAAGGTTGCTCACGCGTTTCAGACAGAAATTGTCCTTGATCACAGGCAGTGCGACATCACAATGAAAAAGGCAAAGACTGCTGCCCAATACCATATATACCTTTATTGCCTTCAGGTGGGGCCTCGTGATCTCACAAAATTGCATTCTGGGAACAGCAGTTTTTGCATCAGCCGCGTAGTTCATATAAAACACATAATGTCCACTCTAAATATTTTGTTCATAATATAGCCATTAATGGGCTCAACAGGGAAAGCAGAAAAAACGCTGTTAATTATAAAACACCATCCTGATGGACTGAAAATGGCTCGTAACATCCAGAGCCTCCAGGCCGCATTACCTCACTGTGATGGTGCAATCCCCACGGCATGGCTACTGCGTATTATAAACAGTTCCACAAGTTGCCAAAGCTTTTAGGCTGCACTCTCCAACAGAGAAAACCAGGCAACAGCGCAATCTGCAATACCCTGGTTTGAAAGGTTACCTTACACGTTTCAGACAAAAAATTGTCCTTGATCACAGGCAGAGCGACATCACAATGAAAAAAGGCAAAGACTGCTGCCCAATACCATACATGTTATGTTATGTTATATTTATTTATATCGCGCATGGCTACCCCAGCAACAGGGCGTCCCAGCGCTTGCGGACATACCTAATTATAATAGGGCCATATGGAGGCGTGGGTGCCAGATTACCAGGACATCCTAAGCAGAAGAGAACAACCAGGTTTTAATGCGTTTTCGGAAGAAAAGATGATTGGAAATGGTACGAATGCTTAAGGGAATGGAGTTCCAAAGTTTTGGAGCGAGATACCTGAAGGACCGGCCTCCTGCTCTGCACCTCCGGATCTTGATAGTGCGTGCCAGAGAGAGGTCCGCAGAGCTGAGGGCCCACGCTGGATTATAGAGGGAACATAGGCCCTGTAAAATTTGGGGGCCAAGGCGATACAGCATTTTATGAATTAAACAGAGGGTTTTGAAATGTATACGTTGTTTGACGGGCAGCCAGTGCAGCCTGCGCAAAACCTGGGAAGTATGGCAGCGTTTTGGCAGTGCGAACAGAGTGCGCGCAGCGGCATTCTGAGCCCTTTGCAGTCTGTTAATGACTGTCAAGTTAGACCCAAGCATAAGGGCATTGCAATAGTCCAGGTGGGACAAAACCATGGCCTGGACAATTGTCTGACGCACGGAAGGTTCAAAAACCCTAGGATGGTTTTAAGGGATCGGAGGCGACCATAGCAGGTTCCAGACACTCTTTTAGCATGGGATTCGAGAGAAAGTGAGGCATCTACAATAACGCCTAGATTTTTTACTTCTTTCTTAGGAATAGGAGGCGGACCCAATGAAGGGGGCCACCACTGCTCATCCCACTTCTGTGTATCACTTCCAATAAGGAGAACCTCAGTTTTCGATGAGTTCAACTGGAGGCAGTTCTCCGTAAGCCAGCTAGAGATGGCCAGAATGTCTTCCTGGAATTTGGCTCGGTCACCCACGGTGTCATTGGAGAAGGTAAAAATTAATCGCGTATCGTCCGCGTAAGATATTAGTTTGATGTTACGTTCCCTGGCCATACGGCCAAGGGGCGGACGTATACGTTAAACAACGTGGAGCTAGGGCAGAGCCCTGGGGGACACCGCAGCCTAAAGGAAAGCTGCTGGATGAGTATGGCGGGGCATGGACCTGGAAGGAGCAGTCAGATAGAAATGACACGAACCAATCCAGGGCCCTGTTCCCAACACCGATCTCCCACAGTTTCCTAAGAAGGATCCCATGAGAGACCGTATCAAACGCCGCACTCAAATCCAGCAGAACCACGGCTGCAGTGTTGCCCATGTCCTGTGTCTCCCTTAGCTGTTCCGTGATGGCCAATAAGGCCGATTCGGTGCTATGTTTGGCACGGAATCCATTCTGAGACTCCTCCAAAATCCCGTTAGTCTCCAGATAATCTAGCAGAATGGAATTCACATGACTCTCCGCCACTTTGGCCAAGTACGGGAGCAAGGAAATAGGGCGGAAACTTTCAGGCTTGAAGGAGTTCAGAGTGGGTTTTTTTAACAGGGGGACCACTTTGGCATGTTTCCAGGTTTTGGGGATTATAGCTGACTGGAGGGATCTGTTAATCAGCTCCCGTCTTTCGGTCATGATGGAGTCCAGGAAAAGTTTGAATAACTTTGGTTTGACCGGATCTTCTGGAGAACCAGACTTGATTTTTTGCGCCAAGATTCACATATCTGTTTGTGAAATAGATGGAAGGGTATGAAGTGAGTAGGGGAGGTTTAGAGGGTCTACGTTGGCTTTAGGACTCATCGGAGTACCACCAGAGTTGTGGGACTTATAAATTCCTTGAACTTTATTAACAAAGAAACAGGCCAATTCTTCGCATTGTAGATCAGATACTATTATGGAATTGTTCCCCTCATGTGACTTAGTCATCTCCTTCACTAGTGCAAAGATGGTTTTTGCGCGATTAGTGCTGGAGTTAATCAGCTCAGCATAGTAGTCAGCTTTGGTCTTTTTTTATCAACCTGTGATAGGCTTTGGTGGCAGTTCTAAAATTAGCCTTAGCACCGAGGTCATAAGACAGCCTCCAAATTCGCTCCAGTACTTTACATTGCTTTTTTTGGCTAAAAGTGCTTCACAGTACCAGGGATGGGATTGTTCGCGTTTGGGCCTTGATATTTTCTTAGGGATAAAAAAGTCAAGAGACTCATTAATCCACTCTCTATAGGCTAAATCCGCCTCCTCCATATTATCAGCCCAGTCTGGACAGGAGTTTTTTAACCTAGCCTCAAATAGAATACCATCAAGTTTATGCCAGGGGCGTCTCCAGAGAGAGGGAGAGGGTTTCAACCTGGGGCTACCTTGGGTCTTAATGTCAATTTGGAGCAGAAAATGATCTGTCCAACTGAGGGGACAGGGGGGGAAGGCCATAATTCCCTAGATGTTTGAGAACACCGGGTCTAGCAGGTGGCCTGCCTGATGTGAAGGCCCTTCCACCAGCTGACATAGCTGGCAGGCTTCCAGATCATCAAGAAACTTCAGTGTAGTCGGAGACACACGGGACTCAAGATGAAGGTTGAGGTCTCCGAGTACAGTGAAGTTCGCCGACTGCAGGATAAGTGAGGAGGCATTTGACACCAGTGACTCCTGAAAGGCACTCCCAGAACCAGGATGGCGGGATATCAAAAGCCCGGTCAGGGTATCGATATCAGAAACTCTTAACTTAAACAGAGTACTTTCACAGTTGGTGATATTTGAGGGGAGAGAGTGCAGGAATAAATGGTTTTGAAAATCACCGCTAGTCCCCCACCCCTCCCTTTGGGTCTGTTTTTAGTTAAAATAGAATAGCATGCGGGGAGAGCCAAAGCCAAAATGGCCACAGAATCACTTGTTAGCCACGTCTCCATTAGAGCCAGCAGGTCAGGAGAGCGATCAGTGAGGAGCTCAAAGACATCCTCATGATGCTTCACTAGAGACCTACAATTAAGGCTCCACCTTTATTGCCTTCAGGTGGGGCCTCGAGATCTCACAAAATTGCATTGTGGGAACAGCAGTTTTTGCATCAGCCTCGTAGTTCATATAAAACACATAATGTCCACTCTAAACATTTTGTTCATAATATAGCCATTAATGGGCTTAACAGGGAAAGCAGAAAAACGCTGTTAATTATAAAACGCCATCCTGATGGACTGAAAATGGCTTGTAACTTCCAGAGCCGCCAGGCCGCATTATCTCACTGCGATGGTGCAATCCCCACGGCATGGCTGCCGCGTATTATAAACAGTTCCACAAGTTGCCAAAACCTTTAGGCTGCACTCTCCAACAGTCAAAATCAGGCAACAGCGCAATCTACAATACCCTGGTTTGTAAGGTTGCCTTATGCGTTTCAGACAGAAATTGTCCTTTATCACAGGCAGAGCGACATCACAATGAAAAAGGCAAAGACTGCTGCCTAATACCATATATACCTTTATTGCCTTCAGGTGGGGCCTCTTGATCTCACAAAATTGCATTCTGGGAACAGCTTTTTGCATCAGCCTCGTAGTTCAAATAAAACACATAATGTACACTCTATAACATACTCACAACCACCTGAACCAGCACCCAGATACAGCTGGAGGAAGCCCTGACCCCTCGGTGGTGACTGTCAGGTGCTGGACCCTTGCAATGACTTCAGATAGGCCAGATTGAGGTTTTTGGGCTCTTTGTGACCGTAAATGAGGCCTTTGGCATCAAAATCTTGTCACTCGCACAGCCTTCAAATCAAAGTTCTGTCATACCGAACCTTCGTGCTACATCATTGACCACACACGGAGCATGCCATTGCAAAGCACCGAACCAACGGCTCACTATGACACCAGGATCCTCATGCTACAGCAACACCCAGCTGTGATGCCCAGCTGCTCTAGGCGCTACATCGATGACTGTATGCCACACTTCCCTGCTTCTTGTGGCCCCCTCCACAGTGAATGGGACTCTTTGCGCTGGACTGAGAAGGTAACTTTTCAGTGGACTAACCTGTCCCCTGTATCTGACCCACACTCTATTGTGGTAGGCATGAACTTGTGACGATTTTTCCCGGGCTAGCATGACACAAGAGCTGTGCTTGGCGTTTTGGGCTTTTTGGCTCTCTTTTCACTAAAATCTTTAAAATTGAATATCTCCAATTCTACTGCTTGGAGTTTTGTCATTTTGTTCATGTTTTATTTATTTAAAATTACTCTATTTTTATAACCTGGTGTGGGATTATCTTGTGGTGGGGTTTCACTGTGTTCCTGTTTGAAGTATTGCACAAATACTTTACACATCATCTCTGAATTAAGCCTCACTGCTCTGTGCCAAGCTATCCAAGTGTTGAGCACAGGTTAATTTAGGGTTTGCTTGTAACACCATCCTGAGAAGAAATGTGGTTATTGCTTGAGAAAGGTTCCTCTCCCCTCAATCAGTAACCCAATTTCTTACAGACGGGTTGAGCTTGTGCTATATAAAACCCTACAAAAACGAAATAGTACCGCAATCACAATGCAAGTAGCAGACAAACTCTAATTAAGAGAAATCAATCTGTACTTGGTCCAGGCGCCACAGAAAGAAAATGAAGTGATGCAGGAAGAACTCCTCATGGAGAGCTGGAAAATATGTACACTCTCATTAATAGAAAAAGAAAGAAATATTTGCCTATAAATGAGCTATGGTGTGATACAAGTCAGCCAATCAGTAGGATGGTAAAGAACTTATGCTCCAGGAAAGGGTCAAACTCAAGAAATGGAAGGAAAATGAAGAAAAGCCATTGACTATGAAGAAAGGTAATAAAATTGGCAACAATAGTAACCAATGAAACCAGTGGTGGGCTCTAAACCAGCTGTACATTTGTGGTATAGACTGCTAAAGGTCTTTAGCATCTAGTTGTCTAGTAGGCCAGACCTAACAATATGGAGTGACTCATATGCTATTAGCAATTATTTGACTTGACTTTAAGTTGCTATATTACTGTATTAGATGTTGCTAAAATGCTTTTTGAAAAATATGAGCTTGTACCATTTGCTCATAGAGAGCCAATTGCAACCATCAGATTAAATTAGTTTACGCTTTCCTGCCCTTCTTAAGGAGTCAGGTAAAGGTATTATAGTGTATTTGAGTAGGTTCCAATGCCTAGGAGCTATTTTGCTCTGTAAGCAAGACTTGTTTGACAGGATATTCCAAAAATAGTTCCAGTGTGCACGGGTGCTTTAAGAATAAGGAGCCTCACAAACAAGACTGTTGATAAGATCTGCGGAATCTGTGGCATCTCCAGCCTGCAGAAGATGATACCTAAGCACTTTGAAAGACAACGTTCCATTGCCATATTTCCGTGTATAGTGATACATTTATGCAGGTATGGAACTGTGCCTGCTTGTGATCAAGCCACATGATTAATTGAAGGACATGGCCAAATATGCTGCCATTCCATTCAATGCAGTTTCCTTCCCATGACAAGTCCCGAAATATTGTTAATCTGTCATGTAGCTGAATTCTTAAAATGCTACTTTCAGTGTTCTTATGTTATTCTGCTGGCTTCCTGTTCAAAGCCACAGGGACATAGCATACTTACAATCACCTGAACCAGCACCCAGATCCAGCTGGAGCAAGACCCTGACCCCTCAGTGGTGCCTGTTAGGTGCTGTACCCTTGCAGTGACTTCAGAGAGGCCGGATTGAGGTTTTTGGGCTCTTTGAGACCGCAAATGACTCAGTTGGCACCGAAATCTTGTCACTCGCTCAGTCTCCAATGCAAAGTTCCATCACCCTGAACCTTCGTGCTACAGCATTGACCGCTCGCGGAGCGTGCCATTGCAAAGCACCGACCCAACAGCTCATGATGACAACAGGATCCTCATGCTACAGCAACTCCCAGCTGTGATGCCTTTCCTGCTCTTCGCACTACATCGATGACTGTCCGTGACATTTCCCTGCTCCTTGCGGCCCCCTCCACCGTAAATGGGTCTCTTTGCACTGGGCTGAGAAGGCAGCTTTTCAGTGGACTAACCTGGCCACTGTATCTGACCCGCACTCTATCGCGGTAGGCATGAACTAGTGACAATTTTTTCCCAGTCTCACATGATGAAAGTGCTGTGATTGGTGTTTTGGGCTTTTTTGCTCTCTTTTCACTAAAACCTTTAAAATTGAATAGCTCTCATTCTACTGCTTGGAGTTTTGTCATTTTGCTCATGTTTTATTTATTTAAAATTACTCAATTTTTCTGACCTGGTGTGGGATCCTTTTGTGGTGCGTTTACACTGTGTTACTGTTTGAAGTATTGCACAAATTCTTTACACATCGCCTCTGAATTAAGCCTCACTGCTCTGTGCCAACCTACCCAAGGGTTGAGCACAGGTTAATTTTGTACAAGGCTGTTGATAACATCTCTGGAATCTGTGGCATCTACATCCTGCAGAAGATGAAACCTAAGCACTCTGATAGACAACGATCCCTTGCCATATTTCCGTGTATAGTGATTCATTTATGCAGGTATGGGACTGTGCCTACGTGTGATCAAGCAACAGGGTCAATCGAAGGTCAAGGTCAAACGTGCTGCCATTTCATTCAGTGCAGTTTCCTTCCGATGACAAGTCCCGAAATATTGTAATCTGTCATGTAGCTGAATTCTTAAAATCCTACTTCAAATGTTCTTAAGTTTTTCTTTTGTGAACTGAATGTATTTTTTACAAGCACTATGGTTGCTACACAAAGTTACTTTTTTTGCATATAGGGTTTTACGTCAAAATCTAGACTCTTATACCCCTTTGTAAATTCTTTTGAGAAAAAAAAAGTCAAATCATTTCATTTCAATGCCCAGGGTAAATAATTAGAATGAAAAAAGTAGGCTTGTCTCCTGTTCTTGTGCCGCTTCTTCAGCTATAGCTGCCTTAGCTCCGTGGTGACTGCAGCTTCGCGAAGCAGCCCCCAAACTGCTATTTAATTTCAATACTTTTATTGAGGTATTTACAAATTACAGTATACAGGTATAGAGTCACGGTCCCCCAGGGAGAAAAGGCAGTTGTCAAAAACATTTAGGAGCCCGCACTAGGTCAGGTGACCTGCTTGTTGGTATTTTGGCCACATTCCACATTACCCAGTATCAGTTGCAAAACTTCTTTTTATTTAACTTTGCATTGTCTTAGACTATAATTGTAGTTTCACTGGTAATTTTCTCAACACTTTTGGGGACTTATTTTGTTCAGTTAGTTGCACCATTTTCCGCCATTTTCACTGGCGCAGCTCCTCCATTTGAGTGGAGGAGCATCACCCCACAAAGAAAAGCCCCCGGCCAGACTCCACGGCTATTGAGTTGATAGCTGTTTATTCATAAGACAACAACTGCAGATGGTGCTCCCTCTTCAGCCAGTGAACAACTGACTTTAGAGAGATCTCCACTGCATCACAGTACAAACACTAGGTCATAGTATACACCATCTACCGTTTATAGCTACAGGTAGCAGGGGAACTATCTTGTCAGGAATCAACATAATGAAGTTAATATATTGCCATTTAATTTTTCAGAAACCAACCTGTCCTAAATTTAGTGACAGGACGGGGCGGGGCCAGTGCTGCAAAGTGACAGCAGGGGACTGTGCACTTTAAAACGTGCATGTCTCCTTGGCTGACCGTCTTGCGATGGCCAGCCAGACATGCACATTTTAAACTTCTGTAGCCTAGCTGTCTTAGACAGCTGGGATAGAGAAGGTGCAGGCCTCCAGGGCTCTGGAGAGTGCTGAGTTAGGCTGCTCCCTCCAGCCATAGCTCTGCTCTCATGCTGGTGATAACAGCTTCTGGATTGGTTCAGGGAGTTGGCTGGGTCCTGCGTTGGAGTTTGTCTTCAGAGAAGACCGAAAGAGGAGGACGTTGTGTAGAGAAAGAATGTTAGTATATTTAAGTGTCCCCCACCACCCTAGGTACATGCTAACTGCCACCGTATTTTCACCGAGCCTGCCGCCTTCCGACCGCCCCGTCCCACCTCCATGGACAACTTGTGGCGCCGGCTGCATGGCAGCGCTGCCGACATGCCGAAGGCACACCAAAGGAAAGCCATTCTGTGCCCTGCCGCTCCTGGACAGCGCCCAGCCCCAGAAACCCTTGCCTTCCTCACTACCACAAGTTCTCCGCCACAGACCTTCGTGCCCTGGACACCAAATGCAACAACTGCTGCCTTGCATCATCTTGGTCCACAGCGGGACCCTTCACCTGTTTCCGCTGCCAGTTCATCTCCACCCCAGCACCGAACACCATCACAGCAACCAGCCCCAAGCCAGCCCCGGAGGCTGAGACTGCCCGAATGAGTCACCTGCCTCTTGATCAGCACTAGATTGCTCTGCAAACATGCCTCTGAAGTCTGGCACACCATCTCCACCCTTATCCCCGACTTGACCTTCATTACAGAGACATAACTCATCCTGTCATTGACCCTTGACATCGACACCGAACACTCATCGGCTACACAATGAACCACCCCTATTACACCAATAGACACCGAGGCTGCATGTGTAACATGGAACACATGAATTTCGAGCTCCACACCGACACCACCACCCTCAAAGGAGGTGTACAGACCGCCTGAACCACGAACAGGCCCAGCAACGCCATCAATGAATTCATCACACTGCTCGCCATTGAATCTGAGTACCACCTCTGCATGGGAGACCTCAACTTCCACCTAGACGACTCCACTGACACCAACTCCACTGCCTCCTCGACAGATTTGACAACATATGCCTCAAGCAGATTGTCACCGACCGACAAGATGGAACTTGTTTTTAGGTCTGGCCTGATAGTTTTAGCTGCCATCACATTTGTTTAATAAATTAATAACCTACATAAAGGGGTTCTGGGTCAGCCTCCTTCAGCCATTGCTCTTTTGGAGTGTCATGTTTTGCGTTAGCCCACAGAATTGCATGAAGAAGTCACAAATGGGTAGACCTGTGTAGGTAAGAGCGGTTGGGTGGGGTGGGTGGGGGGCTCGACAGACGACGACGAGGAAAATTTAATATTTCTTTAATATTTCTTTAATTTTCCATCGCCATCATCTGCCGACTCCCCTCCCCATGCTGCCCCATTTCTCTTACTTGCACGGGCCGCTCCTGGACCTTGCAAACACTGGCTTTCACGTCAGTCACTGTTTGCTCCCCACAAAAAAGTTATTGGATAAGAGTAATTGTGTGTCATTCTAATAAGCAGTTATAACGGCACCACAACAGACTGCAATGTGCGCCTGTGTGAGCATGAATTGGACATACTTTCATGCTGAAGGTCATGTACTGCAGCACCAATGCACAATGGCAGGGTTATTATTGATGTTTGGTACAGTTCACCATGTAGTACAGTGACATTATCGATGCTACTATACTCTTGGAGCAATCATCACATAGGGTACAGCCATCACAGTGCAATTTAATCATGGCAGATAAACTTTTTGGGATGAAATCGTATTATAGTCACATGTTGCCATGACCAGCACCATTGTTTTAGCACTTTTTCGCCATTCACATTATCTGAAGCTCACCTTCCAGTCCAGGAAACCAAAAAGAAGAAAGTTTTTCCTTTCATATTGTCCTGAAGTCTGTGTGAATATTTTCATGCCACGCAGGAGCACAATGAGACACAAAGAGGGATGCTGCAGTTCTTTATTTAGGGTTGCACTGCCTCCTACAAAGGCTTATTCATGAGGGAGCTGGCCTCCCATACCGCCTCCCTCTTCAATCTTTAATCTTCGAATTTATGTTCTCTAAACATTTTCTGCACTCTATGTCTTCCAATGGTAGCAGGGTTCAGTGGTCATCCAGCGTGCTGACCTGGTCAGCTCGCTTCACCATGAGGCTCTCTAGCCGCAACACAACATAGACCCCCATTTACATGATAATCTCTCCTTTTATGATCCTTTTAGTTGCTTCATCAGTCTGGTTGGCTTCTTGAGACCGCCTTCATTGGCGTCTCACTGAAAGGGCTTCCTCCACTTTCGCATGTGATACTTCATCTTCGCTGTCTCGGATGTAATACTTCGTCTTCGCTGTCTGAGTACATCCATGCTGCATCCTTAATGATTTGGTTTACTTGTCTTCTGCCCTGGCAGTGACCATAGTGCTTTTCTATGTAGTTACTCAAAAAGGAGTTGCATCACATCTGGCATCTCCAATAGTGTTCTAGGCTGTATTCCGTAAAGAAGCTCAAACGGAGAGCAACCCAAACTACTTTGAGCTTGGCTACGGATAACAAAAAGTGCGAGGGGCAAGAGCATATCCCACTATTTTCCTTCAGTAGACATCATCTTTTTTAAAGTAAGCTTCAAGGTAGCATTATACCTTTCGCACAGACCATCTGTTTGAGGATGATATGCAGATGTTCGTATTTGGGAAATATTCATAGTTTTACAAACCTGTTTCATAAGGCAAGACACAAAGGGAGTCCCTTGGTCTGTTAATATTTATTTAGGAAACCATACCCTAGAAAATAATTCTAAAAATTTCTCGCTAATGCTTTTAGTATTTGTTGTCCGCAAGGGAAATGCTTCTGGATATCTGGTTGAATAATCAATTATGACCAGGATATATATATATATAACCCTTGTGTGATTTAGGGAGGGGTCCCACCAAATCCATATCAATTCTTTCGAATGGTTTCCCTGTGATAGGCAGTGGTTGTACTGGAACGGGTGGTGGTGTATATGGATTTCTTTTTTGACAAACCTTGCACTCCTTACAGTACTGGTTTATATTGGTGTATATACTGGGCCAATAAAAATATCCAAATACTGTCTGAGTGGTTTTTGCTGTACCACTATGACCAGCTAAAAGATGTGAGTGAGCAAAAAAACATAATTTGCTCACAAAATCTTTGAGGGACTACTAGTTGGGGAGATTCTTCTGGTTTCCCTACCCTATATAGCAACTTATTCTTAATTTTAAACAAGGGTAAGAGGGTGGTGTCGTAGTCTTCTGGCTTGTTGCCAGGCATTCTGGAGAGTGGGGTCATGGTTTTGTGCATATTGATAGGATTTGTCCGATCACCATGGGGCTTGTGTAAGCAAAATGGAAGGTTGCTCTGGGAGTTTCTTCAAGGTGTTTTTAAGTAAGATGTGAAACACAGGGTTGTCTGTTCCTAAGAGTAACTGTTCTGGAAGGGTGTCCACTACCCCCACCTTGACCTGCATAGTAAGTCCATGGGGTAATGTGATAGGGACTTGAGCTACGGGATAGATACGAATATCTCTGTGCACACAATGGATAGGTATTTGTTCTTCTGGGCAAAACTGTGACTTTTTCACAACAGTATTTTGGACAACAGACTGCCTACAGACTGCCTACAACCAGAGTCCAAAAGAGCCTTAATGTTGTTTCCGTTTAGTTCAAGACTTACATAAAAACAGGAAGTATATTCTACTATATACAGGATACTTCTGGGAAAACAGCTAACGTCCATTGGTTCGTCTGCGGTCTTCTTTTGGGGATAGAACCTCACTATGTGTCCCTACTCCCCGCACTCATAACATTGTGGACCTTTGAACAATGTTTTATCACTTTTGGTGGTACGTTCTTTTGTGGGTTCCCCAAGAGGCTTGGTCTTTTTCTCAATGCCTCCATGTACTGTACCTAGGCGTGTGTTTCTCTCAGGTTCATACAAAAATGGTTGTGGTTGGGCTCTTGCAAAGGATGTTGCCATATCTACCGCCTGTTTAATGGTAAGATGGGACTGTTGTCGCAGTCATCTTTGAGTGGGAGTCGGTAAGGCCTTCAGGAATTGTTCTAGGTAAATCAATGCCATTATGTTTACCTTGCTATTCTCTAGGGGTCTGAGCCACTTGTCAGCAGCTGCCTTTATTCTAAAGAATAGAGTCTTTGGGGTGTCTCCAGGATGACCTGGTTCTTTTATGAACCGTACCCTAAATGCCTCAGGGTCCATCCCGAGGTGATCCAAGATGATCTATTTTATTTCTTTTTAACTGGTATTTCCTGTGGAATTTTCTATTTGGTAGGCTGCTTGAGCCTCCCCAGTTAACAATGGTGCCAAGATCTTAATTATTGCGAACTAATGGGGGGCTGCCCGCATTCTCCACCGAATGTGATCTTTTTCAATGGCGGGAGGGGGGTGGTAATAAGCACTACAGCGTTTTAGTTTAAGATGAGTTATTTATTACTGATATCTTTCCATTACAGATATTTATATAGTCTCTCTTTTATCTCCTCCTTCTCTTCAGGGTCTTTGCCGTCAGACCTTTTTGGTCGAAGTCCTCCTGGCCAGCGTTCTCCCTCGGAGAAAGGAAAGGCTCAGGTAAGTGTTTTCTATTTTCACTTTGTAATGACTCATGGGAAAGGGAGTGAGGTTCACCAGTACAATAAAAATAAAGAGAAAGTACCCAGTGAAGGTGGTGATAAGTTAAACGAATTGTAGAAGAAGAATGTGACCAAGTTGAAGTGAAAAAACCCGGAAGGAGCAACCACACGGTAAGGGCAATTCAGAAGGAGAAAGAAACTAAAAACAAACAAACGTTCTTTTCCTTCTTGTGCCTCACGCTAGCACCCCTCTCCATTGTTTTCCACCACCCTCGAGATCCCCTTTTTGTACCCCCTAGAATATTCTGTAGTCTTCCACGCACCTGAATGAGCCACAACCCTCCAGGGCTGTGAGGGAACGTGTCCGCTTTATCTGGAATCGGGGTGGCGCCATCGTCTGGTTTGCCTCGGGAAGCACCAGATCTCTCCCTCTCCTCTCTACTCTCCTTCCTTACTGTGGGGACCGCTGCTTCTGCTGAATACGCTCTTTCTTCTCGAATCTCCAATTCCGGCGTCTTCCGTCTTTTTCCTTCTTCGTCCGACCCGCGGCTCCTCCTCTCTTGTACCATGTGATTTCCCACGTGGGACAAAGCAGCGCCATCCTTAAAGGGATCAGGCCCGATCCATTCATCTTCTACTGTGCATGAAGGAACTCCCATCATCAGATTCCACGCAAGCTGTAAATACAGATGGGAGAAATATGAGACTGAATGGAGTCATGATAGACCGTCTCAGGCATTCCGACATCTCTGTCAGGGGCTTCCTGACACATGCCCATGGAATTTCAATTGTTTTTTGTGGAGTTTGCATCTGTCCACATACAGTGTTAGGCCGGTGCTTAGTGCTTTGGACACTTGCACTAAGGCACAGTCTTGTTCTTCTGAGGTAGTTCCAAATACTACAATGTCATCACTGTAGTTCAGCGCACTGGCACAACTGAGCCAGTGACCCTACGGAGGGGTTTCTGGAATATTGTTGTGGCTGATGATACCTCAAAGCTGAGACTTCTGTAAATGAATAGACCTAGGTGGGTACTGAACATTGTTATATCTCAAGAGTCTTCATGAACTTCAAGTTGGTAGCACACTTTGTTGAGGTCCAGCTTGGAGAATATTCATGTCCCCTTGAGGAGTTTGATCATGTCAGCTAGGTATGGCCCAGTGTGTTATTCACGCTGGATGGCTGTGAGAGAGCGCAATTTGAATGAAACATATATCCGTACCATATTTACAAGACTGTAGCATATTTAGAACTTGTAACGTGAAATTAGAAGCTTATAGCATGAAGTTAGCACATGTAACTTAGTAATAAGAAATGTATCTGTATTTATTCTAGAATGTGCATTAGAATTAGAAAGGCCCGCATACATAGGTTGGGCTAATATAGACATGTGAAAATGCTTAAGAACAGTAGAACGTGCTAAACAGAGTTCATGAACGTATGTAATTATTAAATGGAGAAAGCGGTGCAATGTAAAGTGAAGAAATGTGCAGACTTTATAGCACTGTGTAGGAACGAGAGTATAACATTGTATTTTATGTAACAAGGATTCGATTATAATGAATAAGTTACTAATTCGATTATATATATGTGTGTTAAAGGTCATACCGTGTAGAAGAGTTTGTAGGAATTCTAGAATAGTGTGTTCATATGTGATTTTAACCTAACGGACCAAGGGTTCGCAAGAGTGTAGTCCACTGCATATAATTTAGTGGCCTCTCAGGAAGAGGGGGATAGCTTTGATCTGTACGTGCGAGCCAAGAGTCAAAGGTCTTGTTAAATTAAAGTGACAATGCTGGATGAAGTTTATGGCTTAAGTGAGATAAGGGACGCTTGGAATTTGGGGTCTTGTTTAAGAAGAGACTGTTCACAGGACCAAAAGAGGTTACAAACACATCTGTAATGAATAGAGCTCTGTTGAGGTGATAGACTTTGCTCTGAAAGTGTCAACTGGAATGTCATGAGGTTACCAGCACGATGACGAAGATGGCACCTAAGAAGCAAGGTCAACTTAACAGATGACGCGAAGAGATGAAGCTATGGAAAAACCCAGAAGCGGGACTACGTGAAATGTGTACGTGGTGGGCGTCTCAAAGGGGCGTTCCACCCATACTGTGATTTTGTATTTAGGGACAGCACCCCGGGGAGAAGAGAAGAGAGCAGAGGGAACACAACAGAAGGAACAGAGAAGAGAGAGAAGAGAGCAGTAGGCCGAGGACCCTTAGAGAGCGGATGGGTAGGCAGAAAGGGTACTGCTTCTCGACATAGGTTTCCATCAAAGATTGAGAGAGTTTGAACTTCTTTGGAAGTCAAACTGCTGACACCTTTTTAGGTAAAGGACTTTCTGAGTAGGGATGTCATCTAGCATAGAGTAGGGACAGATTTAACTTGTTTATTCACTTTCTGTAAATGACGCATCACATTCATTTTGTGTCTATGTTATTCAATTTGTTGAATTCTAGAATTGGTTTTAATCGTTTTCTTTGTGGACTGAGATTCTTTAGAGAATTGATGTTCCTTTTAGTTCCTGTATACTTGTTGAATCTTATCTTGAGAGGATTGTATTTACATTTGACTTTAGTTTTATATTAAACTTTTTAACTTTACCAGTCGTAAGTGGTTTTTCAGAGTTGCGTCAGTCTATGGGGTTGATTTAACTTATGTGGGTTTGCCTTTTACTCAATGACAGTCAATAATCGATCCAAAATTGGAAGAATGAGATAGGTATCTAGATAATCATAAAAGATATCAAAATCTCATTCCCCGCAGTTGGTAGCAGAGAAAGATGGTTGGCTTCTTGAGGAAGGCAACCTAGGTTAGGTCTAGATTACCCCAAGGTCCCTAGCCATCGAAATCCAGAAGAAGAATCCCTGCCGAAGAAGGTGCTGACGGTGCGAGAGAGAAAAGCAGCAGAGTCGGTCGAGAGTGAGTATAAGGGTCATGCGTTGCCAGATTGCGGTGTTTTGTGTTGTACCTGTGTTGTAATGTCAAGCGGAGTTGAATGCCTGTAGTGTGATTGTGGGAAGGTTGTGAGCGCGCGCAACCGGATAAAATCTTAAGTCCAGAGAAGGGCTTAAGTGGTTCGGGTGTATCGAACACCCAGAGTAATTGTCTACCGTTGTAAAGGGGGTCATGAGGTACCATTGATCGCCCGCAGGACCGTGATAGGGGGAATGTCTGAGTGAGTGTATGAGTAACGGACGCTGGTCGGACCTTTACTGTGTGTAAGTAACCTATCAGATAAAGCGAGCGTCTGAACGTGAGAGGAAAGACGTCTCGTCAGTTGAGGTGACAATTACAGTTAGACTGTGGACGTACAGTCAAGAAAAGTGATCGCTTGGTCGGAAGTAGTCATTTTTCGGTGTATGAATGAAACGCATGCAAGACCGCGAGACGAGCTGAGAAAGGAGGGGAACTGCTGCAGAGGCGACGAGTGACGTCAGCGTAGAGCCGCGCTGGGATTGGCTGGTTAGCGTAGAGTCGCGCTGGGATAGGCTGGTCAGCGAGAGCCGCGCAGGAATTGGTGGTTTGTCAGCGAGAAGTCAATAAGGAAGAGAAATAAGGAAAATCGTAGATTTTTGAAAATGAAGTGTTTTAAGCGTTTAAGGGCGATCTTTAAGAGAGATAGAGGAAGCTCGTATGCAGGGGAAGAAGCCCCACCAGAAGGCACACCAGCTTATTATATGGCTGTGAATGTAGGGTTACACTCAATACTATGGATATCCGAGTGGAGTAAGCTAACAGAAGGAAATGAGGAACTGACGTTTCCGAGATACGGGACGTTTAGGTTAGAAGTATTGAATCAACTGAAAGCGGTAATGCTAGCAACGAGACCTCTACCGAGGCCAACACAGTTCGAAGCCCTCAGTGCATGGTTCAGGGCGGCACACGACAGGAGCTTGAATAGACGCCAAGAAAGAGTGAGACGATCGGTAAAAGCAGTGCAGGATGCTAAATGGGATGATGAAGCTAAAAAGTGGAGGGTGCAAAAAATAGAAGCAGACAAACTGTACCCAATGCTAGAGGCTACGGGAGGAAAAAAGCCTCTAGAAGAAGACGAGGACAGCGAGTCGGATGATGGTCTGATAGAGAGGCTATTAATGGACAGACCACCTCCGTACAATAGAGAAGCCGAAAGTCCCGAACTACAGCAAGGGGACGGGGCTAGGTGGGGGGAATATAAACCGCTCCCAGTAACAGAGTGGGATCCCAAGAAAGGTGAGGAAGTATCTCAATCTAGTCCCGTACAGAAAGTAGTAGGAAGATTCGTGGTCCAGAAGGTGCCAGAAACGGAGTGCGCAAGGTCGTATCAACTGCCAGATGCTCTACAAGTACCTGTTACCATAGGTCCTATAGTGTCAATCTACAACCCGGAGGGAGCCCAACAGGAGGAACAGGCACGGTGGGACAGGGAAAGGGCAGAGATGGAAAGTAGGAATAATACGATCAATTCCCAAAGGCAGTTGCTAGGACCAAGGAATCGGAGTACCCCATTGGGTCCAGTAACGGATCCCTGGATAGAACAGGGGGGTCAGAGAGGACAGATGGATCTGAGGGGACCGAAACCAAAATCCTTTAAGGAGTTAAGAGAGTACTTGAAAGAATGGGATGCTGCCGTAGAAACTCAGAATAAAAGAATAGAAACAGAAACAGAATGGAGAGATCAAGATAACAGGATCCTCTCTCACTGCGGAGCTGACGAAAGCAGCCCGGAGTGGGAGGGAGGGAGTCAAGGAAGCAAAGGAGATACTTGCCATACCATCGGTGGCAATAGACAATTGTGTGAAGACAAGAGTACAGGATGTGGGGGGATGCCTCGCCCCATCTTTAGTGAGGGAGAACGAAAGACACAGGAGTACCGAAATAGTTTCAGGTGCACTCACCATGCCCCGGACGAAAATGTGCGACATTGGAGTCACGAGAATATGGAGAGTCGCGAAGGGTCTCGCCATGCATCCGGTGATCACGGACGGGATCGCGGGAACATGGAGGGCCGTGAAGGACCTTTCCGTTTATTGAGTGACACCAGACAGCAAGGGAATAGCAGTGATTTAGAACCGAACGGAGGATCCTATCTCGCATCTAGAGAGGCCGAGCTGAAAAGACAGAATGCAGTAATGGGGAATAGAACATTGTTCCACCATACCCCTAGGGAAGATGGAAAAGCTTGGGACCTAGAGAGGTGGGAACAAAGAGAAGCAAGGAGGACTCCCCATAACTCACCTGTGCCCAGACGTAGGACTCGTAGTGGGGGTGAGAGGGATGTAAACGAACCACCTAGGAGTGAGGTACTGAGAGCTGAGATAAAAGCAAAACGGCTCGATGTAACCAGTTTGAAGTCAGATTTGGATGAAATAATAGACGGCACATTGCCAATAGAAAGGATCGATCTGTATGAACAGGATGAAATACTGTTTATATCTAAGGATGTTACTCGGAAAGCGAGGTCAGTTCATGAAAAATTATCTGAGTTGGCAGACAGGTATATGATAGACTTATCACGAACTAAAGCTTTACAGGGCAACCATAGGTTAAACTGCACGGATCAGGATCTAGATGAGCGTAGGACGATTGGACTGAAAGTACACATAAAGGAACTGATCTTGAGTATCAGATTGTGGAGGAATTTGGATAAATGGGAGGAAAGATGGTCCAAGAGGGGATCTGTCAGAAGGAGTACACTTGCGGGGTCCCCGGAGGGAGGGCTAATGCGAATGGAAGCTTTCCCTTTGCGAGAGATCGCGAACGGAAACTACGTGCATGTGCCCTGGAGTAGGGGGGATCTAGCGGCATTTACCAATTCTTTCCCAAAGTTAAGGGAGAACCCCGTCGAGTGGTACAAACAAGTAGAGAGGTTCGTGAAGATCTCTAAGGTGCTGTGGGTCGACTTGAACACCCTGTTTGACATTGTAGTACCTGGAGATTTGTGGACGGCATGCAAACTTAGTGTCGAATGGCCCATTTGTGAACCCGAGAGGAATGCCCGGACGAATGGTCCATCAGAGAGAGTCATGGAAAAGTACGAGAGGGTAATTGCGTGGTTAAAAGAGAAGGTGCCGTTGCAGGACATAGACTGGGTTAAGATAGATCGAACAACTCAGGAACCTAAAGAGACCGTTCACGAGTTCTATGAGAGATTGCTGAAAGCATTCAAACAGTACAGTGGATTGGATGTGATGGATCCTAAAGACATAGGACAGTTCGTGTCGAAGTTCGTCCTGGGATTGAGATCAGACATAAGCTTAATGATTCAACAGCATTTGATTTGTTGGCAAAACAAACCTTTAGATGAGATCCTGAGGTATGCGAGGTACTGTAGCGACGAAATAGATTCGAAAGCAAAGAAACTTAAGGAGAAGCTGATGTTGGTGCAGATGCAGTCAGCTGGAAAGGGTGGACAGCGACAACAGGGAACAGGAACCCTAGGGAAGAAACAGAATAATCAAAGCAGAGATGAGGAAGAAAAACCGAAACCTAGGGTAGATATCGCGACGCTGAAAAAGACAACGAGGTGCCATCAGTGTAACAAAGTGGGACATTGGAGACGCGAGTGTCCCTATAATGTCGAGACGGGGGAAATAGAACAGGAGGAGGATGAGGTTCAGAACAGCCTGGTAAAGGGAACCGTGGTTCCGAAGGGAAAGTTTATCAAAGGGGGGAATCAGACCCCTCGAGCTCAGTTCCCTCAACCGCCTCGCATTGCAAACGGAGGAAAAACCTATAGACAACTGCCACTGTTTGTAGGAGGAGAAGAATGCTACTACGTTGATCCCCTTACGGGACAACGAGTGAATAGGGAAGAAAACTGTACTCTAGGAGCAGCCCTGGAGGTAGACCAGAGAGGACCATACGTAGAGGCTGAGGTGGCTGGATGCCCTATGACCTTTTTGGTAGATACGGGGGCCACTCGATCTACTTTGAGATCGGCGGTAGTCCCAGGTCTGCCAATGTCGGGAGAGACGATTCAGGTGGTAGGAGTCGCAAATAGGAGAATGACGAATCCACTGACAGAACCAGTGTCAGTGAAGATAGGGAAGTACAGCGATGAACATCAGTTTGTGATTTGTGATTCTAGCCCTGTGTGTCTGCTAGGAAGAGATTTGTTGTGTAAATTAAATTGCACAATATATTGCACACCTGAAGGAGTAGAAGTGCAGACTAACGATGATGATGCCGATTTTAAGATTGTAAACTCGCAGGGATGCGTGGAACTATATCCTACCCTAACGGTGGAGGAGCTTCCACAGGACTTGAAGGAGATAGTGTCAGCTGAGGTGTGGGATTTTACTGGAGAGGAAATAGGTCTAATTAAAGGGGTAGAACCGGTAAAGATCATGGTAAAACCCAATGCCGAGTATCCAAGAACACCACAATATAAGTTGACACCGGAGACAATTGCAGGAATAAAGCCTGTGATCGAATCCATGATTAAACAGGGAATACTGAAGGAGATCGTGGGAAGTCCATGTAACTCCCCGATTATGGGTTTGCAGAAGCCTAGTGGGAAATACAGAATAGTGCAGGACCTTCGGAAGATTAATAATATCGTTGTTTCATGTTGTCCAGTGGTACCGAATCCATCAGTGATATTGTTTCAGATACCGTTCCAAGCTGAATGGTTCACCGTGATAGACTTGTGTCAGGCTTTCTTTTCAATCCCCTTAGATGAGGACAGCCAGTATCTGTTCGCTTTTAAGCTGGAAAATCGCGTTTTAACATGGGGTCGTATTCCCCAGGGGTATACAGAAAGCCCATCGATTTTTAACCAGCTGCTGAAGAAAAATCTTGAAAGTCTAGTACTGCCCATGAACTCGGTTCTGGTCCAGTACATAGACGACCTACTTGTGGCGTCAGAAACTGAGGAAGCTTGCAAAGTAGACACCATCACCCTGCTAAATCACTTTGCCGAGAACGGACACAAGGTGTCTCCAAGTAAATTGCAGTATTGTCTGACCGAAGTGCAATACTTGGGCCATAGGATTGAAAAGGGAAAACGGAAGGTGTCTCCAGACAGAATAGAGGCGATCATGAAAATGAACGCGCCTAAAACACAAAGAGAAGTCAGGATGTTTCTAGGCATGGTTGGTTATTGTCGGCAGTGGATAGCCAACTTTTCACTGAAGGCAAAACCTTTACAAAAACTGACGCACAAGGGGGTGAGTGATCCGGTACCATGGGACAAAGATTGTTTGATGGCATTTTTGCAGCTGAGGGAGGACTTGTGTCGTGCCCCGGCTTTGGGAATGCCTGATTACGAAAAACCATTCTTGCTTTACTGCTGTGAGAGGGAAGGTTGTGCTTTAGCAGTTTTGGCCCAGATACACGGAAATGCCCGTAGACCAGTTGCATACTTTTCGGCTACCTTAGATCCAGTAGCCGCAGCGTTGCCCGGATGTCTCAAATCCGTTGCTGCAACGGGTGTCAGCATTGAAAGGTGTGAAAATGTGGTGATGGGACATCAGTTATTGGTGTACGTACCGCATTCTGTGGAATTATTAATGACCAGGACCAAGACTCAGCATTTGACGAATAGCAGGCTCACACGCTATGAGCAAGTCATATTGGCTGCTGAGAATGTGACCCTAAAAAGATGCTCTGTCTTGAATCCTGCTACTTTGATGCCACTTCCTAATGATATAGATGATGAAATTTGTACAGATCATGACTGCCTTGATGTGACTGAACTATGCACCAAACCAAGACCGGATATCGTAGATGAGCCATTGACTGACCCTGATGAAATATTCTTTGTTGATGGTTCATGCGTAAGAGACGATATCGGTCAGCTGAGAGCAGCATATGCAGTTTGTACTATCACCGGAGTGGTGGAAGCCGCCTGCCTGGAAGGAGTACACTCCGCTCAGGTAGCTGAAATCATTGCTTTGACCCGTGCCTGTTTGGCAGGCAACAAAATTCGAGTCACCATATACACCGATAGCCAGTATGGTTTCGGGGTAGTTCATGACTATGGGCAGTTGTGGTCTCAAAGAGGTTACATGACCTCCTCGGGTTCTCCTATTAGGAACGGAGAATTTGTGAGATTATTGTTAGAAGCATTACAAGGTCCAGAAGCTATAGCGGTTGTCAAATGTGCCGCGCACACAAAGAATACAGATTTTGTGTCGCAAGGTAACCGATACGCAGATGAGGTCGCACGTTACTGTGCGGAACAGGGGTATTCTCACACCAAGGTAGAAGTGGGGGGAATACAAGAAAGAACTGATTTGACTATGCTGTTAGACACTGTAGATACGTGGGATGAATTGAAGTGTGTCCAGGAAAATGCACCAGATTTTGAGAAAAAGGCATGGGAAACAGCTGGTTGTACCAAAAGTGAGATGAATTTTTGGATTTCTGCAGATGGGAGAGCAGTTTTACCAAACAAACTTGTTAGTCCAATGGCAAGGAGATTGCATGGACCAGCACACATAGGTAGAGATGCCATGGTGAGAGTATTCAGACAAACGTGGTACAATCCGAAGTTTAGAGTAGCGGCAGAAGCAGTATGTCAGCGTTGTGCTATCTGTCAGCAACTAAACGTAGGAAAAAGAACACCAGTCACATTGAGTCACATAGGGAGGTCTGGGGGGCCTTTCAATAGAATGCAGCTGGATTTTATTGAAATGCCCAAGTGCAATCGACTCAGATACGTCTTAGTGATTGTCTGTATATTTTCCAGATGGGTTAAAGCTTACCCTACACGTAGGTGCGATACACTTACAGTAGCAAAATTGTTGCTTAGAGAGTTGATACCGAGGTTTGGGGTGCCAGCCTCTTTGAACAGCGAAATAGTGAAGATGCTATGTTCAGCCTTAAGTATCGACCAGAAGCTCCACTGTAGTTATCGACCAGAAGCTTCGGGGATTGTAGAACAAATCAACAGCACAATAAAATCCAGACTCGCCAAGGTTTGTTCATCGACATCCCTGAGTTGGCCTGATGCACTTCCATTGGTCCTTATGAGCATACGTAGCACACCTGATAGAAGGACAGGTCTCTCTCCACACGAGGTGCTAATGGGGAGAGCTATGAGACTGCCATCGGTTCCGACTGCAGCATTGTTGAACATCACAGACGATTTGATCTTGGACTACTGCAAGGGACTATCTGATGCCATTCATTTTTTGTCCCTCCAGGTCCAGGCTGCAGAGGTTCCATCAGCACAAGACTTGTGCCATGACCTGTGTCCGGGGGACTGGGTCCTGGTGAAGAAGCATGTCAGGAAGAACTGTCTAGATGTGCGTTGGCGTGGACCATTCCAAGTCATATTAGTTACGAACACTGCAGTAAAGTGTGGAGGCTTGCCCAACTGGATACACGCCTCACACACCCGAAGAGTTCCAGCACCTCTGGAAGAAACCGCTCCTCTCTCGGATGAAAATCCAGCGGAAAGCGGAGAAGCCACAGAGAGGGAAAGTCGAGCTGTAGAGGTAATCGAAGAGGCTGAGCCTGTGTCGGAACAGGCTGATGACGGTCAGGACACCAGTGAAACCGAAGTTGCCTCAGAAGAAGAAAACAGCTGGGAGTTCGAGTCAGATACCGAACAAGCTGTAAGTGATCAAGAGACGAGTCCAAGAACAAGGAACAGGAGGACAAGGAATGGAGAAGCTAGTTGGCCGGAAAGAAGGAGAAGGTCAACCTTGAGAGCAAATTCAGAGAGAACCCTTGTCCCGATCTCTGAAGAGTCAGATCTAGACGAAGGAGCTACGGACTCAGGCTCTGAGAGTCCGAGAAGATCAAGAAGGGTACGTGTGCCCTGCAGAAGATACGCCACCCCAGAATGGACTTATCTAGCAGATGTCCTGGAGACAGAGATCTGGGAGAGTGAGAGAAGTGCAGGTGACCAATCTCGATCAAATTGTGACAGTGGAAATATGGATGCTGACTCCTGGAATCGAGTCTGAGGAGTTACTGATCTTTACAAGAATTGTTGTAGATGCATAAAGACTTTTATAATTAAAGCTATAAAGAAGAAGATAACCTAGCGCCGAGTGGAAAGAAGAATCAAATTAGGGATTACATTTAGAGGACGGAGAAGGTTTAGGGTTGTCTGTTGCTAAAAAAATAAAGACATTGTTGTGAAAGAGAGACTTTTATTGATTAAGAGCGCTTCACAGACTGAGAAAGCAAATAAAGCAAACAAAGATCTGAAAGAAAAACTTTTCCTCGAAAAGAAAGAGCTACATTGTTTGATAACATGGAGAATGGCAACCCAAACCGAAAAACCAAATGCATAATAGGTATACTAATAGCAGTAGTAATTTTTCTCATTATTACAGTAGTTACCATATCATACATAGTAGGACATACAAGCGTAAAGGAGAAAACAGATGTAAAGCCTGTAACGACTTTGAAACCTGCTCTTGTTGGGAAGAAGGAGGAGAGCAATGTAATTTGTGAAAAGGCGTTACTGGCAGATGAAGCTCGTAGGTTACACGTAGAGGAGTAGCAGGGAAATTTTAGATCAAATGCATATGCCAAGCTATTATACGAGTATATTGATGCCATGGAGGCCAAAGATTGTTATGTTTGCATGCAATTGCCGGCTTCTGTAGATGAGGTCATCAGATATCATCACCTCCCACTGACATATGGGATAACATGTAGTTTATTGCTTAGTATATTTTATGGTAGAGAAGGGTTTGAGTACTACTTTTCAAATTATGATTCGGTACTGCCTGAAGTCCCGAATTATAAACAAATGAATAAGTGGGACTTTCACAAAAAGGAAGATAGATTGGCAAAATTCTTTCTTCCTTGGGATACATTAGATACTTCATATGCACGCAGAAATAATCTGACTTGCAAAGTGTCAGAGGTTGAGAAGAAGTTTATTGGACAGGTAGATGACCGGTACAGGAGGCAGAAGATTCAAAAAATGTCAGGACAGTGGAAAACTGATTGGACCGAAGAGGAAAAAGCACACAAAAAGAAGGGTAGCAATGGTCCAATAGCTTTGGATAGAACGCAGAAAGGAAAGTTATGCTTAACTCGAAGCAAGACATATTATGAGAGTGTATTTGTAGGTGAAGTTAATTGCGAACATGCTTTTCGGTTAGAGTATTATACGAAGGATTTCATGAAAGGGATGCAAGCGATTCCTAATGTATATTTTGTATGTGGAAGAAATGCCTATGTAAAATTGCCTGACAATTGGTATGGTTCGTGTTATTTGGCAATTGTCTTCCCCAAAATATATCATGCAAAGGATTTAGAGATAATAGAAGGAAAGGCTTCGACAAAGGCGAAAAGGGAAGTAGGAGATGCTGAAGTAGTTGGAGACATATTTGGAGCAATGTTTCCTCTTTTAGGTTTAATACTTAATGATGTTAAGATCAGGAGACTAGCTACAGTTGTGGATAGATTGTCTGCAAGTACTGCAAGGTCATTGATGCTAGTAGAAGGAGAGATGCAGTCGATTAGGGCAATGGTTCTTCAAAACCGTCTTGCTTTAGATGTTCTGCTAGCGAAAGAGGGCGGAGTTTGCAAGGCTTTGAAGGTCCAGGAATGTTGTACTTATATTCCAGACAATTCAAAACCACTTGAGAAGGTTATACGGAACATTACAGAGATACATCAAGAAATCGAAGATTTAACAAAAATAAATGTTTGGGAGAAAGTAGGTCATGGAATGGGAAAGGTTGGAAGTTGGTTTGCCAACCTTGGTAAAAGTGTTGTTTGGTACATTTTGAAACCTGTCTTAATAATATTGATTTGCATAATCACATTGTTGGGTTTAGTGAGACTGTACAAATGGTATAGGTCAAACCAGTTAACAAAGGTCCATGAGAGAGCAAGAAAGGAGATTAACTGCTTTGCAAGATCAGCAGTATAGAAGTTTAAGAGCTCTCGAGACGATAAAAAGAGGGAACCTTGTAACTAGTTCTGTGTAAAGTGACATTCAAATTGAGGTGTTTGTGATGACCCCTAGAGGTCATCAAAGGGGGGAACTGAGAGAGCGCAATTTGAATGAAACATATATCCGTACCATATTTACAAGACTGTAGCATATTTAGAACTTGTAACGTGAAATTAGAAGCTTATAGCATGAAGTTAGCACATGTAACTTAGTAATAAGAAATGTATCTGTATTTATTCTAGAATGTGCATTAGAATTAGAAAGGCCCGCATACATAGGTTGGGCTAATATAGACATGTGAAAATGCTTAAGAACAGTAGAACGTGCTAAACAGAGTTCATGAACGTATGTAATTATTAAACGGAGAAAGCGGTGCAATGTAAAGTGAAGAAATGTGCAGACTTTATAGCACTGTGTAGGAACGAGAGTATAACATTGTATTTTATGTAACAAGGATTCGATTATAATGAATAAGTTACTAATTCGATTATATATATGTGTGTTAAAGGTCATACCGTGTAGAAGAGTTTGTAGGAATTCTAGAATAGTGTGTTCATATGTGATTTTAACCTAACGGACCAAGGGTTCGCAAGAGTGTAGTCCACTGCATATAATTTAGTGGCCTCTCAGGAAGAGGGGGATAGCTTTGATCTGTACGTGCGAGCCAAGAGTCAAAGGTCTTGTTAAATTAAAGTGACAATGCTGGACGAAGTTTATGGCTTAAGTGAGATAAGGGACGCTTGGAATTTGGGGTCTTGTTTAAGAAGAGACTGTTCACAGGACCAAAAGAGGTTACAAACACATCTGTAATGAATAGAGCTCTGTTGAGGTGATAGACTTTGCTCTGAAAGTGTCAACTGGAATGTCATGAGGTTACCAGCACGATGACGAAGATGGCGCCTAAGAAGCAAGGTCAACTTAACAGACGACGCGAAGAGATGAAGCTATGGAAAAACCCAGAAGCGGGACTACGTGAAATGTGTACGTGGTGGGCGTCTCAAAGGGGCGTTCCACCCATACTGTGATTTTGTATTTAGGGACAGCACCCCGGGGAGAAGAGAAGAGAGCAGAGGGAACACAACAGAAGGAACAGAGAAGAGAGAGAAGAGAGCAGTAGGCCGAGGACCCTTAGAGAGCGGATGGGTAGGCAGAAAGGGTACTGCTTCTCGACATAGGTTTCCATCAGAGATTGAGAGAGTTTGAACTTCTTTGGAAGTCAAACTGCTGACACCTTTTTAGGTAAAGGACTTTCTGAGTAGGGATGTCATCTAGCATAGAGTAGGGACAGATTTAACTTGTTTATTCACTTTCTGTAAATGACGCATCACATTCATTTTGTGTCTATGTTATTCAATTTGTTGAATTCTAGAATTGGTTTTAATCGTTTTCTTTGTGGACTGAGATTCTTTAGAGAATTGATGTTCCTTTTAGTTCCTGTATACTTGTTGAATCTTATCTTGAGAGGATTGTATTTACATTTGACTTTAGTTTTATATTAAACTTTTTAACTTTACCAGTCGTAAGTGGTTTTTCAGAGTTGCGTCAGTCTATGGGGTTGATTTAACTTCTGTGGGTTTGCCTTTTACTCAATGACAGTCAATAATCGATCCAAAATTGGAAGAATGAGATAGGTATCTAGATAATCAGAAAAGATATCAAAATCTTATTCCCCGCAGCTGTGTTTCGCAACCTCACATCAATTCATAGTCGGCCTTACCAGGGACATCACAAGGATTTGGGGAGCCTGGGACCAAGCGTATTTTTGGGGGCCCTTTTCAGAATAGCATTTTAATTTACGCTGCAATTTCAACTCTTACATGCCCTCTTTGGACAGGTCACTGACAGTGCACAAGCATATTGGTTCAAATTCTAATCGTCTTGACATCTGATATTTAGGGATAGTGATGTGTGTTTCAATATTATAATACAGCAGCAGCTAACTCATATTAATGGCAAATAATATTTGGGACCCCTCCCATTTCTGTTTTGATCTAAAATATGTTTTAATGGATGTTGTATGGTGT
This sequence comes from Lissotriton vulgaris, assembly GCF_964263255.1. Classification (NCBI taxonomy): domain Eukaryota; kingdom Metazoa; phylum Chordata; class Amphibia; order Caudata; family Salamandridae; genus Lissotriton; species Lissotriton vulgaris. Next base: position 515,587,695 of record NC_141695.1, on the reverse strand, counting down.
TGCAAAACAGAAGCATTTCTCTGCAAAAAGTCTGCAATAGGCTCCACTACATCACCCACATTAAAATAAATTAAAGGAAAAAGATATTTTAAACGATCTGTTAAGAATTATTCAAGGTCATTAGGGCACGACTCTCTGCATAACAGGGCTGGATCCCTCTATCCAGGTCCTCTGACAGGGTGACGCCCTGGAACTGCAATGTAAAGCTACCGGTGGGCTTGCAGCAGTGAGACCCACTTAAGTAGCCCTTTAAAAATGTCTTAGGCCGGATATGGCAGTGCCTGTGTGTGCAGTTTCAACTACCATTTCAACCTGGCAAGGTGAATATTTTGTCAGGCCCAAACCTTCCTTTTTAATACATATGTCACCCCTAGTGTAGGCCCTGGAGAGCACAGAGAGCAGGGTGCAATGTATTTAAAAAGTAGGACATGTACTTTTAAGTTTTACATGTGTTCATAGTGAAAAACTCTTAAATTCAATTTTCACTACTGCAAGGCCTGTTTCTCCGATATGTTAACATTGGAGTTCCCTTATTACTTTCTAAGTGTAATTTCAAAATGAGAAATGTTACCCAGGTCAGGTTTAGTGTCTCTGGAATCACAATTTAAAATCCTAACTTATGGTGAAGTTGAATTTTAAATTGCAATTCCGACAATGCCATATTTAGAAAGTATAGAACAATGTAGAGCACACATCTCGTGCTCATAACTGTTGCACTGCGATAAGTTGTATTCATCCCCTGTAGTAACCAATTTATTACAGTATTCATCATTGAGACTTTGATTCCATTCACTTTTCCGATTCCTTTTTTAACTCAACCTTGTTCATTTCATCACATCGGAGACGGTATAATTACACCTGCATATTTTATTAAACGCTTCATTCTCCAGCTGTATGCCTTTTAGGGCTTTGTACAACGGTGCGTTTTATACAGGTGAATCAAAGGAGTTAATACGATTTAAGCAGACCCAATGCATTTCGAGCCAATAAGGCTCTTCGTCAGGGATTTCTATAAAAAAATAGAAGAAACAGCTCAGCTGACAAATCCATGTGAACATAACACAAACATGAAGTAACAACAATATAATACCCATATACCTGATACCTTTTCTAGAAACCAAAAACGCACTGCTGTGTAAATTACGTGTACCCGTCCTCACCCTGCTGAACCAAGACAGCAAAATAACTTTGTGATCAAAAACTCCCCACTAATACAAAACGCTAATCCGAAAATGCTAGTGCACAAGAAACTAATCATCCCTTTTCCGACCCATTGCATTCCAAACTTCACATAGTTACAACCTGCTCTTCGTAACATCTACCTAAGCCACCCTCGCTATTCACGTCCCTTACTAGTTGTTGAAGCCCAATACCTCATAAACGCCGCCATCAGCGGTTCCTGCTGTTCTCCATCATTCTATAACTCCACCCATACCTCCAGCTAAATCCTCCCTCTGAACCTATTAATACACCTGTACCCTGTGACTAATTCCTGCGCTAACGAAGCTCTGCGTCTAAATCCCGTGCTAACTGAAATATGAATGCCCTCTAACCCTAATCAAAACCTACACCTCCCCACAATGCACCTTCCTTACCCCACCCTAATAGCCAAAACCACTCCTGCGTGTCCCCTACTTTCTAGGTCTCGTGGTGAACAATTCGCAAAATATATTGCACTAAAAAAACGAAATAATGAAAATAATGAAAAATAATAACAAATGTAGTGAACCAATGCTTGACTACAAAACTAAATGTATAAAACGCACTGCTGTACAAAGCCCTAAAAGGCATACAGCTGGAGAATTAAAAGTTTAATAAAATATGCAGGTGTAATTATACCGTCTCCGATGTGATATAATATAAGGTAAGTTAAAAAAGGAATCGGATAAGTGAATGGAATCAAAGTCTCACTGATGAGTACTGTGATAAATTGGTTACTACGGGGGATGAATCCCACTTATCCCAGTGCGACAGTTATGAGCACGAAATGTGTGCTCTACATTGTTCTATACTTCTATATTGGCTGTGGCAAGGGGTGATCCACTGCTTCTGATCGCACGCACCTACTTAAGAAGTTTTCAAGAAATGGTTATAAAGTTAAGGGGAGGAGTGCACTCACATTTCAATTTGTCTAACATTTAGAAAGTTGTCATTTTCTTGCCTTAGCCATTTGTTGCCTGCAGACTGTCTCTTGGTCACGTGACTGGGGTGTAGTTGACAGTTGCACTTTGCGTATTCGTCCTAAACAGCCACACTGAATTGAGAGCCTAGGTGTGACTGGATGGGCCATCATTGGCAGGATTGGTGGGAGGAGCTTTGACCAGCCCTACTGACCCTTAATAGGCTGTGTTCTGCTTCCATGAAAAAGGCTGCGTACCCCCTGTAGATAGTGTGGAGCCATGTCCAGGAAGGCAGGGCATCTGTGCACTTCAAAGGCATGCCTCTAGAAGTTTCACCCAGCTTCAAAGGCACAACTGTGTATAAATACTCGACCTCAGACATCAACTCTTCAGTAGACGTCCGGACCTGTGGATACTCTGCCACGAAGAAGGAACCTTCTGTGCTGCTGAAGGACTGTCACTCTGTTGGACGGTACCCTGATGGACTCCTGCTTTGCTGTGGTGATCTGCTGCCTTCTTGACTGGGTGAGAAGGACTGGACCTGCATCTCTTGAACCCAAATCTCAGAGAGATTCCAAGGGCTAGATGGCTGGCTTCCTGATCTGAAGTCCTGGGGAAATAACAAGCTTCCAACCACCTTCATCTGTTACTGGACCTTTGGAAGTGAGCTTATGGGTCTCTGCCATCCTCTGTGGACCCGACATATCTCCTCTGCTGCACGGCACAAACTCAAGAAACACTGACGCAGCGCTGCTGCTGCTTGGATTGGACCCATAGCAAAGACCAATAGATCTATCTATCTATGTTATGTTATGTTATGTTAAAATTATTTTTAGAGCACACGTACACCAATTGGTTTCTTGGCACTAAGTATAGGCGTAGCTGATCCCCGGTGAGACTATTCATATGCCTGAAAAAAGAGCCATGTCTTGAGGAGTTTCCTGAATACAGGTAAGTCTGTGCATGATCTAATATCATAGAGGACGGCATTCCAAAAATAGGAAGCCAGCACTGCAAACCTGCTGCCACCTAGTTTCTTCCGTTTATGGAGAGGTATGACCAGTAAGTTCATGAGGGCAGATCTATCTATCTATCTATCTATCTATCTATCTATCTATCTATCTATCTATCTATCTATCTATCTATCTATCTGATTTTGCTTCCCTCTATTTTTAATCAAGATTTACAAGAAACATACAAAAGAGCGTTGGCAAAGGCAAGAGGCTGCAGCCAACTCCAGATCGATTGGCTTTTTTTTTTAAAGTCTTGCGTTAGTCAGGACTTTTTACTTTTTACTTAAATTATCTTTACAAAATAGTTAGTTTTAGGGGCTTTCAGCCAGACTATCCATTAATCTGTGTCATTCACATTTTTCTCTCACCCACTGCAGCATGAATAATGGGGAATTCAATGTGAGTTACAGACTGCTGCCTTTTCAGAAAGAGCACATCCACAGACAAAGTACTTCACTTTAGTGTCAGGAACCACTGTAATAATGCGTGCTTTTTTTAGACTTAATTTCTTTTTCATCTTTAGCCAATGTTTTGCTTAGAGTAAAGAAGGCCTGGAAAGCTTTGAGGTACTGGGTTTTCTCGGAACCGATACTACTACAATAACCCAGCGGTGTCAGGGCAACACCCAAAGACCCCGGATTCCCCTGTCTTGGCAAACAGAGACACGGGATACTTCTTGGTGGCGTCAAAGACCAAAGTTTATTGGTTGCAACCAGGGACAGAGGTCTACGAAGTACACACGGGTAGTTCGACAGAGACTGCACCAACTCAGTGAAAGAAACTCGGTCTTTTATGCCGAAAATTACGCCTCTGGCAACATCACAATTTACATTTGGTGCATACAAAACTAACCAATGGACAAGTAGCATTTCAAAAAGTAGCGAATCACGACAGTCAAAGTTAATCCCATTTTCCGTTGTCCAGCCCACCAAAACGATCGCACATATGCTAAGTTTCCTGTTCGATCAGGCCGGACAACCCATCATAAAACCATCAACCTAGATCGATGAACATGTCGTAAAGGAAGGGCAGAAACAGATGGAGAGGAGATAGAGGAGTGGGAATGGTGTGCCATAAAGTCAAGGCATGTCCTGCTCTTTGATCTTTATCAGGCCAGCTGCTGAACAAGGAACTGGCTCAGCGGGATTCGCCCCAGGCGAGGAGTCAGTTCGGCCAGGTCAACCAGAAGTCAACTAAGGCGTACGTGTCAAGGACTCGTTCGGCCACAATCATAGGGCCTATGTTAGGGCAACCATACAAGATGGCTGCCACATACAAGATGGAACCCGAGGGTTTAAACTAAATCCTCAAATGGAGAGTGTTCTCCTATATAGATTCATACGAAAACACTCAGACACGTTATACTCGCCATTTGCGGTCTGTAGAGACCAAAATCGTCCATTTCCGACGATCTTTATAAATCGGGTTTCGGAACTATCAAACCCAATTCGGACCACGGAACCACAGACCCTCCTTTTGCCCTATCATAGGCAATAAACCCAGACCCATTTCAATCTGAATCCGGATCTATATTCATCAAGTCATCGATATACTGTTGTAGCATCATCTTATTACTATGCATTTCTCTCCGAACAGGTTTCCGTATGCACAAAGTAGCACAAAGGCCACAAATAGCCGGAGCACACTGTACACAGAGACAAAACATGAACAGAATCACTAAAACCACACCAATGACCATCAGAATCTTCCAACCCCAAGTGGATATCAATCCCCATAACCATCCCATCAAAGACCAATCCCCTTTGTCCAGATGGACAGAATCGGAGATTTTATGTAATTTGGAAATGGCCTGGAGGACTGACGGAGCATTGCCAGGAATAAAAACGCAGCAGCTCGATTGAATCAATCTACAAACTCCCCCTCGATCTGCCAGAATAACATCTAGGGCAACTCTATTCTGAAGTGTCATAAGTCTATCCGACTGGAGCTCAGCAGTCAAGTTACCAAGGGCACCAAGGCACCGGCAGTCTCAACTATGGTGGACTCAACCACTCTTGTAAGCTGACGAATGCTCCTACTGTTAGCCATAGGTCCCCAAAATGGCAGAAAACCCTTGAAAAAATCACCCAATTCTTGTCCTGCAGTGTCTTCTTGACTAAAGACACCTCTAGTAATTCTCATCTTGTGATAATCTGCCGCAGCTGTAAAAGTGGGGGGTAATAGAAAGGAAACAAAACATGTGCCCGAAAAGTCGGCGGGCAACCATGTATACGCTTTGTCATAGCAAACAAAGTACGTACCCTTAGCAGCTAAGAACGCTGGGGAAGACTGAGACGGAAACACATAAGTCTCAGCGCAAACACTCTTCCCTAACTGAGCCTTCGGATTCTTACCGTTGCCCTGCAGACAATAGTAGCCCTTATGGGGCACTATCCAGATCGGTAGGGGACTTTTCGCTCGCTGGTTAATACTCAGACTAACTCCATATCCAGTTACATTGCAACCACTATATGGTTGCCTCTCATCTTTCGAAATAGTCTCTACTGCATTAGTCCCTTTAATCATGTCGACTATACCTCTAGCTATAGGACTATTCTTCGGATTATCTCTCGGTGAACGTAAGGGGTCAACACTGTGGGCATATATGAACATGGTTCTATAAGCTCGAATCGAACCATTCAAACTAAAGGGCAGGACCAAATAAGGAATTCCTTTATCGGTGGTATGAGGCATCAAACCACAAATCCAGCAGTTCGTTGTATTGATCACTAACTGATGCTGGTGCAAAAGCTGTATGAAAGAATTATTAGCGAATTCCTTACGTCTGACTATCTCATATTCAGGCAAAGGGTGGAAAGAATGAGAGGAAACAGTAGGTGAAGGTGTAGATTGCACAGTGGGATTAGACGTCATTTTAAAAACAAATGCTACATAACCAATTATGAAAATTACGAAACTCAGTAGTAAAAGTATGCATGGTATCAAAAAACATTTCTTCGACATTATTTTGCAAATGCGTTTTCTAAAAGTCAGTGTCTGCACAGGTCTCTCCAACTCAAAGAAATCCATCCTAAACTAAAGTTGCTGCCCGCGGTGGTTGGTTGATTCTGCTTGAGAGTGCCTCTGCTGCACCCAGGAAGACTGCCTCGGACCAACAGAACCCAAGACCTAGTGTCTCAGGCTTACACTCCCAAGACTGGTAGCAACCGCGACCCTAGCAGCAAGAACCGGATGGCAGTTCAGAAAAACAAAAATACGTAGATCCTTGGTGGAGAGTTAACCTGCAAACAGTAAAAAAAAATCAACTTTATTAGCTTTATTTGTCCTTTGTTCTCAATCTCAAATTGTATCTATTTCTTCCAGGTAATTCTTGATCAACAAACAAAAGATGAGGCTCTGTAGTGTCCAATCGATCTGCAGAAGGTATTGATGCTTGCAAAAGAGAGTCACTTTCCTGTTCTGAGTTAGTCCCAATCAAACGAGCATCACTGAACGTCACAAATTTCGGAACTGTCTCGGTCTCAGAATCTGTAAGACCATCTTGAACCCACTTATCATACGGCAAAGGTAAGGGTGCTTTCTTCGTGTGGGACCCGTGGATCCAGTGACGTTTCCCACGTACTTGCACCGCAGATCTCGTCGATAAAAGGACTTAGTAGGGTCCAGTCCAACGGGGCTGTTCGTTCTTCGTTCTCTGAAAGTTCCTGATGAAGATCAAAGAGCCGGGTTCTATGGCGTGGTCTGGATCTTCTGTAGCTTGTGGGAGAGAACTGTATACCTGTTGGCGTAAAACACTCATTTTAGTTGTCAATTCACGCAAGTAATCAAGCAAAACAGGATATTCGAGGTCACTAAACCTCGTCTGCCTTGGTACGCCCCAAATATTCGCCGGGCGACCAAACACGACCTCATACGGACTCAAACCCATTCGTGAATGCACAATCATTCGGGGGGACAAAAGTGCTAAAGGCAAAGTATCTGGCCATTGTAAACCAGTGCTCTCTTGAATTTTGGCCAATTTAAGCTTCAAAGTGCCATTGTAGCACTCGACTAAACCAGCTGATGGGAATGGTTTGCAGCGTGGAATTTCTGCCTAATTCCGAGACCATCACACACTCTCTTCATCACGTGACCCACAAACTCACTTCCATTATCACTCCAAATGATTCTCGGCAAACCAAACCTAGGGAAGAATTCTTTTATCAAAGCTTTGGCAGTGGACAAAGCAGTGTTGTCCTTAAGGGGGTAAGCTTCTACCCAACTAGAAAAAGAGCAAACAACCACTAACACATACTTCAAGTTGTTGCATCTTTCCATATGGATAAAATCTAGCTGCAAGGCCTCAAACGGATACGTAGGAGGAGCAAAATGACCAGCTGGTGTTGGAGTTCCCTTGCCAGGATTATGCATCAAACACACCATACAATTCTTGACCAAATTCTCTGCACATCTAGGTATTCCCACATTCTGCCAAACCGGAGCCAACAACTTGCAAATCCCTTTCACACTAATGTGTGCCAATCCATGCGCCATTGTAACAACTGGAAGCACATACGCGTTTGGCAGCAACCATCTTTGATGCTCGGACAAATCAGTCCAACAACCATTCGAATCCAACCTACCCTTACTCTCTCTCCATTCATCCAACTCTTTCTCAGTAGCCTCACTCTGGATAATCTTCACGCTCTCAATAGTATCTTCGCACATGCTCTTCTCTGGAACCCATCTCGCAGGTCCCACAACATACATTCGACTCGTCACATTCCTAGCAGTTTCTTTCGCAACTTCATCCGCAAACGTATTACCACGACCAACATCATCCGTGATTTTCTTATGGGCACTGCATTTTACAATCGCTATTTGCAAAGGTAACGTAAGAGATTCAAGAAGTTCATTCACCAGCTGCCCATGCTGGATCTTCGTCCCATGCGATGTCAAAAAATCCACGTTCACGCCACAATCGTCCAAAGCTATGAGCCACTCCAAATGCATACTGACTATCAGTATACACATTCACTCGTTTCCCTTTCGCCAACACACTTGCTCTCGTAAGTGCAATTAATTCCGCCGCTTGCACGGAGTTGTACGGGATACGTGCAGCTTCGACAACTGTATGTAAAGTCGTCACGGCATATGCTGCAGTGGTATCGCCATTTGGTAATTTAAAACACGAGCCGTCAACCCACAAAGCATCATGACAATCAGGAAGAGGAGTATCTCTCAGATCTATCCTCCCTTTCGTCTCTTCTTCTGTTCTCAAGAAACAATCATGTTGCTCTTCGCTATCATCGTCTGTCTCAAGCGAAATTGGCAACAATGTAGCCGGATTTAGGGTATTGCACCACTTGATGTGCACATGGCTCGCTAACAACGTAAGCTCATACCCTGACAACCGAGCACTAGTCAAGTGCTGTGTCTTCGTCCGATTCAACAAGGTATCCACTGCATGTGGAACCATGACCACTAACGTATTGTCCATAACTAAACCAGCAGACTGTCGGATCGAAACAGCCGCTGCTGCAGTTGCTCTCAAGAAACTCGGCAACGCTCTAGCCACAGGATCTAAAGTTGACGAAAAGTACGCACATGGCGTTGCTTCCCGCCAAATTGTTGAGTCAAAACCGATAATGCACATCCCTCTCTCTCATGGACATACAATGTGAAAGGCTTGTGGTAGTCGGGAGTACCCAACACAGGAGCCGAACACAACGCATTTCGTAACTCGGAAAAACTCTTCTGGCATTCCTCAGTCCAAGGAATCGGATTTGGAGTATCCTTAACCGTAAGAGCTATCAAAGGTTTCGCTAAAAGAGAAAAATTCGGAATCCACTGTCTGCAGTACGACGTAATACCCAAAAACGCACGTACTTCTCTCTGTGTTGTAGGGACACTCATTCTCGCAATAGTCTGGATTCTTTCTGGGGTCAGTTTCCTTCCCTCCTTCGATAAGAGGTGACCTAAACAGGTAACTTCTTGGCGACAGAATTGCAGCTTCGAGAGAGAAACTTTGTGATGGCATTCAGACAAATGAGACAACAAGGACACAGTGGCATCCTTACATATGTCTTCAGTATTGGCAGCGACCAACAAATCGTCAACATACTGGATAAGGGCCGCACCATCAGGAAGAGCTAGCAAGTCAAGTTGCGTCTTCAAAGCTTGACTATAGATAGATGGACTCTCGCAATAGCCTTGAGGAGCGCGCTTAAAGCGGAAACTTCGTCCTCCTAAAGAGAATCCAAAGATATCTCTACTCTCTATGGCAATCGGGATGCTGAAGAAAGCATTCTTCAAGTCGATCACCGAAAACCAGGTAGCAGAAGCTGGAATCAATGTCAATAATGCAGTAATGTCGGGTACAACAGGAAATTGTGGAACAACAGTTTTGTTCACTTCGCGAAGGTCAATAACAAATCTATATACAGGAGGCTGTGAAGAATCAGTTCGCTTCAAAACAGGCAAAACCAGACTATTACACACATTACCTCGAGTCTCTTCAATAACACCCTTATCAATCAGGTCATAAATGATCGCCAAAAGTGCTCGTTCACCATCACTTGAAATACGATATTGCGGAATGCGTGGTAACTGAGCATTCACTTTCAACGTCGCAACATATGGAGGAATGTCTAACAGGCCCACATCATTTGGACCCGTAGCCCATAACGAATCTGGCAGCGAAGACAATTCCGGTGGAAGACAATCTTTCGAAACATATATCGGGGAAATCACATTCTCACCCAAAGTAAGATGTACTCCTGACGGAGAACAGTACAGAGTTGCATTTAATCTCTTCAACAAATCAAGGCCTAACAAGTTCTCATTACAACCTGTAGTCAAAAGAAGGGGTGCTTCAAACCTACGAGGACCAACAGAAAGAGGCAATGGAACAGAAATCGGATTCATAACGGGGGCGCCAGAAAAACCTATAGAAACATTATTAAAGCCAGACAAAGGTGCACCAGGGAGTTTGGTATGCATAATAGAACTCTTCGTAGCACCAGTGTCTAGCAGAAAAGGCTCTGACACACCTGATGCAATCACTTCCACGTAAGGTCCACTCTGATCTACCGGAACTGAAACAACTCCCTCTCTTTGTACATGGCTGTCCTAACAATCATTGCCTTGCTCTTCGTCGCCTTCAGCATAGTAATCATCTACGTAGTACTGTGTAGACCTACCAGACAAATTCTGCTGTTGATCGAAACTGTTCATTGAATTCTGCGGAGGCAAAGGGCGCGCGTTTTGTCCGCGACCTCTACCTCTAGGCGCTTGTTGAGAACCTCTACCTCTAACACCAGGAGCACTATTAGTACGTTGCAATAAAACCGGACAACTATTCTTGTAATGGCCTTCTTCTCTACAATATGCACACTGATTAGGCCCATACTGAATACGCTGTTGAGGAGTCTCGTTCCTTTGCGAGTTCCTCGAATACTGTGGTGATTGCTGATAATCACGCTGATTATTAACACGAGGTGGATAAGCTTGTTGTAGAAGAACCTTAGTCTTCAATTCCTTAGTCTTCTTATCCGCTCTCTCTAACTCATCCTTATGCCTATTCTCGTAGTACTGAGCCGTAGCAAGAATTTGCGCCGCAGTAGAAACAGGCCAAGCACTCTCGGAATCCTTCAACTTAGTACACAACTCAGGAAGAAGATTGTGCACAAATTTATCAACAAATAATCTCTGGCCACCTTCAGTAGCCATATCTTGACCGCTGTGGTCAACAAAATTTTCCTCAAAACGCGAGAAAAAGTCTGAGGCAGACTCGTCTTTCTTCTGCTTACAAGCCGACAACTTGTCACAATTAACACGGACTTCAGGCATTAAAGTCTTCATGAAAGTGATAATTCTACCAGGAAGTTCGGCAATAACATCTTCAGGCTTAGCACTTCCAACTTGTCTATCATTTGCTGCAACAAGATTCACCCACGAACCACCTAATTCATTGTCATGATCTGTATATCGAATAACATTCCAGATGGACTGTGGAACAACATTCCCAAACAACATATCTATATCCGCCAAATTCATAACGCACAAACTCACAGTTTGCGTAAGTTCTTTATAATATCCATTAGGATTCTTTCGTGGATCTGGCAAAGTCTGCTTAAGCGCCAGAACTTCAGCACGCTTCCATGGAATATGAACCCATACTCGCTGAAAGTGCGCAGCAATAGGAGGATTAACATTGGCATCAGCAGGTCTCCATATCGGAGGAACCTCTTGCATCGGATATTGACGCGCATGTCTCCTAACTGATGAATCTGGCTCAAACAGCCGATCAGTAGGGACGTCACTTCACAGCGACAGTAACGTTGACACCGCTTTCTCGATGTCGTGTAGACTCACAATCGTCCCTTTAGCAAACTCTGAACGCAATCTAGACAATTCTACAGGAACTCTATCCAACTCATCCATCCATTGTTCATGGAGGAACGCACACATAAGCTCAAAAACATAACGCTGCTTTGGTGCTTCCCATTGTCGGAAAACATCCATAATACCTGCTAGGTCATACTGGGACCTATACGTCACCCATCTACGTGCCATATGGTCCAAAACCACTCGCTCATCTGTATCAGGCAATTGGCTACGTGACTGTCTACGCTCACTCACAGGAGACATACCCATTTGTCCCAACAAAGGAGATAAGAAATTAGAAAAGGCAGCGGTCACCCGCTGTCTAGGAGAAGGAACAGTCGGAAAGACAAGAGGAGACGAAACAATAGTGGTAGGATCCATAGTCGGAACAGGCATAGAGGCAGAAGTAGCAGGTAAAGACAAAGTTGGCAACCCTTGAGAAGGCTGCGCCAAAGGAACAACGGCCAACGAAGAAGCTGGCTGTGGAGGAATCACAGGAGGCAAAGCAACCGGCAACTGCACAGCCACAGCTGGTGGCGGTGGTGCCGTAGCATTCTGCGCATAAGGTGGAGGTGAAGTTAGCAAATGCGACATCAAAGGATCTTTCACAAGCTCCTTATCGTCTTTCTGCTCTTTAGCCGGCAAGACTGGGTAGCATCTGTCTACCGCTAACTTCCTCACTCTAAGCATCTGCTCGCTATTTTTCTCTTCTTCATCATTTCTGTATGCAACGGCAGCTTGCACCATTGACATACCCTTTCTATTCTTCTTCGCTAACTTAATTTCTTTCTGTTTGGCTTCTTTGCGCCATATGCGGAAAGAGTCAAACATTGCCGGGCGTACTTTCTTCTTGAACAACCTCACTTCAAGGTTATCTAGGACTTCTGACTCAAAGCTACCATTACGGGGCCACTGTAGGACACCGTCATCCTTCGTATATTTTACCCAAATCTCATTGTAGCTAATAGGACCTACACCATGTTTCACGTACAACTTGTATGTAGGAGTTCCGATCGGAGGAACCGGACACGAATCCTCTAACCGGGAATCCCTCAACGTACCACAACTTAACAAATTCCTAAGACTGCTAAAACCAGGCATCTTGCTCACTAGTCTAGCTTCAAACAACAAGGGTAATCTAAAATCGATAAGCTCGTGAATACACAAATCCCTTGGCTTTGGGGCCTGCAGGTACCAAATCAAAGCTATCCACTAAAGGATACAAAACAAACTAAGGACTAGGAGACGCTCCCTTTATACTTAAATGAGTTGTCGATGGCGTCACCAGAAGACCCGTCAATCGTCTCGCTCTACAAACGTCTAAGGCTCCAAAACAGGGCGACAGTCAGGGCAGCAGTCCTTCGTAGCCGTCGGGACGCGGGAAACCTCGCAGCAAAGATCTTCGGAACCACGTCGACATACAGGGGTCGCTGAAGTGGCTGGCCAACCTCCGGAATTTTCTCACGAAGCTCCTCACGAACCTCTGGCTTGGACCGGTACCGCTGAAGTCGCCCCACTGTGGGCGCCAATTGAGGTACTGGGTTTTCTCGGAACCGATACTACTACAATAACCCAGCGGGGTCAGGGCAACACCCAAAGACCCCGGATTCCCCTGTCTTGGCAAACAGAGACACGGGATACTTCTTGGTGGCGTCAAAGACCAAAGTTTATTGGTTGCAACCAGGGACAGAGGTCTACGAAGTACACACGGGTAGTTCGACAGAGACTGCACCAACTCAGTGAAAGAAACTCGGTCTTTTATGCCGAAAATTACGCCTCTGGCAACATCACAATTTACATTTGGTGCATACAAAACTAACCAATGGACAAGTAGCATTTCAAAAAGTAGCGAATCACGACAGTCAAAGTTAATCCCATTTTCCGTTGTCCAGCCCACCAAAACGATCGCACATATGCTAAGTTTCCTGTTCGATCAGGCCGGACAAACCCATCATAAAACCATCAACCTAGATCGATGAACATGTCGTAAAGGAAAGGCAGAAACAGATGGAGAGGAGATAGAGGAGTGGGAATGGTGTGCCATAAAGTCAAGGCATGTCCTGCTCTTTGATCTTTATCAGGCCAGCTGCTGAACAAGGAACTGGCTCAGCGGGATTCACCCCAGGCGAGGAGTCAGTTCGGCCAGGTCAACCAGAAGTCAACTAAGGCGTACGTGTCAAGGACTCGTTCGGTCACAATCATAGGGCCTATGTTAGGGCAACCATACAAGATGGCTGCCACATACAAGATGGAACCCGAGGGTTCAAACTAAATCCTCAAATGGAGAGTGTTCTCCTATATCGATTCATACGAAAACACTCAGACACGTTATACTTGTCATTTGCTGTCTGTAGAGACCAAAATCGTCCATTTCCGACGATCTTTATAAATCGGGTTTCGGAACTATCGAACCCAATTCGGACCACGGAACCACAGCTTCCTCAACAATAACGTTGGTGGCCAGCGCCAGATCTATTGGCTTTGCCAATGCTTTAGGTTTGGATTGACAGCACATTTGTCTACAGGAAGTGTTGTTTTCATTTCCTTGAAAAATGCTTAGAGTGGGCTTTGGTTACATCTAGAGGGCTATTTCTCTCTCATCACATGCTATTGGCAATCTAGTGGTTCAGCCCATTTCCTCTGCAGTGCTTGCATTGCAATGCATGAGTGACTATTTTATATCATAAAAGTACAAAGACTCATACATTAATTTCTTTATCTGACAGGTTCACTGCATACAGAAACCAATTGTTTTTGTTTTACTTTTGTTTTTACACTGCAGCATGCCTTTTTAAGCAAGCCAGATCTGTTTTTTGCCAATACTTGTTTAATGGACTAGCAGTCAAAATAGTGGCCGATTTACAGCTTGTTCGCATTTGAACATTCAAATTCTGGCAGGATGGCTCAAACAATTGTGCCCTTGCCAGTACAACATGCTAAACTGAAGGGCATATGTGTGAATCATGGCAAGGCTGACTCCTGACCAGATCTATTGAGTCGTCCACTCTACCAAAATTAAAAGATAAAGTATAACTAAATATGGTATTCCTAGCACCTGCCCCTGAAAGCGCTTACCTGGCAGAAGTGCATTATGACGTGCTGGAAAAAGACATTCATTATCTTAAAGATGCCGGGAGCAACGATCTCTCGCTACTTTTAAAAATTGTATTTCTTTATGTTTTTAAACTGCACTCTTACCTACCCTTGGCGCATCTAATCCTCTTCGGTCATAGACACCCCCGCACAGCGGATTTAGCGGTGCAGCGGGCGAGGTGTTTTTTGTCATCATTGCCGCCATTTCCGCGATCAGCAGGATACACCCACCTGCGTTGGCCACGCCCGCTTCACCAAGCCTACATATAGCGCTGAGTACGAGCGCCGCCCAATTCACCTATTTCTCCTGAGGCACAGCCGGGAGCAACGATCTCTTGCTACTTTTAAAAATTGTATTTCTTTGTGTTTTTAAACTGCACTCTTACCTACCCTTGGCGCATCTAATCCTCTTCGGTCATAGACACCCCCGCACAGCGGATTTAGCGCTGCAGCGGGCGAGGTGTTTTTTGTCATCATTACCGCCATTTCCGCGATCAGCAGGATACGCCCACCTGCGTCGGCCACGCCCCCTTCACCAAGCCTACATATAGCGCTGAGTACGAGCGCCGCCCAATTCACCTATTTCTCCTGAGGCACAGCCGGGAGCAACGATCTCTTGCTACTTTTAAAAATTGTATTTCTTTGTGTTTTTAAACTGCACTCTTACCTACCCTTGGCGCATCTAATCCTCTTCGGTCATAGACACCCCCGCACAGCGGATTTAGCGCTGCAGCGGGCGAGGTGTTTTTTGTCATCATTACCGCCATTTCCGCGATCAGCAGGATACGCCCACCTGCGTTGGCCACGCCCGCTTCACCAAGCCTACATATAGCGCTGAGTACGAGCGCCGCCCAGGTCACCTATTGCTCCTGAGGCACAGCCGGGAGCAATGATCTCGTGCTACTTTTAAAAATTGTATTTCTTTGTGTTTTTAAACTGCACTCTTACCTACCCTTGGCGTATCTAATCCTCTTCAGTCATAGACACCCCCGCACAGTGGATTTAGCGCTGCAGCGGGCGAGGCGTTTTTTGTCATCATTGCCGCCATTTCCGCGATCAGCAGGATACGCCCACCTGCGTCGGCCACGCCCCCTTCCCCAAGCCTACATATAGCGCTGAGTACGAGCGCCGCCCAGGTCACCTATTTCTCGTGAGGCACAGCCGGGAGCAACGATCTCTTGCTACTTTTAAAAATTGTATTTCTTTGTGTTTTTAAACTGCACTCTTACCTACCCTTTGCGAATCTAATCCTCTTCGGTCATAGACACCCCCGCACAGCGGATTTAGCGCTGCAGCGGGCGAGGAGTTTTTTGTCATCATTGCCGCCATTTCCGCGATCAGCAGGATACGCCCACCTGCGTTGGCCATGCCCCCTTCCAACCCTCTCCTCCACTTGTATATAGTATGTGTCCCTACCGGAAGCGCAGCGGACGAGTGCAGCGGGCGCGACGATTGCGCGCCGAAGGCGCGCCTAAGGCAAGCCCGTCTGCGCCCGTCCGCGACTGACCGGACCAAGGGCCACCCCCCCTGCCCCAGTAAGACACTACACGCCGGCTCAACTTCACAGTCTTCAAGGCCCATGGATGATTAATGAGTCTGTGACTTCCCTTATTCACAGCTTGGGACTCACATCTTCCTCACCCTCCCCCCCTTCCCCATCCCTTCTCCCTCTGCTCTCTCCCGCCTCCTGCTCTAAGCACCCAACTGCACCTCCACTTGCTTCTCTTTCCATCTATTACCTTAATACGCGTTCCGCGGTTAAGCACTTTCATGAGCTCTTTGTTTTTTTAGATCTACATAAACCTGATCTCCTATTCCCCACAGAGACCTGGTTTCGTGATAGTTCTCTTCCTTCCCTATTAGCGGCTCTCCCTGCCACCTATTACGCGCTCCGAGCTGATCGATCCTCGGATAAAGTGGGCGGGGGTGTAGCACTGATTGCTCGGAAGGAATTTCTCTTCCAGCCCCTCTCTTTCTCCCCTATTGGCACATCGGATTTTCTAGTAATCCGCTCCCTTTCCTTCAAAGTCCCTCTTACTTGTCTACTTATGTATCGCCCCCCCCCAACCTTCCCAAGCCTTTCTTCCTGGGTTCCAAGATCTGGTGGCCACCCTAGCGGTTAACAACTCCTCCACCTTGGTGCTAGGCGACTTTAATTTTTGGCCCTCGGACCCAGCTGAATGTGCTATTTCCAAAGAATTTTCTGACACCCTTCGTTCCCTTAACTTTAATTCACACGTTCACTCCCCCACCCACACCAAGGGACACACCCATGACCAGATCTGGTCTTTGAACTGCCCGGTTATGTCCCTCTCTATTTCCCCCTGTCCCTGGTCCGATCACTTTCTGATTTCTTTTTCCTTACCCCTTGACTTAACCTCCAAGCCCCCACTTCCCAAAAATATTTGGGCACGCTCCTGGGGCCGGATCGATTCACACTTGGTGGCTTCCACTCTCCTTCCCCTTTGTCCAGACTTACTTGGATTACCACTTACAACCCAAGCTGATTCTATCAACTCAAGGCTCGTATCAGGTTGCGACTCTATTGTTCCCCTTCGACGAGTCTCTTCCAAATGGCCCAATGATTCTAACCGTTGGTTCAGTGATGAATTGAAGGCACTGAAACTCTCAGTTCGCCATGCCGAACGTGCCTGGCGACGCCAATACTGTCCTAACCTCAAAATACAGTACACCTCTCTTTTGTCCAAATATAAAAAAAACATTTTAACTACCAAAACGGAATATTTCTCCTCTAAAATCTTAACCGCTGACAATCAGGCTAAAGAAATATTTTCCATAGTCCACAATCTTGCCTATGCCGATAGAACCTCTCTCAAAGCCCCCCCGTCACAGTCCCTATGTGACTCATTGAATACTTATTTCTTGGACAAAATTGAAAAAATCAAAGTCAACATTCCTCCCCCATCTCCCTCCTTCCACAATCCTCCTAGCCCTTCTCCAAAGGCTCGCTTTGACTCATTTCCCCTCTCAACAGAAGAATCTCTTCTCTCTCTTCTACCTCTGGTCAAATCAGGTTCCCCTCTAGACCCTTGTCCTGCTCACATCCTCAGGCTAATTTTCAGAACTTGTGTGCTACCCCCACTCTCTTTTCTCAACTGTTCCCTATCTCAGGGCGTTGTTCCTCCGATTCTTAAAACAGCCATTATTCTTCCCATCTTGAAAAAACCTGGTGCCGAGCCCTCTGCCCCTGCCAACTTTCGACCTATTTCCTTACTTCCCTTCTTAGGGAAAGTATTGGAACGGCATGTAACTCTAGCCCTTACCTCATTTGTGGAAGAAAACCAGGTTTTAGCCCCCCCGTCAGGCCGGATTCCGGCCTGCTCACTCCACCGAATCCGTGGCGCTCTCCGTGCTTGACAACCTTAGAGAAGGTATGGATACCAACCGTCCCCAGGCCCTGGTCCTCCTCGACCTGTCTGCCGCCTTCGACACGGTGGACCACTCCATCTTACTCTCCCGTGTCGGGGCGGCTGGGGTCGGCGGAGTAGCCTTAGTCTGGTTATCCTCCTTCCTAAGGGACCGCACCCAAGCAGTGCGGCTGGGCGAGTTCTCGGCTGAGCCGCGCAAGGTTCCATGCGGGGTTCCCCAGGGTTCCTCCCTTTCCCCTTTACTCTTTAACCTTTATATCGCCCCTCCCATTTTTGCCCTTCAACAAATGGAGGTCTCCGTATTTAACTATGCGGATGACCTCCAGCTCATTTTTAATCTTTCTTCATCCCCAGATTCCATATCCAATTTCCAGACCATCATGATTTTCATCCGGGACTGGATGTGCCACAACCACCTGAAACTTAACCTGGATAAAACCGAACTGGTTTTGACAGGTGGTTGTGCCAGTCCCTGGTCCTCTCTTTTTTGGCCCCTTTTCCTGGGTTCCCCCCCTTCTCCCTCCCCTTCTGTTAAAGCGCTTGGTTTCAAGATCAACAATCAACTCACTCTGCACTCCCAGGTGAGCTCGGTGGTGTCTTCTTCTTTCCTTTCCCTCCACACCATCCGTAAGGTATCCCGCTTCTTTTCTTTCCCCGCTCTAAAACTTATTGTGCTGGCTATGGTCGTTTCTAAATTAGACTATGGCAACGCCATATACTGCGGTATGCCCGCCTACAGTGTCCGACGGCTTCAACTGGTCCAGAACCAGGCCGCTCGACTAGTCTATAAGTTGGCCAAGTCACATCATGTTACTCCACTTTTGAAATCCCTGCATTGGCTCCCTATCCGTGAACGCTCATTGTTCAAGATGGGTTGTATTACCTTTCAGGCTCACTCAGGATTCGCCCCAGCCTTTATCTCTTCAGAGTTAAAGCTCTATACCCCGGCCAGAGAATTACGATCATCTTCCCAACATCTGCTGGCTGTCCCCCGGTTTCGTCGAAAAAAATGGGGTGGCTCTAAATTCTCCACCCTCGCCCCCATTTTCTGGAATTCACTTCCCTTTCAACTTAGGTCCCTCACGCAATATCCTCTGTTCCGAAAAGCGTTAAAAACTTTTCTTTTCTCACAAGCCTTTCCCCAATGAGTTACCCTCTGTCTCCTGGCTCCTTTTCCTGCTAATTGAGGCTTAAGTGAACCCTAGCGCCATGAAACCGTCAGGTGTACGCGCGCTTTAGAAGTGATTTAAACTTAAACTTAAGATATATTTCTATTGTCATCAGGCAGCATTTTTTCTGTTTCTCCCTTTACAATTTGAAATCTTCTACCCTCAGCAGGTGGAATATTCTAAGTGTCTCATCACCCTTTTGCTTCGGTCTAGAATAGTTTTTAAATACTCTCTCCCTTGTTAAATAGTTTGGGCCTGTAACTCAGGTTCAGGGCCTTTAACAACTATTAGAACATTGGAATGTTGGGAGCTCCATTGAAGATAATGGAATGCTCCATGCTTCTACGGGCCAGTAAAGGCCCGCAGAGCAACATTCCAAAGTTTTACAAAGGCCTCATGGAGCTTCAAGACTTTTGTTTTATTTGCTAGAACATTCCGCCCTTTAGTGGCAGAATGTCCTAATAACTTTATAGCCTTTCGTAGCAGGGCTATACCGGCTATGAAAGTCCCACTTGTAAAAGGTTAGCCCAAATTACCCTCGATGCCCAGGTTGCTGGTGCAAGACGCCTCTTAGGTTCCATTCTGAATAATTACCAAATAAAGAGACGGGCGCTGGAAGCAGGAATCAAGAGAACAGAATTTATTACTCATGAGGAGAGCCTGTCATTTCGGACACGAAACACAGTGTCTGTCGGGAGGGGCTCTAACAAGTGAGCTGAGACGTCTTCTTTTATACCTTACAAAACACTTGGCATTACAATCAGGACATTGTGACACAAAGAAAAGACATCCCTATAATCCTCGTGTCAATCCTACCCCACACATGTTATCAATAGAGACCCTTGAACTGCAGATAAGGGAGGGGGCAATGACGCAGCTGAGTGTTCCGTTGATTATTAGGAGATGTGCGCCTGATCGTATCCCAAGGGGTGGGGAAACCAGGATCAATAGTGGGTTCTTTGAAGAGGAGTGACTCCATACCATAAGGGGCAATAAGCAGTATCTTCCGGCTTAGGTGATGGCCTCGGACATGTGTGGACAGTCCATCGCGGAGGGAGGGTTTATTAACAGAGGGGTTATTCATGAAAGGAAAGGAGGTGTTGGTCAGGCGCGGCCGGGATTCCCAAGGACAGGGTCTTGCAGAAGAGGAAGGTTTATGACTTGCTCGTGTGAGGGAGAAGGGGAGGGGGGAAGCCAGGGTGTGCACAGGGACAGAGTCGCACAGAGAGAGAGATCTTATGACCCGTACATGAGAGAGAGAGAGAGAGCAGTCAGGTGCAGCTGGGGAGGGCTATGTCAGCTGAGGCGAAGGATGCCTCTTCAAGAGGAGATGGGGGGGTTTGCGCGGGTCAAGCAGAAGGGTCGCCTTTCATAGCAGGGTCGTGCAGAGGGAAAGGGTTTCATGGCCTATGCATGAGAGAGGGGGTTTAAGATGAGCGCAGGAGGGAAGCCGGGAATTCCAATGGGTAAAAGGCCATGGTGCCTAAAATGGCTGTCATGTACACATGGGTACAGGCCTTTGCTGGCAGAGGGATGCAGTCAATGCTTTACAGTATTCATGGTGCGTGCAGGGAGAGGAGTGGGAAAAAGGGAAATGAACGTTGCTTATGTACACCAATATTTCTAATTTTCTACAGTCGCCCCTTTTTACATAGCAAAGTTCATTTTCGTAATCGATGAGGGTACATATAAACAGGTGCGGTCGAAGAATTAGCATTTGTTAATACTAACATATGGCATATAATCATGGACAGTTGATGTGTTTGGCAGAATGCAGCACATTGGAGATTGCATTTGTCAAGTTCCTATCGTTTCAAAGCACTACATAGCATAAATGTTTCTGACTTAAAAATGGGACCAATGAACAGTTTGACCAAGTAGTTGAGGGTGGAATTCAGTTCAATACACAAGATCTCTTCGTCACAGTGTCTTTTTAGCAGTGAGCCATCACTGGTAGGCTCTAGTCCGTGTCCTTTCGTTGGCGCTGTTGAGCACCGGCGGTGGAGCTATAGGTCCGGCTCGGGTCCATCCTTACGCGTTGCAGGGTGCGGTCAGTCCTCTGCTGTTAGACCACAGTCCTGTTCCCTAACCAATCCTTTTAGTGGCGCCTTATGCTCGGCACCCATATTCCTGCAGCGCACCCTATTTCCACCTGGATGCTGTTCTTCCTTTCGACAAGAAGTCACGTGGAAAAGAGGGTGTGTGGTTTCGATAGTCGATGGGAGTGAGAGGGCGGAGTGGGGGGCAGATTTTCCTGGGACACACCAAAGGGACCAAGGGAGCAAATGATAACAAGCAAGCAAGCCCATCAACCGGGCTTGAAGAGGGGGACGGAAGCTCCAGGCATGTGTGGGTAGGCAGACAAAAGGCTTCAGGACAGCCCTTCGTCCTTTCGTTTTACCACATTGGAGAGTGCTGTCTCGTCCCGTATTCTTGTCGTGCTGGGGCTCCACCTTTGGTCGATGTCGCATGTGTCCCATGATCTGCGGCCAGGCTGTGTGTCACGTCCGACCCTTCTCCTCCGGTGATCGTATATCTTTGAAATAGGTACAAAACAAGCTTTAGAGAACTGGTCAGGGGAAGACATTTTATGCACGTGAATTCCCCCCTCAGTCCTTAGCATTTGGGAGGTACGCCCATTGGTCACAGTCAGAAGTTCATTTACCAAGCAGTGCGTATGTCAGCATTCCTACTGAATTCATGCCAAGTTTTATTCATCGTCAATATATGCCACATATAAAGAAACGTCAGACTCTTAATAACTGTGCATTTCATCAAACTCAACACTTCGGAACCTCCAGGGAGATTCGTCTTTCTAACCATAGCCTTAACAGTCTAACATTTCCCTTCAAGGCTGGCTAACCTTTTCAAACAGGGCAGGGGCGCTATCATCAAGAGTCAAGTAAAACATGTTTTTCTCGAGGGACGACAGTTACTCATGGTTATCATCTTTATATCCGGGACAGCAGCTGGGGTTTATCAAATGGGGCGGGGATGCTTCGGACAGTCGCGCTTGGGTGCAAAGGGGATGGGGCAATCTGGACGTTGGGGGTCAATCTAGGCGTTGGCGTTTGTCTCTGGTGCGCCGACAAATAAGGTGCCATTGACATGCAGTTCCCCTATAAAAGGCCAGATTGGGGGACTTTTAGTCGTCTTACCTGTCCTTTCCTTCTCAGCCAATTCGAGTTCATTCATTTTGCAGAAAGGAGAGGTAGTAATATGGCGAGATACAATCATTTTGGTTTCGGACAATTTCGCTGAACACCTTCGTATTCAATAAGTATCCAATCAGACTGGTGTCAGCAAGGCACCATTTTTCCATAAAAGGGAAGAGAAAATAGGGAGACTCTCGTAGAGAGCGAGAGTCGTCCGCAATCTAAACGAGCTATTCAGTACACATATGATATGTAGAGAGAGTGAGAGAGAGAGAGAGAGAGAGAGAGAGAGACGGATAGAGAGAGAGAGAGAGAGATCGAGGGGAGAGGGAGAGAAAGACGTGTACGGTAATAGGTCATTTAGTGCGCTCACAACACAGAACAACAGGGGTCAGGTAACACGCGAACACAGACGGAGGGAAGACATAAATTCGTACATTACATATACACAAACTCAGACAAGGGAAGACAGTACATGTGTTACATACAAAAGCGTTCACGACAAACCATAAAATAGTTGTTGGCCAAACAAAAATCTCCTTGCGCATACTGCGCATTTTTAATATCCTATTTATCCATGGGCTGAGTTCTTTTTACCTTTCCTCCTTCTCTTCTCGTTTACTACTTCTGCGAGCGCTCCCGATTGCCAATACTTACACCTCGGTCAGCCGGTCAGAAATTAACCTGGTCGGGCTACTGCCCATAGATGGATCTTAAACCACTTTATTTTCTTCCTTTGGTTGGAAGTTCTCCAGGCTGAGGCAACAGAGAGCATTGGTCAGGAGAACAGTCAGGCAGCTTGGTTATATCTATAAGAGGGTGAGAAGGAAGTGGTACATTTCGAACATCAACAATATTTCTAACTTTCCAGACGGGTGGTGCCTGGGTACCCTTACCTCAGGACTTTTCCTAGTCCCTTCCCTATCTATTAAAACTTCATAATCGCGTTATCTAGCGTGCTAATGTCGAGTCATTTCCGTCATACAGTACCCGTCAAGTTTCTATGTCAGTCCATCCTCCCAGTCGCTAGGCTCTAACGGAGGAACAGTCATATCTACGTCTACGTCTGTCAAAGCTTGTTAGCATAAGTACTATGCTCAGATCCCCTTTTTCTCCCTTGTCGGTCGCTCGATCGTTGCTTTTCCATACTTCAGTCGACGTTCCGACGGAACCTTCAGAAGGGAGGAGAAGAAGGGGGGTGGGGACAACATTCAAAACACATCAGCGCGCATAAATCCGAAAATGTTTTTACCTACCATATACTCGACCTATCTCCCTGTGGTGCATTCTCTACCATCTCGGCATTTAAGCCCAGAGGGACCAGCAGTGTCAGATAGATAATCATCGATGGTCTGCGGATCTACATGCATCACACGATCGTGGCCTTATAGGTCGTGTGCAAGGGTGGCGGTCAGGTGGTATTCCTGTGGTATCGCTCAAGGGCGTCTAAAAACACCTTTCCGGCTGCCCGTGATACATAGTGTAGCTGCTAAATGCCAGGTCCTTTTAACCTTCAACCTTAATCATACTGTATGTATTTTGCCTATGTCGATGACAGTAGCCATACATTTCAACAACATTCATAAATATAAACGCTACGATAATATTTGCGTGTTAAAAGATTTTAATGAAAAAGGTTGGCGCACAAATACGGGCCTACAAACCAGTGGGCCGGCTACGGAGAATAAAGTCGGTGGTCATTCATTTCGTAAAGAGCCGCAGTGAAATAAAATCATGTCGAACCTTCCTACATTGCAAGTATGATGCATGCTAATAATTCAATTTTTCAATAAGTTTATCTCACTGTCCAACTATTACTCAAGATCTAATATTTACCAATTCATTGTCCAAATGCTTGATCAGTTCCTATTTCATACCAATTCATTGCCTCCAACACATAATTAGTACCCACTCTAAATCAGCTCATTGTTCCAGCACATAATCAATATCCATCTTATATCGCTTTCTTTTCCAAGCACATACTCAATATCCTTCTTATCTACTTTCATTGTCCAAAAACTGCATACATATCTCGGGGCATCAAAGCTGCGCAATCAGGGTGCAACAAGGTTTATTTTAAAAAAAGTCTCATTTTGTGTCGGCGCCATTTTTGGGTGAGGTCAGGCAAGTCCCTGCATAGTCAGATTGCCTCCACTGACTTGCAGTAGGACCAGAACCTTCCGTTGGTGGTTTCAAAAGTTTTTCGCAATGGGTTAACAGTTTAGCAATATGAACCATTAGTCAAAGAGTGGGGAGGGCGGTAACAATTTTTCCTACCGGGTCATTCTGGTGTTCCTCCGGAACTGAACAAGTTTGCGCCTTGGCTGTATTTTAGCCATTTCCAAACTGAGGCTGGCGCTGGCAGGAGTGCGCCGATGTCGCGGTTCCCAGTGAGGGGGACGGGGGCGCCCATGCGGAGGGATCGGGGTGCCCCCCCGGCTCTCATAGAATCTTCAAAGTTGAGGAGAGAAGGCATGGGGCGTGTGCCCGTCCTGGGCAAAAGACCGCTTTTCGATGTTGACCCTCTTTAGGCAAGAGCATTGGGGTGTCGCTGGAAGCCTCCACCTGGAGGGAGGTGGGGGAGGCTCGTTCGCGTCACCTCCCCCTTCCAGCGACCCCGCGCCGTTCTCCGGCTCCAGCGCTTCGGTACGGCCGTGCCAGGCAATGAAGTTGGGGGGGGGGGGTCGGTGGCTGAGGCAAGACATCCCCCCCTTGACATGTGGCGGGACTACCTGCAACTATCCAGGCGTTGCCGTGTGGCGGGACTATCTGCAACTCTCAGGCGGTGGCACGTGGCGGGACTATCTGCAACTGTCAGGCGTTGAGTGTAGTTGCACCAATTATAGCTCAAAGAAATGCCGCCATCCTCGCTTTGGCTTTGGCCTTCGACGAAATCTGGATCAGGTGAGAGAGAGAGAGGGGGGGGGGGTGGTCGGTGGCCGAAGCTAGACAGCCCCCCCCCGTGGCCTGCAGGGCAGCAGAAGAGGGGAAAAGGAGAGGTCATTGCGATTTTTGGGCCGTCCGCCCCACATCCTCCCCTTCCGACTGCGGCCAGGCGAGCCCTGCATGCATCGAGGCCTCGCCTTCCGGATGGGCGTAACCGCGGACCTGTTGCACTTCGGGAGCTTCCGGAATGGGGGTAGGTACCTATTGAATTGTTTCTATTTCATGTGACCGTTATTTGGGCGTGGTGGGCAATGAGGCAGACATGTTGGGAGCAGGAATAGGCAGTGGAGCCTAGCTACCTCGTGGCTATTTTTGCTGTCAAACTTTTCGCCATTTTAGATTTCTTATTACGAACTGTTTCTAATGTTTCTTATTTTTAGTGAAGTCGAAAGCTCATCAGGGGGTTACTGACTTAGCCCGATTTCTTTTTCTTTTTCCTTCTTTTCCTTAGCGTGTTTCGAGCTAAAGTTTTCTGTTAGTAGGGTACGGTGATCACTTCATTTTTATATGTCCTTTCACTAGAGGTACTCCTGGACGGACCAGGTGAGTTACCTCCAATAAATGGTCCGGGTGGAACTAGATTATCAATCAAAAGGGGAACATATATTCCTTCATTAGGGTATCATCCCGGACAGACCAAAGGATGTACTTCCACTTACTAGGGTAGCCTCCTGGACGGACCAGATGATCTACTTCCACTAAATGGCCCATGAGCAGGGAGCATATGTCCTCCATAAGGGTAGTCTCCTGGGCGGACCATGCGAGCTACCCCCCAAATAAACAATCAGTGGGGAGTGGGTAGGACTGACGAATTCACAAAGGGGCATAACCTACCCTTTACTACTTGCAAAGACTAGATAGAATATTTCTATTCCACGTTGTTTGCAGGTAGAAAATACCTCAAACGAAACAATTCCTGGAACAACAATGTCCAGGCAACCAATCAATCAGTGGGGAGAAAAACAGGCATGACGGATTACAACGGGGACAAATGTCTGCATTACCTGCCCTTCGCTATCTGCAAAGGGAAACAGAATATTCCTATTCGTCTCTGTTTGTGGACAGGGAAGATCTCAAAGAGCAACAATCGATTATTAATCGATTTCAAACAATCAGTGGGGAGAAAAGTAGGCATGACGGATTACAACGGGGACAAAAGTCTGCATTACCTACCCTTCTCTATCTGCAAAGAGGGACGAACGTTCCTATTCGCCGCCGTTTGCAAACAGAGAATGTCTCGTTCTCAAGAAGAGAACCAATATTTCAAGTAGCATCCAAAGCTAAATGAACCAATAACAACAATATCAGTATTCAAATACCGATTCCAATACAATCAATCAATCAATCAGATGGATGAAACCATCCTACCAATCAGGCGCAAAACGCCCTACTTAATCTTACCCGGACTGGACCATACGGACAGTTCTTCGTCTTCCTCCTCCAGCGCCCGATTGTTCTCTTTCTCCATGCAGCATTCCTGTGGGATTCCAGTCAGGACAATAGGTCGCTCAAGAGAAGTCCGTTCAGAATCGGTGAAGTTCATTCAATCGGCAGCCGGGCGAGGGCCCTCTCAAGGCAGGTATACTCCGATCATTTAGATATTCACCTCATCGTCTGGATCTCTCTTACTGGACCCTATGTCACTGATGGACCCCGCGTTGGGACGCCAATTGTAAAAGGTTAGCCCAAATTACCCTCGATGCCCAGGTTGCTGGCGCAAGACGCCTCTTAGGTTCCATTCTGAATAATTACCAAATAAAGAGACGGGCGCTGGAAGCAGGAATCAAGAGAACAGAATTTATTACTCATGAGGAGAGCCTGTCATTTCGGACACGAAACACAGTGTCTGTCGGGAGGGGCTCTAACAAGTAAGCTGAGACGTCTTCTTTTATACCTTACAAAACACTTGGCATTACAATCAGGACATTGTGACACAAAGAAAAGACATCCCTATAATCCTCGTGTCAATCCTACCCCACACATGTTATCAATAGAGACCCTTGAACTGCAGATAAGGGAGGGGGCAATGACGCAGCTGAGTGTTCCGTTGATTATTAGGAGATGTGCGCCTGATCGTATCCCAAGGGGTGGGGAAACCAGGATCAATAGTGGGTTCTTTGAAGAGGAGTGACTCCATACCATAAGGGGCAATAAGCAGTATCTTCCGGCTTAGGTGATGGCCTCGGACATGTGTGGACAGTCCATCGCGGAGGGAGGGTTTATTAACAGAGGGGTTATTCATGAAAGGAAAGGAGGTGTTGGTCAGGCGCGGCCGGGATTCCCAAGGACAGGGTCTTGCAGAATAGGAAGGTTTATGACTTGCTCGTGTGAGGGAGAAGGGGAGGGGGGAAGCCAGGGTGTGCACAGGGACAGAGTCGCACAGAGAGAGAGATCTTATGACCCGTACATGAGAGAGAGAGAGAGAGCAGTCAGGTGCAGCTGGGGAGGGCTATGTCAGCTGAGGCGAAGGATGCCTCTTCAAGAGGAGATGGGGGGGGTTTGCGCGGGTCAAGCAGAAGGGTCGCCTTTCATAGCAGGGTCGTGCAGAGGGAAAGGGTTTCATGGCCTATGCATGAGAGAGGGGGTTTAAGATGAGCGCAGGAGGGAAGCCGGGAATTCCAATGGGTAAAAGGCCATGGTGCCTAAAATGGCTGTCATGTACACATGGGTACAGGCCTTTGCTGGTAGAGGGATGCAGTCAATGCTTTACAGTATTCATGGTGCGTGCAGGGAGAGGAGTGGGAAAAAGGGAAATGAACGTTGCTTATGTACACCAATATTTTTAATTTTCTACACACTCCCTTATTAAAGTCCCTCGTCTTCAGCTCGGGCCTTTAACGCGGGAGCGGGCTTTTAATAGCCGATATAGCCCGCTACAGCGGATTATAAGGCTATAGTAAAGCAGAGGGCTACTAAGCTCAAGTAGAATGCTCGAATGCTAGTAGCCCCATTGAAGACAATGGAGTCACTCAGGGCCAAAAATGGCTAGTACAGTCAAGCTTCAACATTCCAATGTTTGTCATTCTGTTTCATCCTATTTAATTTTGGACATTCTGCCCCAGTAGATGGACTGTTCTAATAGCTTTAAGGCCTTTCTTACTCTGCCCTAATGAAATTCAAAGACCCTTGCCATTGTAATAGGTTTTTTCTTGAACTGGGGTAAAGCAGTGGCGGCTCCACTTTGGTGAAGGAGTGTCGCCCCACTGCTTTTAAGCAGTGCAAATAAAGGAAACCTAAAATGATAATAACTTTCAGTCATTATCATTGTATGTTTCTGTGCTGCTTTGCGGATAGGCGGGGCTGCTCTGCTCTCGGAGCAGGGCAGGGTAGGAGTAGTTTTCCACTCCTATGTGCACAAAACTGTTTGGCTGGCCCTCTGGGACTAGTCAAAGAGTCATGCACACTTTCCCTGTTCTCCACACAGACTGCATTACAGCCTGGGTGGAGAATATGCCCAGGCTCCCATTCCCTGGTTGAGCTTCGAACCACAATGCTGAGACCAATCACAAAGCTGCATTACACCATTGTGATTGGTCAGGGAGTTGTGTGCATACCAATCACATGCATCAATGCATTACAGCATTGTGATAGGTCAGAGGAGCCTGGCTGTGCTTCCTGTTCTTTGAGTCTGATGGAGGAGAGCAGGAGCAGAGACCATAGCAAGGAAAGTGTTTATTTTTCGTTTTTTTTTACTTTGCGCCTCCTCCTACCATGCCTGCCCTACCACCCGCGAGCCTTGATGGCTGCCACTGGGGTTAAGGGTCCTTAAATGACTGGTGTGGAGGCTATAATGCTATATTAAAAACTTGATTTATTGGCTTACTAGCAAATAAATTATAAGTCAAAGCAGGCATTTCACAGCCCTTATCTGCCATCAAATTTCAGGTTTCTGCAAAGCAGCGGAATAACAATGCCTTAATATTAGCATTCATAAGAATAATGAAGCGTGTTTAATGTTGTAATAAATTCCAAGTAAAGTAAACATCTCATGAATGCTTTGTAATGTACGGGAAAAGACCCACTTTTCAATGACATTTAGCTTTCGCCGAACGCATGGCTGATTGCAATAGAATTTTAAACAAAGGAATTTTGAGCACAACTGCTACCCTGAAGTGTGGAACATGTCAAGATTGACCGATTTCTGGAATGTGTCTGAAAATGTGTTCCCGACAGATACCAGTTGAAGTTAGTTGCAAACAAAACCGCCCTGATGCAACAAATCAAACTGTCAGCTCTTGTAACGGTTACAAGTAATTGCAGCTGTGCAAATAGCAGTTGATGCAGGGAGTCTGTGTGATCTGGGCGGTATTTGGAAAAGAAATGGTCAGAAGCCCACTGGGGCCAAATTCTCAAAGTCCAACTCGCGCCATTCCACTCCTGTGCATTTCCTAACACATGAGATATAAGTCTTACAAAATAGCAATGGGTGGGAGGGGGTAGAACTAAATATACTCAGTGCACATTGATATCACAGGACGCAATGTCATTGCAAGGGAATTCCGACCCAGTGTATGTTCTTGCCATAGTGACATTATAGTAGTCTATGTGTGCACTCTGTAAGTATTCTGAACACTTCATATGTTAGCAGTGAAACTCTGCGAGTCCGATTTAGAAAGGTAAACTGAGACGAAAGTCTAACTTTCTGACTTTCAGTATGCCCCAAAATATTTACAAGTAGTCAAATTAGGCTTTTGGCTCAGTTTAACTTACGTTTGGGTCTCAGTTAGACTTAAGACCAAAACTTAAGTTAAACTGACACAACATTCTAACTTTACTACTCGTAAATGCCCTTTGTGAATACCGAGAGTCACACAGTTTTCAGGTTTCACTTGCACTGTGCTTGCGCTATGCTTGCAAAATCTCTTGGGTGCTACCCTGGGGATGACTTATATATTTTTAAAAAGCAGGGTTTGGGCCTGGATAAAGGTTTATTTTGCCAGACCGTAGTAGCAGTTTACAACTGCACACACAGGCTTGCCATGGCAGGCCTGAGAAATGCTTAAAGTGCTTCTTAAGAGGAGGCAAGGCTTCTGAGCCAAACAAGATGATGGCAAACCCATAAGCTCTGGCATCTGGCAGAGCTATATTTTCATCAAAATACTTCTGCAGTCCGCAGAAGCATCGCTACTTCATGTCTGCAAGTGGTACTTAACCTTCCTGCTGCGGGACTCCTGACGTTGCCTTTCTTTGGCCTCACCATCAGCCTCGGCCGTGAAATCTTCTTAGAACACGAGTGGCCGCAATTGTCTCAGTACGCCGCTAGCAGCATATTTCTTTTTCTATATTTTTTTTCTTTCTCGCCCTCATAAAATATGGTTTTCTTTCTGGCAACATAACATGGCATGCTCTACCGCTCTACTGCTGACACTACGTTTATTTTTCCTGCTCATTTGAAGTACTTCATGATTAACTTTGGTAGCCGTCACCATCAATAGATTATTTTGGAGGGTAAGATGGTTGAAATGGAATAACGCGTTGGGTCTCTTTAGGATATGGCTACTAAGATCCCTGTGCTTAGGAGATTATGAAACTTAAACTTCATGCAGAAGATTTGGAGAACAGGAATCGTCGTAAAAACTCCACCTGTTTGCTCTTCCGGAGGATCTTGAGGGTCCCAATATGTTTGACTTCTTGAAGACATTTCTTTCAGACTGCTAGGCCTCTCTACTACTCTTCCTCTTAATTGCAACATGCTCATCGGTTGAGCAAACTTAATCATCACTCATCTAAACCTCAAGGAAATATTATGTTTTTTTATAAATTCTTCGAGTCCAGGAAGCTGTCAAGAAAAATGCTGTCTGGTCTGGCCATAATATATTCATTTCTCATGGCATCTCTACTGCAACAAATGCCAGACAAAAATAATTCCTTGCCCTGTGACCTCAGATGAGACAATTGAACATACGATATGGCATTTTACAGCCTTGCAGAT
Source organism: Lissotriton vulgaris (assembly GCF_964263255.1). Classification (NCBI taxonomy): domain Eukaryota; kingdom Metazoa; phylum Chordata; class Amphibia; order Caudata; family Salamandridae; genus Lissotriton; species Lissotriton vulgaris. The sequence continues at coordinate 515,556,550 of NC_141695.1, read as the reverse complement.
GCAAGACTACCTATGATGGCACATCAAGATCTTTTGAAGATCCTGTGAAATTCAGACAATTACTTCTCATGTTGTGGATACTACTGTTCAGAAATCCTAAGACTATTGCATGCTCTTTTTATCGCAATCCCTTCCAATCTCTTGAAAATTGGCTTTTTATTCATCAGTTACTTTATCTTTTCTCTGCTGATGTTCTTGTTCTGGTGTGGACATGTCTCACACAACTTCTCAATACTTCTATTTTCAGATTGGAAACTTTCTCCTTGGACTCCTTGATCTGCTTTCTCTTTTATTTTTACATGTCTTTCCTTTCCTCTATTTTCCTTTTTTCATCGGTATACTGTGAGTGCTTATATGATACTTATTTATATTGGTCTTTTCCACTATTTCTCTATGTTGTTTTTACTGAATAGGGCCCTTTTATCTCCTGTCCCTTTTTTGAAGTGTGTTATCCATATTCCTTTACTCTTATCCTCATGTATCAAATTTGTTTAGTGTTATTTCATAGGAAAGTTCGAGGACTTGGGAATCCGGTTGAAAGACAAAAGGTACTATGTCATTTATCTAAGCGTAACTATCACATTGCCTGTTTACAACAAACTCACTGTTTTGCTGTAGAGTCAATTAAATTGAAACAACAGAGAGTTGGTAGGTTTTTTCTCACCTGCTATTGATTGTAAAGGTGGTACTGCTATTCTCTGTCATAAAATGCTGAAATTATAGGTTATATCAACTGAATTTGATTATGATGTTTTAAAATGTTTTAATACTTCTTTTTAAATAATTGGAATGTATTCCTTAATATACTGTTTGTGTACATATTATTTTAAAATATTCTTTGCTGATTTGATATATGATTTATCATGTAGATATAATATGTAGATATTTTTATACTGTCTTTTCATACCTTGTGTATTTCATGAACTGTATCCTGTGTCTTTTTATGATTCTCAAAAATCGAATAAAAGTGATTGACTGACTGACTGATACCGATGGTTGATTCCATTATCCATAACAAACATGCTTGTCTGTTTAATATTAATGGTCCAGTTACACCAGACCCTGATTTTTGGCACACTGATAAAATAAAAACTTGCTAGTGTTTGTAACCCCAATATCATTATAACAGGCGATATTAACTGATGGCCAGATCCCTTCTCAGCCAGAAAGTGCAAATGTAAATTTAACCAAGACAAATCTCACAAGGCTATCCAATTGGCCTTCACTTCTCGTCAATTGCTTGATATCTGGAAAACCTGTAATCTCGATAAATTGGAGTTTACTTTCTTCACGAATGTACATCATACAATGTCTAAAATTGATTATGTTTTAATTTCGAAATCCCTGCTCCCCACTTTCACTCCTCTAAAATAGGATCCATTTTTATTTCTGATCATGCACTAGTTTGTCCTATTTAGATTTTTCTATTATTGAACCCAAATTTGACAAATGGACATTCATTAACTCCCTCCTATCTGAAAAATAATGAATAACTAACGCCAATGTTTTTATACAAGAATTTTTTCAATGTCATAAATCTACTTACATATCCATTCCTAATAATTGGAATGCTTTTAGAACCTCCTCTATGGCTTTTAGTACAGCTTATTCTGCGAGGAGGGAAAAAAGATTGAATACTCAATATCTACTTCTATTCTAACAAATGAATATGCTTGTACATGCCTATTTTACCTCCAAAGCCTCCTCAATGTTGGATGACCTCATCAAAGCAAAAGCAGATCTTAACAAACTTGCTACCGTTGATGTCTGCAACATTTTACTCATAGTAAAAACCAAGTTCCAAGGTGGTCAAAATAAAGTGGGTAAAATGCTTGCTAGATATTTGAAAATAAAATCAGAGCATAACACTATTAACCCCATCATTAATAAACTCAATAACTCCACTTCAATCTCCAATTCAGATACCTCTACAACCTTTCAGTCCTATAAATCATTTTATACAGAGGCTACCACCCCTTCTATATCCGATATACAGCACTCCATCCCTTACTCATATATTTAATGAAATAGAAGCTGATAGTACACTTCCGGAGATTATGGAGGCAATCAACTCTTTGAAAAGAGCTAAAGCACCCGGCTGGGATGGGTTTTCTATTGAACTTATCACTTCTTTTTCTTCTTTTTTTGCTCCCAAGTTATTGGAACTTTTTAACTCTTTCCTTTCTGATTCTAAGACTAGCAGCGCCTTTTTCTTATCCCAAACCAGATAAAGATCTAACTCTCCGTAAAAATCATTGGGCAATTGCCATGATCAATGATGAATGTATCAAGATGGCGGCGCAGCCCGAGATAATGATCGAGGTAGAAGTGATGTATGGAAGGAGAGTAGAATCAAATAGAAAATAGGAAATGGTCAATTCTGGAGAAAGTATTCTGTGTGGTGATAAAAAGGTAAAGTCCCTGGCAGTGGGGTGTGGAGCCTCCAGATGTTGGCTAGTTTGTGAGCTGGACATAAGGCTTGAATTGCTTTATGTGATCTATGGATTCTATATCTGAACGCAGCTCACCTGCCTAGCAGGGGACCATTGGGAGGTTGAATTCCCCACCAAGAAAAAAATCCACACACCATGGAGAAGAGTGCAAGTTTTGCAGAGAGGGCATCCCAAAATGTAGTATTCACTGCATACATTTCCATAGTTGGGTTTTGTAGTCACTTAATTATTCGTCTACCACCATTATCTGGTTCAGAAGATATAATTGAGAGGCCAGAATTCTTGGATATCAGTGTGAGGACCCAATCTTTTTATAAGATAGTAGGGGAACAGGCAATGTCTGATGCCCAACCAGTGCAGAAGGAGAATGCTTCTTTATCTCCTACAAGAAAATCAAGTTGCCATAAAGAGAGTGGCAGTAGTCAGGTAATGTTCCTTCCTTCACTGGGTGGTTGAGTCCTTTGTCATTAAGGGAAATCACTTTAAGCATGGTGGTGCTGCTGGCAGCCATTGGAAAATGCGGGGATCACGTAAGGCATGGTATCGTAGGTGGCAGAGCTTGTAATGCAGCCAGTGAGGGATCATGGGCATCACATGACTTAGGGTAGGGGAAGAGTGGGAGGAGACAGCTAGCGTTGGGGGTAGAACTGGTGGTCATAGGTAGAGCAAACATACTCCGATTGAGAGCAAAATTCTGAAGAGACGAGATGTAGATTGTGGGGCAGTGGATGTCACATGCAAGATACAAGCAGTTAAATATAACCTATAAAGGCACAAAAGGAGGGCACAGGCCCACCGCAATAATTACAAATTTACATGATGTTAGACCTGGCATTTCTTGGCGTGATTACCCTTGACTTTTTGCCTTTACCTCCTCTATTTTTGATGCTGTGATGAATTTAATTTTGCTGAATTAGATGCTTTGGGCACTTTGCCACTGCTGATCAGTGTCAAAGTGTAAGTGCTCAATGTATAAAGTGTTATGGTAATTGGTTGTCCATAATTGGTATGTTTGCCTTACTAGTAAAGTATCTAGTAAAGTGCGCTATGTGTGCCAGGGCTGGAAATGCAAATGCTACTAGTGTGCCTGCAGCACTAATTGTGCCACCCACACAAGTAGCCCTAAGAAGAGATCTCCGGCCTGTCACTGCAGTGCCTGCGCACGGTTTGTTAACTGCCTTGTTGTCCTGGCAAGTGCACCCACTTGCCAGGCCTTACCTTCCCTTTTATGCACATCAGACACCCCTATAGTAGGCCCAAAGTACCCATTGGGCAGGGTGCAGTGTATGTGAAAGGTAGTACATGTACAGAGGTGTGTACCATGTCCTGATAGTGAAATACTGCCAAATCGTTTTTCACTGTTGCAAGGCCATCTTGCCCATAGGACAGAATGGGGAATGCTGTGTCCCATGTTTCCAGCATATCTTCCCATAGGAATAAGATGGAGGGATGGAGTTTAGTGTGCCTGAACTCAGAATTTAATAACAAATGTTTTGTGAAGATGGTTTTTGAATTGTGTGTTTAGAAACTGCGCTTTTAGAAGTGGCTGCTTTCTTGTCTTAAACCATCCTGTGTGCCTCTGCCTGGTTGTATATTGCCTGCCTGGGTTTGATTGTGACAAGCTCTGGGAAGTGTCCTGACCCCAGGGAGGAGTAGGTGAGACAGCAACAGGCTGGCCTGCATTTAATGTGGGGGGAAGAGGTACCCCCTGGATGTGGAGAGGGCTGTGTTGTTGCCACCAGAGGATGGCTCCACCTCCTGCTGAGCGTCTGGGCCCCAGACCCTGACTATCAAAGGAGGAGGGTGTGCACTGGCAGGAAGACACCCAGGTCTGGTTTGGACCTAAGTCAGAGCCCCCTGAACACAAAGATTTCAAATGCATTTAGGGGTATAAATGTAAGAGCTGAAACCCCTGAACTCAAGACTGAAATCCATACTGAGAAAGAATTGAAACTTCTTCGTGTTCAAGAGGAACTTCTGCCAAAGAAGAACAGCTGAAGAGACTGAAGAGAAGGACTGCCCTTGCTGTGTGTTCTGGGGCTCGCCTGCAGTTTGCTGATTTGACTAAGGAGAGGACAAGGGACTTTGCTGTGTACTGTGTCCCCCTGCTTGAGAGTACTTTTTTTTGTGCTGTGTCCTGAAGTAACTTGTCTCCAAGGACCAGAGGAGAGCTGGTCCCCTGTTGTGGAAACTCAGGAACATAAAGGTTTCCAAGTGTGTCTCAGCGACGCTGTGTGCGTGTGCTTTTTGGACGCCTGAGTTTGCAGTGTGGTCCGTGGTGCGGTTTATGAGTTGACCACGCAGATTGACTTACCGCATTATTTGTGCATTATGAATCGCATTATTCCTGCATTACAAACTGCCTGATTCTTGCATTACGAACCGCATTATTATTGCATTATGAACTGCCTGATTCTTGCATTAAGGACTGTCTTATTTCTACATTACGAACTGCATAGCAGTGCATCAGGACTGCACTAGAGATCATGAATTGCTCATTAATACCGCACAAACCTGATTCTTGCATTACGAACCACATTATTATTGCATTATGAATGGCCTGATTCTTGCATTACGAACCGCATTATTCTTGCATTACGAACTGCCTGATTCTTGCATTACGAACCGCATTATTCTTGCATTACGAACTGCCTGATTCTTGCATTAAGGACTGTCTTATTTCCACATTACGAACTGCATAGCAGTGCATCAGGACTGCACTAGAGATCATGAATTGCTCATTAATACCGCACAAACCTACAAGTGATTGCTGGCCTAATAACCGGCCAAGGGAAAGATTACAAATACGCATATGCTGGATTTCTATCGCTTGGTCTCATCATATTACTTTTTATAAAGATACAGATATTTTTATGAAACCAGTGTGAAGTCCATTTATGGTATTATCACTGTGTTACTGGGAGTGTGGTTGCAAATACTTTACACATTGCCTTGGCGATAAGCCTGGCTGCTCTTGCCAAGCTACCAGGGGGCGAGCAGAGGTTATCTTTCCCTTCTTATCCTGACTAGAAGCAAGGGTCCCTATCTGGGCTAAGGTACCTACCTCAGCCAACTAGAGACCCCCAGTTCTAGCACATGGTATAACCAGTAAGGCCCTGACAGTCAATAGATGCAAACAGAGGACATACAGAGATTAGCACAACTTATCACAAGCAAATTTTCTTGAACAGTAGCAATATTTCTAAAATAGTAGCAACTGCAAAAGTACATTAGAACAGACATGCACATAACTATGGGGGAGTAAGCGGAAACATTTTGAAATGTCACGGGTTGCTAGAGTGCAGATCATGCTATTGCGAGCAAGCGCATTTAGTCTGAAGGATAATGTGGTGTCATGGACAAACATGGCAGTCTTTTAAAAACCCATTTTGGGTGAAGAGTGTAAATATGTTGAACTTCGTACTTAGACTGTGGGTAGGACGACTGTTTCTAGGTAGGGGGCAGGGAGCACAGTCCCAGTGTAGGAGGTTGCAAGACTTGTACAAATAGGGGAGCAGAGTGTCTGTATCGCTTGAGGGGGTCATATGATTATGGCTTAGTCACACAGCATGCCAGAGGGTATAGTGCATGGAACACATGAGGGATGTGTAAGTTGGGCATGGAATATGCATGGCATGTGGGAGTTTGTGGAGGAATATGGATTCTGAAAAGCGAAACATTGATGCATTAGAAGTATTAGGAAGAAAATAGTACTCTGCTATGACATGTTTTATTATGCAAGTACATTGAGCATTAAGTGAGTTTTTGAAACATTCTAAAGAACTGTAAAAGATCTTGTGTAGTTGGACTGAGCAAATGTAGAATGCCCATTGAATGCCCATTGTCTTCAGCTGGGGCCACTGAGGGAGTCTTCCATATTGGTCTCTATAGAATTCTCCAGGAACACTTGCAGGTCACTGGGGTCAGAGAAGATGTGGGTCTTGCCATGGCAGACAATCTTGAATTTGGCTATGCTAATAAAGGAGTGTTGTATTGCTCTGTCTAGCAGTGGTCGTGTGAGGTCTAGGAACTCTTTGATCCTGACAACTGTATTGCTGGCTTAGTCCTGGGAAACAATTATGTTTGCTTCTTGCCAGAAAAGAGACGTTGTTTTCCTCATATGTGATAGGATGAGTTGTGCATGCTGGTAGCGCAAAGGGCAAAGGTCGAAAAATCAGTGCCTGTGGGGTGGACATGTTTTTAGGTTTGAAAGAGGGAACTCTGTGGGTGCGTTTAATTTCAAAGTCTTTACTGAAAGTAATGCCCAGAGTTGACGGCATCCATGTAGCGAGGAAGGCAATCACAGAAGGGGCTTTGTCTTCTGATTCTTCTTGAAGTCCAAAGATTCTAAGGTTCCTCCTTCAATTGCGGTCTTCTAACTCAGTTAGTTCCCATTTAAAATTAGAGATGGAGTTATCATTCTTGAGTCATTCTCAGTCATGCTTATACGACTTTCGGCGTTCGCAACTCTCAGATTAAGTTCCTTAAGGTCTCCCATGAGCGCAGCGACTTCTGTTTGCAACATGTCAGTGTTGGTCCTCATGCTCTGGGCAATGCCATGACATTGTTCAGTTTTTTTAGTATCCTTTCGTGGGTGGACTGATTCTCGTGTTTTTCTTTGATGGGAGGGTCAAGGTTCAGGGCTTCATGTTTTGATTGTTTAAGTCTAGTTTTGGTTTCTTTGTCTTTGAGTGACTTGTGATCCATCTAGTCCACCATATTTGTGGGGCGTCCGGTGCTTTCTAGTGGACCAATAAGTGGAGGTGGAAGCCCTGTGGCAATGCGATTTGCGCCGGTCGAGTCATGGTGGTGGGTAGTAGGGAATCGGGGTTGTGGAGATTCAGTTATGACATCAATCTGGAGTCACAACCTTACTGTAACTATCCTCCCCAGGAACCGCATGATCCTAGTAGTCACTTGTAATGAGAAATGCCTCTCACACCGTGCAAGGTGCTAGCTTGCCAAGATGATTTGAAGATGAAGTAAAAGGCACTGTACACAAAGCGCTGTAAGTTGAGCACTGTTCGTCGAGATAATGAGGCCAGACGAAAGATTTAGGTCTCAGTTGCCGAACCAGGTCAGAAGCCAGGCATTCAAATATATTCAAATATTCCTGCAGAGGCAGGTCAGAAGGCCTTTGGAGCCAATTGGAACCACGGGATTAGAGACCAAAGCAGAACCAGAGGTCAGATGGTGCCAGGTTGGGTTCCCAAACTCAGACCCAGTCTCATTCAATGGGTTATGGCAGCCCCTCACAGTTTATTCAGTTATTAGTGTTGGGCATCTGAGAGTATAGCACAGGTGCAGCCGTAAAGGCACTGTAGGGACAGCTGTAGAGGCACTACAAGGTCTAGGTGTAATGAAGGCCTGACCTCTAGGAGGATCGTGGGCAAGTCAAACAGGACGTACCAGGAGGCCAGCTGAAATCACTCCATTGCAGGATAGGTAGATAGTCACTTTAGAGGGTAGCTATCCAGGTTGAGGTATGAGCTTTAATGATGATAGCAATAAAGGTGATGGCTGGGGCAGTGCTAAGATTCTAGTGGAGACTGAGTAGCGGGCCGCTAGGGCCACTCCCTGGGTCGTGCTGCACAGGCTACAGAGGCAGATCAATGTGAGCGCTCTGTAAGCATGGGGGAGAAGGAGAGGCTCACTAGTAGGTACAATGAAATCGGCAATGTGGTGCCCTTGGGGAAGCCTGCTGAAGATCTCAGGGTAGATTTGATGCTATCCACAATCAGTTGCGTACGATTGCCCTGTAAGCTGATGCCCCCATCTTAGCTGTCTCGCCGGTCTTGGGAGGCAAGGGTAGCAGACCCGGCTAGGTCCCAGATCCTCAAGGACACTCAAAAGAAGTACTCCTCCATGACGAGGCACTCGTCCTCACTGCGGGCCGTCATCATGCACAGACGTTAGCCACGCCCTCCCTCCACCCCCAAATTTACACATTCTAATTCCAATCATTCTACATATAGTTACACCTTGGAAACAATGGCTTCAACAATTTCTCCTTTCTCAAGAGTGAATGTAATTATTAGCAAAACAAATGCTGTTACTTTCTACAACTCTACATGTTCTATTGCATAATTAAGTATTGTTATTTATTTCCTATAGATCACCATAGTCCAGTCCATCTACTATTTTCTATAAACATTTAACTTTTAGTAAGGTGTGTCATGATCCTACATTGACATTCTCAGGGTACAGGTGACATTTACAAATCACTTGGATTTCCGAGTCCTGGTTCCCAATGTCACCAAAACCTCTCAATGGCAATATAATGGGCCATATTACATGTTTACCTGTTATGAATCCTCTCTATTTGTATATATATTTGTTCTGCATAAGGAAAACGTGAAAATCCCAAATCCTTTTTATATGCTGTTCATTAACATGTTTCTTAATCTACCTCCTCTATTCCTAAAATTTTTAACCACAGCTTCTTTTTTTAGCATACTTTTTGAACACATACTTTATTAATATTTGGAGCCACTGCCTGCAAAAGAAAAGAAAATTAAGATTCCCATCAAAGAGGGATAATTGCAGGATGCTGGTGGGTATTTGTCTCACATAAATATTTGTTGTACAGTTAGGTTCATTGTTGTGCATGCGTTTACCATTTGTGCAACTGTCATCTATAGTTAGGACTGTGAGGTTGCTCATTTTTAGTGCAGCTGCTTCTCCACAAAAGCTGGTTATGCTGCGTTTTAAGTCTCGCCTATGGACGGCTTAGCCTTTTCTAAGCAGACCTATTGCTTCCAATACATAACATATATTTCACATTGGCTTTGGGACAGCCCCTGGCTCATGATGTATTTGGTGTCTATCTTACTGGCTCATTATTGATTAAAAATGGACCTCTCTATTGTTAGTTTCTACCATCCAGGAGCATTTTGGTCTCAGTGTGTTCTGATTGAAGGAGTTGCATCCTTCAACTTCACACCTCCGCGAACTCTTTTTTATTAATTATTCAACTATTCTTTGACATGCATGTGTTTTCTTGGTTTATCAGTGTCTCTGCTTTATTCCTCTACCCTCGTGTATGCTCTCCTTTTAAACAAAAATCATTTTGATAGGATAATTATGGTGCATATCTATGCGGAGATGGAAGGGAAGCTATATAACATAGAGAAAGCACACCTGTTTAGCACTGAGTCATATAACATTTGTGCACTGTATGAAAAACCTGCAGTTATAATTATAGGAGAGTTTAACATGTGCCTGAATCATGTTTGGGATGATTTTTCTTTAGGAGATATGCTTGCTTTGTATAATATACCATAAAAATTGCACAGGGAAGGAAACAATATCTAGTTGAAGGGGGATTTAACAGCCTCAGTGGGTTAATGTGGACTGGTATGACAGCAAAAAAAACATTACCTCAAGGAAATGAGAAAGGATCAACTGGTTATTTTTAGACCTGTCATCCTTAGGATGGTGTTCCCCCAACTTTTACCTGCTTACCTCCACATATTGCTGTATCGTTTTGTAGGTTTTAGGGCTTTGAGCACTTTACCACTGGTACTAAGTTGTAAAGTGCATGTGTTTCTCCCATAAACATGGTGACATGGCTTGGTTGGAATATTTAGGTCAAGTAAAGTGGTATGCAATATATATCCATGGTCTGTAATCTAAATGCTGCTAGTGGGACTGCGAGAAAGAGAGAAAGGCTGGGTCCAGTCTCTGGCCGGCTTGGACCACTCTTATAAACCAAACACAAGAAAGTGCCGGACAGTCTGAATGAATTCAACCGAATGCACACCTAGTATAAATAATTGCTAGGTGGACAACCCATTTGTGATTGATCACTTATGTTTTATGGAAAAGTTTTTTTTTTTTTTTTTTTTGAAACGTTTTTGGCATCAAAGGATACACACCACATTCACAAAGGTACACAAATGCATTGAAACCAAAACACAATACATAAAATAACAATATACACATATAATAATTGTGATTACAATGAACAACTGTGCTATGCCTCAAAATATAACGCTGTGCTGAGGCACCAATCCTAAATTACAAATGAACAAGTGGACAGGGAAATGGAGTACTAGCCTACTTGATTCCACCACCACTAGATACGTGTTAATTTTAACATATGGTACAACAACATAGGAACACACAAAAAACTAAGCAGACATGTAGAATTTGTGCGAATTCTGTTCCTATTGTGCCCTAATATTTGCAGTATCTGGGTGGAGCAGGACGCCGACGCGTTTCGAACCCATAGAATGAGTTGAGGGTTCTCCTCAGGACAAGGATTGGGGGTCGTTGTTGCTGTGAATTTAAAAAAATGGTATCAATAGGATGTTGATTACCACCTTGCTGAAACTGACACACTGTACATACACGTATGGGTACCTTATACTTGTGATGTCAGGAAACTTTCTGTGGGTTTTCCTGTGGGTAAGATGATATGTACCCTAATTAATCACTTTGCCATATACAACACATAAGCCTCCAAATGACCAGGAGAAAGTGGGCACGTACCTTGATGGATACAACACTACATAGTGTAAGGGGTGCCGATGTGCGTGAAGTCAGAACTTACAGGAATTATGCCTGGGGAGATAAACAACACTAAGTGTCAAGAACCAAACTGCGAGTGCCCTGATTTGTTTTTTGCGCATGTAGCAATCACTGCCACGACGGTAAAAGAAGCTCCTACCTTGTTATGTAAACGTTCGTTACTGTGCGCGAACTCGAGCGGCGGCCGCCGCTGTAGTTCGGAAACTGTGGGGACAAAGGAAGGCGGTAATCAGTAAAGGGCCGGGTCGGCGTTTACTGGAGCTCTGATAGTAGCGCTGCGTTAGAGCGGGACTGCAGCATTGAAGATGCCACCCACACAAGTAGACTTTCAAACCTATCTCAGGTCTGCCCATTAGTGGTTTTGACTTGGCATTCAAAACCACTTGTCAAGCCTTAAACTTCCCTTTTATTAAGCATAGGTCACCCCTCAGGTAGGCCCTAGGAAGCCCTAAGGGCATGGTGATGTGTAAATTAACAGTAGGATATGTACTTTTACGTTCTACTTAGTAGTGACAAACAGCTGAATTATTTTTTCACTACTGTGAGGCCTACTCCTTTTATAGGCTAACATTAGAAATTCCTTAAAACACTTTTGAGCTGTAATTCCTGAATAATAATAATAATAGGTCCATTTATAAAGCGTAATGGTTACACTAATGCCAGTGTGTCCCCGCGCTGTGGTAAAGTCAGCCAGAATTCAGAAACCCACAGCCCTCACCCTACTAAACTTGGGGAAAGAGAAGCGTTTTTAATTTTTTCCTGAAACATCTCTCCTGGGCCTCCATCCGGAGCTCCATCGGGAGAGCATTCCATTGCTTGGCCGCCAATAGTCGGAAAGACCGACCTCCCATCCTGACCTTTTTGATAGCAGGTACGCACACCAAGCCTACCCCACCTCACCTCAGCTGACGTGTGGGAACATGCGGGACAGGAGTTCCGACAAATACGAAGGGGCCTTTCCCTGCAGGATCCGGTGGCAAACACAGAGTGCCTTGAAAGTGACTCTAATTTTATCGGGAGCCAATGTAGCGCATCCCGAGCTGCCCTGGCCGATGACCTTCTCAGGCGCCTCAAGGTAAGACGGGCTGCCGCATTCTGCACTCCCTGCAGACGGAGCGAGCACTTGGCTGGTGCGCCTAGATAAAGAATGTTACTGTAGTCTAGGCGCGACATTACCAGCGCATGAACCAGAATCTTCCTAGCCACCATGGGTAGTAGGTCCAGGGTTTTACGCAGGACCTTCAGGATCCCAAAGTAGGCGCCTAGTTTGATCATCAAAAGAAAGGCTGGGAACCAACCAAACTCCCAAGTTCTTTGCCTGCACACAGGGCGTGGGTATCACCCCCAAATCCTGGGGCCACCATGCCGATGACCACACAGTTGGGGCCCTACCCACCACAAGCACCTTCGTCTTGTCGCCATTCAGCTTAAGGCAATTCTTAGCCATCCAAGCAGCCAATTCTTGCATGCATGCCCTGAAGCTGGAGGCAGCCGACTCTGGTGCCTGGGTCAGGGAGACCACCAGCTGCGTGTCATCGGCATAGGATTCGACCCTGATCCCAAACCCCTCTGCAAACTCCGCCACAGGAGCTATATAGATATTAAACAGGGTTGGGCTCAGGGTCGAGCCCTGCGGCACTCCCTGGTTCAGCTTGATCACCTCACATTTTCATGATGTAATAGCAATCAGAATTGGGGCTATCAAGAGTGGGACCCTTTTGAACATTGAGAGGATGCTGAGGAATCTCATTGCAGACTGTTACATACTCTTTGATAATAAAAAGAGCCATTGACTGCTTTCCAATAGTTCTTAGGAAAAATGCAACCAGTAGGAGAGAAACGAGATAAAGAAAAGGACAAAGTCATGTGGCTGCTGTAAGTTCAATGTCAGGACTTAAAGAGGTAACTGAGAAAGCAAAAGCAAAATAAAGGACAAACGAGGAATACTGCTTGGGCAAGGTGTTACGCGAAACAAAGTCAGAATATGCTGCACTAATTAAAAGAGAGGCTTCTTTATAAATCGAACTGGGAGGAAATGCTATCTGTGTTGGTTATTAAAGATATGAAAAAGTTTTGGAAACTTGTGCAAAGAGAGTTATATAGAAATGATAGAGCCCTAAATTCAATTGGCTCCGAATAAGAGCAACCTATCAACAATTTCTATAAATGAAAATGATATATGGAGTGGGAAAGGGTTCACAATTGACCAGGATTTTTTTTCCTATCAATCAGCAAATGGCATAAAGAGATACTCCTTATACTTAACCTGTCAAGGTCAGTGGACGCAGATACCCTCCTGCCATTCGCATCAAAACCAATATAGGCTTTTTTGTATAGCATTCAAAGCTTTCACTAACTCTGGTTCTTTTCTTGTAGTTGGAAAGGCACAGCCTCCAGCCACTGAACCAGCGACCCCCACCACCACCCTCAGCGCCTGGACCCCCATCAGCAAGGAAGACACCACCAACGTCATGAACTCCATCCACTCCGGCTCCCCCTCGGACCCATGCCCCCATCATATCTTCAACTAAGCCGACAACATCATCGCACCCCACCTCCGGAACATCTCGTTCACGTCAGCCGCCTTCCTCGAGAGCTGGAAACACGCAGAGATCAACGCCCTTCTGAAGAAACCCACAGCGGACCCCAAAGACCTCTAGAACTTCCGCCCCATCTATCTTCTTTCCTTCCCAGCCAAAGTCATCGAGAAGACCGTCAATAAACAGCTGACTGCTTTCCTCGAGGCAAACAACTCGCTCGACCCATCCCAGTCCGGATTTCGAGCCAACCACAGCACCGAGACCGCCCTCATCGCAGCCACCGACGACATCAGGACTCTGATGGACAACGGAGAAACAACCGCCCCCATCCTCCTGGACCTCTCGGCAGCCTTCGATACCGTATGCCATTGGACCCTAATAACCCGCCTCTTCGACACTGGGATCCAAGGAAAGGCCCTAGACTGGATCACCTTGTTCCTCTCCGACAGAACCCAGAGAGTCTGCTTCCCTCCCTTCTGCTCAGAAACCACCAAAATCATCTGTGGTGTACCCCAAGGCTCCTCGCTCAGCCCAACCCTCTTCAATATCTACATGAGCCCCCTCGCCGCCATCAAATGCAAACACAACATCAACATCATCTCCTACGCCGACGACACCCAGCTGATACTCTCCCTCACCAAAGACCCGGCCACCTCCAAAACCAACCTACAGGAAGGAATGAAAGACGTTGCAGAATGGATGAAGCTCAGCCGCCTGAAGCTGAACTCAGACAAGATGGAGGTCCTCATCCTCGGACAATCCCCATCCGCCTGGGACGACTCCTGGTGGCCATCAGCACTGGGCTCCGCACTGACACCCTCGGACCATGCACGCAACCTGGGATTCATCCTGGACTCCTCGCTCACGATGGCCAAGCAAGTCAACACCGTCTCGTCATCATGTTTCAACACCCTGCGCATGCTCCGAAAGATCTTCCGGTGGATCCCCACCGAAACCAGAAAGACGGTCACCCAGGCCCTCGTCATCAGCCGACTGGACTACGGAAACGCCCTATACGCCGGAACCACCGCCAAAGTTCAGAAAAGACTACAACGCATACAGAATGCCTCCGCACGACTCATCCTCGACATCCCTCGCCACAGCCACATATCCGCCCACCTGAGAAACCTGCACTGGCTCCCCGTCAACAAGAGGATCACATTCAGGCTCCTCACCCACGCACACAAAGCGCTCCACGACATGGGCCCGAATACCTCAACAACCGCCTCTCGTTCTACACTCCCACCCGCCAGCTCTGCTCCGCCAGCCTCGCCCTCGCCACCGTCCCACAGACTCGCAGAACCACCGCCGGAGGAAGATCATTCTCCTACCTGGCAGCCAAAACATGGAGCTCCCTCCGCGCATACCTACGAATGACCCAGGACCATCTCACCTTCAGACCTGGCTTTTCGAGCAGTAGCAGCACCCCCGCCCCTTTTCAGTGCCTTGAGACCCTCACGGGTGAGTAGCGTGCTCTATAAATGTTTTTGATTGATTGATTGATTGAATAATAAGGCCAGTTCTGAAAATAGATGACCTGTCTAATTCCAAAATTGTTATGTTATAAATACTTAGAGATCGTGGCAAATACCAGTAGGTGTCAAAGCACTAGCTCATGGTGAAAGCTGATATAGTACTTGATATATTATATTATTGGCAAATAGCCGTATAACATTACTTGATGTAGGTGCAAAACTTTTTTCCCGAATATTTTAAGCTTTGGATTTAGGATCACAATTTCCTTCCTGTTGAACGAGCGGATTTTAAAGATGAGCACTCGTCATTGTAATGGTTAGCGGTCCTGTCGTTACAGAACTGCCACGCGTCATCAGCAGGCCAAGCGTGGCCTGCGGGGATTGAATAAAAGGAAGCGACAGTGACCAATTTTGAGGTGTGTTTATATCGCCCAGCGCAGAGGGCCGTGATCCTCGCTCGCAACTCCTTGCTGCCTGTCCGCCCCCTGCAGCTGGGCGCGCTGATCTCTGGTCAAGTCAGCAGTGCCGCAGACCGCGCTACATCGCTCACACGTGCATGCAACGTTCCCTGGGTGAATGCGGCCTGCAGCGCTAAAGGATTCCAATCCGACGTGTCCCTATAGACATCACTGCGCACCCGCCTGCATCAGTCTCCTATCGCGCGCTCCCCGGGGTTAGGCCATGCTCACGCCCATGCCCACTCCTGCACACAAGGCTTACACACGTGCTGCTATCGCACGCTCAGCATCACAGACTGCATCTCCAAGTGCCCAAAGGAGAAGAAAAAAAAACAATAACCCATCTACCACAAGTGAATTGCCTGTCATCCCTCTGCTCATCTGTCTGGCATTTTCTCGCTGCTCATCTTCACTGCAGCCCTTGCTGCCCGGCCCTCCAGCGTGGAGCACGTGGCCTGATCCTCGCCGACCCAGCACCTCTTGCCTTTGACCGCCATGGTGGACAACACTCAAACTGCGGCACCAGCCACCCCCTTCCAACACGCAGCCTCTGGGGTATTACCGCCGTTTAGCGAACTGGAGGATCCAGCGACAGCGACCCTCATGGGGAATATATGGATAGAGAGCCTCAACAATTATTTTGTTGCGACCCGTGAGACCGACTAAACGGTGAAGAGGTCATTACTGCTGCACTACACGGGGGATGAGATTTTTAAACTTTTTAAACACCTACCAAACACAGGAGCAGCCACGGACTACACTGCTGCAGTGACCACGCTAGATGCCTATTTTGACCCCCAACTGAACCCTGATGTTGAACGATTCAAGCTGCGTCAAGCCCGCCAGAGGGAAGGGGAGTCCATGGACACGTTCTACACCCGGTTACGCGAACTCACCAGCACATGCACTGAGGATGACCAACCAAAGGAAATCAGAGCGCAGCTAATCCAAGGATGCAGGCACATGACACTGAGAGGTCTCATCTTATGACAACAGAAGATTGCACTCAAAGACATGTCGGCGGCCAGGGCAAATGAGATGGACCAATTGCTCATCATGCGCCAAGGACGGTCTGACGCCATCAAAACTGAGCCGGCAGACGTCTTCAGAACCAAACCGAAGGGAGATTTTTTCAGGAAGCCAAAGCGGAGACATCCAAGCCGAGATATGGATACTGTGGCCACGAACCACATGCAGCAGAAGACTATCCTGCACAAGGGAAGATGTGTACCAATTGCAGTATACCTAACCATTTTGCCACAGAATGCCGAAGGCGGAACAGAGGGTGTGACTACCAAAACCAAAGACCCCATACACGAGCGGTGCGACAAATGTCAGTGGCAGAGACAGCGCCATCCGAAGACACCCAAAGAAAAGGCAGAAGATACCAGGGGCCAGCCGATGATTCGTCTGAAGAAGAGGATGAGGAAGTGTATCTGATCTCGTTCGCACGCGAGATCAAATGACGCCGCAGGCCCCTGCCAGCGGGCATGGTCCACGTCGCAGTAACTGAGATACAAGCAGTCATCGACACTGGAGAGACTGTCAATATAATGGGTCTCCAACAATATCGACGTCTATAACCATGCCCACCTGTGACGCCGTACAAGACCAAGATATAGGCATATGGAGCAGACACACCTCTGCTGTTGAAAGGAAAGATTTCAGTTCCCATCAAAGCTAATGACCTAGAAGTCATGGCAACGATACATGTAATCAACAGGGAAGCAGATACCTTACTGAGAAGCCACACAGTAGAGGACCTGGGCCTTGTCTCGTTTGCCAGGAGAATCCAAACCCAACCAGTGGAAGAACTACTCAGACAGTTCCTGGAGCTATTCCAGGGACTTGGACCTATCAAGTGTGACCCCATAAAGCTACACACTGACAAGATGGTTGCCCCAGTTGACCTACGACACAGAAAAGTACCATTCCACCTATGGCCACTAGTGGAGAAGGAACTGGAAAGCCTAGAAGAGCAAGGCATCATCGAAAAGGTGTCAGGACCAACGCCGTGGGTATCCCTGATGGTCATCGCGGAAAAAACGAATCAGCCCGGCGCCATATGCCTCTGCATCGATATGAGGCTACTGACAAAGCTATCCGAAGGGAACGCCACATCACGCCAACGATGGATGACATCATTGAGGATGTCAACGGGTCCAAGTGGTTTTCGAAAATCGACTTAAATGCAGGATACCACCAACTAACTTTGTCCGAAGAAAGCCGCTACATCACCACTTTCAGCACCCATTTAGGACTGCGCCGGTATAAAAGGCTCAACTTCAGGACATCCTCAGCAGCGGAAGTGTTCCAAAACACGATACAGGAGATGCTGTTTGGCCTACCAGGAGTGCTAAATGTCAGCGATGATATCTTGATCCACTCTGCGACCGCTGCTGATCACCACAAACATCTCCGCAACACCTTAAGACGTCTTAGCGAGCACGGAGCGACATTGCACAGAGACAAGTGTCAGTTCTTCCAACCATCCCTCGAGTTCTTCGGGTATGTGTTTAACAAGGTAGGCATCCAAGTGGACCCGAGGAAGTCACACACCTTCAAGAACGCCCCCGCCCGACAACACCAACTGAAGTACGAACCTTCCTAGGGATGGCCACGTACTGTGGAAACTCTCCACCCGGGCGGAACCGCGCAAAGCCCTTACCAGGACAGACACCAAGTGGCAATGGGGCCAGAAGGAAGAAGAGGCATTTCAAGGCATAAAAGATGCCCTTCTGGAAGAAGCCACTCTGGCGTACTTCGATCCAGCGAAATGGACAGAAGTTCTAGTCGACGCAAGCCCAGTAGGGCCAGGTGCGGTGCTAACCCAGGAACGCGAGCCCGGCCAATGGACACTTTTCACAATGACAAGGGCACTTAAGTATAAGGGACTAGTTGCGCTCCACTGGATATTTGGTTAGATAAAAAGGACTTGTTCAATTTATGTGGTGCTACTCGGTAAGGGGTGACCCTAATAACCATTAACAATGTATAACTATCATACATTTACAAATAAAAACAAGTGCAGCATATTTCGACTGCCCTTCCTCATTGTCTCTAACAATACCAAAAAGTTATTAACTGGGAATGTTATTGTGTGTGCACAGGTTTTGTCCCGGCCAATGGACAGCCCTGGCATTTGCCAGCAAGTCACTCATGCCCACTGAAACAAGATAAGCTCAGATCGAACGTGAAGCCTTGGCCATAAAGTGGGCCTGCAATCATTTCCATCTATACTTAACAGGACAACCGTTCACTATGGTCACCGACCACCAACCACTGGTTCCTCTCTTCAATGGGACAGCACCTCACCCCCCCCTCCCTGAATTGAGTGATGGGCAGTTCTTCTACAACCATACAAGATGGAAGTGGTATACCGGCCAGGAACCAAAAACCCTGCTGACTTCCTGTCAAGGCAACCCGCACCACAGGAGGCACAGGACGACACCGAAGGTGCAGACCACTACTTACATCTGATATCAATGGCCGCTTGCCCCCAGACCATGACCCTGGACGACATCAAGGAGGCTTCCGCCACCGACGCAGTGTATGCCAGGACTCTACAAGCCGTCCAAGAAGGGTCGTGGAAAACAGCCTCCGCCAAGTCAACTGCTGGAGCCCAGAAGATCGAGAAAACCTGACAAAGATATGGCGAATATGAAACTAACTCAGCGCCACGGGAGACGGAATCTTACTACGAGGATCAAGGCTTGTAATACCCCAAGCACTGAAACACCGCGCCACCCAGTTAGCTCACAGAGGCCATCAAGGAGTAACAAAGATGAAAGCACAGATGAGAGAAAAGGTCTGATTCCCAGAACTAGAGAAGATGATTGAAGACTTCGTCCGTCAGTGTCCACCATGCCAACTGACCAGTGCCCCAGAAAGGCCGATTCCAGTAATCACTGAAGAAGCATGCACCGCCCCATGGTACAAAGTGAGCATACACTTTGGAAGCTTCCCAGATGGAAAACACACCTTGGTGCTCATAGATGTCTTCTCGAAATACCCCATAGTGGAGCTGGTTGTGTCAACCACGTTCAACCACATGGGCCCTTTTCTGGAAAAGGTATTTGCCATGTTTGGTTTTCCCCATGAGATCCGCAGCGAAAATGGGCCACCATTTCAAGGAACAGAATTTGCCACATTCCTAGGACAGCGAGGAATACATCACCGGCGAGTTACGCCTCAGTGGCCACAAGCCAATGGTGATGTGGAATGCTTTATGCGCACTCTAAACAAAATGTTCCGCATAGCAATGGTCGAACAGGTTGACCCTGAGAAGCGGCTTCATGAGTTCCTAAGGGAGTACCGGAGCACCCCTCACTGCACCATACAGAGAAGCCCCTGGTCACTGATGCTATACGGCCCGAGAAGGGACTTTCTCCCTACATGCCCAGGATGAGCACCACCGCCTCTTGAAGCTGAGGAGATGCAAGACCAGAGGACTCGTCGAAATCAACGAGTAAGCCTCCGTCGCCATGCCGCACCTAGGACACTCCGAACACGTGCCACCGTCCTACTCAAGGACCGTCGCCCAGGAGGAAAATTCTGAATGAACTACGAACCTGGGGCATGAACAGTGACTGCAAACAACGGAACCATGATAACTGCCCAGAGAGGAAGTAAGGAAGTGTCACGAAATATGTCATGGTTCAAGGAAATCCCGGCTGAACACCCAACGGGATCCCTGGAGAGTCAACCATGTGGCCCAGCCGTCCCAGCGCAAGAGGACCCAAGCAGAGAGTCAATGGGCGAGGAAGGCCGGAGACCACTGGAGACTACCCTCTCACCACCTCCCGGACTACACCAGAGCGGAGTGCCCCTGGACAGCACGTGGCTGTGGAGCTGTCCTCAGGGATACAACCTGCGACAAAATCCTCGTTGAAAAACCTGCGCCTGCGAGATTTTGTTTTCTGATAATGCAAGATCAATTACACTGCACTCTGTACAAATACCCTGGATCTGGGTACCTGTCACATGAACTGTTTGAACTGTTGAACTGTTTGTTTTCAAAGGATCAGAGTTGGGAAGAGATGTAATGGTTAGCAATCCTGTCGTTACAGGACCGCCACACGTCATCCGCAGGCGTGGTCTGCGGGGATTGAATAAAAGAAAGCGCCCGCTCGGGGGCGGAACTTCCGACAGTGACCAAGTGTGAGGTGTGTTTATTTTACCCAGCGCCGGCTCCTGCGTATCCTGGGCCTGCTCAAGGTCCCCGCGGAGCGCCCCAGCACAGTCATCACTGTTTTACCTTGTGGGCGATGGACCAAAAAGTAACTGAAACAAGTACTCTGTTCTGCTGTTTTGTTGATTTTCCTGGTACGTTGAGTTATACTTTGGGGAAAATGATGTAGTACTGATATCCTCAGAAGCTTGATGGAAGGGCATAAAGAATTCCACAAATATAGAAGAAATGCCCTTTATAACCAAAAGGACAGGGTTTTTTGCAAATTCAAGAAAAAGAGGGGTCCCTTTTGTAACACTCACATCATTTATCCATGAGTGCTAAAAAACTTACATCAAGAGAACTGGGCTGGGGTAGCGCTAGAAAATGACATGCATTCCTGAAAAATGTAATTCAAAACGGCTTATGACAGGTGTGCATTTTGCTGCCAACGCTGTTTGCCCTGCATATTGCAGACCAGCTTGCAACTTATTCTTTCTCCCATGCATGGTGGGCAGCATATGCAGACAATTTGGTTATTCGAAATAAGAAAATTAAATGCCTTGAATAAATGCTGCAAGGATAATAAATTGATAAATAATAAAGAAAAATATTATGTTGGTATTAAGGAAAAAATGTAAGCCCTTTAAGTGGAAGATTTGAGAAGTTATAGTGAAAGAAACTCGACCTTTAAGTATCTAGATATTATATTCAATAGTAACCTACTGAGGAAGATACAGCTAGAAGTTTTAACAAGCATTTGCAATACAATAGGTGTTGCATTTACGAAACTCCTGAAAATGTGAGACCCATTGAATTGCAAATGGTTGTTTGCAAAAGCGCCCCATGCCACACTTTCAGTTTAATGGCTGCCATGTCTCTTTCCTTAGACGCAGCTCGTCTAAAGAAAGGGGCATGGACACCATTAACGTGAAAGCGCAAAACGGGGCGATTGACAAACAAAAGTTAAAGAAAAATAGAAGAAGAAAAAAATCTGCATCTATGTTTGTGCCGCAAATTGGCTGCAAATAAATCAAAGGCATGGCCAGCACTGTGGCCTGCTGTGCCTTGAGAAAAAAAAATATGGCCTTACATGAGAGTATGGTGAAAAGCATTTAATAAAATAGTGCACGGAGGCTGTAATTAAAGCCACAGTATATGTCCTCACTGGGAGGTTGCAAATGGTACACAGACAAAATATCGAGTTTTAAATTTCGATATACAATAATATCGAAGTTTAAATATCGATGGGACAAAATATCGAAGGTAAGTAATATCGACAGTCTTAATATCAATATTAGTATGATATCAGTAATATCGAAGTTTTAAATATCGATGTCAATAATATCGAAATAAAAAACTTCGATGTTACTAATATCAATTTTTAAATACATTTAGTGTATATTATATTGTATTTATTATGTTTTATTATTTATTTTTAATGTAATTTAATTAAATATTGTCTTTTACTACTGTAGCGGGTTGTGGGTTTATAGGGGAATAGGGTGGGAAGTAATTTAATTATGTTAAATTAATTATTAATTAGTAGGAATTATTAATTAATTAATTGAGAATTAATTTTTAATTAATTTTAATTAATTGATTAATTGATAAATATGTTCTGTAGCGGGTTATGGGTTTATAGGGGAATAGGGTGGGAAGTAATTTAATAATAATTAATTAATTAATATATGTTTGTACATATTTTAATTAATAATTAATTGGTAATTAATTTATATTAATTAGTGAATTAATTAATATAATTTTGTAGATATTTTTAATTATTAATTGGTTGGTAATTAATTAATATTAATTAGTTAATTACATTAATTATAGTAATTTTTTATATATATAATTTTTTGTTATTCTTAATTAATTGGGAAAAATAATATTAATTATTAAATTAAATTATTTACAGCTAATGTGCTAATATATTTACTTTAGTGTTATTGTTATTTAATAATTAATTGGTAATTAAATAATATTAATTAATTTTGGGTAAAGGAGTATTTTTAGGGTTCAGGGTCAGTTTTCAGTTTTTGGGTAAAGGGGTATTTTTAGGGTTCAGGGTCAGTTTTCAGTTCTTGGGTAAAGGGGTATTTTTAGGGTTCTGGGTCAGTTTTCAGTTTTTGGGTAAAGGGGTATTTTTAGGGTTCAGGGTCAGTTTTCAGTTTTTGGGTAAAGGGGTATGTTTAGGGTTCAGGGTCAGCTTTCAGTTCTTGAGTAAAGGGGTATTTTTAGGGTTCAGGGTCAGTTTTCAGTTTTTGAGTAAAGGGGTATTTTTAGGGTTCAGGGTCAGTTTTAGGTTTTTGGGTAAAGGGGTATTTTTAGGGATAAGGGTCAGTTTTCAGTTCTTGGGTAAAGGGGTATTTTTAGGGTTCAGGGTCAGTTTTCAGTTTTTGGGTAAAGGGGTGTTTTTAGGGTTCAGGGTCAGTTTTCAGTTTTTGGGTAATGGGGTATTTTTAGGGTTCAGGGTCAGTTTTGGGTTTTTGGGGTACAGGGATATTTTTAGGGTTCAGGGTCAGTTTTGGGTTTTTGGGGTACAGGCGTACAGGGTAAAACCAAAAAAAATTACATTAAATCAATTAAATAACATTAAAAAAAATAAAATTACATTAAATTATTAAGTGTTTTATTTATTTTAAATGCATATGTATTAGTTTTAATTTTGTTTTAATATTTTTATTTATTTGTAAAATTATATGTATTTTAAAA
Source organism: Lissotriton vulgaris (assembly GCF_964263255.1). Lineage (NCBI taxonomy): Eukaryota > Metazoa > Chordata > Amphibia > Caudata > Salamandridae > Lissotriton > Lissotriton vulgaris. The sequence goes on along the minus strand of NC_141695.1, from coordinate 515,533,207 downwards.
TTATTTTTACATTATTATTGATACATTTAAAAAAACAATATTTTTAATTCCGATATTTTTGTACTACGATATAATTTTTTCGATATTTTTGTACTTACCTTTATGAAGATATGATTCCGATATTTTTGATGTCGATATTTTTGTGCTGATATTTTTGTATTTCGATATACTGTCTGTCGATATTATGTCAGACATTCGTTACAAATTCAGATAAGGTGGTACTAAGCAGGGACTAACGAAGACAGCATTTACTGAGGACAATGAGACAAGCCAATGAACAAAGGAGCGGAGAATGGGCGAGGCTTCAAGTCCATGCCTCAATACAGTATGCCTCGCAAAGCAGTGCATGCGCTGCCCAGGCTCAACCTAAAAATTAAAGTGCCCTTATGTAATGTAACTAGTGCTCATGTAAAACGCTCCAATACCATCAGGTCGAGTTTACACTATATAAAACGTTTTTATAAAAACATCAAAGCTGTTTACATTTTGATGTGGCAACATTTTTAAGTCGACTTTAATTTATCAGCTCCCTTTGTTCTATCATTGTAGGCTGAGGTTTTTACAAGACATGTGTTCCTTTCCGACCAATCCCATGATTCCATTTTCATGGATTATCTATGGTAATCAGAAATATTTCTAACGTCAGCTGGGGAACCCGTTTGTGTCTATACTTCAAGAAATACCTATGTACAAACAACGAAGTAATTCTGAAGCGAAAGTAAATGCTGAATGGTTAACACACAGCACTGTACCCAAACTTGAAAATAGGTTGACCCTGACCAGTGACCCAGAATATATGAATTCCCTGTGGAGCTAGGCAGGGTGGGCTGGGCCTGTTCGGAAGAGCCTGTGTGCTTCCTCCGGAGCCTGGAAACCCTTAAAGTGATGTCTAAAAATATCTCCTCAGCAAATCCCAAAGGAAGACATCCAGCACACGAAGTAAGGCCTGCCATTGGCGAAGGTATCTGTTTGACAGATGGGAAAAGGTTGGGGGCTCCTGGCCTCCACGTAGCACCCTCTTACTCCTTCTCTAATCACCTTCTGACAAGTAAGATCAAAGAAAGGGGTGCACAGTTAACGCTCACCGGATTGGCTGAATAACAGATGTTTATCGTTACTCACCAGTACTCATTTTATCGACCTCAGATGGATGAAAGGCTGGGTTGGCCCACCGGGAGTTGACCCTGTGACCATGAGGTCGCACACAGGAGCCTTCAGTGGACGTATTAGTCCAGTGAGCTACCAGACCCGATTTGCTGGTTTTCCGCCCCACAGACACACGTGTGCGAACAGGTTCAATGTCACTGCGGGGCCAAGCGGACGGGGTGTTTGATTCCATAACGTCTGCTTTAATAGCATCGTATCTGTTCTAAAAGTGCCTGAGTAAATCACTGGCATGAAATCACAAACTTCTAAACTGGAATGAAAACAATGTGAATAGCCCCTATTATGGCATTTGCGGCACTCTGGATATGGTCTAGTGGGCCCCTACACCACTTCTCGCGTGGCCTTTGGTCGCGTGCAGTCCTAAACACTCAAGGTGTGCTGGAATGGGGGACAAGTGCTCCTTGATGGCCTTAAATCCTAATTGAAAACTGCTCGAGTGATGAAAAGCCATTCCTTCAGTAGTGTAATTCAGGATTTATATAGTGCAATTCTTATGGACACTCGTGCTCACACAGCACTTACTAGGACGGAGCCGCCACACTGACCTTCACCAACGAGTACCTTTTTTTTACGCAAGGGATGCACTGCAGCTAGTTTGACAATTAATATTTTCAAGGTCTGGCAGCAGTCCAGAAGCACTTTAATACTTTCTGCAAATCCTGTTTGTAGAACAGGCTTTCAACCCGAACAGCAACTGATATTTCTCAAGGGGAGATGTGGAACTAGACCAGAAACTTTTGAGGGACTGTGAATTTTTCGGAGCAAAGAAATAGCACCCTTGTGGTTAATTCACAGTACCGCCTGCTGTGCAAAGAATGTATTCACCAACATGCCACCTCTCTGGCGGTGCTTAATTTGTAACAAAACAAGTAAAACCAGACTCACTCCGCCATGCAAAGGGGACATCGAACCTGGCCCGCTCAACCTGACACTCACCTCTAACCATTTCTGCGCCTTGCGGAAGGCTGCCTTGGGAGCTGGCTCCTGCGGGTTGATTCACAGTGAAATGGATCCAAAGAAAAACAGAAGCTCGCAAGTGGTGCGCGCGCGCGCCAAAGCGAGCCATGTGGTTTCACTTATCGTGCCAGTGTCTGGGCACGATAATTTAAACCACATGGCCTATTGGTGTCTGTTACACGCACCAAGCATGTAATAGACACCAATAGGCCGTGGGCAGAGCAACGTGCCCGCTTTTGGCCAATTGCGTGCAGTATTTTATAAAAAGACGCACACAAAGGCCAATGGGGTAGCACAAAAGGAATCGCACACACACAAGCGTGTCAGATTCCTAGGTCAGTGCTAAAACCCTATTTTTCACTCACTAAAGTTCTTGCGCTGCACGACACTGCTGCGAAGTGCAACGCACGCGCGAGACCTTAAAACTCAGGCAGTATCCACAGTGGTGGGCTGAAGAAATTCAAAAGGAACTGCGAGGGACCCTAGATCTAATCCGTGCTAACAGCATATAAAGCAATGTCCCCCCCCCAACTATTATGTGGGGTGGAGATCTTATGTCTTGAGACCAGTCATGAATGAGAGAAATTGGAAGGCTATCATCTCAAAAAGCTGTTAAATCTTCCTTTGTGTACTATGATTCAAGCTGTCATGGTGGAAACTAATTTGAACTCCAGGAAATCCTTTCTACTAACCCTAGGTTTACGGTTCAGTCATAAACTGAAAAGTACAAGAAAGGTAAAGTGTCATGAGTGTGTGCCAAAAAAATATGTCATAATGAGTTACTTAAGGGGATGACGTAAAAAATCAATTGTCTGGGTTGGTGCAAACTTTAATATAAAGGATTTTAAATGGGCACGCCATTACAAATATCAAAAGAAGAGAATTAATGGAGACCTGTGCTTTGGAATAGAAATATCTGAATGCAAAGAAGTCAACCACTTTTCTCAGAGAGTCTTGGGAACATGCAACAACATTGCCCTTCTGCCCAGCCCCGGCCCGTGTAGGGCGTGCCACCGGGCTGTGACGTCGGGCGGGTGAGGGGATTTTTGTTGCGCGCGCTGCATCCCATTTAGCAATGTAGAGCGCGCAATGATATTCGTTTTATTATTATTATTTTTTTCGGTACTCACCTGAAATCGTCTGTATCCCGCATTTTACAACCCCCCACCCTGGGCCCTCCCCCGCCCCTCATCACCACCCGGTGGCACGCCCTACACGGGCCGTGGCTGCCTCTGTCTAATAAAACCAATTCAGCAATGCCCTTGACAATTTTAAAAAAGTATGAGAAGGGCTGAGCCTGGCCTATACATGGTTGTTGGAGTGATAATAATACAGGATGGGGATAGGAGATGTATCTGTACTAGCTTTTCAGTTCATGTCTTGTACTTTTTATATTCAAGATTTTTTTCAAACCCGCTTTTAAGAAATATGGTATTACCTTAAGGGTCGATGTAATAAGACTTGTATTTGATATGCAATTTTGGATGTGACTGGTGAGATGGGTAGGTTTTAATTGGTTTTAAACAGTGAAGGTGGATTTTATAGAACGTTTTAAAAGATAATTGCAATGTAAAAGTATTTTTTATCCTGACGAACCTTTAGTTTAAATAAACGTATTTTACTACTCCTTTTTTTCACTTCTTCCTACTCCACTTCCTGATGCTCTCCATCCCTGAAAAGTTTCAAGGCATGGGCAAAGTGAGCGATTGCGGAGGACCCTACCTTCCAAGGGAACACCCCCTCGCGAAAAGTAAAAAAGAAATTCAGAATTGCCGCCATAATAATTCTTCTCCTAAAGCCAGCTTCTTTTTTGATTTCACAGCAGAGTGTGCCTAGCAGAAAATTAGTTCTATGGGTTTGGACAATGGGCAAACGTGTTTACTTCCCAGAGTAGAAATTATTCACTCTGAAAAGGTGCCTTTTTCTCACTGCAAATTGTGCTGCTGAGCACCAATTTCCATCAAGGGGGCACTACTTGGGTGCAACTTGGGTGGAGTAGCGCAAGCGCCCATAGTTTTTGCCGCAAACCCCAAACTACTAACATAGCGAGACTGGGCTCTGTTTAAAACAAATAACAGCTTGTTGAAGCAGGCGCTAACAATAAGAAATGTTTTCGTTTCTCCGGACATTCCGCACATAGGGCCTCATTTATGAGGCTCCTTGCGCCATCGGAACTTCACTTTTTGTGAAGTTCTGTGGCGCAGAAGCCTGCGAGATATTTTTCAGGCAGCACTTAGCCACTTTTTTTGGCGTACTGCTGCCTGATAAATATCAGTCTCTTTAATGCAGTGTTCTGCGTTAAAGGGGCGTGCAATGGGTGTTGCTAGGGGCGATCCCAGCAACATCCATGCACTTTTGACACTGCCCCAGATTTACGAGAAATCGTAAATCTAAGCCAGTGCCAAAAGTTTACGCCTCCCCAAGGGAGGTGTAAGGAAGGCGCAACGGGGAGAAATATCTTTATTTCTCCTTGTTTTTCCTTTTACTATGTGTGCTGCATTCAGCAGCATACATAGAAAGAGGAAAAGCCTCTTTTAATTATTTTTGTACAGAGAGGCTTCCCTTCCTGTACAAAAATAATCTGGCCATTGTGCAAAGGTGCCTGCGCTGGAGCACACAGCCCATTGTGCGCCGGCACAGGGAAAAAGGTCAGGAATGCGTGGTATCTTATAGATACAGCGCATTCCTGCCCTTTTCTTTTGCTGTAGGGAAGCGCAGCAGGAAGGCCTGATGCGCTTCCCTACGGCAAAACCTCATAAATGAGGCCCATAAGAATAGTGTAGGCATATGGTGCAAAGGTTGTGCATGGTGCTATGCAGCCTGTTTGTGCACAAGTGAGCAGCAGCATGCCAGTTTAATAAATAAGGCTCTGCAATGCTTTCTCCTCCTTGCGTGATGCAGTGCAGCATTTTGATTGCTGGGCTGTATTGTGCTAATAAATGCTAAATCTACCCATCAGTGTGCATGCCAATGCATGCCCAGCTTTAACCCTTGCACTTTTAGGCAGCTGTTGGCAATTGAACAAGAACATAATCTTTTCATTGAAATTGAAATGTATGCCCTGATGAAGACCTCAACATAAAAGCTCACATATCCCTGATCCTCACAGAGGTTGAAACGCATTGGCACGAAATCTGGGGAATAATTTGGAGATCCTCCTCCTACCATGAGTGTAATATATCACTTGTGGACATAAAAGAGAGATAAAAGGCATTTAGAATAGACCAGAGGCTAAAACAAGAGAAGGAATCCGAAAAATGCTCTTTCATCCCCAGAGGGGAAACATATGAGATGTAGTGAATGGAAAAACTCACACTGCACATTTTCACCTTCTTCACGAGAATTTTGGATCATGCTATCTGTAATTGTTATAATTTTTTCTCTTTAGGACTATTTATTTCTTTTCTATATTAGTTTTGTGTACAAGTTTTCCAAATTAATTGTGGTTTGTTTTACTTGACTTAATGTTGTACATATACTGCCGATGAAGTTACTAAAGGCAAAATGAAAAAAAGTGTCCTGATACAAATGAATTGAAAATAAATCATGAGATTAATTCCTTAACACACTGGATTAATGTGGATGTTCTGTTTGAAAATTAGTAATAGATTGATCGCTGTGTAGGGGATATACATGTTGTGCTATTTCAAAGGGGGATAGGACAGGCAGGAAATGTCAGGTCCATCTACCTACCAGCTCCTCTGACCCAGTCATATGGCAGGCTTAAGGCTGGAATTTGAAGATGGTAAGGGGAGGAGAGCTATGGAAATGAGCCATACTGGAGGTTGGTTTAACTAGTTCTTGCTCTTCTGCTGAGATTTCAGCCACACTGAATTTTGGAGGAAGTATGCCTTCTGGGAGCAGATTATGGCACACTTTATAAGAAGTAGTTATGCTCTAGGTTGTTACGCTGCACTTCATTGGACAGGGGTGATTTCCTTCTTCACCCCAGAGAGCACTAAATAAATATGCTAGAGGTGCAGAGCCTCTCAGATCTGCTGCTTGCTGCTTAAAACTAAAAGAAGAAGGATTGCCAAGCTGGAAACTTGATTTGCACCATCAGGCCTTGCATACTGACTGACTGAGCCTGCTTCATTATCTGGAACTACAGCCCTTTGGATGTACCTTGCTTCAAGAGGAATACAGAGTGGATTCCCTGTAAGCTACAGGCCAACAAAGCTCACCTCGACCATCTCCACCAAGAATCCCCTGCCTGGAGAGCATCCATTGGATTTGTAACGGTTTTCTCCAGGTGCCTTGTGGGATTTGTGATCCCTAGCTTTCAAAGACCATCTCAAAGCTTCCATACCCTTGAATTGTGTTTTGAACATGTTGGACCCTCAAGAGGAACTTCAGGAAGAAGTTAACAAAGTTTGGAGAAGTTTGGATCAACTTTGGAAAAAAACTCCATAAGGTGACCGACTCATATGAGAGAGGCAAGCCTGCCACCTTCAACTGTGAGCCGGCTTGACCTGCTATTTTGTCCTGCTGAAAAGCTACTGAGGTCCGACTCCCAGCGTTTGACCAGGATCTCCCTGAAAAGCAAGCCAACAAACCCTCACCAAATCCGGACTGGTGAGGAACCTCGAGGGACCCCGACAGAAAAAGCTCCGGAAACGATTCTAAGTCCGAAGGGAAAATCTCGACCAAGACCTACCGCAAGGGGTATCCGAGCAGGGCTCCATCGTGGTCAGCCTGTCCCGGTCAAGTGCAATCAGATGTCCGAAAGTGGCTCTATAGGTGTCTAAGTGCTATATAGTGCTAAATCTTTAAGAAATCATAGTTCTGGTCCCTAACATTTGATTTTTTTTCATTTTTATGTAATTTTAAAGATTGAAATATTTTCTATTTTTAGGAATTGGTATGGGATTTTGATGGTGTTGTGTCTTAATTATTTACTGAATTGGTGTTTTAAATGCTTTACATATTTGTCTTGTAAGTTAAGCCTGCCTGCTCGCAGCTAAGCTACCAAGGGTTGACAATGGGAATAATTTATTGAGACCTATACTAAGCCCTAGACCATGTTTGTGGCCTTATTGCCAGTGGTAGGTGCATATTTAATTACCCAGTTTCCAACATGGAAGCGGTGGGATGAGGACTTGTGCTTAAAATTATACCTTCCAGTGAAGTGAATTAAGATTTTAAATATCCTCTACATTGTCTGAGAACAAAACTTTGAGTTTTGAATTTTTGCAATTTCGACTGATTTTTAATCCATTGTTTTGATTTTTTCAAAATTGTTCTTAGTCTGATTGCTAGTTGTGTGACCCAACATTAGCGATACAATGGCGCTGCACTTTAGCTAAACTGCCTAAACTCAAGATTACTGAGCTTAGGATACTGTGTAAGGCTAAGGGCTACCTGCATCCAACAAGATTAGGAAGGTAGGGTTGATTAAGTTCCTGAAGGCCTGGGAAGGGCTAGCTGCAGTTTTTCAAGGGAAGGCGGAGGATGACTCTCCCAGCATCCTCCAGGAGGGTGAGGATGATACCTCCTCCATTAATTACAGTTGTAGGTACATAATCCTAGATGGTGGAAGGGGGGCAGAGCCCCACACCCAGGAACCGCTGCTGTCCCTTACAGAGAGGTAGCTTGAGGCCCAACTAGCTTTAATAGCTTTAGAGCAGAGGAAATTGGAATTAGCTGATAGGAGTTGGGAGAGGAAGGAGGGCACAAGAAGAAGCAATGGTGGCAGCAAAAATGATGAAGAGACTGAGAGGTCCTGGGGGGTCGGGTTTGACTGCGAGCTTCCCATGAGTATAGTACCCAGGTACACAGAGGAGGGGGACATTGACAATTGGCTGACTGCATTTGAAAGGGCCCTTGAAATGTGTCAGGTCCGTCCCAAGCATTGGGGTTCACTCTTGAAGGAATTGATTCCAATAGCTGGGAAGGATAGTCTCCTGATCCTGAGGCAAAACACTAGTCTCACATGAGGCAATGCTTAGTCAGGAAGTATGGTCTGACTCCGAAGCAGTACATGGTGTGTCAGAATAAAAATGTTTTCGCTGTGTTGGTTACGTATTGTGCCCTATGTTAAGTTAGCACTCGCTGCACCATTTTATGTTTGGCCGCCATTTTAAGTCATAATCAAAACTAATTTCTTTCTCTCTCTGTGAATAGCAGCTTTGGTAAGTTCATTGTCTCCAAGGTTGGGCCCTGCTGTACTAATGAATACACTGTTCTTATTAGCGCATACCTTTCCCAATAGATAGAGGCCTGCTCCCACTAGTCCAGCGATGGGCACAGGCAGAACGATCTTGGTTTAGAGTAGGGGTGGGCGGACATCTCCGTTCCGCCCACGGAATGTGCGGAGATTTGCCCCTTCCACCTTTTGCAAAGAAGGCGGAGAAATGAGGCAAATCTTCACACACTCGGGGGAGTAACAGAAGTTGGCCGCCCGCCTCCTGGCAAGGAATGCGCATGCGTAGGCTCCAGCGAATTGGCAGTTCCAAGAAGAAGGCGTGATGGACAAGGATGCGCCTGCGATAAGGTACGTTTTATTTAAAACTTATTTTATGCTTTTTAATGTAATTTAATATTGCGGGCGGGCGGTGGGTGGGAGGCGGGCGGGCGTCACATAATGGAAATATGCGGAGAGGCGCAGAGATTTGTTCAATCTCCGTGCCTCTCCGCGTAAGTCCCTTACGTGACTTCCGCCCACCCCTAGTTTAGAAAAACGGTGTTTCCTGTCTCAGTATCTAAACGTATCCTTCTGTACCTCCTTTGTGTAGACTGCTTCCATCTGGAAATTTCTAGTCTGGGCTTTCCTTCATTGATTCTGAATTGTACATAATGTATCACCATGTTTTCAGATGTCAGTCCGTCTGCAGCAATCCTTAGAGACTGGGCAGACTGGGCTCCGCTCGAGTGTACCTGAATAAATACTTTGTTTTCTCTACTGTCTGACCGACTCTTCATTTGTATGGAAGGCTGAGAGATGGTCACGAGTGACCCAGGTGGCCCTAATCGGGTCACTTCCTTCAGGTGAAGTTCAGAGACACCCGGAAAATGAGCACACAGCCCTGGGTGGAATTTGTGGACATTTCCTTGAAGGCACTAAAAGGCTTGATTGTTGGGAACAAAATAGATACGTGTGAGGGATTGCATAATTTGTTTTGACTCATTGTGCTGAACAGAAGTTACACCAGCACTAAGTGGACTCTGAGTTGACAGACCCAAGAGAGCTAAAGGAAGCAGCTGATGAGTGGGTGAGAACCTGTGTTTACAATCAACACCAGAGGGTGATCAAAAGAAGGGAGGACAGGCCCCGCAGGGAAAAGTAGGTCAAAAACAGAAGGAGTCCTCCAAAGACCCACAAAATCCTGAACAAGGAGGGGGGCCCGAACCAACACAAATTCAAAGGGAGGGAGTAACAGGGAAAGAATATTAGGTTCTTTGATCTCCCAAAGGTGGGAAAGTGCTTTGACTGGAATCAACCAGGGTACAAGAAGGAAGATGCTGTCTACACAAAGTGGTAATCAATTGAACAGACGTGCGAAGATTCGAGTAAGTCAATAAATACAGACAGAACTGTGCCAATAATTGCCTGTATTGATCAGACTCGTACACTTACATAACTAATTCGACTATGTACACCACCCTTACAAAAGAAGGAATGATAACTAATAAGTGAACGAAGCAAATCAAAGAATACAAGGTAACAAATAAGCATTTCCTAACATACCCGTTGTAAGTAGAGAGAGAAAGGGTGATAAATTGTGCAACTTATAATTTATTATTTTGTTAATTACATAGATTACACCGTGGTCTAAGCCCTGATGATAATCCCCTAAGGCAGAGGGGGATTGGAAACGCATCGGCACATCCATATTTGCCTGCGAGGGACCTACATCAATTGGAACTCTAGTGAGGGTGCTACCACATGAAATATACCCCGAGAGAGAACCTTTAAAAACAGTTCTATCCCCGTAGTCTGTCTGTCTTAGCGCCATATACAATTGCATATTGAAAATAGTCTTAGCGCTGGCAGGCTTTTTGAATTACAGACTGGTGTAATTGAATGATTTGATTTTAATGTCTTTTGCTTTATGATATGAATTTATGAATATATGTTTGTCATGAGTTTATAAAGGTACACAATGTTGAATGAAATGTGTATTCCTCTAATGCACTAAAAATGATGAATTGTTGCTTTAAATTAAGTTGAATTTAATACAATTGTTAAAGTACAGTACAATGACTCAAAGCTTTGTATTTTGGATCTGCTTAATAAATTAGCAGCACACAAACTGGTAGCCAGGTAACTCTTTGTGATAAAAGTATTAAACGTCGTACCAGGCCCCCCTAACGGACGAGACCCCTATAGTTTAAGTCTACACAAAGAAACCCCCACTAGTGGGCCGTCCCCAGTGATTGCTAGTTTAAGTGTGGGGGTGGAGAGTGCCCCAGAGAGGGGTAGGGAAGGGGCAGAGGCAACCTTAGTGTCCCTGGATGGGGTGAATATTGCAACCTTATCAGCTAAACATGGATAAGTAAGGGCAGAGACCTAAAGTCAATGGGAATGAGGTTGGGGCTCTAAGAGACACAGGGGCTAGTGTGACATTGGTCCTAGATACCCTGATGACTCAAGAGAGATCGCAACTCTGTGAATTTCACCAGGTGAGATATGCAGGCGGCAGTACCAACCTCCATTCCATGGCTATGGTGGATTTGGAGTGGGGGAGGTGTGGCAGCCCTTATGAAAGAGCTGTGTCTCCAGTACTCCCAGTCCAAGGTTAACTGGGCAATGATATTGAAGCATCTGAGTGCTCAGAAGTAGAGAGAAGACTCCATATGAGAATATTGGAGCTCCCTGAGTGGGTATGTGCTGTGACCAGGTCACAGACTATCTAGTAGGGAAAGGTTGGATTCCTGGACCCTGGATCAAGGGACCAAGCATCCAAGGACAAGGACACTGGGTCTGGTGAGCATGCCAATGAAAATCCAGAGGTGCAGCAGGCATCTGAACATGACGGGGAGAATCTGAATTCTGAGGAAGGGACTCCATTACTGCCAGAGTTGTTAGACTTGGCAGAACTGACAGGAGCAGGTGGACCCTCCAGAGAGGAGTTCTGCCAGGGACAGAGAGACTGTTCCACACCTTGAGAGCTGGAGACGGATAGGGTCCAAGAAAAAAAGGGGGATGACAGTGGTTTTCACAGAATCTACGGGGAAGATGGACCGCTTTATACTGAGATCAGAAACCTCAAGGAAGGGGCTACCAGGAAGTTGGTGGTGCCCCAAAAGTACAGAGAACTCATCCTTACTTTGGGTAAGGAGTTTTGCAGCTCCTGTGACACCTGTCAAGTCAGTGGCAAGGTAGGGGGTTGGCCAAAGGCTCCCTTGATACCACTGCCAGTGGTTGGGTCTCCCTTAGAGAGAGTAAGGATGGACATTGTTTGCCCCCTCAACACACCTACCACAAGAGGGAATAGGTATACCTTGGTGGTAGTGGACCATACCACAAGGTACCCAGAGGCAATACCTCTCAGGACAATAGATGGTCCTGCAGTGGCTAGGACACTACTTGGTGTGTTCACTAGAGTGGGGTTTCCAAGAGATGTTGTTTCAGATAGGGGCATTAACTTCCTGTCTAGCAATCTGAAAGTGATGTGGCATGAATGTGGTGTTAACTACAAGTTCACCACCCCATATCACCCCCTGACTAATGGTCTGGTGGAGAGGTTCAACAAGACCCTGAAGCGCATGATCAAAGGGTTGTCTGACATACTCAGGAGGAGATTGGATGTTCTCTTCTCATGCCAGGGAGGTTCCACAAAAAGGGGTTGCTATCATTCCCTATGAGGAGTTGTTTGGACACCCTGTGCAAGGGCCATTGTGCCTGCTGACAGGTTCTTTGGAGAAGCCTTTCAAAGAAGCAAAGGAAAATGTGCTGGACTATGTGCTAGGCCTAGGATCTCAAATGGCAGAGTACCAGACAGGCAGGAAACTGGCAGCCAGCCAGGTGCTCATGAAGCAGTGGTATGATCAGAAGGTTACTATGCCTGAGTACACACCAGGACAGTTGTTGTGGGTGTTGGAGCCTGTGGCTCCTAGTGCCCTCCATGACAAGTGGAGTGGGACCTATCCAGGCATGGAAAAGAAGAGTGGGGTTAAATACTTTGTGGACCTTGTCACCCCAGGTACTCTCATAGAGTCATGCCTGTTAATAGATTGAAACCCCACCATGACAGGGCAGTTGTGACCATGGTACTGATCACAGATGAGGGAGTGGAGGAATAGACTGAGCAGTGCCCAAGCTCCTCTCCAACAATGTGCAAGGGGGGTCAGTGGAGGGAGTGGTACTCTCTCCCAAAGTGACAGACCAGCAGCACAGAGACTGCAAGCCGGTGCCAGAACAGTTTGCTGACCTTTCTCAATAGGAGACCACAAAACATACCACTGGTCTACGCATGTAAGAAAACTAGACCCTTACATCCAGGCCTGGAAGATTGGCTTTCCGAAAGTCTCTGGGATAAGCCACCACACCAAATGTTTGTGTCATATATTTATTAGGAGTTTGGTGTGTTAGTCTTTTGGCATCCTTCTCTTTCTACGTTTGTGTTTTACTTGTTTCATAACAGGCACTGGAATGGCAATTCTCACATCTATTTTCCTATCAGACCAGTAACTCCTTCACACCCCTTCATCTCATTGCCAGAGTTGACTACCCTATGGAGGGTATTTCAGATATTCTCCTCCAGGCATACAAGCCAGTACTATGGTCCTACTGTCTCCTGCATACATCAGAGTTTCTACCTTGGTTCTTTTGATGGTTTCCCATCGCCTGGACTTTACCATGCTGGGAGGTAAGGCGGCCACTGCTTCATCATTCGTCCCACCCACGGAGTCCAAGGTGGCTTCAGACCAAATCTTGGTTTTCCCTGAGCATCCTTAGACCCCAATTTTTATGCTAGGAATCACTTGGGACTGCTCACCAGTATGAGGCAACTTGGGACAGATGGAGTATCAGTTCCTGTGCCTTGGATTGTGACAGTCCAGTCACTCCCTTGCCTTCACTGGGCCAAAAGGTTTCTTCTTCTTGTAACCTCCCCACTTGAGTTTGGAAAAGGTATGGGACTCCCCATCTTGAGTAGACTTTTAGGGCCCTTGTGAGAACTCCTTCATTTTATCCTTGTCGATTCCCTCTTTCCCTTGAAGGGGGCTGGACCTCTTTTCTTTAGATCACCCCATTACTTCTTAGAGACTCTAGTGTGCACCCACACTGCTTTTCCAAGCTGCCTAGGGTCCGACAACTTTAAATCTACTAGATGCTGGTGTCACTCTGAAGAACAATGACTCACAATGTGCTACATCATGAGAAGCCAATCATAAGTGTGGGCTGTATTGCCTGTCACCAAGTCCTTTAGTGCCTTTAGTGAGACATCTATAAGATCAACCCAGGATTGTTTTATTTCTTTGTGTGTCCCAGAACTTCATTTGGCATTTTTCAGGTCTGAGACCAAACTTTTGAACAAGAGCATTCTTCTTGTGAGTGTAGGAGTCAGCTACACCTCTTCTAGAGTCTGGATTGTGTGTCTCTCCGGTGTAGTAACTCCCACAGTAAGGCTACCCACCCTGTACATTCTCAGTATTCTTTCATAGGAGGCAAACATTTAGTGAATGTCATCCTCACCACAAAGCTAAGCACAATACGTTTGGGCAAGCGAGGTGTGTGGCCCCCGTAGACTCTTCACTATTGCTGATATCTTCTTCACTAGGCATCAAACCCAACCTGGCCTTCTTATCCTCCAAGGCCAATTTATTTTCTTCTACTGACAGTTTCTTTTCCTCTAGGTCTATGGCTGGCAGTTTAGCCTGCAGCTCCATTTTTGACTGCCTGTCACTGAGCTACAACAGGCGGATGGCCTGTTCAGAGGGGCTCAAGCTGGAAGAGCCCAATTCACTTTTAACCCTGAATGGTGCACCAAACATCTATGTTGGGGCAGTTTGTTCCCTTCTCCCTAAACCTCTGGAGTTACCTCTTTGTCAGAATATATTTTTATTTGGTGGGCTTCCTCCCAAGCCCTAAGTACCTTCTCAAAATCAGCCTTCTTGGCATTTTGGTTAAGCTTCAACTTTCTTTCCATTCAACCTTTGTCTCCACCACTATGAGAGTTGTCAAGGTTGCCAGATCCAACCCCATATTCCCTTAGACTTTTGAAAGGTGCAAAGATTGGAATCAAATATAATTTGCAAGAATAATAAATGGTCTAATCAAAGACCTGGTACCAGTTTAAAATCAAAATTACATTTTTGCTTTCAGTTCAATTTAGGGATTTTTAATTTCCAACTTAATAGCGGAGTGGTACTGCGAAATGCAAGCTCCGGATCCCACCACTGATCACCAATATACAAAAGTGGATTATTAGTTATGGTGGATGGTAGTCCACCACAAGTAATAATGTCACTATCCGTGTTAGGTCCAGTAAAGGTCTAAATCACTTAAACCAGATCTCAAACCCTGTCAGCTTTGGCAGAGAGCAGAAAGTCTCAACTTAAGAAAATGTGTAAAGTATTCAAAAGTACAAAAACAGTTTAAAAAAATAAAAATTCGAAAAACAACATGATAAACATTCTACTCCGAACTACAACAATAGAGAATATTTTAATAAACAAAACCATGCCAAATCAACACAAATCCAATAAGGCGAACAAGAGATGTGAACTTTTAAAAATGTAAATTAAAATAGCGAAAAGCGCCAACCGTGGACAACTCGTCGTGCCAGATCTGGACAAAGGTACAGTTTGAGGTGGACTGCAATGGAGCATGGGTCATAAATGAGGACTGGGTTGGTCCAACTCAAAGGGTTACCTTCGGTCTTAGAAATTTTTCTGGACAGAATGTGGTCATTGACCAGTTATCAGTGTGGAAAGCTGCAAGCTGGATTGGAGTTGGAGTTCAAAGACGACGAGTTGCGTGGAATCCGAGTGGGTTGTCTAAGAAGGTGGAAAAATTACGAGCTAGTGAAGTCTCTCTCAGTGAAGCTCTATACATCCAGACACAGAAACTTTTCAGGTAGCCAGATGTCCTTCAGTTGGACTAGCTAGCAATTTGGATATGATCAGAAATTCGATGTTGATGTTTTCGCCTCGATGGTGGTCCCAGTGTCTTGCCAGTTCTCAAGAGAAAAAGTTGGCAAAAAAAATTAAGCCCCAGCTTTGCCAGTTTTTGCAGGAAGCTACACCTCTTGCAGAAAGAGTATACTCTAACACCGACCAATGGCTCAAGGACCTCAGGAACAGCACTTGCAGATCAGAAATCACTCCAACAGAAGCTACCAGCAGGGTCCAGGGCAGGTCCAGTTGTCAACTGGAATCTTAAGAAAAGTGAGCTTCTTGCTCAATCAGTTGCGTCAACCAAGTATCTTGTAGGAGAATAATGTAGGGATGATTGACAAAAGAAACCCATTCAGGATCATTTAATTCGGCTCTTATCCCTGCTATGTGCCAGGACAATAATCTAATAGCCTCATTTACCCGAATGCTTATCCTTGACAGAGGTTCAGTGGAGCTCCGCAATGAATAACCTTTTCCTTTATTGGTAATAAGTCAGCTGATGGGAAATATTAATTGCCCCTAGAATCTGGGACTAGCCTCTTGTAGTATGCAGGAAGGGCTTTCTTTACGTAATGAAATATTTGGCTCATTGTGGTTATGCTGTGCATTCTCTGTGTGTTTTTGGGCTACTTAAACTACTGCAGATTGTATAGATCTTGGCATGGTTCAGGACATGATGCATTCAAATTAGATATACTATTAGATGACAGGCGCTCTGGGGGATTTAGCTTGAGTCTTATATTCAATCCAATGTTGGGCCTAAATATCTGTTCTAAGGCAATAAGTCCTTTTACAAACTCATGACTAACAAGCTGTACACCTATGGGACAGAAATTAGATGTTTGACAGTATTGCGGTATACATCTAGTGTATCCTCCCTTATCATTGATCTGCGCATTGTGTTTTGCGATGCCCGAGGGTATCTGTATTGATCAAGGATTCTCATGTTTCTGTGACATCACCTGAGAGTTTAGGGAGACTGATCATATATACATATATATCAGATGCATTGGAGGAATTCCTAGCAAATCTAGAGAACGAACCTTTTGGAGCTTCTGACAGACATGTGTCTTCTGGCACGATTAATTGGGTGTGTACACCAAAGGGGGTGGAATTCCTTCTGACGGTTTGGGGAAATGCTTTTAGTCCTCAAATAAGATGCCAAGAAGAGGCAAGCACATATTTGTGCAGATAGAGGGTACCAAGGGGAACCTACTACGTCCACTGTTGATATGGACTAATGAACGTGTGTTGACCACTTATTGGCAGACTGAGTTAGCCAAAGGAGGGTGTAATGCTTTATCATCCTCCCTAGTTTGGTGGGTATTGAGGGTTAAATTAGGAAATAACGCGGTCAGATTATCAATAGTTTCGTTTAAGGCTTTGGAGACCCTAGTTATAAGATCTTTAGGGGCCCTTATCTCTTCCTTTGGTGACTTTGAGTATTGAGATGGCACTCTGAAGACGGTAGAATAAGAGAGGTGTTGGAAATATTAGGAACTCACTCTGTGCAGGTCTATCATCGTCTATTCTTCCCAGAATTTCAAAACTACTTCCACATTCCGCCTCAACAGTCCAACAAGCTGTTTCATCTGTGCCCTTATAGGGACGGGCCGAGGGCTGTGCTGGCTGGCTGCTATCGGGGAAGAGGGATCAATATGAACTACAACGCTCATGCGTACTGAGTTTTCAGGTGTGGGTGGGTTTTAGAAAAAAGATGGTATGTTCCCCCTGCCGTCCTTTCTCACCTTTTCCCCTTTTTCTTTGTGGCCAAAAGGTCCTCAAGCTCTTTAATCAGTTTCACCAAGCGTACAATTGCCTGCTGAATGTCTTGGTTGATTTTTGGTGTTCCTCAGTTCGGGCTACTTTTTGGTGGCTTTTCCTTCTGCCATGTCAAGGTGTCAGATTCCAGTGGCGCCAACAGGTCCCTCAAGTGGAGAAAAAAAAAGAACGAGATTATTAGGCCACTACCTCAGGAATGTATATTTGGGGTGGAGCTATGTCACGCTCAGAAGAAATCCTAATCCGACAGAAGAAAACAGAGATTAGGCACTTCAATGATCAGCAGGTTTGTGAATGGGACAACCATATGGTAGCCTAGTGTTTCATCATTGTTTGAAATATACTGGTAAGTAGAAAATAAATACTAGTGAGTCTGGTACAGCCAGGGGACCCTCAATAAATTCGGCATAATAAGTCCCAGTAGTTGGTAAAAAACACAATCATTGGTAAATAAATTAGGTTTCACCTACAGGATTAATAATACATTAAAAGTTGTGGGAGCAGTGTGGTAGTGCAGAGAGAATGGTGTGATGCTCTCTCTGTGCAGAGTGAGTGGTGCATAAATGAAGGTTGATAAGTGTCTGAGTGCAGGGTGAATGTGTCTCAATGCATGGTGATTGACGTATGTTCAGTACAGATTAAGAATTGTGTGAGTGTGTAGGATAAACGTTGTTACCCTATACAAGGTAAGAGGTGTGTGAGTGAAAGGTGAGCGGAATGTGAGCGGAATATCAATAGTATAAGTGCAGGATGAGCGGTTTGAGGTGAGGGTGAGAGGTGTGGGTGGAGGGTGACAGAAATGTGAGTGCTGGGTGAGAGGTATGTCAATGGTGTGTGAATGCAGAGTAAGCACTGTGTGAGTGGTGGGTGAGCAGTTTCTGACTACCAGTGCAATGTCAGGGTGACTGTGCAGAGTGAATGGTGGGTGAGTCTGCAGGGTGAGCGGTGCCTGAGAGTAGGTGAAAGGTATGTAAGTGTTGTAAAGACATGTGAGCAGCGCAACCCAAAAATGATCTAGTATATATAAACCACTCGTTATGAATCAAAACGTGAACAATCACTAAAAGTTACTGAATCGCAAAGGTACAAAATGAGGGAATGCCGTGCTGTGTTATAATATGAAGCAAACACAAGGAGATGATGGACAGAGCGCTGAAACTTTTCAGACTCTCACCACCAGTCACAGATCTGGGTTGAATCCATCATAGTTCTTTAGCTCACTTCGCCAGCCCAGTTCAGACCCAGCCACAAGCAAATCAGTCATGACCCTGTTCCTCATGGGAACACCCCAGCCCAAACTGCCAAGCAAGGTTTTCCCTGGAAAGGAAACAAGCATCCTAGGACAGGTTTAAGGGTAACACCCCTTATCAGCCAGGCTAAATTGCATTCAGTGGCATAGTGAGCAAGGGACCCACATCTGCCAACTTAGGGTGAACAAAGCAAACACAAGGAGATGATGGAGGGAGCGCTGAAACTTTTCAGACACTCACCCTCGGTCACAGATCTGAGTTGAATCCATCATTGTTCTTTAGCTCACTTTCCCATCCCAGTTCAGACCCAGCCACATGCAAATCAGCCATGACCCTGTTTCTCATGGGAACAGTCCAGCCCGAACTGGCAAACCAGGTCTTCCCTGGAACGGAAACAAGCATATTGGGACTGGTTTCGGGGTAACACCCCATCATCAGCCAGGCTAGCTTGAATCCAGTGGCAAAGTGAGCAAGGGACCCACGTTTGGGCATACCCTGCCAACTTAGGGCGAACAAAGTAAACAGAAGGAGATGATGGATGGAGCGCTGAAACGTTTCAGACTTTCACCATAGTCACAGTTCTGGGTTGCATCCATCATCGTTCTTTAGCTCACTTCGTCACCCCAGTTCAGACCCAGCCATATGCAAATTTGTATGTCTTGATTGTTCTTGTATTTATTTCCACCTTCAGTGTTTAGCCCCCATTCTCTCTGTATAGTAAGTGTATGTGCCATGAAAAGCTTTGGTAATGCATCGGTTTTGCCTATGTGATCAATTAGCTGTTTTTAAACAATCATCGTCCGGGACGAAGGGACGAAGGAAAGACCTCCATGAAAAGCATTATGGGAGTGGACACAATGTGGAGCAGCGAGCGGCCGGAGCTGCTGACTCAGGAACTAAGGATCCCAGTTTGAGTCGCGTCAGAGCAATATCCTGTGATTCTAGGCTAATCACAATCCTTCCCACATTGCGCTATATAAATCTGCCGCACGAAAAAAAAGCAGAAAGAGGCAAAACTTTATGAAAAAATTGTTCCATCAGAGCAAATGTTTAAAGTATTTTGACTATGGGAAACTGATAAGAGAAGCAGAGTAGGAACAAGGTTTAGTAAATGCAGGAAATATGCTACAGCCAATAGAAATGGAGGAAAAGTAAGTACAGGAACCAATGAAAAGCCAGGAAGGAGAGGGGTGGGATGTAAGCCCCTTTTAAGTTTATATTAAAAACAATAGATTTCAGGTGAAACCTAAAAATAGCTTCACTATCAGACGGTACCCTAGGAGAAGAGGAGCCAAGAGGGTGGCCCAGCCCAGCTTCTTCTGGGCTCCGCCGGGTGCAGACGAGCCTACTCTTGGCCCTGTCATTTCCCAGGCACGCGCCCCTGCACATCTCAGGCTGTGGGAGCTAAGCATCATCAACCCCATGACTGATGAGTAGGGAGCTCCGGCCATGAGCTCCCGGGCCATGAATCTCCTTTTCAGCGTAATATCATTGAAAATGGCCCATCTCGATTCCAACACATCCAGGGAGTGGGTGGTTGCAGCACTGCGATTCCCCAGTGCCACCTGGCTGCCGTCCCCACCGGTAATGAAGAGGAACAACAGGTGGCATCGGCGGAGCTACGCCACCCGCCATCACTGCTGCCGAGGCTGATCCACTGTCCGCGGCGGCCGGCACCTCCCCACACTACACACGGTGAGCGCGGGCGCTCTCGGAGACCCCCAGCACTTCAGCGAGCCTCGCCTAGCCAATTGCGATGTGGAAGATCGGAGCGGAGTTGGCGGCTGGCGATGTGCTTCTCGAGGGGTGAGCGCAGCGCTCGATGCATGGGATCTCCACTGTCTGCTGTCATGCACCGTGAGATGGTAGACAGTGAGCGGGGCCACTGCTAATCACCGTGGTGTTCCCCCAGATGTTCTGTCCCCCCCACCAGCCTTGAACTCTCCGGGTCAGATGCGCGCTTGCTGAGCACAAGATGGCAGAGTGCTCCTCGGCAGAGCTTGCTGTTTAACGGTGACTCTAGCTTCCCTCCTCGTTCATGGATTTTGGCCTGAATTCGTCAATGTTCCCAGCTGGGAACACTGTGGGACACTCTTCTATTTCGGTCTCTGTGGTCCTTACCTATTCCGAGGCTCGCTCCAGTTCTCGGCTCTCCTTGTTGCACGGGTCGTCAGCCTGATGCCCTTGTGGGGCTGTGCCTGTGCACGCAAACAGCAGACATTCTACTGCCCTCCCTGTGCTGTGACTGTGTCCCCCCTCCGACACCACTTAATGAAACTCTGCTCTCATGGTTTTTGGGTCCTGACCTGGGTGCATCTTGCCATCTTGAGATGGTTTCCATCGATGCCCACTACCCAGGTCCGCCATTTTGTGGATTCTTGTCCTTTCCTTTGGTCCATTGGATTCCATCCTGCTGACCTTCAGTCATTTCTCTTTTGCTCGACTGCCTTATTTCTTTCTCCCCCTCAGGTCCCCCTCTCTCCTTTTGCCAATCTCAACCCCCAACTCTTCTCCCCCACCTACCGCTCTCTACGCCTTTTTATTTTTTTTTATTTCCAGGTTACTCTGTAAATTTGTGATATATACTTGTCCAGCCTAATCCCTAGTAATATGTAATCCTGAGCAAATCTACTATTTGTATATATATATGTATATAGAGATAACTCTAACCACTAGTATATGTAGTAGACCCTTGTACTCACTACCATTCCTATGTGATTCTTAGAGTTTATCCATTTGTATCTCTTCCTTGTGTGACTTTACAACTTGTACACTTGCAATTTTTTCAGTTTTTATCTTTTATGTAACTCATGTAATCTTAAATCCTTATGTATCGCAACTGGTTCTTTTGTAAAGCGCTCTGACACCTTTGGGTAATATTCGCTCTATATAAAATCGCATTAAATAAATAAATAAATGGTTTAGGCTGCACCACCTCAACACAACAGAGTACTGGGGGATGTAGTCCCACGCCAGTTGCAGTAGAAGATGAAGTTGTAGGCTAGGAAACACGCTTTGCACTGTCACTTAAGTGGCACTTTAGTGGTAGCACAATATGTGCTGCAGCCCACTACTGACATATGGTACATGTGAAAGGGATCCCCGCAAGAGAGACGTGTTGTGTCAAATAACCAACAATTATGATTTATACAATTTCATAGAGTAAAATATTACATTAAAGAGAGATTCAATCTAGGTACTGTAATTTATTAACAATACCACGGTAGTAACATAATCAAACGATTTTGTAAAAGCCCCAAAAGGGAAAAGGGAAAGGGGAGGGGAAGTGCTCACGGGAGTGTAAGGGAGGGATGAACACAGTTAAGAAGACAGGTGATAGGTACAACAATTTCCAGCAAAATCAAAATAATACAAATGCATACGCCCAAAAATCAGGGCACACAATGATGAATAACTGAACAGATGAACTTTCAACGGACACACCGTCAATTTAAAGCTGTAAAGGGCTTGTGCCGGAAGTTTAAGGAGAAAGCCGTCGACATTTCGACCCCTATATGTAGGCTACGTTCAGTCCTTAAGTGGGGTCTTCATCAGGACAAAAACAGGGAAGAGTGAGGGGCAATCCTGTCAGGTAAATTAATAATTAATTAGTAAGTGTATATTTATTATGATATTACATCATGGTCATTTGATTTAGACCATGATGAAAATTACATATACAACTTGAGAAAAGAAAGTTACCATGGAGTCGTGGCCCAACTGGGCTCAGGACGTGAAGGTATGATGGACTGTGCGTGGGTCACATGTCGATCACGGCGTAATTTATTCGCAGAGCTACAGAGGAGAGAGGACAACCAGTGAAAAGGGGGCCCTTTACATCACTGTTAGTTAAACAAACAGATTATTTAATTAAGACCTGTGTCTATTCTGGTGAGTAAGGTGAGGGGAGTACCTAAGATGTTGAAACTGGTGGGTGGACTCCAAAGCCTTAAGGGAGATGTCTATTGATTTACAACTGTCCACAGAACAAAATAATGTGGAACACAAGTCCCAGTATTGCAAATACGGCTATATTCTAACAGATATCTCAGAACCAAAGGGATTGGTATAAGAGATTAAGCATAAACAAGGGCAATCCCTTCAATTATACAGAAAAACATGGTATGTACGAGTGCTTGACATACCTGTAATTGAATGAAGAGCAAGGGTGAAAGTTTCCAAATGTTTTTCCAAATACACTCGTCGGAGCCGCAAAGCCAAGAAGTCTGTCGGCAGCCGATAGCTTACAGACAGCGTGAGTCGTGCTGCCACAACGTCAAACACAGTAAAGGTCAGTCTGAGGGAGAGCAAGGATTGGCGGTTAAGAACAGGGAAGAACGATTGTAAGGGTTTTGTGATAACTACGCTGTTTATTTAACAAAATAATGTGGAAACCAAGTCCCAGTATTGCAATTGCGGCAATACTCTGTAAATTATCTCAAAGCCAAATGAGATTGGATTACGAGTTTTGGCATAAAAAGAGCAGTCCCTTCAATTATACAATAGACGCGGTATGTATGAGTGCTAGACATACCTGTTTATTTAACCAAAATAATGTGGAAACCAAGTCCCAGTATTGCAATTGCGGCAATACTCTGTAAATTATCTCAAAGCCAAATGAGATTGGATTACGAGTTTTAGCATAAAAAGAGCAGTCCCTTCAATTATACAATAGACGCGGTATGTATGAGTGCTAGACATACCTGTAATTGAATGGAGAGCTAGAGTGAGTGTTGCCAAACGTTTTCTCAAAACACTCATTGGAGCCGCAAAGTCCGCAGCCGATAGCTTACAGACAGCGTGAGTCGAGCTGCCACGAAGTCAAACACGATAAAGGGTGAGTCTGAGGGAAAAGCACGGATTAGCGGTTAGGAGCAAGGAAAAACGATTGTCAGGGTTATGTGAGCAACGCGCTGTTTAGCCACGTACCGAATCACATCCACAGCGTCCGTGGACAGTAACTCCGCAACTCCAGCTACGCAGAGTTACAGGGGCGGAGTCAAAAATAAAGACACCGCCCAGTAATAGAAATGAAAAAGTCACTTAGTGAACTCCCGCGATCGTCACTAAACAGTAAACAAAAATTCACTAAGAAGTCAGGTAGGGTCTAATAAAACCGAGCCAAGGAACATTTCTGTCATCATTTCACTTACAGTTGATTAGAAAATCATAACCATTTAGAAGACCCGCGCAACTCTCCAACATGAGGTTGAAAGCGGGTTGTTTTGCAAAAAAGGACCTGAATGGTAAGAAGCATTTGATGTTGTGGAACCCAGAGTATATAAGACAACAATGTAGATCATAATCTTTATCAAATCTTTAGAGTGATATTTAGTATTTAGGAAAACATAACGGAATTGGCACTGTCCGTGCAACTCTCAAACATGAGGTTGAAGACGGGTAGCTGTTTTTTGAAAGGCCAAGACCGATGGGCTAAATGATAATAGGCATTTAATGTTGTAGAATCATGAGCATATAAGAGAACAATATAGATTACAAAATTAATTAAAACATTAGAGCAATGTTTAGGAAGACATAACAGAATTAACACTAACCGTGCAACTCTCAAACATGAGGTTGAAGACGGGCTGCTGTATTTGAGAGGCCAAGACCAATAACAGTGGAGCATTGTATGTTAGTATTTCAACACACCAACCATCATGATTTGCCATATAAAATCCCATGATTCATAATGCCTGCTCAGTTCTCAAACATGGGGAGGGCAATGAATAACTTTATAGGCGAGTGGCTTAATTAGGTGGTACAGAGACAGGATATTCCTACAATCATTGTCAAAAGTGCCTTGGCGGTAAATAACCCCATTTGAGTTAAGAAAGATCTCAGTAAACTAATTAACCCAAGGCTGCCAACTGTGCTAGACTGCCTTCTTGTTCGTTGAGGCCATTTTTAATTGAGTCTAAGAGGGACATCCATTTAGATTCACGGGTGTTTAGTACTGTCAATATATTTACCGCCAAGGCACCTCATGTTTGAGAGTTGCACGGTTAGTGTTAATTCTGTTATGTCTTCCTAAACATTACTCTAATGTTTTAATTAATTTTGTAATCTATATTGTTCTCTTATATGCTCATGATTCTACAACATTAAATGTCTATTATCATTTAGCCCATCGGTCTTGGCCTTTCAAAAAACAGCTACCCGTCTTCAACCTCATGTTTGAGAGTTGCACGGACAGTGCCAATTCCGTTATGTTTTCCTAAATACTAAATATCACTCTAATGATTTGATAAATATTATGATCTACATTGTTGTCTTATATACTCTGGGTTCCACAAAATCAAATGCTTCTTACCATTCAGGTCCTTTTTTGCAAAACAACCCGCTTTCAACCTCATGTTGGAGAGTTGCGCGGGTCTTCTAAATGGTTATGATTTTCTAATCAACTGTAAGTGAAATGATGACAGAAATTTTCCTTGGCTCGGTTTTTTTAGACCCTACCTGACTTCTTAGTGAATTTTTGTTTACTGTTTAGTGACGATCGCAGGAGTTCACTAAGTGACTTTTTCATTTCTATTACTGGGCGGTGTCTTTATCTTTGACTCCGCCCCTGTAACTCCGCGTAGCTGGAGTTGCAGAGTTACTGTCCACGGACGCTGTGGATGTGATTCGGTACGTGGCTAAACAGCGCGTTGCTCACATAACCCTGACAATCGTTTTTCCTTGCTCCTAACCGCTAATCCGTGCTTTTCCCTCAGACTCACTTATCGTGTTTGACTTCGTGGCAGCTCGACTCACGCTGTCTGTAAGCTATCGGCTGCGGACTTTGCGGCTCCAATGAGTGTTTTGAGAAAACGTTTGGCAACACTCACTCTAGCTCTCCATTCAATTACAGGTATGTCTAGCACTCATACATACCGCGTCTATTGTATAATTGAAGGGACTGCTCTTTTTATGCTAAAACTCGTAATCCAATCTCATTTGGCTTTGAGATAATTTACAGAGTATTGCCGCAATTGCAATACTGGGACTTGGTTTCCACATTATTTTGGTTAAATATACAGG
Organism: Lissotriton vulgaris; assembly: GCF_964263255.1. Taxonomy (NCBI): domain Eukaryota; kingdom Metazoa; phylum Chordata; class Amphibia; order Caudata; family Salamandridae; genus Lissotriton; species Lissotriton vulgaris. The sequence continues at coordinate 515,507,966 of NC_141695.1, read as the reverse complement.
TATGTCTAGCACTCATACATACCGCGTCTATTGTATAATTGAAGGGACTGCTCTTTTTATGCCAAAACTCGTAATCCAATCTCATTTGGCTTTGAGATAATTTACAGAGTATTGCCGCAATTGCAATACTGGGACTTGGTTTCCACATTATTTTGTTAAATAAACAGCGTAGTTATCACAAAACCCTTACAATCGTTCTTCCCTGTTCTTAACCGCCAATCCTTGCTCTCCCTCAGACTGACCTTTACTGTGTTTGACGTTGTGGCAGCACGACTCACGCTGTCTGTAAGCTATCGGCTGCTGACAGACTTCTTGGCTTTGCGGCTCCGACGAATGTATTAGGAAAAACATTTGGAAACTTTCACCCTTGCTCTTCATTCAATTACAGGTATGTCAAGCACTCGTACATACCATGTTTTTCTGTATAATTGAAGGATTTGCCCTTGTTTATGCTTAAACTCTTATACCAATCCCTTTGGTTCTGAGATATCTGTTAGAATATAGCCGTATTTGCAATACTGGGACTTGTGTTCCACATTATTTTGTTCTGTAGACAGTTGTAAATCAATAGACATCTCCCTTAAGGCTGTGGAGTCCACCCACCAGTTTCAACATCTTAGGTACTCCCCTCACCTTACTCACCAGATTAGACACAGGTCTTAATTAAATAATCTGTTTGTTTAACTAACAGTGATGTAAAGGGCCCCCTTTTCACTGGTTGTCCTCTCTCCTCTGTAGCTCTGCGAATAAATTACGCCGTGATCGACATGTGACCCACGCACAGTCCATCATACCTTCACGTCCTGAGCCCAGTTGGGCCACGACTCCATGGTAACTTTCTTTTCTCAAGTTGTATATGTAATTTTCATCATGGTATAAATCAAATGACCATGATGTAATATCATAATAAATATACACTTACTAATTCATTATTAATTTACCTGACAGGATTGCCCCTCACTCTTCCCTGTTTTTGTCCTGATGAAGACCCCACTTAAGGACTGAACGTAGCCTACATATAGGAGTCGAAACGTCGACGGCTTTCTCCTTAAACTTCCGGCACAAGCCCTTTACAGCTTTAAATTGACTGTGTGTCCGTTGAAAGTTCATCTGTTCAGATATTCATCATTGTGTGCCCTGATTTTCGGGCGTATGTATTTGTATTATTTTGATTTTGCTGGAAATTGTTGTACCTATCACCTGTCTTCTTAACTGTGTTCATCCCTCCCTTACACTCCCGTGAGCACTTCCCCTCCCCTTTCCCTTTTCCCTTTTGGGGCTTTTACAAAATCGTTTGATTATGTTACTACCGTGGTATTGTTAATAAATTACAGTACCTAGATTGAATCTCTCTTTTATGTAATGTTTTACGCTATGAAATTGTATAAATCATAATTGTTGGTTATTTGACACAACACGTCTCTCTTGCGGGGATCCCTTTCACATGCACCAGATATCGCCCAGGTCCCCGCGACTGCGTGGGTTCAACCCCCCTTTTTGTAATGCACTACTGACATATAACTTCCAGCCCCTGGTACACTTTTGTACCATACACTGGTAAGCAGTCAAAAAACCATCAGCATCAGTTAAAAAAATAGAGGTGACCATTAAAAACAGAAGTATATTCTTACACACATTTACTGCTAACAATGTTGGATAATGACACTGATCATCATATACAACTAGTATTTATTGGAAGAAAGCCAGATTATGTTGTCCTTTTTAGGGTTCAGCCTGCTGTACACATAAAAGATCTTGTAGCCCGCCCGTTGCTTACCATTGGTTGGCTTGCGCTGCACTCTTTTTTACAGCCTCGTAATTCATCAAGGCAGGCCTAACATCATTTCCATTCCTCTCTCTGGCGTAGGGACCAAGCACTGATTGATTCAACTTAATGATTGAGGTATTATTTTGTTCTGTTTAACTGCTAGTGTTTTCTTTTCAAAAGATTAGGATTATTTTATTACAATGCAACATTGTTTCTTTCTTATGTGTAATTTCTGACATTCTGCTTTAACACATAATCGTGCAGTACACCCCAATACACCCAACTCCAATCCACCCCATGCCAATCCACCCCACCTCACGCCACACCAAACCGGTCCACGCAATCCTATCCATCCTAGACCAATCCATTGAACCCCACTCTAATCCAAACCACTCACCCCAAACCAAAACACTCCACTCAACCATACTCCAACCCTCCCAACCCATCCAACTCCAATCAAGCTTTTTTTCACTTTGCACTCACGTTTTCTTTGTTTTTTGTTTGTTAACACTAATCTAAAAAACGGAGGAATATCTTAATGCAAAGTGACATTGTTTCTTTCTTATGTTTAATTTCTGAAATGATGCTTGAACACAGAGCCGTGCAGTACACCCCAATCCACTCCAATCCAACCTACTCCAATCCTTGCTAATCCACACCACCTCACTCCACTCCAATCTGCCTCACTCAATCCAATCCACCCCAGACCAATCCAACTCACCCTACTCCAGTCCAAACTTCTCACCCCAATCCAGTCTACTCTAATCCACCACATTTCAATCCTCCCACCCCACTCCAATCTACCCCACTCCATTTTGCCCTAGTCCAATCGGAAACAATCTGCCCACTCCAACCCAAAACAATCATCGAACTACTATCCAAAATAATCTGCCCCACATCAGTCCAAAACAATCTGCCTCACTCCAATGCAAAACAACCTGCTCCACTCCAATCTGCCACACTCCAATCCAAAACAATCTGTCCCAGTCCAATACAATCTGCCCCACTCAAATTCACCCCACTACACTCCAATCTACTTCACCACAATCCACTCACTCCATCCCAATTCACCACACTCTACTCCAATCCACCCCAATCCACCTCTCCAGTCCAGTCCACCTCCCTCCACTCCACTCTATATCATCCCACTCCAAACCACTCTACACTAATCCAATCCACTGCAATCCAATCCAGCACACCTCACCCAAACCAATTCTAATCAACCCCACTCTAATCAACCTCAATCCAGTCCACCTCACCTCATTTCAATCAACCCCACTGCAATCCAATCCAGTACACCCCACTCCACTCAACCCAATCTAACCCATTCTAACCCAGTCCAATTCACCCCAATCTCGTCCAATCCAATCAACCCACTACCTCTAGCCACTCCACCCTATTTCACCTCACTCCACGGCACTCCATCTACCACACTGCACCTCCAAGGGAACTCTCTGCCATTGAACCACTCTTCTCAACTCTATGACCCTCTAATCCCCTTCTACACTCAATGACACTCTACTCCAACAAATCCAGTCCACAACACTCTATTCCCCTCAACTCCACTCTAAGACACTTCACAGTGCTAACGTTTATCCATGCTGAACAGCAGTCACACTGGTGTCCAACATGGCCAAAACACATTGCAAAAGCCAATAGCTCTTGTATAGATGAGACTTTTTGGCTTTGCCAATGTTTTTTAAGCAAAGTGGGACTTATGATCCATGCAGTCCACAGTTTGTGTATAGTGGTTCCAAATTTTGTTAAGTCCGCGAAATACCCTCTAAAAGTGCAGTAGTTAGATATGACTATGGGTAATGAGCATGTTAAATTACTGAACTATCACTATATGCTTCTAAATAGGTATATCATATATTTAAATAGATATGGATTCTTTTTACAACCAGAACGGGCTTTTTGCTTTACTTTTGGCAGACAATATTTTTTTCATGCTTTTGTGTATACTTTGAATAATTTAATAGTCAAGGATAATACTTCTAGGGGTTTGTGAAATTCACTGAATTACTCGAAATGATATGAAATTACGCAAAATGCAAATCCATTTTTTTATCATTATATTTAAGTGTAAAATGTGTCCTGTCTTCATTGTGTTAAAAAAAATACAGCGAAACACAATTTCCATAAACAACATCTGCTTGTATTATGGTTGTTTGTGTTATCGGGCTTCTGCGTTATAATTTTGCTGTGAGCTATGGCATAAATTCATATAATGTCGTAGAGGCGTAATTTCAGGAAGTTTGCATAACAAGCGAAATGCTAAATTCATTAAAATTACACCGGGGTAATTTAACTTTCACCCAGGCGTAATTATAAAAGATATGGCAGAGTTTGAGTCAGCCTCTGTCTTATCAAAACGAGATTCCTGTTTGCCCGTGAGGCTTTTTGAGTCATTTCAGACTCTAAAATATGTGGCCACCACATTTTCAATGTGCTTCGCTCATAGGCATAATTTGGGCGTTAATGCAGATTAAGTCCCATTTTGTGAACTATCATATTATTCACATTGTCATATTAGCTGCCATTTGCTTTGTGGTTCATTTTAGTGAACCTTGTTGAAATTAACATGAGCTATACTGCCAGCCCATGTGAAAATTAATATCACTTACATTAACACACCAATTTGTTTTATATGAAGTCATTAGTTTTGCACTGATGTATATTAATGGCGGCATTTCTATGAATCACCATATTATGACACTGTCATGCTATCCGCCATGTGTTATGTGGATCCTTCTGGCAGCCATTTTAAAATGAGTATCATCTACATGATTACATCCGTTGTAAAATATGTGAGTGCTCTTCAATGTTTGTTAATCTGACAAATGACCAGATTTACGTGAACGTACCAATGCAATTACTGTTGTGTTTATGGCTTATTTTCTGTACAAGTGAAACACTACCCCTCTTTTATGTTTTGTGTCTTTAAATGCATAGATTGATCAATTGTTACCTAGCTTCTTGTGCCTTATTCATTTTAGGTTCTTTAACTCACCATTAACTGTTTATATGCCATATAGATGAACTATTAAGGAAAAGAAGGCGCATGAGAAGACAGGATACTGGACCATGGGGCATTACAGTTGAGAGACATTCCTTGTAGTCATTTATGTATTAGCTTGGGATAAACATTAAACACCCACTATTTTATTTTTTTGGGTTTAAAATGTGTTTATTGGGTTTTTTACATTTCTTTATCACAAATCAATATCTTGCATTGTTATCATACATTGACACGTATCTGCTGTGAAGAGCTGAATAATTGGAAGTAGTTACATACATATTTTTTCTGCCTCACAGCCGTTATGAATTCTATACATCCAAAACTGTTTCTGGAGGGAACCATCTTTCTGGTTTGTGCTGTTCAGTGGGAGTTTCTGAAACTCTGGCTGGGTTCGTTTCCGATGGGTATGTAGTAATGTACTCTTATAGGTTCTTTCCCAGTGTCATTGTGTCCAATCTTGTGTGAATGTGTTCCCATCTAACTATCATCAGGATTGCAACTGCCGAAGTAAAAAATATCAAACTGTTAACTATGGGGGTACAACTAGAGTGGACATTGGGGAGCTATCGGACCGGGTGTCGAAAATATTGATAGTACGGACAGTGTTGTCGTCTTTGTGTGATGTATTAGTGAGTATTGCATAATGGTGCGTTTGTGCGGGGGGCTCCGAGCCTTCATGGCCGGCTATCACCGTGTATGAGAGTAGAGCTCCTGGCAAGACTTTAGTGGAGCATTGAATCTAGATTGGTGGAGCTTGTCGTGGGGACTGTTGCTACCGACCCTGTAGGGGACAAAGGCGGGGTCTGGGATTGGGAGTCTGTTGGTCCTTGACTTCCTCTTCCCTCAGCACCTCCTCCTCCGCCTTACCCCATTTTTTCATGGCGCCAACCCAGGCTTCTACCGGGGGTCCCGTAGGGGGCCGCCAATGCATGGCTATTCCCTTTTTGCTGAAAGAATGGCAAGGGATGTAAAGCGGTTCTGCAGTTTTTTGGTCTTCCGCCTGTGGAAGTTCCTAAGGGCGCAAGCTTCCCATGGGGTCATAGTCTTGCTATTGGTAGTCATCCTAAGTGTCTGCTGAACGCAAACCCATTAGTCTTGAGTGTTTAAAGTCTGCCTCTGGGCTTAGGCATCGGGGGCATCCGAAGTGAGTGTCAGGATAAAAACAGTGGAGGCGGTGTGGCGTGAGGTATGCTCTGTGAAGGACATTGAATTGAATGTTCCTGAAACGTGTGTTCCTGGAGACCTTTTGGGGTATTCTAATGCTGTGTCCGATTCTTTGTCGTTAAACACTCTTTCTATTTCTGTTTTCCATGTCTGATGCAATGACTGTAATGAGGTGAGTATCAGTTCTCGGACAGCCTTGTAGAGCCACGTGACCAGGTGTTGGTCCGCTCCCATGTGTAAAATGGTATGTATCACTGGGTGCTGCGGAGGTTCTCCCTCGTTTAGATCCCAATATCAGCGGCTGCTATCTATGAGTTGTCTATGTGTTAAGAACTGGCCTGGTGGGAGGCCATATTGGTCGGCCATATGGGCATATGTCTTAAGTTGGCCTTCCTCGAACAGGGACTCCGTGACCGCAAGGTGAGTCCAGACCTGGAGAGTGCCAGCAGTGTAGTATTTCTCCTCTCTTGGGAATCCCGCCAAAGGAAGTAGGGATGAGTACGGGTGTCTGCCTTTGGACATGCAATGGATTCTCATCGTGCATGTGTGTGCTATGGATAGCTAGAGAGGTCGAGAGTGCAAGGGCCTGGTGCCTGGTAGCAGCATTCTATGGATTGCTGGGAGTGGTATACGGCCTTCCTCCATAGTGGATTCCCCGGTGTGACTGTCTGCTGTCCAGTGTGACAGCCACTACAGCTGGGCTGCTAGAAAGTATGCCTTAAACGATGGCACTCCTAATCCTCCTTGATTTGAAGGTCAATATAGTGTAGTCAATGCCACCCTGTGTTGACTCCCCCCCCAGATCAGTTCAGTGAGCAGGGCATCTAATTCCTTGAAGAATGAGCGCAGTGGTATAACAGGGAGACTGGCGAAGTGGTAAAGTAACCTGGGGACCATAATCATTTTAGCAAGAGCTACTCGTCTGATGGGGGCTAGGGGTAATGTTTTCTAGAACCTTACTGACGATCGTATCCCCACCAATGCCCTACGGTGGTTCCCCTCATATAGTTCCTACGGGGAGTAATATAATCTCACCCCGAGATATCTGGGCGCCTCAGCGCTCCAAGCGAGTGTTTGAGGTCCGATCTGAATTTGGAATGGGGCCAAGTGAGGACTTAGCGGATACAGAGTGGATTTTCCCTAGTTAACTATAAGGCCGGAGGCCTCCGCAAATTCCCTTAGTACCGACCAGATATGTGCTAAGTCTTGGGTAGTATCACAGACATAAATTAAAAGATCATCCACGTATAGGGACACGCAGTGCATCGTGTCTGCAAGTCGGATACCCCAGATCTCACCCTCTCATCGTAGGCATATTGCTAGTGGTTCCACCGCTTGGGCGAACAGAAGGGGCGATTGTGGGCACCCCTGTTTGGTTCCCCTTTTTATGATGAATGAGGGAGAGATGTATTTACCTATTCTGACTCGTGAGGTGAGGCCTGTATAGAGATGCTTTGTGTAGGCCATTACTGGAGGTCCTATATTTCTTTTGTGGAGGACCGCAAATAAGTATGGCCATAGCAGCGCGTCAAAGGCCTTTTCGAGGTCCAGTATCAGGCATGCCGCATTGGGAAACTGTACTCTCGTCCTATCTTGGATATGAAATAATCTGCGTAAGTTTTGCGAGGTGTTACGTCGTGGGATAAATCCACATTGGTCTGGATGGATCAATGGTGTCAGGATTTGGGTGTATCGATCTGCTAGCAATTTGCCCAATATCTTAGAGTCTGCGTTTAGGAGAGTAATTGGCCTGTAGGAGGAGGGGAGCGTGGGGTCCATGTGTGGTTTTGGAAATGTAACTATAACTGATTCCCTGAGGGAGCCTTGAAGTTCTTGTCTAGTGTGGCATTGGACATGGTCACCTTGTGAGGTCTCAATTGGGTTGCGAAATTGCTATTATATTCAATTGGAAAGTCGTCTATTCCCGGCGCTTTGTTATGTGCCAATGCTCTGACCGCCTGGGAAATATCTGCAGACTTGATCTTCCCCTCCAGTGCGTTTTTGTATGCAGGAGGGACTTGGGGCAGGTGTAATGGGCGCAGGAATCTGATAATGTTTTCATGGTTGCCTTGTTCTGGGGCTCAGTAGAAGTCAGAATAATAATCATGGAAGATGCGCAGAATATCCAGCTGTGAGTGTCGGAGAATGCCAGCTTTACCAGCAGGTTCGGTGATTGGTTTTGCAGTCGAGCCTTGCTTAGCAAGCCAAGCTAGGAGCGTTCCCACCCTATTGCCTTCCCGGTGGACTTTGGAGGCATAAACCCTACAATTATACTTGCAAGGTCTCTCAGCATTTCCGCGTGGGTTGTTTTAGCAATGGCTAAACATTAAACACCCACTACATGAATCATGAATTGTTATGTTCATGGAGTTTAAATATGTTCCATTCCTGATTAACAAAACTAGTTGAACCGGTGTTGTTTTCTGTGCACATTGTACAGAGCAGTTTATGGTTACCATGCCTTTGTTCAAAAAAAGATTTTATATTTCTGAATGAATACATGCAAGCACTGATGTTTTGTGTACAAGGTATTACTGGGGTAAATTTGTGTACGTTATGTAAAAGGAGTGAAATATGTTGGTTGGTTTTTATCAATGATGGAATGAGAATAAAAGAAGCTTTTGAAATTAATTGGTACTCTTTCCTTCAATTTTGTATCTTACACATACATCGATTGCGGCAGTACCCGTTGCAGCTGTGTACTGGCTTGGAAGTGTTCAAAAGAACTAGAAAGGCCTGGCAATCGGTTGCTGTTGTGAGCTTGCCATAGATGCTGTTGTAAACTGTTTTGTGGCCACAGCTAAGGGGGAGGCTTTTACTACTGATGAGCATACAACTATTGTGATCTTAGTGTTTACAGCTGTTCAAGCTATTGTGTTTGTGTTCTTGTTACTGCTTCCATTGCCCTTGCTACGGTAGAAGCTATGGATGTTGCAGTTGTTCAGGTAGCAGCTCTGGTCACTGCTGTAGTCTCTGCAGTTGTGAAAGGTGACTCCCCGCCCCCCAGTGTGGTAGCATATTTGCTCATTGTTCTTGTCAATGCCATGGTCTGGTCACTGCTGTCATAGCTGTGGCTACATCTCTGCTTATACTTATTGTAGCTGCTAGACAGGTAGCTGGGATGGCGGCATGGCCGGCTTTAGCGCTGGTGGCGCTGGAACGATATTTATTTTTGGCACCCCCACACTCCATGACACCGCCTCGGATTCCCTCACTACCACTGGGCAAAAGTGCCCCTCATCTTTCCAATCACAGGTTATTGCTAAACACAGTGCCCCCCCATGAGGACAGCACCTCTCCGCAGGTTAGCGTCCAGTGTGACCGATCCAGTCGCACTGCCCTAAAACTGGCCCTGGATGGCAGCTATGGCTGTTGCCATGGTTTCTGCTGTTGTAGCACCAGCTCTTGTTGTCTCTGTCGTGAATACTGCCTTGGTCACAGCTGTTGTCCTTGCCTTGTTAGTAGGTCCTATTGTCTCCGTATGATAGTAGCAGTGGTCCCGGTTGTGAGTACTTCTGTTGTGGCAGCTTTGGTAATTGCTGTCATGACAGCCGTTGAAGCTGCTGTACTACTGACTGTCCTTGAAGCTGTGGTTTCTTCCGTGATCTCTGCCATGTTGGCAGCTGTGGTATTTGCTGTGATTTTAGCTCTGGTCACTGCTTTTGCACCTGTCATTGCAGCAGCTGTGATAACTTCTGTGGTCCCTGCTGTGCTTGCAACTATTTTTGCAGTTGTTTTTCTATTGTGGCTGTGGTCACAGCTGTTAGGACTATCATTAGTGCTCCTATTGCTGAAGTTGTGGTCTCAACTACTGTTGGGGTTGTTGGTGCTGCCAGGATGGCACCTGTTATTGATGCTGTTATTTTTGCTGATGTTGCAGCTGTAGTATCTGCTGTAACCTTAATAGAAAGTCGCTTCCAGGTCGCAGACCCCTTCTGTGGTGGAAGCCATGTTCATTGGTGTGGGTACAGCTATGGTTGCTGCTGGGACCTCTGCAGTGGGGCCAGCTGTTGTTGCTGCTACTATCATTGCTGGGGTGTTCCCTACCGTGGTTTCAGCTGGGCCCACCACTCTGATCTCCGGTGTGGTCACCGTTTTGACCTCTGTTAAAGCTGCGGTCGCTATTGTAGCCCTTGCTGTGCTTGAAGCTTTTGATGCTGCTATCCTACCCCAGAGATCCTCTCTCTGTAAATGTTTATTTAATCACGATATCTTGCAGCTCTCTATAGCTATCTCTGGCTAGAACTAAAGAGAGATTCTCTCACAATCAAATTGCCAGATCCTAAAAAGAGGCTTATCAACGTTGCAAAGTCTCTGTACTACTTTTCGTCTTTTTTTGTTAGGACAAGATCTATGGAAACAGCTAAAGTTGTCTCTTGCAAGCCCTAAAGTGTTTTACCCTGAGGCATTTAAGTTATGAAATTTAAGGGCACTAAAATACGAACTCGTTACAAGGTTAAATAGTTAGGAATTATTTTTGACTTGACAATTAATATAGATAGATAGGTACGTTAATACCACTATTACATCTTCAAGCAATCATTTAAACCTGATGAAAAGCATAAAGGCCTTTCAAGAGGAGAGGCAACAGAACAATGACAACTAGTGGAGTTTTCAGAGCAAGGCTGTAATTACTGACATTGTCTATTCCGTGATATAGCAATATCCAACACCAGGAAGAGCCATGTTATTCAGTCTTCAGAGATAATACTATACAACGTTCCCAAGAGACAACACATTAACCCGGATATCTGAAAAGGCACTGGTTGCCAATATATGGGTGAATACACTTCGAAACTCTCACCATGATAAGCAAAATGATCTAATAAGAGTCCTTGGATTAACTAAAAATATGATACAGATTCTCAATTCAATTAGATACTTCAGATGAAAAGAAAGATGACCCTGAATCTGCTAATTTGGGAGGTTAGGGTCACGGCAAGAACTTTAGTTAAGCAGTTAAGCTCATTATAGAACATGGTACTGTACTTAATTTGAGCCGGTAGTTGCTGGTGAGAGGTCACTGGAACGTATTTTTCTGTATCAGATAAATACCTAAAGCAAGGGGGAAAACACACAAATCCAAATGACGGAGGAAGAGAAAGACATAAACCCATTCATGAAGGTAGAATACAGAAACCTGCAAGAGTGAGATAAAGGGGCAGGGAGTGTCTGGTAGTTGATTAAAGAGGCATGGCGGCCACTTGCCGGTGAAGGGAGCGACCCTTGACCCTGCTTCCAGGCAGGTCGCTCCCCACACCGCGTAGCTCCACCGGACTGCGCTGGTGCTCCAGACCAGCTGCTGAGTAGTTTGAGGCCTGCCTCCACCCGCAGGCTACCACCTGCACTTCATCCCTGGTGGCCAGTGGTAGGCCTTGGGTTTGCTTTTTTCCACTCCTGTACTTGCTCTGCCCATTTTTATTGTGCTTATTTTGTGCCCTCTTAGTTGCCTAAATATTGTATTTTATTGTGCTTGTTGTCTTGCATTGCCCTCGTTATCCCTTGTGCCCATTGCCGTCTGTTTCCCTCGCCTGTCCCTCTTCCCACCGCTGCGTCCCCTGCGTCCCCGCCCCCGCTCTGCTTCGCTTTACTTGCTTTTGTCTGTTTTTATTGTGCTTGCTTTGTGCCCTCTTAGTTGCCTAAATATTGCATTTTATTGTGTCTGTTGTCTTCCATTGCCCTCATTATCCCTTGTGCCCGTTTGCCTTCTGTTTCCCTTGCTGCCCCCACCCCCCCGCTCCCATTTGTCCGCTCCCCCTCCCAGCTACTCCTCCCTCCCACCTCCTCTTATCACGGCTGCTGCTGTGCGGCCGCGCCGCTGGTGCGCTGAAGGCGCGCCTAATACAAGCCTGTCTGCGCCTGGACAGTGCCCAGTGCCAGAACCCCTGGACCCCGCCAACACCACGACGCCCGACTGCGCTACGATGCCAGCACACTCCACCCACTCAACCCCGGACGAGAACACACCTGCTACCGGGCCACCCCAAAGCGCACCCAAGGACCCTTCACCTGCAGGAACTGCAGCTTCACCAGCATCCGCCCGCCACTCCTCCACCCAGGAAAGAACCCAACTACCTCAGATGCATCCTCCTCAACACCCGCTCCGCCCGCAAACACGCCGTTGAACTCTGGGACCTTCTCGACTCAACCTCTCAGACGTGGCCTCCCTGACGGAGACCTGGCTGAACCCCGCCTCAGCACCCGACATCGCCATGGCCATCCCGGAAGGCTACAAGATCACCTGCAGGGACAGTACTAATGGAGTAGGAAGAGGAATCACCATTGTCCACAAGAACACCCTCAGAGTCTCGACCAACACTGACAACACCCTCAGCACCGCCGAACACATGCACTTCCAGATCCACACTGATCCCAAGACCACCCTCAGAGGAACCCTCATCTACAGACCCCCAGGACCCCGACCACAGTTCAGCGACTCCGTCACCGACTTCATCAGCACACACGCCCTCACCTCCACAGATGTGCGACTCGTTGGCCACGTTCTTCCACCGCAAGATCGCTGACATCCACAACAGCTTCAAAACCACGACCGCCCGACAACCACTGAGACCTCCGCCCCCACGACCAGCATCAATGACGAGGACACCAGCAAGATCATGAACACCATCCACTCTGGATTACCATTAGATCCACGCCCCCTACACTTATTCAACAAAGCCAGCACAGCCATCGCACCCCATCTCCGGAAAGCAATCAACATCTCCTTTGAGACAGCAACCTTCCCGGAAAGCTGGAAGCACACTGAGATCAACACCTTACTCAAAAAACCCAAGGCAGACCCCAAGGACCTCAAGAACTTCTGACCCATCTCCCTGCTCCCATTACCTGCGAAGGTCATCGAGAAAATCATCAACAAACAACTGACCCGCTACCTCGAGGAGAACAGCATCCTGGACCCGACCCAGTCCGGGTTCCGCAGCAACCATAGCACTGAAACAGCCCTCATCGCCTCCACCGATGACATCAGGACCCTGCTAGACAATGGAGAAACAGCAGCCCTCATCCTCCTGGACCTCTCAACCGCCTTCGTCATGGTCTGCCACCGCACACTACGAACACGCCTACACGACGCCGGGATCCAAGAGAAGGCCCTGGACTGAACCACATCCTTCCTCTCCGGCAGAACTCAGAGCGTCCGCCTCCCCCCTTTCGCTCCAATGCCACCGAGATCATCTGCAGTGTGCCCCAGGGTTGATCCCTCAGCCCACGCTTTTCAACATCTACATGGCACTCCTCGCCCACGTCGCCCGACAGCACAACCTCAACATCATCTCCTACGCCGACGACACCCAGCTGATCCTCTCCCTCACCAAAGACCCTCACACCACCAAAACCAACCTCTACAAAGGATTGAAGGCTGTCGCCTAATGGATGAGGAAAAGCCGACTGAAACTGAACGTGGACAAGACAGAGGTCCTAATCCTCGGTTCCACCCCTTCAGCCTGGGATGACTCCTGGTGGCCGACAACACTGGAAACAGCCCAGACACCCACCAACCACGCACGCAACCTAGGGGTCATACTCGACTCCACCCACTCCATGAATAAGCAGGTCAACGCCTTCTCCTCCTCCTGCTTCAACACCCTCCAAATGCTCCGCAGGATCTTCAAGTGGATCCCCACCGAAACGAGAAGAACAGTCACTCAGGCCCTCGTCACCAGCAGGTTAGATTACGGAAATGCCCTCTACGCAGGAACTGTGGCTAAATACCTGAGATGGCTGCAACGCATCCAGAACGCCTCTGCACGTCTGATCCTCGACACCCCCCTCCGCAGCCACATCACACCCCACCCGAGAGACCTGCACTGGCTCCCCGTCAACAAGAGGATAACCTTCAAGCTCCTCATCCACGCACACAAAACACTCCACAACACCGGATCAGCATACCTCAACAAACAACTCAGCTTCTACACCCCCTCCAGCCAGCTCCGCTCCATCGGCCTTGCCCTCGTCACAGTCCAGCGCATCCAAAGAACGACTGCCGGCGGCAGATCTTTCTCCCACCTCGCCGACAAGACCTGGAACACCCCCCACGAAACTACGGCAGAAACCAAGACCTACTGGCCTTCAGAAGACTCCTCAAGACCTGGCTCTTCAAACAGTAGCAGCCCCCCCTTTCCCTAGAGCCTTGAGTCCATGCCGGGTAAGTAGTGCGCTTTACCAATGATATGTATGATTGATTGATTGATTGATTGAGTTGGTTTACTCCTAGCAGATGCGGGCTTCTGAGCAGAGCTTTGGGCACTGGCACTCTCTTTATCAAATTAAACACCAATTGGTACTGAACTATGTCATGAGATACTTCCATTTAGGAAGGATGAACAGACCTAGACAGGGCAACTCTCAAGGACCCATGGGGGAGTAAGTGCCCTACAATATTTTGATTGATCAGTGTTACCTCTTTCCATTCCTAGATATCAACCAACTTTTCCGCTGCTCCAATGAACCAGAGACTGCAAATATTGGTAGAACAGTTTAACTACCAGCACTCCTTGAATTATATTATAGAACATAACGCAAGCACATGGTGGAATATGCACTTTTGGGAAAACAAAAATAAATATACAATAAATAAATCCATAAATAACTATAACTTGTTGAGGATGATTCGTTGTATGTCAAAAGTGGAATCCATGCTAGAACTTATAGCAGTTGACCTGCTTCAATTACCAGACCCCACCCACCTGCCCCATTAGCACATTAGTCAGCTTATCTCAGTTACTAGCTTTCTTTGAACCTGTATTTTGGCACGCTCGAGTCCTCTGAAATATGTGCAGAATGTGCAACAGCACTGGGTAGGAGGTGGCAGTGATAACACCCATGGGCTACTGCCTTGATCCGCATTCATCGCCTTAACTAGATTACATTTTTTACATTTTTCTAACATTGTCTTTGGTTCACAGTACCAAGAACCAACAGGCAATATTCCGTGGGGTTTGGCCCAGCACAAGTAGGTGTTTATCATAGCACAACACTGAGCCATACAACAGGTTTTTCAAGGCCTGTGAACTTAGGCTGCAATTATAAAACATGCATACAATTCATTTTTTTTAACTTTCTAAATTTAGAGCACCAAACTAGAATTCATGGATCAACATGTTAATAAATCCAAGCGCTGTATAGGAAGGCAAGACAGTGGAAGCAATGATTTCACAGCCTAACAGTCTTGGAAATGCGGTGTTGGCCAATTCTTTATGAGCCTAGCCCTCAACCTCTCTCTGGTGATGTTGGTAATCAAGTTGACTTTACTTGGTTTCGTTTTTTAGGCTGGTGTGAGGGGAAACAGTGCCTTTGTTCAGTCCACAGAGTTAAACCAGTTTCAGTGCCCACTTTAGTAGCCTAGCCTACAAAAGGAAAACCTCAAAGTGCTTTTAGGCATGCTTAATTTTACAAAAACGATTTCCTATGTTTTCCACATCTGACAAAGCTTAAAATAAAGTATAGGTAGGTGCACACGAGGGCCGTACCCAAAATATATATATATATATATTTTTTTTTTTGCGTGTCGGTATCCCTCTAGATATATTACAACGGCAGCCTTCGGGGGAAGTATTATGACATCTTTAAGGATAACTTTGATTAATCTGAAGCACAACCCATGATGTATATTTAGCTGCCGGTTCTTCTAGAAACAGGTTGTTTTGGAAATATGTGCAAAATGGTGCACTTTGACCACAAAGAGCTTAGTAGACTTCAGTGTCAGCTCACTGAAGTTGACTCCAAAATATATTCTAGATTCCAAAACGGGCCAGCAGTACTACTAAGGAGCGTCCCTATAGACGTAATGTTGGCGTGCATATATTCGAATGCTAAACCAAATCATCATATTTCTTTATTTCGGCAATACATGCCATAAAAGACAAGCATACAATCATAAAAAACATTAGTCATTCCATTAAAACATTAAAAACAATATCAGTTACAGCTGTCAAGGATCTATAGAGCAGAAAATATCAAACAGTCTATGGCCTTTACAAAAAACAATTAAATAAGTAACTTTATAAAGTGCATGTGCATTAGCAATTTTAAATAGTGTTCAGCGCTCCCCTACGTTTTAGCCACACAGCCGCCAGATATTTAGCAACGGCGAAAACAACTACAGATGACAAATCCGTTTTCAGTATGCGTAGGGCTTGCATACAATGAGTGATTCGCATGTTTTTGCATAAGGGAACCAACCAGTACCTTCTCACTCTCCAATATGCGGGGCAAAAGAACATAATATGTACTTCACTCTCAATATCACAGCTGCAATTAGGACAATTTTTCAAAGCAGATGCAAACCAATTGCATGTGAAAGCTCTGTTTAGTAGTGTGCCATACCTGCACTGCAAATACAGCTTCCTTGTAAAAGCCGGAAAAATAACATCTAGGACAGTTTCAAAATAGTAAAAATCCTTCACCTTTTAGAAAGAGTCTGTTAAAGTGCCACTGTGAGTGCTTGATATCGAGGCTGATAATCTGCTTCCATAAAAAAGTTTAGACAGACTTTTTCGTGAGGTGCTCAGGCAAGCGGTTTCAGGATTATACCACATTTGAGAGAGGCCCAGCTTAATAAATTCATCTTTGATGTAAGCTAGCCAGGGAATGTTCCCCGTATTAGTAGTATTTAGAATCTCTAGTAATTCCTGTCTATAAACAGAGAGCTCCGGGGTGCTCCATAATCTCCTCCAAAACATTAAAGGCTTCAGGCCCACAACCTCATCAATCGGTCTAAGACCCATATCCAGTCTAATGGGTAGCAAGGGGGAGCTACTGGGGAGCTTTGATTTCTGTGACAACAATCGCCGGGCGACAGACGTGCCCCCAGAGCTCACCCCCGTAGGTGACAGCCCCTCTCACTCTTGTTGTGTAAATCTCCCCTACAGGCCGAATAGGTTTTATTGTGGAGCTGTTGGAGAGTTTTAGGATGCCTCCTATGAGCTGGGATTGCCTGAGTTGGGACTTTATTTGATGGGGGGCCCATGTCATGTTTTCATTAAGAGTTATCCTTAAGTATTACAAAATGTGAACTCTTTCCTGCCTTGTTGTTCCGATGCACGGGTTAAACCAAATAGATATGCTGTATCTCGTTTTTTGGGGGGAATCTGATGCAGTTAAAAAATGATATGCGTGCTCTGGTCTGGTGAACCATGCCTTTAATGGGAAGCCAAACTGTAGTGCTAATGTGTCTCGTTTAGAATCATTGACAGGTTAGAGACAGGCTAGTTACTTTGAAAGTTTAATATAGGTGGGAACAACCAGTCAAAAAGTAGGATTTTTACCTCTTAAATGTAGCTGGCTTGAGGAACAGGCAATCATGTGACCGTCCCTCTCACCCCTGGAAGGTCTGTAGATTGTGCATTAAGTCAAATTCCATGTCCTTCAACGTCATTTCCCCTGCTGAGCAAGGTGAATATTATGCATGCAATAGTTCTGGCAAATTTAAATGCCCATGATTTGAAATGAAAAATATTAATTACACAAAATGCATTTTACGCCTACTTAAAGTAAGTGGTGTAAAGAACGAAGACCTTGTAGAACAAGTAAATTCATTAAATTTGTTGAACTTTGGGCTTTTAGTCAATTTGTTTTCAGCCAAGCTCTCCCCCTTTCTCCCCTTCTCCACCCTTCATCCTCTGGACCTCTACGCCGAATAGACCAGCATGTCCAAGTTAATTTACCTTTTTTTCTGTACATGGTCTTTACTGGCCTTCCTAACAGTATAACTTATCTAACACTGAAGAGGGAGGCAGGGAGAATCACGTTTTAGAGATGCCCTCCTATTGAATATACAGATTCACACATGCTCCTTCCTTGATATATACAAGGGTTCAACACACTAGCCTTCAAGAATGTAACACTATTATTAACATTCAGCTATGATAATGAGTTCACATTCATGAACATATGCCAGGCAATTCCAGAGTCATCAGATGAATGCCGATTCCTTAAAGGGTGTTAGAATCCTGCCTAGAGCCTTTACCATTCAGATGAGAAAGTTGCGGATTAGCATTATTGATGTGCTTAATTTTTTTTTTAAAGATATTTTTATTATTTTATAAAACTGAGCGGTCTCCATTACCTCCTCGTCCAGTCTTCCTCGCCACAGTAATCACACATGAGCCTCCGGCTCTACACAGAACTCCAAGTATAACAAAAAACAGCGCTCTAGTCTCCCTCCCCTCCTCCAAGATGGCCCCCAGTGGCTCCAGCCAATCCCATAAAGGGACACATAAACACCAACACGACCTGTTCTTTTTTTCTGCACTTCTCCGAGTGCTGTGTTCCCTGCTGGTCAGGTGAGTGGGGCTGGGTTCCTGCTTTAGCGGTTCCCTTAGTCCGTTGGTATCTAGTTGGGGGAAAGTAGTGTTTGTTTAACTTTTGCAGTGTATTTTCGTTTTTCATTTGCATGTGTATCTGGTTTTATATTTTGGTTTTTTTTTCCCCCTTCTTCTGCCTATTTGCCTCGTGTCCTGCTTAGCGGACGTACGTGGCGTTTATTTGCGGCTGTGTGACTCCTGTCTGGGCGGGACGCCTTGTGTCCTGTCTGCCGTTTGGTTATTTTCCTTTTCCCGGCCGCGCGTCCTGCTGAGCAGACGTTGCGCGGCCGGGGGCGATGTCTGTGGGGGCCGAAGGCTTCCGTGGGCATTTTCTTACCTGCTGCCGGTTGGGCGGCACGGTTTGCTGCCTCTTCGCTCTGTGCTACTTCAGGGGCGCTTTCAGGGCTCGGCTCGGCACACTCTCAGCCTGAGGCTGCTTTTTTCCTATGTGTGCGCGCGGCTTTTCCGTCTGCATTTATTCTTTGAGCATGCATCGAGGAGGGGTTTGTGGGGTTGCTTAGCAACCTCTGGTCCTTATTTTACCGGGCTGTTCTACCTTTTGCCTGTGTTTGTTTTGACACTCGTTCATGAGGCAGGTGGTCATGGAGGTTTCTTCTGAAGGTGCTCCTGATTCTTTGGCCATGACTTCTGGTTCTGGGGTGCAAATTCCTTCGATGGAAATTTTACAGCAGATGATCAATTCTGCTGTGTCTGCTGCCTTGAGCGGTCAGGTGCCTGTCCCTCCTGCTAAGAAGACGAGGGTTGATGGCGCTGCTGCTACTGCTGATTCTGAGAATGAGGAGGAGGTTGATGTCAGAGGTCGCTTTGTGCAGGGTGCCAACCTAAAGGAGGTGCTGGGTCACATTCGCGATAACTTGGTGTTTCCTGCTTCTGTGGTGCCTCTGGAAGACGATCTGTTTTCGCAATATCATCGTCCTGAACCTGATTCTTTGCCTCTCCATTCTTCGGTTTTGAAGGTCCTGTAGAATGAATGGAAGGATGTGGACAAAGGTTCATTTCCTCGTTTTTTGAGTAAAAGGTACCCTCTGCAGGATTTTGCTGTGAATTACCCTGCCTCTGTGAAGGTTGACTCTTTGTTGGCCAGCATGTCTTCCCATGGGACTGTTGTGTCGGAGGATTCTTCCCCTGCTGACCCTGTTGACCGTAAGGTGGATGGTGCTGTGAAACGCACTTTTGCGGCTGCAAATTTTTCTATCAGGGCTGCGGCCTATTCGTCTTACACTATCCAGTCGTTGCTCAAGGATTTTCAATCTCTGTCGGAGTTGTTGGACCAGGGTGAGGATGTTTCTTCTACCCTAGCGATGATGGAGCAGCAGGTTCGTCTGCTTTCGGATGTGTCCTTTGATTCACTGGGGGCGGCTGCTTCAGCGGCCGGGTCCTCTGTGGCTGCAAGACGTCAGTTATGGCTCCGTTCATGGAAGGCTGATGCTGCGCAGAAAAACTTGCTTATGAAGATCCCTTTTTCGGGGGTTAAACTTTTTGGTTCACCTCTAGACGATATGGTGAAGAAGACGGCGGAGGATCGTAAACTGCTTGCTCCTGAACGTCCTGGCAGGTTCCGGGCATTTGGTTCACAGAGGTCTTTTGGTCCTTCTAAGAGGGGTCGGGCGGGTCAGCCCTTTCGTGGTAGGGGGCATGGCCGGGGTGCTCCTTCCTTTGATAAATCCCGGTTCTCCGGTACATCTGCCTCCTCCGCTCCTGCTTCCAAATCCTGACTGGATCGCTCCTGGTGTAGGTCCGGTTGGGGGTCGACTGTCTTGCTTCATGGACTCTTGGCGGGAGACTGTGTCAGACCAATGGGTGCTTCACGTGATTTCAGAGGGTTTGCACATTGGATTTGCCCGGACGCCCCCAGACTATTTCAAGGCCACTCCTTGTCCCAGAGACCCTGTGAAAAAGTTGGCGCTTTTGGAAGGCATCGATTCCATGGTGGTCAAGAAGGCGGTGATTCCTGTGCCCTGAGATCAAGTGGGACAGGGGGTGTATTCCATTCTTTTTCTGGTGTCCAAGCGCACCGGGGATCTTCGGCCTGTGATGGATCTGAAGTGGGTCAACACTTTCATCCCTCACCAGAAGTTCAAGATGGTTTCACTTCAGTTGATTCTTCCTCTGGTGTTTCAGGGCGATTTCCTTGCGTCAATAGACTTGAGGGATGCTTACCTGCATATTCCTGTTCATCCGGACTTTCAGAAGTTTCTCCGGTTTTGCGTAATCGGTCGTCATTACCAGTTCCAGGTATTGCCTTTTGGGCTCTGCTCTGCTCCCAGGATCTTTACTAAGGTTCTGGCTCCTCTTATTGGATTTTTACATGGGGAGGGCATTTGTGTTTTTCCGTATCTGGACGACATTTTGATTTCTGCTTCTTCTCTTCCAAAGGCGGAGTTACATGTCCGGAGAGTGTGCCATGTCCTGGAGCATCATGGGTTCCTCGTGAATGTACCGAAGTCCTCCCTGGTTCCTGCGCAGGAATTGACTTTCATTGGGGCTCTGTTCAAGACTCAGTTGGGGATGGTGTTCCTGCCCCCTCCCAGAATTCTATCCCTAATGTCTGCTGTCCGTGCCCTGTTGGTGGGGCATTCTCATCCAGTGAGCCTGTGGTTGAGGGTTCAGGGTCTGATGTCTGCATCGTTGTTGACGGTGCCGTGGGCTCGCCTCCACATGTACCCGGTGGTGTCCCACATTTTGTCGCATTGGGACCCCTGTTCCCTCGATATGGGTGTTCTGGTTCCTATGTCGGACGCTGTTCGGGTGGTCCTGAGTTGGTGGTTGGTCGACGGGAATCTGTCCAAGGGCCGTCCCTTTCTGATTGTTCCCACCCGAGTGGTCACTACCGATGCCAGCCTGCTGGGATGGGGTGCTACTCTGGGGGTTTCAACGACTCAGGGGGTTTGGCCTCAGTCGATGTTGTCGTGTTCCTCCAACTACAAGGAGTTGAAGGCTGTCCTTCTAGGTCTCTTGGATTTCTCGGATCTTGTTCGGGGTCACCACGTGCAGATCCGAACGGACAATCAGGTTGTCATGTCTTATGTGAACCATCAAGGGGGGTGCAAGGTTCGCTCCCTCAGTTGCCTCAGCCGCCAGATCTGTTGTTGGGCGGAGTTGAATCTGGAGTCCCTGTCTGCAATTTACTGCCTGGTGCGGAGAATTCGGTGGCGGATTGTCTGAGCCGGGTTTTTCCTTCCATGGGGTCCTTGTCCCTCACGCGATGGATGTTCAGGAGGTTGCAGACGATGTTTGGGTGTCCGATTGTGGACCTGTTTGCCTCCCAGGACAATGCCCAAATCCCTTGCTTTTGCACGATTATGCCTTGCCAGGATGCCTGGAAGGTGGACGCACTTTCGTTCCTTTGGCCGAAGGGTCTGTTGTATGCGTTTCCCCCTGTCCCCCTGATCCCTGCTGTGTTACGGAAGATCAAGAGGGAGGGGTCCTTGGTGCTTCTAGTTGCTCCTTGTTGGAGCCGTCGCCCTTGGTTTCCCCTTCTATTGGAATTGGCTGTGTCTCCGGGGTGGGCATTGCCGTTCGTTCCTTATCCTCTGCTGGGTCCTCTTCTTCCTCTGCCTGTGTTCCGGTCCCTGGGTCTGCGGGCCTGGCTCTTGAGAGGGATTCTCTGATTCGTGAGGGTTGTTCGGTGACTGTGGCTGGGGTCACTCAACAGTCCCGACGGCCTTCTACGCTTAAGTCCTACGCCAAGCACTGGGATAATTTTGCTTCTTGGTGTGTTGGTCGGGGGCTGTCGTTGGGGTCTTTGGATCCGGCTCGCATTCTGGATTTTCTGAATGATGGGTTTGGGTTGGGCTTGGCCATTTCGACTCTGCGTGCACAATGGGCAGCCATTCGGGCTTTTCATGTCCTCCCTTTGTTTTCTATTTCTCCATTGGTCGCTAGACTGTTTAAGTCTCTTTCTTTCCAACGCCCCCGTCCTATCATGTGTCCACCTCCTTGGGACCTTCCTTTGGTTTTACGTTCCTTGCAGTTGGCTCCTTTCGAACCTTTGGAGTCGGTGGACTTGAAATTTTTGACACTCAAGGTGGTGTTTCTTGTGGCGATTGCTTCTGCCAGGCGTATGGGTGAGCTGGGTGCTTTCCTTCGTTCTGCACCGTTTTTGTTGGTTTTGTCGGACCGTGTGGTCTTGCGCCCTCATCCTACCTTTGTTCCTAAAGTGGATTCTTATTTTCACCGGTCTGCTGAGGTGGTTCTTCCGGTTCTTTGTCCTGATCCGTCCTCGGCTGAGGAATCCCTTTTGCACTTATTGGATGTTCGTCGTGCCTTATTGATTTATTTGTCACGCACGTCTTCCTTTTGTAAGGTGGACAACTTGTTTGTCAATTTTGGTCTGTCACGTCAGGGCCTGAAACCCTCCCTCTCCACGATCAGTCGTTGAATTAAGGAGGCCATTCTGTTGGCCTATGCTTCGGTTTCTGAGGTCCCCTCCCTTCCTGTTCAGGGTCGTTCCACCAGATCTGTTGCTGTATCCTGGGCTTCTTTCAAAGGGGTGTCCATGGAGGATGTTTGCAGGGCTGCTACGTGGTCTTCCCCGCATACCTTCATGTCCCATTACCGCCTCCAGGTTGGGGGTGGGGGTTCTGTTTCTTTTGCCTCTTCTGTTTTGTCAGCGGGGGTTCCTTAAGAGGTTTCCTTTTTGTTGCTATACCTCTGTATATTAAAATATATTTTCACTGCACTGCTGGTGTGGTCTTTTTCCTTCCATGAAGCTGATTGCTTTGGTATCGGCTCATGTGTGATTACTGTGGCGAGGAAGACTGGACGAGGAGGTAATGCCCCGGTTACTTACCGGTAATCTTCATTACTCCGAGTCCATGTCTTCCTCGCCACAGTATAGTTTCCCTTCCCTCCCGGCCCTGGTGGTGGCTTCATGTATACGGCTTTGTTCTTCAGGTCGTGTTGGTGTTTATGTGTCCCTTTATGGGATTGGCTGGAGCCACTGGGGGCCATCTTGGAGGAGGGGAGGGAGACTAGAGCGCTGTTTTTTGTTATACTTGGAGTTCTGTGTAGAGCCGGAGGCTCATGTGTGATTACTGTGGCGAGGAAGACATGGACTCGGAGTAATGAAGATTACCGGTAAGTAACCAGGGCATTAGTACAGTATCAATTATCATATAAACACACCTACATATAGAGCAATTACAGTTTTCGTATAGTAATCCATCCACATACATTTGTTCATAAATGTCCATTCCGATGTTGTTCTCGCATCTCCATCTTCACAGTGGGAGAGAAACACATATCTCCCCCCCAGTAAGTGTTCCATTTGCCCCATATTTTATCCTACTTCTTGAGGCATCCTCTGGATTTAAACACCTCTTTTTTTAGCGATCATGCATTTGTCTAGCTCCCTAGCCCATCCCTCCGCAGTCAGCACCTCAGTATCCCCCCCAGGGGCATAGCTAGAGCTTGTGGCGCCCGGGGCTACCCCTCAGATTGCCGCCGCTTGAGGGGGGGGGGGGGGGGGGTGCTGGAGAAAAAGGACAGTGAGCACTAGAAAGATGTCCGAGTCTCCGAGGAGAGACACGTAGTATTGCTGCTAACAATTACCTCGATCATGAAAGTTACATTTAGTTATTTATAAAGTTTTATATAGCGCAAACTTGAACCCGAAGGATATCAGAGCACTTTACAATTTGAGGCAAAGGTAACAAATCAGAACGTTAGTCTAACATGGGGAATCTAATGGGCATTGAGATATTTACTCCTCTCAAAATCGGAATGGTTGTTTGTTAGAAATGGGGGTCTCTATTTGGCAATGGCTGGCCACTGTCCAAGTGGGGACCCTTCTTCCTAAATCAGAGTAAAGGGGCTACACCCTTTGATAACCCCTGCTCAACCCTGTGGTAAAGTAGCACGAGCAGCTAGGCTTATCTCAGAGGCAGTGTGTAAAGCATTCATGATCATACACTCCTGACGAGGTACTAACTTGCTCTTTCATTGTGCGCCCTGCCCTGATTTATGCCAAGGTCCCCTCTGGTGATTCACATTTGGAGGTTTGAATAGCAATCCCCAGCCTTATAACGGTTGGTGTTGTGGAGCAGCAGGCACTGGAGAACTCCGCGCGCTCTGTGGTGCTATCCGTGTGCTCTGCTCTCTGCCAGCGCGCCAGACTCCCTCGCCACAGCGTGCCCGGGCCCCCACGCACATGCTAAGCGCTTAGACTTCAAAAGGTGGTTTTTCTGTTCAGCTGGATTGGATTAAAAGCTGTGCTCTGTCCCTCTACTGCCAGAAGCCCCACAGTCACGAGTCACCAGACTTTCAAGTTGACATGTTACTGCTGAATTCCCAATTTCCCCTTGGACAACCTGCAACTGCCAAAAACAGTCCACGCCTAATTATAGCACCCCTGCATAACATGCCAGCTCAGTCGAGGAATAACTCTGTCTAAGCCCACCCACCCAGAATAGTACTTGCTCCCGACAATGCTAATTTTACTTCTCACATAAAATCGCTGAGGGCATCCTCTTACACGCAGGAGTACCACACGGAATTTGTACAGTGTTTTTGTTCAAAATCACAATTAATTTAGGTTTCTATTCATTTCCACCACTACACAAAAGACTGCACCCTTGGCATTTACACATCATCACAGGTAACCTCTCAACTTTGAAACATCTCAACATCGTTTTGTTATGATCCAACAACAAGATTGATGCCCAACAAGACTGATTCTGCCCTTGAAATTACCAGGAGCCACCAACCCTTACTCAAATATAGATTAATGTTTGGGTGCCCACATGTCAGCTTGCAGTAATGCCAATATTTCTTTCAATATCACAGTTGTCTAAAGATCACGAAAGCAATCTTGATAATGCAAACGTATTTATTACAGCATACAGAAACATTGTGTCCTTACAATCGTCATTGAGAGAAAACGGACACAAATCTCTATTCCTTTAGCTAACAATCCATCCAAATGGCACTGTTCGCACTGTACCCATCCATCCAGCACTGGGCTGCCCCACTGAGACATCTCTTCTCTAGGATCGTCCCATGGTTTGAGGAAGGTTTGGAGGGAAACATGACTTCCCACTGCCTTAAGACGGAGTGCTTGCTCTTAACTCACATCTCTAACTCTAATTGACTTTGAGCAAACTCATACTCATGCAGAATGGGTATTAGATTTTCAATGAAGTAAGTGCATAGCCATAGATTCTAACTAACGGCAGAGTGCAAAAAGAGGCGCAGAGTCTTGGCACTTAAAGATTGTGTAGTAGTGTAACACTTGTGCACAGTGCAATGATTGCAGGTGTAATTGGACGGACGGTGACCGTCGGTGATCTTTATTCTTTCCTTTCTCACCTGAATTATTTTATAGTTGTACTTGTTGCGTGCGTGCGTGCCGCTGCCGCTGCCCCTGGCCGTATGCAGGCTGCAGGCAAGATGAAACTAAGAAGAGAATGGTAGTGACGCACTCCTCCGATTTTCCAGGGTCCACACGATGACAGGGGCGAGCGTAGGCACGGGCGGGCGTGAGCGCGTAACGCATCACACTGCTTGCTACGGCGCGGCGAGGGCTGGCCAAAGTCCTTACAGGGCCGTCATTGGTTGCGCTAGCGCGCTCCGAGCACGCTACCACTGGATTGATGGCCCTGGAGGACTGGACTACTAGCGTGACTGAGCGAGGCTGGGAGGAGAAGGGGCAGGTCAACAACGGTCATCATCACGTGAATGTTGAATTTTTATTTAATTTCGAACCCGGGCCGATCATGAAAGCAACTAAGACAGTGTGTGTTTACACAGTCAGTATTTATTTATTATAATGCCCATAAGAGTCAGTGCTTAGTGCTAACTTTACATATTGACGTATTATTATTGATATCATATGTAAAACTAAAGAGCGCCGCCGCCCGCTCTACAGTCACTAGTGTGTGTCACAGAGGCCGCCGCAACGGGCCTTGGCCTACGACAGTCTGAGAGACCCCCTCGCTCTCGGGGGCAGCATCCTAGGACCCCCTATACCGAGGCCCGGCATTTATGCGTGTGTAAACGTGTTCCACGTGGCTATCTGCCCGGTTCACACCTTGAAATTAAATACACAGCAGTATAGCGCTTCTAGCGCTTAAACAAAATTCACCGCAACCGAGGCGCTTAAAGACCATTCAGTTTAAGCTTCATCTTCCACATGACTTGGAAACTCACGCTTTGCTTTACTCCTGGACCAATAGCGTCATAGTCACTTAACATAGTCACTTGACACATGTTTCCCTGTGCCCTTATGTTTAGTGACCTGCTTCTCAATGGTTCGAAAGTATATTTCTCCTTATACATTGCAGCTTTGTGGGGTACACTGAGGGACCACTTGCTTCCCAGCTATACGATGCCCGTGGCGTCTGATGGTAGGTGTGACCCCCAGCCTTGGTAGGTGTGACCCCACTCGTCGGAGGTGTGACCCCACGTCTTGGTAGGTGTGACCCCACTTATCAAAGGTGTGACCTCCAGTCTTGCTAGGTGTGACCCCACTCGTGGGAGGTGTGAACCTCTGTTGATGTGCTCTGGTGGCCACAGTGCAAGGGCAGTGCTGGGCCCTGCAGTCAATGCAAAGGCGTTAGGCAGTCCAGAGCCCCCTTGGGTCTTACCCGGTTTACTGCAGTTTGTTTTAACCCTGTAGTCGCCGAACGGCCGGTTGCTTGATTACTGTAGTGGGTGGAAGCCTTAACTCCAGCACTCAGCCCAATCGCAGGAGCTTGCCACTCTGATGGGTAATGTGGACCTTAAAATGCAAAATGGGGGGCACTGGTGGGCACAGGGCACCGAGGGGCAGTGTGCTGGGCCCCCAGGCACCCTTTACAGTGCTGAACAGTGTGTGGGCCGGGAAGTGCCAACGCTCCGCACCGAAGCACATTTGCCAAATTTAGGGACCAGTGTGTCACAGTCAGAGGCCGCCGCGGCTGCAACGGGCCTCGGCCTATGACAGTCAGTGCCGGCCCGTGCGGCCGCGGCCGCCTCAGAAAAGGTGCCGTCTGGGGCGGACCGCCCGCCCCGCTCCCCATAGCTACGCGGCTGAGCCCCCCAACACATAGCAATTGCATGTTTTGGCAATGTGTAGTCCAAGGTGACCCATTGCTGAGCCACTTCAGCGAGGTCTGTTGCCTCCCAGATGTTCAGGAGCCCCAGTCTTGGTGTCAGTTGGATATCCTTCCCAATAGCCCTGTGCATGTAATGTGTGGCTCTCTTCCAAAAGCCTTAATGTGTGAGAACTCCCACAGAGTGTGATATAGGGTAGACTCCTTGAGGCACTGTCTTAGGTAAAATGCATCTTCCCTTCGCCCAATTTTCATAAGTGTGGCCCCAGTGAAATACAACCTGTGCAGTACCTTCAGTTGGATAAGTTAGAATTTAAGAGGAATGGCTGCCTCTATTGGATTCACAAGTGCTGCTTGCCAGTCCTCGTCCTCTAATGAGCCTAAGTCAGCATGTCATTGTTCACAGAGGCTCCAAAGTTGGTCTGGCAGATTGTTGCATAATTTATGATAGGTTAGTGATATCGCTTTTTTTGGCTGCGGTTCTGAGAGTAACCTAACCTCCGGAGGGGAGGATTCCGGTATCTCCCCAATCTAGGTGAGCGTAGCAGTAAGGGCATGACGGATTTGTAAATAAAGGACAACCTCCCCTGAAGCCAAGTCACGGTCTTTTTCAAATTGTGCGAATGACACAATTTTCCCTTTTTAGGTCGAGCCTGAGCCAGCTCGCAAGCACTGCTCTGGTGATGTGAGGTAGGTACCGTACGGAGGTAAAGCCCCACCCACATTTGTCATTGGCTTGTGCCTTTGTCCTTCCTAAATGCTGGCATTTGATTCATTCATAGGCTTGTTAGTCCCTCCTCAGTACAGCTATGGCTACTGGGCCCTTTACTTGTTTGTTACACCTACGTGTACTTTTTCTTTTTCCCCCTCTTTGATCACTGGTTCAGCACAGGGCTGGCTTTCAAATGAACGAGGCGAGTCTCATTGTGCGTGGCTTGCCTTTTTTTTTTTTATTAACATGAATAGTAATGGCGGCTGCAGTTCTTGTTTCCTCTGCCACCCAGTCTCAACTTTACAAACGAGTGGGACCGATTGGCTTTGCCAATGCTTTTTTAAAATTTCCAAGCATTGCGCACTTTGAAATTTTACTACGTAGGCGGAAAGAAGGATTTGGCGTGTCAGTGTAACTAATTATTGTAGCAATGAGGTACACGAATATGGTCCAAAATGTAATTTATTTCCTCTCAAATGTACAACCCGGATGTGACCTCATGGCCGGAACTGCCGACTTTGGTGCCAGTAAACTAGGTTTGAGAACCTATCTCCCCATGCCAACCAAAACATGAATGTGTCCTTGTGTAGTGTAACTGGCGCTCATGTAAAGTGCTCCAATACCTTTGGGTCGAGTTTGCACTGTATAAATCTGCTACAAAAAAACCAGGTGTAACACGATCCTTCCAGTCAGCAATTGCTTACAGAGAACTCCCCCCTACATTCAGGAACACATACAAATAATAAAACTCAATGATGAGGTACACTAATATGGTCCCAAATGTACCTCAATTCCTCGAGTGCACAACTAGTAGTAACATGATCCTTCCAGCTAGCAACTGCTTACGAGAGCTCCCCCGAAATTCAGGAACACAGATACAAATAATAACATTCAGCGAGCCCATAACGCTAGCACGTGTTAAAGAACACACCCCAAAACGATCCCAGAGCAAATATGTTTAGAATTAAGCACGATTGCTAAGTGACAAGTTAGCATTTCCTATGGTGTTCTTTTTTCCTACTAGTCTTATTTGGGATAGTTATCTTTATTTCGGATTAAAAAACAAAAACGCAAATATTACATCTCACTCTAAGAACTATATATACACAACAGACATCATACTACATTTTGAAAATAAAATCTTAATTCAAATTAACAGAATTATTACAGAAAATTATAAAACCAATAAAACAATTTCATCGTGGCACAATAAATCAGAAAGCATCCATTACCTCTACGTCCCTCGTCCTCGACCCAGTCATCACACATGAGGTATTCCACAAGACAGGAAACAAAACAGGAAACGCTTTTAGACTCCACCCACCCTCCTGTCAGGTGCTATAACACACCTCACCACCAGAAGCACATCCTGTTTTGTTTCCTGTCGGATGGAATTCTGATGGGTGACGCTTGGGTGAGTGCCGGGCACTTACCTGCTACGCCTGTCCTGTGGTTTCCTCCTCTGCTGGGCCTTGGGGGTGCTCGTGGACCTCCGTGGGATTTTGGAAACCGGGTTGCTGGGCTTCCTGTGCTTTCCTGGATCGCAGGGGACCTGGGTTGTGGGGCCTCTCGGGTCCCCGGGGATTTCTTCTAGTCTTTGGACTCCCTGGCTTCCTGTGCTAGTGGGGCGAGTGTGTGCGTCCCGGGGCCTGCTTTCTACCTGATGCCTGAGGGTTCCGGTTCCTTCTTCTGCCCTGTGCTTTTAAGGTCTGTTTCGCTGCCTGGCACGCCGCGGCTCCTCGCGTCCCGGCCGTTCCTGCATCCGGCTTGTCTGCCTCTGCTGGGTGTCCTCGCCTCCTGGGACTCGGAGCTCGTCTTTATGGATGTCCGGTTTTGCCTCCGGTGTGCGGCGGCCATTTCACCTTGGCTGCGGGGGCTAGAGGCTCCGGGATGTGTCGGACTGCGGCTGGGAGGCCGGTTCCGGCTTCTGCTCCTCATTTGCCTGTGCGAGCACCTGGGTGGGCTCCAGGATGCTTGTCTTCCGTCTTGGTTGGAGGGAGGGGGTGACGTCATCGTTTCCTTTGGAGTCGGTGCCTTCGGGAGGTTTTCATTAGACGGCCGCTACTTCGGCCCCTCCTTACCCCTCCTTCTTCCTCGTCAGTTCTTCGCTGTGGCTCAGCTGATGGGTAAGTGATTCTTCATTTATTTGGCGGGAATCTGTGCTACTTGTGGTGCTGCTGTGTGTCCCAAGTCTGCTCTGTTTGATGGTTTGCTGTGGCTAGTGGGTGCTGCTTTGCTATGGGGAAACACCACGGGAAGAGAAAGCATGTCTCTCCTGTTTGGTCTTCCTCTTCCTCCACAGATAGTGGGGATTCTACTCCTGCTGCTAGGAGTGCCAGTTTGATGACACTAAGCGTCTGAAGCGCCTGATTTTGAAGACGCTGTCTGATCTCAAGGCTTCCAGGAAGGGTACTGGGATGGCGCTCTGAGGCTGCTGCTGCCCTGTATTCGGATATTTCTTCCTCTGCTTCCTCGGATGAGTCTACTTTGGGCGCAGTGGATCTAAAGGGAAAGTACATTTCCAAGGACCTGATGCCTGATCTTCTTTGTCATGTTCAGGAGAATATGGGCATCCCTGAGGACTCTGTGCCCAGCTCCTCCCAGGACACTGTTCTGCCGCAGTTTCGGAAGCCTGTGGCTTCTTCCATGCCCATCCACCCCTTTGTCATGAATGTCCTCCTTAAGGAATGGAAGGACCCGGACCATATTTCTATGCCCAGATTTATGTCAAAGCTCTATCCTTTGCAGGATATGGAGGTTGCCCTGCTTGATTCGGTGCAGGTGGACTCTATTGTTGCTTCTCTGGTGGGTCGGCTTTCCATGGCGGATGATAATATCCTGAAGGATGGCGTTGATAAAAAGATGGACTCTGCTCTGAAGAAGTCCTATGCTGGCTCTCACCTGGCCCTTTGGTCGGGAGTGTATGGTGCATATGTTGCTCAGTCTTTGCTGGCTGACTTCGAGACTTTGTTTTCTGCAATGCAGGAGGGGGGCAGTTGTCCGGAGTTGCTGGAATCTATGGAACGTCAAACGGAGTTCCTTTCGGACATAGTCTTTGACTCGGTCAGGGCTTCGGCTAGGTCTTGTGGTTCCTCTGTTGCTGCCCATCGGAACTTGCTGGTCCGGGGTTGGAAGACGGATGATGCGCCTTGACACCTTCGGGTTTAGTTTGCGCGATACAAGTTGCATAATAAAATAAACAATAACGTTCTATGGCCTTAAGATTGCCGTTTTCTGGTACTCATCTTAGTGGGGACGCCCTGGAGGACAAGCTCCATAAGGTCTTCAAGGAGAGGAAGCATTCGTTGTCATTCCGTCATACTCCTTCTCATAAGGGGTCCTCCTTTTCGAAAGCCAGGTCCTGTCGCCAGCCTTCCAGATTTCAGCAGTCCTCGTTTAAAGGCCAGCTTGGTGCTCGTAGATCCTTTCCTGGGAGGTTCCAGAAGAAGCCCCCGCCGGATGGTGGGTCTGGCGCTCCTCGTTCCTGACTACGCTGTTCCGGTGCCCGGTCTTGTTGGTGGTCAGCCCACGGTTGGTGGGAGACTGCGGCTGTTCCTCCCTGCTTGGCTGCTGATGACCTCCGACCAGTGGGTGCTGGATGTTCTTTCCAGAGGTTACCAGATAGAGTTCCTGTCTCCTCCGCCTCCCTCGGGTGTTGGGGTGACCCCTTTGCCTTTGGACCCGTCTCGCCATCTGGCATTGCTGGAGGGTGTTCAGGTGCTGTTCAACAAGCGGGCGATTTTTTTTAATTTTACTTTTAGTGTGTTTTGGTATCGCGCACAGCTACCCCAACGGGGTGTCCCGGCGCTCCTGTGTAACTACATGCAGACCGTAGATGGTTATTTGAGGCAGAAGTCAATCAGCAGAACAGGTGAGTTTTAAGTGCTCGCCGGAAAGGTTGTTCATCTTTGATCAGCCGGATGGCATTAGGGAGTTTATTCCAGAGGGCCGCTGTCAACACTGGGAAAGTTTTCCCACCTGAGCGGGTTTTCCTGAATCTGGGAACAGAGAGGAGGTTTTTTGACGAGGAACGTAGAGTCCTGAAGTTATTATAAGGGATCAAACAAGAAGACAGATATGCGGAGCCTTTACCTTGCATGGCCCGATGAGCTAGTACCAAAGCTTTAAATTTGGCCCTCTTATGCAGTGGTAACCAGTGAAGCGATTGTCCCAGACCCCCCCCTACCCCCCCGGGGCGGTGGCAGGGGACTTATTCCATCGTCTTTGTGGTTCCGAAGATCACGGGGGGTTTCCGTGTTGTCATCAATCTTCGGACCCTGAACTTATTTGTGCAGAAGATCCCATTCAAGATGGAGACTTTGCAGAAGGTGATTCCCCTGACCCAGGAGGGTTGGGTGTTCACCTCGCTAGATCTCTAGGATGCCTACCTACATGTTCCGATGGCGTTGGTGGATCAGCAGTTCCTGCGCTTCTGCCTGGAGGGTCATCACTGGCAGTTCTGCGTCCTTCCCTTTGGTCTCCGGTCCGCCCCCAGGGTGTTCACCAAGGTGGCTGCTCCCTTGGTGGCTCATGTCCATCTCCTGGGGGTGTCCGTGTTTCCATACCTGGACGATTGGCTGCTGCAGACTCCGTCTCCAGAGGTAATGTCTCGCCACCTTTCCTTGACCATGCGTACGCTCGAAGATGATGGTTTCCTTATCAATCTGCCGAAGAGTCACCTGGACCCTGCAACTCGGAGGACCTTCATTGGGGCGGTGTTCGAATCTGTTCAAGGCAAGGTCTTTCTCCCGGAGTCCCGGATTCTGCGTCTTCAGGTATTTGCTGAGGAAGTTGCTTTCCCAGGTTTCGGCTCCTCTCCTGCAGTGGCTGGTGGTTCAAGGCCACATGTCTGCCACTGTGTTCACGGTGCCCTGGGCCAGGGTTCATCTTCGGCCTCTGTTGTGGCATGTTCAGAGTTCGGTGCCCTTTCCTGTCCAGGACTTCTCGATTCCTGTGCCTGTGTCTCCAGAGTTGGTGTCTGCTCTCCAGTGGTGGCTGGATTCTTCGAATCTGTCGAAGGGCATGTGGTTCCATCCTCCGCCCCCCTTGGTGTTGACAACGGATGCCAGCGCTTCTGGATGGGGTGCGACTCTGGGCCCTTGGGTGGTGCAGGCGCATTGGCTTCCTTCGGAGTCGCACCGTTCTTCGAATTGGAGGGAGCTGTCTGCGGTGGAGAGGGCTCTTCGCCTTTTCACGGATCGTCTTCTGGGGTGCAACGTGTTGGTGAGGTCAGACAACACTGTGACCGTGGCCTACATCAACCACCAGGGCAGTACCAACTGCCTTTCCCTGAACTTGGTGGCGTGTGCAATTGCGAGTTGGGCCGAGTGTCATCTGGTGGCCCTCTCTGCTCTGCACATTCGGGGTGTGGACAACGTGGTTGCAGATTCCTTGAGTCCGAGGTTCCCGTCCTCTCTCTCCCTGTGTTTGGCCCCTTGGATTTTCCGGGTGCTCTGCCGACGGTTCGTGACTCCGGTGCTGGACCTGTTTGCATCCCGGACCGATGCCCTGCTTCCCCTGTTCTGCTCCAGGACTCCGGAGGCGGGGGCTTGGGGAGTGGATGCCTTGTCTGTCCTTTGGCCTCCTTGGTTCCTCTATGCATTTCCCCCCTTTCCTCTGATCCCTGCTTTCTTGTTGAAGGTTCAGCGGGTGGGGGCTCAGGTGATGGCTGTTCTCCCTTACTGTCCTCGCCGCTCCTGGTTTCCTCTGCTGCTGAGTCTGGCGGTGGGCCCTCCGTGGATCCTGCCCCGCTACCTGTCTCCTCTGGGTTCCCCGTCTTCCTCCCTGTTGTTTCCTCTCACCTTGGCGGTCTGGAGGTTGAACGGCTGTCTCTTGGAGTCCGGGGTTTGCCCAACCACCTCATCACTGTGATGCAGGCTTCTCGTCAGAAGGTCGGAAGTCCACTCTTTCCTCCTATTCCAAGCACTGGGTTTCCTTTTCTTCTTGGTGTGCTGCCCTGGGCCTGTCCCCTGCCTCCTGTGATGTTTCTTCTATTCTTCCGTTTTTTTGGATGGCTTTCAGAGACACTATGCTTTGTCCACTTTGAAGGGTCAGTGGGCTGCTATCCGGGCCTTTCGGGATCCGGCTTCTCTTCTGCCTTTGGATCGGTTGTTGGTTTCCCATCTGTTTCGGAGTTTCTCTCTTTCTGCTCCTTCTGTCCGCTCTCCGGTTCCTCCTTGGGATCTTTCTTTGGTTTTGGGTGCCTTGCAGTCCCCTCCCTTTGAGCCTTTGGAGTCCGTGGATTTGAAATTCCTGTCTTTCAAGGTGGCCTTTTTGGTGGCTGTTACTTCTGCTCGGAGGTTGGGCGAGCTTACGGCATTACGTTGTTCTCCCCCCTTTTTGAGGTTTCTGGACGACTTTCTTTGGACCCCGGGTTTTTGCCTAAAGTTCGTTCCCGTTTCCATTCCTCCCAGGAGTTGATTCTTCCTTCTCTCTGTCCTTCTCCTTCCTCACCTTCTGACATCTTGCTCCATTCTTTGGATGTGAGGCGTGCGTTGTCTGTTTATATTGCACGTTCTGCTGGGTTTCTGTCTTCTGACTCCCTCTTCGTGACCTTTGGTTTGGCTGGTAGGGGTAAAGCTGCCTCTCGTCTTACTTTGGGTCGCTGGATCAAGGCTGTGATCTCTTTGGCATACCAGGGCTCTGGTTGCCTTGCCCATCGGGGGTTCAGGCGAGATCTACCAGGGGTGTGTATGCTTCTAGGGCTGCTTTCCATGGAGTTCCCCTTGAGGAGATTTGTAGGGTGGGGACCTGGGCGTCCGAGTCTACTTTTGTGTGACATTATCGCTTGAATTGTGCTTTGTCTGGCCGCCCTAATTTTGGTTCTGGAGTGTTGCAAGCTGTGGGGGTCCCCCCCTGTATGATTCTGTTTATTATTAAACTCTGTCTTGCTGCACTCCTTGGTGTCTGGTCTGTTTCTGTTTGTGGTGTGCCAAAGGCCTTTGTGGGGGTTGCTTTGGTATGCCTCATGTGTGATGACTGGGTCGAGGACGAGGGAAGTAGAGGTAATGCTATGGTTACTGGGGGTAATCCCCATTACTCTTAGTCCTACTCGTCCTCGACCCAGTCATACATCCCGCCCACCCTCCCTTTCCAGGCCTTTGGTGCTTGGTACATCAGGATGTGCTTCTGGTGGTGAGGTGTGTTATAGCACCTGACAGGAGGGTGGGTGGAGTCTAAAAGCGTTTCCTGTTTTGTTTCCTGTCGTGTGGAATACCTCATGTGTGATGACTGGGTCGAGGACGAGTAGGACTAAGAGTAATGGGGATTACCCCCAGTAACCATAGCATCAACCATAAAGCATCCTTCAGCCGTCTTTCTGATAGCTCCTTTAAAAAAAAAATACAATACTGAAACATGTTTGTCATGCAACAATTGCAGAAATAGCTGGTTGGGTTTGATTAACGTGGCGGCCTGACAACAATGGTGCTATGAAATTCTCTCGAAGTGGACTATCAATAAAGCCCTAATTCAGTAAAAAATAAAATTAAGTGTCCTGTCGAATCACAGTCGAGGCTTCAGGAACTTGCATATTTAACTTGGTTCCTCCCTTTGGCCAGGGTTGGATTGGTGCCACAATTCGGCCCAGGCGGCCAAATAAAAGAGGCCCACATTCATGATCGCAGCCTTTCGCAATACACTGCTTAGTTAGGATAATGGAGCTAAATGATGACAAACATTTGCAGTAATAAAAGTATTTTAAAGCTTATAGGGCCATTACTTAAATGGGAAGTTAACTTTCTAATGAAAAAAATATACTTTACTTTGCACGGGAATAATCAAAAATACTAGGAACTGACTTTTGTGTTTTTTAACCATACCTTTGCGGTGGATGTTTTGATTAATGTTCACTGGGGAACATGATATGCCTTTTACACTTACTTTTTTAGGATATTCATTTTATTTTTTGCAGTACTTAAGAGAGGCGCTCCATTGTTCAGAGACTGGTGAAAGGTGCATCTCAGATTTTTGTTTTACTTGCTGCTAGCATCATATGTACATTCTGAGAAAGGGAATGATGCTATTGTGTAAATGCAAAAAGAAATCAAAAATAGTGTCACTTTCTTTACGTGCAGTTTTATCTCATATGAATGAGGCCCAAAGGCATTGGAGCGCTTTACTTGAGCACCTGATAACATTACAGAGGGTCATAGTCTTATTTAGGTTCATGAAGATAAAGTGATTTTTCCAAAATCACAGGATGTCAAACTGATGCTGGGACTTGAACCTGGCTTCCCAGTTTCAAAGTCAACAAGGCCACAACCGGTACCTGTGGACTGCAGTAATTGTTATCTGGCAGACAAAGGAGAGGAGCAGAGACTACTTTATCTCCTCCTGTTCCATGGAGTGGAGGGAGACAAAAATAAACTGGGGAGCTCCCTCCCTGGCCCTCACCAACCCCCACCACCGGATGCTCCAGTCTTCTCCCTTGCTGCAGTCCCCTGAAAAGTAAGTGCTAATGGCCTCCCACGAGCAACTCCTTGCAGACTCTGTCACACGTGGAAGGAAGCAGGCATACTTCATGCTGTGACAGTCAGAGAGCAGCAGCCCATTGTCATTCTGCCTCTGACATTAGCCCGCTGGCCTGACTTCATGTCCTTGGGCTTATGCTTGTAAGGCTGTAACAACTGCCTTTCATGCTGTGGAGTGGAGTCTTTAGTCAACCTAAAAACTGGCCCACCAACTGTACTCAGCCAGAGGCCCGTCAACAATGGCCGATTGCCCTCCTTTCCAATTGGAGGTTGGGCATGGCCAATAAACAGTGAAACAGATTGAAACAAAACTGTGTTGGTGTACTAGCCAGAACTGCGGACTTTAAAAGTGGGGATGCAGCCAGGTTCGAGTTTGGGCGTCAGCGCCACATCCTGGGATTTTGGATAAATTACTTAATTTCCCCGTGCATACCAAAAACAAGCATTTGCAATGCAATAGGTCTTGCATTACTGAAAGTTTAAGCTATTGGCATTGCATAATTATTATTAGCAATGCCAACAGCTTAAACTTTCAGCAATGTGAGACCTAGTGCATTGCAAATGCTGGTTTCCAAAGGTGACAGAAATTAGAAATACCAATTGGATCCCATCTGTCGTAGCCAGGTTGATGACAGTTTCCCAAGTCTTTGGGTCGACCACAGCGGGGTGGACTGAGTCAGGGTATCCAGCCAGCCCAGTTTCCTGTTGGCTTGCCTCCAAATAGCTATGGTATGAGTCGTAGGGTCAAAGAACCACCTGGCCTTAGAATAAAGAGCCCCTAGATATCCTTCCCTCCCCATCTGGTATCCGGGTCTAATGGGGGGAGGGGTGAAATATCCAGTGGTTCAACACCACCAGCTTCGAAGCCCAGTAGTAGAGGTGTACATCTGAGAGAGCGATGCCTCAGTTGAAACTCCTAGTCAATTTATGCAAGGCTATGTGGGGCGCCCCCCCCATCCCATAGCAGCGATCTCACTTTGCTCTTGACGCTCCTAAAATAGGACTCTGGTATAGGGAGAGGGGCAGAGCCCTTCAATGTTTTACATCATTTCTCAGCCGGACCAAGGGGGCTACTAGATTTTTAGTGTTAAAAAATGGTGGGATTTGGGGTGGTGTAGATTCACAAATAGCAGAACGCATTCTCCACCACCTCCACCTTACACCCTGGTGGGAGCCTCGGAACTTGCCTGTGTAGTGAGAAAAACATGGATTTGGACCAATTAATCAAATATTTCCCTTAGTCTGTGAAGATATTTAAAATTCTGTAAAGTGATTTCGTGGGGGCTGCTAAATAGAGCAGGATATTGTCCGCGTGGAGGAATATCCTGTCTGATGTGCTTATTTTGATGCTTTAGATCAGCAGTTCTTAACCGATTGACTTCCATGGACCACCAGAGAATCTCTACCTAAGGCAGAGGACCCCAGTCTAAGCAGGCTCCACAATTTGAACCTCACAACACTAAACAAAATTGAAGAAACAAGTGTACATTATGCAAATACACAAATTATGAAACTCATATTTATTTACCTAGCAGAAAAAAATACTGAAATAGAAAGGCTTGATCTATTCAAAACTTAGGTTTATTTCCAAAAAATGAAGTGATATGCTTAACTTTAGCATTCTACAAGTCATTTTTGCTCCTAATGCATGTTATCTTTTTTTGGTGCATACCAGGGCTCAAATGAAGTTACCAAGTATTCATACTATATTCCGTGTGCTGCTCTCACGAATCAAGCTAGAGATACTGATCTAATTTTTAGCCTCATATTTCAAATTCCTTTACAGAGCATTTTAACATTTTCAATTTTTTTTTCAGAACCAAATTTTATTGTCATTTCAGATACGATTGCAAGACATCCACAGCACTCCGAACACCGGAGGGGCTGTGAGCATATTATCAAGAAGCAAAGTATAGCAATCAGTACAGTAAGCAGGATAAAGCATTGGCATTGAACTACCCTTACCCCCCCAACCCCGTAAAACTACCCCCTCCCGGGTCCCACCCTAGCCCTGTTCACGATGGTCACCTGGATCTAAGCTAATCAGTCTATACAATAGTGGTAATACACTCTCACCCTCGCCCCGGTTCTCAGAACAATTGGTCTCAAGTTACATGCTGCCGCGGCGGCGGCTCCAACCACAGCCCCCTGTATTCCGCCCACCTCTTCCAAATGTTATAGTGCTTTCTGGGGCAGCCACAGGCCTCAAATACTGGACGTTCCAGTCCCATATAATAGTCCAAGCCCCGCTTCCATACCTCTATCGGGGGAGCCCTAGGGTCTTTCCAGGCGCGGGCCACGTCCCTCTTGGCCACTGTAAGACCTAGGAGTAACAAGTGTCTTTTATATATGTTGCCACCCACTTGCTCCAAGACATGTAGAAGGCCCAGCTGCGATGTACGTGGGAGCTGCCAACCCAGTACCTCATCCAAACAGTCCCATACACGCTCCCAATACCTCTCCAGTGCCCCACAGGACCACACTGTATGAAGGAACATGCCCACCTCTCTGCCACACCTCAGACAATCGGGGGAGGCAATCAATCCGGCTCGCCACAGCCTCTCTCTCGTGTAGTAAGCCCTGTGTAGGTATTTAAATTGGATAAAGCGCAGTCCACCCCTCCTCATCAATTTCTCCGACGTCTCTCTCCCAATTAGACCGCAAGCCGTCCAGAGAGGGGGAGCAATGAATAACCAGTGATTGATAGATCAGGATATTTTCTTTTCTGTCAGTTCTCCCATAAATAATTTGGCTTCTAGCGGACTAAATTCCGGTAGGGAGTCCAATCCCTCCAAGGCAGGGGAGATAGCATGTCGAAACTGCAGGTATTTGAAGAACTGGGTATATGGCATATCGTGCTCATCCCTCAGCTCCTGAAAGGATTTAAAGTTCATGCCCCTCATGACATGCCCCAGCGCCGAGATCCCTATCGCGTCCCAGCCGCGAACCCCCTGCAAAGTCGCCAAGGCCGACAGGCGGCCGTTTTGCCACAGCGGGGTCTCCTCAGTCAGCCTGTTCCACCATCCCATACGACTAAGCGCCCGACGCTAGACCTGGAAGACAATCTGCGTAACCACCGGGAGCCTCTTCCTCCTCCCCGCCGAGTACAGTAACGTATGCAAAGTATCCGGTTCCATTAAATATCTCTCCAGGGCGTACGCCGAATCGCTCCGATCTCCATTCCACCATTCGTTGAGTATCAATAGGTGGGATGCTTGATAGTAGGAGAGGATGTCCGATGACGCCAGGCCACCGCAGTATGTATAGAGGAAACAGGTGCGGAGGGCCACACGAATAGCACCTCCCGCCCAAAGGAAGCGGCCCAGCGCAGAGTTAACTTGGCGAAACCACTGTGGCGAGATAGGATAGGGGTGGTTCTGCAGTTGGTAAAGCAGACGAGGAAGGGCCACCATCTTAAAGATGGCCAAGTGGCCATACAAGTTCATACGGGACCATGTTTTCATATCCGACCGGACCCTGTCCCAGACCGGAACAATGTTACGCTCCCACGAGACTCCAAGGATGTTTGTTATGAACACCCCAAGATACTTAAAACCTCCTGTCGCCTGCTGTAGGGCGGACGCCCAATTACCAAGAGCCACACTGCTGCCCAGGGTCCACAAGATGGATTTCTTCACGGTAAGATAAAGCCCCGAAACCTCTCCAAACACCCTCATGATATCAAGGACTCTCGGGCCCGACCTATTAAGATCTGTAAGAAAAAACAGTACGTCGTCTGCATAAAGCACAATTCTATCGGACGGCCCAGCTTCCCATTCAAATCCCTTCATCTGCGCGTCTATACGCAACCATGCCGCGAGAGGTTCCATCGCGAGAGCGAATAGGTACGGCGAGAGAGGGCATCCCTGCCGGGTACCCCGCCCAATAAGGAAGGCGTCCGAGATCACACCGGCCACTCGCACAGACGCTTTCAAATCAGTATATAGCAGCCGTATATACGAGAGAAAATGGGTTCCGAGATTTAAACGAGGTAGAAGCGCTTGTAGGTAAGCCCAGCTCAGTGAGTCGAAGGCTCTATCAATATCGGCCAACAAAACCGCCGCCTGGGAGCCGGTAGCTCGCATCATTTCCAAGGCCACTTGGGCCCGCCTAATGTTGTGTCTGGTGGCCTGTGTGACTTAAAGCCAGACTATTCCGGGTGGACCAGGGGGGTAATCAATGGGAGGAGGCGGTTAGCGAGCGCCTTCGCCAGTATCTTCGCCTCAATATTCAGAAGTGAGATAGGGCAATACGATTCATGGCGATCTGGTGGTCTCCCCGGTTTGCAGAACACCACGATTTCAGCATGCCTCCAATCAGGCGGCAGATGACCTAACTCTTTAGCAGCATCTAATGCCTTCTTGAAATGTGTCCCTAATTGGTGATGATATTTCCGAAAAAACTCACACAGGAATCCGTTGGGCCCTGGGGCCTTCCCAGCGTTCAGTTCTCCAATGGCCTTTCCCAATTCCTCCGCGGACAGTGGTAGCTCGAGACGATCACGCGCCTCATCGGAGACCCCCGTGGCGGGAGATCCACTAGAAATTTGTCTACAGCCTCCGCCGGGAGAGAATCTCTAGGGGTATATTGTGCTGCATAATAGCGCGCAAAGCTGTCGGCAATGACCCATGGATCGGATAAAGAATTCCCGATCTCATCTCTTAGCGCCGGCAGCGTCTGAGCTTGGAACGCGCCCTGGCACAGTCTATACAACATTGAGCTAGATTTGTCCCCCCACTGGTAAATTCTACTCTGCGTTGCAAGCCATATGTGGCGTGACTCTTCAAGGTGTAGGGAAGCAGCATCCCTCTGCGCCTGCAGCAGCTGTCGTATGTCCTCCTCCACCCCCGTCTCTGTGCATTGTCTCTCTAGAGTGCGGACACGATCCACCGCCCTCTCTAGATCCTCTCCCCGCGCCCTATGGGCCCTCGTGCACCAGGCTATGTCCACTCCCCGGAGTGTAGGCTTCATAGCCACCCAGAGGGCCACCACGTCCGAACCCGACCTCTCATTTTCATCCCAGTAGTGAGCTATGGCCTCCCGCATATGGGACTGGTAGTCGTCCTGTTGCAGGTGCCAGGTAGAGAGGCGCCATCGAAAAGGCTGCCGCCTCCTGTCAAGAAGGATATCTATCGTAATAGGGGAGTGGTCAGAAAGCCCACGCAGCAGTACAGCCGTTGATTCCACTCTTCCAATCTTGGCGCAGGGAACGAACAAGTAGTTTAACTGTGAGAAGGACTGATGGACCGCCGAACAAACATTTTCAATTTTGCTTTTTTTATGTATATGTAATTTATTCATCTGCTAATGTTATTTCATTTTCTAAACAAAACAGTCGCAGATCCCGTGAGTAAACGCAAACCCTAGGATAAGAACGTCTGCATTAGATTAATCTGAATAGTCATGGATAGCTGGTTGTCATGAAGGTAATACTCCTACGTTCTGAGTTTTGCCCAGATGTAATGGCACTCACCATAGACATAATATTTAGTGATATTGGGCCGCTCCACACTGTCCTTTTGCCACACTATTTGAATACGTTTTCTTTCTACTTGGTATCAAAATGCAAACATTTCATTAGTTAATCTATGGTTGAAAAGTCTATAAAATATAGTCTCCACGAATTTCTTAACATGCGTTCCATTCTAACTCATCTGAAAGTGTCACAGCCGATTCCTGCTAGTGAATGAAATTACCTTATGATCGCAACAGGAACGACCAAGTGGTGAACACCAACTCAACATTGGGAAGTTTGTTTCACTGTTATCTGGGCCTCTCTAATGCATAACACACTCCCTAGAAGCAATTAACTTTGTTTGGGCAGCTATGTTTTATTCTGCTTTATATGTACAGTGAATGCTTGGAAAGGTTGTAGTTTTCTGGGATCAGAAGCGGATTCTGTCCGGGAATACATTTAAGCAAATCTGGTTGCTCGCCATTTTAGGTGGCTGGGGGGGGGGGTAGGGGCCGGTGGGGGATAGGGGGCGGAGTATAATCTCTTGCAAACCAGTCTTTATCCAATTTGTCATGGAGGCAGGCAATGAGAAGGAATGTCTGGGGAGGCACGTTCAAGCTGCTTTCTTGAGGGACTAGTCAATGCTTCTTGGTTGCTTTGGTATTCGGTTTAGCAGGGGTTGTGGGATTATATTCACCAATTGACCCCATGCCTAGTGTGACACCTTCAGTCGGACATGGATTTGTTTAGCCAACATGTTGCATTCTGTGTGTTGCAAGTATAAACTAAAACATCCTATCGTGCAAAGTGTTTAAAAAGATAAGGCTGGCTGTAGCTGTCAAACATGAGAAGCCATGGGGAATCCAGGGAGGCATCATCAGCACCACTCTTCCATTAGCTATATATAGTTCAGGAAAAGCCCATAGGCATTTATTCTTAAACAAGCTGGCAAAAGTAGAACACCTGATATTGTATCTATTTATCTGGAAACTAAAATGATGTCCCCCGCTAACCAAATAGTATGCAATTTGAAAGCTTTACCCTTAGCATGGGTCAAATGCAATTTAGGAGCTGGCAGCATCTGCAGAGTGTGCTCAACTTTTCCAGGTTAATGCATGAAGTAAAAAAGTACTCTTTTTCCCTAGAGCAATGACATAGCGCTGCAAGTGAAATAAGAGATCAGCTTATTTTCCAATGAAATGTTAACCCATGTTCTTAGGTTACCTGTGAATTATGTCCACAGTCTAATATATGTAAACATGCAATACCTCAATTAGTATAATCTATACTAGTGCCTCTAGTCTGCCAATTTGTGTAAGCGCTGTGATTTTCATCAAAGTTAACACACAGCAGCAACGAGCATGCTGTATGACATTAGCACACTAATGTGTTACTGGTAATTACTTGAGCAGCATCAGTCCATTGTAATTTTGCACACCTTGCCACCTCAGTTTGGACCCAGCCACATGCAAATCAGTCTTGACACTGCTCCAACTGGAAAAGCCAAGCCTTACTCCCAGGCCAGGCCCTCCCTGCCCTGGAACACAGGCAACCCCAGAGCAGTTTCAATCTGATTTAGTGTAACGTGGTTCAGATGACTATGTTGCGGATCGAGTATGATGTGGCCTAAGTATTTACCAGTGGCTTGCATTAATGTAAGCATTCCATGCATCACTTTTCTGTATACTTCAGTGCAACACCTTAAGTGGGGCACGTATACTCAGATGTGGCCACTTTCACACTGTCCCACTGGAACCAAGCTATGTCGGACTGATAAGTCCTAACAAGGGCAAAACTGGTCTTGGGTGGCTTGTGTACCGGTTCATGTTGGACCTGTCCTCGCAGTTTTGGCTGGACTGTTCCTATTGAAGCAGACTCAAGACTAATTTGTACATGGCTGGTCCAAACTGAGGTGATGTGGAAAAAACGATGGAGCCCGCGTAATTACCAGCGGCTAAGATTAAATGAAGCATTCCATCCTTCACGGTTTTGTATACTTCACTACAGGAGATCAGGCATCTCTTCAGACACTGCCTATACACACGATTTATAGTTCTCACACTTTACTGTTCTGTGTTACAAGCATTTTTGTATGGTTGACAAGCACTGAATAGAAAGGCAATACCTCTTGTTCGACAGCATAGTTTATGTACTGTTTTTAGCATGAGAGATTATGAAATATTTATATTGG
Source organism: Lissotriton vulgaris (assembly GCF_964263255.1). Taxonomy (NCBI): domain Eukaryota; kingdom Metazoa; phylum Chordata; class Amphibia; order Caudata; family Salamandridae; genus Lissotriton; species Lissotriton vulgaris. Next base: position 515,463,807 of record NC_141695.1, on the reverse strand, counting down.
TATTTCAAGTACAGGTTTGCATATTGAAACAGATAGTGGTGTATTGGTTGGGCTTCATAGACGGTGTGTTTGTGTGTCAAGGTCCCATGTGAAGTGTAGTGGGGAGTCAACCCCGTGAGTGAATGTATCTGAGAAACAAAGGAATCATGAACAAATTTGCTGCATGTCAAGCGTGTATTGGGAATTCATCCCCATGTACAAGTTTGTGGTGTGCAAGTGCTTGTGGTGGGGAATAAACACCCATTGTGTGTTGCGTGTGCCAAAACGCTATTCTGTAAATAAATAGGATTTATACATGTGTTGTTTGTGTTGAAGTGTAAATCCTGTGAACAAGTCTGGGAAATACATGTGTTGTGTGCTCTGGGGAAATAAACCCTATGAGAACATCTGGGTCACATATGGGTTATGTCCCGGGGATTCATCATGATGAATTGTGTGTGTGGAGTTGTCTCCTTACTGCCATTAGAGCTAAAACTGAATGAGCACAGCTTGCATTCCAATTGTGTTTAGGACTGGTGTTAAAGGGAGGAGAAGTGTTGTGCTGCGTGAGCATGTTTGTGTTAAAGTCAATAGAAGTGGAGTATTACTTGAACAACCCATGTTGTTATGAAAGAGAGGAGAAGTGTAGTAAAGTGTATTGTGGTCCGCTGTTATGTGGATGCTGAGATTAGCCTTAGCAGTCGTGCTGTGTTTGAGAATGGCAACAACTAGAGTGTACTCTTGTCATCGTGTGTTGAGGTGGGACAACGGGTAGAGTTGGAGAGGATCTGGGCCGAACACTGCGTTGGTCTCTGCTCATGCTGGGCCTTTATGCTGTGTTCTACCTACATCAGCTACATGAAGATGATACCTCTTTATTCTCTGACTGGCTTCCAATGTGTCATATCGGTGTGCAGTAAGTTCTACCTGCCTCATTCTCCTTAAAAGCACGCAACTCACTTTTTTTGGGCATACATGTTTGCACTTCCAGTAGTAAGAAGCTCTGAGGCTCTTGTCTGCTGAGCTGCCTTAAGCAGGATTGCGCCTCATTCGTTTATCGATGAATTTCTTAATTTTGCTTCTCTCAGTCGCTCGTGAAACAACTGACTGTCTTCTGGAGTTTAGTACCAACAATTTGCAGTGCAACATACATAAAGATAGTGCAATTTGACAGCAAATAAAAAAGGATTCATTTTGTTTATTTAGATTTCCCTTTTATGCAGCACAGCTCCCAACCAATGGGCAGTAAACACATACATTTATTAAAAAACCAACGTATATCAGTGAAAAACAGTTTTAACAAATTTTTCAAGGATAACAATTAACATTCCATACAATACAGGGTGAAACTCGGAATAGGATCATTTTATGTATAAAGAACTGGTTGGAGACCCTGGCAAGAAGCCCTTCATATTAACAAATGCATAATCGACATGAAATGTTAGACATTAATGAGCCCTGCAGAGGAATTTATTTTAGGACACATGAAAGAACCCTAACCCACTGAAATAGGTGGGCGAGGATCACATGATGCCTGGGCAAATGATGACCCTGAAGCACAGCAGGAGAAGCAAGTAAACTCTGGCTAAAGGTGGAAATGTTTGGAATCTCAGGATGTTTCCTTGGCTCAAAGGGGTCAACCGAAGAGACCTTCATCCTGTTCAAGCCTTTCAACCAACATCACTCAGCATGACAGAACTTATAGTTTACATTTCCCCCTATTAGTTTAAGCTTTAAAGTCCCAGCATTCTTGGTCCTGTTTGAAAACAGGATGGACAAAAAGTCATCCTGATGACATGGGACCAGTTGGCAGCTATGATAGTAAATATCACATTCATCCATTGACAAACATAGATGGCTCAGTCAGAAAACTGGAAGATAGCCAGAGAGGCCAAAGTCTGTGAAAGGCTATTGGGAATGGAACCCAGTTAGCTCCATAACACCACCTCATCCCAATGAGCCTATTACCAGCACTGGCCTTTCTACCAATCTCCGGATTTCACTCTCACCCAGCTCATCTTTTTTCAATTTGCAGAACAGTAAATTATTTTTCACATGGTAAAAATCTCAATCTTAATACACAGGAAACACTATATAAATGATTCACCTGTGACATCCGATCCAGGTCCCAGTTATTGTCCTCTATTCCCCCTACTTGACACATATGGGATAATTTGCAGAGCAGGTGATCCCGATCACTCAGATCGATGCATTCCTTATTTTTTGTCACTTGGCAGCTAACGGACTTCGTAGGGAACAGAACACAAATTGGCAGCGGACAGGTCATTGGAAAACCTTCTAATTTCGGGATTTTCAGAGGAGCTGGCCTGTTAGACAATCTTCTGACTTTCCAACAGATCATCCCTCTGCCATCCACAAACAGTAGGATCAACGTGACAGGACAAAGTACACAGGATTTGACAACAGCAATATAGAAAAAATATACATACTTTGATAATATATTATTAACATTATGTAAAAAAAATATTTATGGTATGAACAAGAACGAGTAAACATTTGTAAGAAATTTTACTAACGTACGACATGTGGCCCTGAAATTGGCACCCAATGTGAAATTATCTCAAAAGTGCAGTACTGAAATCCAGTCACCTCCCTACACCAAAAGATACAATCAAGCAGCAAATGAATGTGTCACTTTGTTTGTAATGTACAAAATAACAACAGCGATATTGGGTTTTGTGATGAAATGTTATTGATTACTTTTGCTGTAAAAAAAGTCACAAAATATATTTTTTAAAAAGGAGGAGCTAAATAAGCGAAAACTGTAGGTTTTGAGAAAAAAAACACTTTAAAACCCCAGATACTGGGGACATATCTCGGAAATCCTTCATATAGTTTTAAAAACGTGAGTGAATAAGACCTCGTAGTCAACTACTATAATCGACCCGTTTCATTGACTAGAAGAGCCCACTGCATATTTCCTCTCTCCAAAGAAACCTGGATCCTAGTTTAATCGAAATGCAGCAGGGACTAAATGATAATTTATATTAACAAGGAGAGATGGGATACCAGAGGTAGCCCCCGCTTTTGGTTCCTCCTATTCCTCTTGCTTGCATGTACCTGGGAGAGCTAGCCAATCCACTTATTTGCAACCCCCATCTCATCACCAGAGAATGGAAGCAGTGAGGTGCTAGGGGACAAGAGGGCATGCACACTGTGAAAGTTAAAAAGGCTGTTTCAAAGGTTGATCCAGCAAGTTGACATCTAGTTCAGAGTAGAAAACATTATTTGAAACCGACAGGAAGCACAACATGGGCAAGCAGTGTGACATCAGAACACAACAGCATAATAATCAGATCATTTGAGGCTGAACACCAGAATCTAAGTCAGCAGGAATCGTTTTAGTGCCCATACCCATCAATTTAATTGATAGATTGTATGGCTGTTAGAATTAACCAATGAGGTTGGTTGATGCACCAGTATGTATCAACCAATCTGATTAGCTAGTTCCTCACTTGGTGCCTTTTAAAAACAATTTAATTGGCTATTTCCGTTCAAGCTTACAAAATAGCGGATTCATTAATTCACCCCTTGCTTACGAAGTGTCTCACCCAAGTGGATGTTTAATGTAGGTAGTAATTCGATGCACTCTTGCTATCTTAGCTTAAACGAGCAGCCACCAAGATTCATATGAAGCATTAATGAGCAAGTTCTGCAAGTCAGGGCCAATAAGTTCAAGTGGTTCCACAGCATTGTTCATAGGACAAGGCTGAAAAGCCTCGACAGAGAGCTTCTGGTCTTTTCCTGTTTGCCCTACATGGAACCCTTGTATGCCCTGCCATTAGTGAACACACTGCTCTTTAAATGACACGGAGTTAATGACAACAAGTTAAATGTGGCACGGGTGTGTGAGTTTGTCAAGTTGTGGACGATTATGCAGTTAACAATGCTTCAGTATGTTGATGTTCTTAGCTGATGATCCTTCAAGTTCTTCATCATATATCTTAAGTAGGCGAGGTTCTTGACTGAAAGCGGTGTTGCTGAGGTAGGTACATGAAAATATGCTTGTGTCTGTACTTCATTTTGGTCGTCTGGTCGGTATAGAAGCAGCTACGGGTGCTTTTCTTTGCTTATGTGAGAAGAATGCGTGCCGGGCTCAGAATTTGTGCCATTTCACATAGACTTTAAATCACTGCCCATCACACTGGGATCTTAGAGTTCTCGGAATCCGCAAGTTCCAATACTCAGGAGAGAGGGCTTTGTAGCTGTAGTTGACCGGCCCAGTACTTCCTTGCTTTTGCTTCCAGCCAAAGTTGAGCTTTCCGAGGTATTTGCCAAGTAGTGTTCCCAGGTTTCCTTCATTGCTGTTACAAAGGGCGCTCTTGAAAATGCCTCTTTCCAAATATGGCTCCGTTCTGAAACACAAGAAAACAAGTGTTTATCATAATTTCTTGAAGCGCCATGCCAGAATTAAAACGGTCTATAATTGTCAAACACCAATCGCTAAATGACTCCGTATCATTGGGGGTTATGTAGACATTCTTTTCAATACTAAGCCATGATATGCATTTGAGGCACCCTTAATAAGACAAAGACACAAATGGGAGCTCAAACCTCCACCTCATGGGACGAAGGAAGATCCTGACACTCTTTCCTTGTGGGTGATTGGGTACTATCCTGCTTGGATCATTGTAACATTGTTTACATTGAAAATCCACGAGCTCTGAAGCAAGCAGTCATCCTTCATTCATCACTCAAAAAATACAGAGAACAACACCTGCACTGAGAGACATGTACTCACTAACATGGTGCCGGAGATCAGAGGACAAAATCCTGCGCACAGCCTCCTCTTTTTTCACAGATGACAATACTGCAAAACTTCTGTGTGCTAACAACCTGCCAGAACGTTTATCAGCAACAACAGAAAAATCAGACAGGGGAAACGTAGGTGGGCCAAATAGAAGGAAAGCCATGAGAGTACATTGTCTCTGGTCTCACCCAGTTCCTCACTGAATAGCCTTGCACACCCCCCCTGCCCCCAAGTCACAAACGTTCAGAAAGTAGTCCTCTTCAAAGAAGGGTTTCATATGAAAGGCGGCATTAAAGTGAGGAATTGAAAGGCATTTATCTAAACCAGTGGTAATTATTAGGGTGCATTCCATTGTTTTAGCTTTTATGTGGCATTACAGCCATATGCAAATTTGCTTGGAATGGCCAAGAGAGTCAAACTGAAGAACACAGATTTTTTTAAGTAACTATGCTAATAAAATTAAACTATAAAAAAAAAGGGTCTAAACATGAACTGGGGTATTTGTTTTTCTGTCCAGAGAGGACATAGCCTAGAAACAACTGGAATACATGTAATCCTGCTTAATTTGAATTTCCCTGCACCTCCTTTCTGCACGGTTGGTCTTGTAACAATTGTTCAGAGACATAAAACGTATTTCCCCCATCAGACCTTTTTTCACTGTAGCTATAGTAGTTCTCTCATTGTGGGACTTTCTAGTGTCGTTCTAGTATTAGATCACAGTCTTAAGTTTGATCTAGACCAGTCTCATAAGTCACAATTCTCAGCTACTGCCTCAGTTTTTATTGTACCAATTTAAATTCTCCCAGGATATCCTTCTAAGTCTTACTTCATTAAGAATGGCAAAGAGGAAGAGAGGGTCAAGCTGCCAACCTTGGAACCAACGTTCAAATCCTGGCCTCTACACTTGGCTCAACCTTGTGTGAATCTCGGCAATCACTTCACCTTACTGTGTGTAAAGGTGTGCAATTTGTTTGTGTAATCTCCACTTGATGTATACGGTCTTAGATCATCTCTCTACCCCCACCCCCCTTGTGTAACATACAGCCCCTTTTGATTCCCAGATAGGTTTGTGCTATGTAAATCAAACTTCATACATGCAATGACCACTGCCATGGCTGTCCTCATCCTCTCGGCACTTGACTTCTGAATACCAAACCTAAGAGGTGTGCATGTCAACAGTCTCTGAGCACAGCTGGACGGATGCTCTTTCAGGTAACTCACTTATATAGACATTTACAGCTGTTAGCCTCTTCTATATTTCCATAAAATCTGAAACTGTGTAAAACCTGCTAAACATGACTGCTCTATACTTGCTTTGCCCGTTAATGGCTCTTTCCCATATTCGCAGCTAGCTACCATCAACAGAGCCAGTAGAGGTAAATTGTGAACTAGAAATAGCTTTAATTTAACAGTTCTAACAAACGTCCAATGAGTAAAATAAGCTGCGAAATTAGTTTTTGTTCCTGAGAGACACAGTTCTCTCTGATGTGTAATCTCCTAGCTGGGTGGCCAGATGTTGGTGGTATATTATAATGCTACAGCTGCAGACCACCTGAGTGTCTACCGAGAAAATCTTCCATTCTCTCATGCAGCACGAAATATAACGTACACAATCCGGCACAAAAATAGGACTTCGGCCCGCCCCTTTCAGCCACTGGCTACTGTGATTCAGCTGGCCTTTGTCACAGACTGGCAGGGGTGTCCTTTAGCAATGGAATCACTGCCCGCAGCATTTTGCTGGTGTGCATTATTTCAAGTAGTCCCCAGGTACAATTAAATTAAATAATGGCTTTTTCCATTTTGGATTTTTTATTAGGAGGGCCGCCGCGGTCTCACACTCTCATTGCCCCGGCTTGCTAATATTAGTCCTCAGCCCATTCCCCATCACATTCTGCAAGATTTGGTTTTTTTTTTTTAATTACGGAGGGATTGGCAGTTGATAAGAAATAATGGTCTGCACGCATCACTTTTGATTATACACATTTTTTATTGTTAGTTTAGCATTCCAGCATGGCTGTCGGTGATGTGAACCTGGTAAAATTAAAAATGTCCGTCACGTGTTGGGATGTTTCTATGTACATGCGTTGTGATGCCTGCACGTGCATGCTGCTTCCCAAATCTTGGGCACACATCAGCTGTTTTAGAATGGCAATCGAGATGGCTGAGGCCACGTTGTACAGTAACAAAAAGAAAGAAACAAACCAAACTTAATTGTATGCTGAATGCCAAAGCCAACTAGCGTCGGCAGAGCCATTAGGGGGGGTACTTATCTTCTAAAGGCAGTCCATATTGCTTTTAGAAGTGTTTTTCTTTTATTTATTTAAAAACAGTTTTGCATTTTATAGTAACCTAAATAATGCGATTTTATGTTTCAAAGTGTTAGAACAGTATTCTTTATAATATTTTATTAAATGCATCCATAAAGGCAAAAATGGAGAGGGATTTATATTTTTGCGCGTTCGGGGGACGTGGCACACAAATACCACAACAATTATTCTGCACACTGCAGTCGACGGGTTCCATGTCATGAGGGTAAATTCAGCCACTCTGGATTTTTCAAAATCTACAACACTCTCAGAGGTGTGACTTGCAGGCACATGTTTTATTAGCGAAACAGCTACTACAGGTCCAGACACGCTTTGTTCAGGTTGATGACAACACAGCACCGATTCAAAGTCACACTGGTATCCTGGGGCGAGCTAAGCAATTTCCATGCCAAGTGTGTACTTAAGGTCACGAAAAGCCCCTGGTCAGAGCTTTTGTTTTTAAAACACTTTCAGACTTGCACATAGAATTCAGGCCACCAGCCACCATGGACCCGCATCGCGGCCGCCGGCCAATCTTCTAGTATTGCAACAGATCAGCCGCCGACGGGAATTGCACAGGGGGGGTGGCCTGCTGCAGCTTGAGTGACAGTCCACACTCAGGCTGCAGCAGACCGTCCCGCTGGGGAAGTACAGTGCGCATGCTTGGGGAAGTTGAAAACTTTCTCAAGCATGCGCACTGTAAGTTCCCCAGCGGGACCCAGGGGTGCTTGTTTGCTGCCACAGCCCGGGTTTCCAAAGGGCGACAGGGCGAGCAGCAAATGTGCCTCCTTAGCCAATCCTGGCGCAGCTCCAGCGCCAGGATTGGATGAGGAGGGAGGGCGGGATTTCCGCTCCAGTGAAGGCGCCAAGGTCGCAGAACCTTGAAGATGCAGGCTGCGCTGATCGGCGGTCAGGTAAGTTTTCCCTTCTTTATGTAACCATACCCTCATGATTATTGTGCAGGGGGCAGCTATGCAAATTTGAAGATGCCCATTTTTTAAACCAATCATCGCTATCGGTTGAAAGGCTTGCGCCGTTTCTTTTCCCAACTGAAGTGCTGCTTTAAAGAACACAGTTGAAAATGATGCAAACAACGCGATTAGATGTGTCTGAATGAATTAACATGGCGAGCCACACGTCAGCTTTTTGTTGGCCTGACAACACAGAGGCCTTGACCATATTCACAATTGAATGTCTTTGTCTCACGTTGGAGTCTGTGGGGCCCATGCAGAAGGGGAGCTATTAGGAACCCGCTCGCTTTCACATCTTCACATCAAAGCCGAGCCCCTCTGAAAGAAAGACTGCGGGGCCGGGGATGCGTTAACCGCAAGTCTGTGCCTAGTTCAGAAAAATATCTTTCACCGAAGATGTGAGTTTATGTTTTAGGTAGGTAGTCGAACGCAAGGACTTTCTTTGCAGGAGGTGTTTGCATCATTAATTGGATGTGCCGCACCATGATTTCAGTTTCAGAAGCCAAGACGAAATTTAGCACATAAGAATGATTTCTTATATTGTATAAAGGTCACATAAAATGCATTCTTTGTGGCTGTTTACACGTCAATATTTCAGCGAAATAAATGTCTTCCCTAACAGTAAGGCCCTTCGACGAGCTGCTTACAAAAATTAAAACAGCAGCACGACGTTACTATAATGAACACTAATTTGTGCATGTTATAGAACTTTTTTCTCCATGGCAGAAACATTCTGGCAGCTTGTCTGGTCCCGAGGGGTGCCGGGGTTACCTTGTGCACCATCTCTGGAAACACGCCTGCCGCAGGAGGCTTGCAGGAGTGTCCTGGTTGCCAACAGAAATAGGTGTGATCGTGAGCACCAGTGCTCGCCGGGACGCAGGCCAGGAGACAGAAATCTAGGAAAGCAACGAGAAGGGGAGAGAGTGTGGCGTAAACGCCAGAGCTGCCCACTTTGGTACTGGGGAACCAGGTTCGAGTCTCGGCGTTGGCTCAACAATCCTGTGACTCCGGGTAAATTGCTTAATCCCACCTGTGCCCACCAACATGAATGTGTCCTTCTGTAACGTAACTGTTTCTAATGTAAAATCCTCAAATGAAGTAGATGTGTTGTGCACGTCGCACTGCACTTCGGAAAATGCGCGTGGTCCTCTCCTATTGTTTACACAAACGGCCTTTCTCCTGATATGCACTCCCATAAATGCTTAGAAATCTATCTCACGGAGCATAAATAACAGAATCCTATCCAGCCCCACCCACATTGTGTTGCTTGTTGCCTCCCACATTGGGTTGCTTGCCCCATCCCACCAAAACCCTACCCCCTATCGTGTTGTGTTGCTAGCACAACCTCTCTCGCCAGAAAAATTGTCTATGACGACTCTGCATGACTAAAAGATAGAAAAAAGCGCTATGACACGACCAGGACGGGCTGAGTCATACTATGAGTCATACTATGACTCAGCCCGTCCTGGTCGTGTCATAGCGCTTTTTTCTATCTTTTAGTCATGCTGCACAGCTGCCGTGCTGCTTTGCAACATGACTAAAAGCCCCTGACAAAGCCAATTGTTATTGTATAGGCACGCTCTATCGGCTATGCCAATGCTTATTTTTTTTAATATAGTGCTTAATTTCAGCACATCTGCCTTTCCTGAGCACAGTAAATAACATGTGTGACTATTGCCTAATTTGTGAGGCTCTATTTACTGACCTCGGAAAGATGAAAGGCTGACCCTGCCTTGACAGGATTTTATTTGAATTCATGACTGCCAGACCCTCAGATTGGTAAACATTGAGGGATCAACTCGCAGAGCCTTACAGCTTGCTTCAATATCCACATTTATTTATTGACTGCATCATAGTGAAATACATTTGTTGAATGCTGCAGAGTAACTGCATTAATTGTTCACAGATTACAAATGCGTCTATCAAATGCTCCTTCCCTGTGCCTTCCCTTTAAAGGATGTACCATGACAAACTGAATGTATTCCGTGCACCATAGTGAGGCTGCTTTTTCCAATGGCACACAGGCAGGCTTCATATTTTTTAGAGCACATATATGAACTGCATTTATTAACTGTGTTTACTTAAATGTGTAAACCTACTTTGTTAAATGTACTCTAGTAAATTGATTGCCAGTAAATTTCATCTACTGAACGTGTTCGGCTGATTCTTTATTGAATGTAGCCCAAGCTGCATGCTTTAAATGCACCCCACCCAGTTAGCTGTCTTTATTGAGAGTATTCGAGCAAACTGGGTCTACTGATCGAAACTCGTTGAGCCGGGTTCATTCAACACACCAGCGGTCTACATTTATTACGTGCATCTTGGGGAACTGTTTCAATCAATGCAGCCAAGTGAGCTGCATGCTCTACATGCATCATGGAGATTCATTTACTAAATGCAAATACGTAAACTCAGTTCAGTTCATCCTAGTTTTCTTTTTCTTTTTCATGGACCCACGTGACCTACTTTTATGAATGCATCTTGTTGAACTGCACCCGAGCAGTGTGTATTTGTTTAAAGCCTGCTCAGATAAGGCGCTCGTATTTAATGAACCAAGTTAGATGGTAGTAATTGACTGCAAGTCAGTAACCGGCTTCGTCTCGATCATGTACCTTAGAAGAGTACATTAACTGAATGAATCTTAGTGAACTGCGTAGTATGATGCATGTATCTGAGTACACCGCCTTTATTGTGGCAGGTGTTTTACATACCACATAGGATCAGATCTGTTTTAAAGGCAGAGAGTCGCCCATAATAACATCAGACGTCGATGTGTTAATTGTCTTCATTCTAACACATCCTCTCCACACAAGTAACTCACCTTATTCTTGTGAAAAAGTAAATTGCAGAATTGTTCCTAAATGTTTGCACAGCATCTCACACACGTCATACCCTGACCCAACGCCATACAATAAATCATCCTTTCCTAATGAACCTCAATAACATGATGATTTATGATACCTCTCGGTCCCATGGGAGTGGGCAGTTTTTCATACAAATATGAAATATATATTTCAGTATTTATATATGGTGTAATTACTGGTGGCATGCAATGCTTCCAGGTGTTAGGCATACACTGCTTCTCATCAGCCCTCATACAGTGCTTACTGTTTGGCAAGCCTTCACTTGTAGGATAAGCCAGGGCTTCTTCTTGCTCTTGTGGGTGGATTCATACAGCATCTACTGGAGGCCCAATGTTGCTTCCAGGGGTTAGGGATAGATACATTTTCAGTAGACTCCATTTTTTGGTGGCTTAAATGTGCCTCAAGAAGTTGGCGTGTGGGTCTCTCTGTTCGATTACCAATGGCATTCACTGCTTGATTATCTGTGCCTCTAGTCTAGGGGTAAAGGCTTTGTCACTCCTATGAAGACACACAAAGTCTATCACTTGTGGAACCCTCATATCCTCATCAATCGGTTGCCCATCAGAATACCTTGAGCAAAAATATCGTAGGCAGAATATCGACCACCATAATACCATAAAATGTGGATTTACTTAACTCCGCATCTGCATAACATGTATATTTACATCTGTTTAATATACATCAAATCAAGGTGCATATATTTTGAGTCAACAATAGTAAAGTTAAAGTTATACTTACCTGTATTTACCATCACAATACTGTAGTACTAAATATTATAGCTATGGTATTTTTGAGGAAAATATTTAATACACAATATTCTGGTAGAATACCCATCAATTGTGGCTTCTACGTTGTGACACAGACCACCTTAAAGATGTTAAAATATTAAATATTAATAATATTATTATAATATTAATATTAATGTGAAATATTTATGATGGTTTAATGTTCCCAAGGTACATATCCTGTTTCTCCCATGTGCGCCTCGTTCTGGCCTTCCAAGGGGATTTTTGTAGGGTGCATGACTTTCAGACAAAAGTATTTATGGCACCTGTGAATAAAGTTACTTTGGATAACAATTCACCCTGTCAACCATGCCAAAACACAGTTCTGCGGTTGTGTACACTGTCCCCCAATGATTATGCTTGACTGTAATCTGAGCATCCGGCCTAGGGCTATACATGAAACTAGAGGTGGGTGGAACTCTGCGGAATGTCACAGAGCAGAGGTAGGGCTTAATTTCCTGCTTAATCTGACTGCAGATAGAGTTTCATTTATCCTTAATGTGAGATGTTGTTTTACTTTTACCTGGTATTGAGCAAATAGTGGTCAGTCTCTATCAGTTGCGTTCCTTTGGCAGGTGTCTTATTTCTATATGTTCAACCTGTTGCACTTGTACAAGGCATATCACAGGGCTGTTGAAGGCCCTCCCCCTAACTCCCATCAAATTGTCCTTAAGAAGAAGACTGGCAATGCATTGTTTCCCCCTTTCTCAGTGTTTCTTAACACAGGTTCAACTGCTGCTCTCTTTGTTCTGGTAAATAAAATCTTTCTTAGACTGGTGGTTTTTCAAAGAGTGTTTGTGTTAGCCCATTGGCTGTGAGATGCTTGCATTTGTAAGACTACCCCTGCTCTCTCATCCACTGTGGTGTATTATAGCTGTGATTTCATACAAGAAAACAAGACAGAATGCCAGGATCTCATTTTGCTATGCATTTTACAAGTCCATCAAGTGGCATTATGACTTACGATACCAGCAGTTAGTGTTCTCACAGCCTGTTCTAAGAAACAGGCCATGCCCACGCTACCAAGCCAAGTTTGCAACTGACTAGGATGGGCAGTGGGCACACGTAGGCCTTGAGACCCCGAGTCATAATCTCAACACCCAAGCATCTCCTACCTGGCAAATAACCCCAATACTGTAAGACGGTTATGGTCTCATAATTCTGGGCTGCCCCTGTGTTGCATCCTGTCTGGAAAATCTGCTCTGCATGAACAGCTGTTAGCACAACCTGGATCTCCAGTCCTGCATGAAGTGTTGCTGACTATCATTTTATTTATGGCAGAGCTATGAACATTTGCATTATTTATTTTTTAAAGTATTTTTTGGATTGGTTCTCTTTAGACTGTATTGTTGCACTGAGTGGTCTGCTTTTACTAAGGTGATTGAGCCACTACACGTCTTCTCTGACAATTGTATTAATGACTCGAGGCAAGTCAGTTGTCTTGTTTCTCATATGTAAGCCTTTGTTGTTATATATAGAGCAATACTATGGCCTACCATATACAACAGAGATGTTTGATTGTTTGTACAGTGTGCATCCTGAATTGAATCATTTTAAGATTCTCTCAAAATTGATTATCATGGATAACAAGCCACAGTGTAGAAAAGTAATTGCCCAGAGTGTCACAGTTTGGTCATGCAAGAAAGCTAGAAGTGTAACCAGAGTCTCTAGTTCATGGCTCTGCCCCTTAGTTTTTGCCCCAGTTCATCAAAATGTTCGTACTGGCCTGGGCATGCTACACTAGTGCCTTTATTTAATTGCCTCAAGCTGTGCATGGTGCGAGCATGAGCCACACTGTTAAAACATGGTATTTCAAGCTGGTATTTATTTAAAGTCTTATAGTTTGAATTCAGCAACTGAGCATAATAGGACGGAATGTATGAAGCTCTGTGGTTATACTGAATAAGCAGCTACCTATGTTATGCCATCTATTAATGTAATAACTGCACTTTCACAATTGCTTTATTAACCTTCCTGCTTTCTCAAATTTGCTTGAAAATGCACGATTTTTCTTCTTTTTTTTCAAAATTTTCTTGGGGGGGATTATCCCCCCAAACCCCCCTTTTGGGGTTCAAGCTCGCTCGCTGCGCTCGCTCGCTACGGTGCTGTATGCAAATCACTTTGCGCCCCACCACTTTCAAATGTCACCCACCGCTACTGGTTATACCTTTCATTTGGCGACTATTCTGCTATGCCTGTCGTTGTCATCCCCCTGTTACAAATTGGGTTTTGCCAACCTGATGTGTATTCAAAAGAGAACCGAACGCTTCCCAAGCTGCAAGCATACCAATTACTATTTGCTCAAGGGTAATTTGCTTCTTTATTAACAAAGGGTCGGAAGGCCTGGGGAATAATGATCAGTACATACCTAACCTGCCAACTCTCAAGATCCCACCGTGTGAACGACATGGGTGCCCATCACACGGTCGTCCGGTGAGCAACCGATATCACATGGCGGCAGGTAAACCGAGCTGAAAACCACAGCAAACAGTGGTTTCCCCGCTCGGTTTTCGAGGCTTTGAACTGCCAACGTCCATTAAGGGTGTTGAAACACTCCAGGACATCGGCACCAGTCTCAGCAAGGACTTTTTTTTGGAGGAGGAGGAGGAGGGGACTTGGGGACGGGTGGGGTTCAAAAGTGCCTCGAAGATACTTCTCAGCACGAGGCCCCCTTCAAGGCCCCCTCCCCTCCTCACACGGCGAGGATGTTCTTCAAGCTAGCTAGCAGTTAGTTCTCCCCATCCCTGGAATTTACGGTTGCATCAATACTATGCCTCCGAATGTAGTTCGTGGGTTACAGATATTCTTGTGTTTTAAGCCTTAACGAGCCCCAGGAGCCAAAACACGACAGTTCAAACGACCCAATGCAGAATCTCTAGCAATTGTCGGACCTCCAGGTCGGTTCATCTTGGCACCGATTCTAGTGCCTGCTCGGGGTGGATTGACCCCATAGCTTTCATACTTCGAATCTGTCTTAATAGGCTTTGGGCAGACATATGTGACTTTGCCGGTATACTTTGTATCACATCTCTACAAAATTGATCCTAGGACACGTCTGATGCTCCATATCTTCGATCTGTCATGAATTTGGGTCGGATGTACACACCTATACTACTAGCTGTGATATTCTCTACTTTGTCATTTGTTCTGAAGAAGTCCAGTGTGTTGGACAAAACGCGTTGGCTATTAGATGTCATATTTCTTTTACACAAAAACTTTGAAACAATTTACAGAATAAAAAGAAGATTCTCGTACACTTTGGAAGTTTCTTCTTTTTGGACTGCTTATTTGTTAAGAAATGTGACTTGGTGCATCTTACGGTTTGTTTACAGCAGCAAAACACTACCTCAAATAGGTCTTGGAGCACCTGTGTTATGTGTTTAATGGAAGATCAAACAGAAACTGGTTTCTGCAAGAAGTTCCAAGCCACCTTTTAATCCGTCTTGAGCAGCTGTCAATAAAGCGCAGTACAACCTCACTAGCTGGTTCCAAGATCCTGGCCAAAGGCTGCGAACTCTGATGATGCCCTCATGGTGTGTGGGCTGACGCAGAGGACGCTAAACCTGCCACATTGCTTTAGGTGGCTGGATAAGATAGGCGTAGGGCCTGAGGTCAGAACCCATACTGGAGGTAAATAGGGACATTATTTTTAGAGAGTCTTTGAACAGGCATGTGTGCTGCTTATGAAGAGGTCCAAGAAGACCAGTGACGTAGGGAAGGGGCTTGCTGGAGACTGAGGACACTTAATTATTACAAGACAGGGTATAGGCAAATGGAATGGTATAGGTCATGGCTTCACATCTTATGCTGGATGGCTTTTGTATAGCACTGTACTTGCCATCTCAGTGGACTCCTGCCACTGCATTCACGCTCGTTGTTTCATGTACCCAGGCCAGTATCGGGGACACCTCCAACCCAAGTCCTGGTTGAGGGCTTCAAGTCCGATTTCCAATCCAAGCAACAGCACCGGAAGTACGTCCTTAAACTCCAGCTGTTAATAGCATATCTTTGCTCTGGCCCCCTGGTATCTTACTGCAGTTACATTGACTGTTACCCGCCTGGAGCGTGGCAACATCCTGAACAATGGATCTGCATTGAAACTATGCATGAGTAATCCAGAAGTGTGCTGAAACAAAGATCATCCACAAGATGGCGGCCAGATTACTGAATGAAGTCCCAACATACTGCCATGCAGTTGCCCCTAGGTCGAGCTGTGCACTGCATTCCCATCAGTGCCACATATTTTTCAAGGCCTTATCCATTGGCCACAATTTCTGTCATACTAATGGTCTGTGTCTTAACTCTGCATTGCCAAGTGGCTTGACGCAAACTGACCCTCTCGTCTTCAAAACTGTGCAAGCTATTAGTACAGCTGCACAAAGTACTGCACATCTGTGCCTTCCTAAAAAAGAATACACAAAAAAGAAAGAAAGTACAAAATAAAGCGCTTTGTATCCTTTTGCCAAAAACAGAGCAGGCATATGTCGTGGAAATGAGTGGATTTACAATAGCTGCTGGTCGAACCGTAAACATGCCAGTCAAGTGTGCAATGCCGTGACCTGCAAAGGACCACATTCACCTATTCGTTACCTCCTTGTCCGTCTTCCCATCCCTTTCCTTACACATGAGCAGCTGGTCTGCTCCACAGAAACCCATTACCTAGCTGACGTCAAATACTTTCCCCAATATGGTGCTGCCTACCCAGGCATGCGTGGAGAAGTGTGGCTCAGGGGTTAGAGGCGGCAGACCCGGAAGCTGAGATCGGCCCAGGACCAGGGTTCAATTCCCCGCCTCGGCGGGTCTTGGGCTAAAAATTCCACGGAGTCGATAATTCTCGCTCCGGTGCCTTCTCGACTCACGGGTTCACACTCTGCGACTCTGGGCAATAGCTTGCTTAATCTCCACAACGGCCCCTCGCGGCGGGATGTCTGGCTTTCACCTTGTGGATACCCTGCCGGGCCTATCTCACAGGGGAATACCAGGACGGGTTCCCTAAGCAAGCGCCGGGAAACCCACTACAGGTAGCTGTGCGCTATATAAGCTCAAATACATTTACATAAGGTGATTGCGGGATTATGGCACCAGGACAGCCTGTTTCTGCACTGCACATCTGTTACCTATGGAGGTCAGGTAAGTTTCTTATGATTTTTATTGCATTTCTTTTCTTTACCTATTGTGTGGCTTACCCTAGCTGTCGCGGTTTTCAGCGAACCTTTTTCCACCCTGCTCAGAGGGCGTTGGCCTGTGATGCGAGTTGCAGTGCTGAGCGTCCTTTGGCCAGTTTTTCAGCCTCCTCTGATGCGGTCGCTGGTGAGATGTGTCCTCCAGTGCTGCCATTTGTTCCTGCAAGATGCCGGAACTGCAAGACTTTGTTTCCTTAGAAATGTGTCTGATGCTGCAAGTGCTTGCGTTTGTGGTGAGCTGCCTCGTGTGGTTCTGCAGGGGTTCCTATGGTGGATGTGCTGCCACTCTTGCTTAATGCAGCTGTGGGGGCAGTGTTCAGGACCAGGAAGTGGACGCTCCTACAGCTAAGGTGCCAAGAAATGCTACCCTGGCAGACATGGATGACCCAGTGACCCAGATGAGGAGGAAGGATGGAGGGGTCGCTTTGTAATCTCTTAACACAGGTCAGGGGCAATCTGGGATTTTCTACTCTTGTGGCACAAGAGTTGGAGGATTACTTTTTTTTACCCAGTACCATAACCCTGATTCTGAATCTTTGCACAGTGTGGCCCACAAAGTGAATGCTCATGAATGGTGTGTTCATTGATAAAACTGCATTCCCTCGGTTTTTGGGCAAACTTTATACCTTGGAAGGGTTTGTCAGGGAATTCCCTTAAACAGTCAAAGTGGATAACCTGACGGCTGGCCTTCCTTCCCAGGGCATGGTGCTTTTGAACGATGCCCTTCCTTCCAACCCCATTGATCGAAAGGTGGAAGGTGCAGTTAAGAGTTCTTATGCCACCACCAATGTTTCCATCAAGGCGACGGCCTATACCAATTATATGGTTCTGTACCTTTTGAAGGATTTCCAGGCCCTGGCTCTGCAGAGGATTCAGGGTTGGAATGCTTCCTCTCTGTTGGCTCCAATGGAGCTCTAGGTCCGCTACTTGTTCGACATCTCCTTCGATAATTTGTGTGCGTCTTCTGCAGCTTCACTGGCTTTCATTGCAGCTTGTCGCCATATCTGGATGTGGACTTGGAAGGTAGACACCTTGCAGTGGACTGTACTTTTCAAATTACCACTTGGAGGTTCGAAGATGTTGGATCTACAGCTTGAGGAAATGGTGAAGCAATCAGAGTATCAGAAGCTGGTGGCTCCCTTTCACTATCCCTCGCAAGGTAGAGGATATGGGTACTGCTGCACTTCTGCTTTTCCTCAGGTCAGGGGGGCTCACCCGCTCTTTCCTGGCAGGGGGTGTGGACAAGGGGCCCCAGGAGGTGATAAATACCAGTCTGACTACTGGCGCCTTAATGCTCCTTCTCCAAAGTAGTGACTATCCTCCCTTTCCAGTTGTTGGTCAGCTTATCTTCTTTTGTCATCAGTAGCACGGTCTTTCCGATGCCTGGACGGTTCGGACAGTGTCCTCCGGTTACTGGATCAAATTTTCATCTTGCCCTGCAGTTCACTTAGGCTCCTCTGCACTGGGATCCCATGGAGCAGGGGTCTTAGCTGGAGGGTGTTCAGCTTCGCTTGGAGAAAGCATCTATCATCGGCGTTCTGCCCCTAGAGTCTGAGATATTATTCCATCCTCCTACTGGTTTGGAAGAAGGATGCCAGACTTCTGCCTGTGTTGGATCTGAAGGGAGTGAATTTGCACATTCCTCATCTTCATTTCAAGCTGGTGACCTTGCAGTCGATACTTCAATTGACATCAGGGGTGCATACTCACCTCCCTCGACCTGATGGACACCTACCTGCATGTTCACATCCATCTGGCGGAAGAGCAATTTCTGTTCTTTGCGGTGGGCTTAAGACGCTACTAGTTCAAGGTGCTGCCTTTTAACCTATCATCGGTGTCTTGGCTGCCTGGTGGATATTCTCCATTCCTGAGGTATTCAAGTCTCTCCTTACCTTAATGATTGGCTGACTGTTTCTCCCTCTTTCGCTCAGGCATCGGAGAATGTGTGTCAGGTCTATCATCTTCTGAATTCATTTGGTTTCCTGATAAAACAACAGGAAGTCCTCTGTTCAGCGCTCTCAGTCTCTGAAGTTCTTGGGGGCCCTCTTCTGGATGGATCTGGGGAAAGTGTTCCCATCTTTCAAAAGAAAATTGACTCTGTTCCAACATCTCTCTTGGGTGCTGTCTCAGTCTCAAATGTCTGCCTGTCTCTGGCTGTGGAGTCAGGGGAAGATGGCCTCCACACTACTAGTGCTTATCTGAGTCCATCTCCATTTGTGTCCCCTCATGCATCACCTGCTGCACCACTGGGATCCTGCTTCTCAGGCTTACGATGCTCTAATTCCTTTGACCCCAGAGACTCTGGAATTTCTCCAGTGGTGGTAGTCTCCTCTCAGTCTCTCACAAGGTTTCAAACTTGACCTCCCTCCCTCGGTGGTCTTGACGACCATTGCCAGCGACTTGGGTGGTGGGCGGTTCTTGGGGATTCCAAGGCCCAGGGCAGAAATGTTTCCATTTTGTGGCTCTCCAGTCCTTGACCTGGAGGGAATTGATGACGGTTTGGCAGGACCTTCTTTGGTTCATTCCTGTCCTTTGGAATCAGATTGTCTGTGTTCAGACCAACAACCAAGTTATTATGCTTATGTCAACCAGCAAAGGGGCATGCACTGTCTCGATTTCTGTTTTCCTGGAAAATTGGCCTGTGGGCCTAGAGGAATCTCTTCCCTCTCGACAATCTATCTTCTGGGGAAGGAGAATGGGGCTGCGGATTCTTTGAGCAGGGTGTTCTCCTCATCCATGACCATGTGTCTGTCTGCCCTTCTCTTTTGGCAGTTTCTCTCCAAGTTCTGACCTTCCCTGGCTAGATCTGTTTGCCTCGGAGCAGATGGCTAATCTACCTCTGCTTTTCAGCCTGATCTCCTAGAGGTTGGCCTGGGCGATAGATGCTTTCATGATCCCGCAGTCCCATAGGGTCCTGTTGGCTTTCCTCCCTTTTCCCTGGATTCCCCGGGTCCTCTGGAAGATTCAGTTGGATCAGGCAGAGGTTCTTTCTGGCTGTTCCATAATGGACCCGAAGTCCCTGGTTTCCACAGGTTCAGGGTTTGGCAGCGTATACCCATTGCAGGTTTACCATTCACCCCTCTCTACTGCTTCCTCCTCTTCTTTGTGCGTCCTCTCTCCTGTGCCTCAGGCCGGGGGTATGGCACTTAAGAGGCTGACCTTGTTGGATCAGAGTTCCTCACTTGAGGTAGCTCAGAGCATTCAGTTGTCCCACAGGCCTTTAACCCGGAGGCCTTAAATTCTTCTTTGGAAGAACTTTGACAATTGTTGTCAAGAGAAGGGTCAGTCTCATGTGATCATGTCAGGGCACTGGACTTTTTGCAGGAGGGTTTTGTCATTGGGCTGGCTGTCTCCTCTCGGTTCCTAATGGGCTGCTGTTCTGGCCTTTCGGGGTTCTGCTATGGCTTCCCTTGGAGACTCATCTTTTGCAGAGTTTCTTTCTTCCTCATCTCGTTCCCTACTCTCTAGTCCCTGCCTGGAATCTTC
This sequence comes from Lissotriton vulgaris, assembly GCF_964263255.1. NCBI lineage: Eukaryota > Metazoa > Chordata > Amphibia > Caudata > Salamandridae > Lissotriton > Lissotriton vulgaris. The sequence goes on along the minus strand of NC_141695.1, from coordinate 515,443,462 downwards.
CCTCTGTTTAAGGCCCTGGTTTCCCTTGACCGCAAGTTTCTTTCTGCTGTGGTTGTTTTTTGGTGGTAGATTCTTCTGGTCATCAGGTTGCTGGATTCTCCCCCTTGCTTGCGTTTTTGCCTCTACAAAGTGATTTTCAGCGCTAGTCCGTTTTTTCTGCCCAAGTCGGACTTCCATTGTCAGGAGAATATTGTCCTTCCTGGTTTTTTGTTTGTAACCAGTCTTCTCCCGAGGAGAAGATTTTGCAATCTCTGGATGTGTTAGGGTACTTTGCATCTCCCTGGATCGTACCAGTGATTCTAGGCTGGTGGATTCCTTGTTTTTGACCTAGGGTGTCTATGGGAAAGGTCTCAAGCCTTCTTTCTCCACTCTGACTCAGTGGATGAAGTGTGCGGTTCTCTGGTCTTAAGAGGCTGCTTGCGGTCCTCCTCTGTCCATGGGCGGTCCACTCATTTGTGATGGGGGTGTGGAGGAGGGTTCCTCATTCAGGCACGTATTTAAAAGTGTGCAACTGCATGACATTTGTATGCTGCTACATTGGCCTCTGCCAACACTTTTGTTTCTTACCACATCTTCAGTTGAGGATGGCTGATTTTGACGCTCATGCTTTATCTGCTGTACAGGATTTGTACTTTTATGGCATTACATTTTCATGTCTGATTGCAGCATCATTGGTGTCTGTGTGGCTCAATCACCATGCACTTGGGTATAGGCTCATGTGTAAGGGATTGGACGAGAAGGGGTAACGCTCAGTTACTCACTACCAATCTTCATTACTCTGATTCCTGGCCTTCCAGTTCTATTCCTGTATTCCTGAGACTGCCCACACTCTGACCCCCGCCCTCCCATCACCCAGCCCAGATTCTGTTTATGGTACTTGTTTTGAGTTTGCTTTCCTTTGATTTCTTTGGCATTCTCAGGCTGTCATGGTGACGTACTCCCCTCTTTATGTATGCTTGGTATGCAGCACCATATTGGGGGAAGTATTTGACCTCAGCTAGGTAAGCAGACGAGCAGCTCATGTGTAAGGAGTGGAACGAGAAGGCCAGGACTCAGAATAATAAAGATTGCCAGTGAGTAACTGAGTATTTTCGCCAGCCAGGCCTCCTACTCGTCTACAATTCTGGCAAAAATTGGCAATTCAATGCGACACAGAACATTTGGAGGTAAAACGCTAGAAGTGACAGGAACCAGGTTATGGAATGAATATCCCAAAAGATTTGTGACACAGCCACATTTTGTAAAGATGTTTACATAATATATGTTGTCAATACTGCACTGTTTTATCTGAATCGAATTAAATGCATTTGTATTTATGCTTTGGGCCTTGAAGCTAGGTTTCTGTTATTGTTGCACATTATGAATAAACTAAAAAAAAAATCATGCAATCCATGGCGTGTCTCCCGATATTTCTAATGCAGAAACATAGTATGTTCCCAGTCATTCCTTGTGCTTGTCTAATCAGAGGCTATTTCCTGTTGCACGCTTGTAGAAAGTCACATGAAGGGGGTGTTGGGTTTCTCTGCCCATTTTTCCAAACTCTAGAATGCACTGACCCAAACCCGGTGGGGTTTGTCACCAATTTAAAAACATTGCTCTGTAACCAACTCCCTCTGGTCTACAAGCCCCTGCATAGCTACCTTAAAGTTCTGAGCGCTAAGAAACCCTGACGGGTAGAGAATAAAGCCCCTAAATAAATATATACGGATGCACCAAGTAGTAGCATTTTAAGTGTTCTGCAGCGTGACCGAGATGGTTTAGTAACGATTGGAACAATAACTCTTAACACAAAACTTATGTCTGTGGTAGACTTTTGAAGAGGTGTGCTACTGGGCTGAGCGTGCTGTGATCTCTTCAGCACGCTGGGTGATGACGAGGATGGAATGCAATGACGCATGGTGTTTTGAAGAGAAAGTCAGCAGTGTATACGGGGAGGAAACAATGCTTTGTCATAAGTTTGGCATATGGCCAGTAAAGATGTTCCAAACAATACAAGCGCGTCCTGCTCCTTGATACCACAAGAAGTCCATCTCCAGGCAGGGCTGTAAGCGGGATCGAGCCCAACTAAGTATGACTTTAGAGCGCCCTCTTCAGTTGCATCTGGATATCTCTAGCAACCACGCAGACAGCAGTACCAAGAATGGCATTACTTCTGCCTAAAAGCACCATCTTTGCTTTTAGGCCGGCAAAGCTGAAAAAATATTTTTTCTTAATCTATGGTACACAGGTAAATGAATTCATTGGATTGATGCACCTGCTGCAAAGATCTTTTCACAGAGCTACTGCTTTACAACCTTTAACCCCTTGCGTGTGCATGACGGAACCACGCCGTCATGAGCCATGGGCGGCGTGTGCTCATGACGGCGTGGTTCCGTCAAGCGGCTGCTGCTCCGCCCACCCGGCATTAATACCCCGCCTGTGCGGGCAAATTAATGAGGGGGCGGGTCGTGACGGAAATACGACGTCATGAGCACACGGCATGATTACGTCACAAGCATGGAAGCACCGCGCTCACCCCCCACCCCATGGCAAAATTTGTGCCGCGACAAAGGGGTTAAATACTGACTGAGCATTTCAGACTCCAAAAATCGGTATGGAGCTCAATTCAGGTGGCTAATAATAGCCCCTGGTGTTTACAGCTCTTGGATATTCAATGATCTGAAATGTAGAAGTAAACGGATTGTTCTGTCGAGAAGAGAGGCGAGTTCTTAAGCAAACTGTTAAAATAGTTGCCAAACTGGTCCCGGTCATTTGTAACACTGGCCCTGAAAGCAAAGATTTCTGAGACCTATAGTTTCAAATGATAGGTAGCCGTCCACAAGCTGCAGCTGCTGACTAAAAACCAGGACTGCTTGAAGGTTATTTGCCCTCTCCCAACCCAATAATGTATTGCCAGCTGGCAGCTACAGTCTCCTGTACTGGTGTAGAGACAGTTGCATGCCAGCCTCACCTTACTTCACTGAACAGTCTCACACACCGGCACAGGAAGAGACATCACTGCATTTCCCATTATTCATCTCCACAGGAAGTGACATCTCGGGTTTCCTGCCAAAACCAGCTTTAGGAAAATAATCCAGACAACAGGACTTCATTTCTCATCATCCATCTGCACACAAAGTGACATCACAGTCTGCTTTTTCCCTACTTGTGTTGTCATGTGGGTGTCCTTAGTACAGGATAGATACAGACAAGAGTAAAAACTGTTTTGGTTTATTGGGCCCAGTAAGTGCTTGAGACCAGAATCCCTGATACAGTAAAATTTACATGACAATATATAATCCTGCGCCTCACCCAGCACCCCATACTGTCAATACCGACTTAAGTCCAGACCTAGACAACCCTCTAGGGTTGCTCTGCCGTACTCCACCTACCAGACTTCTCAGACCTCATCACCCATCAAAAGCCTGACAAGGGGCGGCTCCTCTGCTAAGGTGGAGAAGCGTCGCCCCACTGCTCTCAGAGCAGGAAAAATAAAAAGTGAAATAATAATAATAATAATAATAATAATAATAATAACAACAACAGTTATTTTTCATCGGTTTGGGGATGGGTTAGGGTGGTGAGGTCTGGTGGCACTAGGTAAGGAGTGGTTTGTGCACACTAAGTGCACATGACTGATTAGCCGACAGTCTGAGACCAGCCAAACAGTCATGCACACTTAGCATGTTCCCCAACAGGCTGGTGGGAACATGCCCTGGCTCCCTGTCTCCATGCTGAACATGTGATTGGTTATGGGGAAGTCTGTGTGCTTCCTGGTTCTGGCCGGTCGAAGCAACGGAAGAGCGACGGCAGCCAGAAGCTGAAAGGACAGAGGTGTTTTCTGATTTTTCAATTTTGTCTACCTCCAACCCCCCCCCCCCCCCCCCCCCCCCCCCCCCATTCTGTGACCCTTGTTCCCTGCCAGCCACAACTGAGCCGGACATCCTCCTCAGAAACATGGTTTAACTGTATATTCTCGCACATTCTAGACGTCCTTCTTCACAAAATCTACAGCATCTGTTTTGAGGACCAGGCACATAAGAAGAAAGGAGTCCTTGCTGTCATCCATAAGGCCTTCTGGTCTTGCAGCCTACTCAAGCAAATAATACCTAACACAATGCAGCGACTGACACCATTTAGTGCACTCTGCAAATAAGACCACAACGTTCCATGACATCTATAAGTCTTCTGGGCATAAACAGACTTTATGGATTAATTTTTAGGTATCCTGGCCATCTTGTCGATCTAGCATGTCCACACTTCAAACTTCAATCTCCCAGATAAAAGCCTAGAATTGTTGTTTTTTTAAAAAGAGGACTCCCTCTTCAACCTTCACATGTCACACAGGCAACACACTTCCTACCCCAAAGGCCACATCCCCAACCTGGTTCTCAAAATCAAACAGTCCAATACAAACCACCTATACCCCCCCCCCCCCTAGTCTGAACTGACCACTTTGCCACCCCAGCTCCTTTCTGAACACCCTGCCATCAAACCAAGCTCAACCCAGAAGAAAAGACAAACCTCCAGATCCTTCAAAGACTTGTCCATAGATAGACAGATCTCTCATCCTATCAACTCCATGTCACACACCAAGCAACTTTAACACTTTTTGGAAACCTTTTTGAACATCCAAACCCTAAATACAACATGTAAGAGCAAGTCAAAGCCTTCAGCACCCTGATGCTCTGCATACTTCGCAGACAAACAATCCATCCACAGACAGGAAAGTAAATGTAAGAAAAACTGAACTTGTGATGACCTCATGATTTTGGAGTCTCTTGCACAGAATGCAGACAGTTCAGCACATTAGCCAGAGATAACCACTATGCCAACACGGTCTATGAAGCCACCAAAAGAAGTACAACATTTAAGGCAATCAAGCACTCAGCCAGAGCCACCTATTTCTCACTTCTCAGAAAAGTACAATGCCATCAACCTCTTGTTCAGTGAAAAAATACAAGAAATCTAACAGCACATCCAAGTCACCAAGACTGCTTTATCTCCTACTCATCCCATTGAATCCCATAATGGTCAGCCTTCGAAGACGTATCTTCTACAGATCTCGCTGACATGCTCAAATACCCGAAAGCCACTTTTTATGAAGATTATGTCTAACCCTCATCCTTCATCAAAAATCTCTCTGCGGAGGCTCTCCCCCCTACTCACCATTTTCAGTACCTCCTTCACCTAATACATCTTCTCAGAAGCTCTCAAAACAGGCCAGATCCTCTCACTACTACAGAAACCTACGTTAGACTCAGATGACCGCGCTAAAAACCAGCCTATCACTCACCTACCATTCATCGGCAGGATCACTGAAAATGAAGTCTAGGTTTAGCAAAGACGACATGCATGCTTGAAATGAAAGATCGATAAACATTGCTTAAAGTACAGGGCCTTGGAAATCATGGGGACTGAGGCGTAATGTCCCTTCTTACTCCTTTGTGGCAGCCCTGGGCACTCTGCTGCTAGGGCAGCATGGCTTATGTTGCCAACATAATAGGCCTAACTTCTTGCTGCAGGTCTGGCTGCTCAGGTGAGGCTACAGATGGGTATGCTCAAGAGAGAGCAAGGGATGTTTCAAGAGTGAATTGTCGCCAGCAAAAAACCACAAACAGCTGCTCCGACAACATTTCCAGAGCACTCCACGAAAAAGGGATAATTTGCCAATTCACAGAGGCTAATATCAGGTTAGCAGTAAATAATGGGAGGAACACAAACAAAGAAGAAAATAATGCTAGGTGGAGAGGAAAAAATACAAATTAAAGTGGGTGTGACTGTGTGTCTGTCTGTCTGTGCACCTGTAAATGTGTCTGTCTACTTGCGGGTGTGTGCGCGCCTGTCTGTGGCCAATCTCTATGCCCATTTTCCTGCATGTATCTCCATAGGCCAGTGCCATTAAAGTCAGAGGCCGTCTGGCGAATGAGTATCTTTCGTGCTTCCTGTGTACCTTTCATAGCGCATGTTTGAAAAGAAAAAAATTAATTAATTTTGGCGGTGACTTTGAAGTGAAATGTTCATCAACTTCCAGTGCAAAAAAATGACGTTCTAGCTTCTCCCCCAGTCAATTAGTGCAAACCAGTGTTTAACACGGGCACACTCTTACTAGGAACTAAGGTTACGTTACTCAACCGTAGTGCAAAATCTCCTGGCATGATTGCAATGTACTTAATTTGGCCCTGCATCAGTTTCTTCCTGTTGAGCTCTACATCTTACACTGACCATCACCTTCATTACTATCGGACATTATAACTGGTTGACACACGTGCTCTAGGTTTGAAGCTTTTACAGATTTGCAACAATGGGGTGCCCCCTATAATCTGGTAAGCAGCATACCACAAGTAAATTGTACATGGACAATTGGACTGTGGGCAGCTTGGCTAATGTTATGTTCTTAGCAGAAGTGAATGTCAAGTAGAAGGATAAAAGCAGTGCATTTTAAAACCAGGCCAGACATTTTTTAGCGCTATGAACCTGTGAATAAGCACATTGCCTCCAGATAAACTACAACGGATAAACGACAACATTTTCTACACAGGGGGAGATCTTGCGGTGTCCTCATCTGTTCAAAGCAGAGTGCTTAGTTGTATTCTAGTATTAAAACAGAGCCACCCAATAATCCCACCGGGACTGGGTAATGTAAATCATATAAGCTAAGTGTCCAAGTAGGAATCATTCACAGCGTAAATTTTACATTCAACAGTGTCATAACAATGATCACTAAATTAACGAAGGTAACCAAAGGGTTTCAGCAACAGCAAACAGTAAATAGTATCAAAAATATATTTTTATTTTTTGCTTTTCAATTATAAACTTTTTTGTTTTACAGTTTTTCACGAATCAAAAAGTCCGGCAACATTAAACCACCAAAACCATATCTCACGAATCATATGGTGGCATATAAACACCTTTACCACATAGTGTGGACACACTAAAGGACCACATGCACGTTATTACATATGCAGCCTAATTCACAAATTGTAATTTCAAGTGAATTATACAGTATGGTTGTATAAAAGGTGTTAGGCAACCATACTGTATAATTCACTTGAAATTACAATTTGTGAATTAGGCTGCATATGTAATAACGTGCATGTGGTCCTTTAGTGTGTCCACACTATGTGGTAAAGGTGTTTATATGCCACCATATGATTCGTGAGATATGGTTTTGGTGGTTTAATGTTGCCGGACTTTTTGATTCGTGAAAAACTGTAAAACAAAAAAGTTTATAATTGAAAAGCAAAAAATAAAAATATATTTTTGATACTATTTACTGTTTGCTGAAACCCTTTGGTTACCTTCGTTAATTTAGTGATCATTGTTATGACACTGTTGAATGTAAAATTTACGCTGTGAATGATTCCTACTTGGACACTTAGCTTATATGATAGTTGTATTCTAGCCAGGTTCAGAGAGGTCTACCCTCCCTGCCTTAGAGGGCAATGGGTGTCCTAGGGTTAGAGTTATGTAGTTGCTTTTTAGGTCTGGTATTGGTCAAGAAGTTTTAAATTTATAACATTATATGTAAAATGTATTTGTAGGAGCTTTCAGCAAGGCCTCCTTAACTTTTGGTCTATTATTGAGTTATTCACATTTCTACTTCGTCCACTACAGCACAGAGCAATGGGTCATCCACTAGCTAACGTCTCGGTGAGAGACAGCATTATCTACTTTCACAAGAGTGCATGTACACACAAGTAGTTCCTATCAGTGCCAGGAATTACTGTAGCATTCTGTGCTTTTTGAGATACAAACAGTTCTGTTAAGCCAACTTGTTTTCTTTTTTTTAGATTGACGATTACTCAGCACCTTTCCCAAAAATAAGCTTTTGCAAAAATCATGACAAAACAAGTATTAATAAAGCCAAAAGGCTAGTGGCCAAAGTTAGACCTATTGACTTTGACAATGCTTGTTAATTGTTCGGTGCTGAACCATGATTTGACTTATGAACCAAGATGATAGATTTACATGTATTTTTATTTTACACTGGAAGCAAGAGAAAAAAATTCTCATAACATGTGTGGGTTCTGTGTGGATTATGCATTACAAAGAATGCAATCCCCGCACCAGAGATTTAAGACCTACCTTTCTTATGTATGCTTTAGTATCCCACTATAGAGACAATTAAAAAAAAATACCCTTCCTCTCTAATATGGCCTTGGCGACCGTGACTCGTTTCTCCTGATATATATATATATATATATATTCTCGACTCTTTGTTTAGGCCTTGCTTACCCTTGATGTGCTTATTTTAGTGCCTAGTGCTAAGATGCTCATACGTTTACTTGGCGCTTTCGAAAACTTTGAAATAAAATAACTGTGACTGAGTAGATGGTGTCAATTGAAATAAAGCATGCCTATTAGGATTATTAATGAGCTCATAATGGTCTTTTAAAGTGATGCTTGGAGCCTTTGCAACCCATACAGGGAGGCGGATGCTTGGACCTATTACAGTTAACACAGGATCACCCTAGAAGCCACGGGCTGATTGAGGATGGCTTGTTGAAGGGTGAATGTGGGTGACTCGGGTGTAGCACTCAGAGCACTGCCCATATGTTCAACTGTAAAGGATACACACATTTCCAATGTAAATAATACAAAAAGTGTTTAAACGGTCATCTAGGTTATGATGTCACAACTGGTCTCAAAGCAAAGCAGACCTCATGAAACAAAAGTACGTTCTGGAATTCCTGTTAAGGCACACATAAGGTTTTCACTTATGCAAACCCCAAATAAACTATTATAACATTTCTAAAAAAAATATAAAAAAAAGGAGAAGAACGTCGTTGGTGAGATGACTTCTCTATTTATCTAGTGACCAGTTAGATGGTCTCTAGGCCTTGGATTTACCTACTTCACACAGCATTCTGGGATTTGTAGTTTCTCTCATTATGACAATTACAGAAACCCAACGTTAAAAATACCCAGACATATATGAGTAACTCACACCTAACAAGGGGAAACTGGAGACCTCATTGCTATTGTAAAAAAATGATAATGTGCAAAGGGCCTCTCTGGCTCGGTAGAGGCGAAGTGAGTGCCCATGCCCATTCAACCCTTGGCCTCTTTGATAAGATCATCATGTGTGCATTAGTGCTACCCTTTTGAACTCCGGCCATAAACTAATTTATCACCGGCCACTGCCCAACCAGTCAGGTCAGCTAAATAACCTACAGGGCTCAGGTTTTTCTGATCACTTTATTACTTGTAGCTCCGATGCTACAATTATGAATTTAGGCGCAAGGAAAATCCCATGACTGAACGAACAAGTTACACCCCACCTGGGCCAACTTGAAATCTGTGCTTTGACCAGTCATATTGAACTTAAAACCATCTAACCAAAAGTTAAAAAGTATTACTTAGAGGACCTCATTTCATCTAACAACTACATACACTCTGGGAGCTGTATCCTTTATGAACTAGAGTTGAACTAAATACACTAAGCAACAGTTTAGAATCGATTTTAAGTTGTTCGCTCAGGACTGGAACCAGATGAAATCTGTGCCATTGAGGTTTTTTTGCAGTTTTATATAGAATGAACTCGACCAGAAGGTTTCAGGGCGCTTTACATGAGCACCTGCTGCTTTACAGACGGACACTGAGAGATTAAGTAATTTGCCAAGAATCACAGGATGTTTGAGCCTCCCGCCAGATTCGAACCTGGTTACCCAGCGTCAAAATGAGCAGCTCTAGCCGTTAAGCTACATCCTCTGTGGTAACAACACTTATGTGTGGAAAAGCACGAGAGTTAAGCGGTCACCCATCTGGCACAAGAACGATCTCAGGACCACAAATACTCGGATAGCAAAACTACTGTTTACAATAACAACAAAGTCTACAACACATACCCTCGGGCCTGTGGTGCACACATCTCCGGCACGGCGCCGCGAAAGTACATCCAACCCGCAGGCTCGCTCGGGTGTTCTCGAAAAAAACTCCGTTCTGTAAGTCGCGCGCTCCTGAAGCTCGGAGAACTTCCAAGGAGCGGGAAGACTCCGCGCGCTATGGCGCTATCCCGAGCTCCTTGTAGGACAGCTCGATGTTGAACGTGTACCAAAACATCCAGAAGATCATGCTCAGCGCGATGATGAGGGCGCCCGTGTAGATGTAGAAATCCCAGGCGTTGAGGCTGGCGAATATGCCCACAAGCAGCAACACCAGCCCGGCGACGTCAAAGAGAAGCGCGATCAGCAGGATGACGTAGCAGCGTCCCACCACTTTGGGCAGTCTGGGGAGCCTCATGCCTGGGCCCAGAGTCTCGTGGCAGCATGAGCTGCGGCCGGCGCGCGCACCTCCCCAGTCAGTGTCTGTCTGGAGCCAACTGGCTGCTGCCAAGGAGCAATGCTTTTTTTAATGCCACACACACCTTAAATAACAATGCATAGGCAACTCACCGGGACACCTGTTAACTGTTTCACGCCCCGTCATTCTTCGGCGTCCAGTGCCTGCAGTCATTCAAGGCCGGAAGAACCTGCTGGGCGACTCTTCTTTTCATAAAGCGCTTCTTGGAGATCTGAACCAGCCGCATGGCCTGTATATAGCAGAGCCCTCCAGATTATGTGGAAATGGATTCAAATATGCCCATTGCTGCTTGGCGAACGCTCGACTCCAGTTCTTGAAAAGACAAGAGTTGCACACGCTTTCCAGGTAGGAAACTGCAAAAGATCTGAAGTGTCACCATCACTGTGCCATATTGTAATCAAAGCGCAGGAGTGAAACCAAAACCATCCTTGTGCAAAGGCTAGAAATTACCTGTATGCCTTCCTTACAGTAAAACACAAAAGTGGCACCCTATTGTTTTCAAACTCCCTCAAGGATATGGTGATATAAATTAAAGTAAGGAACAGTGTAAAGCGACCATATTGTATTCCCCATGACTTTCCAGCTATACAGCTTCTCAGCAGAACTAACAATTCGAGCAGTTCCCGCGAATCAAGCAGTAGGAAGATGTGGGAATGCAAATTGTCACATAGGACCGCCCACTTTTTAGATTTTCTTAATATTGTTCAGAATAAATGTAAAAATGCAACCATATTCAAGGAGCTGCTTAAAATGCTTTGAATTTAAGTGCCAAAAAAACCCAAGTCAGACATGCCACTACTAGTGACAGCCTGCTCACCTCGGTGGATAGCGTGCACTCCTACTAGAATCAAAGGTCGTTTGATAGCATACTAAGTTAAGATCCTAATCAAACAGTGCCAGGTGTGACATGTAAAGCCAGTCATGATGTTATAGGTCACAACAAGGTGCATTCTGGTACTGGTAGTTTTATGATTGCCTTTATCGCTGCATTATTGTAAGTGCTGAAGTTCATAGTGATGACCACAACTGACGTTGAAAAGGCTGATAGCTCAGATTATTAATCTGCTTTCTTTAATTTATCACAGTTCTTACAGGCTGTGCTGCTTAAGTATACCACTCTCATAATGTGCAAATTACTCACTTTTGCCTCGTATACTAAAAATGTTATTTGACTTCGGCTGGACCCCTTGCACGAGAGCAACTTTAAACCAATCATGTTTATCTGCCGACAACACTAGGCAAGGGCCTTGCAGTTTCCCTTATCTCGCTAGCTGTGGAAAAGGCATATTAAGGTCACGTACGTCAGACGCCTCAAGAGGTCCTTACATATAAAGTAATAGACTAAAAATGGCCTCCGTGGTATGCGAAAGGAAAAACCGAAATGCAAACCTGTTATTTGTCAGAGGCTCAAAAATCCTTCAAATGGAATATGTGGCCTCCCCCCCCACCCATCCCATTAATTAGTTAATTAATGTGGTCATCGCGCTATGGTTCCTCGGGCGGCAAGTTACAGCCTAGTGGCCCACAGCAGAAACACGGACAGGTCACTGCCAGGGATATAACCTGTACATGATCGCGTTTTTGATCTGGCAGGGATACGAGTCCACATTTTCCTGCTAGATATATGGACACTGAGTTGCGTGGAGCGCTGGCGCTTCTTGGTCTTGAAGTTTGAAAACTGCCGGGGCGTGACGGTAAGACAGCTCTGGAAATTCAGTGTTTTCAGCTGATATCAACGTGCAACCTGCGGATCACAAGTTCTGCTACAGCTGAATCAGTCTTTCACCCATTCGAGCTGACAAATTGTGGACAGTTGAATTCGTTATCAGAAACACCTGTCGTTTCCAGTGCAAGAAACGGCTAAGGTTTAGTAGAAAGACCACCATATAAAAAGAAGTTAGGAGATCACAGTAAAATAGTCCACAAGGTTGAATGTTGCGGTCTAGGTGAAAATTGCAAGCCCTGCCGTGAATTATGTAATCTTTCTCTACTTATCAAAATGGCTACTATAAATTTTAGGTGCATCACATTTGTAGCACTTTGATTCTGCTAGCATGAGGCATAAACAGTTGCCGACGTAATACAGAATAATGAGACATTTCCTGTGTAGCTGTTTGCCGGATTAGTCAGTGGTGTGACATGGCGCAAGGAAAGTAGCCCCCCCCCCCAATTCCAGCTGAAAAGTAGCTAACAACCATAGGTGGGGTGTAGTGAGCCCATCAAGCTTTTGGGTCCTGGTGCCACTGTACCTGTTGCACTATTGGCAGCCACGCTTCAAATAATAGCCTTGATCATGTTCTCGTTGACACTGTAGGAGTGAGGCGACCCCCCAGAGGACGGGGGTGTGGTTACGTTTCTGTTATTGCCCGTGGAAGCAGCAGACCAGGGTTCTAATCTCGGACACCCGGGGGTAGTTTATTTCGAGTGGGCACTTCCTGCCGCATTTTAGAAGCAAGTCGACGGGTTTCTAAAAAAAGATAAAGCTTTTAATTATCCATTGGAATGCGGACACCAGAGCTCCCTCCTGCACAAGACATACCAGGGTGACTAACCCTGGTTAGATAAACCGTTCGCAGATGTGCGGTGAATCATGTGACAGGATGGTGAGTAAAGTGTGTGCAGGGAGCCATGTGTTGGCAGCACTCGGAAGGCAAGTGGTGGGACATATCGGATGAAGAGTGATAGCTGGAGGGTTGTGAGTAAAAAACACAAGTTTTAAAATTTTTGTTTAACCTTGGCAGGTTGTGGTCGGGTCAAACGAATGCACTGGTTTTCAGAACCTCTCTTTACCCACTAGGCAAGCCAACATTGCCACTGTGGCTCCTTCCACATCCACTTCCCACTCTCCAGGTCCTATTTCATCATAGGCTCTTGTAAGGGTAACACCACTGAAATAACAATGTTGGAGTTCTGAAGGTAAACGAGCAAATAAAAATGCCTTTGCATTTTGTCTTCACCTAGTCACATTTGCTATACATTCAAAGACAGAAGTCAAATGTCGGGCTGTGTCTTCTGACACATTGATGCTTATTCTTTTAACATGGAGAAGAGTGTTAACATTTCTTTCTTAGACTGCAAAGTTAGAGGATTTTATAAAGTGAACTGTGACAATCTTGCTCGTGTACAGAGAGTGTGAAAGGAAAAACTGTAGTATGTCATTTGTGTCTAAGTCACAACATTTAAATACCTGTTTATGAATTGTAGATATTTCAAAGTATATCAGCAGTTAGGAAAGCACAAACAAAGTATAATTTTTTTGCAATTCTGAACTGTGTTGAAAACATTTCAAAAGGATCAAATTAATACACTTTACTTGGTAACATGCACATGATAAATACATGTTTGCTAAAACCCAATTTCCATATGTTATCATTTATTTGAGCGCTATTTAATTCTATCAGTAAGACCCTATTCAGAGCAAATTTTGAGGCCATTTCAACATAAAATGCGCTGTCAGTGAATGGCTGTGCACAACTGCACCATGCGTTAGTACTATATTTGCAACCGTGCTCTCAAAAGTGCACCACACCCATACCAGTCTCCTGCTGAATGGGCGTGACTCATTTGCTAAAGTTGTTCATTATATAATTGGATTGGATTTTATAGTCACTATGACTTTAGTGATGTAACTGATGGCAGCAAACCCACTCTGAAAATTCTTCCAGCACCTCTATCCTTAATTTACTTATTTTCTGAGCCTTGCCAGTCATTTAACAATCCTATCAGCGCCCTTACTCCTTCTTTACAGAGCTCTTTCTTCCATCACCCGTACATCCTTCAGCAGACCTGACAGCGTTTCCATCAAATCCATTGTATCACTCAGTTTACCCAATACTCTAATAAATAAACATAACTATTTCATTTTCTTGGTGTTCTCATCGATGCTTAAGATATTCTTCTCCTGTGCTGGGCCATAATAGAACTGGGTGTGGTCATGGCACACGAGCATCGTGCCTCATGACGAGCTGAGCTCGTCATGAGCATCGAAGGGGTTAAGTGCTCACGTTTGTGAAATCTACATCATTGATAATACAGCTTTCCAGACTGCCGCAATTCTATCCTCTCATTGAAGCAAAGATTTTTTTTACATGTAGAGCAGTTGGGTATTTTGTTCGCTAGATTGTAGAACAAGCATTGGCAACGCCAATAGTTCTGGGTTTAATGTGCTAACACATGCAGAATAAGCACAATAAAGGCAGACCAAGAAATGAAAGATGGTATGTATTGAAGGAGTCTTTGTCTTTTATACAGTCTTGTTTTTTCCCTATGTCAAATATCAGTTGGCAAGTGAGCCTTCATTAAGTAGGGCCAGGGAAGAATAAGAGACGGTGGAATGTGTGGTATGAGGAGCACAGATAACTAAGAGTGAGGCACATGGGAGAGACCCAGTAGGAGGAGAAAGAGAGGGCTTTAGTTGCGAATACTGCTTTGTAGGGAAGGTGGAAAGATACACCATAACAGCTGATAACATCAGATGAGAGGGAAATGCTCAACTGAGCCTTGAAGTGGTTGACAGAGTCTCAAGCCAATAGGTGTAAGAGGCTGGTCAAAAAGTCAGTGCTTGAAAGGTGTGGACCCAAAACTTCCTCTATGTATATGTACGTTTGACAGCCCTCCTGTAAAACAAGACCTTAAAAGCTGCTTCTTATGTCAAATTGAAGCCAACATGCCTCACTGGAGGACTGACCTTGAGGCTATTGCTCCAATAATGACAGGCCACACACATTTTGTTCCCAGGCCTCAAAGTCCCCTCTTAGGGTAGGAGGCCATCTACTCCACACCCACAGAACTGCTTTTGAGGAAGGTGAAATGACCAGGACAACATTTGGTGTGGTTAAAAGTGAGTTCCATATAGTGGTAGAAATAAGCCTACAAAAACACACCCTCAACAATTGAGTAAACCTAATTATAGCCATTATTATTAGCCTAATACATAGAAAATCCATACAGCAACAGCCCTAACATTTTAACCCCTCCCTTATGGCTCTAACTCCCCCCACTCTCCTGTGTCTCTTCTCTAGGTCATTTAGCTATTCTTAATTTTACCAGTCAACAACCCTTCACTTCCTCTTGATTTGCTGATTACTTTTTCTACTTGACCTCATGTTCCTTGTTGAGCTTAATCCACATTGAGCTCAAACTGTTATATCTCACAGTTTAAATGTATTCAAACTCTAAACCTAGGTAGTCCAACCTCAACATAATTCCTGGAGATTTAAGTGTTTTCCCCCACCCTCCCCTGAAGAACCTTTACAAAGGTGGCATTTCTGTCCCCTCCACTATTTTGTGCTTCCTATGAACAATTACTTCCACCACGGTCATTAAATTAATTAAGTATGTTTCTGTGGCCCATTCATCTTGTCTGAACAACTAGGGTAAACTTAACTTCTTAGCAGAACCCTATGGTTTCTCTATTGATTTAATTGTATGCCCTCTTAATACTCACCAGCAATAGGAGCAGTTTATAATTTTAATTCAGGCGATAGTCCAGCATTTGCCACAAAGGTGTTCATGTGTTCAATATGCTCTGGGCAATATTTTCAACCATGGTGCTGGAACCTAACTGGGTCCTTAGAACACACCAATTGTACACTTAAACAAACCTTGACCGCTATTAAGCTGATTGCATAACCTGTATGGGGTTCAGAGAGCAGTAGCGGCTCCTAGTGGGAGTGCTGGAGGGGAAGAGCAGGGTGGGGGGTTGTAAACTCGGCCGACTGGAGGTAAGTACATAAATACAACTAATTACATTGTGCACACTGCAACACCATTTGCACTGCAGCGTGCGCAATGTAATTCGTTTTATTTATTTATTTATGTACCTCTGGTCAGCCGCATGCCAGAGTTTACTACCACCACCCTGCCCCTCCCCCGCTTGCCCCACTCCCACTACAAGCCGCTACTGTCAGAGAGCACTAAATAACGTACCTAATATTTGGTGGACACACCGCATATAACATGCTCTTTAGAGTACCATTTTATGTGCCCTGTCTTGGTGTCTGTGGAAAGGTGGCAGTGTTGAAAATACCTGATACTTTAACTCATTTCACTCTGCTACAGAACATTCATGAAACTAGAACCACGTTAACTAATGTGAAGAACTCTTATTCTGTCACTGATAAAATATAAGATTCCTAAAGTTGGTGACAGGTTAGTCCTCAAAGCATGAGAGTGGGTGCAGGAGAAGATACCTGATTTAAAAAAGTATCCTGATGATCATCCTACAGACTGCCTGTTTCACTTCTTGGGATAGAAGGTACTAGAGCAGCAATCTGCCGCTTTTTCCTGGTTCAATGAAAAACAGAAATGTGTTGATCAATGACATGAAAAATCATTAGGTGACAAAGTCTGGTTAACAGATCCTCACTGACAACAAAATGACTTTAGAGTAGATCAACCCTTCCTCTCCCTATTTTGGCAGTACTATCCCAAGAAGAGTACAGTCATGCTGAAGTCCTGAGCCCCATTCCGGGGACTGAGGAGTCCGCTGTGTCTATAGCTCTACCCCAAGAACGATTGTCAACGAGTGAACCGGATGCTGCGATTAAAACCATCCCAGCCATCAACACTACTGGTGTAGTTTATTATGACCCATGTACAAAACCCACATCAAGTGAAATGATTCCCCTATGAGAAATTGTGTTGTTAGAGAAACTCTGATGCAGATTTTGTAAGAGGAGAAGTAATAAACTTTTCTCCAGTTAACAACACCGATGGCGTTTCTCTTGCTGTTGGTTTTGCAACATATATCTTTTCCCACCATGGTCCTACATCTGCTTTCTACTGGAGTACTCTCACTTTTAATGTGGATTATAATATTGACTGTAATTCTTTTTTTGCATTCAAACTATATTATTGACAAGGCAACAATGTTTCCTTTGGTTCAGGAATTGCAGCTGCATTCTTCTTTCATAAAGCACATCGGGATCATCATGCTGTGAACATCACTGCATATCCTGTGTTACACAGTATTGTTTTGGAAAAGGTTCCTTATTAAATCATGGGTCCGCCAGAAATGATTCAGATTGCTTGTTTTGAAAATATCTTTGGATCGTATTATAGTTCCCGGCTCCGTTGCAAATTAATTGGACATAAATACTGTTAAATAACTGATGTATGATTTAAGGTCTTATGTTACTTTAGATAATGAAGATCCTTATTTCATGCTGAAAATCACCAGGAGCTGTTTTGCTTTCATAATTACGTACATCATAACATTTGTTAGACCTAGCATCCTTGGTGTTGTTTCCCCTGACTTTATGCCTCCTTACCTCCTGTTTTGCTTAGTTAATTTTTGCTGGTTTTAGGATTCTTGGCACTTTACCATTGCTATTCAGTGCTAACATGCACATGCTCGGTACTCTAAGCATGGTGACATTGGCTTATCCACAATTGGCATATTTCATTTAGTTATAAGTCCCTAGCAAAGTGCAATATATGTTCCAGGGGTATGTACATTGAATTATATTAGTGGGCTTGAAGCACTCTGTGTACCACACACTCAGAAGCCCTTCACACATGACTCAGACCTGCCACTGCAGTTTTAAACTGCCCCGTTGGCCTCACAAGTTAAAATACTTGCCATGCCCAAACCTTCCTTTTTGTTACATGTAAGTCACCCCTAAGGCAGCCCAAAGGGCTGGGTGCAGTGTAATTTAAAAGGTAGGACATATACGTTTGAGTTTTAGCTGACCTGGTAGTGAGAAACTGCTAATTTAGTTTCCACTACTGCAAGACCCATCTCTCCCATAGGTTAACATGGGGATTGCCTTGAAACATCTTTTAAGTCTAATCTCCTTTTTGGAGCAGATAAATAATTGAGTTTGGTGTCTCTGGACGCACAATGGAAAAACACTTCTTTAGTAAACTACTTTTTTTTAAATTGCAGGTCCGAATGTTGGCATTTTCTTACTTTAGCCATTCTGTGCCTCTGCCTGTCTCTGAATACATGTCTGGGTTAGGGGGACAGCTGGGCTTATGGGCCTTCCTGAGGTAGAGTGAGAGGGAGGATGTAGTAAATATGCCACTCCAGATTCTTGTCCAGTTGATGTCCCCAGCAGTTACAGCTATGTGCCTCACGCTGTACAATCAGTACTGAAAATTCATACAGAACATTTCTCTACCATGACATTCCGAGTTCTACTTGGCTATTCTATGCCAGAATTGCATAATTAAAACTACACATCTTTTCCTGTATGAAAAAACCCAAAAGTAAAATACAAAAACATATCACTAAGCCACTATATCCCTCCAATGTAAATTAACCATGAACCCCCACAATTACATGAATAAAACCAGTATAACCTAGGTTAGAAAACAAACATGTTTTTGTATTATAGGTATAGATAATATGCAAACTGTATTTTTTACCTGGAATGTTCAGCAACCTTGAAGACATTTCCTACACTCCATTCAGTCCCATTTTCCAAGTCGACCACATTTCGCTTTACCTCAACAACCTTATGTGGGCTGGAGAATTTAGTATTTCCTTTTGCCACTATTCCAATTTTCATCACCAACCTTAATTTGTGTTCCTTGACACCATTCCTAATATTATAGTACTTTTCTGCAACCCTCTGTTTTACAGTAACTCCAGCCTTTATTGCTTTGTGACCCACCCACAAACGATTCTTGGCAACTAACCAATCTAGATTCTCCTTCCTGTCAGGTTCTCTTCCCTTCAGGGAAACCAAGGGAAAGACCCCAGTTGCGGCAAGAAGAGTAATCTTGTGGGCCCAACCCGATTTCCTCAGTTCTTTCTTCAACTGGCCAATGACAATTGTTTATTGTCCATGATTAAACGATTAATTCTCTCTACCATTTCATTCACTTGTGGCCTAAATAAGGCCACACTTTCATGGACAATGGCTCACTTTTTCATAAAAATTTCTTCACAGGTGATACGAATTGTACTGCGTTGTCAGAAACAATGGATTTTGGCGCACCTTCCTCCAAGAAAACCTCTTCCAGAAAGTCCATCACACTCTCGGTATTGATACTATTCATCGGTTTGATCACAAAACACTTTGTGATAGTAAACAAGTACCATAATTAACCTACACTCACTACCCAATTTATATATGGGACCAAGAAAATTGATGGCTAATCTCTCCCAAGGTCTTGCAGGTATTTCAACACATTTCAGTGGGTGTTGCCTCACCGTTTTCACCTTATCACTGTTGGAACAAGCACAATAATGTCTCACCACATCTTCCACCATGCTGTCCAATTTTGGCCACCAATATGTCTGTCTTATCCTACTTTTGGTCATGATCCTCCCAGGATGTCCCTCATGTGCCAATTGAACATTCCGATCAAGAAGTACCACAGGAGGAATAATACGATTCCTTCTCATCACTTTGTCACACAAAATACTTAGCCCCTCTCTAACACCCTAATATTCCTCCACATGGACATCGTGACACAGTTCCTATGGCCACCCCTGCCTTATGTTCTCTTTCACTTTTTTCAACACTAACTCTTCATCCATGGCAATGTCCAATTCTTCTATTTTCAATGCCATACCCTCCTGGATATCACTTGTGACATTCACATCAATTTCCTCGTCCTTTACAATCCCTTTGGTAGGCAAGAAGGATAGGCAATCTGCCACTACATTCCTCAACCCTTTCAAATACTCCATTTCAAAAATGAACTCCAGGACAGAGAATATCCATCTAGAAATCCTGGGGGTAAGTCCTCCTTCCAATCCCCTGCCACCTTTGAACAGGTGCACCAGCGGCTTATGGTCAGTCCTGACTCTAAAAGGCAGACCCCACAGAAAATACTAAACATTCCTAATGCCCCAACAAAATGCTAAAGCATCCCTTACAATTACAGATTATGACTGCTTCGCACCCTGCAACCTCCTGGAAGCAAATCCTACTATTTTCTCCTGATCCTTCTCCACTTGAGTCAACACTGCACTTAAGCCAACATTACTAGCATCAGATGTTAAATATGCTTTAGCTGTAATCTCAAAGTGACCATGGGAAGGAGCTTGCATAATTCTTTCTTTGACCTGTTGAAATGCCGTTTTCACACGTGTCATGTCACTCCACGCGCATAGTAAGTACACCACTCCAGAGTCTTGTCTAGTGTATTTATTCACAGTTGATGTCCCCAGCAGTTACAGCTGTGTGCCTCATGCTATCCAACTAGTTCTGAAACCTCATACACAATATTTCACTACCATTACATTCCAAGTTCTGCATTCTTCTTCATTAATATCCTTAAAAGCTCAACTATGTCAGTAAAATTCTTCACACATTTCAAGCAGTACTTTGCTAATCCAAGAAATGATTTTAATTGGTCCTTATTTTTTGGACATGGAGCATCACTTATTCCCTGGACAATACTCTCCTTTGGTTGAATCCCCTCACTTGATATCTCATGTCCAAGATACGTGACTTGTTTCTTTCTGAACTGACACTTTTCTCGCTTAACAGTTGTTCGCTTATCCAGACGTTTCATCAACTGTCCAAGCAGCTCATCATAATGCAACTCATCTCTTCCAGCTATCACTACATCATCTTGGAAATACCACACGTTTCCATGCCTTCATAAACCTGTTTCATCACCCTCTGAAACACTGCTGATGCCAATGCTTGCCCAAACAGCATCCTTAAATAGCGGGATGCACCCAATGGGGTAACAAAGGACGTCAAGTACCTGGAATCTTTATGCAATTTGACCTGGTGATGTGCCATCGATATATCAACAACACTGAACACCTTTTCCTCAGTCATTGCTGATAACATTTCTGAAATGTTTGGGGGTGTTTGTCGTTCAACCCAAATATTCCTATTGAGGTCCCTTAAATTTATGCATAACCTGATTTTACCACCCTCCTTTGGAGCAACTATGATTGGGGCTAACCATTTAGATGATTCTATGTGTTCGGTTATCCCTTGAATAACAACTTTTTTAATTCAAATTGCAAAGGCTCCTTCATCAAAAGCAGTATATTCCTCACTTTATGTACTACTCAAACTGCTCCACTCTTAAAGATAATCTTGTGTAAGAATCCCTTAAGTAATTCCAAATTGTGCTTGAATACATGGGGAAACTTCTTTACCACCCATTTGTCAAACTTATCCATTTGACTGACAGATTGCAATTCCGTAGTTAATAACATGACAGGATTTAAAATTATGCCTAAGTCCCTCTAATGGTGCCAACTCAATAGGTTGGAACCAAAGTCGGTTAGATACCCTTGACCATGCATCACTTGTCCCTCAAACAATATATTCATCTATTTCATTAAAAGAATCTCAATTCTTTTCCCTCCATATCCCACATCCTAATGTCAGATTCAGACCAATCCTCGTGTAAACTTTTATTTTATTTATTTATGTTCTTGTATAGCGCAAGAATCGACCCCTTGCGAGGTATCTCCGCGCTTTGCTCGCAAGATGGAATAGTTGCTATAGATAGTGTCTTTTAACACTGAAGTGTACGTACTCCCCGAATCCACCAGCATTTTTACTTACTTGCAAGCCATCAAAGTACGTAATGCAATGTGGTTTCCCCAACTTCTTACTGCTTTCCTTCTTCACACCATCCACTCTCCTAGCAGATTCATGCGTAATGCCACTGGGAATTCGTACAATTTGTTCCTCATCATGAACGGTCAACACCATTTCAGTAATGTTTTCACATACTTCTTCAACTTCCTTTACCCTCGCTGGATTAGATCTTGCCCTACACAATTTAGCAAAATGCCCTTTTTTACCTCAATTGTGATATACTATACCTCTTGTTGCACACTTAAGGCTAGTAGCAATGTGTCTTGGAGCACCATACCTAAAATACTTTATTTCTCTTGTAGGATCATCTTTCTTTTCCCTTGTGCCGGACATGCCCGTCTTTACGTCTCCTGTAGTATTCTTTCCTGTGTTTCCACTGGGACCTCGTACTTCTAAAAATCGGAGTACACTCGCCTTCAACATTGTGAATTACTTTTGATGAAGTGTCAATTTCCTTCAACCATTTTGCAGCTTGTACCATGCCTTTCACAACCTGAATGGCTTCTGTCAAATTGGGATCCATCATCAATAAACTCTCTCACTCTTATAATTAGTACACCTTACTATCTGATCACTAATGAGTGAATCACATAAATTCTCGAATGTATAATTCAAAATAACCCTTGTAACGATGCTACATACGTTTTTATATCTTCCTCCACTAACTGTGCTCTTGAAAAGAATTTGTGGCGTTGCATAACCACGTTAATCTTAGTAACAAAACGTGCATCTAATATATGGATTGCCATTTCATACACATGATTAGGCTGACCATCCCCATTCCTACAGAAACCTCATAGAGATTTTCATACAATCTTGTCCCTTCTACCCCCAATTGGTGTAACAGAATAGCTTGGCGTCAAAAAGGCCATATCTATCACCACCAACGGGCAACATGCAGATTAAAAAACAGTTTTTGCCACTGTTCCCACGGAATAGGTGGATTACCAGGTGTGGCAAGAAAAGCTGGGAGTGATGCCATAGCTTGGTCAGTCATTTCTGATACCTGTAATAAGAATTTAAAATAAGTAACTAAAATAATGAATTAAAGTAAGGAGGTAAAAGAACAAGTTAATAAAACAAGCTAACACAATAAGCTAATATAACAATTTTTCTTTTTTCCCCTCCTCTTTCCTTTTTCTTCTTTGTCCTTCTTTATCTATGTCCAAATATATGTAGATACATACTATTCCATTTTCCTCCCTTGTCCTTCTTCTTTGCCTATTCCTAAGTATGTGGATACACACTTTACTTTTTCCCTCAGTTTTTTCTTTGTGTTTATCTCACATACAACATTGGAGAGAAAAAGGATTCTGTCGCAACCTCAGAAACATACAGCGGCCAGAAGCCATTAGGTAAGTAAAGTTCCTTTTTATTAGTTGTATTGCTTTTGTGCACATCCAAACACGGTAGCACCCAAACAGTGTGCCCGATGAACACCGGCACTAGAGTAATGTGCCTGACACCTCCCCCTCGGAATAAAGAATGTATACGCCTAAGTGGCCCGAAGGATTTATGCTGGGGTAGCATGCGCCGATTGAGCATGCGATCGGTGGTTATGCAGCTTGCAATCCAGGCAGCGCGCGCTTCACGGAGAGTTGCTAGTGGCAGAATAGTCACAAGCATCTAATTGTTAAGACTTCCTCACGCAATGACTGCAATCAGCAAGATCGGAATCGACAAGGTGAATAAAATCCTTTAAATCCAACGAGGAACTGGAAGTTCGACCCTCGGTAGGATTATTAATCCTACAAAGTACTTCAAATATATTTTCTTACAAAAAATGTAATCTTACTGGTCTTGTAGATTACATTACAACTCAATTCTTTTAGACCAGGGGTGAGGACACCATTCAGTCTGCCCCCTGCTCAGACGCAGATCGTTGTCACTAAATGTAGTAAATACACCACTCCAGAGTCTTCTCCAGGGTGTTTATTTGCAGTTGATGTCCCCAGTAGTTACAGCTGTGTGCCTCATGCTATCCAACTAGTTCTGAAACATCATACACAATATTTCACTACCATGACATTCCAAGTTCTACTTGGCCATTCTAGGCCAGGATTAGATCAATGACATTACAGAGGAGCTGACACATGCACCTGAATAGGGCTGTGCCTTTCCCCACACCTCAAAGAGCTGCATACCCCCCTCTAGTGAGTTCAGACCCAGGGAAGGAAGGGCAGGGACTCTGTGAGGTTCAAATACCTCTTTGATGTCTCCTCTACTTCAAAGGCACATTTTGGTGTAAGTACCTCACCCCAGACACCCCCAATTTAGTTCACTTTGGTGTCCAGAGGAGACTCTGCATTGAAAAAGAGTTGTGCTGCCAGGAGGGACTGCCACTTTGCAACTTGCTTTGCTCTCATGGGCTGCTGCCTGCTGCCTCTTGCAGTGAGGGAGGATTGAAACTGCCCTCAACGACTTTGAAACCGAAGCACTCCAAGGGCTTATTGGCTTGCTCCCTGTTTTGAAATCTCAGTGCCATCAAAGATTTCTCATTTGCACCGCTGCTGTGTGACTCTGTCACTCGTGAGTCTGGCAGTGGCGTTCTGACTAGGAGCTGTGATCGACCGCTCCTTGCTTCATAACTCTGAGAGATCAGCGAATGTGTGGAGTAATTTGTATTTCACCCGATCAGTGTGTGTTGAATGTTTTTGTATTTCTCCTAGAGCGGCACGTGTGCCGGCGCTTTGTGCTTTCTCCAGGGTCACCACAGCCCCGAGGGAAGCCCCTGCATCGTGAATCCAGAGGGTTGCCCCAGTAACACAGAAACCTTTGCCAATGTCGCCATGCACCACCCTCCCATCGGTGGAGCCTGGCCACCAGAGCAAGGATCACAGCGGACCACTGAGACTGTATATACGGTCGAAGAACACCTCAGCACAGCACTTGAGATGCTGGCCAGGTACTGTGACCGTGGTAGCCAGACTGGCGAGGCTCCATGTGGCAACTCTCAGTTGTTTGTTACTCATGGGGACTTGTGGTTTGATCCTCTTTAGGAAAGTTGGCGCCTGCACGGTACAGAGCTCGCACTCACCTCAGTCGAGCCAGACAGCAACGCAGTCCAAACTCCTGAGTGCCTGTTCCAGTACTCCCCGCAAACATTACCATAATCCACCTAATGAAAGCAAACTTATTACTAGCACTGCGATTTTCTAGGCCTATTTTTAAAACTTTATAACTTAACAAATCTAGATTTAATTTTTGCTATTTTGGTTTCCTATTAATCAGATAAAGAGAATCTATTTTTATAAACATGTGTGGAGTCTTCTTGTGGTTTATTCATTGTGTTACTGTGTGTATATATATATGTGTGTGTAGCACAAATACTGTACACATTGCCTCTTTTGATAAACCTGCCTGCTCTGCGCCAAGCTACCAGAGGATGAGCACAGTTTCTCGGTTGTGTATCCAGCTTACCCTGACTAGAGTGGTCCTTGTGCCTGGCTTAGGTGTATATCTTAGCCGACCAGAAGCCTAATTTCTAACAATGTTCATAGAACAAGTAGTCCTCAAGAAATATACAACTATACACAGTGGGAGCATTGTAGGACTCCAACTCTAAAAAGTCCTAGAAGCTTCTAAAAAAAGGTTCTCTTATTTTAGCGGTATTGACAGGTCAGACCCATCTGCCTTTTAATATTCCCAAGAACTGGAAAGGTTCTGGTCACCAATGAGAGGTTCGTTTATTTTATACAATTTAACTCACTTGCTGTTAAAAGTTAGAAATATTAGAAAGAAAATGGAAATGAAAAAAGTATTTGGGGTGCAAAAAACGTTATTGTAAACATACATAATTCCCAGCGAAAATGTACTAACAAAATGATTCAGCAAATTACATACATAAGGTTTGTGTCTAGAGACCTAAATACTACATCTAATGCAAAAGTTAATTTAACACAATTCCAAGGTTGGCAATTGAAAGGAAATATTACTGATGCTGTGATTAATGATATGGCGCAAAATTAGACTCCTAATTTGTCTGAACTCAAATCGGATGGAATTGTGTTATGGCCGAACGCTATTGGTTATTGGTGGATGCTGCTGGTCCATTAGTAGGCAGACCAGGCCCCTGATACAACAAATATTCCTCCATGACATTCACCACATATTGTATTGACTATCTCACTTCGGGTTAAGTGCAGTGAAAGAACACCTATCCAAAATCACTGAGGGTATGGGTTTTAATGATTCCTCTTTTGCCCACATTCTATGAAAAATAAACAGTTTGTATACACTTTAATCTATACCATCATTACAAAAGAGCAGGCATATTCAGAAAGAGAAGCTGCATTAAGAATTCGAGAAACAGACACGGAAATAATGCAGATCACTTTTAAGATCATAGACAATGGTTTACAAACACTCTCAAAACAAGCATGCACAATTTCAACTGTAATTTCCTCAGCCCTCAATCTTCTGAAAGAAGACGTTTTCCTTTTACAACAAGGACAGGCTCGGATGAGACCTACACCACAGTTAAATTGAGCATTACAAACCGTTAAAGCTAATAAGGTGCCCTGGCAGCTTATAAATGAAAATGCTGTGTTTGACCCTTACAATTCAACTTCAAGACAAATAATTATGGCTAAAAAAGAAGCATTGTACACCCTCTTGTCCATCAAAGGGATAGAGAGCAGTGCATTTTCCATGGCAGAAGACCCACATATTATGTGGCTCTTACATTGAGTAATGTCCTTGTCAATCACTGCATTTCATTTGTATGATTGTCAGAAACATACATCCCAAGGCTGGTATGAAAGAATACACAAAGCCTACTTTTACCATGAATGGAAGTTTCTACATGAATTTCACTGCTTGACAAAGAAGCATTCATAAGTACAACAAGTACATTCACACCTCTGCCTCTCTATGACTCTGACTAGACATGGTAAATATGCGCTTTGATAAGCTAAATAGGATTGCTGCAATATTAACGCAGAAAGAGATGTCTTTAACCTCTACGGTAGAAACAATTGCCTTGCAAGCACCCCAATCAGCATATGAAATTCAAATACTCCTGCAGGTGTAATTTCCAAACCATTTAAGTTGCTCTGTTGCACACCATCTTCCATTCATCAAACACAACAGGTATAACTCAAGTTTTCAAAAGTCTTGGATCTGGCCTGTTGCCTGGATGTAAAGATATTTTTGGACTTATTCTTCCATTGTTCAATTCAATGTTTTCAAGCCAGTTTGGTGGATTTTCAACTCCTCTATTGACGGTTGTGCAATTATCAGTTTTCTTCCAGTAAATAAGTAAAGTCAGCATGAATGTAAATGTGAATGTAAGTGACAGATACCAGACTAAATCAGCAGCTTGCTTTTAAAAACAGGACGCTAAAGCAAACAAGCATTTACAATGCAATGGTCTCGGCAATATTATAGGTAGAGCTATTGGCATTGCTTATTAGTATTATTATTTTTTTTATCCCTAAGTAAATGTTATTGTCATTTCTATTGTTAATTGCCCTGGGGTGAGGGCCCGCCTCTGTCACCATCAGGCCAATGTCCCCTTATCCTCCCCTTGGAGAGGGGCTGATTGCAAACCCCCACACCCAGGTCATTGTTGGCAGAATGTCTGACTCTGCCTCACATTCAGGCGCCTCAACACAACAACAGCGCTGCGTAATAAGAACATGGGTTGCTTGCTTCTATTTCTCACCTTAACATGATTAATACTCCCTTAAAACAGGTTGCTAAAATAGTAATATTTTAGCCTATTGCCAACAAATGTGTTTGCTAGTATCTTCTTTCAAAAGGAGAATGTAGCCATTCAGAGTAGGCAGTTCATTACCAGCCACGATTGTTGGTAGTAATACAGTTTTAGCTAAGGACTGTCTTAGCAGCAACCACTTCACAGAAAAATTATTACAGTTAAAAGTAAGTAGTAGTTATAAGACGCATTCGAAGGGATTATGTAACCACAAAATTACTCTTCTGGAGAAGCACCTTTGGCAATTTCTCTTAGAGACACTTTACACGGTGATTATACTCATAACAAATTATGTTTGAGGGCCTAGCCACTTCTATTTAAAGAAGGCGTACGTTCCCACATAAAAACTAGTAGCCTATGCAATGTCAAATACAGTGTGGTCAGTACTTTAAGCCAAGCTAGTCGCAAAACACCTCAGCACCTCTTTTCGCCTTCTACTGCTACCTCAACTTATGATTTGTCCTCATCACTACATGGTTTGCAATGGCAAATTTAAATTATATCTGAAGTATTGACCACCCTTAGTCTACCATTTATACATAAAGTTAGATGCATATACTGATGCGCACACACCCAACGCCACAGAGTTGCTAGGCAAAAAACATATTCCCATTAACAGTAAATTGAGTTCGACAAGCTACGCTTATGTAGCCAGTCTACCCTGTTAGATACAATAGACATAATTTATCCTCACGCAACGCTTGTCTCTTTACAACCTGTGAAAAGCCAGTTCAGCAGAGGAAGTGCTTTACAACTCACTGGTTACATGGGGGTGATGATCATAAAAGGATTGTAAATGTTACTACAGAAATCCACTTCTAAAGCAACACGTTTACTCCTAATGGGTGCCTCAGCAACGAGAACTCATTTGTACGTTTGTGAAAAGGCATACTTACACCTCTGAGGCTCTGCTTTTAATTAGGCATTTTGAGTGTGAAAAGCAGAGACTAGCAGCCCCACTTCTGTGGTTACAAGGCAATAAGCTACAACGATCCAGAGGACTGCTGGGCCATGTTCCCATTTACACAACAAGGAATGTTACATCAACACTATATGTTACATCAACACTATTAAGGCAGAGTCCCGTCCTCCCTCAAACCAAATGCCATCTCCAAAAAATTAACAGTCTACGCAATGCCTCTTGGAATTAAAAGCAGGGCCGTTCTGCGGGCCTTGGATCCAGAGGCAGTGGGGTATCCTTTCAGGCACCGGGGATGGTGGGCACATATCTGAGGAGAAGGAGGAGGACTGCATCATGAGGGTGCTGAAAAGCAGAGATATCCTGGCAGGGAGAGGCGGTGCCGGCCGAAGCTCCTGTGGGTACATGCGTGACCACTGCAGCATGCCACCTCATAAAAGCCGAGGGCTTCCCCGCCCCCCTCAGAGGGTCTGCCGCGCGAGGAGCGCCGCTCCTGTGTATACGTGTGCCCGCTGCCAAATGCCACCTCATGGCACCCCCAGTCGGACGCCCCCTGCCACCCTCAGGGTCGCAGAGCCTGCTAAAGTGAGGCCGCTCCAGGCTGTCTCAGCTGCCGGGTCACACTTGACTTCTCCCCCTTCCTTCCTCCGTGTCTGCCGAGTGCAGCAGTTTCAGGCACGGCCCCTCGGACCTCCAAGGATTTTCACCAGTGAGCTATACATGTTGGGAATGTTAAAGGGGGGTTAGACCGGTTGGTGGTATTTGGGGCTAGCTCCAAGAGTGAGCTGGACTGGCTGCTGGAGTGTTCCGGGGTGGGCTGGGTCCGTTGGAGTGTTCAACGGTGAGGTAGACCTGCTGGGCTCTTCGGGGTGAGTTATAATACATGGGTGAGCTATACCGGCCCGGGGTGTTCACGGAAGAGTTAAAGCCGCTGTAGCTGGTCACCTGCGAGCCGTACTTGCTGGGGGATGTTCAGGGTGAAGAGTCAGAGCTGCTGGGTTGTTGAGCGGTGAGCCAGACTCCCTAAAGCGCCCGGAGACTATGGTGGCATCTCTGAGACCCGCCTTGTATATTTTAAATAATTGTTAACAATAGGTGGACTAACAGCTGCACCTTCAAGCCAGGCCTAAACAGTGCCTATTTTGTGCTGCCCTCTTTTATTGTGTTACTGGATTTATAAACACAAAGAAACACAAGGCTAAAGGGAAGTGAAGGGTTCTTTTATCATTCGAATCACCGTGGTCCGACTGCGGCTTCATGGTCAGGGTCATGAAAGGTGTTGTAAAAGTTCAATAATACCGAGGGTCACGAGACTTGGGTACAAAACATAGATACACTTGTGACGAATTAAAACTCAGACCGGAGGGTCAACAGTAGATGCAGGGGGCACGTGGGAGCTTCGTTCGAGCGGCCCACTGCCAGTCGGGGCCATTCGGTGATGGGTGTGAGGAGCCCCGCAACTGCCTGAAACCAACAACCCGGGTCTTGCACTCACCGGTTCTCTGCAGGCACTCACCGGGTCTCTGCAGGCACTCACCGGGTCTCTGCAGGGCTCCTCTCTCTTTCTTGCTTCTGTTGCGGGGCTCTCTCACACTGCGCGATTCTGACGGCAGAGTCACCGCAGCCCTTCTGCAGCCACGGCAGTCCTGTGAAGCGTCTCCGCCCCTGGGGGCGCCATAAATCTCAGTCTCCAACTTTCATATAGCGCTTTTCATTGCGGGTTATCGTACTTCTAAGCGCCTTCAGTGTTTGTTAAATTAGGGGAAGGAACAGCAGTCCGGGATAATTCAGTGCCCAGGGTCACACAGTGACGTAGCCAATTCACATCCTGGATATGAGCGTAGATCCACAGGTAGGGCAAGGGAAAATGGCAGCACTGCTCCCTGGTGGTACGGAGGCCGCAGCTGAAGAAAGAGGGCGACTCAGTGCAGGCAGGGTGTAAGTGCAAAAGGCACTCATGTAGATGTTGGGGCCACACAGTGTAATAGGTCTCCTTTGTTCACCCCAGGCAGATTAGCCATGATCTCACAATGCAGGCGGGACCGCTTTATTTTTATGCAGGCGACTGCCATGTTGGTCCTCCAGGCGTCCCCGGGAGTCCCCGTTTTCAGATGAGGCTACTGCTGTGTATCGGACGGCCGCCGCGCGCACACCCGCACCTGTCCCCGCCGTGGCCGCTGCAGCGCCCGACCCTCAGCAGATGCGGCCGGCGGGCCCTGATCCCTCGCGGTCTCAGGGAAATGAAGCGGCAGGGGCAGAGCCGCCAGCCCAGCAGCCACAGCAGACCAGAACAGCAGGGGGGGGAGGAGAAATGCACCAGCGCGTGCCAGACTAGCCCCTCCTGAAGAGTTGCGGTCCCGCGAAGAACTCCAGTAGCGTCGGGCAGATGTTGCACACTGAGCCCAGGGATGCTAGTTATGGCAGGGCCGCCCTACCCATATCACCACAGCCCTGCGTTACCCCCAGTGCGTGCACGCGCCGTGTTGTTTGTGGGGTGAGGGGCCTGCTGCTGTTTTAAGTGGGAGGAAGGGATGTGGGTCCGGCGGAGGAAAGAGCGCAGGGAGAGGAGGAGGCTGAGAGAGGAAAGGCGGAAGGAAGGAAACCGAGGCAGGATGCAGCATCGGGACAACGGAGGGTCTGTCGCGTCTGGCGGTCTGGCAGAAATGGCGACCTCAAGCTTCGAAATTTTTCGGATTCAGGGGCGTGTTTTGCTGTCCTGAGTGACTGACGACGTCACGAGCTAAAGAACAGCAAAACTTACCCCCGAATCCGAAAAAGACGGGGCTTGTTTGGAGTGACTCACTTCTCTTCCAATGGCTGGCCTCTGTTTAAGAAGCCAGCCAATGGAAGCGAACGGAGCTGAGAGGCGGGTCTAAACTGCCCTACTAAGTGACATTAAATCTCCGGACCGGAAGCTGCGCTTTGCGCAGCTTATAGGTCCCGAGACCTAAAAAGGGAAAAACACTCCAAAGATCCAAGTCTAACACCAACATTTTTGTTTCCAATAAAGCAATTATATAAAAGTATTCTAAAAGGATTATATTGACAACACCAGATACATTCATTTGTAATTGATATATCAGACTGCATTCCGAATTATCACCACAAACGACATATTTCAAATGCATTGCAGATTTAATTTAAACAAGAAACGTCTGCACTAAGAATATAAATGTCTGATGTAACTTAGAAAGGACCTTCTTTTTTAATATTGCATAATAAATCCACCAAGCAGTGAAGAAGAGGGAAACCTATAACTATCAGAAATTACACTCATTTGAGCAACAAGAGTGCACATCCAAACACGTCGGCACCCGAGTGTTTTTGGCGAGGCTGGGTAGGGGGCTACAGGGCTGCAGTACTGTGGTGAAGCGCCAGCCTGGATAGGCCTGCTGGTGATTTTCTTGGCCTTGTACCTCCTGCAACATGCCATTTAATTGAGGGTGCACAGAGGGCGACTTTTCATTTCTGTTTTTTTAATTGATTTTATTAACCAAATACAGCAGTACAACTCATGGTTCCATGAGCACACACCATTTGACTTCTATACAGAGCAGCATGTCTCACAGATAGTGCACATTATTCAATAATCTCCCTTCTAAATACAGCAGATTTAAATACATGTATATCAACTACAGGAACCTTTTTAACATTAGTCAGTAGCTAGGATGGTTTTCCATACAGGTCGGTGTACACAATAAGCCAGAGGGAAGTTCAACTGCTTGACCCATTGGGAGACAGGACATATCTTGCTGTGGTGTGTCGGTCTAGTGGGCAAGTTCTAATATCTTTATTATATTGGCTAGACCAGCACCTTGCTAGTGGGATCTATATGCTCTCTCAGGCTGTGTGGTCATGCAGGTAGGCCAGCAGTAGGTCCCAGATATTCCTTGGATTTGATGATGGTGGCAAAAGTTCTGCATAAGTGATGAGCTAGTCTTTACAGAATATCAACTCCGCAAGCCAGTCCTTGAATTTAGGGGCCCGCCCCCGGCCCCATCTGCATGCCACTCTCCTCTTTGCTAATAACAGGCTCTGTGCAGTAAATTTCCTGTGCATTGCTGGTAGATCCTCTGAGTACCCCATGAAGGCTACAACTGGCGAGGCAGGGACAGGGGAGCCAACCAGCTTGGACAAGACTTCTAGTAAATACAACCAGTATTTTCGCACTCCCTCACACTACCAAGCCAGGTGGGGGAAGCCTGCTCCCACCTGCCTACATCTATCACCGCGGTCATCTGCCATCAGTTTGTATCGGTGTAAGTGCATGGGTGTGTAGTAAACACGGTGTATACATTTAAAATGGATAATCCCCAGGCAGCTACTCGACGTAATGGTCCCTGTTTGCATGCAACAATATCCCCATTGCTTCTCAGTTAGTGGGGCTTCTAATTCAAGGTCCCAGCCTTTCCTCCCTTCATGTTGTGTAGGGAAACAGCGTTTACAAAGCTTCCATTACATCGCGGTGCTTTTACAACGCGGTCGTTACAACAACCGCATTGTTAGACCGCAATACCTTTACATCGCAAGTCATTAGATTGACTTGCTGTAGGGGGGGCTCTAAACTAAGGAATGGTATAATTTACTATGCCAACACCTTCCCTACTGTTGCACACGCTGGAGTTGGAGTCAGAATAGTAAATTATACTGTTCCTAAGTCCAGCACGCCCCCTACAGCAAGTCGATCTAATGACTTGCGATGTAAAGGTATCACGTTCTGACACCACAGTCATTGTAACGACCTCGTTGTAATAGAACGCGATGTAATAGCATGGGTAGTAGCATGCTATATTCGTTGTGTGCTCAGGCATTCTAGTGAGACAGCGTGGTAAAATCTAGACACAGAGTGCGCTGGCCCAGTCATCTGGAAGAGGGTATATAAGGTATCTTTTTAAAAAGATTTACATTTTAAAAGTGTTTTGTATGTTTATTTAGCACTTTGCTTTTAAAGATTCAATTTTAAAAACGTAATAGCAACTTAAGGAAACCTAGCGAATCGCTCGCTTATTACATTTCACTCCCCCCTTTGTCCCCGCCCCGCCCCACGAACCCTGTCCGCCCTACCTCAGCCGACTTGGTGCTGCCGGGGATTAAAATCTAAAACCAACATCTTGGTGAGGAGCAGGCGAGCGGCACTGTGCTCGGCCCCTCCCACCTCGGAGTCTTTAAAAACGGCAATTAGAAGCGCATGCACCGATTGATAGTGTGCATATGACTGTTGAAGCCCTGAGGCGGAAGCCGGGACTGCTGCTCGAGTGAGTGAAAGAAATCGTATTGCTGATCACTTTTTAAAAAGATTTACATTTTAAAAGTGTTTTGTATGTTTATTTAGCATTTTGCTTTTAAAGATACAATTTTAAAAGCGTAATAGCAACTTAAGGAAACCTAGCGAATCGCTCGCTTATTACATTTCACTCCCCCCTTTGTCCCCGCCCCGCCCCACGAACCCTGTCCGCCCTACCTCAGCCGACTTGGTGCTGCCGGGGATTAAAATCTAAAACCAACATCTTGGTGAGTAGCAGACGAGCGGCACTGTGCTCAGCCCCTCCCACCTCGGAGTCTTTAAAAACGGCAATTAGAAGCGCATGCACCGATTGATAGTGTGCATATGACTGTTGAAGTCCTGAGGCGGAAGCCGGGACTGCTGCTCGAGTGAGTGAAAGAAATCGTATTGCTGATCACTTTTTAAAAAGATTTACATTTTAAAAGTGTTTTGTATGTTTATTTAGCACTTTGCTTTTAAAGATTTAATTTTAAAAGCGTAATAGCAACTTAAGGAAACCTAGCGAATCGCTCGCTTATTACATTTCACTCCCCCCTTTGTCCCCGCCCCGCCCCACGAACCCTGTCCGCCCTACCTCAGCCGACTTGGTGCTGCCGGGGATTAAAATCTAAAACCAACATCTTGGTGAGGAGCAGGCGAGCGGCACTGTGCTCGGCCCCTCCCACCTCTACGGTTACAAATGAACAGCTTTCGCAGGCAGCGCAGCGGACGAGCGCAGCGGGCGCGTCGACGGCGCGCCGAAGACGCGCCAAAGACTAGCCCGTCTGCGCCCGTCCGCGCCTGCACGGGACTAGGGACTGGAAACTCTGCCTCACTAACTAAGGACAGGCCAGACACACCGAGACTGACTTACTCAAAAGACAAACTTATGCTACTTAATACTAAACCCCCGCAGGGCCATCCTCCATGTGCTACAGTAGAGCCTACCAACATCATGGGATCTTTTGGCTGCCAGACATGTAGATGGGTCAATAAATCCAAAGATGATCCTACATTAAGAAACACCACTAATCTCAAGATATCCTGTATCTATTTGAATAAAAGATCACTCCCCAAACATTCAATTGAACTCTGGGACACTCTATACCAACTGCAACCGGATCTAGTGTTCCTTACGGAGACCTGGCTTGACACCCACAGTACTCCAGACATCGCAACTGCACTTCCTATAAGGTATAAGATTTTAAACCTTAACAGACCCAAAAAGAAGGGTGGAGGGGTAGCCTTGCTATTTAAAGAGAAGTTTACTTGCATTCAAGAAGCCCCCAAACAGGATAGCAAACATGAAGTAATGATTTATTCAATCTCCTTAGGTTCCTATCTACTGATGGGAGGAGCTATCATTTATAACCCTCCAGGGAGCTCAGCTGAATTTAGTACTCAACTCCTCTCTCAGATTTTTCCCACCTGTTTAAAGCACAAAAACATCTTAGTATTAGGAAACTTTAATGTACATTTTGAGTCAAATAATAATCCGCTTACCAGGCACCTTGCAGATAATATGCAAATCCTACAACTAACACAACTAGTCAACCAGGACACACACAGAGCCGGACACAGACTGGAGCTGATATTTACAAATATCGAGACCACTACTATTAATAATATTACGCCTCTTACGTGGACCGATCACTATAGAATAGATTTTAATATTAGACTACCAATAAATAAAGTGAGACCAATGACACAGAAACCAGTTACAACCAAAAACTGGAGCAAATTCTCATTGGAGAAGTTTCAACAGAATTTTCACCACACTAATTTAGGCTCCTCCACTGAACAAGAAATACACCAATTACAGAAAAGCATCGGTGAAGCACTTGAACATTGCTCTATAAACTCCACTAAAAGTACAACTAGGCGAACGATGTCAGAAAAATGGTATGGTCCAGATCTCAAGATACTCAAAAGAAAATGTACTACGCTGGAACACAAATGGAGACTAAGTAAAACCATGATTGATAGATCCATTTACAAAAAAGAACTGAAATCCTACAACGCAGCTATTCGAAAGGCAAAAAAAGATCACTTTTCTCAACAAATATTAGAACACAAACATTCCTCTAAAGAACTTTTTAGAATAGTTAAAGAACTGTGCAACCCCACTAGTCTTACAACACATCTGCCACCCTCACAGGAGGGATGTGACAAAATCAGCAGTTATTTCTTTGATAAAATAGATACAATCTATTCATCCTTCACCAGTAATGACCAGGAATTGACCGAGCACCATATTAACGCAGAGCTTCCCCCGCCGGCCACCTGCTCTTCCTTTGGCCCTTTTTCAGAGGAAGAAGTAAATAAAGTCATGTCGGAAATTAAATCGGGCTCACCATCGGACCCATGCCCACATTTCATCTTTCGACAACTAATCCCCTCAATTGGTCCAATAGTGAAGCAAGCATTAAATCAGTCATTGGACCAAGCCGAATATCCAGCTATCTGGAAGACAGCAGTAGTGACTCCCTTACTTAAAAAAGCTGGTACGGACATAAACAACCCTGCCAACTATCGGCCCATCTCACAATTGCCATACCTTTCAAAGGCATTGGAAAAATTAGTGAACAAACAGTTATCAAACTATCTGGAAATCAATGACCTGCTCGACGTCTCGCAGACGGGCTTCAGGTCGAACAACAGTACAGAAACAACTTTATTGGCAGTACTGGATGACATCAGAAGCCAGGTTGATGAAGGTAAAACGGTGGCCCTGATATTGTTAGATTTATCAGCGGCTTTTGATACCGTATCTCATAACCTCCTGATGCAAATGTTAGCTGCAAAAGGACTGCAGGGAAAAGCCCTGACCTGGCTGAATTCTTTTTTAACAGACAGATCACAATCTGTCCGATTAGGCAGCTTCACCTCTACACCCTGTAAGATCAAGTATGGTGTACCACAGAGGGCATCATTAAGTCCAACCTGGCTGAATTCTTTTTTAACAGACAGATCACAATCTGTCCGATTAGGCAGCTTCACCTCTACACCCTGTAAGATCAAGTATGGTGTACCACAGAGGGCATCATTAAGTCCAACATTATTTAATGTTTATGTATCATCACTGGCCACGATCGGTAAAAAGTGGGGCGTTAACATCTGCTCATACGCCGATGATACACAACTAATGATTGCCTTAGATGGGGAAGAAGATCCCAAAAATAGACTACTCAACTGCCTTTCTGAACTATCCAGATGGATGCATAATCACTGCCTGAAATTAAATGCCGATAAATCGGAGATTTTACTGTTCGGCGGTTCCCAACAACTCTGGGATGATACATGGTGGCCCAACATTCTTGGTGCCCCCCCCCCCAAACCAACCCAGATGGCAAGGAATTTGGGAATCTACTAAGTATGGGCGTAAAATCCGTTCCGCTCGCGGATCTTGCGGATTTTCGGTAAATTCGCAATCCGCGAGATTCGCAAATTTCCCGCAAAATCCGCAAATTCGCACGCAGCGGATTTTTTTTTCTTGGTGATACAATTTTGCGGCGCGCGGCGTTTACTTACCGTCATTCAGCGTTTGCCGAGTTGTTTTTCTTGATATTTTGCGAGTGCTGCCCAATTTGGATCTTGCTGCGGGATCCCGCGAGAATTTGGCGAGCGCGATTACGTAATCGCGGCTTGCCAACTTGCACAGCGAGAGTTTGTCAACGCGAGTACGCCGTGATCCCGTATCGCAGGACTCCGCAATTGCGAGCTTGGAGATGCGGCGAGCAGCAACAATCTCGCACTCGCGAAAATATAAAATTTGCAATTCTGCACAGGAAATCCACCAGCAAGCAGCATAAACCTTCTGGAAATGATGATTTTTATCTGAATAACTCCTCAGGTTGACATTTGCCTGCACTTTTTTTGCGAGGAGTCCATTTTGGGGAGGGGGGGTGGGAGGAAGGAAGTGCCCCACAGTCTTCAACTTCCTGTTCCTGTCCAGCAGGCTCCTCCCAGTGCTTTGTCCATCTCCTGGTCACTTTTCATTTGGATCTGGAGCTGGAAGGATTACTTTTTGTGGATGCTGCTGGATATTTGGATTTGAGGCCTTTTTGACTTTCTTTGGATCACTTTTGGATTAGAAATTTCACAAGTAAGTTTGTTTGGGGCATTACAGTTGCTGCAACTACAATTTTGGAATTTTCGATTTTTTGGGCTGTTTTGGGGCCTTTTGCCCAGGGGTACTCGGTGGTGGGTGCACTGAGTCTTTCTGTGGGGTGTTTTGAATTTAAACATCATGGAGGGGCTGGATGGCATGGGATTGTGCTGATTTTTCTGTGATTTTTGTTTTTTTGGCCTGTTGTGGCCTTTTCACCCTGGGTAGTGAGTGGTGCATGGGCCTAGTTTTTCTGTGGGTTGTCTTCAATTTAAACATCATGGAGAGGCTGGATGGCATGGGATTGTGCTGATTTTTCTGTGATTTTCGTTTTTTCGGCCTGTTGTGGCCTTTTCACCCTGGGTAGTGAGTGGTG
Organism: Lissotriton vulgaris; assembly: GCF_964263255.1. Classification (NCBI taxonomy): domain Eukaryota; kingdom Metazoa; phylum Chordata; class Amphibia; order Caudata; family Salamandridae; genus Lissotriton; species Lissotriton vulgaris. Next base: position 515,405,268 of record NC_141695.1, on the reverse strand, counting down.
CATGGGCCTAGTCTTTCTGTGGGTTGTCTTGAATTTAAACATCATGGAGGGGCTGGATGGCATGGGATTGTGCTGATTTTTCTGTGATTTTCGTTTTTTTGGCCTGTTGTGGACAGGCCATGTGGTTGGGGGCCATTTTGAGTGCTGCTACAGGCCCTGGCCATGTGCTGTGATGGAGGGGGCCATTTTGATGCAGGCAGTGTTCTCAGGCCTGCACCCATTTTGCCTAGCTTTCATCCATTATGCCCAGGGGTAGTGAGTGGTGCATGTGCCTAGTCTTTCTGTGGGTTGTCTTGAATTTAAACATCATGGAGGGGCTGGATGGCATGGGATTGTGCTGATTTTTCTGTGATTTTCGTTTTTTTGGCCTGTTGTGGACAGGCCATGTGGTTGGGGGCCATTTTGAGTGCTGCTACAGGCCCTGGCCATGTGCTGTGATGGAGGGGGCCATTTTGAATGCAGGCAGTGTTCTCAGGCCTGCACCCATTTTGCCTAGATTTCATCCATTATGCCCAGGGGTAGTGAGTGGTGCATGGGCCTAGTCTTTCTGTGGGGTGTTTTGAATTTAAACATCATGGAGGGGCTGGATGTCTTGGGATTGTGCTGATTTTTCTGTGATTTTCGTTTTTTTGGCCTGTTGTGGCCTTTTCACCCTGGGTAGTGAGTGGTGCATGGGCCTAGTCTTTCTGTGGGTTGTCTTGAATTTAAACATCATGGAGGGGCTGGATGGCATGGGATTGTGCTGATTTTGCTGTGATTTTCTTTTTTTGGCCTGTTGTGGACAGGCCATGTGGTTGGGGGCCATTTTGAGTGCTGCTACAGGCCCTGGCCATGTGCTGTGATGGAGGGGGCCATTTTGAATGCAGGCAGTGTTCTCAGGCCTGCGCCCATTTTGCCTAGCTTTCATCCATTATGCCCAGGGGTAGTGAGTGGTGCATGGGCCTAGTCTTTCTGTGGGTTGTCTTGAATTTAAACATCATGGAGGGGCTGGATGGCATGGGATTGTGCTGATTTTTCTGTGATTTTCGTTTTTTTGGCCTGTTGTGGACAGGCCATGTGGTTGGGGGCCATTTTGAGTGCTGCTCCAGGCCCTGGCCATGTGCTGTGATGGAGGGGGCCATTTTGAATGCAGGCAGTGTTCTCAGGCCTGCACCCATTTTGCCTAGCTTTCATCCATTATGCCCAGGGGTAGTGAGTGGTGCATGGGCCTAGTCTTTCTGTGGGTTGTCTTGAATTTAAACATCATGGAGGGGCTGGATGGCATGAGATTGTGCTGATTTTTCTGTGATTTTCGTTTTTTTGGCCTGTTGTGGCCTTTTCACCAGGGGGTAGTGAGTGGTGCATGTGCCTAGTCTTTCTGTGGGTTGTCTTGAATTTAAACATCATGGAGGGGCTGGATGGCATGGGAATGTGCTGATTTTTCTGTGATTTTCGTTTTTTTGGCCTGTTGTGGACAGGCCAAGTGGTTGGGGGCCATTTTGAGTGCTGCTACAGGCCCTGGCCATGTGCTGTGATGGAGGGGGCCATTTTGAATGCAGGCAGTGTTCTCAGGCCTGCACCCATTTTGCCTAGCTTTCATCCATTATGCCCAGGGGTAGTGAGTGGTGCATGGGCCTAGTCTTTCTGTGGGTTGTCTTGAATTTAAACATCATGGAGGGGCTGGATGGCATGGGATTGTGCTGATTTTTCTGTGATTTTCGTTTTTTTGGCCTGTTGTGGCCTTTTCACCAGGGGGTAGTGAGTGGTGCATGTGCCTAGTCTTTCTGTGGGTTGTCTTGAATTTAAACATCATGGAGGGGCTGGATGGCATGGGATTGTGCTGATTTTTCTGTGATTTTCGTTTTTTTGGCCTGTTGTGGACAGGCCATGTGGTTGGGGGCCATTTTGAGTGCCGCTACAGGCCCTGGCCATGTGCTGTGATGGAGGGGGCCATTTTGAATGCAGGCAGTGTTCTCAGGCCTGCACCCATTTTGCCTAGCTTTCATCCATTGTGCCCAGGGGTAGTGAGTGGTGCATGGGCCTAGTCTTTCCGTGGGTTGTCTTAAATTTAAACATCATGGAGGGGCTGGATGGCATGGGATTGTGCTGATTTTTCTGTGATTTTCGTTTTTTTGGCCTGTTGTGGACAGGCCATGTGGTTGGGGGCCATTTTGAGTGCTGCTACAGGCCCTGGCCATGTGCTGTGATGGAGGGGGCCATTTTGAATGCAGGCAGTGTTCTCAGGCCCGCACCCATTTTGCCTAGCTTTCATCCATTATGCCCAGGGGTAGTGAGTGGTGCATGGGCCTAGTCTTTCTGTGGGTTGTCTTGAATTTAAACATCATGGAGGGGCTGGATGGCTTGGGATTGTGCTGATTTTTCTGTGATTTTAGTTTTTTTGGCCTGTTGTTGTGGCCTTTTCACCAGGGGTAGTGACTAGTGAGTGTTTCATGTGCCTAGTCTTTCTGTGTGGTGTCTTGAATTTAAGCATCATGGAGGGCATTGGATTGTGCTGATTTTTCTGTTTTTTTCCGACTTTTTGGGGGTGTATAACTGAACTGATGTTCCTCTGTCTTCCATTGCTTTTAGGTGCGCAAGACTCAAGAGAACCACTAGTGCCAGGAAGAAGTCCTGCAGCGGTGTGTGTGTGCAGCATAACGTCACGCGACGTCACGTCTGGCCTCAGACAACTCTACAATTCGTGCAACTGCGGCCTGCTGTCTGACCTGCTCTGAAGAAGATGGCCCCAAAAAAAGGTCTCCGTAGCTCCTCTAGCAAGAAAGTTGCTAGTAAGGAGCAGAAGAAGCAAGTTACCAAGGAGGCTGGTGTGCCGGCCGCCGCGTTTTTTGGGAGCAAAAAAAAAAGTACGCCTGCAGCAGCAGCAGGATCTGCTGGGGACCAAGCTGGGAGCAGCACCCCCGCTCCATTGGGTTCAGTGCCTCCACCACCACGCCAACTTAAGTCAAAGCCCTTGAGTGCTTCAGAGGCAGTCAGTGTACTTCTTCAATCACTATCGACCAGTGATGTTGGCTCATCGCAAGAAAGTAGCAGCAATGTCCCTGAATCAACACAGGTTGTTGTAACTCATCTGACAAGTGGTGAACAACCACAGCCGCAACAACAACACCATGTGCAAGTACAAGCCCAAGTACATGTGGAAGGAGAGGCAGCGCAAGGAGATGCGCAAGCAGAGGTGCATGGAGGGTCACAAGTGCCCACAATAGTTGTTCCTCCCGAAGTAGGAGCACATCAGGAAATTGACAATCAAACCGAGGTATCATTTGAGGAAGCCACTCCTCCTGATGATCATTCATTGTCTTCCACATCCCTAGCAAGGAAAAGATCAAGGGGGGTGTCTACATCTTCTTCAAGCCCACCTCCTTTTGATGATCCCATTCTGGATGAAGATTGGGAACCATCATCACGGCAGTCTGAGAGTGAGGCACACCATGATCTGACAAAGATACCTAAGCGTAAAAGGAAGGTCGTCAAAAAACTCATAGCTATGGAGTGTGATGAGGCCCAACAAGAAGTGACGGATACTGCTGCTGATGAAGCCTCTCACGATGACGACGAGCCAGTCATCATAAAGGTCACTGCAGCCCCAGCGGGCATGCAGCAAAGAGACATTTTGACCCTATCCCGAGAAGCTGCTGAGCGTGATGATGATGTCGACGAGGAGGCAATGGAAATGGAAACACAACAATCATTAGATTTGGAGTTAACTAGTACACCAACACCTACCGCTTCCATATTTCTTCCTCGCAAGAAGGGACCTCCATCCACCTCGACCTCAATTAGTGGTGGTGAAAGTGCAAAACGTACTGAAGTTCGGCAATCCGCATCCTCCACTTCATCTGGCATTAGCAGCAGGACCACCACCACCAGTATCGCCGCCTCCTCCGGCCCCCAAAGATATTTCAAGTCTCCAGTTTGGGACTTCTTTAGTGTTTGCCCAAAAAAGGAAAACGTAGCCATTTGTAGCATTTGTAAGCTTCGAGTTAGTCGTGGTAAGTTTGGTACCAACTATGGTACCGGAGGCCAGAGAGGTCATCTTAGGAGAACGCACGCTGTCCAATGGTTTGCGCACCTAGAGGCGATCAAGGAAGCCCGAATTGCACGTAATGAAAACGTTGATTTTTCATCTGATGATGACGAGGAGGAAGAAGACGATTCAAACACTTCACTTACACCCAGTACCCCTGTCAGCAGCACACCCCATGTGAGCCACACTAAGAGTGTGGGAGAGAGTGAGACACCAATGCAAAAAAGTTCATCAGCGAGCGTAACTGGGTCGAAGATATCATCATCATCATCCCGTAAATCCTTGGTCCAGGGCAACATTAAAAAGATGTTGTTTACAGAAGCGCAATATGAACGCAACCACCCACTGACGCGTCTGTATAACTCTAAGCTGGCTAAAATGCTAGCTCTGGACCTTCTCCCTTTTTCTTTTGTAGAAGGGGTTGGTTTTCTAGAATTAGTGGCAGCGCTCTGCCCTAAATGGAAGGTTCCTAGCTGGTTCTATTTTGCCCGAGTTGCGGTTCCAGCACTACATGAAGATGTTCTGGAGGTGATTGGGGCAGCTTTGCAGAAGAGTGCTGTTCACACTATACATCTGACAACAGACATGTGGACCAGTGGCACAGGCGCTGATTACATGTGCATCACTGCACACTGGGTCTCTTTTTCAGGGGCTAAAGCAAAGCTAAACGCAGGTGTTGACCCGGACATTGTTTTTAAAGCTGCTCGGAAACATGCAACACTAGCCATGTTTGGTTTGGAGAAACGTCACGCAGCACAAAACATTTTGGATGTCTTTAACACAAAGGTCCTTAACTGGCTGTCCCCAAAAAAACGCCAGGTTGGTTATGTTTCCACGGACAATGGCGCCAATATAGTTAAGGCCATGCAGCTGGGTGACTATTTCAGAGTGCCGTGTTTGGCGCACTGTATAAACCTGGTTGTCAAAAAATTCTTGGGTGATAAAGACAGTGCAGCGTACAGAGTAGTGGACACCTGCCGAAAAATGTGCAACCATTTCAGCCATTCTTTTAAGGCCCGGAAGCATCTGAGGAGCCTGCTATATGAACGTCAAATGCCAGTGAAAGCACTCATCCAGGAGGTGGTAACACGTTGGAACTCAACCTTCTACATGCTTGAGCGTCTGTATGAGCAGTATACGGTACTCGATCACTATTTCTTAACACAGGGTACAGCTCAGAAGGAGGACCTGAGGATGGGTGCGGCGCAATGGAACATAGTTAAAAGCCTGACACGCATGCTTCGTCCTTTTGAGTTCTTCACGCGTGCAGTCAGCAAGGAGGACTGTAATTTGGGAAAAGCTATCCCATTGTTGTACATGCTGGAGCACCAACTAAAGGAGGTGTGTTCTGTGTTTGAAAAAGATGAAGAAAGCCAAGACCCTTTTGTTCTGGCTGAGAAATTATTAGAGCACCTACAAGGTGATGAACGTCTTAAAATGATCCACTCAAATCAGCATTACATTTGTGCTACTATTCTGGATCCACGCTACAAAAAGGCGCTGGCAGGCCAAGCATTCTTTCCTTTTGCTGATGAAGATGTTACAAAGTACAAACAGTGGATAGTCTCCTCAGCCAAGAGGTTTGAAAGAGAACGACAGCAAATTGAAGGAAAAGGCAGTACATCAGCATCAGCAGGCCATCCCCAGTCACAACAATCCACTTCTGCACCTGTGGCTGTGGCACAAGTAACCTCTCAGCCGTTAAAGAGACCGGCAACCGGATCATCTGCACCACCAGACACAACAGTAACATTGGAGGCTGAAGAGGATTGGCTAGCTCGGCTTGGGTTTGGTACTCAAAAGGTCACAGCAACAGCTAAGCAAAGTGGAGGAACCTTGGAGGAGAACCTTGAGTCGATGGTGAAGGACTATCTGAATGACTCAACAGAGGTCTATGTTAATGCTGACCCATTGGCGTATTGGCATGGGAAAAAAGAATTGTGGCCACAGCTCACCAACCTGGCTTTAAACTACTTGTCTTGCCCACTCGCAAGCGTGTCTTCTGAACGTGTTGTCAGTGCTGCTGGTGGCATTGTAACTTCCAAACGGAGCCGCCTCTCGCCCAAAAATGTGGAGAGGTTAACAATGATCAAGATGAATCAGCACCTCATACCACCAGATTTCAGAGTACGAGAAAGCGCGCCGGATGAAGACGAGGTGGACAGCAACATAGATGAGGGAATTTCTTCTCTGTCAGGTGACACTGAGCTCACCCTGCCTGAATTCGCAGAGTATGATGACAAAGCCTTATTCTTATTCATGGACCGTGATACCGAGCCCTGAAAATGAGATAACTAATCAATAACTTTCTTTTTCGTCCTTATTCACTTTTATTCCTGTGTGTCTGTCTTTCTTTGTTGTGCACAGTTAATATAATTCAAACTTTAATCAGATAATCACAAAAACAAGCCCATCAGCAGAACTGTCTTCACTTGTTTGCTAATTGATTTGAAGGTGCCGCAGTCTGCATTCCTCGGGTTCACAAGTTCAGAAGAACATGCTCCTCTATCCTCCTCCTCCAGACTCCTATTTCCATCAAAGCAGAGGGCTGGTTTACGCCCAATGAAGAAAGACTCAGCACTTGTGGGGGTGTTGTTCTACCTCTTTGCAGGTGAGTTGACAGCTCTGGGGCCATTGCTGGGAAGCTCTAATTTCGGATAAAAGTGGTTTGGACCAAATCCGAGGCGGAACGGAAATTTTTTGGTGTTTTTGCTGACTTGCTTGCCATTGAGATGCTCTTTGAGGGGGTTCCGGCTGTTTGTGGGTGAGTTTCGGGGTCTGGGAGCATTGCTGGGACACTCTAATCTTGATTGCATTTGCTTTTCAGGAAATCCATGGTGGTAAACCGGACTTATGGCCTAGCTACACAGCGCGTTTGGACCGAAGGCCGAGAAATATTGTAAGTATGAGATTTGGCTTTTGGCCTGTTTGGGGGTGTTATGCTTTTTGGCGGGTGGGTTGGCGGGTCTTGGGGCATTCCTGGGAAGGTCTAATACCGGATAGAAGTGGTTGGGACAAAATCCACGCCGATTTTTTTTGGCTATTTCTGACATTTTGCTCAATGTAGCATTTTCGGGGGCCTGTTTGGGGGGCTTCCTGGTGTTTGTGGCTGGGTTTCGGGGTCTGGGAGCACTGCTGGCTATGGATACTTTACTTTGCAAGAGGTTTGAAGCAAATCCATGGTGGCAGAGGGGAGTTAGGGCCTAGCTGCAGAGCGCGCGCGGAGTGATTTGGGAAATTTGCCAAAAAATGACTAAGTCCCCATTTTTGTACTTTTGCTCTTTGGCTGTTTGGGGGTCTTCTACTCGTTTTCTCCTGGGTTGACGGCTCTGGGGCCATTGCTGGGAAGCTCTAATACCGGATAAAAGTGGTTTTGACCAAATCCGAGGCGGAATTTTTTTTGTGTTTTTGCTGACTTGCTTGCCTTTGAGGTGCTCTTAGGGGGGGTTCCGTCTGTTTGTGGGTGAGTTTCGGGGTCTGTGAGCACTGCTGGGACACTCTAATCTTGATTGCATTTGCTTTTCAGGAAATCCGTGGTGGCAAACCGGACTTATGGCCTAGCTACACAGCGCGTTTGGACCGAAGGCCGAGAAATATTGTAATGGGAGATGTTGCTTTTGGCCTGTTTGGGGGTGTTACGCTTTTTGGCGGGTGGGTTGGCGGGTCTTGGGGCATTCCTGGGAAGGTCTAATACCGGGTAGAAGTGGTTGGGACAAAATCCACGCCGAAAAGCCTTTTGGCACTTTTTGTAACTTAGGGTTCGTTAGGGTTAGCCCTAGCAGCAGGATTGCATGTGTTTCGGGGTGTTCTAGATTTTTGCAACTGAGTTCTGGGGTCTTAGAGCACTCGTGCGAATGTGTAATTTTGGTTGCAAGTCATTTGAAGAAAATCCATGGTGGGAAAGGGGGGATTTGGCATAGTTAAAGAAAGCCTTTGCCACTATTCTTAACTTAGGGTTCGTTAGGGTTAGCAGTATTTCTATTGCATGTGTTTGGGTGGGGGGGTTTTTGAGTCTTGGAGCGATGCTGGCTATGGATACTTTTGCTTGGTTGCTTGCAAGTGGTTTGAATGCAATCCACGGTGGGTAAGGGGGTATTTGGGCCTACTTTTACTTTCAAAGTACATTTTGTCACCAGTTTTCTGCTAGGCCTCGTTTTTTGCGATTTGATTGGGGGTCTTCTACATTTTTGCGACTGGCTTTAGTAAGGGTTTGGGTGGGAGCACTGCTGGGAAGATCTAATTTTGTTCTAAAACACTGTTTGCAGTACACCTAGCTTGAGGGGAAAGATCCGCTACATTAATTTGCCCATACTTATTTATCCTTCAAAAGGTGACTCAGACAGAGCACGCACTGTCAAAAATATTGTACTGTCTACTAGGAAAATCAAAGTGTGACTTTTTGCACTCCACAGCCTACATACCTTATATTTATTTATCAGTGGTGTTGTAATATTATATCACTTCCTGTTTTTCGTTGAATAACTACAGGCCGGGTTTCAGTCTGTGCAATGGGGAAAAAAGGATGGAGTCAGGCTTCACATTAGCGAGCCGCAATTCAGCATCCGCCAGGCAGGCAGTGGACAGGGTGTCTTCTGGTCACCAACATTGATGGACGAAGCGTCAGATGGAATGGAGGAGTGCCGCTAATAAGAGGAATTTTTTTCTGCATGCAACTTACTTACCAAATTCAACAGGACAACTACAACAACATACAGATACAGTATCCATTGTGTTTTTCTATGACTGTGACTGCATTTCTTGGATCTCTCTCTGGTTCTAAATTGATCCCTTAACACATCACTTAGTCCGCTCCACTATCACATCTGCACCACACATAGTCATTTGTAAGTGCTCCTACGTAATTCGCAAGTCGCAGCACGCCCCAGCCCGTAGAGGACTGGGATGGCCCCAATGATGAAGCATGTCACCAAGGGGAAACCCTGGTGAGTGAGGGGACACCTAGAAAAAGAGCAATTTCTCCTTTTCTATCTACTACACCTTCCAGACCAACCCCATTGAGTGTTGTGAATGGATTTATAGTGACCAGCAAGGCTCTCAGGTATCTGGCAACAGAGACCTTATGTTGAATATAGTTATCAATAATTCCACACACGCCCTGTACTGTTGCATCCTTTCTTCCACAGTTGTCGAAAGTACTACTTACTTTTCACTGACATGCATGCAGTAGTGCATGCACTTTCAAAGATTGATGGATAGGTTTGTACCCAAAGATTTGTTTATGTTCAATTGTTTGTCCATGCTGTGCTTTTTTTACAGGGTGTCTTCTGGTGGTGACCAACATCGATGGACGAAGCGTCAGCTGCAATGGAGGAGTGCCGCTAATAAGAGGAATTTTTTTCTGCATGCAACTTACTTACCAAATTCAACAGGACAACTACAACAACATACAGATACAGTATCCATTGTGTTTTTCTATGACTGTGACTGCATTTCTTGGATCTCTCTCTGCTTCTAAATTGATCCTTTAACACATCACTTAGTCCACTCCACTATCGCATCTGCACCACACATAGTCATTTGTAAGTGCTCCTACGTAATTCGCAAGTCACAGCACGCCCCAGCCCGTAGAGGACTGGGATGGCCCCAATGATGAAGCATGTCACCAAGGGGCAACCCTGGTGAGTGAGGGGACACCTAGAAAAAGAGCAATTTCTCCTTTTCTATCTACTATACCTTCCAGACCAACCCCATTGAGTGTTGTGAATGGATTTATAGTGACCAGCAAGGCTCTCGGGTATCTGGCAACAGAGACCTTATCTTGAATATAGTTATCAATATTTCCACACACGCCCTGTACTGTCGCATTCTTTCTTCCACAGTTGTCGAAAGTACTACTTACTTTTCACTGACATGCATGCAGTAGTGCATGCACTTTCAAAGATTGATGGATAGGTTTGTACCCAAAGATTTGTTTATGTTCACAATTGTTTGTCCATGCTGTGCTATTTTTTCTTGTCTCACAAAACCTTTCCCAAAAACCCCCGTACCCATCCATTTTTCAAACCCTAACCCTCTTCCCCCGGGCTGTGTGGTTTTGATTGATGTGTGACTAAATTACAGCAATAAATCCACACACTTGCTGTGGAGGATAAGGTGATACCAACAGGCTGGTGAAGAAATCCGAGGATATATTCTTACTCTGCTTGACAAAGACCCATGGCTAATGTCAAAGAACTTCAACCGAATTAGTAGTTATACTTTACCATTTGTTAGGCTACAATGTGGCACTGTTCTAGTGTACTGTCACCTGCTATATTCTCTATTGTACCGTTGTATTGCTCAGGAGGACAAACCAGATTTCATTTTCTTTTTTTTCATAGGCATGCAACTGCCACTGTGTCACACCACTAGTACCACCGCTATGAGGAAATTTTATCCGCCCAGGATTGCCAACCTTATTCGCTGTTTCCCGTGGAGCCAGCCCTGGGCCTAGCCCTACTTGCAAACAGAAATTACAGGTAAGATAGGCGTTTGGTTGGAGGTAGTATAATGGAGTATTAGGAGAGACGAGAGATTGACGGTAGTACTACTAAAGTCCTAGGACTATTCAGGAAAACAAACTTACTGTTAAAACCCCACCCACCAGACTCAAAAGCAGTAAAAAACAGGTATGGTCAGATAAAGTTTCAAAAAGTATATTTTTATAGCCCTAACAAAATAATCTCCCGCAAGACCCTCCCTAACCCCAACGATTGTCCTTCAAAAGTCCCCAAAAAACCCAACTCCCAATTCCCACCCCCCAAAAGTCTCTAAAAAAGGGGCAAGGGAAACTATGGCAGGGTGCTGTTGGCTTTAGCAGCCAGGGCATCATGCTCCTTGCGGAGGGTGGCAAGTTCGAAGCGGAGACCCTCCACCAAGTTCTTATAGTTCAGGACCTCCTGCTCCAGGTAGGACAGTCTGAGGGATAAGCGGCGCCGGTGTGCCTTGCAAATCCTGTGGGGGGCAGCTGCTGTCTTTGCTGCTCGGCGTTGGCGTTTGGCTTTGGTAGCCCGGCTCCGTACCGCTGGAGCACTGCGCTGGCTGGCAGCCCGCACGGAGGAGGATGCAGCTGTCCCCGTGGACGTTGTTGTTGTACCAGACTACGTCTCCTCCTCCTCCAGGGCCAGCAGCCGCCGATATTCAGCGACAGTGGCATCCAGCCTCCGTTGCCGGGCCATTCGAGCCAGCTCCTTCCTCCTTGATGGTGTCTTGGATTTGGAAGGAGCAACTACATGAAGGAAGAAAGACATAGTCTGTAACCAATGCTCCTTAAGATTAAAACAAAATGATTGAGCAGAAAGTTGTCACAGTACAAGTAGCAAATTGAAAGCACAGTACATAACTATTGAGGACAGTATCTATGTAACCTCCGACTTCTTCATCCTTGCTCTAACATTAGTGGGAGTTTAAGGAACAAATTCTACAAGCACTATGGACTTCCATTACAGTCGACTATGACAGTACACCAGTCTTATTCTTCTTCTTCTCTCTTGTTTAGGAAAATTGGTACGTTATCTTATGCAAGCCGGCATAATGCCAGTGCAGTGAACTTGCACCCGAGAAAAACAGACGCACACCATGGTGAGTGAGACAGACTTGCGTTACTTTACCGGTCCAGTACATGCAGGTGGTGAAGCTCTTACTTTTCTATTACGGGTGGCACTGAGAATACTCTGTTAAAAGGGCTACTGCTTAATTAATTTAGCTTTCACCCTACAGTGCAAATGAGTATTAGAAAAGGAAAATAAAGAAGCTAAATAATCTGATTATCTATCACTTCACATGGGATGTATTTGATGACATATGGGATGACTTTAGGTGCTTTGATTATTATTGAGTGAACAGTGATACCCCCACACATGAATGACGTACTACTACTAAACTAAAGTTATTAAGAGAGGTAGGGAGTGTCCACCGTAATAACCGGATATATGCTGTGCTTGCAGTTGCAATACAAACTACTGCTACTATTCATGGTAGTATTTGGACAAAATTACAACTTCTTTTCCTTGCCTTTCCTACACTGGAACGGACGTGCGGGTGCGGTGTTACATGCTCTTCAAAGTAACACTTAGTTCATCCATTGACCGTCTACTCTCTCTAGATACACATATGCTATCTAAGAGTCAGATAGTACCATGAATGATCCAGGCATCCATCCATTCAAAGTATATGCACACATACAGTTTCTGTTTCACCCACCCAGGCTGTTCTCCTTACACCCATCCTTGCTTCATCATTCACCCAGCCATGCACCATACCATATTCTTTCCTTCCCAGCCACCTCGGGGACCAAGCAAACACATATCAATCTTCTTTGCCAGTCATCATTACATTTCTCGTCCTTCCACACTTACTTACACCCTTCTTTCACTTTTCGTTCATCCCTTCCATCAAGTTCACCTCAGATCTGATTGGGATTCTTCTCGCCAAAAACTTCACAGCTAAGTCGAAGTACATTTAGAGGAGGCTACTACCTGGTTTATTTATAATACACCCGTGCAGAAAGCACACTCTGCAGTCTTCAATCTCAAATGAGTAAGGAATGTATAGCTTACCTCTGCCCGCCACCACCGTGTCATCCCCCACAGATTTGTCCGGCACTTCCACCGCCTCCTCCCCAGAGTTGTCCTCGTCCAATGCCACCACCACCTCAACGCTGGCCCCGCCTCCAGATGTTCCACCTACAAAGTACATTTAATAATGTTAGAATACACCACTCACTACTATATAATATTTGGTCTAGGAGGAAGAAAGAAATGTGAAAAAAACAGTATACAATTTAATAATTTGTGACTGTCTACTGTAAAGTAAAAATGTCCCTTTTTCCAGGGAAGGCTGTTGTCTTGCTGCACTTTTTGGCACAACTGATGAATGCTTGCTTTTTATTTTTAACACGCACCACTTTTTCTCCTAACAGACAGAAGCTTGACTTCTAAGAACACGAGCAGGATCAAGTTCAAACCAGGTGAGAGCTCGGCTCGACCACAAGAAATGTGTCCAATTAATCGTCAGCACTAAGCACTTTTCCATTTCCAGTTAAACGTTTACTTTTATGACAAACTTGATTTCAATAAATGTGTTTACTTTTAATAAAGCTTTTAAACTCAAATAGACTCTGTGGTTTTTGGTCCTCCAGACTAGAGTGGATGAGCTAAAGGTTTTGGAATTTTTGCAAGCATAAGTCCGTGCCTCTGCCATCGGTGATTTTGGGAGCTAAATGACTCTGCCACACTATCTAGTCAGTAAGGAGATTGGGGGTTCAACTACAAAGTCTGTTATCACTGAGGTATGTGGAAAGTCTAACAGCACCTATTATAATTGATAAGCTAAGCAATGCATTATTTGGTGTCCATAGTTCTGTTTGTGCACATTTGTCCCTGCAACAGTAGTAGAATGGATTGTCCTCCTATCCAAACCAAAAGTAAAGTAGTATCTTATTCTTTCTTGGTGGTCATTCACCTTTTTATTGTTGGCAATTGTCAAAGCATAAACATTTAGAATACTTGAAAAGACATTATGGACAATCCCAGAGGACTGCACTCAGTGCATAGAGCTATTGCTGACTAGAATGGGAGTCCAATGGAAATGCCAAATGTGCAATCTTAGTTAGCTACACAGACAGACTAATACGAATAATCTAGTAATACCACTGGGAGTCATAGTCGAGGCAGGATAAGAATTTAGATCCTGTCTACAAGAAGATCAAAGACGATTTAGAAAAAATCGAATGAGGAACGCTAGGAAAAAATAAGTACTCTATATTAAAATTAAAACTTACTGGGGCCAGCAAAGGAGCCCTCGCCTGCCCGGTCCTGGCCTGCATCGTCAACAGCACCCTCCTCCTCCTCCTGTGTCCTCCTCTTGCCCCTGGGGGAAGCTGATGTACAACATGAAAGAAAGAAAAACAGAAAACATGGATGATATTTGTCAACCAAATCAAACATTTCAAAAGAACTAACAAAATATTTTTGCAAAATTGCAAATAGACAACTACTCCACGGGATATATTATTGACCAATCTCATGTGGTCGACTACGTTATTACTTTAGTATTGCTTGATTTGCGGACCGTCGAATTGGAAATTACCTTATGTAACTCACTAAACAAAGTACTAAAAAGGTTTGCCTAGGATTGGCAGGCAGCAGTCCGCAGCACGCGAAGTGACAGCCAAAGTCCATCGTGATTGAAGATCAGCGACAACACTAAAGTTTCCTACTACATTAACCAGTCATTAAAATACTCAAACTATCAATCCACCACCACTATTTCTTCTTATCGCCATGTGTACAAAGGAAGGACTGGACTTGAGTCTGTAGGGGCTGATTTAGAAGCCCCTTGCGGCTCTTTTGCTCCATTGTTGCGTGACTTTTGTGACGCAGCGGCAGCACAAAAGAGGCGCAATGGTGCGGCGTATATTAACAACGTGACGCATATGGGAGATGCATCACGTTGTAAAGCCCTGCGCATTGGGGGTGTTCCGGCGCAAGGGAGGGCGTTCCGGCGCAGGAACTCATCCTAAAAGTGGCTGAGGGAAATCTACAAGATTTCAATCAGTCACTTTGAGGACAATGATGCGTGACTCAAACCCTGCGCCTGCTTGAAGCAGACGTACGGCTTGACACAGCATTGGGGAGATGGGGCACCCCAGAGCATTGATGGAGCTGCACCATCGTTGCGACGCAACTCCAGCAATGCGCCGCCTTTACGGCACAGATGCGTAACGCTTTGGTGACGTTTTGGGCCCATGGTGCGCCGCATTGTAAATACGGCGCACCATGGGTGATGGTGGCGTGACGCACAATTACTGGCGCATCCCTGCTACTTTGCAGGGATGCGCCGGTAATTAAAAATTTGAACCTTAGTGTGTAGCATTACGCAGTTCTTTAAACTACTCATACATAATTTCACAGGCCAATGAAATGAACACAAAATCTAAAACAAATAAGCATAGTAGCAACACTACTGAGAAGGAGAGCAGTGTACCTGAAATGCACAGCAGATTTTGAAATATAATTTACCTACAATGTAATGAGCAGCATTATTGCTCTTGGTAAAAAACAAAAACTTGCAATATAATAACACAGCAGGAGAAAACATAGTAGTAAAGAAATAGCTACTACTACTAACCAAGCCCGGGGATCTCAAGGCCAAGGAGGTCAAGCAGATCTCGCTCACGGGTCAGGACATCCGTCCAGCGGTGGGTGGCCTGGTTGTAGGTGCGCCAGACCCGAGAGTGGTGGTAAATGGCCTGGCACACCTTCTCCCACCGCTTCCGGCGCTCCCGGACCCCGTACCCGGCACTGATCTTGCCACCTCCCATGATGGTCCTGGGGAGGCGGCGCTGAACATAAAAAATGAGTTGGCCCACCTCCTCCGGGCTAAAGATCTCCCTGGGTACGACCTCCTCCCCCCTCAAACGCCCGCACGGGAGCCGGACACGGGGTGCGGGACCCTTCCCCTTCTCGGGATGCTTCCCGGCTCCCTTCACCATGGTCTGGGCGGAAAGGAATAAAGAAAATAGAATAGGGAAGAGAAGAAAAGAAAAGAGTTTAAAAAAGTAGTTTAAAATTAACCAAAAGTAGCAGTAAACACAAAAATATAGGGCTAGAAAAATAGAGGGATAGATAATAAGTAAAATAGATAAAAAAAAACTTCAAACAAGCAAAGGATGGCAGAGATTTAGAGAGGATACAAAGACCATGCCCAGAACCATAGCAATGAATGAGAAACAAGATGGCCGCGCCCGTTCACGACCGCGCGGGTAAGTTTGCGCAAGATTTTCCTTGCGAACACTCGCGAAACTGTACTGGCGAGCCGCACACTTTGCGAGATTACACTTCGCGCCCGGAAACGGAAATACGCCCTTGAACGACCGCGAGGGTAACTTCGCGCCTTGCGCTACGAGCGGCTCGCAAAAATGCACAAAACCTTGCGAACTAACACGCCGCAAAAAAACAAATTGCATATTCGCACGAATTCGCTTCATCCGAATCCAATCTCGCGAGTGTTCGCGCCCCGCAAATCCCGCGAAATTGCAGTAAAACGAGTTTTGCAAAACTGAAAGCACTCGGCAGGTGCAAGAGTTCAAACTCATCATTAGTAACAATTCCCTGTAGTGATTCCTGACTGGGGCCCCTCCAGAATTCAGTTGCTAGTTGCAACAATTGTATGACCCTGCTCTGACCCTCACAGCAGGCTCATAGAATAGCTACAAGTAGGCCACAAAGGTCCTGGAAAAAAAAACTGCACTGCAACAGAAAGCAAATTACAGATAAGGAAGCAGGTGCCAGACTGGAATTTTAAAACAGTGACACATTAATAAACTAACCCCAAATTAATTCATGTCAGTTGAAGCAGGGCTGGTGTGCTTGCTTTCCCCCCCCATAATCTACAGTGATGATGAACCAGAGGGTGGCATTGATGTAACAGAGGGTGGCAGTGGTGAAACAGAGGGTGCTGGGAACCTGTGATGATGAACCAGACGTAGAAACAACATAATCGCGACCGTTGCGAGCCGAAATGTAAGTTCGCAATTGCGAACTGGTACGAAACCCTCGCGAACTGGCAGAAATCCTTGCGAACACACAAAAAAAAAATCCACAAATTCGCGAGAATTCGCGGATTTTGCGGATTGCGAGTTCGTAAATCCGCAAAATTCGCGAACGCGAGATTCGCAAAATTCGCCCATACTTAGAATCTACATTGACAATAAATTGTCAATGAATAACCACGTGACAACTATCTGTGGTAAAGGCTTTGCACTACTGAAAATGCTACGAAGAGTGTTTCCATGGATTTCCCTGGAATGTAGAAAGATCCTAGTACAGTCACTATTAATCAGTAGACTTGACTATGGGAATTCCCTATTCGTCAGCATGGCAGATTACCTATTCTCAAAACTACAGCTTGTTCAGAATGCGGCAGCAAAAGCCGTATGTAACAAAAGAAAATATGACTCCGCTACAAGCTGTCTGAGAGCCTTACACTGGTTGCCAATGAGAGAAAGAGCCACATTTAAAATACTATGCCTCACCCACAGAGCATTGCACAAAACAGGTCCAACCATCCTAAAAAACAGAATTAATTTCTATGTTCCACATAGAAATCCTCGCTCCCAACATACAGCAAGAGCGACAACCACTAGAATAAAGAAGGTTAGGACGGGAGGCCGTGCCTTCTCACACTTAGCAGCAAACCTGTGGAACAATTTACCGACAGATCTGAGACTCACAGATGACCATCTTGTCTTCAGGAAAAAACTCAAAACAACACTGTTCCCTAATACCCATTAAATCACAATATCACCATCAACAACTACCAGTTACACGTACACTGTTAATTTTAGCGCCATGATATCCTTTTAGGATGAATGTTAGCGCTTTATAAATACTTTTACCATTACCATTACCATCACATGTTGGCGGTTCTTGGGGGGGTTGCCTTAACCTCATGTCGGATCCTAATGTATATAAGGTTTCTAGAGGTGTGGCGTCCTCCCCGTCCATGAGTGTCTGCCTGTCTTTAAACGTTCCCTCATGATATAGATCACCCCAAGTGTTCAGGCGCTGCCCATGGCGCATGCTTCTACAGGCGGCTTTGTGAGTAACTGGGGCCAGTTAGTGGTATGGGAGGGGCATCAATGGTGACTATAATAAGTCCTTGTCCACTTTTTTAATGAGGCGTTTCCAGGCCCTATTCGTGCAAGCTACAGTTGAGTGGGCGGTGCCCTCCCAGAAACCTGCGCTTCCAGGAAGGCGGTCGAGGGCATGGGGGCATGTAACCCTGTTCGATGGACAGATGCGGCATGAATGGTGGTGGGTGAATCCAGTACACCGCATGATGGGCCTCGGCACACAGAAAGTTCAGTTCAATATTGGGCACCTCAAAGTCGCATGCTGAAAATGGTTGCATCAAAGTCTGCCAGCACTTTGGGGCTGCTTAACCCCCATGCCAACCTGATGAGCAGGGATTTAAGTGTGTCAAAAAAAGGGTGACCTAGGTGGTGAGGTATATTAAGAAATAAGTAACGTAGTTTTGGTAGAATTACCATTTTCATCAACAAAACCTGGCCTGCCAGAGACAGTGGCAGTGAAATCCAGCTGGTTATCGAATTAGTGATGGAGTCTAGAGCAGTTCCATGGTTTGCACGCAGTGTCTTCTCTCTATCGCGGGTGATCACCACACCTAGATATTTTATTTCAGAGGTACACCATGTCAGCGGGAAGTTGAGTGGGAACTTGGGAGTGTTAGGAGTGAGAGGGTTCCAGTTTATGTGAAGCCCAGAAATATTGCCAAATTGTATGAACTCCATGAGAATGGGATTCAAACTTATGCTCGGCGAATGGAGATAAAGAGTGATGTCGTTGGCAAAGAGCGAGACTAAAATATGTAGCGTAGGGTAAGGAATAGCGTATTCTCTGTGATGCTGCCGGAGATTAGCAGCCAACGGTTCAACAGCAAGCGCAAAAAGTAATGGGGAGAGGGGGCAGCCCTGCCAGGTGCCCCTGGAGACTGGGAAGGGAGTGGAATAGAGGTCATTCACCTGAGCAACCGCCAGAGGCTGGCTGTAAAGCAGCGCAATCCAGGAAGGGAAAGCAGATGAAAGGCCCATTCTGCTCAATACCGCAAACATGTAGTCCCACTCCAATGATTCAAAAGCCGTCGTGGTATCTAAAAACACATCTGCAACGTTCGATTCAGGGTCAATGTTCTGCAGCAGAGCAAGAATGGTGTGTAAGTTGTGAGATTGCCCTCCTGGGTATGAAACCTGCCTGATCGGGCAGCACCAGCCCTTTTATCAGCAGGTTCAGCCGGTTGGCTAGCACTTTAGCTAGGATCTTGGTATCACAAAACGTTTAAAGATAAAGGTCTGTAGGCTTCACACTTAGCAACGTCTTTGCCTGGTTTAAGGACTGAGATAATCATAGCTTGTCGCATGGACGATGGAAGAGTGCCGATGCCCTGAGCTTCTTTATTTACCTGTTCGAGAATGGGAGCTATTTCATCGATGTAGCATTTATAGAAATCTGCCGTCTGGACCAGGGGCTCTACCACACCGTAGCTGCATGATTGCCGCCCGCACCTCATCTTCTTCGATATCAGCAACCAGAAACTTTCTATGAGAGTCATTTATCCAGCCAAGAGCTGTGTCCTCAAAATACGATGCCACATCGATCCTTCCAGTTCTGTGTGTGCTATAGAGACACAAGTAATAATCAGCAAAAGTGTTGAGTATTGCCTTGCGGTCTGTTTGTCTGTTTGCAATGTCCCTGTGCCATCTTCATTGCTGAAGATATTGTTGGCAAATCTAGGGGCTTGCATTACCTCTGCCAGTGCTTTACCAGGTCTCTCCCCCTTCCCATATGCTCGGGCGCGATGATACCTCAAGTGAAATAGGGATTATCTCTCCGCAGTGTCTGAATAATCTATCAATAGCTCCTTGAGTTGTGCACGCAGCTGCAATGTGGGAGCTTCAGCAAAAGAAGCATCTGCAGCCTTAATGTCTTGTTTCAGTTTTTGCAGGGTTCCCCTATAGTCTCAGAGGATTCCCCCACCTTTAGCCATGCAAAATCCACGGATGGTGACTTTAAAACTCTCCCGTATGCAGGCCAGTGACTGGACACTGCCTATGTTTTGAGGGAAGAACTCAAGGGTCTCTTGTCGCAGTTCTTCACGGAAGATAGAATCTAGTAGCACAATTCGTAGAAGTCTCCATGATCAATGAGGGGATTCGTTAGCAGGAAGATGGAGTTGCAGCAACAAAGGGGAGTGGTCGGAGTATGTGTGTACAAGGTGTCTAGCCTCTTTCAACCACGTACAGAGGCCAGCCGAAAGTACCCAGTAATCAATGCGGGACCAGCTGGAGTGCAAATTAGAATAAAAGTGCCCTCGCTGAGTGTGGGGTGTAGGTATCTCCAGGCATCCAACAAATGGTGTTCTGCAATGATGGCGTTTAAGTGCTGCCCTGCTTTGGTGTGGGGGTCAAGGGTACTGTGTGCACGGTCCATGCTGGGGTTTAGTGCAAAATTAAAATCCCCCCCCATATTAGATGTGTGGACCCAACTTTCAGTATGAGGCTCCAGAGATTATCTAAGAACTGCGTGTCATCGACATTAGCTGCATAACAATTGACCAGAGTGACAGACTGTTCAGCGAGCCTGCTCCACATCATACAATATCTCCCTTTGGGATCCTGATGGGCACCTTTTGGGTAATTTCTCACCCCAGCCCTAATTAAAATAGCAGTGCCCCTGAAGTAGGTCGAGTAGTATAAAAAACATTTATGGAAAACCCATTTCCCCGTAAAAGCCGGGCGGTGTGCTAGAGTCTAGGTGTGTTTCCTGTAACATTGCCACATGGATGTGGGGCCTATCCAGATAACTGAGTAAATGCCTTCTCTTGCGGATGTCTCGCAAACCTTGAACATTCCACATTAGCAGATGCAGAGCATGATCCGCAGGAGTTTTAGATGTGCACATATGATACAAGGTCTACTGGCCCATCTCGCTCCTCCCCTTTGCGGCAAAGGTCTCTGAGAAAATCGTCAATGCAGAACTATCAAGGTTCATCGAAGACAACACCATCCTCGACCCCTCTCAATCCAGATTCCGCAGAAACCACAGCACCGAGACCGCCCTACTCACCGCCACAGAAAGATCCACGCTCTCCTTGACCAAGGCTACAACGCGGCTCTGGTATTGCTAGACCTGTCGGCGGCCTTCAACACCGTCTCTCACATCAATCCAAAGTACACGACGCTGGCATACAAGAAAGTGCCCTCGACTGGATCCGATCATTCCTCACTGACAGAAGCCAAAGGGTCAGACTGCCACCCTTCCTCTCTGAACCCACGGTAATCAACTTCAGTGTCCCACAGGGATCATAGCTCAGCCCAACCCTCTTCAACATCTACATGACCCCCCCTCGCCGGCATCGTCCGATGGCACAGCCTCAGCATAGTATCCTACGCCGACAACACCCAGCTCATCCTCTCCCTCACACAGGACCCCACCACCACCAGACACAACTTCCAGGAAGGAATGCAACACGTTGCAGCCTGGTTGAACAACAGCTGCCTAAAACTCAACTCGGAAAAGACTGTAGTCCTGGCTCTGGGAACCGCACCATCGGCATGGGACAACACTTGGTGGCCCACTGCCCTCGCCACCCCACGACCACCACAGACCGCACCAGAAATCTCGGCATCATACTCGACTCCGCCCTCTCCATGAACCGACAGGTCGACGCAGTTGCCTCCAGCTGTTTCAACACCCTCCGCATCCTCCAAAAGACCATCAAATTGATCCCACCTGAGTCAAGAAAGATAGTCCACCACGCACTAGTCACCAGCAGGTTGGATTACGTTAACGCCCGCTACGCCGGCATAAAAAAGTCCCTACTCCGTAAGCTCCAGACTATACAAAACAACGCCGCCAGACTCGTCCTTGGCACCCCCCGACACGAGCGCATCAGCCATCACCTACGGAAGCTCTACTGGCTCCCCATCAAGAAGAGAGCCACTTTCAAGATACTCACCCACGCCTACAAATGCCTACACAACATCAGACCCAAATACCTTAACCACAGAATCGCCTTCCACGTACCCAAAAGGAACCTTCGATCCACCAACCTCGTCCTCGCCGAAACCCCACGCATCCACAGAGCTAAATAAGGGGGGAGATCCTTCTCCTACATTGCAGCCAAGACCCGTAAGGAGCTCCCAATCAACATCAGACGCGCCCCCTCCCTGAACACCTTCAAGAAGAATCTCAAGACCTGGCTCTTCAGCTAAACAGAACTGCTGACCCTCCGCAGCCCCCGCGCCTTGAGACCCTCACGGGTGAATAGTGCGCTTACAAACCCCTGACTGATTGATTATATCATTGCCTGTGTGAAGTCTGTCTCATTGCATAATTGTAGTTTTCTACGATGTGTGTACCCATGCTATCAGCGCCACTACCATAACCTTTACCCACAGTACTGCTGAATTAAAAAAAGAGAAACATCCCCCCCACCTCCCTCCACCAGCGGCCCAATCCCACAGGTGAATGCATGACCCCCCAGAAGTCCAACAGTATCTCCAACACCAGATGGGAAAGAAATAATGACAGTGAAAGAATGAGCTTTGGTCGTTTGAGAGATAGGAGAAGTAGAAGATCTTTAAGCAGACTGCTCCAGAATAGAAAAGACAGAGTTGAGAAGAGAATAAGGCAAGCGATAAGATAGTCTGGGGGTTTCCCATTGGGAGTGTACGTCATAGAGCCAGGCACCTCTCTTCGCAAATGTGAGGGTGCCCGGGAGATAGTTATCATGAGGCAGTTCTGCTAGATTGCTACCAAAAGTAGTAAGGCAACATCCAAAAGGCGTATGTATCAAGCTAGGTTCACCTCAGCAACAATGAGATAGTGCGATCAGCAGTTGTGTGAAGTGTGTCTGCATGACAGGCTGCAGAGCTACTCCTCCTCCAATGCCCGAGGTGGTGACCAGAGCCTTCTCTCTGGGCCGTTGGTGAGTGGCAATTTATGGTTTTTAGAAATTCCTGCACCAGATGAGGATTGGTAAAGATATGCTTTTTCGCCTAGTAGGGAACCCTGAGTGTGGCCGGATACAGCATAACGTAGTGGATGCCAGCCTGCTGTAATCTATGCTTCACCTGCACAAACTTCTTTCGCACTTCTTGTACAGCCATGGTGAAATCTGGGTAAATCGAGACAACATTCCCTTCGCAGACCAAGTCCCATTTTTCTCTGGCAAGCCTTAATATCACGTCTCGATCCCTATAATTGAGCAAGCGCTATTTTCGGTCAAGGAGGTGCCCCCCGTGGATAGGGATCGATGGGCTCTCTCAGTCACTAAGAGCTTTGAGAGGGCCTCTGCTCCGAAGAGGCCTTACAGAAGGCACTCAACGTGCTCCTCCATGTGACCAGTGAATGTGGATTCCGGAATTCCCAAGATGCCCACATTGTTTCTGCGCAAGCGCGCTTCCAAATCTTCACTTTTGGCCGAAATGACCAAAAGAAGCCTTTCCATATGCTGTAGGCCATCCCGTCCTGCCGATGAGATGTCTTCCAATGCCGATATCCTTTTGTTCAGTTTCAACAATGTGGCCCTCTTGTTATTCTAAGCGTTGAGCCTTAAAGTCCATGCGCATACTCATTGAGTGCATTTTTGATTCAATAGAAGTGAAACTCTGCTGCATAGTCAGTAGTAGGGCTTTCCGGTCCGCATCTGGCAAAGAAGACGAGGATGATAGCTCCTCTGCCTCCTTGGATTCAGTCTCCTCAGCAGGGGTGCGCGTGTATCTACACACTTCAAATTGCAGTTTTGTTTGTTTGCCCTCAGTCCGACTCATAGATGCCCCGTCAATGCGCAAGTAGCGTTGACAGAGTATGCCGCAGTCCAACAGCCTGAGTTCCAGCTGCCACAAGACCACGGAAGTGTAGTAGTTGTTGTAGCCTCCCCTGGGGGTCGCGATTTAGGATACGGAGGGAGGTGCGGTTGTTTGGCTCTGAACCTGGTCAAGTACCAGATCACGTTGCAGCCAGGGGCTGCACAGGTGTCATCCCCCACCCGTGCTGCCAAGTCCACACACCAGAACTCCTGGTGTCCCATCCTCCGGTGCAATGGGGCTGAAGCACTTCACATGTCCCCCCTCACGTGCAGTCCAAACCAAGCTCCGAGGGTCCCTCAGCTCACTCCCTTGCTGTAAGCCCCAGTGCCGGTGACAATCCCAGCAGCGTGCAGGCCGCTGCTCACCTAGCAAGGTCAGCAGGCCCAGGGCCTCAGGCGTGAGCAGGTCATACAGCCCGTAGCGCCCCACACAGGCTGCAGCTGCCGGACTCCCAAAGCAGCCAGGCTTACTGTATTGAGGCGGAGGCTCAGTCAGCAGGTCCCTGCAGCGCATACCAGGGAATCTGCATGGAGACCACCTCAGGGTGCCTGGCTCCAGCAGGGCGGGGAGCGTCCATGCAGCCGCCAGGAGAAGGGCCTTTAAGTGCACTGGTAGTACAATCCTCCCATCAGGAAAGCAGGCAGCCATTTGCTCGTGACAGCAGGCAGCATGATAGTCAGCTGCAGCACAGGCACTAAACACTCTCTGAGCCCGGCAGCTTCGGTCCATCCGGTCTGCCGGGTGAGCTCCATACCTGCGCAGCATGCTGCATCACTCTAAAGCAGAAACAAACTGGTGCAGCACAACACTAGCAGTGTGAGCAGGTGCCAAACGTTAAGAAAACATAACTGCCACCCTCTCACGCACGGGTGCGGTCCGCCTTTAAGTCCTGTCTCTTATTCATTGTTGCAGCCTCTCTATGATGCCTTGGCACATGGTGGTAAACTTAATCATACCACTGAGTAGGTGAATGGAGCCAGCCCCCAGGCTGCGAGCAGCATGGACTGCGCGGCAGGCTACTTTTGCTCAGTGCTGAGTGCTAATTATAGCAGGTCTCTGGGAAGACAGCTGAGGAGGCGCTAATGTGTGACTTCGCATTTCAGTGCAGTGATGTGGACCACCATACTGAAATACGGTAATCTAACAGCTGATGCATGGTACTTGGCAGGGATGAACATACACACACACTTTTAATGCAGAAGATGTAGCTTAAAAACTCATCCACCTTGCTGTATCAACAAAACATGATCCTCCAGTTGAATGCTCAGTAGTAAAACACTGGAATGGATGTACTGGCTGCAGTCTGTGTGTGCACTTGTGGGCTCCTCTATTGGAAATAGATAAAGTTACAGCTAAGACAGCAGGGCAGGTATTACTATTTTCAAAAACAAACGCTCACTGTGGAAAAGTAGATTATTACTTTGGGTGGATGGTAGTCCACCACAGGTAGCAATGTCACTGTACTTTTTAGGTCCAATTAACGCTTCTGTAATTTAAACCTGAGCTCAGCCCCTGGCAGCCATGTCACAGAGCAGACTAGGGTAGTTTAAGAAAACGTGTAAAACGATTAGGAGTAGTAAAATGGTGAAAAAGTCAGAACACCCAAGACAATATAATTCCCACACCAATTAAAAAAAAAAGAATCATTTAATGAACAAATGACAAAAATCCAATAAATGGAATAGGAAATATGATTTTTTTAAAGTTTTAAATAAAAATATCACCAAAAAGCGACAAATGTGGCTCAGCACCAGCACACTTTCATTGGATTGTCATGGCAGGTTTGTACTGGTACTCTGGAGATCTTTGGAGCCAAAATGGTTCCAAGTCCCAGGTTCTCAGAATTGTTGTATGATGCAACCACGATTTCCCCAACCCCGCATGCCTAAACAGCACGGTCTGAATGACAATAGCCTCTTAACCATGCATTCCTTTACCACGCATGCCTTTACCACAGATTTTCATGGTAAAGGCATGTATGGTAAAGGGGCATGCGTGGCTAATGTTACCATCCTCCACGCCACCGCCCTAAAGTACAAACTCCCCCTCCCACACAGAGGTGCAAATACCCATACTCCCTCCCAAGCCCCATGCTGTGCCCTCCCCCAGCCCAGATGCTTAAACCCTGTCCCTTAACCTGACCCTCTCCAGCCCTGACCCAGTCCTAAAAGATGCCTGCCCTCCTCTAAGCCCTATAAATTACCCAGAATACCCTTCCCCCTGCCCTGAGGCTTAATACCCTAACCCCTAATTAACAAATTACCCCAGCACTCCCAAACCCTAAAAACTACTCCGACCCCCTAGCCCTGAAAACTATCCCTGACCCCCAGCCCTGAAAACTTGCTCCTGCCCAGCCCTAAAGACTAGCTCCACCCCAGCCCTAAAAACTAGCCCCAAACCCCCATGCCTGAAAACTACCTCCAACCCCCAGCCCAGAAAACTAACCCGACCCACCTCCAGCCCAGAAAACTACTTCGACCCAACCCCCAGCCCACAAAACTACCCCAAACTCACCCTCAGCCCAGACAACGACCCGACCCCACAGCCTAGAAAACTACCCCAACCCACAACAACACCCCGGCCCACAAAATTACCCCGACTCACCCCCAGCCCACGACTACCCCGACTCACCCCTCAGTCCACAAAACAACCCAGACCCACCCCACCCCAGCCCACAAAACTACCCTGACCCACCACCAAAGCCCCCTTTGACTCACTGCAGATCTCTCCCCGCTTCCTGCTTCCGTCCAATACAGCCCACCGCCCACAAAAGATTCCCGACTCGCCCCAGCCCAAAAAACATCCCGACTCACCGCCAGCACACAAAGCAACCCTCGATCCCACCAGCCCTCAAAAGTACCCCAACCTACCCCGGGCCCACAAAACAACCCCAACCCACCCACAGCCTCAAAAAATTAACCCAACCCACCCCCTCAGCCCCTTTTACCTCACCTCTCCCTGCTTCCTGCTTCTGTCCATCCGTTCCGCAGCTAGACTGCGCATATGCCTTAACCACGCAGATGCGTGGGTAAGGCATATGCGTGGTTAAGGCATGCGTGGTAGGGCTACAGAGTCAGAACACTTGTGGTTTAGCCCGTGGTGTTCTGACTGTTTCCCTCTCAGAATATTACTAGGAGTAAACTTTGACAAAGCCATGGTGTTCCAGGATCTCAGGAACTTGGAGGTCAAGACTTACTCCCGCAGAAGACACCAGCAGAGGCCAACGGCAGGGTCCTGGGCAGGTCCATCTAGAACTTGGCTCTTCGGGAAAAGGGCTTTTAGCAACTTGTTGTGTCCCTGTAGCTTAAGAGGAGGTATGCCAACTAACCTTTGAGTCCACTTTGTCCTGGGTAAAAATGGGAACAGGTACAGCCTATCAGGTTTCCTCACAGGTCTCAACACCATTTGCAGTGCTTTTTCTGTCTTCCAGATGTCCAGTCTTGATCTGAATGGGGTGCCTTTATGGCTAGCACTAGCTTGAGGGTGGGGGGTGACTCTTGCCCCCTCCCTAACCGAAAGAGAAAGAATTCCCTGGGTTAACCCTTCCCACATTTGTAGCAGGGTGCCCTACTGCAAACAATCCCACAGCACCCCTCTCTACCTCAAACCAAGATGAAAACCTTTCTTCAATTGTGCAGAGCTCCTGTGCCCTCGCTAGAGGAGTGACCAGGCAAATGAGCAAGCCCTTCTCAGTGATCCCTGGAAACTGGTTCAGGGGGCAACTCCTCTCTCACTATGATTAGTGCCAGCCTGACTAGAGGGCCATAGGAAGGGTCAAGCCCCGGTGTTACCAACATCTGCCTGTGACAGGGTAGGCCTCTTTGAACTAAATTAAGTTCTTGGACACTGCCAAGGTGGCCATCCTGTCAGAGGATGTATATTTAATTTTCATTTTTCTGACACTTCACTTAAGTTCACATATGCAGTAGCAACAGTACATACAGTGGTCCTGAGGATACTCATTAAAAATATTTTTCTTTTGATATTCAATTTCAATCTGCACTTATCACCATTTGTTATTTAGTTTTTGCACTGTGCCCATCACTCAGCTACTCTAGCTCTTCACTCTGGAGAAGCTGAACTAAAAACATCTGTGAGCTCCCTTCTATTAGATAGAAGGTCGCAGCCTTTGGTTACCCTAGTGTGTAACCAGGAGGAGATCCCAGATGATGAAGCATGTCACCTCGCTGAGTGATGGGAATCAGTCTTCCTTTTAGGATTTTCCATGTATTCTTACACTATCCTAGCTCCTTCCCAATCATTGGTCTATGAGATCATTACTACTCGGCATTGAATTTGAATTTGTGTAAGACTCCCTGGGCTTTTCAGACCTGTGTATCTTTTATAGTGTTATGTATGTTCTAGACGGGGAATAGGTCCATGCTTGGTCTTTAAATATTCCCTAGGACCACGGGTACTCATAGCACGGCCCGGCAAGCCTTCCTTGGTGGCCTGCGGACCTTGCAGACATTGTACCTGTGTTTTTAAATTTTTTTATTTAAAGAGTGTCAGCAAACGCCGCCGCAGCAGCGCGGACTCCGAGACACTCTGCTCTATGGGGGCTGGGCGATTCACAACAAAGCATCATTAACAAGTAAATTGTCCTGTAAAGTCCTCAGGTGCCGCTGTGTGTGTGCCCGGGAAGCTAGGGTGAGGTGACAGAGGGTGATAGAGGGAGGAAGACAGAGGGAGGGAGACAGAGGTAGGGAGACAGAGGGAGGGAAACAGAGGGAGACAGAGGGAGGGAAACAGAGGGAGGGAGACAGAGGGAGGGAGACAGGGTGAGATACAGAGGGAGGGAGACAGAGACAGAGGGAGACGGAGAGAGAGGGAGACAGTGGGAGGGAGAGACAGTGGGAGGGAGAGACAGTGGGAGGGAGAGACAGTGGGAGGGAGAGACAGAGGGAGGGAGACAGAGGGAGACAGAGGGAGGGAAACAGAGGGAGGGAGACAGGGTGAGATACAGAGGGAGGGAGACAGAGACAGAGGGAGACGGAGACAGAGGGAGACAGTGGGAGGGAGAGACAGTGGGATGGAGAGACAGTGGGAGGGAGAGACAGTGGGAGGGAGACAGAGGGAGGGAGACAGAGGGACAGAGACAGAGGGAGACAGAGGGCGTCAGACAGAGGAAGGGAGCAACAGAGGGAGGGTGCGTGAGAGGGAGGGAAACAGACAGAGGGAGGGAGACAGATAAAGGGAGACGGAGGGGGAGACAGATGGAGGGATACAGAGAGAGACCGGCTGAGAGAGGGAGGGAGACTGAGAGAGAGGGGGAAACAGAGGGAGACGGAGAGAGGGAGACATACAGAGAGAGAGATGGAGACAGAAAGAGCGAGACAGAGCGAGACAGAGCGAGACAGAGTGAGACAGACAGAGGGAGACAGAGGGAGACAGATGGAGACAGATGGAGACAGATGGAGACAGAGGGAGACAGACGGAGACAGACGGAGACAGACGGAGACAGACGGAGACAGACGGAGACAGACGGAGACAGACGGAGACAGACGGAGACAGACAGAGGTAGACGGAGGGAGACAGAGAGAAAGAGAGGGAGGGAGACAGAGGGAGAGAGAGGGAGGGAGAGAGAGGGAGACAGAAAGAGAGAGAGAGAGAGACTGAGTGAGTGAGACAGAGGGAGGCGGGGAGAGGGAGCGAGAGAGAGGGAGAAAGAGAGAGATAGATAGAGAGAGAGGGGGAGAGAGAGGGATGGAGACAGAGGGAGGGAGAGAAAGAGAGAGGGAGGGAGACAGAGAGGGAGAGAGAAAGAGAGGGAGAAAGAGAGAGAGAGAGAGAGAGAAAGAGAGAGAAAGATGTATGTATGCCGGGTCTGGTGGCTCAGTGGACGAAGGCGTCCGCTGCAGGGGCCTGTGTTCAACCTCATGGTCACAGTTTTTTTTGTTGCTCTAGCCCTGCCCCCGCCCCCACCCCCCACTGACCCTCCCCCACCGGTGCAGCCCTCAGCCACAAACCACACTGTAAATTTGGCCCATGAGAGAAAGTTTATGAGTACCCATGCCTTAGACCTTCCCTCTGGTAGTTTGTATTTGAATAGAACTCCACCCCACACCCAGAGTCACTGTCTCAGCTCTGGAGCAAGTTCACATCCTATCAAATGGGCTATTCAGCTCCTGCTAACTCAAAGTTCATGCAAATGGGCTTCAAGATGCTTTAAGCAGGGCTAAGGCAAATTTGTTAAATTACCTTTTCTAAACCATCATTACAAATCCGACTTTACAAATTAATTGGGCTTGTAACAATTATTTAAAAAAGTCAAACAATTACCTTGCAGCTGTTTTCTAGGTGGAGAGAACACTATTTAATTTTAATATTATATCCCAATGCTTTCCTATTCAACAGCATAACCATCCCTCAGTGAAAATACGTTTTTGGGCCTTATCTCTGTAAGGACATGTTTTACATTAAACGTTTACATGAACTACTATTAATTACCATGCACCCTACCTTATGGGCATTAAGACCGAATTACTGTGACTTATTAATGTTTGTTTTAAAAGCAGGTTTAGGCCTTTCAAAAGGAATAATTTTGAGAAATTGGATTTGCAGTTTTAGAACTGCACAGAGAAACTACAATGGTAGGCCTGCAGTCATGTTTCACCATTACTGCAGTTGGTAGTACAATGGGTACTGTAGGCTCCTAGTGACATTTAGCTTACAGTCCCACTTTGTAGCAAAAATGTAAAGGTAAGTTAAATATGCCAATTAGGATCATAGCCAATTTCAACATGTTTTAGTGGTCAAAGCACATGCACTAGGGTCTGGTTAGCAGAGTCCCAGTGCACAGAGTCACAAAACAAGCAGCAGCAGTCCAAACAAATGGGGATGATCATGCAAAAAAGATCATTTTCCTACACATCATTGTACCACACATGTAGACTGTCTTATAAAATGTGGAGTCACTCTTTTTATCTGTAGAATAATTTGCTTTTTAGTTTATAGTTCAATGCCAGATACAATACTGTGTTTTATTCCATTTGTGATATAGGTATTTCACACTTGAATAGTCTTGTTTCAACACACTTGAATAGTCATATTTCAACATGCATGTGTAGTGCACTTACAATAAATACTAAAATCAGTAGATGGTCCATGATTTTAGGTTCTCGAGAACTATGAACCTTCTTGCCTACTACCTCTACTGTGCGTTGCAGCTCTTTTAATTGTACCTTCTTGTGCTATGGCTTGCATATATGCACATATTCTCCCACTCTGCTATAGTTGACTGCTAGTGTGATATTGACGATATTGTAATACTTGTGTATGGGAACCTCTGATTTTCTTCTCTTACTTTGCTACTTTCCTGACACCTCCTTCTCCTCCAATGTGTTTCTTATAAGTTAATCAGAAAGCACACCTATTCCCTAATGAAGATGACTCCTAGTGATACTTCCATACTCTCTCTTGATTCCTTGTTAACCAGCCCTGGCCCTTTATTTGTTACCTTCCTCCCTCTGTGCCTCGCACAGTACTTGCTAGCTTCCCTGGACGGAAACAAGCTTCCGAGGACCGTGGCAGGGTATGCTCAGACGTGAGTCCCTTGCTCACTTTGCCACTGGAATCAAGCAAGCCGGGCTGAAGACGGCTGGAATGCCAGAAACCGGTCCTCGGAAGCTTGTTTCCGGTCCAGGGAAGACATGGTTTGGCAGTTCGGGCTGGACTGTTCCCATGAGGCACAGGCTCAGACTGATTTGCATATAGCCATGTCTGAACTGGGGTGGCAGAGTGGGCTAAAGAACGGTGATGGATTAAACCCAGATCTTTTGACTGGGTGTGAGTGTTTGATTGATTCAGATGCTCCGTCCATCACCACCCCCTTTTGTACCGCTTTTGGCCGCCATACGTGTGGCAGGGTATGCTCAGACGTGAGTCCCTTGCTCACTTTGCCACTGGAATCAAGCAAGCCGGGCTGAAGACGGCAGGAATGCCAGAAACCGGTCCTCGGAAGCTTGTTTCTGGTCCAGGGAAGACATGGCTTGGCAGTTCGGGCTGGACTGTTCCCATGAGGCACAGGGTCAGACTGATTTGCATATAGCCATGTCTGAACTGGGGTGGCAGAGTGGGCTAAAGAACGGTGATGGATTAAACCCAGATCTTTTGACTGGGTGTGAGTGTTTGATTGATTCAGATGCTCCATCCATCACCACCCCCTTTTGTATTGTTTGATTAAGTTAAAGCCATTTCCTTTGCTAATGGTATTGTATAGCAAAGGAAAAATCTTAACTTAATGAAAGGCAAAATCTATTGCATTTTTAATGCTTGTTCTTTTTGTTTCGGTATCTCCCCAATATATGGATCTATGTGTGTGTGTGTGTCTCTCTCTCTCTCTCTCTCTGTCTCTATCTTTGTCTCTGTCTCTCTCTCTCTCCTGTCTCTGTCTCTCTCTCTCTCTCTACTGTCTCTCATTTCCTCTCTCTCTCTCTCTCTGTCTCTCTCTCCGTACTGACTCTCTTTTCATCTCTCTCTCTCTCTCTCTCTCTCTCTCTCTCTCTCTCTCTCTCTCTCCGTACTGACTCTCTTTTCCTCTCTCTCTCTCTCTCTCTCTCTCTCCGTACTGACTCTCTTTTCCCCTCTCTCTCTCTCTCTCTCTCTCTCTCTCTCTCTCTCTCTCTCTCTCTCTCCGTACTGACTCTTTTCCTCTCTCTCTCTCTCTCTCTCTCTCTCTCTCTCTTTCCATACTGACTCTCTTTTCCTCTCTCTCTCTCTCTCTCCGTACTGACTCTTTTCCTCTCTCTCTCTCTCTCTCTCTCTCTCCGTACTGACTCTTTTCCTCTCTCTCTCTCTCTCTCTCCGTACTGACTCTTTTCCTCTCTCTCTCTCTCTCTCTCTCTCTCTCTCTCTCTTTCCATACTGACTCTCTTTTCCTCTCTCTCTCCCCTTCTCTCTCTCCGTACTGACTCTTTTCCTCTCTCTCTCTCTCTCTCTCTCTCTCTCTCCGTACTGACTCTTTTCCTCTCTATCTCTCTCTCTCTCTCTCTCTCTCTCTCTCTCTCTCTCTCTCTCCGTACTGACTCTCTTTTCCTCTCTCTCTCTCTCTCTCCGTACTGACTCTCTTTTTCTCTCGCTCTTTTTCTTGTATTCATATTTTTTGTGAATTGAAGGCCGTGAAGCCCCTCGTGCAGTGCTTGAAATGGGCCGGTACTCACCGGTACTGAGTACTGGCACTTCTTATTTTTACAGATCTGAGTACCAGCACTTCTCCACTGCCAAGGAGAGTACCGGTACTCATGAAGGTAAAGTCACTGGTGCTGCGAAGCTCGAGGGTAATGTAGCGGAAAAGATATGCACGGCATTCTAACAGCCAAAGCGCCTCCCTAGCTCTTACCTGAGTCACTGCTGAAGCATTCAGCAGCGACTCATTTGCTTTATGCAAGGGATCCTGGGTGTTAAAAATGTCACGGTCCTGCTGTGTTTGATTGAGCAGGCCCATTCAGGCCCTGCTTTGTCAATCACATTCACACTGTGGAGAAGTGTGGCTCAATGGTTAGAGCGGCAGACCCTGATGCAGAGGTCTAGCCCGGGACCAGGGTTCAATTCCCCGCCTCGGCGAGTCTTGGGCTCAAAAATTCCACGGACCTGATAATTCTCACCTCGGTGCCTAGTCCAATCATGGAGTCCCACTCTGCAACTCTGGGCAATAGCTTGCTTAATCTCCACAATGGCCCCCACAAAGCTAAGGATGCCTGGCCTCCACCTTGGGGGTGCCCAGGAGTGGATGCCTCACAGGGAAAGCCAGGACGGGTTCCACAGCGGTATTCGTACAAGCGCCTTGAGACCCTTGCGGGTGAATAGTGCCCTATACAAGTTTACAATTTACACTGTCCTTGCTGTGAAGTAACACAGGAATAACCTCAACTGAACCTTTTTTGTGAGTATCTGTGTGCGTGTGTGCGTGCGTATGGAGCTCAGACAGGAAGACAATCGGGACACTCTCAGGAGGTAGTTTCAAAGAAATGCGTGGAATGCTTTTGTGTGTGCATGTCTGTTCGTTTCTGTGTGAATGTGTTTGTGCTCTCTAGAATATATAGGTATTGTGCCAAAAGCAACCAAGTAAGAACAGTATGACAGTAAGAAGCTGCAAATCTTGCAAAACAAGGAAAGATTAACAGATTGTGTTTGGCCTTCATTTTGTGTAATGAATTAACACGTTTTGTTATATTGAAACATTACTCACATGTTTTGATATGTCCTGCAACTGGTGTAGAACCCATTATTAATACTGCTATTCTAAAGTCTCTCTTGTTCTGAGGCAACTGAATTTTAGCCTGACTAGTGCTGTTGATGGTTTGCATACATTTAAACGCTTCTTCTATTATGATTAAGGGCCTGTTCCCAGCAGATCTTCCACAACTCTCTATTAGCATATCCAGATGTCAATCTGCAGATATGGGAAGCTTAAAACTAATAACAGAAATGTAAGGGCAAAATGAATACTCGATAGAAATGTCTTTCACCATGTTTCGCTCGGCATCTAGCCCCACCCCCTAGCCACGCCCCTAGGCCAATTTAATGAGTACCTGCACTTATTTTTCCCCATTTAAAGCACTGCCCTCGCGTGCATGTTTCACATCCTTTTACATGCAGCCAAGTAGCCCCCCCTCCTCCCCATGCATGCTCCCGGATGTAGATCCAGGGGTGAGAGATCCCCTGGGGGCCCCCCTGCGGTCACCCACACCACAGAAACCCCCTCGTATCCACGGTGTGCGACGGTCTCAGTGCCTGAATGACCCTCCCTACCCCCCGTTGAGGCCCCACTCGCCACAACGCCCTCGGCTAACCTGTGACGCATGGCACAGGTCATGGATGTCGCGTTATTAAAGTGTGTTGATGTCCATCTCGGACTGGGAGTCGCAATAGTGCGGCTCCATTTAAACAGCGTTTCTCTTAACAAAACGGCAAACAGATGCATTTCATTGTACTGATGTATGTAAAGATATATGTACAGACTCCGTAGCTGAAGTGTTTGCATGCTGCAGCCATAATGAAACAATTGAAAGCTAAAACAAAATACTTTACATTAAAAAAAGTGTTCTGCTGCTCTTTGAAAATTCTTTTGCAATATTCCTCTCCTCGCAAAAAAAACGTATACACTCAATGTCGTCATCAAGCGGATCTGTAGCCCTCGGTGCTGTCAGTGAGGTACAAAAAGAGCAGAGCCTCTGACATCACAGTCTGTGCCTCCTTTAGTTCGGTAACTTTTGTAGCGTCATAGTGAGCGCCGGTTTTAACCAAGCGCCTGTGACGTCCGATAGCGCCAGTTTTACCCCAGCGTTTATGACGTCAGAGAGTGCCCATTATAACAGATCGCCTGTGTTGAGTAAATATCAACAAATAGAAGTTGTAGAAATGAGTTTATTCTTACAAATGAAGCACTCCCTGCATACAGCTCCGGTCTCTGAGTCGATCACCAGTAACTGACCGCAATACAGTTAGAGCATACAGTACAAAAGCAACCAACTGGGAATGGTCTCGAGTGATGCACAATTGAACAATAATATCACTCGAGACCAAATTGAATAAAAACAATAGCACGAGTCGGCGCGAGTCCATGTGATGAATGCACGAGGGAAACCTCGCATCAAGCATGTACTCGCGCTGACTCGCGCACAACACAACACACCTTCCCCCCCTTATGAGAAAAAAAAAAAAAAAAAACACAGTGAATTACATTTTTCTGGTAATAAAAGCAACAAAATCAGACAACCACTTCGGTTTCTTAGTGACTCTTTTAGGTAAGGAAACACCATACTGGACAGTAACATCTTGATTGATGACACTGCTATCATGATAGGGAGTTACAATAGGAGCAGTATCCTGGTTGGTAAGACAATTACTTGAACAGCAAGGTAAAACATCTGCAGTGCAAGAATCCTCATCCAAAAAGGAAAAATCAGGATGTTCAGGAATAACTTCTTTACAGTAAACATCCTTGTCAGCCTTGAGAACAGCAATCCTACCCAGATTCCAAACCTTATTATTGGATAATCTCACAGAGTTTTTCAAGACTTCTAAAACTTCAAAAGGACCCATAAACGAACTTTCACCTTTTTTTACCTTCCATGGTTTCTTGACCTTTACCATCATGCCCACTTCTACCTTGGGATCTTTTTTTGAACCTCGTTTCTCATCAAAATATTTTTTGTTTGAGCAATGAGTGCGAATAAGGTTTTCCTTGACTATACTCAAATCCACATTGGAAGGAGTGGATTTCACCAACCACGAGGGGTTCACCTTTGTCCTAGGAACTCTTCCTCTCATGATCTCAAAAGGAGAATACCCAGTCATTGAGTTTGTGGTTGTTCTGTACATCCACACCTTCTTAAAAATCTCTACTTCCCATGTTTTGTCATCATTACTAGTGATCTGTATGGCCCCTTTCAGAACCCTATTGAATCTCTCTATAACCCCATTCCCACTGGGATTATATAAAGAAGTAGTAGAGTGAACAATGCCAAGTCTTGAAAAGTAATCATTAGCTTTCTTGGAGATAAATTGTACACCATTGTCCGATATTATCTTTACTGGTAACCCTTCTTCAATAAAAACTTTATCTAGGAAACACAGAACCGAATCAGTATCTATCTTCTGGACAATTTTGATAATGGGCCATTTAGAGAAAATATCAATAGCTGCTATAACATACTTGGATTCGCAGCCAATGGGACCCATAATGTCTATGGCAATGGTTTCCCAAGGATTATTTGGAATACTATGTGTACCCATATTGGGTTTCAAAGTAACTAAAGACTTATCAGAATTGGCACATACCACACAATTTCTGACCAACCTTTCAATAAACACGTCCATCCCTGGCCACCAAAATAAATGTTTAACCTGTTGCTTGGTTCTAACCATGCCACTATGACCTTCATGACCCTGTGAAACTATAATTTTCCTTACGCCCACTGGTGGTACAATGCGCTCACCTCTTTTAATGATGTTCCCGCAACATGAAAGTTCCGACCTTACTTCCCAGAAGCTTCTCAATTCTGGACTCAAACACTTCTTTTCAGGCCAAGTACTAACTATATAACTTGCAACATTTTTTAAAATTTCATCACCCTCAAATTTCTCTTTCCACAAGGTCTGATCAATAGAAATGGGACCCTCATCATGTATCATGGCAATCTGGAAATTGTCCCATTCATTATGTAAATCCTCTTGAATAGGTAAGGGCATCCTAGACAAAAAATCTGCAGAAACATTCTCTCTTCCCGGTAAATATTGTATATTATAAATAAAATCCTGCAAACGCATGGACATGCGTGCAATTCGGGCTGAAGCTCTTAACATGCCTTCTGTAGTAAGTAGCCGTACTAACGGTTTATGATCACTCCTAAGAGTGCATTCCTTACCCCAGACAAACACTCTGAAATGTTCCAAAGCCCAAATGCACGCTAAAGTCTCCCTTTCTATTGTGGAATACTTTTCCTCAGCAGGAGTAAGTGCCCTTGAAGCATGCGCAATGATCACTTCTTTTCCCTCCTTATTCTTTTGCGAAAACACAGCACCTAGTCCTTTTGCGCTAGCATCGGTAGTAATAATGTTTTCCAGAGAAGGATCAAAGCAAGATAATGCACTTGCAGAGCAGATTGCATTCTTCACATCACTGAACTCTTTCTCACATTCACTAGTCCATTCAAAGACAACCCTATTTTTAATTAACTGCCTGATATTATATGTTCTGCACGAGAAGTCAGGTACATACCTAGCGTAGAACTCAACTAACCCTAAAAAGGACCTTACATCATCTTTAGATAAAGGGTGAGGAGCTGATTTAATCGCTTCTAAAAGTGAAGGTTTAGGCTTGATACCCTCTGCACATAATTCATGGCCTAAGTAATTTACGGAATGGACACCAAATTTGCATTTCTCATGCTTAATGGTAAGGCCATGTACATTAAGTGCATTCAAAACCTCCTCTAAAGCCATAATATGTTTGTCTTTGTCATCATTGAACACCAAAATGTCATCTTGAAAACAGATGGCATTTTTACAATCTTTCAAAATATCTTGCATGACCCTCTGGAAAATTGCCGCTGCGGACGCCAGTCCAAAAGGCATCCTGTTGAATCTGAAACACCCAAAAGGTGTAATAAATGCCGTCAAATCCTTACTCTTTTCACTTAACTCTATCTGGTGATACGCAGCAGATAGGTCGATTGTTGAAAAATTATTAGACCCCCCAACCACAGATAACATTTCGGAAATGCGGGGAAGGGGAAATTGATCTACCACAATATTATTGTTAAGATGGCGAAGGTCAATGCATAATCTCACTTTGCCATTAGCTCGCCTAGCAACCACTATGGGCGAAACCCATTCAGAGGACTCTATTCTATCTATTATGCCTCCTTCCACTAAAGCATTTAATTCATTCCTAACCTCCTCTCTGACAGCAAAGGGAATATTACGAGCCTTATGTATTTTAGGGCAAGCATTGTCCTTTAAACGGATTTCATGTTTAAAGCTGGTTAACTTTCCAATGTCTTTGGAAAAAACATTTGGAAATTTACTTAACATCAAAGAGGAGATACCATTTTGCTCATCAATCAACATCACTGGAATAGGACTATTAGGATCCAATACAATGTCCAGTTTACCAAAGTCAAACCAGCTAAGAACTGAGGGACCCTTCCTTGAAACATACAATTTTGCAATACATTTTCTGTTTTTAAATCTGAAAACTAATGTTCTGAATCCTAAGATATCTATCCTTCCACCAGAATATCCTTCGGGATTAATATCACTCTCCTCTAAGTGACTGCCAAGTCTAGGTACAAACAATTTTCTCCAGACAGATTCACACACTATAGAATAAGGTGATCCAGAATCTGCATACATGTTAATCTTTACACCTCCAATAACCATGTCACACAATGGTTTTTTCTTGATGGAATGGTCATTTACATTTAAAACAGCAGAATCTTTTATGTTCAAGACAAATGAACAGACATTGGAGTCATCTGTAAAATCATCCTCATCACTATTCTCATTCAACTCAATGCACTTGACCTTTTGATTAACATTACCTCTTCTGCAAGCAGAAGTGAAATGTCCTTTTAACCCACAATTGTTACATTTTTGCCTCAAACCAGGGCAAGTTTTATCATTTGCTAAATGTGATTTGCTGTTACATCTAAAACATTTCAAATTACTCTTTGAAGCTTCAGAATTAGCTTTGGAAGAAAACATTTGCTTCTTTTTGGAAGCATCTCTATTCTTACTGTCATATTTTTGATTAATTTTTGCAACAACATCCTTACTGACGGAAGTTTCCTTCCCTTTAACTTGTAGTGCGCTTCTACAGGAAAGTTCAGCTTTTCTGACAATGGATAAAACAAAATCTAAATTCTCATCACCATTAATCCAAAGTCTCTCCTGAATGGTTTCATTTTTAGAGTGCATGACTACTTGATCCCTAATAAGATCTTCTTGTAGGTTACCAAATTTACAATCTAACGCTAATGTTTTTAGGGATGAGACAAAATTGTCTACAGTCTCCTCACCTAATTGTCTTCTTTGAAAAAACTTAAACCTCGAAATTCCTATGCACACCTTGGGAGAACAGTACTTATCAAAATCATATACTGCCTTATCAAATACATTCATGTCACCACTTGCTTGTGAGGTAGGAAGTTGATTGAAGGCTTTTAATCCTTCAGGTCCTAAACAGTGTAAGAAAATACCTTTTTTTTCTGGGACTTTCATTTTGCCATTTGCATCTAAAGTCTCAATATAATTTAAGAAGTAAGCTTTCCATTCAATCCAAGGCATACAAGGAGAACTACCAGCTGACCAATAGCTTTGTGGGGGCGAAAGTGTATAGCCTTGAGCACACATAGTGACAGAAATAAGTAAATAAACAGGATACTTTACACTGAGTACTAATAGCAAATAGAATAATAAAAAAATAGTCTTAGCAAAATAAGGAAATACTTGTGTGTTGCAGAGAAAACAAAACAGTCAAAAGAATAGTGGAAAAATAAGAAGGTTTCCTGTGTTCATTTATCACCATCCATTTCTCTGATGAACACCATCCGTTTCTCTGCCCTTCAAGTTTTAAACACCATCCGTTTCTCTGTCCTTGAAGTGTTTACTTCGTTATTTGAATAAATCTCCCCGTTTTTCAATAGAGGGAGGGAAGAAACGAAGTCACCTTGTCAGTTTCACCCAAAATAGCAAACCAATGGAAAGCGGCGTCACTAACTTTCCTAGGAAATGAAGCAATTGGTTCCGTTTAATCCAATCAGCAAAAGCGCACAAAATGTAGGAGTTAGTTCCGCTTAAACGTCAGCCAATGCGTGTACCGGAAGGATTAGCTAGCGCGATCAAGAAATGAAGACGCGCACCTTCACACGCAAGTGAAATAAAATCGGCTTTTCAGCTGGAAAGTCAACTCTTCAAATCATCAGGGAATTCAGTTCTTCAGAAGACTGTGCATCGCTTTCCATGTAAGTTGGAGCGTAATTGAAAGCGTTTAAATGCTTTAATTATTTTTTTTTTTTTAAAATACGTAAATGAGTATTAAAATGGACAGGAAGTGCTTCCTTCTGGAACAGGTTCAGTGCTCCGTCCCTCGTCGCCAAGTTTGTTGAGTAAATATCAACAAATAGAAGTTGTAGAAATGAGTTTATTCTTACAAATGAAGCACTCCCTGCATACAGCTCCGGTCTCTGAGTCGATCACCAGTAACTGACCGCAATACAGTTAGAGCATACAGTACAAAAGCAACCAACTGGGAATGGTCTTGAGTGATGCACAATTGAACAATAATATCACTCGAGACCAAATTGAATAAAAACAATAGCACGAGTCGGCGCGAGTCCATGTGATGAATGCACGAGGGAAACCTCGCATCAAGCATGTACTCGCGCTGACTCGCGCACAACACAACAGCCTGTAACGTCAAAAAGCGCCCGTTTTACCACAGGGCCTGTGATGTCAAAGAGCGCCAGTTTTACCACAGCACCTGTGACGTCCGAGAGCACCAGTTTTACCCCAGCGCCTGTTACGTCAGAGAGCACAAGTTTTACACCAGCACATGTTGCCTCTGCATGGGAAAGGGGGCTGGAGTGAGGGCTCATAGGCCTCCAGACCCCTCAAGAACCCCAAGGATTGTGGGAGCCCAGTGTGTGTTAGTGTCAAGGTGGAGTCGTGCTTGGACAGCCGAGTTATTGGGGTGCCTTCACCACCCCGGAACCACGCGCCGACTGCCAGCTCGCGCTCCTGGGACGCCAGGGGACATTTTACGAAGTTTTAACGTATGTGTCCAACATTAAAGGCAGATTTAATTTGGGCGCTCTGTGTCCAGGCACACGTGTGTGCACACTCACCACTCATACACACACACAGCCTCGGGTGGCCAGTCACACTCGCTCATTCACTGGAACTCACCAGTGCATGCACACACACTCACATGTGTTCACTATCTCCAGCACACACACACAAAATCACATGCACCCCACACTCATTCACTGGAACTCACCAGTGCACACACATGCAAGCACGTGTGTTCACTATCTCCAGCACACACTTCACACACACGGACACACACACTCTCATGCACTCCCCTGGCTTCTTCTGCCAGACTAGCACACACTGTGCTCAGCAAGAAGTCTCCTTTCAGCTGATCTGCCTCAGACCCGCCTCTAATAGCGGCAAGTGGCCCTCAGGTAGAAGTTCGCGCTTGAGTACTTTTACATTCACATAACTTCGAGATTATGTCTGTGCAATGCCTGGCACTTGAGGCACTTGAGCAGCGCACACAGGGATAGACGCAGTACACCTTTCGCCAGCTATTAAACACATAGGAAATACATTTTTATTTTCATCACACCAACTAAATTAAGGGGGAAAACATGTATTGCTTTTATTGCAAAGACAACGACCGAACATTTGACACACAAAGGCACAGTGTTTTTTGCGTTGATAATACGTTTTTATTTCTTGGGGGTGGGCGAGCGGACCTGGAGATGGGGCAGGTAAATCGAACGGCTTTCTCCCCACAGCTTCGCTTTTCTTTTTTTTTTTGTTACAAGAAAAAGCACGCAAGCCCAGATCCATTTAATTTTCTTAGAAGGAGAATGTAATTTTTTGGGTGCGGAAGCCCTGGTGTGGGTTTTCAACAAGTTATAAGTGTCACTTTAAGAACAACGCCCAGAAAAGCAGTGAAACAATGGCATATAATTTTTTTGAAGTCATTTTTCTCTCTGGTTTCCTCATTTTGCTTGTGGACTCCCAAAAATGACCGAGTGGAAAAATAATATATATTTGTATTCGACATGTATATTACAACAACAATTAATATGTTAATGCCACGCGACAAATGCCCCGTGCTCGTTTCCTGTGTGTATTTCGAGTTTCATATTTTGGATTTTTGCTTATTGTTAACATTAACTATAAATAAAAGAATAATCTTGTTTTTTTTCTAATTTAAACCAAACACCCTTTCTGCCACACTCCGGCCTCCAGATGTGAGCCGTAAGAGGCCAGGTTTCTGTCTCTGGGAAACGAAATAACAAGCTCCAGACAGAAGCGAATCCATACCGGGTGTAATCTCTTGTCTTTTTGGGGCTAGGCGAGACCTAAATATGGACCTTGGCTTAAAACATTCAACCTCTACTTGCTTTCTTTTGAATGTCTCTCTCTTTACTCTCCAAACTCTTCATAATCTGACACCCATGGCCTAATATTCCCTTAGACTGTTTTCATTCACTTCCCTGTTTTGCTGTACTCATTTTTGCTGGCATTGGCACTCTGTGCACTTAAGCCCTGCTAACTTAGTGGTAAAGTGGTTGTACTCGCTCACTTAACTATGGCAAACTGGCATATACCCAAGTGCTACATTTAGTTTAATTCTAAGTCCCCAGTAAATGGTACCATATGTCCCAGGGTCTGTATTTTAAATGCTACAGATGGGCTCCAGCACACTCATTTGGCCAACCACTAAAGTAGCACTGTAAAACATGTTTTAGGGCTGCCTTTGCAGCCTGCAGTACAATTTTAAACTGCCATTTTGGAATGGCAAAATAAACATTTTGCCAGGCCTAGACATTCCTTTTCCTAAGGTAGGGCATAAGGGACTCCTAGGGCAGGGTGCATGATATTTAAAAATTAGGACATGTGTATTTAAGTTTTAAATGTCCTGGCAGGAAAAAATCCTAAAGTCGTTTTTTTTCTGTTGTAAGGCCATCTCTCCCAAGGACTATCACTGGGTTACCTTATTGCACTATATACACTATAACGTGATTTTGGAACCAGATAGAGAAATATTTCACACTCATTTGAACTGTGCTATCAAATCCTCTTTAATGGTTGGATTTTTCTTATAATGCCACCTTTAGAACGTTGCAAAAAAGATGATGGACAGAATGCTGAACAAATCAAATATTTACCCCCAGTCACAGATCTGGGTTACATCCATCGTTTTGTGTACTCCATGCCATTCCAATTTATACCCAGCCATATGTAAATCAGTCTTGACCCTGCTCCCCATGAGAAAAGTCCAGCGGAATAGAGAGATAAAAGTGTCTAGCAGCCTAGTTTGAACCTTCCAAGCAACTGAGATTATGATGAATCTCAGTAGCCACAGCAGTCCATCTAAAAAGTGCAGTATTAATGCACTGTGTAATGCGAATTATGTTTGTGCTTGTCCAAAAAAGGGACAATTACAGCTGGGTTACCCAATGAAATATTGATAGTTCTTTTCCAGTATGGGTCTTTGTCCTCAGGCCATGGCATGGATGGGAAGCATGAAAGGTCCTGGGTGATATTTTGAATTTGTTGCCTTCGTGATGACACAGCCTTGGGCATGAAAACAATGTTACATTCAAACACACACAGGACACTCTTGGCCCTGGCGTTCTACCAGAGACCATGTATGCCTCAAAATTTGTATTTCCCAAAGTCGGCAAAGGTGTAACAGAGTAAATCAGGTGGACCTATAACGCTGACAAATGCAAATATACCGATGTTGGCGATATATATACTCATATTTATGTGAATGCCTACAAATGCCCTGCCATGATTTTGGCCTAATGTCTGACCCAGAGACTAGAAAACTATCTCTTCGAAACCAATTGTTGGGTTGCTACTTGAAGTATTGCCTAGCAACTGGGGGGAATTCTATAATAGAATTGTTATGATTGTAATCAATCAATCAAGGACATTTGTAAAGCGCGCTACTCACCCGCGAGGGTCTCAAGGCGTTGAGGGGGGAGGGGGGACCGCTACTGCTCGAAAAGCCAGGTCTTGAGGTGCTTCCTGAAGGAGAGGTGTTCCTGGGTCAGACTTAGGTGGGTGGGGAGTGAGTTCCATGTCTTGGCCGCCAGGTAGGTGAAGGATCTTCCTCCGGTGGTGGTTCTGCGAATCAGTGGCACGGCGGCAAGGGCGAGGCTGGCGGAGCGGAGCTTGCGGGCGGGTGTGTAGAACGTGAGGCGGCTGCTGAGGTATTCGGGACCCATGTCGTGGAGAGCCTTGTGTGCGCGGGTGAGAAGTCTGAAGGTGATCCTCTTGCTGACGGGGAGCCAGTGCAGGTCTCTCAGGTGGGCGGAGATGTGGCTGTGTCGGGGGATGTCAAGGACGAGGCGTGCAGATGCATTCTGTATGCACTGTGCGCTGAAGTCTTTTCTGAAGTTTGGCGGTGGTCCCAGCGTAGAGTGCGTTCCCATAGTCCAACCGACTGGTGACGAGGGCCTGTCTGACCGTCTTCCTGGTTCCAGTGGGGATCCAACGGAATATCTTTTGGAGCATACGGAGGGTGTTGAAGCAGGAAGAGGTCACGGCGTTGACTTGCCAGTTCATCGTGAGGGAGGAGTTGAGGATGAAACCCAGGTTGCGTGCAAGGTCCGTGGGCTTGGGGGTGGGGCTGTGCAGAGCCGGGGGCCACCAGGAGTCGTTCCAGACGGAGGTGGATGGGCCGAAAATGAGGACTTCCGTCTTGTCTGAGTTCAGTTTCAGACGGCTGAGCTTCATCTATTCTGCGATGTCTTTCATGCCTTCCTGGAAGCTGGCTTTGGCGGTGGTGGGGTCGTTGGTGAGTGAGAGGATCAGTTGGGTGTCGTCGGCGTAGGAGATGATGTTGAGGTTGTGCTTGCGTGCGATGGCTGCGAGGGGGCTCATGTAGACATTGAAGAGGGTAGGACTGAGCGAGGTGCCTTGGGGTACGCCGCAGATGATCTTGGTGGCAGCTGCGTGGAAGGGCGAGAGCCGGACTCTTTGGGTTCTGTCGGAGAGGAAGGAGGTGATCCATTCCAGGGCCTTTCCTCGGATTCCGGCGTGGTGAAGTCGGGTTGTCAG
This sequence comes from Lissotriton vulgaris, assembly GCF_964263255.1. Taxonomy (NCBI): domain Eukaryota; kingdom Metazoa; phylum Chordata; class Amphibia; order Caudata; family Salamandridae; genus Lissotriton; species Lissotriton vulgaris. The sequence continues at coordinate 515,360,536 of NC_141695.1, read as the reverse complement.
GGTGCGGTGGCAGACCGTGTCGAAAGCAGCCGATAGGTCGAGGAGGATGAGGGTGACAGTATCTCCGTTGTCCATCATGGTCCGGGAATGTACTGGTAACTTGAGGAAACCTGTGCAGAGAAGCTGGAAGTACTACTACGAGCTCCAGGCAATAAACAAATATATACACATTTTGCCTACGTGTATGTGTACTTAACAAATTGGCGATGATTTTTCTGGAGCAGAATCCACGTAAATATCCAATTTTACTGCTATCGACCGCCTGGTTTTTAATTGGATATACAATTCTACATTTTCAAAGACTTCTTGCATTCTTCTACGATGTCAAGACTTCCTGCAACCGATTTACTGCAATTGGATCGAACGACTTTACTACGGGTTGGATTACCTACTGGATTTACTTAAAATCGGTAATCAGAAGCATCGTTTGTCTCTACTTTGTCCTTGCTACGAACCATTCTAATATTATTGATGCTGTGGGTCTTACCACTAACAAATACCTGCATTTTATCATTGTGGTTCAAGTTACAGCTCAATACTGAATTTTTATCATCTTTATTATCTTCAACAGCGTGAGTTGTTTACCTTTGACGGCATGTACGTTCAACCGCCACTGCTGCTGCTCAAGCTCTCGATTGCTGGTATCTTGAAGTTCTTCATCAGACTCTTCATTGGAGCTTCCATTCCGGAGCTTCATACAGAGTCTTCTGTGAGTGGTCTTACGTCTTTACAGTCACGTCTTAGCGTTACGCAAGGGTCAAGGAGCGTGACCTTACGTGACGTGTACATGACTACATTTTGTTTATAAATTTTGCAGTGTGCATGGAAAATCTTCACAGCCAGCATTGAAGTACCAGCTGTTCATCGTAACGTGTGCATGCCTCCATTTCATTCCTGCACATTTTGCAGTGTGAACAGATATTCCTTCACAGCAAGTATTCAGGTTCCTGTTATTATTCTTCACGGATTTCTACAGTGATACTCGAGGTACATTAACTCATTGGCACATTGTTAATAATTTATTTTTCTCTTCAATTTTAACTGTGCAAGACTAACGACTTCTACAATTGGGTACCTTACTAAATTACATTTTTACACATATTACATTATTGTGCAATCTAATATTATTCTCATATTTTAATCTTGTTCTACCTAAGTTTACTTACCTTATTAACATGGCAACTCAGAATTTTTCAATTTCTACCCCTCATTCATTTTGGCCGTCTGGTGCCGACCTACCCTTAAATGGAGTGAATGGAAAGATTACTTTTTAAATTACATTGCGGCTATTGATAAATCTGAAAAGATTCATGCAGCACAAAAGAAACTTATTTTATTACATTCAATTGGTCCTTACGGGTTAAAAGTTTATAACCAAATGTCTAAGACACCTGTTGTTGGAGACACCAATGTTTTTCTTGCATCCTTAAAAGATCTTGATGACCATTTTGCTCCCAAAGTATGTATAGGAATAGTTAGGTACACATTTTTCCAACGCAAACAACTGGCTGGAGAAACTATTGACCTCTATGTATCTGAGTTAAAGAAGCTTGCCATGGATTGTAAGTTTAGAAATCATTTAGAGGATTTTATACGTGATCAGATTGTCATGCATTCAAATAACCAAGCTATCCAAGATCGTTTATGGGTGAATGGTGACTCTCCTCTTTTTGACATCATTAGTATGGCTTGCAAAGGTGAAATGTCAGGCAGGTGCGCTACGGAATTAATCCACAAAAGTAACAACTCGAGTTTTCTGGCTAAAGTCAGTAACAAAATAGTTCAAAAGCAGTATAAACCCCAAGCTAGAACAAATATTGTAAGTAAATTTAAGTGTTATAGATGTGACAGCAGAGATCATTTAGCTCACAGCAGATCCTGTCCTGCCTTAAAACAGAAGTGCACCAATTGTGGCATAATGGGTCATTATGCAAAAGTATGTAGAAGGAAAACGATTAGTGTTAAATGTGTTTTGGAAATAGACCTGCCTGACAAAGAGTATGACAGAGATTTGGATGACAGCGAAGTTGGAAAGGTTTTAAATCTTTCTGACAAATTAGTTCTTAACATTGATGACAATGTCACCATGAGCAAACCTGAGTGTTTATATAACATCGGTGGTGTTGAGATAAAAAAAAATGGTGGATTCCAGCTCACCATACACTATCATCAATGAAGAATTGTGGAACAGTAAATTCATACACAAAGTTGGTGATACTTTGCTTGAATTCGATATTCATCCACAAGGATATTCTGTTGAAAAAAATGATATGTTAGGTTACAGAGGGTTCACTTCTAAATGTAAAGGAAGATCTACTCTAGCCAAGTTAGCTAGAAAGGTCCAGCAGTGTTGGGGTGGTTAGACCAAGCAATTTACATATTGTGCTGGATTCAAATAGTGAGGACCAAGTTAAGGTAGTTTATGATGGTACCATTGTAGCTGACACTATATCTACGCTATTTCCTGAAGTATTTAGTAAAGTTTTAGGCAAACAAAAAAATTTCAAACATCGCATAGTTTTAAAGGAGAAATCTACTCCTAAAATTCACAAGTGTAGGAACATTCCTATCATGCTCGGGAAAGAAGTAACCAATGAGTTAAACAAATTAGTGGCAGATGATGTCAAAGAACCTATTAATGGTTCAGAATGGATTTCTCCCTTAGTGGTTGCACGACGAAGGAATGGTAAAATTCGTTTGTGTGTGGATCTACGCCATCTTAATGAGAATATTGTAATTGACCGTTTTCCCCTACCTAGGATCAATAAAATGGTGAGTGGTTTAAAAGGTGCTAAGGTATTCTCGACAATCGAGTTATCATCGGCTTCTCACCAAATTTCACTAACACCAGAGTTTAGGAAACGTACTGCCTTTATTACTCCTATTGGTTGTTTTCAGTCTACAAGAATGCCATTCGGGTTAGCTTCTGCGGCCGCAGTCTTTCAAAGACTGATGTTTAAACTGTTTAACAAGACTGTTGGCACTAGATTCTTTCAAGAAGACATACTTGTCTTTGAGGAAAATAGAACAAGCCATGATGACACACTCAAGAGTGTGATGAACACTTTAAAGGAAAATGGCCTCACAGTGGAGTTGTCAAAATGCAAATTTCCTGAAGGGAAAGTTTCTTCCTTAGGACATGACATCAGTGTTGATGGTGTTAGACCTTAAGCTACCTTGGATAATGCCATCAAAGAGGCGGCTGTCCCTAGTAATGAGGATGAGTTAAGGTCCTTTTTAGGTCTTGTTGAATATTGCTCACAGTTCATTCCTCATTTTGCCTCTAAATGTTTTAATATGCTACAGTTATTGAAAAATAGAGTTAAATTCAAATGGTCACATACATGTCATGAAGAATTTTCATCTCTTACTTCAACTATCGATAAAGTTCATGCCTTAGATAGTTTTGACCCAAATTTGGACACTTACATCTCTACGCATGCCAGGGGAAAAGGACTTGGAGCTGTTTTATCCCAAAAGGATACTAATGGTAAATAAATAATTATTTTGTTTGCATCAAGAGCCTTAACCACTGAAACTAGGTATCCTGCAATGGAAGGAGAGGCCTTAGCCTGTGCTTGGGCTCTCCATCACTTCAGAGCTTTTGTTTGGGGTAATCCTGTTACCATATTCTGTGATCATAAACCTCTAGTTCAACTTTTAACAACTGAAGGTACAGTAAGTGCATCTGCCTGGATTGCAAGAATATCCATGAAAATGCAAGATTTTATTCACAAAATTGTGTATTTACCTGGCAAAGACCATTTATTGGTCGATTGTCTATCTAGATTGCCGCTCAAATTAGAAGATTGTGAGGATGATGTTATGATAATTTTCAGGTGGCATTTGTACATGATGAAGGAGGTTGCGCTGTAAGTAAGAAGGAATGGTTGATGGAATGTGGAAAGGATCTCAGCTGAGTATTGAAAATGATACGATTCTTAGAGGTGAGGGAATTGTACCACCTACTGGTTTGCGTAAGATAATCATTCAGTTATGTAATGATGGTCCTTTTGGAATTGTACGAACGAAAAATGTTGTAAGAGATTTGTTTTGGTGTCCTGGAGTTGATATGGAAGTGGAGAGGTATGTGAGAAATTGTGTTAACTGCTCTACAGCGGACAAAACTTTGCAAACCTTACATTGTCCTATGTTGGAATGTGTACCACCTCAATGTCCCTGGGACTCTATAGCTATTTACTTATTTGGACCTGTGGGAAATGAGCAAAAGTATGTTATTGTTTTACTTGATCTTTTTTCAAAATGGCCCATTCTTGAGGTGGTAGATGCAATCAACACTTATGTGATTTAAGCGTTTTTGGACAAAACATTTGTATCTGAAGGGTTACCAAGTGTCCAGTTTTTAGGTTTTGCCTGGCGAAAAGATGCGCTCTGCGCATCTTTTTCGCGCAGGCGAAAACCTATTGAGATATATACGGGAGACAGGAACGGCCTCCGTCTTTCATTGGCTAGCTCCATAAATGGAGGCTAGCCATTGGAAGACGGGCCTGTCCGTCAATGCCGGACCAGATTCGGGGGCGTTCCCGAGAATTTTTGGCTTTTGGCTACGTCACGCGACGCCAGCCAAAAGCCGGGTACGCCCCCAAATCTGGTCCGGCATTGCCGGCACCTGCCTTCCTGCTCTGCGTGTTCGTTCCCGCCCCTGCCTCCCCCCCCCCCTCTCCGTATGCCCCCAGAAGGGGCATGGGAGGTGAATCTGTCTGTCAACGCGGACCCGTTTTCGTGTTTTTCACGAATTGTCCCCATCGCCGCCCAGCCCGCGACCAGGAAGTCAGGCAGGCCGGGGGTGGTACTGCGGGACACTCGTCATTCCCCAGGCCGCGCTCTGATTGGCTGCCGGCCCGGGACCTAAGTGGAGGAAGAAGCAGCCTGCAACCGGCGCCTTCTACGCCGCCGACCGGAGACCGAGGAGAGTCCCGAGGAGCGGGAGCTCTCCAGCCGCCGACGAGACCCGGTGAGTGCCTGAGAAGGAAGGGGGAGGCGTCGGGGCACACTGCCGGTGCCCCGTTGGCGCATCTCCGTTCTAACGTTTTTGTTGTTTGGTGGGGGGAAGGTGGGGCGCGTTGGTGTGCAGCGGGCCGGCTGTAGGAGATGGAAGGTTCTGGCAAAGTGTTAAAGCAGCGCATGTAACACGTTAAAGACTATTAAATGTACTTCCCACTGAATCCCTGGCACCGAACATTTCCGGGATGCATCGCGCGCCGGGTTCTGTAGTGAGTAGCAGGTGGGGACTCACGCCCCCTGTGCACCCCCCAGGGCACCCTGGCTCTTACCGTCACTCGCTGCAGCCCAGGGTCCCAGACAGCTCAGCAGGGCGGGGAGGAGGCCGGCCACGACCACCAGCGAGGCCATTCCGCAGGTGATTTTCACAGCTCGCTTCGGTCGGTGCCCGAGGGTGCTCTGAGCCTGGCAGCTTCAGAGCAGGTGCAGCTAATATTACCTGTTCCCGCGTGGAGATAACAGTCACAACAATCAATACCAGTGCAGGCAGGTGCTGTAAATGCCTTTCGCGAAGGTCGTGTTGATGCATTTCGACATTCACGTGTGGCAGGAAGCCAGAGACAATCCCCACACGCGCCCAAGCAGGTTACACAGAAATGAGCAAATGTGCACCACCGCACTACGCCTGGTACAGTGCCTAAAATCAAAACAATAAGGGCCGTGCCCAAACCTTTGTTCAGAAGGCTGTGACTGACTGGTGCTATCGCATGCCAGGAGGGCTGACTAACAATGCGGATATTCTTGATTCCATCTTATGCCCCCGAGATGTAGCTCACTCAGTGAGTGAGATTAGTAACCTTAGAAGGACTAGAAATTGAGGAAAATAACATTTAGGTTCAAGCCTTATGGCCTGCTGCTGTTCGCATGCAGCTACTGGATAGTAATAAACATCATTTAGTTAAATTCCAAGGACTGTAATGTGTGACCTGCGGGTGACACAAATATCTCTTCTATTGAAAAAGCTACATAAAATACAAATATAATGTTAAGTTATATTTCACAGCAGGCACGTTAACCCAATGCTATTTTAAGATGCGTCACAACTGCTAACCCCTATTTATACTACTCTTCTAATAACTTGGCAATTGGCGTGTATACAACCGTCTCTCCAGCATATACCTTAACCCCATATGATATTTTTTAAATTGAGCCGGTTTGTGACCAATTATGCCGAAACAGATTTACTACGGGGTTTGACATAATTAGGAAGGTCTTTGCCACAACTGTTTTAATTAATGTATAAGTTGACTGGACTGAGAGCCTGATGACTCGACCCCATTTTTGCTGCCATTCCTTGACCCCCAATTTGCCGGTTAGCAAGTCAATGTTTGCCAGATCCTGCACTCCAGCTCACAAACCAATGGTTTCCACACAGGTGAAACAATGAAGCGACTTCCTGCAGCCCACCCCAGACCCGCAGCACTCTGCCCTCACCTCACACTCTGGAGCCGCCACTCTTCTCCTGACAAAAATTCCCCGGACAGAAAGATGCCAGAGATACACGGACATAGAATTAAATACACACAGACACATCGGTGAGAAAGGTTGCTTTTATTAAAGTTACAATTCGTGTCTCCCTGTTGCCTGCTTGTGCCTCCGTTTTCGTGTCTCCCTGTTGCCTGCTTGTGCCTCCGTTTTCGTGCCGTGACTCTGTTGCCTGCTTGTGCCTCCGTTTTCATGCCTGTGAGACTGAGTGCAGGCTGTGAGTGCAGGCTGTGAGTGCAGGCTGTGAGTGCAGGCTGTGAGTGCAGGCTGTGAGTGCAGTCTGTGAGTGCAGGCTATGAGTGCAGACTGACGGACTGTGCGTACCTGTGTATGTATGCAGCTATGTGTACAAGAGCTAAGTCATGCTGTGTATGTGTGTATGATGCTATATGTGTACAAGAGCTAAGTCATGCTGTGTATGTGTGTATGATGCTATATGTGTATTATGCTATGTGTATGTGTGGGTCTGTAGCTGTGTATGCGTGCAGATGTGTCCAGGAGCTGAGTGATGTTGTCTGTGTGTAATGCTATGTTTGTATAATACTGTGTGTGTGTGTGTAACTGTGTCTGTCTGTATAACTGTGCATGTCTGTAGCTGTGTGTGTATGTAGCTGTGTATACAAAGCCTGTCAATGTGTGTAGAGGAGGAGCTGTGTGTGTGTGTGTGTGTGTGTGTGTGTGTGTGTGTGTGTATAGCTCTGTGTACATATACCTATGTGTGTTTCCACGGCTCCTCCGTGTCTCCTGGTGGCTGTTGTCGCCTCTGCTGGAAATTGCAGGAGCGGGCTGAACTTTCCTGGCAGCGGGAGGCACTTCACGGCTGGGGACGACTAGGGGCAGCCAGAGCCTCGACCCACTGACAGACCGTACTCCGGGGCACCGCAGGCGCAGCTGTTCCACTCCAGGATCTGTTCTCCTAGCCCTTGAACCTCCCTCGGCTCTCCCTCCTCGGGGTCTCCAACCTGGAAGCCCCAGGGCTCTCCCCGGCGGCACTGACGCTGCTCTGGAGACAGCCGCGGCGTGCAGTGGATCGCGTCTGCTGCCCGAGGTGTCTGCTGGAGTATGGCGGTGAAGGGGGCATGTTCGGGCACCGGGATGCTGCTGGTGATGCTGTGAGTACTCCGAGGCTCGCCTTGTTTTCACCCCGTTCGAGTCCAGGGGCTGCACAGTGCTGTGCTGTGACGACTACTGCTCCATTGTGCTGTGCTTACCTCGACGAGTCCGGGGTCAGGTCAGCAGGGTGTGGGCGATAGCTGCACTCGGGCCCTCTCAGACGAGTCCGGGGTCAGGTCAGCAGGGTGTGGGCGACTGCTGCACTCGGGCCCTCTCACGCTGGAGGTGGGGGCGGGTTGACATAGGATGTGCATGTGGAGGAAGAGAGATAGTAAAAAGAAACTGCAGTTCATATGTAGATTGAGACCACACAAGGTGTCGGTGCACATAGAATAAATACACTGCATGTGTGCGTGGAAAAGAAAGGGCTCGGAGATGTGTGTGCACGTGTCTGAGGGTATGCTAGATAGCACCGTCTCTACATTACGTGTAAAGCAAGAGTGATGGCTGGAAGCGTGTGTGAGTGAGCATGTGGCAGGAAAAAGAATGCTGGATGGTGATTGTTGTGCATCTGCTGGGTTGAGTGTCCGCACGTGTGTACCTATTCTGGCGACAGAGTATGTATTTGTATGGAAAGGTTCAAGGCGAGAAAGTGCTAGCCCTCTTCACCCGCCCGTATCTGGCTCCCTTCTGCTGAGAGGGTAAAGCTGGCCTTTTCTTGCACTTCCTAATAGAAAGAAAGACCCACTTAGTCAGACTTTAGAGGTGCCTGTGGAAACGAGAGCATACATTGTGTTCTGCTTTGCAGAATGACTTGACTTTTGTCTCGAAAACCAAGACATGTATTTATTATTAAATTGAGAAAAGTGTCAGGGAACCTGGGACTGTCCGCGTAAATCCGGGGCAACCATTAGCCCTGCCCCCTGCACTCACAGGGTCTCTCACTCCCCCACCCCCCCCCAATACCTTTCCACTGACTAATCTTTAGCAAGCCCTGTTTTTTCACTCGGTGTATCACACAATGTAATTTTGCAGCTCAGCTTCTCGCTGCAAGCCTTTCTGTGTTTGCAGCGGAGAAATGGTCTCCACTTTTGTGCCAGCTCTCAGGACACCACGATCAGATCTGATTGCAGGCTGACAGGAGGGCTTGAAAAAGCTGCAGGAATGCGATGCTAAATCAATAGGAGGATAAATTACCAAAGAGCAGTAGTCTTGTGCCTAATTCAGTAGGGTTGGCAAATATGCTAATGTCTGGTCCAAGGTTAAATTAGGGACGGGCCCCGCTGCTGTGAGATCACATGGAGGCAGTTGCCCTCAGCAGTAATTACTGCACGTCTGCTTTGCCCATTGCACGGCATCACTCCTAAATGGTACCTTTGCTGCAGTGAAACACACAAAAGGGAATGGGAGGCTGCTTGCAATAACTCTAGACACCTGCAGTAGCTCGGGTAGCGATCCAATCCATTGTTCTTTTGCTCACAACTGGCCTGAGCGAAAGTTAGATGACACGGGGCCTGTGTGGGGGGGTGTCTCATGTCGTGATTCGGTACGTGAGTTACCAAGAAAGTGAACATCGGACACAAGGGGCTCCATTCAGGGTTGGGCCCCCACTGAACGCCCTGCGCTGTGCCATCACACACACTGGGGCACATTTACAAGCCCCCTTGCGCCACTTTGCAGGACTGTCTGTGCAAAAGGAACTAACAGGCCACACTTTCCGTTGTTGCCTAGAAGTTTTCCTTCTCTACCACTACATGTGACATAGAAGAGGTGCAGCTGTGGCATGGTGCTGCTTTAAACAGCTGTTTGAACACTTTGTCTGGACTCCTGAGCACTCTGTTTACTGGCAGTGCACCACCCAAAATCAGGTTCACCTGTAGCAAAGTGCCTGTCTCTAACGTGCTTGAGGTTTGCAGGCCTGCAGTGTGCGCTGCACTGTGCAGCAGGAAGCAAGCCAGGCTCAAAGCTTTGAAGACTTCTAAGAACATTATGGCGTCATCCAACCACATGCAGCCAGTGCTTATTTTGTAAAAGAATCAGTGCGGGCTCCCAAAGCTCTACTCGGATGTCTGTGGCCTGCGCTATTAAATGTGGTACACCAATCACCAAGGTTTCGTAGTGTTAAATCCAGCTCATGCCTCTCTAATCCACCACGTGGCACTCCCGCCCCCTGTATCTTAGTCAGTATTTGTAAAGTGCAACTCTTGCAGGTTCCTGCTTTATCCCTTTGCAATGTTTTTCTTTCTTTCTTTCTCTTCCTCCTTCTTTCCTTTTTGTGAATTTTCCCCTCTCTTGCTCTCAGTAAATGTCTGATGCAAGAAAATAAGTGCCGGTCTGCAAAAATGAGAGCCTGTGGGCCCCACCGTCAACCACTGGTTCAAATTAAGCATTGCATGCAGCAGAAACATAAATGACAAAATACATAAATGTTGCCCTGCAACCAGTAATTGAACGGCTTCTCCCCAGAACCGCAGAAGTGAATCGACTTCAATGGGGAACACCCACTCCTTAGCTCCAAGCAGTCAGTTTAACTTTAAAAGGAACCTTGTTAGACAAATACCGACATCTTTTAAAGAATCTCATCATTCATGAAGAGGGGCAAGAAATTAAGCTATTGGCATTGTAAATGACAATGCCATTTATTTATGTTTACAAAAAACATAAATAAAAATAATGTCAAGAGCAATGCCAATAGCTCTAACTTTAACAAAAGCAAAACCATTGCATTGTAAATGCTTGTTATCTAATGCTGCCAAGAATTCTTTTGCGGAGGTTGGTGTTTTCCATAAAACTACTTCATTATACAATCCCAGCACGGTTATAAGGTTTAATCGTGTGATTAAAGGTGTTGTTTAGTCGGCGAGTAATGCTAGACTTGATTGGGAGATTCAATTATTCAAAGCTGTGTGGGCATACAGAGTGATTAGAAATGAGTGCACTGGTCTCTCACCTTTTGTAATGATGAGAGGACGGAAACCGAAACTAAGTACAATCCTGTTTGGCATTATTATTCTTTATTGTGCCATTGGTCTCCTTCCTTGGTTCGTAACAGATTGATGGAACATCATGCTAATGGTAAAGCATACTGTGACAGTAAACGTGGATCCAAACCTGCCATTGTTGATATTGGTGATTGGGTCTGTATAAAAAAACCTGGTAAAGTAAAAAAAGGGTGAAAGTCAATTTTTGTGAGCCAGAGGAAGTGGTGGATAATGCTGTAAGAGTCAGGAGTGGAAAAGTATAGAACATGCAGAATGTTGCTTTAACTTCCAAATTATTTGGAAGTAATGTTGCACAGTCCAACATTCCTGGTAATTTTCATTGGTTGGATGATGACCTTGTTAGTTGTAGTGAAGGTATGGATGGAGTTATTGTCGAAGCTCCTTGTGAAGAAGTGGTGGAGAGTTCTGTGAATGCGGGTGGTGTAACTTCTCAGTCAAGTAGTGATGTGGGTCAGTATGAGGCTAATCCTAATGTAGCTACATCTGAGGATACTACTCATGAGTATAAATTAGAAAGAACTAGAAAACCCCCTAAATGGTTAGCAGATTATGTACTTGATGGAGTCAAGTCTCGGAAACTTAAATAGCCATGTAATGGAATGTGAATTATGAATGAAACCTAAATTGTCATGTAATGAATGTAGCTTAATTTTCCTTTATTCCATTTCTTGTTAATGTTCCTTTGTTTTGTTATTTATTATAAGAATGGGGATGTGTTGTGTTGCTACTTGAAGTATTGCCTAGCAACTGGGGGGAGTTCTATGTTAGAATTGTTATGATTGTAATAGGAATGTACTGGTCACTTGAGGAAGCCTGTGCAGAGAAGCTGGAAGTACTACTACGAGCTCCAGGCAATAAACTAGTACATACACACTTTGCCTATGTGTATTTGTAATTAACACCGATACATACGGATCGGTCTCTTTACTCGTTCTAGACATTACTCTGGAAAATTATACAGGCTTTTCCAAGTTCTGGCGGTCTCTTAAGACATGCCCATTTTTTATATCTTTTTGACATGTCCAATGGGATCACAGAGCTTATTTTTCAAGGCTTTATGATGGTATTCGCCTGGTACAATGTGAAGCAAAGAAGTTTGCCTATTTCCTTATCATTATAAAAGCCTGCTGGCGCACCGCAACCTTAGGCTGAGCAACACCAGCATCTTGCGCGACCTACAGTAAATAGCATCCAACATGTTTAGAATAGAGATACATTTTTAATATTTTGTTAATTCTGCATTGGGCAGCAGTACTCTATTTTAAAACCTCTGTGACAGTAAATGTCTACACATCCGCCCCATCTTGTTTTCACTCTACCACTAGGCAGAGCTGTCCTCATTCACCACTGCTTTAAGTGTTGGGTATTAAACCATCTACCTATAAAAGTAGATAGCGTATGGCAGTCAAACGGATTGCCAGTGGTAAAACAGGACACAGTATAGCCCTATATTATACATGCCCACATTATAAACGTTAACATTTTTACCCCGGAATTGATTAAAATGGTTCATCTTAAAAAACTGAGGTCATGCCAAGGTGGTATCATGCAGCACGAAAGACAGATCTATGCGAGTTGCTGTCTGTTTAACAGGAGCATAAAATAAATGCTCGGACCCACTCCTGCCCAACTCTTTCGCTCCGCTTTGCATACAGCTAATTTCTTCAGGGTGATAGCAAAGATCAAAGCTGGCCTGCAATGATGGAACATTCTACCTGTGTTTGAACCATATGTCAGGGTAGAATTACAGATTCCGAAAAATCTGCCAGTAGACTGCTCCGTAAAACATAATTGATAGTTATGTATGTTTGAAATAGTTCTTTGGAGACGACAGAAAGCACCTATTTCCCAGTACTGCATTAAGGTCATTGAAGCCTAGGGATGAATGGGAGCTATCCAACGTCATCATCTACCATGTGGCAGCCAAACTGGTCTCTTCCAAATGATAGGGGTAACGCTCAACACAACTGCTTGCCAAGTGGCAGAAGAACATTCGATGTCCCCAATTAAAAGTGTATTTTGTTCCAATCTTCAAGCATAATCTCACTGAAAACAGAACCTTTTCTTTGACTGAGCTGTATGAGGCTGGTATAGGATATACTGCAGAAGAGGCGTCAAGAATTCCTTACTATGTTGCGCTGCGATTTCATCTTCTATCTACACAATCCCACCTGCAGGTCTCACAACAGGCAACTATCGCCAGGATCACAGACCTTGTGGTGGATAAGTGAAACCAATTCATACCTCACGAGCATAATATGGGAACACTACTTGTCCCGACTTCCCGACTTCTACATTTGTAGATATTCTCCCCATTGAGGAAATACATATATTCATTATCAACACATTGGATTTTAAATTGTTAGGATTAGATGGATATGCTCAAATACGCCATTATACCAAATGATTATGCATGATAATACGAATTGCAAAACGATTCTTTCAAACATAGGTTTCTGATTTTGTCGACTGCTGTAATTTGGTGGGTAATGTCTCTTTTTGAGAGAAAAATAAGGGCATCCATTTCACAGTTGTAGAGAGCGCATATTTCACCCCTCCAATTGCCAGTGGAACAAGAGCAGGTTTTGTCGACTCATTAAATTTTACTATCTAGTTCTGTGTTCAGAATGGCCAAAATGATTCCCAATGAAATCCATTGCAAGTAATTATGCATGATGCCTATTCGGTGTGGCTATATGACTACATTTTACTAATCGTTTGATCAAAGATCCCAGTCAATGACCGCACCGTATACTGTTAACATACTTAAAGTTTTAACTGTTGTGGAGATTAACAATCTTCAGCGTAAAAGCGTAAAAAGAGAATTCTAAAATATAACACAGCCATGGGAAACAAGCGAGCTTGGATTTTGGATAGTATACTTTTTATAAGTCTTTTTGCCATGGGTCAGAGTACGGCTCTATTCTACACCAAACTGTTTGCCGATGGGTATACATGCATTAACATACAAAAACAGCCTATATCCAGAATGATATGTCAGCCCCGTCTTTTGTTGTTCTAGACTTGTTCCTGTTCACCAACTTAGCTTTACATGTGAATTAATGAATTTTAAAATGCTTGTCATGACTACCATGTTTAATTTTTTTTTCTTTCAAATAAGCTTTATTCGATAGCAAGTATCATAAAAGCAATTCACAGTAAACAAGAAAATTATCAATTCATCCTAATATTAAAATTTAAGAGTATTACAAAAAAAGATAAAAACCTTGCTATCGATAAATGACATGGGAAAAAAATAACAATATAGACAGTACCTCCGGGACGGCACTACTCCAACAAGTGTAGAATTAATACTTTGCTAATACAAATGTCTCCATGATGACAATTTACAACTGTAATTATGTTTAACATTTAATGAGAGCATTCCTGTATCTAAGTATGCACTCTGGGGCCTCAATGGCTAATTTTGCCCAACTTCCTTATTTATTGCTTTGGTACGGATAATCCATGCGCAACCCAAAAACATGGCAACACCGCAAACAAACAAAGGCCTAGAGGAATCTATTTTCAGAATACGTAAAGCCTCTAGGTGACTTCCAGTGCCCATTTGTGTACATATTGGCTTAAGCCATCGGAGCCTGGCCTGTCTGTATGCTGTGCAGACAAACAATAGATGGGATAGAGTTTCCCGCTCAGCATCACAGCAAGGGCAATTGGGTGGGACAGAACTTATGGGGTCCCATTTTGCCCTGGTCACGTTTACCGTAAGGGAGCCAAATCTAAACTGCACATATAATGCCCTATCTCTGGGTTTCCTAATGAAATCCAGATAGGGTTCCAGAGAGCAAGCTGACTTATGCTGAAGGAATTCCTCAGTTAGTCTACCTTGTCTGATATTAACTAGGGACTGAAGGGAGACCCAATTCCAGTAGATCTTTTTTAGCTCATTCTTTTGCGGGGGCAACTGAGTTGCCCAAGATTCGGCCAATCCCAATTCGGTCAACCGACCTCTCAATTCCCTGATCCATTTGATCCTTTTGTTGGTATCCAGAACAATCAGTTCAGCGAGGCCAGTCGCGTAGTCCTGAAGTTCTGGGGTCTGTCTTAGTCTTGCCTAGTACAGGAGAGGGCGAAGTCTCGCCACGTCACTGAATGTACGTCTAACCATATCACAGAACAAAGGCTTAAGTGGTGTTTTAATAGGGACAGATGCAAGTTCCCTTAAGAATTTGTTCTCTGATCTTCTTATCTCCGTTGTCTTTATGAAGCCCCATAGCTCAGCCCCATACATAGCAGAGCTCACTGCTTTCCTTCATACACTGCCAATGCCGGACCTATTGGTCTTGAATATGAGGAACGTTGGTCTCTAGCAATGGCTCCCGCCACCCGCTTGTGGTTCAATAGCATCTTATTCAAATGGGCCCCCCAGTGCATTTTATCTGTTAGTCTAATGCCCAAGTAATCGAAAGAATGGACTCTCTCTAGTGGAGAGCCGTTGAGAGTTAGATTGTTTCAAAAGTGTTTGCCGGGGTTAAGAGCCATAAACTTGGTTTTTGTGATGTTTATTACTAGGCCCCTTAGTGTGCAGAACGCTTGAAAGCAGGTGAAGAGTTTTTGCAATCCCATTGGGGTTTTTGAGATTAGGAGTGTGTCCTCTGCAAATAGGAGGGATACAATTTTTTCTCCAGCCAGGGATGGGGCATCAGCTGGTTCTTGGCTTAAAAAGCGAACCACTCCGTTCACAAAAAGTGAAAAGAGGGTAGGAGCCATTACACATCCCAGGCGAACCCCCCCTATTAACCATTATCTTCTCAGTGGTTTGCCCTTGCTGCCCTTGTCTAACTCGTGCAAAGGTGTCCTCGTGAAGACGTATTAGGAGATATACCATGTTTAAATGCTCACACCATCATCATCCATTGGAAACATAATTTAATAGATACAACAATGACCTAGATTCAGAGCTGGCCTTTGCAAAGTTAGCGCCCTGGGCGTGGAAGGAGAGGCATTTTGCACCCTTGCTGATGGCAGTGAATTAAATGAGGCAGCAGGAAGTCTCTATTGTGTTCACAGGTCATTACCTGGATGAGCAGGGACTGGCCCCTGAACACAAACATTCTGGGCCTCCTCCAGCTCACCTAACTTACCAATAGCTTACCTGACTCATTCCTATTATGGTTTTCCTGATGTGTGCCATCAGGGGTCAGAGGGAAAAGGGAAGGCAAGGAAGGGGCAAAAGGGGTGTTAAAAGCATTGTCTGTCGTTTGATAATGAAGGACTAAAACCACTTTAAACTGGCAAATCAGACAGTAATGAACAGGCTTGGACAAGGACAAGGCTGGAGCAAGATGAGAAGGGTGCTGTTGTTGGCATCACTTTAATGCACACACCTCCCTTGGCCCCTCAAAAAATTGGCGCCCTGGGTCCAGCTCGCCTATGGTAACTGCAGCCATCGTCCATGCAGGTAAGAATGGTGGGGCCGGGTAGGGGGGGATTCGATAGATGACCATGAGGGAAAATTCAACAATTAATTTTCCCTCGTCATAATCTGTCAACCTCCCCCCACTCGCCCCCACTTTCCCACCGCTCTTACCTACACAGTCCTCGGCGGGATAAACAATTCGATGAGCAGTCATACATCCCACAACGATGGATTAATACATTTATGCAATTAAGTTTTTGAAAAACAAGAAATAAATATAGGATACTGGGCTACAGGTTCCAAAAGCCACATAAAAGCACCTGAATGAAATGGGTAGTCAAACCCAGACATGGGCCAAATTGATATCTCTGGCAATGAGGACTCAGAGCATTCTTGTAGAAGCTGTGTATTTTTTGAGCAAATTCGTGTGATACACAAGTCGTTTCCAATACAATTTGCACAGGTGCCCGGAAGAGGAGAAGGTTCTACGGTATTTTTAGCTCTGTTGATTCTTTCTCTTTGTGTGAAACCACTCCCATAGATGTGGAGATGTCAGAAGGCCTGAGGCTGAAATTTTTGTAAGTTAAAATTAGTAGGTCAAATAATGATGAGGCTTGCAACAATGAATTCCAAAAACCAGTCTTTCATACTTTGAGTAAAAAATGACTGCCTTTTCTTCATACCGTACTTTTTGTTCTTGTGTAACATTCTCAGATTCTTCTTATTTTCTTTGCACATTTATTCTGTTCGCCCCCAGTATTTATTTATTTACTTACTTATTTATTTATAACATTTTATATAGTGCGAACAAGATCCTGCGGGATATCAGAGCGCTTTACAATATGATGGGAGGAAGGACAAAATGCAATCTCCATATCAAGTAGGAGGGAGAAGAAAAAATCAGGAATGGTCACAAACCACAGTACAGTTGCACCCAGGAGGGTAATGCAATAAACAGGTGTAGGCGGGCAACAAGGGGGAGTCACAGTATGCAGTAGGGGAAGCCCTATCAGATGGAAGTACAATGGTAGTAAGAAGAATCTCAACGCGCACGTGAGTCTATCCCTGTTAGAGCAGGAATTTGTTCATTAGGACTCTTTTAGCTTCCACTTTGAACGTCTTTGATGAGGAGATTCTGCGTACTTCCGGTGAAAGAGAGTTCCATATCTTGGGGGCAGCTCGGGAAAAGACTTGGTGACAACTTCTCTTTTTGTTAAGGATATGTGGTTTCAGGAGGAAGGTAGAGGCGATTCTAGAGGCTCTTTCACCACAGGATAGTTTACGTTTTTGCGCCAGGTACCTAGGGTCCGTAGCGCTATTCGCGTAAGAACAGCAATCTATACATGAATTTGTGCTTCTTAGGGCAGCCATTTGAGGGATTTTAGGACTGGGGATATATGTTATTGGTGTCTGTAACCAGTCACGCAGCAGTGTTCAGTGATGCCCTTAGTGGCACCAGGGTGTATTTGGGAAGGCCACAGAGGGTAGCACCGCCGTAGTTTAGTCTTAGCAAGACAAGCGCTTGGACCACCAGCTTGAAATCATTTAGAGGAAGGAAAGGTTTAATATTTCTGAGAGACCTCAACAAGTGGTTTGCTCATTTGCATACATTGCTGATATGATTTTTCATGTTCAGGTGCTTGTCCATGGTAATTTCGAGAGACTTGGCTGAGTCTATGATGAGAGGAATGCAGTTGAAAGCAGTGAGGTGATGTGGTTTGGAAGGGAGATGAGCAGGAATTCCGTTTTGGAAGTGTTGAGCAGGAGATGGTTCTCCGTTAACCAGTTTTGAGTAAAAATTAGGGTAGTATTGAGTGAGATGATGTTTTCCAGGGATGAGATTTTCAGATATATTTGCATGTCACCTCATACATGTGGAAGAGGATGTCCATAGAATTTAGAGAGTTTGCAAGAGGTTCCAAAAAAAGGTTGAAGAGGATAGCAGATAACGCGGACCCTTGGGTAACCGCCATGAGCACAGGAGAGGGATGGGAGAGAGAGAGTGGTTTGCCTTGACTCTTTGTGATCTGTGATGTAGGAAAGATGAAAACCATTGTACCACCTGATCAGAAAAACCCATTCTGTTTTGCAGGATGGATAGGAGGTTGTCATGATTAACCATGTCAAATGCAGAGGACAGGTCAAGGAGGATCAGGAGGCAGGATTCATTTTGGTCAAGTATTTTTAAAATGTCATCTATAACGTGAGTGAGAGCCGATTCGGTGCTGTGCCCCTTCCTAAAGCCGGATTGATTCTGGTCTAGGAGTTGGTAACTCTCTATATGAGCACAAAGTTGGGATTGCACACATTTTTCTAGGAGTTTCGCTAAGTTGGAGATGTTGGAAATTGGGTGGAAATTATTGAGATCAGATTTGTCAGTGTTAGGTTTTTTTAGTATGGGTGTTACCTGAGCTGCTTTTATGGAGTCTGGGATCGTGCCATGTGATAGAGAAGTGTTTACAATCCTTATCCAGGTGGGGGTGAGTGAATTCTTGATTTCTTTAAAGATGGATGGTGGCAACGGGTCGCTGAAGTGGGTGGAAGGGTTGATATTCTGAAGAATCTTGATGTCATTTTCACTAAAGGGGGTAAAGGTGCCCCATGATGCATTGTTCTTGGAGTTCGTGGAGGTTGAATTACGCTTTTCAGAGGAGTCAATGGGTGAGGCAGCACTGGAATAAGGTAAAAGAGCCTTCTTAGAGTTGAGGAAAATGGAGATGAGTCTTGATTTCCCAGTGAAGAAAGCGGCAAGTTTATCGCAAGTGGGTGGATTACCACCAGGATCAGAGTGGTTAGGACCAACGAATGATTGTTGTTTGACCAATTTGAAAAGTTTCTTGGGGTGGTTTGCCAATTGGTCCAGTTGGTGTCTGCAATAGGCCGCCTTAGCACTCTTGATTTGTTTGTTATAGAGGCTCCTGGCATCTCTAAGGAGTTTTGGTTGGTCCGAGTAGGGATTGGCTCGCTAGGATCGATCAACTGCCCTAAGGTTGCGGCGTTCAGTGTTTAAGTTTTCGTTATACCATGGTTTGGATATTTTTGTTGAAACATTTTTTGTTGGAGTGGAGCAATATTATCCATGATGTTGGAGATGGTCAAATTGTAGGCATCAGTGAGTGATTGCACCTCAACTGTGTCAACTTGGGAGGAGATAGCAGCTTTACAGTGGGCAGCTAGTTCTTCAGAGTTTATTGCTCTTATGTCCCTTTTCCATATCTTTGATTTCAAATGATTGTGCCTTCCTCATCAACACTTCCCTGTTAATATAAAAGAGGATGCTGTGGTGGTTGGACTAGTCACATAGGGTAATGGAATCAAAGGTGATAGTCTGCCCTTCAGAGATGATGAGGTCTACGTTTTCTCCTTTAATATGAGTTGGTTGGTCACAGTGCTGAGTCAGTGCTTGATCATTTAAGATTTAATGTAAGATACAGCGTGGTCGTTGGGGTTTGATCAGTGAAGGTTGAAATCACCATGGAAGATTTGGGACACCGCTGAGTTGACATTGCTGGGAATGATTTCCATTAGTTGCTCAATGAAAGGGAGATTATCTCCAGGGGAATGGTAAAAGGAGTGAAGCTTGCAAATCGGTAGGTTCACACTTGATATGCTGATAGAGGGGTATTGTCAGGAAGAGGGTGTCGAGGAATCCAAGTGAGAAATTGAGAGTGTGTTCCTGTGAATACAGGCTAGGTCACCACCCAACTTCAGAGGTCTGTCTAGCCTAATTATTTCATGAGGTACTACGAGGTCTAAGATAGGAGTAGAAGCCTGATTTAGCCAAGTTTCAGTGAGGATGATAATGTCTAAATCATTGTGTTAAATGAGGTCGAAGATATCAGAGGCGTGTTTATTGGCTGATCTGAAATTAAGTAGTACACATTTAAGTCGGGGTGGATTGGGGGAAGGAGTCTGGGAGACGTTCACACAGGTGAGGTTGTCAGTATTGCTGCATCTAAGATTGCAAGGAGGTTCTCTGTTCGGGTTAGAAAGGATGGAAAGTATTTGTCTTGGGGGTAGATGTTAGATTTGGACAAAGTAGAGCTAGAGTTTTGAGTCATGTAGATCATTGGTCGCAGGGTGGGACTCAGATCCTCTGTGGCTGGCGAGGGCGTTAGGTAGTGGAATAGATTTCGAGGTGGAGGGAGCTAAAAGCTGATCCATGTGATCATGATCACTAGTGGACGCTCTAGGACAATTCGCAGAGGTGAGGAGAGAGCTCATCCTGGGAAAAAGATAATTTGAGAGGGCTTTCAGTTCATGTGAGAAGGTGTAACTGTAGAGATATAACATCAAGGCGCTGCCAAGTCTGAGTGTTGGGCGAGGGGAGGAAGGAGAGGGGGAAAAGCGAGCAGCGATGGGGGGGCTCAGTGTAAACCTGTTGGGGCCTGTGGGGGGATCGATGTCCAGCCTCTAGTCTAGCATGTGGCAAAGTTATAGGGATGGAGAAAAGGAACATCATCTGTTAAAGGGGAATACTGTAGGACTTGAGGGAGCCTCTCAGCTCGAACGTCATACTGTATCGGACTGACCGTTGGTGAGGAGATTGAGCCCATAGAACCGTCAACTAGCTGAGAGGGTGTTCTAGTGGGTTGGCGTTATTTGACTGAGAACAAGGTGGCTACGAGAACAGCAAAAGGAGGTGTGGGGTTTAGGGAGAGTGGGGTGCTTACAACTGTTCTGGGGACAGTACTGGTTAAGCCCAGCAGAGACGTGGTGGTTGAATTGGGGTCAGTGGCGTTGCCTTAAACTGCTCTTCTGAGAGTTGGGTAAATATTGGCCATCTTAGCTAGGTTGATGTTAGATGCTTGGATTAGGATGATTCCATTATTGCAGAGGGTGATAGTGGTGGTTGCTTTGAGAGTGGACGAGGGAGATGTTGTTAGTTTGAGGCCATGTGAGGTTTTCTTAGATCCAGTTATTCAAAGCATGGAGTATAGCACAGTTCACCAGTAAGCCAGTTTTCTAGTATAGAAGATGAGGTCATTAACCAGAGAACCTTTGTTGGTGCAGAAGTAGTGGTCTAAGATTAGGGTTTCTGGTTTGGCTTTGAGTATGCAATGTTTGTATTTCTTTGCCTCATTCTTGGAGAAGTAAGTTGGGTAATTAATGATGAAGGCGTTGGAACCATTTGGGTCAGGACTTATCTCCGTTGTGAAGAAAAAATCTTAGTGGGGATGGGAGCCCAGAAGAGGAGAATCAGGGGGTGGGAGAACACAACATCACTCCTTGGTCTCTCAGTGGAAGGGTGGGGGGGGGGGGGGGGGGGGGTTAATGGTACTACCTTGGGAGGCGCAGAGATATTACTGTGCAGTGTCAGTGACCAGGGCCCAATATTCAATACAGTCATGTCATTCCTTAACTTGTCTCGCCTCTAAAGACTTGCACTGAATGGCACGCAGGGCTATGGAAGGCCCATCTAGGAAGATGTAGGCGGGGAGCAGAAAAGAGGTCTGCTCTACGGCCTGGGAACAAGACTAGAATGTAGTATGGGGGAATCCGATAGACGCCATTTTAAGGACCTGCAGTATTTTAAGGACAGGCAGTAAGGCCCCAGGTCTTCTGCAACCGATGTGGAAATGACCAAAAAGGATCACCCCCGTAATGAAGATCAGTGGCGTGGTGGAGTGCTCCTCATGGTATGCAGGCCTAGCATTAAGCCCATTGTGGCAATCTGTTTCCTAAGGCACTAGCAGCCATTGTGTGCTTGACAATGAAACCCCTAATAAAGAAATCAAATGTGTAGTGGGACATTCCACATGAAATGTAAGGAGCTGCAACAACACCATTAATTACAAGCAAGGATTACCACTCCCGATATAACTAGAGCGGGAACAGTAATCACACAAAATTTGAAACACCGCCATTTTAAAGTCAGGCAATGTCAAGCTAATACTATGTCTTCGTATTTCTGCCATTTTAAAGTCAGGTAGTGATCATTATTGAAGGCAAATGGACTTAAGGCAGCTGTAATTGATTACCATGCTCACGCAACAAAGCAGGTCATGAGATCACGGCGCTGCACTGAAACGTTGGATCTTAGGGCGGGAATCTCCGCCAAACATGCTGATCGCAGGGAGGGCCGCCATTGTGTGGATGCACAAGTGAATCATACACTGTAACAGTAAACAACAATATTTCTATATTCACCGTTGAACTGTTCATTAAGACAGATCCTTAATGCAATGTAATTTCACAAGAAACATGAACTCCATCACAGATGAACACTGCAGAACATGTCCAATGGGAGTGATTATTTTTCTTTTGATTAGTAGCTACGCTTGAAATGAAACCCGAACAGCACCTCACCTCGCACATAGATAACGTAATGCTGCCCTGGGTCGAAATATGCATTTCATTTAAATACATTTTGTTATTTGAAAAATTCAGGTTTTACAATCAAAATCATGACAGCCATCTCTCAAATTCATTTTACATATGTCCCATGACTATTATAAAATGTGGGGATCTATAATTACATCAGAATGTTTGGGATAGATTGGACCACCCAACCTGATAAGTCAGATTTTTAGACTGGCCTCAGATCTGTTTCCATTTTTTCTTTTTCAGTGTACCAAGTATCACCACCTCTGCTCTTATAACTGCCCTGGTTTCTGATACAAGGAACTGTGCTCTGGGTATTTTTAGTCTAATTACCTGATATCAAAAGCCCTTGCTCGACGTTTGTTTTAAAGTCATCCTGTGCCATGGGTACCACCAACTCTTTGCTGACTGATGGTGGTGGTAACTGATTTTTATTGACTCTGGGCTCTGCCTAACCAGGCCCAGGGACAGTGCAAAGCTGAAAGAGACACATTCGAATACAGTTAAAACACCTAACATACACTAGGGTACTCTATGGTATGGTGGGGTACCCCTGTAATTGGCATGACCTACCCCATAAGCCGCTAGTATATAATAGGGAAGGGGATTGAAACTGCCTAGAAGTCCCCAGTACCCTGGGGCATGGCAGTTTAGAGGCCAGCAGCTTCCTGCACTTGCATGTGCGCACTGCTGAAGCCTGAGGTCAGTTTAAAGACAGCCCTGAGTGCCAGGGCTGCTTTTAAAAAGGAAATTGTGCCCAAACTCGACTTTGGTGGTATGGGCACCTAAAAATGGAAAACCTACAATGTTTTGGCATATTAGGGACCCCCAGGGTTTCCCCTAGGTATCCCATGGGTGAGGGGTTGGTTATCTTTAAGGTACACCCTTATAACATGAGTTTTTATATGCCTGGGTAAAGTGAAATTTCACATTTAACTCCCCACATTGTGTTAAAGTGCTGCTCAAATTCGACTTTGATGCTAGGAGCACAGTACAAGGAGAATCTGAAATATTGCTACAGATTCAGAACCCCTAAAGTCCCCACTAGTTGCACAGGGGGTGGGGGTCCTGTAGAAACTAGGGGAATACTTATAAAATATGTTTTTATAAGCCCTGGTGCTAGAAGACTGGCCCAAGTCATTTATCCCATTGCAAGTCCCTTGTTAACATGGTAGGAAGTTATTGATTAATAATTATTGATAGGAGAGGACTAGACTGACCATTGAAAGACTTCCCAGAATGGTAGTCTTAAATCCAACAATATCATGTTGTTGAATTTCTCCTAAACTGTACATACTAGAAGTTATAAGACTTTCTTGTTTGTAAGTCATTTCATTTCATTAAACTTTATTCGGTTCACATATTTAGGAAACCATAAACGTTACATTTCACCAATATAATATACAGAGCTAAAAAATACAATACTAGTTATAAAATACAATTGTTCCAGTTTACATTATATAATTGTAGGGTCAGAGGGCATCACATTGTTTGGTTTTATATTCTTAAACAAGCAGCATTCAGATCCCTTAGGATTCCAAACATTTTCTATACCTTAAGGAACATTTCAAGAAACCAACCACAAAGGGAATATATTCAGGCTTTAAAAGTTGCAAAAAAAAGAAAGAGGAGTAAGCGGGGCGTACCTGTAAGAAGTTAAAAAATGATTAATTGATTTTTAAAACCGCCTCCGTGGGGCTTCATAAAAATCACAAAAGAACAGAAAGTGTAGCAGATCCTGAGGAGACAAATTGTCGCAGCCACAGGGTGCTAACACTTTTTCCTTTGTGGCTCCCCTTAGGTACAGCTAATAAAAGATGGAAATAATCCAATCTAAACCTGATTAGTAAAAAACGCCCATAAGCCAACAAGGGCCACGATAGGTAAGGCTCCAGTTCCAAAGATGTTCTGTGCATCATGTGCTTGCGGACGCTATTTTTCATCAATTCTGTCTCCTCACGCTTGGCTTTTTTATGCATTAAAAAAGATTCTTTTACAAGAGCCACATCTGCCCTAGTAATACATTCAGGTAATAAAAAAAGGTCCAGGCGCCCCAGGTCACTAAAACACCCCTTTAAATACTTTAGCCATGGTATATCAATCATGTGGTCCAGGCTCAGAGTTTCTTTTAATAATTTGTGGGTGAGGTTTAAATCTTTGTTTAGCCAACTTTTAAGCCAAAAAAGCAACGGGCACATTGCCAGAGTATCACAGATGTAAGAAAGGCCAGTTTCTTCATGGACAATGAAATTAGAAGTCCCTTTAGGAACCCCCAGCAACTGTTTAAAAAAATTATTTTCAGTCACCTGGATGCCCTGAACACCAGTATAGCCCTACAATTCTCTCCCGTGGGTAGCTATAGAGACACTCTTAGCTTGATGGATTTTCAACATTGCAGCCACTGGGCAATTGCCTATTTTGGCTGCAAAGCTGAAAATCGCTGCGTTAGACCTGGCCACCTCACCCCTTTTCTTCTTAATTAAGGCGCCCCAAACCAAGTGATCATCTAATAGGACGCTGAGATAGGAAAATGTCGGGGAAATCGGTACTCTCTCTCCGTTCACCCTAAAGGTGTACTGACGTTTTGGGTGGAGCCCTACCTTCATTGCATAAGATTTTGAGTTATTTATGGCCAGATCTCGCTCGGCCATAAACCCTCGAAAGGTGTCAAGCAGGATCTGCAAACTTTTGGGGGTACATGCCAGGAGGACTGCATCGTCTGCATATAGCAAGACGGGCAGTCCCTTGCGACCCACGCACGGAAAATCAGCCCTGGTTTCCAACAGGGTCTTATCCAAATCGTTGATGTAAAGATTGAAAAGAAAAGTGGCCAGGATACACCCCTGTCGGGCTCCCCTTTCTGTGTTAAAATCCCTGGTGATCCTCAGATCCTGAGCATATCTAATGTTCGCCCTAGTACCCCTATGTAAATCCCTCAGAAAGTCCACTAGATTTGCCTTCACCCCCATGGCCCTCATGGACTGCCACAGCTTTCCTCGATTCACACAATCGAAAGCAGAGGAAAGATCAATGAAGGCCATGTAGATTGTCCCCCGGCGGGCAATGGTGTACTTTCCGACGATTAGGTAGAGATTGAGACATTGTGCCACAGTTGAGTGACCTGGGCGGAACCCGTACTGGATGTCTGATACAATCTTATTTTCTTCGGCCCACGCAGTCAGTCTATTTAGAACGACTCCGCCAACAACCTTAACCACGGAGTCGATAAGGGAGATTGGTCTATAATTCATGGTGCAATTATGGTCTCCCTTGTTTGTAAGTCCAAATTTAACCTTCCAGTGGTCTGCCCTGATTGGTCAGAGTTTAGCCAGGCTGCTTTGAAGAGGTGATAAAGAGCCTCTGGGGTTACCCGGTGTGCTGGGAGGGCCGCGTGCTAGTCCATTGAAATGCCAGGCCAGGGGTTGGAGTCGTAATTCATGCTCTTCAAAGGCAAAGGGGAGGCCTGGGTGTCAGTTACACTTTTACACCTTTGACCCAGAGTTAGGGCTAGGCTTAAGGAAGGTATGTGCAGATGGTAGGGGGAGAGTCTATGGAAATAAACCATCCCAGGGGGTGTGTTTAGCCAACTCTTACCTCCTTGCTGGAAAATCAGCCATTATGGATTTGGAAGATTTAATGCTTATGGGACAAAATAATGCCACACTCCACAGGATGGGGTCATAAGTATGAGGATTTACCCTGCTCTCATTGGTCAGAAGCGACCTGCTGCTTGACCCAGAGAATTTTGAATAAGTATCTGAGAGGGGCAGAGCCCTCCAGATCTGCTGCTTAAACTTACTGAAACAGGAACTGCCCTGCTGAGAAGTTTTGCTGTGCAAAGATTTCTAAGGCCTGTCCTCTGAAGACTGCACCAACTGAAACTGCAGCCCTGTGGATTACCTTGCTGCAAAAGGACTAAAGAGTGGACTACCTGCAAACTACAGGTTAACAGAGCTCACCTGGACATCCCCACAAAGATTTCCCAGCCTGGAGTACCAGTGGATTTGTAAGGGGTTTGTTCAAGTGGTTTGCGGAATTGCAGTTTCACACTTTCAAGCTCCCTCTTGGAGATTCCAGAACCTTGGATTTTGTGTAGGATACTTTGGGACCCGCAAGCAAAACATCAGGAAGGAGTTCTAACGGGACCCCGCCTGCTGGGGAACGCGGCACATTTGATGACATTCTCCAGAACAATTTCTAAAGGTGTCCCTGTCGGAGAAAACGAAGTCACTAAAAGAGGCACTGTTGGTTTCTAAGCATTAGGAAGTGACTAATCTTTAAAAATCCATATCTCTGGTTCCCTACTGTGGAGTTTATTTGTTTTGGTGTCATTTAAAAGATAAAAATATTACCTATTGTTATAAAGTGGTGTTGGATTTGTATTCTGTATTGTGTCTTAATTATTAACTGAAATGTTTTTTTAAATGCTTTATATACCTGCCTTTGAAGTCTGCTCACAGCCACATTACCAAGGGTTGAGCATAGGAATAATTTTCTAAGACTTATGCTGAGTCCTATCATGTGTCAGTGACATTATTGCCAGGGGCAGACCTACATTTGCCCCTACCAATAACCCACTTTCCAACATTTGGCGCTCAGCGGTGTGGATGAGGACTTGTGTTTAAAAAGTACACTTTTCAGTGAATGATTTAAGATTATAAACATCCTCTAAATTGCCTTAGAGCAAACCCTTTGAGTTTGATTTTTGGAATTTGGACTAAACTGTTTTTACCATTGTTTTGTTCTAAGTCTGTTGTGCCCAGTTTTTTGTGACCCAAAACTAGGGAACCATGAAGCTGGACCTGACTAAACTGTCCCAGCTTCAGATGGCTAATCTTAGGGAACAGTGTAGGTTTAGGGGGCTGCATGCTGCCAGAAAATGAGGAAGGCAGGGTTGCTTAAATCCCTAAAGGCCTGGGCCAGGGCAGCTGAAGAAAACCAAGGGGGATGGGAGGATGTTCCCCCAACCTCACATAAGAGAGGTGTGAGGATGAGACCTCTTCCATTGTGACTAGTGTTAGCCAGGTGAATCAAGGTGGTGATGGGAGTTGGGGATGGTCCCTTACTCAGGAACCACTACCGCCCCTTGCAGAGAGACAGCTTCAGGCTCAATTAGCTTTGATAGCTTTGGAGCAAAGGACACTGGACTTGGCTTAGAAGAGACAGGAGAAGGAGAAGAGGAATGGTGGCATCGCAAGTGAAGAAGATGCTGAGATGTCCAGGGTGGTAGATTTGAATCTTAACTTCCTAAGGGCATAGTACCAAAGTACACTGAGGGGGATGATATTGACAGGTGGCTAGCAGCTTTTGAGAGGGCCCTTAAAATGAGTAGGGAGGGTCCACTCTAGGCATTGGGTGCATTCCTGTGGGAGTTGATTCCAGTAGCTGGGAGGGATAGGCTTCTGACCCTGAAGGGAGAGGATGCAGAATCATACCAGCAGATAAAGGCATGCTTATTTAAGAGATTTGATCTGACTTCAGAGCAGTACAGGGTGAAGTTTAGAGGCACCCAGAAATTGAGTTCAAAGTCTTGGGTAGACTTTGTGGATGTTTCAGTGAAGGCACTGGAAGGCTGAATTGTTGGTAACAAAGTTGACACATATGAGGGATTGTATAATTTGTTTTTGAAGGAACATATTTTGACTCATTGTGCTGAAGAGAAGTTACGCCAGTATCTAGTGGACTCTAAGTTGACAGACTCTAGAGAGTTGGGGGAACCAGCTGATGACTGGGTGAGAACCCAGGTTTCCATTCAGCATCAGGGGGGTGACCAGAAGAAAGGAGGACATGTCCCTTCCTGAGGGAAAGCCCAGGAAAATGAAGGTCAAAAACCTAAGGAGTCCTCCAAAAACCCACAAAAACCTGTACAAGGAGGTGGGGGGGGGGCGAGCCAACCCAAATTCAAAGGGAGGGGGTTTCAGGGAAAGCCTGGTAGGTCCTTTGATCCCTCATAGGTGGGTACGTGCATTGACTGTAACCAGCCAGGGCATAAGCAGGGAGATGCTGTCTGCACCAAGAAGCTCCCCCCCTAAGGGGCCATCCACAGGGATTGCCAGTGTCAGTGTAGGGGTGGAGGGTGGTGTACAGAATAGGTCACAGACTAGCCAGAAGGGAGGGGCTAGACACTTGGACCCTGGAACAAAGGGCCAAGCATTCAAGGACAAAGGCACTGGGCCTGGTGAGCCAGCACAGGGAATTCTAGAGGTGAAGGAAGAATCTAACCTGATGGGGAGGATTTGGCCTCTGAGGGAGGGACTCCACCCCAGCCAGAGCTGTCGGATTTGGCAGAACTGACAGGAACAGATGGACCCTCCAGAGAGGAGTTCAGTCAGGGACAGCATGACTGTCCCACCCTTGCGAGCTTGAGGAAGATTGCTTCTAAGCAAGAGAAGGGGATGACAGTGGGTTTCACAAACTCTACTGGGAAGAGGAACTGCTTTATACTGAGGCCAGAAACCTCAAGAAGGGGACCACCAGGAGGTTGGTGGTGCTCCAGAAGTACAGAGAGTTCATCCTGACTTTGGATCATGATTTCCCCTAGGCAGGACATTTGGGACAGACAAAGACATGGAACAGGTTGGTGAACCATTTCTACTGGCCCCATATGTCTGAAAGGTAAAGGAGTTTTGCAGCTCTTGTGTCACCTGTCAGACCAGTGTCAAGGCAGGGGGCAAGACAAAGGCTCCCCTAATACCACTGCCAGTGGTTGGGTTTCCTTTTGAAAGGGTGGGGATGGACATTGTTGGCCCCCTGGACCCACCTACTGCATCAGGGAATAGGTGGTAGTTGACCTATGCTACTAGGTACCCTGAAGCCATACCTCTTAGAACCATTGATGCTCCTGCAGTGGCAAGAGCACTGCTTGGTGTGTTCACCTGAGAGGGTTTTCCAAAAGAGGTGGTATCGGATAGGGGCAGAAACTTCCTGTCCAGCTATCTGACTGCTATGTGGGATGAGTGTGGTGTTAACTACAAGTTCACCACCCTATCACCCACAAGCAAATGGTCTTGTTGAGAGATTCAACAAATCCTTGAAAGGCATGATAAATTGGTTGTCAGGGAAACTCAGGAGGAAATGGGATGTTCTCCTCCCATGCTTACTGTTTGCTTACAGGGAGGTGTCACAGAAAGGGGTTGGCTACAGTCCCTTTGAGTTGTTGTTTGGACACCCTATGAGGGGGCCATTGAGCCTGCTAAGAGCGTCTTTAGAGAAGCCTCTTAAAGAAGCTAAGAACAATGTGCTTGACTATGTGCTAGGCCTTGAGATCTCGAATGGAAGAGTACATTTACAAGGCAAATAGCAAACTGGAGGCCAGCTAGGAGCTCATGAAGCACTGGTATGATCAAAAGGCTACTATGCCTGAGTATACTCCAGGACAGTTGGTGTGGGTGTTGGAGCCTGTGGCTCCCATGGCCCTCCATGACAAGTGGACTGGACCCTATCCAATCATAGAAAAGAAGGGTGAGGTTACCTATTTGGTTGACCTTGGCACCCCCAGGAACCCTCATAGGGTCCTGCATGTGAATAGATTGAAACCCCACCATGACAGGGCAGACATGACCATGTTACTGGTCACTGATAAGAGTGTTGAGGAGGAAACTGAGCCTGTGCCCGACCTCCTCTCCACTAATGTGCAAGATGTGTCAGTGGAGGGAGGG
Organism: Lissotriton vulgaris; assembly: GCF_964263255.1. NCBI lineage: Eukaryota > Metazoa > Chordata > Amphibia > Caudata > Salamandridae > Lissotriton > Lissotriton vulgaris. The sequence goes on along the minus strand of NC_141695.1, from coordinate 515,330,612 downwards.
GTACTCTCCCAAATTGACAGACCAGCAGCACAGAGACTGTAAGCAGGTGCTGGAGCAGTTTGCTGGCCTGTTCTCTTTGACCCCAGGCATCACTGAGTGGCATGTGCACCACATTGACACTGGTGACAGCCTACCTGTAAAAAATAAACTCTACAGGGTGTCTGACCATGTCAGAGCCAGCATTAAATCTGAGGTTGCTAAGATGCTGGAACTGGGGGTAATTGAACCATCTGAGAGTCCATGGGAGTCCATGGGCCAGTCCAGTGGTGCTGGTACCTATACCTAATCCTCAGGGAGGACCCAGGGAATTAAGGTTCTGTGTGGACTACAGAGGTTTGAATGAAGTCCCAAAGACTGACGCTCACCCTATACCTAGAGCTGATTAGCTCATTGATAGGTTAGGGGCTGCTAAGTACATGAGTAATTTTGATTTGACTTCATCTTACTGGCAGACTGCCCTCACTGATGGAGCAAAGGAGAGGTCCGCATTCTTCACACCAGAGGGACATCATTAGTTCAAGGTAATGCCCTTTGCATTAAAGGATGCACCTGCCACCTTCCAAAGGTTGGTGAACAGGGTCATGTCTGAGTTGGAACAGTTCAGTGCAGCTTACCTAGATGATATAACTGTTTACAGTTCTACCTGGGGGATCACTTAAACCACATAAGGTAAGCGCTTCAGGTCATGCAGCAAGCAGGCCTGACTATTAAGGCAAGCAAGTGCCAAATAGGGCAGAGTTATGTGGTGTCCCGGGCCACCTGGTAGGTGGGGGCCATGTACAGCATCTCCAAGCTAAAATCCAAACTATTTTGGATTGGACAGCTCCTGTTACCTAGACTCAGGTCAGGGCATTCCTTGGACTGATAGAGTACTATAGAATGTTTGTTCAAAATTATGGAACCATTGTGGGGCCCCTAACAGAACTGACTTCTACAAAGAGGCCCAAGAAGGTAATTTGGACCCTAGAGTATCAGAAAGCTTTTGACACTCTGAAAGCTGCTGTGTGTTCAGCACCAGTGTCACTGGCCCCCGGGGACTACACAAAAGAATTTGCAGTTCAGACGGATGCTTCAGAGCAAGGGATTGGGGCAGTGTTTTCACAGCTAAATATAGGGGGCCTTGATCAGTCAGTTGCTTTTATTAGCAGGAGGCTTCTTCCCAGAGAGCCAAGGTGGAGTGCCATTGAGAGAGAGGTTTTTGCTATGGTGTGGTCCCTGAAAAACTTGAGACCATATTTGTTTGGGACTCACTTTCGTGTTCCAACCGACCACAGGCCTCTCAGGTGGCTCACGCAGATGAGAGAGGAGAATCCCAAGCTGTTGAGGTGGTCCATTTCCCTACAGGGAATATAATTGACAGTGGAACACAGACCTGGGGTTGCCCATGCAAATGCAAATGGACTTTCCAGGTTTTACCACTTAGCTGATGAGGACTACCATCATGTAGGTTAGTAACCCATCACCTTTCCTTTGGGTGGGGGCTATGTTGCAAAGTCATCCTGTGCCCTGGGCACCTCCAACCTTTTGCTGACTGATGGTAAGTGATTTTGACTGACCCTGGGCTCTGCCTAACCAGGCCCAGGTCCAGTTCTAAGCTGAAAGAGACACATTATAATACAGTTAAAACACCTAACATACACTAGGGTACACTATGGTATGGTGGGGTACCCCTGTAATTGGCATGACCTACCCCATAAGCCTCAAGTATATAATAGGGCAGGGGATTGAAACTGCCTAAAAGTCCCCAGTACACTGGGGCATGGCAGTTTTCAGGCAGCAGCTTTTTCTGCACTTGCATGTGTGCGCTGCAGAAGCCTGAGGTCAGTTTAAAAACAGCCCTGGGTGCCAGGACTGCTTTTAAAAAGTAGATTGTCCCCAAACCCGACTTTGGTGGTAGGGGCACTTAAAAATGGAAAACTTACAATGTTTTGACATATTAGGGACCGCCAGGGTCTCCCCTAGGTATTCCAGGGGTGAGGGGTCAGTTATCTATAAGGTACACCCTTATAAAATGAGTTTTTATATGCCTGGGTAAAGTGAAATTTCACATTTCACTCCCCACATTGTGGTAAAGTGCTGCTCAAATTCGACGTTGATGCTAGGAGCACAATAAAAAGAGAATCTGCAATATTGCTACCGATTCAGAACCCCTAAAGTCTCCCCTAGTTGCACAGGGGGTGGGGGTCCTGTAGAAATTAGGGAAATACTTATAAAATATGTTTTTATAAGCCCTGGTGCTAGAAGACTAGCCCAACTCATTTTTAGGTCTCGCCTAGACAGTGCTTGCACTGTCTCTCCGAGACATGCAGTATGCACTTTAGTGTCGAAGCTTAGTGGAAGCTCCGCCCACTCGCCGCCCATCTTTTTAATTAGGTTAGTTCAGTAAATGCTGCCTTTCCGATTTGTTTAAGGCTTGCTAGTCCCGCCTCATGATGATTATGATATCATTTGTAACCTTCCAAGGCTACTGGCCCCTTTACTCACCGCAATTTCTTCTGGCGCCCTGCCTAATCACAACTGTGCGCATGCGATGATGTGCTCTCTTCCTGGCCGGTGTACGGTAGTTTCCAGCTCCCCGCCTTTAAGTGCTCCCCTGCGTGTGCACGCATGCCCATCAAACCGCATTCTGCATTTTGTCTTCAATACTGTGTCAATTGGCTCAAATTAAACATTCTGTTTACTGATGAACTTATAAACGGCGTGTTTTCACTCTGGGAAACAGTTGACTTGTATAGATTTATATAGCGGGAATTCGCCCCGAAGGTATAGAAGTGCTTTACATGAGCACCGAGTACATTACACAAGGACACATTCAGGCACGGGGAGATAAAGGGATTTGCCCAAAATCACAGAATGTGGATTCGACCTCGAGGCTCGAACCCTGGTCTCCAGCACCAAAGTCGGCAATCTAGCCTTCAGACCACATCCGCTCACTTTGTCTAATGGGAGTGAAAAAGAATATAGCCAAAGAAAACATAAAAGAAAACACCACTGAACCTCTGTCCGCTTGGATTTAAATCGTTTCCAAGTTAAGTAAAAACGTTTTTTTCTAAATATAACTATTTTGTATTCTTTTCATACACATGTTTGAATTGAAAATTAAATTATCACTTACGCGTAAACCCTTGCAACTTACTTTTAGAACTAAATTGTTTAATTTTAACAGTTGTTGCGTTAACGATGCCTCATAGGAAAATGCCTTACTTTGTCAAATCAAACTACCCATCTATACATTCTATACACATGTGTTTCCTGGGTGGCGTTCTCATATAAACATGTCTGCCGGATTCCATTGATTATATCGATCAATCCATTGTCCTTTTTCTATGCCATTGAACTGTTTCTGAACATAGTTACAGGCATATCTGTTGACAGTTTGAGGAATGCAGACTTTTGTTCAGCTGCACTGAATAATAGCGAGATATGTTTAGGGGTCCATGGCTCACTTGACTTAGCTGCCTTTTGATATCGTAGTTAACCGAGATGGAGGGAGGTGGGTGGAGAGTGCTGTCTGCACCAAGCTGTACGTGGTAGCTACTGCTGCTACATAAGTCTCGATGAATAAGATATGTTGCTTTGTATTTGTGGTATAAAAATAACTATGTATACATAAAAATATGTTCCTTGCTGCTGGGTATGATTTAAAATGGTAATCTCTGCCCATGAATGTTGAGCTAGCTAATTGATTGACTATCTTATTTTAGCACTCACATGTTGTACTGCTGTTCAGCTTGCACTTTCCTGCGTACTATCAGTTGGCTGTGCAGTGAATAGTGACATTTGATGAGTTCACAGGAATGCACTTATTGCTGAAACAGCAGTTGTCGAAATGGAAGACAGGATAAGCTGAAGTTGAAAAAACAGCAGCACTTCATTTATCCCGAACGGCATTATATTGGCACACGCTGTGGAATACTACAAGTGTCTTTCCGCCTGTTCACGACCGCAGGAAATTTTAGTGTTGGGGGTATCTGTGAGTCTCTTCGAGGGCTATTAATCATCACCTAACTGATGGTTTCTGTTATTTCTGCCATTAGTTATCTTCCCTGCAAAGATAATGTATGTTGTCATACGCCATTGATCGTGTCTCCATGCGTAGGTTTTGAAAGTAATGGATAAGGTGGGAATGTATCATAAAAAATGTCTGAAGTCATTCTTAAATAGATGGGAACATACACTGGGCAAAGTTGGAAGTTGTAAACAAGAACAAGCATTTGCAATGCATTAGGTCTCGCATTTAGACATGTTTAAGCTATTTATATTGCAAATAACAATACTTTTTTTTTTTTGTGTTTTAAAACATAAATAAAAGGCATTGTCATTTACAATGCCAATAGCTTACACTTGTAAGGGGTGCTCGCACTGGCATAATCACCTGTTCTGCCTTTTAAAACTGTTGATATTGCCCACACCCTCTCAACAGCTCGCAGAGATTCATTATCTTAAAGGCTGCGCTTGGGCAAGGTCGTTATTTCACCTTGCGCTAGCCTTTGGCAGAGTGTATGCACTGTTATCACAGCTATGGGTCACACTTTCTTGCAAATCACAGCTTGTGTCTGCTAGTGTGCCTTCACTGATGGGCACAGCTTGAGTTAAACCTTTATGCTGGTCACTGCCTGGAGTCTCCTGCTGTCCTGTTTTCTTTCTTTCAGTGAATTTATAGAGAGCAGTTGGTAGTTTCCTGCTTGTATGGTGCACTGTTTTCAACAAAATAAAACCCCTACCCACATTCAACTGTACCCGCTTCATTTGTTGGAATCGCCTATTTTTTCAATGCTCGTGTGTGGCTGCCGTGGTAGTGGTTGAAGTCCACTGAATATGGTGAGATATATGTGAGTCTGTATCTCAATGTAGAGGCTCCATGTTTTATGCATTCCATACCTTGCCACATATTTCCAATCGGTCCTAATTTTACTCAATGTCACACACTTCCACTCCCCAAAATTCATTCTATACATTTCCACTCCACACCACATAATTAGACAACAAACCAAATAGTTCGACTCAACAACACAATTTCACAATTTCGCAACACACCACACACGTCCAATTAACACCACTAAATTCCACATCATGCCACAAAATTCAACAGCACAGCACATAGGTAAACTCCACAACAAAAAAATGCAATTCCACATATTTACTCTGACACACAATCCCACTCCACATAATTCCAGTACAGTCAATACCACATAATTACTATCCACATTTTTCCACTACACACCATATCACATAATTTCACTACACACATCCACTCCACACATTCCAAGCACACAATTCCACAAATAACAAAGCCAATCCAACCCACATAATTCCACTCCACAGCACATACATCCACTCCAATCCAAAACACATAGGTAAAAGACATTGTCATTTACATTGTCAGTACCTCTAACTCTCACAAATGGGAGACCAATTTGCATTGCAAATGCTTGTTCCCATTGCAAATCCCTTGTTACATAGGTTAACATGGTTGGAAGTTATTGAGTAATAATTATTGATAGGAGAGGACTTGACTGACCATTCAAAGACTTCCCAGAATGTTAGTAGTAAATCCAACAATATCATATTGTTGAATTTCTCCTAAAGTGTACATGCAAGAAGTTATAAGAATTTCTTGTTTGTAAGTCCTAATTCTGCCCTGATTGTTCAGAGTTTTTTTAATTTTAATTTTTTATAACTTTATTTAGCATTTAATTAAAGACAATGCAAGGCACTGATTTCAAATGAAGGACATCTCTGTTACAATCATGAAGCATTTCCAATATTAGTTACCTTCGATACACAGTAGGTGATGTAACATGTGATGTAGTATGCCTACAGTACATTTAAGGCCCATCTCGAGTGACATTACAGTTCGTGCATCCATAAACATATCTACTCCTTCCAACCATTAGCTTATATTCGAAATAGGAATAGACCAAAGCCAAAGGGAGTGGGCGCCCTATACTTTGGAGTGATGGTGCCGGGTGAGTGTCAGTCTAGCCCACCCCAGTTGGGACGATACCCTGCTCCTGCTGTGTGGGGGGGTCTTGCTGTTGTGCTGATAGGAAGGCCTTGAAGGGAGCCCAGATGTCCCTAGGCCTGGAGGAGGGAGGGATTGTGTCGGATTACTGGTCACTTCTCATAGAACAGGAAGCTAAGCTTTGAATCCAGCTCTTTTTTTGGAGCCCTCCTGCCACAACCAGTGTATTGCTACCTCTTTTTTAGCCAAGAGTAGAGCGATGGCAGCAAATCTACGAACTTTGAGAGGGATTCGGACGATGTATCCCAGGAGTGCAATCTTGGGCAGGGGGTTCATCGGCACCTCTATTATCTTTCTCAATATATGGTGAACTTCCACCCAGAAAGTGTGTATGCGTGGGCACGTTCAGGCTAGGAGCGCGAAGTCTGCTTGATGAGAATTGCATCGCTGGCAATGATGAGATCTGGTGGGGTCTATCTTGTGTGCTCAGGCTTGGGTAACATATATTCTGCGTAGAAACTTGAAATGGATTAGCTTGTGCCTACTATTTAAAGATACTGTTTTCGTCACTTTACAGCAAGCTGTCCATTGTTCATCAGAGATTGAGTTACCCAAGTCTGCTTCCCAAGCGCTGCGTACCCTGCTATCGTCCAGTGTGATCAAGTCAGCACATGCTCTGTAAAGTAGGGATATCAAATGAACCCCCTGCTACTACCTATCACCATTGTGAGCGGCTGGAATGACGTAGGCTCCAGCGGGTAGTCCGGGAACTGAGCTCGAAGCGCAGACCGAAGTCTTGCCAGAACAAATCTGTCCATAAATGTCACATCCGGATATGAGGACGAGTCTTCTGGGTCAAATATATGGCCTGCAGGGAACAAGTCGCCCATTTTGATGATATTGAATTGGGTGCAAGTCTTCTGCACCAACTTTTCGCCAGTTATGGGCAGCCATTTTGTTTTGGGGAGTGTTAGGTCAGAAGAGGAAACCGCCCGGGTGTTTGTGATACGGCCCAGTTTAGCCCAAGCTCAACTGGTTGTGGAGACCGGTTGAATGTCCTTGGGATTTCGAGGAATACTGAGGGGAAAAACTGCAGCCAGGGAGTCGGGTAGGACAAAATCTGACTCTGGTCTCAGGAAAGTGATCCTGGCATCCGGGGGATACCATGTCTGTGCAAAGCTACACTGTGCCACCAGATAGTACAGTGGTAGATCTGGAACTCCATACCCTCCTCCATCATACGGGTTTGTCATGACCTGCCATCTCACTCTGGGCGTCCTGTTCCCCCATACCAGTCTGATCAACTGGGTGCGAAGAGTAAAAAAAAAATGTATTCGTAAGTGGTATCGGGATGTTATGAAATGGATACAAAAACTTCGGGAGCACAATCATTTTAATAAGGGGCACTCGCCCCGCCATGGAGAGAGGACTCTTTATCCAGTGGTCTATTTGTGCCTCGAGTTTAGAGATTGCCACACCATAATTGTGGCAGATAATTTGGTGTCTTGAGATGAATGGACACCCCCAGGTACTTCACTGAGTCCGAGCACCACTCCAGCGGAAACTCCAATCCCCATTGGGAAGTGCCACTGGTGAGGGGGAAAATTACTCATTTATACCAATTTATCCCCAATCCAGAGAAGGTACTAAAGCGGAGAATTTCTCTTATAAGTGGATCTAGGTTGGTCTGGGGGTCACAAACATATAAGATTGTTTCATCAGCATATAAAGAGACCAGGAACGGGCCCGTGCGGAATTGTAAACCTCTATGTAGATGCTTCTCCTGGAAGTGTCTTATCAGTGGGTCCATCGCTAATATAAACAACAAGGATGATAAAGGGCACCCCTGTCTTGTGCCACGCAACAGGGGGAAGGGTGCCGACAGGGTACCATTTAGCCGGAGCCTAGCAGTGGGTTGACAATATAACAGAGCCGTAGTGGCAATAAAGCCATGTGGCATACCCATTCTTTGCATTATAGACAGAAAAAAAGGGCCATTCCAAGAAGACGAAAGCTTTTTCGGTGTCAAGCAAGATAGCTGCAGCGGGAGTGTCTGGGTTTATTCTGTGCATGGTGTTAAATAAAATGCTGAGGTTGAGCGCAGAGGATCGATGTGGTATAAAGCCTGACTGGGCCGGGGAAATAATGGATTTCATCAGGAGAGAGAGGCGGCATGATAACGCCTTGGCAAGTATTTTATAGTCAAGGTTTAAGAGGGACAAGGGTCGATACGAGCCACACAGCAGGGGGTCTTTCCCGGGTTTGGGGAGTAACATGATAACCGCTTCACGGAGAGTGGGTGGGATAACCTGCTTCTCAAATGCTTCGGCATACATATCCAGGAGGCGAGGGATCAGTAGACCCTTGTAAGCTTTGTAAAATTTCCCTGTGAACCCATCAAGCCCGAGGGCGGTAGATGAGTTCAGGGATGTGATAGCTTCATCTATGCTTTCTGCCGTGATGGGACTGCTAGAAAGTCTTACATAAAAAAGTTTTCAAGGTATACTAATGCAACCTCTGATAAGTAAGTCTCCTGTTCAGCACGGTGATTTCCCAGTTTGGTGGAGTACAGCGTTTTAAAGTAAGAGAGAGACTCCTTCTGGATTTCTAATGGGTCTGTGACGTGCTGTTCTGTCGATGATCGTAGTTCTGTAATGTATTCTTTCATGTAGGGGGGTCTTATCATTTGTGCTAATATCCGACCAGGGTGGTCACCTTCCCCATAAACCTTGGCATTATGATATTTCCCCATATACAGGATTTCCATTTCAGCAGTCTCCCTGTATTCCAGGAGCAGAGCCGCCCTCTTGTCACCATGATTCGGCTCAGCTGCCACCCTTTGTTCAGTGTCCAGGGCTCCAAGCTCCCTTTCCACCCGGGCAAGAGTGCCACGTATATTGCGCAGCGCTCTGGAGCTTTTGGACATGCATACCCCCTTATGTAGGCCTTGAATCCCTCTCATAACATTGCCTCCGTGTCTGACCCAGTGTTGAGTTCAAAGTAATCCTCAATCACTTCCCGGATTTCCTGTCTTAATACCTCTTGATCTAGGGCACGGCTCAGTAACCTCCACTGCGTCTCAAAGCCATCGGGACGTGGGACTTTCAGGGACATCAGCACTGGGGAATGATCAGAATATGTTCCAGGCAACGTTTGAAGCTTATAGAACCAGCGAGAAATTTCCGGAGAAGCCAACCAATAGTCAAGTCTGGTCCACGTATCGAGAAGACTGGTATAATGTGTATATGTAGTATGACATGGATCTCGAGCGCGGCCTATGTCCAGGAGAGAAAAGTGCTCACACAAGAACTTTAAAGCATTATGTGCTTGAGGCTGGGGGTCAGGGGCAGATGAAGTACTATCGGAGGGTAGTTGTAGGACAATGTTGAGATCTCCCCCAAGGAGAAGGGGCACAGGCCCAACTGCAGCAATCTAGAAAGTAACGTATAATAAAAATCGGGGGAATCATTATTGGGACCATATATACATACCAACGCCAGCTTGTGGTTCAACAGTGTGTCCACAACAATTACATCTCTGCCTTCGTCATCATATGTTACAGAGTGACACTTGAAGGGGAGCCGTTTATATATGAGAATGGCCGTACCTCTGGCATAATTGCTAAAGTTTGCAAAAAATCTGTTTGGTCCCCAGGAGGATGCGAACCGGGCCTGATCGCTGGTAGGAAGGTGGGTCTCGTGAAGGAAGGCTACATCAACTCCGTGCCTAAGCAAGTAATGGACATCCTGACGTTGTTTGCGAGTGTTGTTTAAGCCTCTGACATTCCATGTAGCAAGTGTGACGCTCGAAGGGCCAGCATTGTAACCTAACTGTGCCATCTTAGGGATGCGATCTGAGGAGCAAAGAGTAATCAAGATTTGTACCTGTCTGTCGTGACTGCAAACAAATGTAACATAGATTCAGTGCTAAGCAATAAGAACCAAACCCCTCCCGCCTCCCCCCACCAAGCCTTCCTGCACAGCCGGAGAGGCATTACCAACTTTACCAAATCAGTCCATAGTACCAATAGCGTCCTAGAAATGGTCAAAAACAAACAAATGTGGTACATTCTATTGTCACCAATACTATCTCTAGGTGCACACCAAAGTGTGGGGCGGCTGCATCCAGTGGCCCAGCAACCTGAACAAAAATTACATGTTAAATCTCAGCATTCACTACAAATTATCAAATGTGCGGCATAGTAAGATGTATCAAGTGACCAACAGTCAGCCATGACCAGACTTTAAGAACAAATCTGTGTGAGGCGGTGTCTGTCTCCTTGGGGCGCTTATGATTGAGTTTGTAATTGTGGCAAATTTCCTGCACCTCTGTGGGATTTTCAAAGACTCGGGTACGTCCGTTTACCTCCACCCGCAGCCTGGCAGGGTATGGCATACCGTGTTTCAGGTTCTTGAGCGCTGCTTTAACTCCGAGATATTTCCTCCTAGCATCTTGAACCAGAGCAGTGAAATCCGGGTATAGAGATAGTTTGGAGCCCTGCCAGGAGAGTTCGCCTTGCTCACGTGTCAGTCGCAGCACTGTATCCCTGTCTCTGAAGTGCATTATTCGTGCAATTATGGGCCTAGGCGGGCATCCTAGGTTGGGGCAGGGGCCAAGTGACCTATAGGCGCGCTACACCACAAAGCCAGGAGTGAAGGCCTCTTTCCCAAACAAGTCAGTTAGTGTCGTCCTTACCAAATTATCCATGCGCCCAGACGCTGTGTATTCAGGCACACCCGTAAGGCGGATGTTGTTGTGACGGCTTCGCGCTTCCAAATCCTAATTTTGCACCGCAAACTCTTTTAGGATCCGTTCCATGCGGTCTACCCTTTTCACAGATTGTGCCATTCCATCCTCCAGGTCGGACATGCGGGATTCAACCACATCAAGGCGTCGATCAGGCACCTGGATCTTTGCGCCCAGGTCTGCTATGTGTTTGACCAAGGAGTCAAAGCGGACATCTAGCAGTTTGAATCCCGCCCTCCTTTCCAACAGTAATGGATTCAAAGGGTTAGCGCCGTCCCTCGGGGTAGATGGAGGTTGCCCACCTTCCGCCATATCGCTAGGCTGGTCACGGATTGGTTTCACAAGTTTCTCGAAAGAAAGTACGCGTTGCTTAGGTTCTTTGCGGCCCATGCCGCGACTGCACTGGTAGGCGCGAAAGAGGAGGTGAGGGTACAGCCAGTGAGTGGGCTGCTGATGAGGCGTTGCAGGGGGAACCGTATATGACCAGTAGTGTGTAGGATCACCTTGTCGCAGTATTAAACATGCCGCAGCCACAGCGATGCTCAGTATCGCGACAGACGGGTGCAGGAAAAGCATGCAATAGATCCCACAGTTCATGCAGTAGAGGGAGAGAGCGCCCACAGAGCAGCAGCCTAGCTTTTCGCAGGCGGGGCGCAACACAGACAAAGGTATGGATATGCCTGAGCAGGCCCCGCGTGGGAGTGGTGCCAGTTCTTGGGTTAGCCCATCAAATCCAGTGGAGGACAGGCTGCAGTCAAAGTGACGTTGTTTCCAGGTGGGGCGACAAAAGGGGCAGTGCGGCGCTGCAGGCACTCAGGAGCCAGAGCTCTGAATTATCGTTGCCCTCAGGAGTGCCGCATAGATGCCATGACTAGGGCTGGTATCAGGGCCCACTGTGGAAGTATTGAAGGGTCCGCCTCTTCGCCACAATCTGCACTCGCGGTTCCCAGGGCTCAATACGTGCACCGCACGGGAGGCCGATCGGGCCCCCTGTGTCACTGGGAGAGCGCTGGTCGCACCGAGGCGCACACTGCACTTACCACGCTGCCCCCGTAGTAATCCTAGGTCACCTCCTCACTCTGTTTCAGGCCTCGCGCTTGCATTGCTCAGCACAACCTCCATTTTATAAGACGCTCCGGCAGGGAGCAGGACAGACTGCGATCGCTTCTCCGCTGCAGGGCTAGATTTCACACCACAGCTGTAATCATTATGGTCCTGGGATTTTCACCCTGCCATCATGGGTTTTAGTGCCTCATCTGGATTCGGGAAACAGTTGTTCGGTTGTTGCAGCTGGGAGAGCTTCAGCTTTGTGCTGCCATCCCGTTCACGGCAAAGCCACGCCTCCCTGATTGGTCAGATTGAAGTGGATTAGCCTGGCTGCTTTGAAGAGGTGATAAAGAGCCCCTGTGGTTACCCGCTCTGCTGGGAGGGCAGTGTGATGGTCCATAGGAATGCTAGGCCATGCTCTTCAAAGGCAGAGGGGAGGCCTGGGTGTCAGTTACACTTTTACACTTTTGACCCAGAGTCAGGACTAGGCTTAGGGAAGGTATGTGCAGATAGTAGGGGGAGAGTCTATGGAAATAAACCATCCCAGGGGGTGTGTTTAGCCAGCTGTTACCTCCTTGGTGGAAAATTAGCCATTATGGATTTGGAAGATTTGATACACTCTGAGACAAAATAATGCCACACTCTGCGGGATGTGGTCATAAGTATGAGGAGTTACCCTGCTCTCATTGGTCAGAAGTGACCTGATGCTTAACCCAGAGAATTTTGAATAAATATCTGAGAGGGGCAGAGCTCTACAGATCTGCTGCTTGAAACTTACTGAAGCAAGAAGTGCCCTGCAGAGAAGTTTTGTGGTGCAAAGATTTCTAAGGCCTGGCCTCTCAAGACTGCACCAACTGAAACTGCAGCCCTGTGGATTACCTTGCTGCAAAAGGACTAAATAGTGGACTCCCTGCAAGCTACAGGTTAACAGAGCTCACTTGGACATCCCCACAAAGAATTCCCAACCTGGAGTAAAAGTGGATTTGTAAGGGTTTTGCTCAAGTGGATTGCAGAATTGAAGTTTCACACTTTCAAGTACCCTCTTGGAGATTCCAGAACCTTGGATTGTGTGTTGGATACTTTGGGACTCGCAAGCAGAACTTCAGGAAGGAGTTCTAACTGGACCCCACCTGCTGGGGAAGGTGGCACATTTGGTGAGATTCTCCAGAACAATTTCTAAAGGTGTCCCTGTCGGAGAAAACAAAATGACTAAAAGGGGCACAGTTGGTTTCTAAGCATTAGAAAGTGACTAATCTTTAAAAATGCATATCTCTGGTTCTCTACAGAGGATTTTGTTTGGTTTGGCGTCATTTAAAAGAGAAAAATAGTACCTATTTATATAAATTGGTGTTGGATTTTTATTTTTTGTTGTGTCTTAATTATTTACTGAAATGGTGTTTTTAAATGCTTTACATACCTGTCTTTGAAGTTAAGCCTATCTGCTCGCAGCCATGTTACCAAGGGTTGAGCATGGGAATCATTTTCTAAGACCTATGCTGAGTCCTATCATGTGTTAGTGGCAGACCTACATTTGCCTCTACCAATAACCAACCTTCCAACAACGTTTGACTGTGGGCCAGAGGCCTTCAGGTGAAGACTTTTGTTGCACGCCTTTGGATCACAGCCTGGTTCCCAGATGTGAGTCCAATCTTTCTGTGGCTTGGCCTATACCTTGGATGGCTCTTTAAAGTATATGCATGGGTTGGAGATCAAGCATGTGTCTCAGGTTTTAGGATTCTTCTATTAGGAGTCAGTGGGCTGGGAATATAAGCATACTTCATCTCTGGCACAGTTGGCATTGTTCACAGTCCGTATTTAATGCAGAAGTTCATTGATGACTGTTTGGAGTTGTATCTTCATTTACACCTTAGTGATCTGAAATAACCAGGGCAGTGATTTAAGACCTTCACTTCTATCTTTTTTCATATTTTATTTATGATATTGACATTAAGTGGTACTCCACTTGTGCAGGGTGTTCCTGTTTCTCTCAGCATTCACAAACTATGTCCGCTCCCTTATTAAGTGGCTTTTGGCAATTCTATAGCTGCACCTTTTTGTGAATTTCCATAATTATGTGGTAGCATGAGAATGTTCAAGGACTTAGCAGTTAGAAGCCTTCTTTGATTGTTCTACTGGGGCAATATTTGGTTGTCTGACCCAGAGTACCGTCTCCACCTTTACTTGTCAAAAGATCTCCTTCTGCATTGTGTTTTGTTTTCTCTTTCCTCTTCCTCTTTTTTATTTCTGATTGTGTTTTCAGCCCTTTATATCCCTTGGTTTAACCCTCTTGTTAGAGAAAGGGTATTATGGTGCGGAGCTGGTAGGCTAAACTCCAGGGGATTGTGTAAAGCATTTGCGCATCACACTCACAAGTGACACATCGGGCACACCATAAAAGAATACTCCACACCAGGTGGCATGGAAATAACTTTTGTATTATAAAAACACCTCAGAATGCCAACTGACATGCCACAGGAACATCACTTTTTCCGATGTTCCTGTGGGGCTAGGAGCCTCGTCTTATTTACAAGCCAGCATTAAGCCACAGGTACATATCTACTGTGCCAGCCGGCACCAGGTAACAATTCACAGGGGAATTACTTACAAGGCAGGGCCAATCGGGCCGCTACCAGAACCATCACAGTTCAAGAATACATGAGAGCCTATAAGCACTAAATATATCACAGCCTGTACCTATTGGGTAAAAGAAATGAACTTAGCGTCATCACCTTATGCAGAACAGTAAATGTAAACTAACTAGTACCTACTGGTTAAATAATCAAATCAGCAATGTTGCCGTCCGCATAAGCCACATTGGCACCGGCATGGCATAAACGTGTGAGCGTAAATCACTTTAGCATGAAACATTAGGCAGGAACATCTGCAGTAGTCATCATTAAGGCATGGACAACACATTACATTAGGCATAGCCCTGGTAGGACAGGCATAGAACCTGTAAGCATAAATCCCATTAGTATCGATCACATTGGCCTAAATCCGAGTAGGCATAAACAGGTCACACAAAACCCCAACCAGGTAAGCCTTGGGGGGAAAAAGAACATCAGGCATCAACCTTAGGTATAAATCACAATCCCCTCATTAGGCATGAATCTGAGACGTAAATGCAATATCATTAGCAGGGATGCAGTAGGAACGCACCATGCTTCCCCATATCGGCATCATCGAGACATCACAACCCCTTAGGTATAACAGTAGGCATGAAAACCTCATTCGGTGTAAAAGCATTAGGATAAATACAATAGGTACCAACTCAGCCTAAGTCTCATTGGGCATAGACACATTTGCCTATGGCATCTGGGTAGCATGAGAAGCAGTCTGCATAAGGTACATCAACATGAAGCAGAGTAGCATAAACCTGTGAACATAAGGCATCACCACATTAGCATGAGGCATAGAAACCTGTGGGCATAATCTCATTAGCATAAATCACAGTCATCCTAAACATGTGAACATGCAGCATCTCAGTGAGATGAGAACAGTAGGCAGGGAAACCCCTAGGCTTTGAAACATATTACACATTTCATCAGCATGCGCCACATTGGGCATAAAGGCATTCGGCATCATCAAATACAATATGCCCCCATCAGCAGAGGAACAGGTAGGAAAAAGCGGTGCACATTATAACTGTCCCCAACGTCACAGTTTAACCGGCGGTGCCACTGCGCCTGGGGCTGTCAAATGAACGATGCTCACTATCGTTGCCGTGGCCCGCTACTGCGTGCCGCTGAGTCAATAGTCCGACACTGGCCCTTCTTGGGTCCCGCTCCGGAGCTCTTAAGCCAAATTACCCCAACACAGTGCAGCGGCCCACAACAGCCACCCGCAACAGCGGCGCCGCTGTGCAGTTTCCAAAAATTCAGGCACAGGGGGCGGGCACCGGCAATGTGCCCCGACTCACCCCCAACTACTGGAAGCCTGAGCCCCACTCACCGGCTCTCTGGGCTCCGTGCGGTTAGCTCCAGGCACCAGCAGTCAGCATGCAGGGACTTCAACGTGGCGGGGCAGGCACCGACAATGTGTCTAGGGCACCTCTCCGCCTTAATCTCCTGAAGGCCACAGACACTGCGGGGCTCTTTCTAGTCCTGGGAGTCCCGCCTTCGCTGCTCCTCTCACCGGCGGCTTCACATGAGGCGGGGTAGGTTCCCACCACGTCCCAGACTCCTCCCCTGTCTTCACCCGGGCCTCCTCCTGGGGCTCGGGACTTCGATAGGGAGCCCGCAAGGCTCCGGACAGCCTCCCAAGGCCCCGCCCACAACCAGACTTCGGCTTCTGGGTCACAGCGGACAGCACAGTGGCCCTCTTCTGCGCAACCCAGGTTGCAGCAGCGATTCCTGGCAACTTCAAAGTGCAGGGTAGGCTCCCACCAACATTGGCATCAAACCCGCGGGGTGGGCTCTTGCTGGGTTTCTAAATATGCCGGAATGCTGGTTAGGCACCTGCTGTATCTCCAAATCGGCAACAGTGCGGTAATAACGTGAGGTGGGCTCCCGCTGAGTTTCTAGATATCCAGTTCCCCCAGGCAGCACTATCATGCGGCACAAACGCAGGGTGGGCACCCGCTACTCCTAGAAACGCGGGGCTCTCCCTGGCACAGGGAAGCCCCGTGGGTAATGTGGGTTCTTCTCCTGGGCACACAACGACGGAGGTGCCCAACAGCAGGGGGCTCCTGCTGGTTGTAGATGCAGGCTGGGGGGAATCCCACACACCAGGGTTCCCTCGTTGCACTTTGGAAGCACAGCCATGCAGGCGTCAGCTCCTCCTCACTAGCAGTCTGAATATAGCGCTCACGAGGAGCAAGGTCCCAGGCATGCAGTCAGGGTTCCACACATGCAAGTAGCACCCACGAACCTCACCTCCTTGGAGTGCAGGCAAACTAATTGTGGAGCTCATGAGGCGCTAGGGCTGGAGAGCAGGCAGGTAAAAGTGGGCAGGATCCGCAGGCAGTGGGCACTCATCATTACAGGACAGCAGTTCCGAGGAACAGTCAACCCCCATAATGTGGCACTGCTCCTGGCATAGAAGTGTTCACTCCAGTAAAGGGCACTCACTGGCCCAGTGGACAGCGGAGGGGTACAGATGGGCACAGGGGCCAGCACACAGGCCCTTGCGGCGGTACCTCCTGGCAGAGTGTTCCCTCTAAATCAAATTCCACGCACAGCCCAGCATATGGAGTCTCAGCTCCTCTATATATACACACCTCACCCCACCTACCAGAAAGGGCCAGATGCTTCTAGAAGGTTCTCTTGGGAATCCGGTCCCAACTGGTTTTGAGGGAGGTGTAGAGCACCCTGTCTGTCAGGCTTCCCTCCAAAAGCTGGGGGGTGTGAGACGGACACACCCCAAGGGGCAGAGTCAGCCTTGGTCACTCTGAGCACTAGAAGGCAACCCACCTCAGTCAGGCATAAGTACACAGACAGGGTGACAGTTTAAAAGTGACATTTACCCAATGGTCACAATAAACCTGCATACACCCTTGCGCAGCATACATAATTTCTGTTCAACCACACCAAAAATACATATTTATTGTGTTTCATTTCAAACCACCAATTCCATGTTAGGAAAAACTAGGTGGAAGACAAAAAAGTTCCAATATGACCCTGCAAGCAGGGCCAAGTCCAACACCTCTCCTGAGGCAGAATGTGCTTGAAGTTGTTGCCTTGGTACAGCTGGTGTAAGTGAAATGTTGCATTATCTCTACTACATCACTGGTGTTAAAACAACGGTTTTCTTTTTCAGTGTTCCTGGTTGTTCCACTCTCTTTCTTCAATCAGGTTGCAGTTTCTAAACTTATGTAGACATCCTTTGCGGTTCTCAGCATTTCCTCCTTCTTTTAGGACTGAGGATGTAGCCTAAAGGCTGGGGCGCCGACCTCAAATCTGGGAAACCAGGTTTGAGTTTTGGCAACGACACTCAACATCCTGAGATTCTGGGCAAATCACTTAATCTTCCAGAGCCTACCAAAAATGAATGTGTCCTTATGTAACACAACTGGTGCTCGTGTAAAGCACTCTGATACCTGATACCTTTGGGTCAAGTTTGCACTATATAAAACTCCCCCAAAACATATTGGTTCAGTTCTTGATGTGAGTGATGGAGCTTCTTGTACCTCCATGGGTCAGCTGAATTTGGAGCCTGGAAACTTTTAGGAAAGTGCCATTTTTGACATTGTCACCCCCACTTTTTGCCTGGTATTTGCTGTGATTTCAACTGGAAGTGCACTGGGTTCCTGCTTACCATGTCTCCGGTGCCAAATGTCTTTCCCTAAAACTGTGAAATTGAAAATAGCAATATTTTTAGCACTGCCTGCAAGTCCCTAGCAAGATGTACCCCTGGTACCTATGTTAAAGGGGCTAAAAAAGGACCTTAAGGACTGCAGCACGAATTGTACCACCCTAAAGGACCCCTCACCAAACACATACAGACTGCCACTGCAGTCTGCGTGTCTTGGTGCAGACAAAAGTGAAAACACAACATGGCACATCCCTGTGTGCCATGCCTGAGGATGCTGCATGCTGTGTAGGTAAATCACCCCCTATGGTAGGCCTTACAGCCCCAAGGCAGGGTGCACTAATTTACATGTGAGGGTCTCTCTGCATGAGCAGATATGCTCCTGTGCTGGTTAGCTCTATTGCTGCCAGTACAGGTGAACAGGTAAGCCATTTTCTGTACATGTGGTAGACACCACTAAAACAAGTTCTCCAGCTACATGATGACTTCACTGACAATAGGGATGCTTGGTATCAAACATCTCGTATTAAGAAACCCATACTGATGCCAGTGTTGGATTTATTGATACATGCACACAGAGGGCACCTTAGAGGTACCCCCTAAAGACTTACAGGCTATAGATGTGCTGACTGATTGGTGTTTGCCAGACTACCAACAGAGACAAGTTTCTGAACCCCAAGGGTGAGGCCCTTTGCCCTCAGGAGGCCAGTAATCAAGCCTACTTGGGCAGAGGGTGCTCACACCCCCTCCCACAGGATGACCTGCAGATTAGCATCCCAAGGCAGGGGAGTTTCAAAGAGCCCACCAACTTTAGTATGCATATCTGGCTTCTCTCACAGGACAAGAACCCAACCTCCTTTCTCCAGTGCCCTTTGACACCTGGACAGGTGGGAAAATTGGCTAGTCATATAGACGTGTCCACCCTCAGGCAAGTACCACCCTAATATGGGCTACCTGAAGTGAAGGTGAGTTTTCCGAATTACCCACCTTGGTGATGGCAAACTTAGGAACTCTGGGACAGGGTTATGTCTACTTCCCACAGCAAGTGGTCGTATAGCGGTTGTGGTGACCCCAGGGGTAAGGAGCCCATTGACTACTACTGTACACTCCCCTAATGCCCCATAATTCAGTACTTAAGGGAACCCCTGGCATCTGAAAATCAGATCCTAACAACCTACGAAGAAGGATACTGAAGAGCCACAAACGCAGAAGACTGAAGAGGAGCAACTAACTTGGCACCTGCCATGCCACCCTGTCTGCGGTTCCCCATGAAAAATGCACCAATGACGTCACGTCCTCCAGCTGTCATGTCTCCAAAGCCTGGGTGGATGGCCTGCCTTCAATAAAGACTGAAGTACTCCAGTGGAGTAGAGGAGCTGCTCCCCTGCATCCTGCAGGCTCCCCCAAGAAGAACCAGGAGTACTCTGAATCCACCGAAACCGCCAAGCACAAATAAACTCAAGCCCTCCAACCCGGTTCGAAGTGGGCCAATGGGGTCGGCGAGGTGCCTAAGCCCTCAAGAGACCAATTTCACTTTGGGTTTGCCCCTCGTGAACTCCCTGACGTCACCTGCAGCCTCTGTTTGCAGGTTAGGAAAAATCAACTTTTTAAAGCACAAAATATTTCTCTTGTAAAATGTACTTAACTCATTGTAAGGATTTTGGTGCCTAAACATATATAAAGATACATGTTATTTTATAAATTGGTGCGGATCTTCTTATTGAGTCGTGTTCATCATTTATTGACTATTGTGTGTATTTTCAGATGTCTAACACTCATTTCTTATAAGCCTAAGGCTGCTCGACCACACTACTCCCTAGAAGAGCACCTTGGGATTGCTAGAGCAAGGCCCTGTCCACTCACAAGGGAACACCATGGACTCTTTGCTCAATATACCTCATTTTGGTATCATATAAAGAGCCAGCTTCCTAAATTGGTGGTGCAGCGGTGGGATACAAGACTTGACATCTGCTGTACCACTTGGATAATAAATGATTGCATGAAGGAATCTAAAATTGTCATTAGCTAATAACAACATTTTTTTCTCCGATTTTGATTTTTTCTAAATTGTTTAAAACCTAGCTATTAGGGCCTTGTTTTTAGCCCCACAGTGAAACTGTTTAGAATTTAAAACGTATTCTATTAGCAAGTCCCAAACATTTATTTTAGAATGTTTTGTAATTTTCGAAGAAAAAATGTTCCAGCATTAGTAACAATGTCTTCTATGGGGGATTTGGTTCAGGAGCTCAACCTGACTAAGCATGGGCGTAAAATCCGTTCCGCTCGCGGAATTTGCGGATTTTCAGCAAATTTGCAATCCGCAAACTCTCGCAAATTTGCCAAAAATCCGCAAATTCGCACGCAGTGGATTTTTTTGCTTGGTGATACAATACTGCGGCGCGCGGCGTTCACTTACCGTCATTCAGCGTTTGCAGAGTTGTTTTTCTCCATATTTTGCGTGTGCTGCGCCATTTTGGATCTTGCTGTGGGATCCCGCGGTAGTTTGGCGACCGCAATTACGTCATCGCGGCTTGCCACCTTGCACAGCACGCTTCGCGAGAGCTCGCAATTGCGAACACGTAGATGCGGCGGGCAGCAACAATCTCGCACTCGCGAAATTGCAAAATTTGCAATTCTGCACAAGAAATCCACCAGCAAGCAGCCTAAACCTTCTGAAAATGATGATTTTTATCAGAATAACTACTCAGGTTGACATTTGCCTGCACTTTTTTTTGCAAGGAGTCCATTTTGGGGGGGGTGGGAGGAAGGAAGTGCCCCACAGTCTCCAACTTCCTGTTCCTGTCCAGCAGGCTCCTCCCAGTGCTTTCTTCATGTGCTGGTCACTTTCATTTGGATCTTGACCTGGAAGGATTACTTTTTGGCGATGCTGCTGGATATTTGGATTTGAGGCCTTTTTGACTTTCTTTGGATCACTTTTGGATTAGAAATTTCACAAGTAAGTTTGTTTGGGGCATTACAGTTGCTGCAACTACAATTTTGGAATTTTCGATTTTTGGGCTGTTGTTGGGGCCTTTTGCCCAGGGGTACTCAGTGGTGGATGGCCTGAGTCTTTCTGTGGGGTCTCTTTAATGTAAACATCATGGAGGGCATGGATGGCATGGGATTGTGCTGATTTTTGTGTGTTTTTCGATGTATTTGGCTGCTGTTGGGGCCTTTTGCCCAGGGGTAGTGAGTGGTGCATGGACTGAGTCTTTCTGTGGGGTCTCTTTAATGTAAACATCATGGAGGGCATGGATGGCATTGGATTGTGATGATTTGTGTGTGTTTTTCGATTTTTTTGGGGTGTTGATGGGGACTGGCCATGTGGGTGGGGGACATTTTGAGTGCTGGTACAGGCAGGCCCTGGCCATGTGCGATGGGGCAAGGGGCCATTTTGAAGGCAGGCAGTGTTCTCAGGCCTGCACCCATTTTGCCTAGCTTTCATCCATTATGCCCAGGGGTAGTGACTAGTGAGTGGTGCATGGCCCTAGTCTTTCTGTGGGGTGTCTTGAATTTAAACATCATGGAGGGCATGGATGACATGGGATTGTGCTGATTTTTGTATGTTTTTCGACTTTTTGGGGTGTATAACTGATGTTCCTCTGTCTTCCATTGCTTTTAGGTGTACAAGAGAACCACCAGTGCCAGGAAGAAGTCCTGCAGTGGTGTGCAGCATAGCGTCACGCGACGTCACGTGTGGCCACAGACAAGACAGCTCTGCAACTCGTGCAACTGCGGCCTGCTGTTCTGACATCTGAAGAAGATGGCCCAAAAAAAAAAGTTCCCCATAGCTCCTCTAGCAAGAAAGTTGCCAGTAAGGAGCAGAAGAAGCAAGTGGCGCCACTTACCAAGGAGACTGGTGTGCCGCCCGCCACATTTTTTGGGAATAAAAAAAAAAAAGTACGCCTGCAGCTGCAGCGGGATCTGCTGGGGACCAAGCTGGGAGCAGCACCCTCGCTCCATTGGGCTCAGTGCCACCACCACCACGCCAACTTAAGTCCAAGCCCTTGAGTGCTTTAGAGGCTGCCAGTCTAGTTGTTCAATCACCATATACCAGTGATGTTGGCTCATCGCAAGAAAGTAGCAGCATCCCTCAATCAACACAGGTTGTTGTAACTCATCTGACGAATGTTCAACAACCACAGCCGCAACAACAACCACATGTGCAAGTACATGCCCAAGTACATGTGGAAGGAGAGGCAGCGCAAGGAGATGCGCAAGCAGAGGTGCATGGAGCGGCACAAGTGCCCACAATAGTTGTTCCTCCTGAAGTAGGGGCACATCAGGAAATCGACATTCAAGCCGAGGTATCATTTGAGGAAGCCACTCCTCCTGATCATTCATTGTCTTCCAGATCCCTAGCAAGGAAAAGAAGATCAAGGATGGTGTCTACATCTTCTTCAAGCCCCCTTCCTTCTGATGATATGGATGACAATTGGGAGCCACCACGGTCGTCTGAGAGTGAGGCACACCATGATCTGACAAAGGTAGCTAAGCGTAAAAGGAAGGTCCCCGAAACTCTCGTACTTATGGAGTGTGATGATGACGCTGAAGAAGAAGTGGCGTATACTCCTGCTGATGAAGACTCTCACAACGACGACGCAGTCATCATAAACTTCACTGCAGCCACAGCGGGTATGCAGCAAACAGACATTTTTACCCTAGCCCGAAAAGCTGCTGAGCGTAATGTTGTCGACGAGGCAATGGGACCACCACCAATGCAGTTAACTAGTACACCACAACCTACCGCTTCCATATTTTCTCGCCAGAAGGGACCTCCATCCACCTCGACCTCCATTTCCTCAATTAGTGGTGCTGCAAGTGCACAACGTAGTAAAGTTCGGCAACACACATCCTCCACTTCATCTGGCATTAGCATGACCAGTATCGCCTCCTCCGCCCCCACAGACATTTGAAGTCCGCAGTTTGGGACTTCTTTAGTGTTAGCACAACAAGGGAAAACATAGCCATTTGTAAGCTTGTAGTTAGTCGTGGTAAGCTTGGTTCCAACTATGGTACCGGAGGCCAGAGAGGTCATCTTGAGAGACAGCACCCTGTCAAATGGCATGCGCACCTAAAGGAGATCAAGGAAGCCCGAATTGCAAGTCAACAAACTGTATCCGTTGATGTTTCATCTGAAGATGACGAGGAGGAAGAAGCGTCAAACATTTCTTCACTTAAACCCAGTACCCCTGTCAGCAGCACACCCCCTGTGAGCCACACTAAGAGTGTGGGAGAGAGTGAGACACCAATGCGAAAAAGTTCATCATCACCGAGCGTACCTGGGTCGAAGAAGTCATCATCATCATCCCATAAAATCATGGTCCAGCCCACCATTAGAAGCATGTTGTTTTCAGATGCAACACTAGCCATGTTTGGCATGGAGAAAAGTCAAACAGGAGAAAACATTTTGCAGGAGTTTAGCACAAAGGTCTTTCAATGGCTGTCCCCAAGAAAATGCAAGATTGGTTATGTTTCCACGGATAATGGCGCCAATGTAGTTAAGGCCATGGATATGGGTAACTATTTCAGAGTGCCGTGTTTGGCGCACTGTATAAACCTGTTGTTAAAAAATTCTTGAGTGAAGAAAGTCCAGTGTGCGAGTTACTGACCACCTGCCGAAGAATGTGCACACATTTCAGTCATTCTTTTAAGGCCCGGAAGCCTCTGAGGGGCCTGCTACATCAACGTAAACTGCCAGTGAAAGCACTCATCCAGGAGGTGGCAACACGTTGGAACTCAACCATCTACATGCTTGAGCGTCCGTTTGAGCAGTGTGCGGAAGTCGATCAGTATTTCTTTACACAAGGTGCAGCTATGAAGGACCTGAGGATACATGCGGAGCAATGGAAGTTAGTTCAAAGCCTGACAGACATGTTTCGTCCTTTTGAGGTCTTCACGTGTGCAGTCAGCAGGGAGGACTGTAATTTGGGAAAAGCTATCCCATGGTTGCGCATGCTAGAGCACCAACTGAAGGCGGTGTCTTCTACATTTCAAAAAGATGAAAAAAAGCAAGAAGCTTTTGATTTGGCGGAGAAATTATTAGAGCGCCTACTTTGCGATGAACGTCTTCAAAAGATCCTCACAGAACAGCATTACATTTGTGCTACTATTCTGGATCCACGGTACAAAAAGGCACTGGCAGGCAGAGTATTCTTTCCTTTTGATGACGCAGAAGTTTCAAAATAAAACGTTGGCTAGCTGTGTCAGCCATGAGGTTTGAAAGAGAACGGCAGGAAATTGAAGGAAAAGGCAGTAAATCAGCATCAGCAGGCCATCCGGAGTCAAACGAATCCCCTTCTGCACTTGTGGCTGTGGCAGAAGTGAGTGATTTTCCCTCTCAGCCATTAAAGACACCAGCAACCGGATCATCTGCACCAGACACAACAGTAACTTTGTGTGAAGAAGAGGATCGGCTAACTCAGCTTGGGTTTGCTTCTCAAAAGGTCCCAGGAAAAGAGTAAGCAAAGTGGAGGAACCGTGGAAAACCTTGAGTCGATGGTGCAGGACTATCTGAATGACTCAACAGAGGTCTATGTTCATGATGACCCATTGGCGTATTGGCATAGGAAAAAAGAATTGTGGCCAGAGATCTCCAACCTGGCTATAAATTACTTGTCTTGCCCACTCGCAAGTGTGTCTTCTGAACGTGTTTTCAGTGCTGCTGGTGGCATTGTAACTTGCAAAAGGACCCGCCTCTCGCCCAAAAATGTGGAGAGGTTAACAATGATCAAGATGAATCAGCACCTCATACCACCAGATTATAAAATACGAGAATACACGCAGGAAGAAGACGAGGAGGACACCAACTTAGATGAGGGAAGTTCTTCTCTGTTAGGTGACCTACTCCCGCCTGAATTCGCAGAGTATGAGGACGAACTCTTCTTCCCTGACACCGAGCCCTGAAAATGAGCCAATGAATCAATAACTTTCTTTTTCGTCCTTATTCACTTTTATTCCTGTCTGTCTGTCTTTCTTTGTTTTGCAAAATCTATATAAAAAAAACTTTAATCACCTAATCACAAAAACAAGCCCATCAGCAGAACTGTCTTCACTTATTTGCTTGTTGATTTGAAGGTGCCGCAGTCTGCATTCCTCGGGTTCACAAGTTCACAAGAACATGCTCCTCTATCCTCCTCCTCCAGACTCCTATTTCCCTCAAAGCAGATGGCTGGATTACGCCCAATGAAGAAAGACTCTGCACTTGTGGGGGTGTTCTACTTCTTTGCGGGTGAGTTGACGGGTCTGGGGCCATTGCTGGGAAGGTCTAATACCGGATAAAAGTGTTTTGGAGAAAATCAGGGTTGAAAACGTTTTTGCCTTTTTGCTCACTATCATATTTTCGGGGGCCTGTTTGGGTGGGTTCCTGGTGTTTGGGGTGGGTTTTGGGGTCTGGGAGCACTGCTGGCACAGTCTAATGTTTATTGCATTTGTTTTCCAGGACATCCATGATGGAAAAGTGGAGTTATGACCTAGCTGCACAGCGCGTTTGGACAGAAGGCCGAAAAATATTGGAAGTATGAGATTTTCCATTTTTGCTTTTTGACTGTTTGGGGGTGTTGTGCTTTTTTGTGGGTGGGTTGGCGGGTCTTGGGGCATTGCTGGGAAGGTCTAATACCGGATAAAAGTGGTTTGGAGAAAATCAGAGTTGAAAAAGTTTTTGCCTTTTTGCTCACTATCATGTTTTCGGGGGCCTGTTTGGGGGGGGTTCCTGGTGTTTGTGGGTGAGTTTTGGGGTCTGGGAGCACTGCTGGGTATGGATACTTTTGATTGCAAGAGGTTTGAAGCAAATCAATGGTGGCAAAGGGGAGTTAGGGCCTAGCTGCAGAGCACGCGTGGAGTGATTTTGGAAATTTGCCTGAAAATTACTAAATCCCCATTTTTGTAGTTTTGCTTTTTGGCTGTTTGGGGGTCTTCTACTATTTTTTGCCTGGGTTGACGGCTCTGGGGCCATTGCTGGGAAGGTCTAAAACCAGATAAAAGTGGTTTGGACAAAATCGGAGCAGAAAAAGATTTGCACTTTTGATCACTTGGCTGTCTTTGGGGTGATGTTTGGCGGGCTTTTAGGTTGTTGTGGGTGGGCTTTGGGGTCTGGGAGCACTGCTGGCACAGTCTTATGTGGATTGCATTTGTTTTTCAGGAAATCAATGGTGGAAAAGGGGAGTTAGGGCCTAGCTGCACAGCGCGTTTGGACAGAATTGAAAGAAGGCCGAAAATATTCAAAGTATGAGATTTTCCATTTTATTCTTTTTGCCTGTATGGGGGTGTTCTGCTTTTTTGTGGGTGGGTTGGCAGGTCTTGGGGCATTGCTGGGAAGGTCTAATTCCGGATAAAAGTGGTTTGGAGAAAATCCATGCTGAAAAGCGTTTTGGCACATTA
This sequence comes from Lissotriton vulgaris, assembly GCF_964263255.1. Taxonomy (NCBI): domain Eukaryota; kingdom Metazoa; phylum Chordata; class Amphibia; order Caudata; family Salamandridae; genus Lissotriton; species Lissotriton vulgaris. Next base: position 515,304,226 of record NC_141695.1, on the reverse strand, counting down.
ACTTAGGGCTCGTTAGGGTTAGCACTAGCAGCAGGATTGCATGTGTTTCGGGGTGTTCTAGATTTTTGCAACTGAGTTCTGGGGTCTTAGAGCACTCGTGGGAATGTGTAATTTTGGTTGCAAGTGGTTTGAAGAAAATCCATGGTGGGAAAGGGGGGATTTGGCCTAGTTAAAGAAAGCGTTTGCCACTATTCTTAACTTACGGCTCGTTAGGGTTAGCAGTATTGTATTACATGTGTTTGGGCGAGGGGCTGTTTGTGGGGGGATTTGCAAGTCTTGGAGCGATGCTGGGTATGGATACTTTTGCTTGCTTGCAAGTGGTTTGAATACAATCCATGGTGGGTAGGGGGGATTTGGGCCTACTTTACTTTCAAAGTACGTTTTGTCACCATTTTTCTACTAGGCCTCGTTTTTTGAGATCTGATTGGGGGTCTTCTACATTTTTGCGACTGGGTTTAGTAAGGGTCTGGGAGCACTGCTGGGAAGGTCTAATTTTGTTTTAAAACACAGTTTACAGTACACCTAGCTTGAGGGGAAAGATCCGCTAAATTAAATCGCCCATACTTATTTATCCTTCAAAAGGAGACTCAGACAGAGTACGCACTTTTAAAAATATTGTACTGTCTATTAGGAAACTCAAAGTGTGACTTTTTGCACTACACAGCGTACATACCTTATATTTATTTGTCAGTGGTGTTCTAATATCACTTCCTGTTTTTCCATTAATAATTACAGGCCGGGTTTCAGTCTGTGCGATGGGAAAAAAACGATGAAGGCAGGCTTCACATTAGCGAGCCGCAATTCAGCATCTGCCAGACAGGCAGTGGACAGGGTGTCTTCTGGTCAGCAACATTGATGGACGGAGCGTCAGCTGGAATGGAGGAGTCCCGCTAATAAGAGGAATGGTTTGATGCATGCAACTTACCAAATTCAACAGGACAACTACAACAACATACAGATACAGTATCCGTTCTTTTCTAATTATCTTTTAAGTAATGTTATTGCTGTGAACTTCTAGGAGTGCGACTCTGCGTTTCTTTGATCTCTGCTTCTAAATTCATCCCTACAGCCATTCTATAGGTTTTACTTCTGCTATTTTTTAAACCTAATTTAATGTAAGAAGTGTTTCTCTGAGTGCAGAGATAGGCAAGTGAAAACGCATAATTATTACTGCAGCCCTGTACTGTCGCATTCTTTCATTCTTGGTTGTCGAAAGTACTACTTACGTTTCAGTAACCATGTATGCAGTAGTGCATGCACTTCCTTTATGTCACTTAAAAGATTTATGGTTAGCTTTGTACCCAAAGATTTCTTTATCTTCAATTATTGTTTGTCCATGCTGTGCTTTTTTTTTCTTCTCTCAACAAAACTTTCCCAAAATCCCCCATTCCCATCCATTTTCCAAACCCTAACCCTCTTCCCCAGGGCTGTGTGGTTTTGATTGATGTGTGACTAAATGACAGCAATAATTCCACACACTTGCTGGGGAGGATAAGGTCATAGCAAAAGGCTGGTGCAGGAGTCCGAGGATATATTCTATTCTTACTCAGCTTGACACTCAGTCACTATTGGCAAATGAAAGCAGATTTTCATGTGTGCCATCAACTTGATTGGTCATTAAGAACATCCTCCTCCTAGACGTGGCAAATTATTACGCTGCTGTGTCCTTCACCTTCAGTACTATTTCTTGTAGTAGTAGCCAATGTCAAAGAAATTCAACGCAAGTACTAGTTATACTTTCAATACTTTACCACTTGTTAGGCTACATTTTGGCACAGTTCTAGTGTACTGTCACCTGCTACATTCTCTATCGTACCGTTCTAATGCTACGATAAGGATAAACAAGGTTTAATTTTCTTTTTTTTCAGATGCTGCAACTGCCACTGTGTAACACCACAAGTACCACCGCAATGATGACATTTCATCCGCCCAGGATTGCCAACCTTAATCGCCATTTAGCGTGCAGCCAGCCCTCTGCCTAGCCCTATTTCCAAACACAAATTACAGGTGAGATGAGCGTTTGGGGGGAGGTAGTATAATGGAGTATTAGGAGAGACAAGAGACTGACGGTCCTAGGACTATTGAATTCACTTACTCTGTGAGAGGCATTTAGTTTTGAAAACATTTGGGCCATTAGTACTTACACAACTTGAATCAAGAGGATACTTAAGTTTCTGGACTGTTAAACCCCCACCCACCAGCCTCAAAAGCAGTAAAAAACACGTATGCTAAGATAAAGTTTAAAGTATATTTATATATCCCTAACATAAATAATCTCCCGCAAGACCCAACCCACCCCCCCTCCCGAACCCCAACGAATGTCCCTGAAAACTAAGTCCAAAAAAGTAGAAAACCTAACTCCCAATTCTCACCCCCTAGAAGTCTTTAAAAAAGGGGCAAGGGACAGTCTCCTCCTACTGCTGGCTGCTGTTGAGTTTTTGGGCCAGGTCGGCATGCTCCTTGCGGAGGGTCTCGAGCAGGGTTTTGGTGTTGAGGAGCTCCTGCTGCTCGAGGTAGGAAACCCTCAGGGAAAGGCGGTGCATCCTTTTTTTGCAACTGCTGTGGGGGCAGCTGATTTCTTTGCTGCTCGGCGGTGGCGGGTGGCTGCGGTACCCCGGCTCCGTACCGCTGGAGACCTGCTGCGCTGACTGGTTGACCCAGGGAGCACGGAGGAGGATGCAGGTGTCGCCGTGGATGTTGTTGACGTACTAGTCTGCCTGTCCTCCTCCTCCTGGGCCACCAGCCACCGATATTCGGCGACAGTGGCCTCCAGCCTCCGTTGCCGGGCCCTTTTAGCCAGCTCCTTCCGTGTTGGTTTGGAAGGAGCATCTATATTAAGAAAAAAAGACATAGTCTGTAACCAATGCTCTTTAAGATTAACTGAAAATGATTCAGCAGAAAGTTGTGTTACAGTAGAACTAGCAACTTCAAAGCGCAGTACATAACTATTGTGGCCAGTATCTATCTAACCTCCCACTTCTTCATCCTTGCTCTAATATTAGAGGGAGTTTAAGGAATCAATTCTACGAGCACTATGGACTCACTCCAATTGATTCGACTATGACAGTACACCAGTCTTATTCTTCTTCTCTCTTGTTTAGCAAAATTGGTACGTTAACTTCTGCAAGCCGGCATAATGCCAGTGCAGTCAACTTGCACCCGAGAAAAACAGACGCCCGCCATGATAAGTGAGACAGACTTGCATTACTGTACCAGTCCAGTACATGCAGGTGGTGATGCTCTTACTTTTCTATTATGGGTGGCACTGAGAATACTCTGTTACAAGGGCTACTGCTTAATTATTTTAACTTTCACCCTACAGTGCCAATGAATACTAGAAAAGAAAAATGAAGAAGATAAATAATCTGATTATCTATCACTGCACACGGTATGTATTTGCTTACATATGGGATGACTTAAGGTGCTTTGCTTTTTATTGAGTGAACAGTGATACATCCACACATGAATGACCGACTTCTACTAAACTTATTAACAGAGGTAGTGAGTGGCCATCGTAATAGCGGATATATGCTGTGCTTGCAATACAAACTACTGCTACTATTCATGGTAGTATTCGGACAAAATTAGAACTTCTTTTCCTTGCCTTTCCTACACTGGGACAGATGTGCTGGTGCGGTGTTACATGCTCTTCAAAGTAACACTTAGTTCATCCAATGACCGTCTACTCTCTCTAGATACACATATGCTATCTAAGAGTCAGATAGTACCATGATCCAGGCATCCACCCATTCAAACTATATGTCAATCATTCTTCTTCATGTCTCTCATCTGGACAAACCTTACGTTTTCTCACTGGGCGCACACTATGCAGTCTGCAATCTCAATAAGTAAGGAATATAAGAGCTTACCACTGCCCGCCACTACCGTGGCAACCCGCACAGCAGTTTGGTCCGGCACTTGCACCACCTCCTCCCCAGAGCTTTCCTCCTCCACCTCCGCGCAGGGCCCAGCACCAGATGTTCCACCTACAAAGTACATTTAAGAATGTTAGATGTCATAGACATACACCACTCACTAGTATTTTGTCTAGGAATGAAGAAATGTGAATACAGAAACCAATCTAATAATTTGTGACTGTCTACTCTAAAGTAAAAATGTCCCTTTTTCCAGGGAAGGGTGTTGTCTTGCTGCACTTTTTGGCACAACTGATGAATGCTTGCTTTTTAACACGCACCATTTTTCTCATAACAGACAGAATCTTCACTTCTAAGAACAAATCATTATCACCACTAGGACAGAGGGACCAACGATTCAGCACCAAAAAGAAAAATTACATTTCAAACCAGGTGAGGGCTCGGCTCGCCCACAATAAATGTGTGAAATAAATCACTATAAGCACTTTTACATTTTTAATCAACCGTTTATGTTTTATGACAGGCTTGATTTTAATAAATATTTTTACTTTTAATAAAGCTTTAAAACTTAAATAGACTGTGGTTTTTGGTCAAGAGTGAATGAGCAAAAGGTTTTGCAATTTGCAAGCATGAGTCCGTGCCTCTGACACTTCTGGATTCTGACTCCGTACTCTTGTACTGCGTTGGATAATCATTATTGGGGATCAAACATCGATGAATTCGGGAGCTAAATGACACTGCCACACTATCTAGTCAGTAAGGAGATTGGGGGTTCTTCAAAGACTGATATCACTGAGGTATGTGGAAAGTCTACCTGCACCTATTATAATTGACAAACAATGCACTATTTAGTGTCCATGGAAAGTCTACCTGCACCTATTATAATTGACAAACAATGCACTATTTAGTGTCCATAGTTATGTTTGTGCAGATTTGTCCCTGCAACAGTAGTAGTATGGATTGTCCTCCTATCCAAACCAAAAGTAAAGTAGTATTTTATTCTTTCTTGGTGGTCATTCACCTTTTTATTGTTGGTAATTGTCAAAGCATAAACATTTAGAAGACTTGAAAAGACATTATGGACAATCCCAGAGGATTGCACTCAGTGCATAGAGCTATTGCTGACTAGAATGGGAGTTTCGTTTAACACCTTTTGCCAAATGTGCAATCTTAGTTAGCTACACAGACAGACTAATAAGAACAATCTAGTAATACCACAGGGAGTCATAGTCGAGGCAGGATAAGAATTTAGATACAGTCTACAAGAAGATCAAAGACGATTTCGAAAAAATCAAATGAGGAACGCTAGGAAAAAATAGGTACTCTATATTAAAATTAAAACTTACCGGGGCCAGCAAAGGAGCCCTCGCCTGACCGATCCTGGCCTTGTTCAGCAGCAGCAGCCTCCTCCAATATCCTCTTGCCCCTGGGGGGAGCTGATGTACAACATGAAAGAAAGAAAGAACCGCAAACATGGATGATTGTTGTCAACCAAATCAAACATTACAAAAGAACAATAACAAAATATTTTGGCAAAATAGCAAATAGACAACTATACCACGGGATATATTGACCTATCTCATGTGGTTTACTACGATATTAGTATTGCTTGATTTGCGGACCGACGACTTGGAAAGTTATGTAACTCACTAAACAAACTATTAAAAAGGTTTGCCTAGGACTGGCAGGCAGCAGTCCGCAGCACGCGAATTGACAGACAAACTCCATCGAGGTTGCAGATCAGCGACAACACTAAAACGTTTCCTACTACATTAACCAGTCATTAAAATACTCAAACTATCAATCCACCACCACTATTTCTTCTTATTGCCAGGTGTACAAAGGAAGGACTGGACTTGAGTCTGCAGGGGCAGATTTACAAGCCCCTTGCAGGTCTTTTGCTCCATTGTTGCGTGACTTTTGTGACGCAGCGGCAGAACAAAAGAGGCACCATGGTGCGGCGTATATTACCAACGTGACGCATATGGGAGATGCATCACGTTGTAAAGCCCTGCGCCATCAGGGGGCGTTCCGGCGCAAGGGAGGGCGTTCCTGCGCAGGAACGCATCCTAAAAGTGGCTGAGAATAATCTACAAGATTTCAATCAGTCACTTTTAGGACAATGATGCGTGACCCAAACCCTGCGCCTGCTTGAAGCAGACGTACGGCTTGAAGCAGCATTGGGGAGATAGGGCACCCCAGAGCATTGATGGAGCTGCGCCATCGTTGCGACGCAACTCCAGCAATGCGCCGCCTTTACGGCACAGATGCGTAACGCTTCGGTGACGTTTTGGGCCCATGTTGCGCCGCATTGTAAATACGGCGCACCATGGGTGGTGGTGGCGTGGCGCACAATTACTGGCGCATCCCTGCTACTTTGCAGGGATGCGCCGGTAATTAAAAATGTGACCCTTAAAGTCTAGCATTACGCAGTTCTTTAAACTACACTCATACATAATTTCTCAGGCCAATGAAATGAACACAAAATCGAAAACAAATAAGCATAGTAGCAACGCTACTGAGAAGGAGAGCAGTGCACCTGAAATGCACAGAAGATTTTGAAATATAATTTACCTACAATGTAATCAGCAGCATTATTGCTCTTGGTAAAAAAAAAAAAAAATTGCAATATAATACACGCAGAGCAGGAGAAAACAGAGTAGTGAAGAAATAGCTACTACTACTCACCAAGCACGGGGATCTCGATGCCGAGCAGGTCGATCAAGTCGCATTCCCGGTCCAGGAGATCCGTCCAAAGGTGGGTGGCCTGGTTGTAGGTGTACCGGACCCGAGAGTGTTGGTACATGGCCCGGCACACCTTCTCCCACCGCTTCGGGCGCTCCCGGATCCCGTAGGTGCTAGCGATCTTGCCGCCTGCCATGATGGTCCTGGGGAGGCGGCGCTAGACATAAAACACTAGTGCGGCCACCTCCTCCGCGCTAAAGATCTCCCGGGCTGTGACTGTCTCCCCCCTCAAACGCCCGCACGGGAGCCGGGCACTGGGTGCGGGACCCTTCCCCTTCTCAGGCTGCTTCCCGGCTCCCTTTACCATGGTCTGGGCAGAAAGGAAGGTAAATAATAAAGAAGAAATAGAATAGGGAAGAAGAAAAGAAAAGAGTTTAAAAAAGTAGTTTAAAATTAACCAAAAGTAGCAGAAAACACAAAAATATAGAGCTAGAAAAATAGAGGGATAGATAATAAGTAAAATAGACCCAAAAAAACTTCAAACAAGCAAAGGATGGCAGAGATTGACAGAGGATACAGAAAGCATGCCGAGAACCATAGCAATGAATGAAAAACAAGATGGCCGTGCCCGTTCGTGACCGCATGGGTACGTTCGCGCGAGATTTTCCTCGCGATCACACGCGAACTTGTACTAGCGAGCCGCACACTTTGCGAGATTACACATAGCGCCCGGAAATGGAAATACGTCACGCAAACAATATGGCCGCGCCCATGAACGACCGTGAGGGTAACTTCGCGCCGTTGCGCTACAAGCGGCTCGCTTAAACGCACAAAACCTTGTGAACTAACACGCCGCAAAAAACACAAAACGCATATTCGCACGAATTCGCGGCTTCCAAATTCGATCTCGCGCAAATTCGCACCCCGCGAATCCCGCGAAATTGCAGAAAAACGATTTTTGCAAAACTGAAAGCACTCAGCAGGTGCAAAAGTTCAACCTCATCATTAGTAACCATTCCCTGTAGTGCTTCCTGAGGGCCCCCTCCAGAGTTCAGTTGCCTACTTGCAACTATTCTATGACCCTACTCTGACCCTCACAGCAGGCTCAGAGAATAGCTCCAAGTAGGCCACAAAGGTCCTGTGAAAAAAAATTGCACTGCAACAGAAAGGTCAACAATGTAGAGTGCTGGACTGTTCCTTAGATAAGGGAGTGTGTGTATCTGGCGTGACCGGAGGTGAGGATGTGACACCTTTGGGCATCCATTTTGTTGGATGTATTTGCCTCACACACCCATACAGGTGTCATGCTTCATCATCGGCGTTGCTCCTCGTCAGGGAGGCGGTGCAATCCCCGACGGGCTCACCTCTAAGAGGGGCTCTTTGGCGGAGATCTTTTAATCCAACTGCCTTATGGTGAAGTGCGGGTGTGCGTGTGATGCAGTATGTAGCCTGGGTGGTGATTTAAAATGTAGTAGAGGGTACCGGAAACTACTTTATTCTGGGGGTCCCCTACTGCAATTAAAAGCGTGAATCTAACTCACTAGGTGCCAGCAGGTTAAGTATAGTGGCCCTAGATTAGATTTGGAAAGGAATTGGTCAACATGTTTCTCGCTTGGGAATGATGCCTGCGATTCATCAGGACCTATAATGGGTAAAGACAAGGTCTACAAACATTCAACAACATGCTAGTGTCATGTGCCTAGTACCAAAAATGCAGATTTTTTTGTGTTACCTCTGTAGCTTTTTCCTATGCCTAAATGGGGAATAAGAGTACAGGGTTAGTAGCATATAAAAATCGCCAGAAATTATACATGGTCCGGGACCAAACTTACACACAGTGTCATGCTAGTGATAGTGTGTTTGTACTAGCTTCAAATTAACGTGACTATTTTGTGACAACGTGAAGTGTTACCGTCACACCAACACTTTATAAGTGAAAAGCAGAGTTTAAAAACAAAAGTATAAAAACAACAGCAGTCCTTCAGGAGAAACACTCTCCTTCTCGTTTGAAAAAAAGGTTCAGTGTGTGGTGTAGTTGTTACCACTAGATGTGCATAGTGCTGCTATGGACGAAAACCCGACTCACCTAATGGTCAGGGATTAAATGCCAAAACAATGCTCGGCGGGTTGGTACAGCAGGATGGAACCCATGAGGTTTGGCTGGGGGAAGGAGACGTGTACAAAGTCAGATTACGGCTTCGGTCAGGATTACTAAAGCCCTCTGCAGGATCGGGTTGGGATCCTCCGATGCTGCCATAAGGGCAATAATTCTATACAAGAATCCCAATGCGTCCCTCGGGAGTTCTCCTTACCTCTCTACTCCCGTGTCCTTGCTTCTTCACCTACCCATCGCCGCCGAGCTCGGGTAGATGCTGGAGCTCGGTGGCGGTCGCCATTTGTAGGCGGAAGCGTCAATACTCAGTGCGTATCTCCGCCCCCAACGTAAGGTCAGGTGGTATTACTGGTAATTATGGCGGCCATTACAGAATGGAGTTTGGAGTCTTACTTAACCAGGGATCGGGCCAAGCTAGGTAGTGAGTGCTTGGTTACAGGGGGTGTACCCTACTCGCATGTGCCTAGAGGGGTGATATTACTTATGGTATGTGGAGCCCCGTAATTAGCCCCATGTGGAAATTGCATGTTAAGCGCATTGTATTGGTCACGACTACAGTTGTTAAAGATAAAAGAGCGGACCGAGAATGGTTTCAAGCGCAAAATGCCGGTCTCAGCTGATCGTATTTAGTTCAGTATAAATACATGTATATAAGGAAGTCCAGCACTACAATTTTATAATGAGTGCCACGGAATGTCCTCATTCAAGCCCCGACTGTCTGATGATAATCGGTGGATCCACCTTTGTTCTTTGTGAAACAAGGCTTGTTTTGGCCAATTGGGGCTAGATTCTAGTACAAGCCATTTGAGCGAGTCTGCGGTGTGATTAGACTCCACATAATGTTTGCACATCTTGGTATTTGTCTTTCTACAGCGAAAGTTACTGCGGTGTTCAGTAATGCGGGTTTTGATCGGACGTGTCGTCATTCCAATGTATTGTAATCCGCATGGGCAGGTAAGCATGTAGATACAATGTGAGGTATTACAATTAGTGTGTCCCCTGAGCTCCCAATTGAAGGTGTCAGTGAGTTGTATTGTCTTATGCACGGCTGTGTACGCACAAGCTACACAAGAGCCACATGGATAATGACCCTTCACAGGAGGTAAATGCCAGAGTGTCTGCTGAAACCCCTTCTTGGTGACTTTGGGTCTCGTGCTGATCAGGATGTCTTTAACATTCTGGGATCTTTTGAACGCAAACCTTGGTTGTTCAAAAGTTAGGTTGCCTGTGTTCAGAATAGCCCAGTGGCGTTTGATCACACTTTTGATTTTAGTTGACACAGGGGTGAATGTTGTGACACAGGTTATAGGTTGGTTCTCAACCGGTACCGACTCCCGTTGTTCGAGGAGAGCCTCTCGGTGGTTATTTCTAGCTCATTTTTGTGCTTTAGAGACATCCCTCACGGGGTATCCTCTGTCCAGTAGATTCCTGGAAAGGATTGCTGATTCTTTCTTGTAGTCAGTTAAATCACTAAAATTTCGCCGAATGCGGAGAAATTGTCCAAAGTGGAGATTGGTACGTAAGGCTTTGGGGTGGTGGCTGGTGTAATGGAGCAGGCTATTGCGGTCGGTGGGCTTTCTGTACATCGTGGTACTGAGTGATCCCTCTTTCAATTTTATTGTCAGATCAAGGAAAGCAATTTCAGTGGGTGATGCAGACATCGTAAAGTGTAGGTAGGGGTTAAGAGTGTTGACCCACTCAAAAAAGGCCTCATGCGAGGTCGGTGGTCCCGTCCACAGGATCAGGATGTCATCTATAAATCGCCTCCACATTTTGATGTTATTGAGGAAGGGATTGGACTGATGTTGTACGTGTCTGCCTTCAAAATCAGCCATGTATAGGCATGCTACTGATGGGGCAAAAGTACTGCCCATCGAAGTACCTTGGGTTTGATGGTAGTAGTTCCCCTTGAATTCAAAGTAATTCTCCGTTAACGCTAGAGTGGCACACTCTATGATGAATGCAGGTGGGTTGGCTGAGTTCCAGGTTTCAAGTCCAAGTATTTCCTCGATTACTCCTAGTGTGGCCCTCTGAGGAATATTTGTATAGAGGGCCTCCACATCGAGGGTAATCAAGAGATTGATCTGCCCGGTATCCTGGAAAGTATCCAGTATGCGCAGGACATCAGAGGTATCTTGGATGAACGAGGGAATGCGTCTCACTAGGGGTTGCAGGAAGTGATCACAAAATTGTGAAAGTGGTTCGAGGACGGAATCAATCCCCGAGACGATGGGTCGCCCAGGTACCGGTCTAGTCTCTTTATGGATCTTGGGAAGAATATAAAAGTAGGGTACCCTGGGATCTTTTTTCATCAGGAAGTCCGCCTCTTTCTTACTGATCCACTGTTCACATTCTGCACTGTCTACCAAGCCTGTTATTGTGGTTTGTAGGCGTGGTGTCGGGTCACACGGAATTGGTGTATAATAGCGTGTGTCACTTAGTTGCCTTGTGCATTCAAGGTCAAAGTCTACGGTGTTCATAAGGACTGTAGCACCACTCTTATCCGCCTGTTTGATGGTAATCAGGGGGTCTTCAGCGAGTGACTTGAGTGTACACATCTCATTTTTGGAGATGTTGTGGTAGGTTCCCTGCTGATCTAGTGTCCTAATGTCTTTGAGCACAGCCTGCTCAAAAGTGAGGATTTCATTCGGAATCATCCCATTGTGGGGGGTGAAGGTGGAAGGATTGTGGAGGCCGGAATCTTCCGTTGGATCACTTGGTCTCCCCTCAAAAAAGGCTTTCAACCTGATTTTGCGGAAAAAGGATTGTATTTCCCGAGTTTGTTGGAAGAGGTCTGTTTTTGGAGTTGGTACAAAGCCCAGTCCCTTTTGTAGAACTTTCTCCTCTCTCTCTGTCAAGGGCCGGTCGGATAAGTTTACCACCAGACTCCTCTTTGTCCCGACCTGTTCGTGTTCCTCGTGTCCATTTCCTGGGGGCGTGCGTCCTCCCACTGTACTTTTTTCTCTGGAGCGTTGCCTCGCTTTCGCCCTCGCCCTCTGCCCCAGCCTCTGTCTAAAAAAGGGGGTCGCATGGAACCCTGCGGGGCATAGTAAGGTGGATATTGCGGGGCATAAGGTGGTTGGAAATGAGGAAATTGTGGATAAGGCCATATGGGAGGTCCATGGGAAGGCCCATGAGGAGGGAAGTTCTGGTAAACCTGTTGGCCTCGTCCCCTACCCCTTCTACCCCTTTGTAGTATCTGTGGGGGTCCATCTTCCCCGCTATTATCAGATCCACTATTGGATCCCCTTCTGGAGGAAGTAGCACTGGAATCCGAGTTGTAGTTTGTTCCCGGGGGGACATAGGTGGCAGTGATGTACCAGAGGGTGGCAGTGATGTACCAGAGTGTGGCATGGTTGAACCAGAGGGTGGCAGTGGTGAAACAGAGGGTGCTGTGATGAACCAGACGTAGAAACAACATAGTCGCGACTGTTGCAACCCGACAAGTAAGTTCGCGTTTGCGAACTGGTACAAAACCCTTGCGAACTGACAGAAACCCTTGTGAACACACAAAAAAAATCCACAAATTCGTGGATTTTGCGGATTGCGAATTCATAAATTCGCAAATTCACGAACCGCGAATTCGCAAAATTCGCCCATGCTTTAACCTGACCCCTTATCTGCAGCTTTCAATGCAGCAGCTAAGGACCCTCTGTAAAATTTATAATATCAAAACAGACTAAGCTCCTACCAAGGCAAAGCTCCAGGAGCTCTTGGCATATTATGAGATAGACCATCCAGAGGAGGACACTGTTCTCCCGAGAATCAGGATAGACACAGTGGAAAGGAGGAAAGCTTAGAGCTTCCCCTCTGAGGGAGAGAAGACCCCCAGAGGAGGATCTTGCTGTTGAGAGACTAGCCAAGGGGTGGCTTAAGAAGCCATATTACAGGGTATAGAGAAAGAAAGAGTTGAGATGGGCTTAGGACCCATCTCAGGTAGCAGCAAAATAAGAAATAGGGAGAAAGAAGATGTTTTGATCTTAATATCCCCAAAGAGATTGTCCCTAAATACACAGAGGGTGATGATATCACTAATTGGTAGACAGACTTTGAGAGGGCTTATAGAATGAAGCAAGTCAGCCAAAAGTATTGGGGCTCTTTTCTCTGGGAACTGTTCTCAAGAAAGTTTAGGGATAGGCTCCTGACACTAAATGAGGCAGAGGCTGATTTTTATGACCACATGAAGGATATCCTGATTGAGGGCTTCTGACTCACCACTGAGGAATACCGGATCAGGTTCCGGGTGACTCGAAAAACCCAGAGTCAGATCTGGGTAGATTTTGTAGACTTTTCAGCTAAAGCACTAGGTGGCTGGTTAAAAGGTAACAATATTCGCAACTATGATGGCCTTTATAATCCTATTCTGCAGAAGCATCTGTTGAGTATCTGTGTTTTTGAGAAATTACATCAGGACCTGGTAGACCTATGTCCACTTTCTCCTCAAGAGCTCCGGAAAAAGGCTGGCCACTTGGTCAAAACAAGAGTAACCAAGGCAACTTACGGTGGGGGGTGACCAAACAAAAGGGGTGGATGAGCTCCCCCAATGGAAAGATGGTGACCAGTCTAAAAATAAAAATAAAGAGTCTTCTCAAGGCCCCCAAAAACCTGTTCAGGAGGTTGGGCCCTGAACCAATACACAGTCTAAGGCTGGGCACCAGGGTAAAAATTTGGATCACAAGAAGGTTTGGTGTCATGATTGCAAAGTCAATGGACACCAAACTGTAGACCTTAGCTGCCCCAACAAAATAATCCCCTTAGTGTACCTGCAGTACTTTTAGTGGTAAGTCTCCAGATGGGATCCCAGGTGAGCCCTGAGTGTGTCAGAGAGCTCACTGAAGCAACTTTAGTCTCGGAAGAAATGGTGAATGTAACTTCCCTGACTGTCTGGCCCATTACCATGGAAAACTGATATCCTCAGAACAGTATCTGACTGATGAAACATTCCCCATCGTCAATGCTGACAACCAAACTATGGTCTAGCCCATGACAATGGTGTCCTTAGAATGGGGAGGAGTTACTGGCAAAAGGAAGGAGGTGGTATCCTCTGCAATTACAGTAGCCTGTCAGCCCCGGAATGGATTTAGGGTACTCAGCATGGGCTGAGATCAAAAGAAACACCCATGCAACTATGCTGTGTATAGCTGAATGGATGTGTGTGAAAACCAGAGCACAATACAAAACTCAGGGTGAAAAAGAGGAGTTAGAGCCTGAAACGATGGCCCAGACCCCCAAGCGAAAAAGCAGGAAGACTAGGAAACCTGCTTGAATCACCCTCAAGCTTTAGGGGAGCCCTGGCACCAGAAAATCAGATCCTGATATCCTTCAAAGAAGGCCACTGAAGAGCTGTGAAAGCATAAGACTGAAGATGAGCAACTGACTTGGCACCAGCACTGCTGACCTGTCTGTGGTTCCCGGCCAAAACTGCACCAGGGATGTCTCGTCCTGCAGCGGTCATGCCTCCAGAGCCTGGGAGGACAGCCTGCCTTCATTAAAGACTCAAGAACTCCTGTAGAGTAGCAAAGCTCCACCCCAGTGTCCTGCAGGCACCCCAAGAAGAACCATGAGGACTCCCTCTGGAACCATCAATAACAGACACCGCCAAGTACCACTGCACCCAAGCCCCCAGCCTGGGTCACAGTGGGCCAAAGGACTCTGCCTGGTCCCCAAGCCCTCAAGAAACTGATTTTACATTGAGTTCACCCCTCGTGAACTCCCCAACATTGCCTGCAGTTTCTGTTTGCAAGCCTCCTCAACCTCAAGTGATCCAGGACAAAGAAATCTGATATCACAAAGACCCTCGGCACTCGGACGCCCTGAGAAAAAAATGACCCCCGCGGTCACCCAAGTCCCTTAGCATGGCAAGATTGGAGCCCTTTGCGTTGCTCAACCCGACTGGCCTCCCAGTGAAAACCTGCAGCCTGTTTTCACGAAGTCTGATCACAGTTGACTAACATTAGGCATCTTACGCTGTAATGCACCACTGCACCCGGCTGCCATAGTTCTGCTGGAGGTGACCTCCAGGTGCTGCCTTGGACCTGGTCTGATACTCACCTTAAGCCCCGTAGATTGGTCTCCTAAATCGCTGTACCTGAATGCTGTGTTGAAATGTAGACTTTTAAAAAGCAAAGTATTTCTCTTACAAAATATACTTACCTGATCGTATGGATTTGGCTACCTAAACGTATATAAAGATAATTGTTATTTTTATAAATTGGTGTGGAGCTCCTTATTGAGTCATGTGCATCATTAACTGACTATTGAGTGTTTTTGCAGATGTATAACCCTCCTCTCTGATAAGCTTAAGGCTGCTAGACCACACTACCCCCTAGAAAAGCCAGCTTCCTACAAAGTTGGATTATGTATTTCTACTGGATTATTGTTACTGTGATTATTTTTCTACTTGGGTACATCCACAATTGGTCAGATCAGAGGAGGACGATAGATGAGTTGTCAATGGCTTGTCTATTTACAAGTGGGTTTAATTTAAGTCCAAGCTTTCCCTCTACAATACTTCCATGTTCATCCTCCCAGTGCCTGGATATGCTTTAACAATGATGTATGCTTAGCATGTGACATAATGAGGAGCGGAGCGTTTCCTTCATAAACAAAAAATACGTTACATAACACTACTTTCAGAGTAATATATTCCCAGGGCACTAAGCTTCTAGGTCTACCAGCTGCAAGTACCTTGATGAGGATGGCTTTGCCTTCGATTACAAATAAATAATCTGAAATCAGGATATTGGCATATCCATAGGAATTTTACAGATTATTGCTGGCTGCCTTTATATTGGGAACCAATGCATTCATACAGAGCCATGGAGTTTTTTTGTATCTCTAGACACGTGCTGGAATCAGCTTCACTGTTGGGCTTTATTGGATATTAATTTTGCTTGTAGAAAGAAATTGTATCTCTGTGTAGTCGATTTTCAAAGTCCTGTTACTCATAAATGTTCGCATTTTTAACATCTGTGTGAGTTTGGCAAACTTCTAGCTCACAATATATATATATTTTTTAAAGCCGCACAGTTTTAGAGGCTTTTTGCTGTTCGTGAAGAGATGGCATGGCAACGAGTTGACAGGTGCTGCTTGGCAGTTGTCTGTTATGCCCTGTTCTCATACTATCCCCAAAATTTCAAGTGCATAGGTGCTGGTTGATGGCCTGGTCATGATGTTTGGCCACTGGCTCATCCCTGATGTGAGTCCACCTCTTACACATTGTGAAATCTAGCACCAGTAATGTAACTATGTGAATAATAATAATAATAAAGCATTCCCCTATCGGGTTACAGTAGAAATGCTGCAGTCTCCCACAACATGCATGCTGTTGCCTGACGACAGCAGGTGCTTTTCAAACCATAATATACTTCAGACAGGACGCCCCCACCCGAAGTCCGCCCGGTGCGGTCGCACCGCCCTAGAGCCGGCCCTTAGTAAAATATATTTTGCTGTGTGGAACTCGCGCCCTTTTTCTTTGTTTACCGTCGTCTGCTCCCCACCCCTTTCATTGTGTGGCGGAACGAGCTCGCCAACTACCGTGGGCCACGCTTTTCGTACACCTGACACCGGTGCTTACAGAACATTAAGCTGCTACTTCTTCGTACTTAGCCCTAAATACGTGAGAAGAAAAGTCATGGGAGACGGCTGCTGGGATTCTGTTTACTTTGAACGTCAGACGTGAGGTTGGGCGTGACCCAATTCTTGGTAAACATGCTGCGTGCTAAGGAGACATGCTGACAGAAGACGTGCCGCCAAGGGAACACGTACTCGCTGAATAATGGCATTATTTGTTACCGATGTTTCAAAGACATTATAAAGCAGAGTAAATGCCATACTTTGTTTCCATTTCCATTAAACCAAATATTCTCAGCAGACGGGCTGAGTGAGGGGGGTTGGGAGGGCGGCAAATCAGAATCCTCAACATGAGAATTCACTTCTTCACTGCAGATTTGGTACCACCACGTACGTGGCCAGGTATATTGCCCTGCAATACCATTCTGCTCTCCCTCGCAGCCCCCGCCAGCCCCCCTGAATGGGTTCTATTTGCACAAGGTCACTGGACTTAAAATACACATGGTAGACAGTAGACATTCTCCTCAGCATACAGTTGCTGCACCCCCAAAAGTAAACATTACCACTATAACAAGCCAGAACTTGGGCGAAAAGAGTTTGACAGCTGCACGGTTGAAAATATCTGCCCCGGAAACCAGCAGAGTCTCTTAAATCTTAGGGTACACCAAAGGTAATGCTAGTAGGCACTAGACCTGCAGCCAATGGGGTCTTTTTGTATAAGGGGGCCCCCAACAATGAAAAATATTGAACAACCTACCACAAGGGGATAAGGGAATATGGAATGATGGATCAGTCACACAAATGGCCAGTGATTGTTTTCCTACACACATGCACATCTTATTTGCCACCCTTTCTAACAGGGATAATAGACGTTTTCTACACAGCCATTCCAAAGACTGCTGAATTCTCCGTAGCCAAAACGTGTGATTAATACTGTGAACAAGTGGCTTTTCATTTCAGAGTTCAATTGGTTCACATGTAGAGTCATGCAATGACTTCCTCTTGAAGAGAGTCTGAGTAGATACAAACTGTGTCATCAAGTGGCGCCTTTTTTACTCCTTCCATTGTCTGAAAAAAATACTTGATATCATTAAGCAGAACAAGTCATAACTGTTGGTTTGAAAATTTAATTCAATCTTTGCTAGGGGTGTTTGTACATAATGGAACCTAGTGACGTGGTACCTTAACTCTTGTTGTTTGTCTGCTTGTTGTGCAACTGCATGTTGCAGTCTGGAATGTGTGTTCTTGTACATGGTTGTACTATACTAGCATGCGTTGCAACACGGTTTTGAGACGCAAAAAACATGCCCCAAGGAGTTGATATAGTTTGATTGACTAAACGTATGGCACATAGGAATGGCAACTAGTTTAGGTATGATAAGCTAGGTAAGTATGGTAGGTGTAAGAAATTGGGTTTCTAGTTTGTAGAGGTATGCACCCTGTCCAAGCAGGAACCACAATCCAAGCCAGGGTAAGTTAGATAAATTATCCTGTGCTCACCATCTGGAAGCTTTGGACAGAGCAGTCCGGCTTAAAGTTAGAGGCTGTGTAAAGTATTTGTGCAGCACTTCAAACAGTAAAACTGTGAAAAGACTACATAAAAAGACACACAACTAGTCAGAAAAATAGAGCTTAATTTATTGAACAAAGCAATACCAAAATGACAAACATTTAATGAGTACCGGAGTTATTAATTTTTAAAGATTATCTTGAATTATAGTGCTTAAAAGCATAAAGCGCCACCTGGCGCTATCTGATTGCGCTAGACCGGATCACATCCAAAAGTTCATGCGGATGGGTCAGATACCGGGACCAACCTTGTTCCACTGCAAAGTACCTTGTTTGCAGCGTCAACAAAGATTGTATCCGTGGATCAGAGAAGGCGATGCGTTGTGGTCGATCCTTACGATGCAGGCGACTCATCGATTCCGAGCCACGCAAAGTCAGAGATGCGTTGGAAAAGCAGGTGATGCACCATGCCGACGGTGATGCAATGTAATGAGATGCATCTTTTGTTGAGGGAGATGTGCCGGTCCGAGGGGTGCAATAACAGCGATATATGGATTTTCACTTAAGCAGCACTTTATACCCACTTCCAAGAGCCCAGGACCGCATTGGCACCACTTGGCAGGGAAACATAAACCACTAGTAGTGGCCTCACTACGTTGGCTAGGTTGGAGCTCTCTTAATATTGATTTTCATACTTTTTCCTGCAGGCTGTTAACATTAACGTCCTTCGGTATCTCTTTGATCAGCCTCACATCTTCACAGCTATTTACGAGGTCTGAAGCCTCCAATCATTTTATTTATTTTTATATATTCTTTCATGGTGTAATGTTTCCTGAATTCCGTTTCTCTGGGTCACTCAAAGGACTGTTTAATTCGCTTAGAGCATGATTGGAATCCACCTATGTTTAAGGTCGCTCCTTTGGTGACACTATTGATGCATGCGGTGTACCGTAGTTTTGAGGTACTAGTTTCACTTACAAAGCACATTGTTAATAGGTCTTCCCCTTTATTTGGTGGCATACATATATCTGTTTCAAGTGAGTTGCACCTAAAGATTGTGAAATGTTTATTCTTTTGAATTATAAAACAAGTTGTTCTCTTTATTTGGAGTTACTCCTAATGAAGGGTACAATACCCAAAATACTCTGGGTCATGTGAAAGGCCACCGTGGACACACAGTTTTGAAAAAATACGTTGTCTTTTTCTGATGAGATTTACAAGTGTGCTGCCAACATTTGTGAATTAATTCCTACAATCAACTGAATTAAAAACGTTGCTGGCTTGGAACACAAGTGATTTACAGCAGCTTGGACTCTGATTTATGTTTGATTATTTTGAGTACTTGGAAGCCTTAGGGATGCACTTTGCATGCTGCCTCTAGGACATTTGTACTAGTTTTTTAACACTAATTTGTTTCTGTGCTTGGGGGGAGCCCTCTTCCAGCATTGCAATCAAAGTTTGTTGATGTGTTGGATTGTGATTATATTGTGCATAAAATTGTGTATGCGAGTGCACCACAACCATATTTTCTAAGAAGGTTAACTTGCCAGATCAACAGGGCAGTGTAATACTGCACACACATGCTCTGCAATGGCAGGCCTGAGACGTGTTTATAGGGGTTGTACAATCAGTGCTGCAAGCCCATTAGTAGCATTTAATTTATAGGCCATGAGCACATGCAGTAAAATTTAGTAGGTTATATATGCCAATTGTGGATAAACCAATGTTAGTATGTTAAAGCAGAGAGCACATGCATCTTAGCACTGGTTAGTAGCGGTAAAGTGCCCAGAGTCCTAAAGTCAGCAAAAATAAAGTCAGCAAGAACAGGAGGTGTGAAGGCAAAACGTCAGGGGAAAACATGTCCAGGATGCCAGGTCTAACAGTAGGTATGGCCATTTACTATGGTAAGTTAGCTGTGGTAAGGAGGTATGGTAGGTAGCTATGGTAGGTATTATAAGCCATATTTGTTTGGTAATGCTCGTAGGTATGTATGACAGGCTAGGTATCGTAGATGCAGTTAGTTGGTAAGTAGGTTAAGTGTGGTAACTTAGGTATGGAAGGACATGACAACATTATGTCTGTTATTTAAAAGTTGTTGTAGACTTCTCGAAAAGTAGCACAAACACATAGCCTTATTATTAAGGCCATATTTTTCTGCCTATTGACAAGTGGTTTACCATATTTGAAGCTGTAAATTGTTTATGCTTGTTGCTTATAATTTGTAGCTTGAAATATAAACAAATTCTGTCAGTAGGAGAAAAAAATACAGTTTATTAATACAATTGCATGTTGGTGCTTCATTAATATTACTATTATTATTATTATTATTATGATGATTATTATTATTATTAATATTAGAGCTCTTTTCATGAACAGATTGCAGTATCAGAGTTACTGTTTAGGCTCAAAGAATAGTTTTATGAAATTGAGAAAGAGGATAATGTTTGCTTTGGAAGTGGTCATGCTCAGCACAATATGGCATAGTAGATACTTTTGACAAAGGGTCAAAAATCCTGCAATTGAGGAATCAGCCAATTCTCGCTTGCGGTTAATGTTTATGTTATGGGCCCATATCCTGCACTTTGGGCGATAAATAATTAACAAAAGAATGCCAATACTGTGTACTACTTTCTTTTTACAATTTATACAATTGATTGAGCAGTCTTATGGCCAAAATCAAATACAGTCAAACTGGCTGAGCTAGTCATGAAGACACTCATTTCCATTATGGCCCAGCACAGAGTAAGAATAACTCAAGCAGCGATGGTGTTAAGAAATTTTAACATAAACATTAACCGCAAGCGAGAATTTCCGCAAGAACCTTATCTCTATTGGCTCTTCTGGTGAAACCTGTATAAAATTGAGTCTATCAGTAAACCCTGCATCTTCCTTTAAGGTTCTGATAATACGAACATACCGATCATCAAAGTCATGAAATAAATCCAGAAGTGTACGGTTGGCTACTCCTGATGAAGACAATTTGTGTGTCGAAACGCGTTGAAGAATTCACTTTTGCCATCAATTGGTTTTAATCAGATGAAATATTTTTGAACTGAAATGTATTGTTTAATTGAATGTCATTTTTTAATTTTTTGATTAATCTTTTTTATCTCTTGTTTTAAACTCATTTGCTGGAATAGTTACAAATATTTACCATTATTGATATGTTAAATTGCTTGGGAATAATATTTTCCATTGTGTCCCTTTCTTAGTTGCCAGGCTATGCAGCATAGCACATGTAGCGATGATCTTGCAGCAGTTGATGGGTCGGTACTGACGAGCGCCTCCACTTTTGTGGAGGCAGCGGAACCTACTCTTCAAAAGTCCAAACGTTCGCTCCCCCATGTTGCGTGTTAGTTTGTGTGCAGCATTATATCTTCCCTCACTTTGGGTTAAAGGGTTCAGGTAAGGGGTGAGGATGAATGCCCGCACGGCATATGCGCTATCACCTAGGTGAGAAAGAAAATGTCATTAATAACAAACACCAACACATTCATCAGCAGTATACATCAGGGTGTGTCACAGTGATTTACCTAGCAGGTATCCTTCTCCAAATTCTCCCCCAGCCAGGCGTGTGTATACCCTCTGTTGCGGAATATATAGGAGTCATGGGTAATCCCAGGAAATTTTGCCACGATGTCGGTGATGATGTTGACTGCATCGCAGATGACCTGGATGTTGATGGAGTGGGTGGATTTTCTGTTACAGTAGGTGTACTCGGCTGCAGGTGGGCAGATGGGTATGTGTGCCCCATCAATGCACCCTATAACATGCGGGAAATGTCCTTTTGGTAGAAGTCTGTTTTTATTTTCAGCAGTTCGGCCTGTGTGGTGGCGAAGCTTATGTAGTGATGCATCCTTTGCATCATGGCATCCAGGAAATTAATGAAGAAACGAGACAGACAGCTCTGCGACACACCACCTACCACGGCTATCACCCCCTGGTAACTTCCTGATGCAAATAGGTGGAGGCTACAGAGCACCTGCACATGTGGTGGTATAGCGTGCGCCCTTGGTGTAGGATGCTCCAGGAGTGGGTGCAGGTCCCGTATCAGGTTCAGGATAGTTTGGGGGTGTAGCCTGTACCTTTCATGAATTTCTGCCTCAGTGAGTTGAAATAGTGTGATGCGCTGTCTGTATATGCGCTCCTCCCTTCTCCAGATCCTCATTCCTGCTGCCTGTAGTCGTAGCTGCCTTGAAATAACATAGAGGGCCACCATTGTGTTGATACTGTTGCATTTTGGGGCTGTTTAAACGCTGTGCACATGATCATCACCTGCTTTGTTTGAGTCAGTGGTAATTACCGACTCTTAAATACAGAATTTCATGAATTTCGGTATTACCGATTTTTTGTACATCTCTTTTACCGATTCTTATTTACAGAATCGGTATTTGGGGTTTTCTTAATCTCCAATTCGGTAATAAGGAATCAGTAACTGGTTGTCCCTATTTTACTGATTCCCTATTACCGAATCCATTCGGTATTACGTACATTGCAATTGGCTAAATACCGGTCGGTAACGCTGAAATTTACTGAATTTCACTGTTACCGACCGGTATTTTGCCACCTACATCAGGCCACATATATCTTATATAGCACGGAGGCCTTGGATTCACTGTATTATATATAGACTTATCCTGGTTTATATCATAGTCTACAATAGAAGGTAATACATCATGCAAGGAAGAAATAATGTCTTTGAGTAGAGTAAGACTGGGGAGATGACGAGTGGGTATATCAAACTTTGGAAAAGTTCAAAGTAGGATACCAAAATATAATTATGAATTGACTGTGAAATTGTTAATTGGCCCATATCTGCATAATGCTTCCAGAATAAGGCTAAACCACTTTTTGTAATGTTCTTTTTGTATCATGTAGACTTTCAGAGAATTGAGATAGGGTTGTGAAGTTGTAAACCATATATAGATTTAACAGTGTACAAGCATGTGATGCAGTGCGAAGCAGTGACAAATTTGTTGCCAGTCCCTACAAACAACTTTATCTCATTAGACCAATTTCATTAACAAACCCTCAGTCTCACAATATGTTTGCAAAACATGGTCCTCCGATGGATCTTTTTGTTGAGCTGGCAGGGACTAGAACACTAAGATACGTGAGCAATTATATTTGAGGACCTGGAATAAAATAATTGTCAACTCAAACCAAATTTAAGCACTTTCTCACCCACAGATACAAATGCAGTGAAATAAGAAATATGACCAAAAGAAGGAGACAAATCCGATAAAGATAATTCATTAAAAAAATCTATTTAAAGCCTCCTTTTGTTTGGACAAGTCAAAAAAATACATTTCAATTCAGATTTAATAGCAAGATTATCGATACAATTTGTCACACAGCACTAAACAGAACATTATTAGACAGCTGGAAAACCCTCTTTGGAGAGAAACAGAGTAAACTTTTCAGGTTCAGTTATTAATCATACAAACCAAAGCAAAGCTGAATGGTTTAAGTTTGCCTCAGTTAGATCCAGTCAAGTCTAGTCTGCAGCACCATATGCCACAGTCAGTCGGTTAGCCTCTCAGCCAAAAGGTTATTTCCCTGCACACTTTACCAGCTGGCAAAGTACAGGATTCAGATATAGTTCAGTTCATAAAAGTCTATTTCACCCAGTGTGACCCAGTGACCACTGACCCTCTGGGCCGGTCACCCCACGCACGAGCTCACTCCTCCTGGTACGAGCCTGGTGTGCCCCCGCTGCTGCCAAGAACCACCACTGCCCGTCTGCCGCTCCAGCCGTGCTCCAGGCCCGCTGCTGCCCCCCAGCACCAGCGGCTCCCCTGGTCCCCGGCCGCTGCGCCCAGCCTGTGCCCCGCCTGAGCTGCCTGCTCCTCCCTCTGAGCGCCGCCGTACCTCCGCCTGCCTAGGATCCCTGCCTGGGCTTCTCCCCGTCGCCTCCAGCTTCCCCCGCTGTCCCCTGGCCCCCTGCTGAGGCCAGCCCCTGCCGCGTTTTCCCGCCACCTCCCCGCCGCTGCCCCCTGCGGCCCCGCCCACTCCCCTGTGTCCCCCTCCCATTCGCCGACCCCTCCCGCCTCCCAGCTGCTCCGCCCACGCTCCGCCCCCCCCACTCTCCTCATATGGCAGAGTGGCCAATGCGCAGCGTTGACGCGCAGAGGGCGCGCCCTAAGCGCGCCGAAGGCGCGCCAAAGATAAGCCCGTCTGCGCCCGTCCGCGCCGGGACCACGCCCAGTGCCAGGACCCCTGGCCCCCACTGACGGAAGACGACCCGACTGTCCTACGATGCCACCGAACTCATCGCACTCAGTAACCACCTCAAGTGCATCCTGCTCAACACCCGCTCCGTCCACAGACACACCATCGAACTCTGGAACCTCCTCGACACCACAGCTCCTGACATTGCCTTCCTCACGGAAACCTGGATGAACGACTCCTCAGCACCCGACATCGCCATCGCCATCCCAGAGGGATACAAGCTCACCCGAAGAGACCGCGTCAAACAGACGGGAGGAGGCATCGCCATCATCCACAGGAACACCATCCACATCACGACCAACACCGACGACACTCTGACAACCGCCGAACACCTGCACTTCCAGATCCGCACCGACCCGAACACCAGCCTCAGAGGCACCCTGATCTACCGACCCCGGGGACCACGCACACAATTCAGCGAGGACATCGCCGACTTCGTCAGGCCGCATGCCCTCCCCTCCGCTGACTACATCCTCCTGGGGGACCTCAACTTCCACCTGGAGAACAACAACGACCGCAACACCATCACCCTGCTCGACAACCTCGCCAACCTCGGACTCAAGCAGCTGGTGTCCACCCCCACCCACCTCGCCGGACATACACTCGACGCCGTCTTCTCATCCAGCAAAGACATCGCCTTCAGCCACGCCACTGGACTCCACTGGACGGACCACAGCTGCGTCCACTTCACCTTCAGAAAAACGACGATCCACCACCACCAGCAACAGGTTGCTCGTAGAAGCTGGAACAAGATCACAGCCGACCAGCTCGCTGCTTCCCTGAACCAGCACCCTCCCGCCAGCTCAGCGAACCCCAGCCAGGCCGCCGACAACCTCACGAAGTGGATCAGCAACTGCGCGGACGAACTCGCCCCACTGAGGACCCCGCCCAGCAGACCCGGCAGCAAGAAGGCCCCATGGTTCACCGACGAACTCAAGAGCTCCAAGAAGAACTGCAGAGCCCTCGAGAAAGCCTGGAGAAGGGAACCAACACCGTACAACATGACCACCCTCAAGCTTGCCACCCGGAAACACCACCAACTGATCCGCGCCACCAAGAAAACTGCATTCAAGGACCGGCTGGACAACAACGCACACAATTGCAAGGAACTCTTCAACATCGTGAAAGAGCTGTCCAACCCCAACGCCGGAAACAACGACATCACCCCATCGCAAGACCTCTGCAATTCCCTCGCCTCCTACTTCCACAACAAGATCGCAGACATACACAACAGCTTCAGCACTCAACCGACGCACGCCACGACCGAACCACCGCCCCCCACCACCACCATCCGCGCCTTGACTCCGATCAGCACCGAAGACACCGTCCGCATGATGAACTCCATCCACTCCGGATCTCCGACCAACCCCTGCCCTCACCACGTCTTCAACAAGGCCGATGCTGTCATCGCACCCTACCTGCGGGACATCATCAACACCTCCTTCGACACCGCCACCTTCCCGGAGAGCTGGAAGCACGCCAAACTCAGCGCCCTACTAAAGAAACCTACAGCGGACCCCACCGAACTCAAGAATTACCGCCCCATCTCGCTCCTCCCGTTCCCAGCCAAAGTCATCGAGAAGACCGTCAACAAACAGCTGGCCGCCTTCCTCGAGACGAACGGATCCCTCGACCCCTCACAGTCTGGCTTCCGAGCCAACCACAGCACCGAGACCGCCCTCATCGCTGCCACCGATGACATCCGAGCCCTGATGGACAACGGAGAAACAGCGGCCCTCATCCTCCTGGACCTCTCCGCGGCATTCGACACTGTCTGCCACCGCACCCTAGTGAAGCGCCTCAGCAACGTCGGAATCCAGGAGAAGGCTCTGGAATGGATCATCTCCTTCCTCGACGGAAGAACACAGAGAGTCCGTCTACCACCGTACAAGTCAGAGGCCACCGAAGTCATCTGCGGCGTCCCTCAAGGATCCTCGCTGAGCCCCACCCTCTTCAACGTCCACATGAGCCCCCTCGCGGCCATCGCACGCCAACACAACCTCAACATCATCTCCTACGCTGACGACACCCAGCTGATCCTCTCCCTGACCAACGACCCCGCCGCCGCCAGAGCCAACCTTCACGAAGGGATGAAAGACGTAGCCGAGTGGATGACGACCAGCCGCCTGAAACTGAACTCAGACAAGACGGAAGTCCTCATCCTGGGTTCCTCGCCTTCCGCCTGGGACGACTCCTGGTGGCCCCCCGCCCTGTGCACCGCACCCAAACCGACAGACCACGCACGCAACCTGGTGTTAGTATCTGTAAAGCTGCTTAAGAGTAATTGAGCACATCAATATACAATCTCGGACTGAGAGTGGATAAGCACAAATTTGACATTCATCGCAGGGAACAGACTGCGAATCTTCAGGGCCTCCTGTGTGAAAGCTGGAAATGCAGTACGTGAGAGCCTCCGGTATGGGCAATCCATGGAATCCAGTATTCAGAATTAGAAGAGTATGGGTTCAAAGTGTGCGCGATTCTGGTGAATCGAGATTATGAGGTATACTGCATTTCCAGCTTTCACACAGGAGGCCCTGAAGATTCGCAGTCTGTTCCCTGCGATGAAACACGTGTTGGCCTATACAAAGGAACATTAAACAGAAACACTACACCAACAAAAGAACGTTTTTTGTACTGATGCATGTCAAATTTGTGCTTATCCACTCTCAGTCCGAGATTGTATATTGATGTGCTCAATTACTCTTAAGCAGCTTTACAGATACTAACACCAACAAAAAATTTAATTGTATTTGTATAGTGCAGGGGCTTTGCTGTTTGTTGTTATTGTGTGGATCCCTTGGGGTCCATTCCAGAGCGGTTGTGAGGGTTACCGTTCGCCTCATTGCCTATACTGACCACTTATTGTCTCCATCACCTTGCGGTTACCCAGGTTGTGCGCCTAGTAATTCTGGAACTTCTAAAAACCTCCCAGTTGTTTACACGCACGCAACCTGGGCTTCATCTTGGACTCCTCCCTCACCATGACCAGACAAGTCAACGCCGTCTCCTCGTCATGCTTCAACATCCTGCGCATGCTACGGAAGATCTTCCGGTGGATCCCCACAGAGACCAGGAAGACGGTCACCCAGGCCCTCGTCACCAGCCGACTGGACTACGGCAACGCCCTCTACGCCGGAACCACCGCCAAGCTCCAGAAGAGACTCCAGCGGATCCAGAACGCCTCAGCCAGACTCATCCTCAACATCCCACGACACAGCCACATTTCCGGACATCTGAGAGACCTGCACTGGCTCCCCGTCAACAAAAGAATCACCTTCCGTCTCCTCACCCACGCACACAAAGCCCTACACGATCAAGGCCCGAGCTACCTCAACAACCGCATCAACTTCTACGCTCCCAAATGCCATCTCCGATCAGCCAGTCACGCCCTCGCCGCCGTCCCCCGCATCCGAAGAACGACAACAGGAGGAAGGTCCTTCTCCTACCTGGCCGCCAGGACCTGGAACTCCCTCCTGACCGACCTGCGCCTG
This sequence comes from Lissotriton vulgaris, assembly GCF_964263255.1. Lineage (NCBI taxonomy): Eukaryota > Metazoa > Chordata > Amphibia > Caudata > Salamandridae > Lissotriton > Lissotriton vulgaris. Next base: position 515,276,747 of record NC_141695.1, on the reverse strand, counting down.
ACCCAGGACCACCTCTCCTTCAGGAAGAAGCTCAAGACCTGGCTGTTCGAGCAGTAGCAGCACACCCCCCCCCAAGCGCCTTGAGACCCTCCGGGTAAGTAGTGCGCTCTATAAATGTCTTTGATTGATTGAGTGTGGATGGAAAAGGGGCATTCGGAAAGATAATAGGAATCAAAAGTCTGTCTGACAGCATGCCAGGCAGGAAAGGACAATGATAGCCAGCCCCTACTGCTCCTCCGATGGGGCAATGATACCTCCAATGTTACAGGTTTACACCCCTTAAAGTGTCAATTCCATGAGTCCATGGGGTTCTCATTGGTCACTCATAGTGGGTTGTTATGGGGTGATCAGCGGAACACACAAATCCGAAAGAATTAGGTGATCCTTTTGCAAATGTCATTAAGTTTCATTAAGTTCATTTGTGTTCCCATATCGTCATTTCCACGAAAGTAGGTGGAGTTTTACTTTGCTTACAGTCTGTCTGTTCCCAGTCACCTTTCCCTGGGTGTGCAACAGTATTTATCGAATATGCTTCTTAGCGAAAAGTTAGTTCTTTGTTAGAAAATACAGAAATGAAACTCCTCAGAAAGTTCTCATAGAGCTTAGGTGACTGCCTCACATGATTTTACATTAACACAGGGCAAATGAAACATTTGAGGCCTACATGAAAACTTAGCTGAATCACTACCGGTTAATTCCATTATAAATCGCACAGTTTCGCATATGCATTTCATTTCTCTGTATTATAGCAGATATAATTTCTTTCAAGTACTACATCTTAATATTAGGTCCTACTAAAAAATGTTTCTAAAGCATTATTTGTACGTTATCTTTTATCAACTCATATTATTTACGTGTCACTCTCAAAACGTTTTATTAGGTAGATGTTACAGGAGCTCAGATTTGCACTACGTCAAATCTCTCTAGTTTAGACAATTTTTTTATTCAATCACCTCCTAAGGCGTACTCATATTTTCTGGTATGAAGCACATTGGCTGTTATTAAAAAACAACTCTCTATGTTAACGATGTTTCATTTTCTCACAACTTGTAAATTAAGTTAATGTGTAGTTTCTCCTGTTATTTCTTTAAATTTGTTTACATTTTTATATCAACAACAACATCCAACAACATCAGTGTCATCATCTGGGATTGAATCCCAGATGATGACACTGGGCACTTAATGTGTAATGATGGGACACCAATGATCCTGAAGTGGTTCTCATTGTTCCTTTTCAGGTCACCCTTCAGATGACCTTCTATTCTACATCCTGACCTTGTCCTTCCACCCTCAGTTAGCACTTAGGAAATTAAGCACTACAGGCTTATAGTGACTTTAGAATAGTATCTATAGACACTTTCCTTTTCTTTTGTTTCATAGACCACGGATTACTTTGTTGTTGATAAATAGAATTAGAGGGATTTCATCCGTATGAGTCTTTAAATTGTCCCTCAGACCCTCCATTTAATGTATTTTTACATTTTTGTATCATCATTTAGAAAACTGTAGATGCTTTTACAATGCAGTATGTATTCTCACGTTTTTTGAATTCGCAGGTTAATATGTCTTCATCAGGACATTTTTGTTGTATTCATTTTTACAGGTGAGAATTGATAAAGGTAGACATCAGAAAATATCTATGCTCCATCATTCCCCCCTTTGATGGCAAATCAAGCTATCACATTATCTTTTCATATCATCCTTTGATCACATTCTGATGTCACTTTTGGAATGCAGTTGTCTTCATGCGTTTCAACCTAGCCTGTTCCAAATTGTTCATGTGGTCATAGAATCCACATTGCTTATTTTCTAATTCAATTTCTGCTCTATTTCTTTTCTTCCTTTTTGTTTAGTCTTTAACTCCTTTACGCTTACAATTCTTTTTTTAACGTTTAGAATGCTTTATTGAGATGAAATACCAAGTCAAACATGAGTATACATTGTACAAACCAAGGGCAAACCGTGATATTATTAAGAAGTGGAATAATATAACTAGGACTATATTCAGAAATATCAGCTTTAAATCAATTTGAACCTTCTAAAACTATACTTAGACAAGTGCAATTTAGTGTTTAAGAAGGAAAGGAGGAAAAAAGAAGGAAGGAAAGAAAAAAAGGGGGGAGAAAAGAAAGATTAGGGAAAGTAAAGAGCGGCAGCTAAACTATGAAGTAACATTAACAGTAAAGACAAATTGTTAGCATAATATTGTCTAAAAGGTTAATGGCGCATTACATACAAGTTAAATCAAACGGGAGACCTGTAAAGAAATGTGCTGAGTGGTGACCTTAGCAAGTCCTTTTTGATCAATAACAGCGTAGAGGTGGTATATGCACGATCTAGTCTACAATCATGTCTTAGCAGGTTCCACCAAGCTTGATACAAACATTCTTTAGTGTCCTTTCCAATGGGATGTGATGATCTGAAAAGTAATAGCTATAAACAAATCAACAAATTTGCCCACGCTTCCCTGGGTATTCCATATGGTAGAGGAACCTCCCAGAAAAACATGTACAATATCAAAGGAAACATTGGTAGCTAAAATCTCATTCAACTGCTTCCAGACAAGTAACTATAAACTCTTGACCATAGAGCAGAGAAAAACATATGAAGTAAATCACTATTAGCCTGCTGGCAGGACCAGCATTTCGTATCATCCAATAATCTGAACTTGTGAAGATCTGTGGGAGTAAGGAAAAGCCTATAATAGAAATAATATAAAGTCTGAATAGTGCTCGCTGAGCGTGTGGAGGTGTGGATTTTTGCCTAAATGGAGCCCCAGGTTTGAACCGAGAATTCATATGCCAGATTTTTTTACCAGAGAAGTTCAGTACTGAATTTGGATCTAGGAACAGAGGGAAGAGACAAAATCTTGTAAATGTGGGAGGCTTTAAACTGAGTTGAAAAATCTAGTGAGAGAGTGGATATCTGATTGGAAGAGGCCAGGGGTACATTTTGGGATTGGAAGTGAATGATGCATGATCTAAGGAGAGGATACTGAATAGCATATAAAAGAGATATGTCGTATTTCTGTTGGATCTCCATGAGATCCATAGGAGACCCGTTGATCATCAAGTATTCCAATGTAATAATGCCTTTATGAATCAATTCTTTTAAAAAGAGCTCTGTTTTTAATCTTTAAGTGTTTGTTATATAACTTTATACTTACAGGAGTAAGTATAAAGTTATCTGAGTGAGAAAAATGTGTATTAAACAAAAAGGTAGCAACTGCAGACAAGTGTGAGAAAATAAGCGATGAAAAGCGTCTAGGGGGTTGGGATAATCTAGTGGCCACAGCAAAGGGGAATGGTGCAAATTAGGATTGTTTCAGGGAGCTTCAGGCCATTGGAGGTGCATGTGAGGAGTCAGATAAAAAAGTCCAAACTTGTTTCAGTGTAAATGCAGAATGATAGCATCAATATTAGGAAAATTAACCCCTCCAAATTCCTTGCTGAAGTCGAGTGAGTGAAATCCTAGTTTCACGGGTATTCCATACAAATTTGGTTACGGTTCAGTTAATAGTGTTAAAAATAGAGAGTGTGAGAGTGACTGGGAGCATAGAGAGCGCAAAGTTGATGATCAGGAGCAGCATCATTTTGATTGTAGCAAGTCTACCCCACAAAGACAAGATAAGAGGAGACCAGCTATCTGTGAGAGCAGGGAGTTTTTTAAGTATGTCCGCAAGATTCATTTTAATAGTATCTTTTATACGATTAGTTTGGAGGATGCCTAAGCATTTAATATTCTTGGGGTTCCACTTGAAACCTGTGTCTTGAAACATGTGAGAAAAGCAATGCTTGTTCAATGGAAACATCTCAGACTTGTCGAGATTAAGTGTATAACTAGAGACTAAAGAATATTTCTCAAGCAAGGAGAAAAATGTGGGCAAAGAGATGTTGGGATTAGATAGGTATAATAAAAATGTAATCTACATGAGCAGTGAACTTAATATGTATTTTTTTAAATTGGAAACCCGTATAATGGGGGAGCGACACCTTTTTCAAAAAAAGGTTCTAGGGCGAGAGTAAATAAAAGAGGGGATAGAGGGCATCCTTGTCTAGTTCCTCTGTTGAGTGGAAAATATTTGGTCTGACAACCATTAACCCAGATGGAAGTAGAGGGGGGAAAATATAGAAGCTGCATATATCTAAGAATGGGGGGGGGGGGCTAAAACCATGCCATTTCAAGGCTCCAAAAATGAAATCCCAATTTACTCTGTCACATGCTTTTACAGCATCTAATGCAATTGAAGTAATCAGTGAGTTCGTCTTAGAGGCTAGATGGATACTATTGAGGAGAGTCCTTGAATTATCTGTAATAGACCGCCCTTTAACAAACCTTGATATGTATTGATTAAGTCCAGGATTATCAAATTAATATGAAGGGCTAATAATTTGGCAAAGCTCTTACAATCCGTGTTGATTAAGGAAATGGGTCTGTAATTTTTACAATGAGAGGGGTCTTTGTCCTTCTTAGGGATCAAACACATTGCTTGAGTGAATGAACCCTGTGAGACACCGGAAGCGGAGAAGTGATTTATGAGGGATAACAAATGAGGGACTAGGAATTGCTTGAAATGAAGAAAAATACGTACAGTAAAACCATCTGGACTAGGTATTTTATCTTTGCGAATGTGACTAATAGTATTAATAATTGTTTGTTCTGAAATAGAGCTGTCAAGAGATGTAATGGGAATGGATTGATTGAAAGAAAGAATCAATTTGATCAATAGTATGGACTGATTCAGGAGCGTAGAGAGAGGTGTAGTATTCGGTGAAACATTCAAGGATTTTAGTATCTGGAATATGTCTAATTCCTGTGCTATCTGTCATAGGAACAATCTTGGACTTTAGTTTTTTAATTTTAAGATTATTGGCTAGGGATTTGCCAGCTTTGTTCCGGCCACCGTACATTGTTGCATTAAATTTAAGGAGATTGTTACAAGCGTTATCCCAGGATTGTTTATTATATTGCATTGTTGCCTTGATGAGATTAGACAAAGTTTCAGGACAGTTTGTGGTAAAATAAGCATGCTAGAGGGCCTTGATTTGTTTTAGAATGTGTGGCGCAGCCCTAAGTGCCGTCTTCTTTTTTCGAGAAATAAATCTATTATAAATCCTCTACCAGGGGCTTTAAAAGCATCCCAGATAAGGTGGAATTGTGAGACAGAGGAAAGGTTGTTATTAAAAAACTCTTGCATAAACTGTATGAATTGTTCAGTAAATTGAGTGTCCAACAAAAGGGAATTATTAAAACGCCATCTGCGTGATGTATGTGGGTGTGAGGGATAATCCATATCTTATATGACCGGGGCATGATCAGAAATAAGAATGGAGCCAATCTCAGCATTCATCATGCATTGAAGAGATGATTGGGTGAGAAATGTGTAATCAATTCGGAAATGTGACCTATGAGCGGGGGAGAAGAAGGAAAATTCCAGGACATCAGGATGGGAAATTCTCAATGTGTCGACCAACACTCTAGCTGTAATTGCTTGTTGAAAAGACTTCTGCATATTATTAGGAATACATTCGGATTGGGATTTATGGTCTAAGAAGGGGTCCATGAGTTGGTTACAATCACCTCCCACAATTAGGTTTTCAGAGGCGTGAGAAAAGAGGAGAGTGGAAAAATCATTCCAGAATACTAAATCAAAGCCATTAGGAACATATACATTACAAATAGAGAAGTGAGCATCATTAACGGTAACATTTAGTAAAAGCCATCTACCATTAGTGACCATGACCTCATTTTGCAAACAAACATTTAATGAATTGTGAAACAGTATTACAACACCATTCTTGTTATAGACTGCTGGGGAACTAAAGACATCCCAAAAAGAGGCCAAGTAAGAGATAACCTGGACACAAGCCTGCACAGCATAAATGGTATACTTCATTTGTAATAAAAAATATACCTTCATTTATAATTGCACTTTTCCAATAGTATTTAATTGCATACGATTTCAATTAACCATACATTTTCATCAATACAGTATACATTTAATTGTACAGATCACTTTCCAAAACTAATAATATACTTCACAATTAAACTTCCAAATTAAAAAGTGCTTGAAATTCTTTGCCCGCCCAATGCTTTTTGGGACCAAGAAGTCCTTTCGTCAGGGGCAATACCTATCAAGAAAACATATACATCAAATCATATGACAACACTTTTCAGAGGTCAACTTAAACAGAATTCTTAATTATTCAATTACCAAAATCATTACCATGATGGTTTTCATGCCAAGTCTCAGTGCTGTTGTAAAAGGTCATGTGTCACCCTCCACTCGTGTGTAAACAATCTACTGTCACCTCACATCTAGCGCCACTACCTTAAACAGTATCAGAATACACTCACATGTATCTGTTCTTCGGGCGAATAAAACCGTAAAACTGCCAAGTCAAACACTCAGGCTCTGCCTATATTTTCACAATCAAACAACATGATCACAATCCCGCAGTATGTCATCATATGATGTTATACATCTCCAATTAAAAGCATTTACACCTGTCAACTTTCCAAACTTTATTGTGACTGAGGTCCCAGACATACGAACGTAGCATCGGTCACTAGTATCCTGTTACGACTGCCAAGCCCAAATATGTGATTTCTCATGTATCTCAAATATAAGCTTATCCCCGGTTACCCAAGTAAAATGACTATTTCAATCGTGGGGCTTGTTACAATTAGCAATTGCCGCACCTGTTTACCGCAGTACGCGTCAACTCCTTTTCAGTTCCCGAAACGCTGCCTTCGCCCGTACGGTGAATTGCGTGTTATCTCAAGACCATGCATGTGTACTCAGCACATCCCTTTTTATTGGGAGACAATCCCGAAACCGAGTGTCGCCGCAATACTTCAATGTTGAATATCGCAACGTCTAACAGCCGCAAAGGAATCAAAGCTCAAGCGTCACCGCCATCTTAAAATGTTTAATATTGAATCTCACGCATTATCACAACCTGTTCATCATCCCTAATGTGTCTTACTGTCAATAGTCCTCTTTAATAAAATGTAGTCAACAACTATCGAGTCTGCCATAACGTGCCACCCATATATTTACACACATTTACATACAGAAAGGAGTAAGGAAAGGAAGAAAGGGAAAGGGAGAGAGAGAGTTTAGGGAGAACACAGTCTCCTCAGAGGGATAGCCAGAAAGAAGATGACAAGAAGCTAGAAAACTTCAGTCATAGTGACCATAGAAGAGAGAGACATTAAAGTAGGTGGGGCGAGGGAGAACAGAGGCAACCCTAAGAGAGGGACACAGAGAAGAGTAAATATAATAACCACAACAAAATTTACAGGAAAATGTAATCGTGAACATAAACGTACATAAAGGAAGGGAACTTACCGAACAATGACAATGAAGCAGATGAGGGGAGACGAGAAGAGCAGAAGCAACCCTAAGGGGACAACAAAGAAGGTAACATTTAAAGAACCACAAAAATTTACAGAAAACAGTAGTCCTGAACGTAAACATACGAGAAAGAGAGGACTTTACCAAACAGTGAAGGGGATAACATAATGAATGGAGCATGCAAAACACAACAAATGAACAACGCGGATACAAACAGCATCACCCAACAGGAGACGAAAGGGAAGCCTATGGAGTAAAAGACAGAACATATAAGAAAACATTCAAGTTTTGCTCAATTCCATGAATTTAAGAGTATTTCCCTACTAGGTCATGTAAAAATAAAAAGTACAAGTCCTACCTTTTATATACACTGCACCCTACCCATGGACTGTGCAGGGTCTATCTTAGGGGTGATCTTAATGTATTAAAAAGGAAGGTTTGGTCTGGCAATTGTTGAACTCGGCAGGTCTTAATGGCAGATTAAAACTGTACACACAGGCTCTGCAGTGGGGTGCCTGAGACCTGTTTAAAGTGCTACTTGGTGTGGGTGGTACAACCTGTGCTGCAGTCCCACTAGTAGCATTTTATTTCCAGGCCCGGGCATGTGTAGTGCACTTTACTAGGGACTTATAAGTAAATCAAACATGCCAATTGTGGAAAAACCAATGTTACCATGTTTTAAGTAAAGAGCACATGCACTTTAGCACTGGCTGGCAGTGGTAAAGTGCTCAGATTCTAAACACATTCAAAATAAATCAGCAAAATTGGAGGAATTCAGGCAAAAGGTATGGGGGGAGACCAACCTAAGGCAGCAGATAACAAATGGTTAACACAAGGAAATGGCAACTTTCTAGAAGTGCCATTGTCAGAATTGTGACTTAAAATCTGACTTTACCATTAAAGAGGTGTTTAAATTACAATTTATTTGAGTCCAAAGTTGACATCCCTATCTGTTCACAATTAAACGTTAGTACCTTTAAAATGTAATAAGGTAACCCAGTGTTATCCAATGAGAGAGATAGGCCTTACAGTAGTGAAAATGAATTTGGGAGATTTTATTTTACTAGCATGACATGTAGAACTTGAGAACATATGTCCTACTTTTAAGTACAATGCACCCTGCCCTGTAAGCTGTTCAGGGTCTACGTTAGGGTGACATATGGTTTATAGGAAAGGCTTAGGCTTGACAAAACATTTATTTTGCCAGATCAAATCTGAAGTTTCAAAACTGCACTACAGGCTATAATGGCAGGCCTGACCCATGTTTTAAAGTGCTACTTGAGTGTCTTGTGCAATGAGTGCTGCAGGCCCACTGGTAGCATTTAATTTACAGGCCCTGAGTACAAGTAGTATCATATACTAGGGAATTATATTTAAAAAAAAAATAAGCCAATCCGCTGTAAGCTAATACTGCCATGTAACAGAGCACAATCACTTTGGCACTGGTAGGCAGTGGTAAAGTGCAGAGTTCTAATGCAAACAAAAACACAATTTTAAAAAACGAAGGGGTGAAGGCAAAACATTTGTGGGAAGACCGCACCAAGGATGACCAGTCTAACTAATATGTAGCAATAATAATTCTCTGTAGATTGACCTGTATGAAAAGTATGTATCATCCACATGAAATCTCCAGCATCTATAGAACTGTGCATTTATACTTATGCATCTCAGGCCAACAAGGGAAGCAATGGGCACTACACATAATGGGGGAAGAAGGCAGGGAGTGATTACTCTTGATCACATACACATGTAAGAGGAGGAGGCTGTTGGAGAGTCATACAGTGCCTTTATTTTCTTTTATGCCCATCCCCCTCCACCAGGTACAGAAAGTGCTGACCTGCAGATAATGTTTTTTGTGTCTGGATTTGCTGGAGGCTCATACGTTGGCCCCTGTAAAGCTTTAAAAAGTGTTTTGATTACCCTGGTATCTTTCAACCTTGTAACATGTGGGGCCACTGGTCAAAATACTCTGAACTTTAGCCTTCTTGCGATAGTCTAGATCCCAGGGAATGTTTGTGATCATTGTGCTTCACTTCACCATCCATCTCGTCCTTCCTGCGGCACTCTTGGTGATTACTTGCAAATTTGTGCATGACATCAGGAGTGTTGTACCTAGCGAAGATTATGCTTCTAAAGCATTCAAGAGTATGGCTCAATGAGCTGAATATTTTCCATTGACAAACATTGTGATCTGAAAGTCACATAATTGATTCCTGGCTAGGCCTCGGTGGTGAATTTTGCTCCGTTTGCAAAGTTTTCTAGACTGCAGAGTATGTGGAGTTCTGAAAAACGACGCACTGCAAAGCAGAGCACAGTTTTTTCCTCGTTCACCAACGTTAAATTGGCGAGCGCGGAAAATCCAATGCTAGACCACCTCACAATGAGATTTCTTAACGCGGGCCGTCGCCGATGGTCACGACCAATCGCAATGATAAACCATCCGTTCGCATTGTGGGAGCATCACTTTACACCACACATAGTCTATTCACAATAATAGTGCTCCTGCGTAGTCCGCTAGTCGCAGCACGCCCCTTTTGGTAGAGAACTGGGATGGCCCCAATGATGAAGCATGTCACCGTGGGGAAACCCCGGTGAGTGAGGGGACTCTAGAAAGAAATTTTTCTTTCTTCTTCTGGTATGTACTGACATAATTTGTGCAGTGACCATAACATACAAACTAGGTCTCTGAATCCAGTACTTTGGGTTCCTGATTTGTTTACCTTCTTCTCTGACACATCTGGCTGCCTTCCCCGCTAAACATTCTTCTTCAAACTTGTTTCCAAATCTAAAGGTGTGTGGATACCGGGCCCAATCCACTTTGTGCATCCGACCCGCGCTCCGCCATAACTTTGGACTATACTCTGGTCTCGCGCAAATAGATGTCATACCTCCGGATTTGCTAATTGGATTTTTGACATATTGGTGTCAAGTAATTTAATAAAATGTAATCCATGTTTCTTACTTGGTGTTGGATTTTTCTTGAGTTGTGTTTTCCTTTTATTACTGTTTGTGTGCTGCATAAATGCTTACTACGTGGCCAGCAAGTTACACCTGATTACGGTTGTGCCAAGCTACAGGTTAATTTAGTGACCCTTTTGTGAATCAGCCAGACAAGGGTTCACCCCTCAACCAACAACCCAATTTCTCAGACTGAGGCAGATTACTCTTTTAGTCTAAATTTCCAGTCTGATTTTTATGAAAACTCCAGACAATAACTACTTACTAGGAGGGTTTAATGAAAATATAAGTTTGGCATTATAGGAGCAGTGAAAGGGAAACATGCTCCGATGTATTCATATTTAACACAATATAGTGCAGCAACTAATATTGGTGTGAGAGGGAAAGAGCCAGACAGCGCCATACTGTCAAAAATTGTGTTATTCATATGTGATTGGGCATCTTTGCCAACTCAATAGGCTCACTCTGGTAAGATCAAATACAGTTCTGAGAGAATCTCTACAAACCCTGGTAGCTATGACAAAAGCAGCAGGTAATCCCTGGAGAAGTCTGTGCAGTAAAAAATAGAGTAAGTAAGTCTGTGCAGTAAAAAAAGTAAAAAATACATCAACAATATATAAAAACATTGTGTGAGAAGCAGGCTTGGTATATGGTGTACACTTATGTAAGTGGACACCCTGCAAGAATCCAGCCCTTATGATGTTTTAGTGGTCTAAGACAACCTTAAAAAGCTCTCTAAGTGGTAGCTGTGGAGAGCAGCCTTCAGACCAGTAGCGGCCCGTGGAGGGAGTTCCGTGGGGCGGGAAGGCGGGGTGGCAGGGTAGGGAGTAGTAAACACTGGAATATGGATGAACGGTGGTGAGTAAACATTTAAATGAATAAGACAAATTTTGTTGCGTGGCTGCATCGCATTTTGCTGCTGCTGCAGGCGTAGTTCAGAAGGAGTGTAAAGCAGATTATTTTATCGGAACATAATCTTATATATATATATATATCTAGATTAAGTGAAAAAGAACCACACAGTGTATTTATAAAAATATGTATTTATTATATAACACTAACTAACACATACAGGTATCTCCTAGCCGGAAATGCACAAAATGCACACAATACTTTTCAATAGAAGCAGGTAGGTAGCACGTAATACACAGTGGTCACCAAGGGGAGATCTAACCACATACTAAAATAGTGGTATGCGAACGTGGTTGCTTTTTTAAAGAAAAAGGACCCTTCCCAGTGGACCATAAAGCAACCCTGTGGAAGACAGAAGGTTGGAGAACCACCCCACCCAGTGATACCTTAGGAACCAGGATACCTGTCCAAGGGGAGCCGGGTGCATAGGTGTGAAGTGGTGTCGGAAACCGCTGTCAAACCCAATGGAGGACTTCTGGGTGATGCCACTGGTGGAGAAAGAGAAAGTGTCCAGTGTAGCCCAAAGGTGGATTCAAGTTGAGAAGTACCTGAAAGCAGAGGGGAGAGAGTCTATGCCACTTGGAAGTGACCAGGAGGCATGGAAGACGAATGTCCACCAATGTTGGGTGCTGCAGGAGAGTTGACAGTGACCTTGGAGCTGCAGCTGTGAGGATCATTAAGCAAAAAAAGAGTGTCATATGGTTTCAACGGAACCACACGAAATAGCAACAACAAAAGGGGGGATGGCCTCACTCAGGACGTTTTAGGAAAGCCCTCACTCACCACCTGGTGATGACATGCTTTATCATTGGGCCCCACTGAAGAGGCCGAATGCCTCTTCAGTGTGCTTCGCGCCAGATCTACTGCGGAGCAGGATATGTGAGTTCAAGGCGTGTAGTGAAAAATAAACTAAGTAGTGGTGAGGGGATTAAAAATGTCTTTAGTGTATCAAAAACGATTTATTTAGGCGATCACTTAGGACATATTATTAAAATTAAGTGTAGGAAAGCAGTCCACAATTAATTGTGTGATTATTTCCTTAATTGTCAGTCAACATGTTTCTGCCTCTGAAACGGTGTAAAGTTACCAGGCATTCATCAGGACTCTATAAGTGTACTAAACCCTGGTGGTATGGGCACGCTAAGGCCCACCCTTGCCTAGGGACGTGTAAGTGAAAAAGGAAAGGTGAAAAAAAGGAAGAAAAGCTGTCTTCCTAGTAACTCCTGGTTTAGGAGGCTTCCTTCATTAAGGTTTCTGCACCTGTAAAGAAAGAAAGACATAGACGTACATAAAGGACAAGACAAACAGTTATAGGTTGTTCTTAATCACAATTGTAGATCTATGGTGCTCCAATTGTCGTGGAAAGACAGTGTGTGGCGCTATAACACTATGTTTATCACCACCTCTGTCCCTGGGTTGATACGCACTAATTACTGGGAAGTGCAGCCTGCTAAAAGTGAAATATTGGTGATTGTGGGTAATTGTATTAAAAGGGAAGAGCGTCTTCCCATTAGCGATCAATATGCCAAAGTAATGAAACGATCGCTATAAAGGTAAGTTAAAATGTCTCACTTTTGTGGTGTAACAGGGGTACACCATGGGTCACAGGAGAGGGGTGGTAGCGTAATTGGCACACCCTTGGGAGAGGGAAGGAACATACAAAGCGTCAGAAAATAGAGAAACGGTACTTAGCTCCGTGATATGCCGGCGAGGTCGGGAATGTTCTTACTGAGTTAGACTTGATCTACTCTTTTATTCTATTTTATTCTCTGTGTCTCTCTATTATGTGGTCACCATGTCCAACCTGGGACTAACATACTCTGAGTCAGAGATATCAAACATTCTATCTGACTCCAATCTTTTTGCTGATCCAGGCATTTCACAAGTATTAGCCCACACCTCTGAGTGGGAAAAACTTACAGAATTGAAACGGTACAATTCTGAAACAATACCTACTTAAAAACATTGCTCCCAGAGGGCTCCTCGTTACTAATGCCCCGCGGATTTTTCTGAACGATGCCACTTTCCGCAAAGAATGGGCCATGATCGCATGGCATTGCACCCGTGACTTGCTCGTTCTGATTATAAAAACAGCACTGAGACTCTCTGAAACAATTTTGGTGGAAATTCAGGAGACAGAATCACAATTCAAGGCGACAATCACTGGCTACAAAAAGAAGCTAGATGAGATTAACAAAGAATTGAATGAATACAAGGATAGTCTCATGCAATCGAAGGTTACTACATTTCAGAAGGACTTAAAGAAGTTCGAATTTGAAAAGGTTTACCCTTATTCAGCAGCCACATTCTCCCCACCAACAAGGAACCCTAGCAATACTGACCAATCGGATGAGGACTCATCCAACAGTAGTGGGTTCTAGCAACGGGTCCTTTAAACAGGGAAGGAGAAGGGGTTACAGAGGTAACCGTAACAATAGAGGGAGACTAAGTTATTATAACCAACAACAGAGATGGCCACTACCCCCTCAAATGGGTGGAATGGCTCACCAATTCTCCTTCCAACAACCCCACTTCCAAATGATGGGCTGGAATCCAGGCTTTATGCCACCACCAAACTTCCCCAACGAAATACCAACAGCCTTTTTTAGAGAGGGGCAGGAGAGGAAGAGGGAAGCGGAGAGTGTTCAACCAAGTATCGTGGGAGAACGACGATGCAGTGGGCAACCACACCCGCAGCAAGACCCAACAACCAGGGACGAGCGGTCTCTAAGCCTGATCACTAACCTATCGGACAAAATATTGACCGCAACTGAAACCAAGGTCCTTGAAAGAGGCTTAGGATTCATCCCTACATCCCGCCCAGACAAATTTAAGCTGCATTGTGAGCTTGCCGCTTTCTTCAGGAAACTCAAGCTGAAGGCTTTTTTTGAAGACAAAGAAGACCCGAACGAAGCTACACGTAAAGGGGATACTGGACTAAGACTAGGTTCCACATTTACCCCTCCACCATAGACAGTCCCGGCGACAATTACTGCTTTTGAACAGGCTGTGGTTTTGGACTTGGAAACTAGTCAAGACCCCTCGACATTTGGAAATTTCAGTACTGCAGAGTATCATGCGTTACAAAGTCTACAAAAAGACCCGAGCATAACCATAAAACCAGCAGATAAGGGCGGTGGCCTTGTAATACAGAATGCAGTGGATTATGATAGGAAAACTATCTCCCCCTAATAAGGGATCCCATGGAGGAACTCCGGACATGAATCACCAATCTCGTCTGTAGGGAGTTAGAAGATGGGCATATATCTAAAAATGAGGCCGACTTCCTCAGCACCAATGATCGTGTGACTCCCTACTTCTACACATTGCCTAAGACGCATAAAAACCGAATGCCTCCCCTAGGACGTCCGATCGTCTCAGGCATAGGCTCCTTGTTGGAGCCGCTGTCACGCTTCTGTGACCATTACCATAAGCCCATTAGACAGAACACTCCAACTTACCTGAAAGACACCAAAAGTCTCTTGCAACTTCTGAAAGACCTCAATTTTGCTGAAAACTCAGTGACTCTTGTGACACTTGATATCGAGAGCCTTTATACCAGTATCCCCCAGGATGATACCATCAGAGTCCTGGGGGCAGCTCTGGACACAGTGGTCTGGAATTATCAGACACCTAAGAAATTCCTCATCGATTGTGCCACTCTAGCTCTAAAAGAGAATTTCTTCTCATACAAGGGTCAACTATTCCTTCAATGCACGGGTACTTCCATGGGCAGCACTTTTGCCCGAGCGTGGCCGGCCTGTATGTCGCTGACTTCGAGGCCAAGTATATTTTACCACCTAACGGCCCCTTCACCTCATCCATCCAAATTTGGAAACGGTATATTGACAACGTCCTAGTGATCTGGACCGGCAGCGATGAGCAACTGCTAGCTTTTCTCACGTGGATCAATACTTTGGACCTGAATCTGAAATATACATATGCTACCAGTAAAAATGAGGCCATCTTTCTTGATGTGACTATCACTGTCTCGGGGACCAGTCTGTCAACTAAAACACACTACAAACCCACTGCTAAAAACAACTTACTGGAGTTTACTAGTTTCCACCCAAGCCCACTGAAAGAAAATCTCCCATATGGTCAGTACCTACGAATCAGACGTAACTGTACCAACCTACAGGACTTCAAGTCACAGTCGGTTGACCTTACAGAGAAATTGAAGTCAAGAGGCTACCCCGCAGCAATTTTGAACAAGGGCTACAAAAGAGCGCGCAACTAACCACGGGAAGCGCTCCGTGAGGACAAGACTGACCACCTCAAAGAGATTCCACTTACCTGTGTAACAAAATACAGCACCCTTTCCAATACTATAAAAAAGTCCATCAACAAAAACTGGAAAATCATAACCAGCACCAAAAACACCTGGAAAACCCCCTTTTTTCATTCAGGAAGGGATGCAGTTTAAAAGATGCCCTGGTCCACACACGACCCAAAGTAGATGACCAAACAGTAGTAAGATCTGTGACAGACACATGGGGCATGCCAAGGGTGACGGGCCATTTCCCCTGCTCAAACTGCAGCATCTGCCACCTCACAACGCATACAAAGACCCTAGCACTCGAAACAGGGAAAGTATGCACACAGAGAGACCATACCAATTGCAACTCTCCGAATGTCACATACATGATTACCTGCTCTTGCAGTCTACGCTATGTAGGTATGACAAGTAGGAAAGTTAAGCAGAGGATCTGCGAACACTGATCTAACATCAGATGCAAAAAAGCTACCACGAAAATGAGCACACATTTCCTTGAACACAATCACACCACCAATGACATGAAGTGGACTGTGATTGAACAGTTGAATACTGGCAGCAATATCAGCAACAGTCTTTTTGAGAAAGAGCAGAGATGGGTCTATCGACTGGGGACCCATCTAGTCGGACTGAATGATGACATTCCATGGAAGTCTGTGATTAAGTAGATACCTTTGGTAATAACTAGAGTCCCACCTGGAAACGGTACCCCGTGATCACTGCCCCACGGCTACATATAGGCATTAATACTGCCCTTGTAATATGACATACCTATCACCCGATATCCATGGCAGGTTATATCTTATCACACTATCAGGCTAGCTGCATCCATTACTGCTTACCTCTTATAGTAAACTAGCAACAGAGTGACCATCATCTGTCATTATATACTTGCATGTACTGGAAACGGTACCCTGTGATCACTGCCCCACGGCTACATGTAGTCATCAATATCGCTCTGGTGATATGACATACCTATCATCCAATATCCGTTCCATATTGTACTAACCGGTCATCTGCAGCCATTATCGCTTACTTTTTATAGTAAACTAGTAACCAAGTGACCATCACCTGTCATCACGTACTTGCGTGTACTTATCCTCTACAGTTGACATGTCTCTCCTTGGCTTAGCACTAGAAACCACACTGTTACGCTGGGCATGTTTCATGACACCTTTGGATCATTTCAGATCTCTGCTACTTTGACAAATCACTAAATACGGTGATACACTGTCCATCTGCTCGAGCACACCGAACGAATAAAGTTATCATCCTCTAAAAAGGCTCTGAACACGATCACCTAGCAACCGATCAAGCCTTTGCCCCTGACGCCGGCACATGTGACCGGCTACATCACATTACGTTGCATTCTCTGATTGGCCACTGATACAGGGCTCTGCCCCCTCACTTAAGCGGGCCCCGCCCCCCGGAACCAACGCCTCGCTGCCAAACATTCATAACCTGCTTGCCGGGCCCCGCTCTTGATCTTCAGGGTCCAGTCTGAGGGCAATGCAGGTATACTGAGGGTGCCCAGCGTCGCGGGCGTAAGTTAACCAGCAAACATTGACATTCCCGACCTCGCCGGCATATCACGGAGCTAAGTACCGTTTCTCTATTTTCTGACGCTTTGTATGTTCCTTCCCTCTCCCAAGGGTGTGCCAATTACGCTACCACCCCCCCTCCTGTGACCCATGGTGTACCCCTGTTACACCACAAAAGTGAGACATTTTAACTTACCTTTATAGCGATTGTTTCATTACTTTGGCATATTGATCGCTAATGGGAAGACGCTCTTCCCTTTTAATACAATTACCCACAATCACCAATTTTTCACTTTTAGCACGCTGCACTTCCCAGTGATTAGTGCGTATCAACCCAGGGACAGAGGTGGTGATAAACATAGTGTTATAGCGCCACACACTGTCTTTTCACGATGATTGGAGCACCATAGTTCTACAATTGTGATTAAGAACAACCTATAACTGTTTGTCTTGTCCTTTATGTACGTCTATGTCTTTCTTTTTTTACAGGTGCAGAAACCTTAATGAAGGAAGCCTCCTAAATCAGGAGTTATTAGGAAGACAGCTTTTCTTCTCACTTTTTTCACCTTTCCTTTTTCACTTACACGTCCCTAGGCAAGGGTGGGCCTTAGTGTGCCCATACCGCCAGGGTTTAGTACACTTATAGAGTCCTGATGAATGCCTGGTAACTTTACACCGTTTCAGAGGCAGAAACATGTTGACTGACAATTAAGGAAATAACCACACAATTAATTGTGGACTGCTTTCCTACACTTAATATTAATAATATGATCGCCTAAATAAATAATTTTTGATACACTAAAGACATTTTTAATCCCCTCACCACTATTTAGTTTATTTTTCACTGCACGCCTTGAACTCACATATCCTGCTCCGCAGTAGATCTGGCGTCAAAGCACACTGAAGAGGCATTCGGCCTCTTCAGTGGGGCCCAATGATGAAGCATGTCATCACCAGGTGGTGAGTGAGGGCTTTCCTAAAACGTCCTGAGTGAGGCCGTCCCCCCTTTTGTTGTTGCTCCTTCGTGTGGTTCCGTTGAAACTATATGACACTCTTTTTTTGCTTCCTGAACATAACCGGGAATAAGAGTGTCTCATACCACTCCCTACCTCTCCTTTTGTAGACATATGCTGTGAGGATCATGTCATGCTGTGGAAGACTGTGGAAGAGTATTTGATTTGCTCAAACGCTCCATCCATCATCCCCTAAGTTGGCAGGGTATGCTCAGACATGAGTCCCTTGCTCACTGGATTCAAGATAGCCTGGCTGATGAGGATTATGAATCCGAAACAGGTCCCAAGATGCTTGTTTCCGGTCCAGGGAAGACATGGCTTGGCAGTTTGGGCTGGACTGTTCCCATAAGGCACAGGGTCAGACTGATTTGCATATGACCATGTCTGAACTGGGGTGGCTGAGTGAGCTAAAGAATGGTGATGGATTAAACCCAGATCAGTTGACTGGGTGTGAGTGTTTGATTTGCTCAAACGCTCCGTCCATCATCCCCTTTTGTATCGCTTTGTGGAAGACCAGGATCCATTCACGAACTGTCCCAAGTCAGATGTTGAGATTTAAGGGGTCGGTGTCCATCGGGAACACCAACAAGCCTTGGCAACTACAAACAATGTGGAAAGCGAAAAAGGTGCAATGTCCGGACCAGCAAGATCCAGGGGACTCACCATGAGAAGGGGAGTCAGGGCAGACCCTGAGAAATCAGGGGAGACCAAAGAATATGAAGATGACCCTCAAGACAACCCACAGACCGGAGGCACTGGATTTGCGACAGAACCTTGAGCAGCTCACCAAAGAAGCAGGCCCACGATGCAAGGGTTGTGGTGAGGAAGAAGATCTTGGCCACTGGAGATGCTTGGCGTTGGGGCTACTTGGAGTCCGAAGATCTTGGTGGAAGGATGCCAACAAGCCTTTGCAACTGCAAGCCGATGTGCTGCACAGGGGTTTGGTTCCTGCGGTTCAGATGAGGAATTCTGCCCTCAGACTTGGTGAGAGGACAGGTCAGGCCATAACGGATGTGAAGAACAAACACCTGTGTTGCTGAGCCTTTTGGAGTTTTTTGGAGCCCAGGATCAGCAGACTGGTCAGCTTAGTTACGGTGCCTGCAGATGCAGGGAAGTGACTCCTTCACTTCAAGCGAGATTCCTTCAGGTCTCTTGGATGCACACAGGCCTTGGAAGGTTCCTGTATGGTACCAAGACATGGACATTGCAGCAGACAAGCAGGGCAAGGAGATCAGGAGCAGCAGGAGTCTTCTAGTTGCAGCCTTGATACCCAGAGCGAAGTCCAGAGAAGTCCAGAGTTCCCAGACGGTTGAAGAAGTGGTGTCTGAAATGAATCTTGTCCCACGATGAATTTAGGGACCCACCCACAGGTAAGCCCTTTAAATACGCTAAGGAAAGGGTTGGAATGATTCAGGGGTCCCTCTCAAAGGAAGGGTTGGACAAGGGGCAGGATACTCTTCTGTCCTTTGTCCAGTTTCATGCTAGAGCAGGAGCCAATGGCTCCATGAACTGGTTTGAACTGGACTATGCAAAGAGGGCACCAAGTGTGCCCTGCACGCAGACTATGTGGCACTGGCAAGTGCTCCCACCATGCCCCAATACACTAACACCTGTCTGGGAGGGGTCACACCTCCCTGTGACAGGATACCTATTGTTCTGCCTTCCCGTGCCCAAGCTTGGCTCAGCAGCAGGAGGGCAGAAATGTGTCTCTGCCCAGCAGCAGCCCTGGCTTACTATCCGGGTCTGGAATACTGGTACCAGGCGCACTGAGGGCCTCTGAAAGGAGCTTTTACGGTGCAAGGAATCGTACCTCCCACACCGTTTATGGTGTGGGGATATGATTCCAACATGTTCGATATGAAACATGATAGGATTTGTTGCTGCCAGTTTCAAGATGGTGACCTTAGATATAGGGAAAACTATATATTAAGTAAGTGGTGCTAGCACTAGCTTACACAGACTGCAATGGCAGGCCTGTAGTTGCAAGTTGAATGGTATCCCATGGGTGGCATAATATATGCTTCAGCCCATGGGGACCCCTGGTGTACCTATGCCTTGGGTACCTTTAGTACCATCTACTAGGGACTGATACCCAAGTACTTACCAAACCAATTTAGGGGTGAAAGCACAGAGACTGGGGTCCTGATTAGTAGGATCCCAGTCAGACCAGTTAGAAATAGTATTGCATCAAGCAAAAAGTGGGGATAACCTTAAAAACAGACCCTACTTTCCTACACACAGCAACTCCCAATCCAATTTAGAAAAACAGATAAATAATTAATGAGTAAAAAGACATCAAGCTCATCAGAATAGGTTAAGGGGAACCAGAAATATGTATTTTTAAACCTTTTATGGAAAAATTGCCTAGAAAAGGTTGAAGGCTATGGCAAGATAACAGTTAGCGGTGGACCAGGACCCAAATACGATTTCAGGTGACTGCAATGGAGTGGAAGTCGTATACGCCAAGCGGATTGTCCCGATCAAAGGTTTTTCCTTCAGTCTTAGTCTCCAACTACTTGGAAATCTTCTACTGGTCAGTCCTGCAGCTCCTGCAGGCAGTCTCTCTCCAGTCAGATCTCCTGTGCAATCTAGAGCTCTTTAGTCAGCCGAGCCCTCTTGGAATCAGGAGTCCGGCGTTTACCGTCCCTGAAGCAGGTAAACAGCAGGTAAACAGCAGGTAAACCATTAGACCCTTGAATAGCAGTTCCAGTCCCTGGGTGACAACAGGATTCAGAGGTCCTTATGTGAGCAATCTTCTTCAAGCAGGAGCTAGGAGTCATGGTTCAGAATTCAAAGATTTTCTTCGAGCAGGGCAGCCTTCTTCAGATAGAATCTCCTAAAGTCAGGAATATTCTGAGGGGGTAGTAGTGGAGGTGCCAGGTTTTTCCGGTGCACTACTCAGCAATTAGATGAATCCCCAAATCCTGACATTTTGTTTGCAGTCCTCCCATCTCATGTTGCAGCACTTACTCTTTGCCTTACAGTAAAAATATGCAGGAGCCCTCTGTGGCATCTCCAAGTCAAAATAGGTAGTGCTACAGCTGACCTTGTTCTACCAACTGTTCCTGAACACTTCTATATGGATACTTCCTGGTAGTGGTCAGGCATTAACAGCCATTGACCGCGCTGAGCCCAGAGCCAAGCCATTGTGTTGGGATCTGGTTAGAATGTGGTCCTGCTGGATGTTCCCTGCGTGGAACAGTGTATGTTCGAACAATGGCAGTTGCTGCAGGGGAGCTCCCACGACTGGTCCTAATAAACTATTCTCTTACCTGACGATGTTTTGGCTTCCTTTCACATTGTCACCTAAATCAGATTTGTTACCGCTCACAGTCAAAGATGTGTTTTCCAGCTATGGAAGTGTGATGGGTGGCAGAACTGTTTGAGCCAGTTCTGGGAACCGAAAGTTCATTTTTACAAAGTTACCTTTCTGCTTAAGTTATCAAAAAACAGATTTCACTGTTAAGTCAGATTTTAAAAACTAAGCAGGGGTGAACTTTAGGTTTAAAGCATTTTATTAAGACAAAAGAACACGGGGAGAGGGAACAGGAGGTTAAGGTTACATACAGTACAATAAGAGAAAATCGTAGTATCAGGAGCGTGCTCGTGGAAAAGTTCGTTAGGCCAGAGGAGAAGCAATAGCAGATGAAAAAATGAAATGCAATTTATATCTCCACTCTGCGCATATCCAGCACCCCAAATCTGATCAAAGAAGGCAATGAAATTGACACAAAAAAGCACAGCCCATCCCCCTCTAGAACCCCCGCCCCAAAGAAAAAACCAACTCCCCAACTCCCCCCAACCCCCCGTCCAATGGCCCATTACCAGTACTACCCGCCCCAGAGCCACACCCCCCCCACTAAGAACCCGCCCCCCACTCATCCTAGTCTGCCGGAGTCGCCGGCGGCGTCAGCCTCAGAAGCCTGAGGTACCTCGGGCAGGTGAGCTCCCTGAATTCGGTGGTTAACAGCGCAAGGAAGGGTTGCCACAGCTCATCAAATTGATCTATCTCCCCCGCCACCGTGAGCGACAGTTTCTCCATTCCCAACACATGCCAGAGTCTATGTAACCAACCCGTGATGGACAGTGGTAGTGCGCCAATGGATGAGGATATTCTGGACCGCAGACCCCAGCGCAATTGCGATCGGCCTGCCCCTGCGGGACTTCAGCGGATACATTAGGCCATTAGGGAGGCCCAGCAATACATACGCCGGAAAGCGCGGGAGCTCAATTTCAAAGTGCTTATCCACCTCATCCAGAACCTCCTTCCAATAGGCGGCCAGCAAGGGACAATCCCAAAGAATATGTGAGAGGGTCCCCACCTGCCCGCAACCTCTCCAGCACCCCTTATCAATGTGCCTATTCATCTCATACAATCTCTCTGGGGTGTAGTACCAGTACGTGGACACCTTGGTAAATGTCTCCGTAAGGCCGGTATGGTACGCAGAGTGTCTTGCCCGGTGTGCGATCTGGTCCCATTCCTTGTGGCTGAGTGTCCTGCCCAGTTCCCTGTGCCATCGTTCCCTCCCCGGGTTATAATAGTGGAACGGTGGGGGCTGTAGATGCTTATAAAGATCAGTAATCAATTTAGCATCAGAGGTTCGGGTCACCAGCCACCGCTCATACGGTGTAATTTGACGATCAGCGGTGTCCCGCACCTGGGGCTGGAGGGCCCAATGTCGGACCTGCATGTAACGTAGTCTATCCAACTCCGTCAGGCCGAACTACTGCTGAAGCTGCTGAAAGGGAACCACGCCTTCCGGCCCATAGACCTGAAAGAGCGCCCGGCAGCCCGCAGTCCTCCAATGGGAGAAAGCGCCCGGCTCCATCCCCGGGCAGAAGTCAGGATTATCCACTATGGGTGTAAATGGTGAAGGGAAAGTGGTAAGGTCCCGGGCCTCGCAGACTGCGTCCCACACCCTCAAGGGAACCCGCGTAACGAAAGAAGCGTAAAGGTTGGGGGGGGCGGTGAGCACCGCGCAAGAATGGAACCTCCTGTAGGGTGCGGCCCGCCACCGCCTGGTCCTGAAAAAAGTCAATGTTTATCGGACTCCCACCTGCTCCACTCCGCAAGGTATCGTAGCTGTGCCGCCTGAAAGTACTTACGGAGGTCCGGAATACCAAGGCCCCCCGCTTCCGGGGCAAGCGTGGAGAGAACCCTCTTCATCCGCGGCTTGCGGCCTTGCCAGACAAAGCGGGAGATGTCGGCCTGCGTTTTTCTAATCCAGCCCACTGGAGGCTGGAGAGGTAGGGCTCGGAAAAGATATAGTATCTGGGGCAATACCGTCATCTTAACCGCCGCGATCCTTCCCAGCCAGGATAGTAGGCCCTTACTCCAGCGGCCGAGCTCCTCCCTGATCTTTTTACTGAGAGAAGTGTAATTGGCCGTCACCATCGCTGGCAACGTGGGTGCCAGTAGGATCCCTAAGTATGGTACAAGGGACGATGACCACTGCATAGGGAAGAGTCGCTGAAGGTCCCTCCTAGTGTCCGCAGCCAAAGACACATCTAAAGCCACCGACTTGCTCATGTTCATTTTAAAGCCGGCCACACGTGAAAAGGCATCCAACTCGTGGATGCAGGCGGGTAAGGACCTCCTAGGGTCGTCCAGGGTCAGCAGGACATCGTCCGCATAGAGGCTGACCGTGTGGACATACTGGCCCATCCTGATCCCAATAGCATCCGGATTGTGGCGGATCCTTTGGGCGAATGGCTCCATGTAGAGAGCAAAGAGGAGTGGAGAGAGGGGGCAGCTCTGCCTCGTGCCGCGCTCGATTGCAAAACTACGGGAGCTGCACCCGTTGACTCGCACCGACGCTGAAGGATACTTATAGCAGTTGAAGACCATTGTGCGGAATTTATCACCAATTCCCAGTTTCCTGAGGACCAGCTCGAGATACGGCCAATGAACTCTATCAAAGGCCTTCTCAGCGTCCACCGCCAGCAACATCCGCTCCCCCGGGATCCGCGAAGCCTTCTCTAAAACGTGCGTCACCCGCTTGGTATTGTCGACCGTCTGCCTGCCGGGCACAAAGCCAGCTTGGTCCGCCTCAACCAAACCGGGGAGATGCAGGGCCAGCCTGGACGCCAGAATCCCCGTGTACAGCTTGAGGTCAACATTTAGGAGCGAGATGGGCCTATACGAGCCGCATAAAGCCCGGTCCTTCCCGGGTTTCGGAATCACCGAGACCGTCGCACTCAGGAGATCCGGTGGGATGGCTCCCGGGTCGGAGAAGGAGTTAAATAGCCGAGTTAAGACAGGGACCACAACCGGGCAAAAGGTCTTATAAAACAGGGACGTGTAACCGTCCGGGCCCGGGGCCTTCCCGTGCTTCAACCTAGCTATAGCGGAAATCACCTCCTCAACGTGAATATCCCGCTCCAGATATTCCGCCTGAACGGGATCCAGCGCCGGAAGGGGCACCGACTCTAGATATTCCTCGGTGTCCCGCGGCGAGGAGGGCTCCCCAGCGTACAGCGCCTCATAGAAACTGCAGAAGGTTTCCGCCACCTCCGCGTCCCCGGAAACGGCCACTCCGTCTGTACTCAAGAGTTCCTTCACTACGTTACGCTGTTGCGCGACCCGAAGCCGATGCGCCAGGAGCTTGCCGCACCTGTCCCCCCCTATGTAGTAGGCATGTTTCAAGCGCAAGGCAGCGTATTCCGCTCTATCCAGGTCCAGCGCCGACAGGAGCTTCCTTGCCGCCTTCAGCTGCCTCCAAACCCTCGGAGCACCTGTATGGCGGTGGACCTGCTCAAGCTCCCGAACCTGAGTAGTCAGTTCATCCCTCTTCCGTTGCCGCTCCCTATTTTCCGCCGAGGAGATGGAGATGAACTCCCCCCGAAGAACCGCCTTCAATGCAGCCCACTGTGTCGCTAGTGAAGTGTCTGTATTACTATTGTGTGTCTGATAGTCCTGTATGACCTCTTCAATACGTTTCACCACCGTTTTCTTGTGCAAAAGGGTGTCCCTAAGGCGCCACACCCCCCGAGAGGGGGAGGCCGCCGGCCACGCAAACGCGCCAGTAACCGGCGCATGGTCAGACAGAGTCAGGACCCCAACGTCCACCGCCGTAGCAGCGGCGCGCATCGGCCCACTAACCAAAAGATAGTCCAACCGTGCGTAGGTTCTGTGCGCATGCGAAAAATAGGAGTAGTCCCTATCCGTGGGGTGCATGGAGCGCCAAAGGTCGTGTAAATCCATGTCCGCAATCCGGGCCTTCACAGCCTGGGAAAGTTCTCCAGTCTGTGGAAACCGCTGTGCTGATCTATCCAATATTGAATCAAAGACGATATTAAGGTCCCCCCCTAGAATAACATGTCGATCAGGAGAGGCAGTGACATCCACCAGTACTGAGTCCAAGAAGCGTTCCTGGTGGTCATTCAGGCTATAGACAGAGCCAACTGTAAACGCTATACCCCCAGGCGAAGGCGATATGCCAGAAGCCTCCCCTTCTGCTCAGCATATTTATATAGCACCTCCCCCCTGAAGGAGCTCGCTATGAGAATGGCCACCCCGCGGTTTTGGTCGCTGCAGAGGAGAAAAACTGGGTAGGGAACTTAGCAGAGCGCAATCTATGGCAGTCATGGGACAATAAGTGGGTCTCCTGCAAAAGGCAGATGTCAGCCTGCGTCCCCTCAAGCAGAGACAAAATCGCCCTGCGCTTAACAGGATTATTCAGTCCCTTAACATTAAGGGTCACCACCTTCAGGGACGACATGTCTCCCAGGGACCAGGAATGCTATGCTGCGGGCAAGGAACCAGAGGGGGGGGGGGGCGCAGGGCAGCCGCGCGGGACAGGCCAGAGCAGGCCAAGCGTGGGCATGGACAACATCGGACGGGACTTCCCCAACTCTAGAACAACACCCAACCCCACCCCAAACACACCCACGGCAACTAGCCAAATGCCAACTCAAACAACCCATTGTCTCAGTCAAGCCCCAAAACGGGCAAGTCCGTAGAAAATAGAAAAGTGGACGTCCGGCCACTCACCTCCACCCGCTCCCCCCCGACACCCCCCAGCCCCAAACCTGGCATCGAAGAAGCTATGTTCATCTCCCCCCGGAGTGAGTCTAGGCCGTCAAGGCCACGCCGTTGGAGTCGGCCGAGTCCCTGGCCGCCGCCCTCAAGGCACTGGCCATGTCCGCCCTGATGGTAGGGGAATCAGGACGCCCAGCGCTCGCCGTCGATCGTCTCCTCGCTGACCTCCGTCGGCCCCCTCTCTCTGATCGCCTCCAGGACGGCGTGGCTCCATCCTCCTCTGTAGCCGTGAGCCCCAGGACACCGCAAACGTCTTGCAAGGAGCGTAGCTGATGTAGCACTCCGTTCCAGCGAAAGATCAAGCGAAAGGGGTGCCCCCAGGAGTACGGCGTCTCATGATCGCGCAAGAAGTCGGTGGCAATCCTGAAGGACCTGCGCTTCTGCAGCGTGATGGCGGACAGGTCCTGATAGAGCGCCACAGGCCGCTCCCGGAAAGTCAGTGGCTGTTTCTTACAGGCTTCAGACATGATGTGCTCCTTCAGCGGGAAGTCGGGCAGGAAAGCTAAGATGTCCGGCGGGGGCGCCGATGACTGGCGCTGTCGTCCAACTCTGTGAGCTCTATCAATGCGGATAGGAAAGTCCGCGGCCTCCGCCAGGATCTCCCGGAACAAGTCCTGCAGATAGCCCACCAGGTCAGTCCCTTCGTCCGCAGACTGCACACCACGCACTCGAATGTTATTTCTCCTTGACCTGTTCGGAGTGGGCCTGGAGCTCAACGCATTGCTCCCGGAGACGGAGAACGTCCTGTTGTAAGTGGACAATCTTGTCGTCCCGGCGTTGGGCCGCCGTCTCCACCGTCTCAACCCGTTCACCGAGGCCCTCCACCTCTCTGCGGACCTCACGGACCTCACTAGCCACTTCCCGCTTCAGCGTCTGGAAGTCCTCCTTAAGGGAACTGAACAGCTCTTCCATGAAAGATCTCGTGACAGGGGGTTCTCCCCCGGGCGCGTCCGCCGAGGCCCGGGAAGACCCCGGCGACGGCTGTGCTCTGTCCCGTTGCTGCTGGGCCCTGCCAAGCATATCCGGCAGGGTGCGGTCCCCCTTCCTCGAACCACCTCTCCCAGACATTCCAAGCGCCTCAAGTGAAGAGCGGGCACAGGCCCGACCGCTCCGGGGAATGTCCAACCACCAGCAAGTACTCGCTATAGGGAGCTCCTGGCAAGACCGGGGACCTGCGCCACAGACGACAAAATGGCGGGTCGGTCCAGGCACAACAAGCCGTGGGCGCCCAGTCGAGATGGCAGCCGGAACCTACACTGGGGGGACCCCGGCCAGTACGCTCCGCCACAGGGAGATAGCTGTGCAGAGGCGGAGGGTGCAGGAAACTGCCTTCAAGGGACTCCGGAGGAGGCCAACGACACCGACCCCTCGAGGACAAAATGGCGGCTGAGTGGGGCCAAGCAGATCGCCCGTGCCCGGCGACACCACCGGGCCACTCCAGAAACCAGGCAATCCGGAAAGTTCCACAACCGGGGCCGCTCGGTTACTTAGAAGAGTTGGCAGATCTGGCCCCGGTCTCAAGTCGATCGTCCTCCAACCCCGGAACCGGGGCCCGCGCCATGCAGGAGGCCACCGCCTCAAGTCCAAGCACCAGGGCACGCACTCAGAGTCCCCCGCGTAGCGGGCCCCCCAGCCGGTAGCCCTCCTTCGACCTCCGTCGAGCGCCGGGACGGTCTCCACCCAGATCGCTAACTTTCAGCACTAGGCCCAGCCGAGGCGCATGGACAGCACTCCGATACGCTCCGCCTCCCGGGCGCTCCGTCGTCTCTCGATCTTCAATCGGTCTTTTGAGGTGCTTCCACCGGAGCGATCAGGGCCAAAGCGGCATCAATGCGTGCACCAGGTTCTCCGCCACACTCCTCTCAGCCGCTGAGCATCAGCGGGGGGAGAAAAGCTGAAGAAAAAGGGCTCGAGCCTAGCCGGGCTGGAGGAGCTGCGGGAAGAAGCGTCCGCTCACCCCGCCATCTTGGCCACGCCCCCTCAGGGGTGAACTTTAAAGCATTTTTGTAGGCTTTCTCCTAAGAGGAGATAGAGAATAAAGATTTTAATAGCACCAAGGCCTATTAGCGAAAAGTCAGACTGACCCCACAAAGTAGAATAGCTTTTGGATTTTATTTCACTGTGAGGGCACACTAACTTCAATATGTAGTGTGCCCTATTTTTTGTATGCATTAGCACTCTCCCCCGTAGACTTACAAGGCACTTTTAGAGGTGATTTCACAATATATAAAAATAGACTTTCCCTACATGACAAATACATTTTTCCCTGCCTTTTGTCCCTGCAGTTCATTTAAACTGCACCTTAGCCAGAGCACAATGGTGCCCCTGGCAAGAAAATATTTTGACTTATGTGGGTAGTGCAAATACACACTTCAGCTCACAAATGCAAATTAAGTTTCCATGGTGTGGGTGTATTTAAGGCACCAATTACAATGGACATATAGGGAAGATACATGGCCAAATAGGGAGTTCCAATATACAGCACATGATTTAGAGGGGAAGCACAGTCACTTCGTTTGTGTTTAGAAAAGGTACAGTAGCAAAACAGAAAATCAAGACATACAAAAATTCAGGAACCAAATGAAAAATGGATTTCTTTTTTACAAATGTACAATGATATGGTGCTGCTGCTGTCTTCCCAAACACTAGCACACAATTAGGCTGCCTTTCACCAGGCGCGCACATTAGCAAAGGTACAGTCGCAAAACCAGAAAATCCAGACATACAAAAATTCATGAATCACATGAAAAATTGGGTTCTTTTTCACAAATGTACAATGATATGGCTATGCGGCTGTCTTCCCAAGCACTAGGACACAATTAGGCTGCCTTTCACCATGCGCACACATTAGCAACTTAGTGCAAACGTGTGTGTGAGTTGTCTAGTATAGGCTTTGTACTGGAATGAGTGCCCTTCTAGTACAAAATACTGTGCTCAGACATACTTTAATACTTTTCGTAGTTTGTATCTGTGCTGTACAGTGCACCATACTTGCAACATTTGAAAAGTCCAAGTATCCTGGCAGGAGAGATGCCTTGTGTAAAAGAACCCAGATATGACTTGCAACTATTGCAGGATTCCATTTCTTCAGAAAGGGTGAGATTCCAGACCCAATCTTCGACTGAAAGTAGTAAACACACATGACAGGAACAGACATGATCTGTACTGTCCATTCAATCCATCCCATAATTCCTTTGATCCAGCCAGAAGACGTTCTAGCATTGCTAGACCCTAAGATTTTCTACGAGCACATCACAGCTCATTGGAGCTATTATTGCTCTTACATTTCAGTGAAATATAACCACTACCATCCCATAGTCCTGCTCTTTATATTGTCATCAAACCCGAGGAACTTTACAAAGGTCTAAGTAGCTATGGCAGGCAGCTATACAGATAAGTAATCAATTCTAGTCCTTGATTATTGACCAACCCCTGTCCTTCCTTTCCTAACAATAGGAGTCCATGCCCAGATGGCATGCAATAATACCTTGGAGTACTCAATATATGGTAAACATCACACTTGCTCCTTACTGGTGTCTGGAGATGGATCACATTTTCAAATAAAGCACAATCTTGTTTTAGGAGCCACCCAATATGTTCAGATAATGGCATGGCTTTCATATAGGTGCCCAATGGAATGTACTGACGGGGAGTGCAAGACGAAAAGAAAAACTAAGGCCTACAATGACACCCGGCTACTAATCTGCTCCTTAAAACTAATTGTCTTTAACATATTTTCTGATACCTCTTACTGGGCTGACAGAGCAACGTTGGCTCAGGATCTTCACTTTTAAACCTGCTAGGCAGTAGAAGCTGAGTGAAGACTTGGCAGATGCTAGAAATATGGCTTTCGTCTGAAGGCAGAAATACTAGGAAAAACTAGGAATACCATTTACTTTAAGAAACAAACCAGAGCAACAAACCCACTGGTTTCCAAACTGCTGCAAAGGAAACAAAAACCAGAACACCAAGAGACAGGTTGATTAGAAACCATGAAACTTTGAGACTCGCAAATGCCAAGATGCTTTGGGTAACTTAGAAAGCTACATTAGACAAAGTATTACATTTTAAGTCCAACTGCAATCTTCTAAGCTGTGGGAACAAAAGTTCCTTGTAGCAGGTCTATGGTGACATCCTCCCTCCGTTCATGTATCCTGGGTTTCCTGGCCTGTATAATTTACAAATGTGCTGCCAATCCGACTTCAAGATTATTGCTTGAGTGTCTGGCCACGGACTGTGATCTAGACCAAAGGGGTAAGGCTGCTAATGTTGCTATTGAAAAACCTGATCCGTCATAGCAATATTGGCTAGTATAAGTTATCAACGTGCAGGGTTGGGAAAAGGGAGGCAGGCAGCTGTGGAAGCGGGCTCACCCTGGAACATCTGCACCTGAAAGAAGCATTTGCAATGCAATAGTTCTCGCATTTGTTAGAGTTTGAGTTATTGGCATTGTAAATATTATGTGAGCTGTACGACTGTGTTTGCAGTCTAGTGAATTTTTGTATATATAAATAGTTGCATGTATTGTAGTGTGATTGCGAACTGTAATGTTATTGTTGGTTGGCAAGGTAAAAGCGGCATAAGATGCAACAGCCTGCCACTAAAAGGCTATTTGGGGAAATTAGGTAAACTGCAAGTATCACAAATATTTAAGAAGTAATACATTAAAGAATTGAATTACAAGGTGTGGGAAATGGAAAACAAAATTTACATCTAAGAAGGAATATGGGTAAAAATGAAACGCCAAGGCTTGCACACAAATATTGAAGGCACATATAAAAGAATAACAATTTAATGCTTGGGCTATAGAGACACTACAGGTTGAAACCGCATCTGTAACGAAAAAGGAATATATATAAAAAGAAACGATGAGATCCGTAAGTTACTGTGTACTTATTGGCACTGGTATGTCCCGTATATAGCGACTGTGCGCAACACTTTTTCTTCCCCCTTACTTTACTCCCAACCTGCGCGTAGATTGTAAGTGTGAAGATGTTGCCATAGCAACCCAATGTAATAGCGCGTAGCCACGTTGAGTCTACTGCGAACATTTTGCATAGAAATGTTTTGCTTGTTTCACGCAAAATCTATTTTAAAAAAAAGTTTCTTTTACATCAAAACAGCACCTCGCATATGAGAAATGGGAGGGTTCTCGGAGATTATTTGCAGCAATATTAGTGAGCTGCTGTTGTGTTACAATATTTAAAACACATGTCACTATCCCTGAATATTAAATGTAAACACATGATGGAGTGAGGTGGAGAAACAACATTTTGTATACCCCTCGTAAAGTCATTTCCTCATAACTGTAACCTTTAATAATTGTGTGGTGTGGAAAATATTAATCAATGTAGTATAGAATGCACACACAAATACACGTGGGAATACTAATCTGCTTGCATGGAGAACTATAACAAACTAATTCAGTAATGTCCTCATGTTGTTTACTAATGCAGAGCTTTAAATTAATCAAAAGCAGCATAAATGCGCTTTCTGTTTACGTGTTTTGTGGCAAAAACATGGAGATAAGTGAGTATATTACTCATATGTGTTGCTTATTTTGCTAGGTTACAGTTAACGGGAAACTTTAGTATGAGGGGAGGTAAGCAGAAGGGCTATATTTCAATAATTAACATTTATTTGTGTTTTATTTCTATGATAGTTCCCATTCTGGCTTGTGAGGCCTACTAAAATATGGTGGCTTTCGATTACTGTGACAGTGAAAGATACTGCGCACACACGGCAGAAACCGAGAATGAATGTGAGCTGCCTGTGCCTGAACGAAAGCGGTTCAAGGACAATTTGCCCTGAAAGTCCTGATGGCTGCCAAGAGAATGAACATTTGAGCTACTGATCGTGGGAAAGGTTCACGAAGTTGCTAGTTGAGGATGTGACTAGGCCAAAGACTTTCTCAAACAAAGGACTCTTTAAAATTCAGCTGATGCCACGGAAATTGAATTTTAGGATGATGAGTTGATGCTCATCCACCCTCAAATGCGCCAATCAGAACTTGAGTTTGAGCTGATAGTTACTTTGGTAGATAGATAAAGTTAGTGAAAAAGGTATAAAAAGTAAAAAAATTCTTAAGAGAAAACTCCGATTCCTCCTGAGATGCTGTCGCTATACTGATTTCCTGAGATGCAAGATTCTTGAATAAATGTTTTATTTCTTTGAGTGAGAACCGAGCTTTAGTTGAGGTTATTAGTTAGGGAAGTTAGGAGAAAAGTAATTTTGGGAACTATCTGTCTTTTTCTAATACTTGTGTTCTGAAATCTGAATAATAATGTCTATTTCCGAATTTCTGAAATAAAATGAATATAATTGTTTGAGATAAAATGTTCTTCTTTAAAGTAAAATTTTTAATAAAGAAAATAAATAAAGTGAATAAAGTCTGTTAGATATGCTAAACGCCTAATTTTTTACTAGCGTGTCCATCGATTCCAACGGTGGTGTGTCTGAATAAAATGTCTTGTTGGTACAAACCATGGTAAACTCATTTAAACTGCAGGTGTAAATAGTATAAATATTTACTTTTAATTTAGACACTCCGCTATGATACAGCAGCTCTCCTTTGAATCGCACCGATCCATGAAGTAGGATGAAAGCGTTTTGTGAGTAACTCGCAGTGTTATGGTCCCCACTGATGAGTAGATGTATGATTTAGTACTTCAGGGAAAAGTGATATGGTTTTAGAAAATGTTTCTGGAGTAGCGAAGCATCACTAATTAACTTGGTGGCAGAGCATTGTTTGCTATAGAATTCGCTAGGATTATGTATAAAGCGTTATAGAGGGGTTTTTGACGTATAGAATTATGACTAGCATCTGTTGAGTTCGTATTACGTTATATGTAGTCCTGAAAAGGCTTCTGAGGATTGCATGAAGCTAGTCACTCTGTCTGCAGGCAGAGAAAGTGTGGCAAGTAAAGTTGCACATCACATAGTCGGTTTCAAAAGTAGTATCGTCATATACTAGAGTGGTATTTGCGCATATCACAAGTTTAGGGACCTTACGTGTGAGAGGATTAATGCATAGCGAGGACAGTATAAAATCTTAACCTTCAAGTACAGGGATCATTGCGTATCCTGATTTAAAACTTACTGCTGGGAGAATAATAAAGATTAACCCGAGCTTTAGAGAAGGATAAAGTAGAGGAAGTGGTGCTACTTTATTGGCAAGTGTAAAAATTCTGTGGTAGAGAAGAGGTAAGCGCTGTCTACTGGAAATTCAGAATACTTGTACGACTGAAAATTCTATCACTTTATTTATCGAAACAGACAAATGGAGTTGTTTTGTGTAAGTTACTAACCAAATTAGTTGTATATCTTGTAAATATGGATTCTCGATAAACCTTGTAAAGGAGGGGTCAGTCTGCGCTGCAGAAGCTGGAGCGCTAGTGAAGTCAAAAGTGTCATGCAGGGATTGATTAAGGGCTGATTGGTGCATCACAAAAAGCAGCAAAACTATTGGTTAAGCACCAAGAAGACGTATCTTGTTCTAATTGGTACGCTAGTGTAAACCGCACTGTGATAGGTTGGGGTTACGGAACAGCAGCAGAAAAGTACGCAATCTTCTGAAAGACAGGGAATTTTCTGAAAATTGATTACTATTATAAAGAAGAAAAGAAGAAACCTTCAGGGTTTAAGAAACTGAAAAATGTGTTTGTAAAGGATAAGGCGATAGGAACAAGAGAGGGAAAATTACTTCCTCCGCCAAAAGCTCCTGCTTCCTATATGTTGTCGAAATATAGTTACCATACATGTGTTTGGTTGGAGAATTGGGCAAGGCCCAGAAGCTGGCTCATTTAATAGGGCAGTTTTGCGAAACTTGAGAGAGAGGATGATGAAGCTTGAGCCAAGACCTAGACCGACTCAATTTGAAGCTTTAGTTGAATTGGAAGATGAGATGCACGAAATGGAACAAAAAATATCAGAAAAACATATTAGATCAAGAGGTAGATTGCGTGGATTATGGGGAGAGACACATGAGAGTAGAATGCGCAGATGGAGAAATGCTGACGTGTGATGGGATGCATCAAGTCAGATTAGTGGATGAATATGAAGGGCGGAAATGTACAGAGAAGAGGAAAAATGTGGAAACAGGAAAAGAAGGTTATGGTGATAGTGAATCAGAGGAGGCTGTACTGGAAGAAATATTAAATAGGAGACCTCCACCTTATGAACTAGGTAATATATGGACCACACCTAATGCTCCATCAGTAGAAGATAGAATTAATGAAACCCCAAGGCAATTTTCAAATTTTTGAGATATACTAGAAAGAGTAGAAATGAGATATAATCCAAACGCCTCAATGACAGAACCAAGACTTACTGGTACTCCCAAGCAAAATAACGAAAGATGAAGCGAGAATAGAGTAGAAAAATTAGTTGAGGAACAAACAAATACTGCTGAATATATACGATCTACGAATGAATTGGCAGAAAAGATACAAGAGCTTACCAAAAACATAGAGGCAGTAACAGTCCCAGTAACGATAGGACCTGTAATCCCAGTGTTTGAAAACCAAAGAATAAAAGAGCCAAGTTTAACAACCCCTTTACAGCAAAGTTTGAAAAAGGTAAAAGAAAATATTTATCCAGATTTGTCAGAAATTAGACGAGCAAGTAATGTAAATCCGCCTGACTTAACTTTCAATCAGAGTTTACCCTATAAGTATGCAACTGGAGCAGAATCTGATTCTGCTACACCTGAAAAGAGTATTGAGAAAATAGATTTAACACAGACTCCTATAGGACCATCGGAACAAGAATTAAGTGATTGCCTTAAAACTTTGAAATTAAAAGAACATGAACCTAAAGTATTATATGTGGCAAGATTAAAAGTCAATATCAAAGAATTAATTATTGGAATAATTGGAACAGACAGATTAAAACATACCAAGATGATGAACTCATGTTCATGTGCAAAATTATAACATGGAAAGCGAAGTCTGTACATGATCAGTTGGAAGGATTAGCGAATTAATTTGACATAGAATTCGCAAAGAATAAAACATTGCAAAAATCCTACAGAGTAGACTTTTCAGAAAAAGATATTGAAAATATGAATACTGCCGGAAGGTTAACCCAGATAAAAGAATTAATTGTACTGCTCAGGAGATGGGGAGATGTAAATAAGTGGAGAATAAAATGGGCAAAGAAGAAAGAAGAGAACAGTGATAAATCTACATTAGCGTTCCCTGTGAGAGAAAAGGAAATAGTTGCAAATGAGTTCCCAATGAGAGAAATACCTGGAGCAGGGTATGTACATGTTCCATGGAGTATACAGGACATATTATCTTTTACAAATGATTTCCCCAGATTAAGAGAAAAACCAGTAGAATGGTATTGACAGGTAAATCGATTTGTGAAAGTTTTGAAAGTACTGTGGGTTGATCTGGATGGATTATTTGACATAGTTGTGCCAGCAGATATGTGGACTGAGTGCAAAATAACTGTAAATTGGCCAAGAGAGGAATATCCTCGTGATAAAGTGACAGGTGCCCCGTCACCTGAAGTTATGCGAAAATATGAACAAGTAATAGTGTTTTTGAAGAATAAAATTCCACCGAAAGAGACAGATTGGGTTAAAATAGACAGAACTATACAGGAATTGAAAGAATCTGTACATGCATTTTATGAAAGACTGTTGTTAGTGTTTAAACAATACAGTGGATATGAGGAGCTGAGCGAAAAATACATGACTCATTTTGTATATCGATTTGTATATGGTTTAAGACCAGAAATTGGAGATATGATCAGGCATAGTTTAATAGGATGGCAGTGGAGTACAGTGGATGAGGTATTGAGACAAGCTAAGTACTGTAGTGATGAAATTGAAACTAAACAAAAGAAGCTAAAGGAAAAAGCTATGTGGGCACAAGTGAAGGTAGCAGAACATCAAGTAGCACAATTGGAGAATAAAAATACAGATAGTCAAGGAAAATTTAAAGGAAATTTTAACAAAACAAAATTGGTAGAAAATATAGAAGAGCTCAAGAATAAGTTCCCTTGTCATAATTGCGGCAGAATAGGGTATTGGAGAAAAGAGTGTAAGTATCCACCAAGAGTTAATTCCAAAAATACATAATTGAATCCACAGGTGCAGCATGAGGTAATTCAACAGCAACCGCAACAGCAGCAGATAGTTACTCAGCAAAGTCAGGTGCCACAACCGCCACTTCCACACAGTGTAAATCCGCATAGATACAGTGCAGAGACAGGATTCAGCCGAGGTGAACAGATAAACCGATCACCTAGAGTTAATGTGAGTCCCCAATATTGGTTACAAGAGGAAGGTTGGAGTGAGTCGGATGCAAGTTTCTGACTGTGCCTGAGAGAGGGAGAAGAGTGTGTGCTTGGAGACACTCTTGAGGTAGATCAGTCTGGTCCATTTGTGAACGGAAAGGTGAAGGATGTAGAAATAAACTTCCTAGTGGACACTGGTGCTACCCGTTCTACTGTTAGATCAGTGGAAGTCCAAAATCTTCCTCTCTCGGGACAGAGCATCCAAGTTGTAGGTGTAGCTAATAGACAGATTAAAACCTCCTCAACACAACCAGTTGAAGTAGAAATTGGAAATTTCAAAGACATGCATTGATTTGTGGTGTGTGATAGTAGCCCCGTAAATTTGTTAGGAGGAGATATTTTATGTAAAATGAACTGTGCCATATACTGTTCACCAGATGGCATAGAACTGCAAATTGCAGATGAAGA
Source organism: Lissotriton vulgaris (assembly GCF_964263255.1). Lineage (NCBI taxonomy): Eukaryota > Metazoa > Chordata > Amphibia > Caudata > Salamandridae > Lissotriton > Lissotriton vulgaris. The sequence continues at coordinate 515,239,933 of NC_141695.1, read as the reverse complement.
TAGCTTGTATAAAATGACCATGTTTTTTTTTAATTGTTTCCTGTGTTTGATCGAGAAAAGATACCTGATGAATTGAAAATGGTAGTGAAAGAGAAAGTGTGGGATTTCACAGGAGAAGATATTGGATTAATGAAAGACGTATGTCCTGTAAAAGTCTCTATAAAAGAAGGTGTGAGTTACACGAACATGCCCCAATACAAAATGACAGCCGAAATAATTGAAGGAATAACTCCAGTGATAAACAAAATGATTGAGCAAGGCATACTGAGAGAGATGGATAGAAGTCCTTGTAATTCACCGATAATGGGATTGAAAAAGCCAAACGGAACATTTAGGATTGTGCAGGACCTTAGAAAGGTGAATAAAATAGTTGTCCCATGTTGTCCAATTGTACCAAATCCAGCAGTGATTTTATGTCAAATTCCCCATGATGCAGAATGGTACACTGTGATTGATCTGTGTAATGTGTTCTTTACTGTTCCACTGCACCCAGAAAACCAGCCACTTTTTGTGTTCCGGTTCGGAGATCATATTTTAGCATGGTGCCGAATGTCTCAAGGGTATACTGAGAGTCCATCTATCTTTAATCAGTTGCTAAAGAAATCATTAGAAAGTTTGAACATGCCTGAAGAGTCTGATTTGGTTCAGTACATTGACGATCTCCTAGTGGCATCGAAGACAAAAGATGCATGTGTAACAGATACCGTTGCATTGTTAAATCATTTGGCAGAAGAGGGACATAAAGTATCTCCATCAAAATTACAATTTTGTCAGAAAGAGGTGCAATACTTAGGTCATAAGATTGCAAAAGGAATTAGACAAGTTACTGCAGAAAAAATTAAAATGATACAAGGAATGCAGCCAGCGAAGACTCAAAGACAAGTAAGAATGTTCCTAGGAATGATAGGTTACTGTAGACAATGGATTAGCGGATTTTCACTGATAGCAAAACCATTACAGTGATTAACCAGAGCAGATATCAGAGACCCTATAGTTCTGACCAAAACTGAGATGGAAGCATTTGAGCAGCTAAAAACGAGCTTATTTGAAGCACCAGCTTTAGGGATGCCTGACTATGAAAACGAGTTTGAACTATACTGTAGTGAACGAGAAGGATGTGCATTGTCAGTACTATTTCAGAGACATGGAAAATTGAGAAAGCCAATTGCATATTTCTCAGCTGTTTTGGATCCAGTTGCAAAGGCATTGCCAGGTTGTCTAAAAGCAGTAGCAGCTACAAGCGTAAGTCTAGAACAAAGTGAAGGAATAGTAATTAAGCATGAGCGAATTTTGCGGATCTCGCGTTCGCAAATTTTGCGGATTTGCGGATTCGCAATCCGCAAAATCCGCGAATTCCCGCGAATTTGCGGATTTTTTTTTTTTTTTGTGTTCGCCCGTGTTTCTGCCAGTTCGCGAGGGTTTTGTACACTTTCGCAAATTGCGAACTTACCTGTCGGGTCGCAAGTTTCGCGAACTTGTTGTTTCTACGTGTCCAGCCTGTTTGGGACACTCTTCTTCATCACTGCCACTCTCTGTCACCACTGCCACTCTCTGACTACTCATGCCACCCTCTGGCCCACCCATGCCACCCTCTGTTTCATCACCACACCCTCTGGTTGTCCAGTGTACATTATTTTCGGCAAAGCAAAGCACACCTTCCCTGCCTCAAGTGACCTGAATTAATTTGGGGCTGATTAATGTGTCACAGAATATTTTTTTAGCTGGCACCTGCTTCCTTAGTGCGCCCTGATTAGTGATCTTTTGCACTTGCTAAGTGCTTTCATTGTTGCAAAATTAGTTACAACACCTGCCCTGCCCCAACTGACAATAATGAATTAGGGGCTGATTAATGGATTTTAACTTCCAGCCTGGCTCCTGCTTGTCTCCCTTAGCTGTAATTCAGGACCTTTGTGGCATATGTGTAACTATTCTGAGGTTCAGAGCAGGGTCACATAATAGTTTCAACTGGCAACTGAACTCTGGAGGGGCCCCTCAGGAAGCACTACAGGAAATGGCTACTAATGATGAGCCTGAACTTTTGAACCTGGTAAGTAGTTACTTTCAGTTTTGCTAAAATCGTATTTCTGCAATTTTGCACTTATTCGCGGGGCGCGAACTCACGCGTACTCACGCGAACAGTGCGAGCAGTGCGAGCAAAATCCGCTGCTCGCGGATTTGCGGTTTTGCGGGAGATTCGCAAATCTCGCGGATTGCGGATTTCCCGAAAATCCGCAAAATCCGCGAGCGGAACGGATTTTCCGCCCATGCCTAATAGTAATGGGATTTCCTGTGAGGGTGTATGTACCTCATTCCGTGGAGATTCTCTTCACTAGGACAAAAACACAGTATCTTACTAACAATAGGATGACAAAGTATGAAAAAGTAATTCGGGGAGCAGAAAATGTGACAATCGCTAGATGTGTAAATATCAACCCTTCTACGTTATTGCCTGATACCATGGAAACTGACGTAAGAAATGAGGTTGATCACAAGTTCCTAGATGTTCTTGAATACTGTACCAAACTGAGACCAGATATCAGAGATGAGCCATTGCCTGAATCTGACTATGTGATGTTTGTTGATGGTTCCTGTCTGAGAACAAATGAAGGTGTTCTAAGTGCAGCATATGCAGTTTGTACAGTGGCAGATGTACTGGAAGCATCTTGTCTGAAAGGAATTTGTTCTGCTCAAATAGAAGAGTTGATTGCTTTGATACGAGCATGTGAACTGGGAAAGGAAATTAAGGTTACCATAATGACTGTGGACAACTGTGGTCCCAAAGAGGTTATTTAACTTCTGCAGGATCCCACATACGTAATGCCGAATTCGTAAGAATGTTGATTGACGCAATACAATTGCCTGATAAGATTGCAGTAGTGAAGTGCGCAGCTCATAAGAGAGGAGATGACTACATAACTCGAGGTAACAGGTATGTAGATTCCATTGAAAAATATTGTGCCAAAAATCTTGCATCCATAAATCAGGACAAAAAAGAAGAGCATGTTTCAAGTCCTTTAATGCTAACCACAGGAATTGAGACTTGGCAGGAAGTGAGGCAAATGCCGGAAGAAGCTGATGAGGAAGAGAAAAATGTCTGGTTAAAGGCAGGATGCAGACAAAGAGAAGAAGATGAAATTTGGGATTACAAAGATAAAAGACCAGTAATGCCAGATAGCATGATCTCAAATATGGCCCGAATGTATCATGGTCAAGCCCATGTTGGAAGAGATGCCATGCTTCGTCTGTTTAGACAGACGTGGTACAATCCCAAATTCAGGATGATTGCTGAAAGCTTGTGCCAGAGATGTCTGGTGTGTCAGCAGTTTAATCCAGACAGAAAAACAATTGTGAGTCTGGGAACCATAGGACGGGAGGGAGGTCCATTTACAAGAATGCAGTTGGATTTTATAGAACTTCCACCATGTAACAGGCTCAGGTATGTTTTAGTGATCATTTGTCTGTTCTCTCAATGGGTGGAGGCTTTCCCCACGAGGAGGAATGATGGACTAACTGTTGCAAAGTTGCTTTTACGTGAAATAATCCTGAGATTCGGATTTCCAGTAACGATCAAAACTGATCGTGGAACCCACTTTCAGAATGAAATTATGCAAATGATCTGTGAAGCACTGGACATTCGTCAGAAACTGCATTGTGCTTACAGAACTGAAGCTTCAGGAGTGGTTGAACAAGCGAATAGAACAATACAAAACAGAATTTCAAAAATGTGTTTAGCAACAGGACTAAAGTGGCCAGATGCCTTACCACTTGTTTTGATGACCTTAAGGAGCATACCTGACAGAAAGACTGGATTAAGTCCACATGAGATTTTAATGGGCAGGGTGATGAGACAAGCATTTGTGCCAGTTGATAAACTGTTAACTATTAATGATGACATCATAATGGATTACTGCAAAACCTGTCTGACGTAGTGACTTCTGTGTTCCATCAGGTGGGAACTGAATCAAACACGAAAGAGAAAAATCCAGCTCATCATCTAGTTCCTGGAGACTGGGTTTGGATAAAGGTACATCGCAGAAGAAACTGTTTGGTGCCTCGCTGGCAGAGACCAAGACAGGTCATATTGGTCAGCACCACTGCAGTTAAATGTGCCGGAGTAAAAAGATGGGTGCATGCAAGTCACACCCTCCGTGTGCCTGAACCTGAGAATCCAAACGAGGAAGGTAAAAGCACAACTGATTTTGATTCTGAAGGTGAACCAGAGAGATATCCAGATTCTGAAGCTCGACAAGAACGTCAACATCTGGAAGTATAACATGCTAGCTCTGCGTCTGAAGAAGAAGCAGAAATTGTCGAAGTACCGAATTCTGAAGATCAATTTGAAGATCGAGATTTGGTAGAGACTGACACCAGTAAGGACACTGAGCAAAGTGAAGATAAAACTGGTTTGCAAGAAAACACTGAAGAACAGTCTGAAAGCAGGAACTAAAATCCTAACACTTGAAAAGAGGAAATAACTCATGATAAGGATGAGGTTCCAAGTACCAGCTACGGAGATGTTCCTAACAGAGTGAAAGAACTGTTAAAAAAGAAAACTGAAGTTGAAAAGGAAAAATACATTATAAAGTTTATCATAAATGAAACTGTCGAGGAGACTGAAAGTGAAACTGACAACAGTGGAGATGAAATTCCATTGAGAAAGAGTTCAAGGAAAAGAGCTTGGAGAGTGGAACATAATACCACGGAGCCAAAGACAAAAAGAGTTTGTAAAGGAGATAATTGGCCTAAAGGGAATGATGGACTGATTTTAAACTGGTTAACCACATCGCTGCTTGAGAGATTCCTCTGCTGTGCTGGACAGCAATAAAAACGGGTGTGGTCATGACGAGCTCAGCTCGTCATGAGCACAGGAGCACTGTACTGCATGACGAGCTGAGCTCGTCATGAGCATGGAAGGGGTTAATAAAGTAAGAAAGCCAGAAGATCAAGTAAATGAAATAACCAGTCAAAAGGAGTCGCTGGGACAAAGAATAGAAGTTGTCCAAAGGCCAAAAAGAGTGAGAAGACCAAATCAGAAGTACAAATCACCTGAATGGACATACATAGTTGTACCTCTGATTGAAGAAGTAAACACTAGCCAAGAGAACTTGTACTGCCCAAAGTCAATTGGGAAACGTGAGTAAAGAACTGAATCACAGAGAAAAATGAAACATTTTCAAAAGTATAAGGTGAATACAGAAATTGAAATCCTGATATAAACAGACATTGTAGGTGACAGGTGAAAGCCTATAAGTGTAAAAGGTGAAAGAATTGTAAAGTAGTAAAGTAGATCGCTGTGCAATAACAAAAACAAAAAAAGGCTAATAGTGATCATAAAAATAAAATGTTATATCTTTAGAAAATGTTGTAGGATGTGTTTGGTGTGTACAGGATTACTAATATTGATATGGATATTTTGAGCTACTGTCATTGCTTTTCAGAATAACCTAGTGTTGAAACATAATGGGAGTTCGAATGAACAAAATGTTGAATCAAAGTCTAATAAACAACGTGTATATAGACCAGAAATGCATCAAGATAGGTCCATCAGTGACTATACCAAGAATACATTTTTAAGATTGTTATTTGAATATGTTAAAACTATGGATGCAAGTGATGTTATGTTTGTGTAAAATTCCCTGCATCTGTTTCAGAAGGGGTGACGTATCACCATCTTCCACTTACATATGGTGTCACGTGTATTGTGATTGCAAGCCCGCTTTATCAAACAGGAAAACTAGAATATCATTATTCTAATTCAGATGATGTTTTCGCAAAGTTAAAAATTGTTAATGCCATGAATAAATTAAAGCCTGCTAGAGTAATGGGGGAATTCTTTTTGGAAATAGACGAGCCATGAGTATGCCTTCAAAAATAATTTGACATGTAAAATGAGAGTTGAGGAGAAAGCATTTCTAGATATGGTTGAAGAGAGAAGAATTGCTTATAAACGTAGCGAAAAAGTAACGCATGAGAAATCCAAATATTGGACTGATGTGTTTTATCTAGGAACCCGATTCAATATTGTGACCTTATGCCCCTGTACGGCTATAATCATTAATATCCCTATAATGGCATAAGAATCAGATCCGTATTTCAGTAAATCGCCCTTGCAGTCCAAGGCACGGCAAAAGCTACTTCCTTGGATTCCTAGAGAGCACACCGAGTTCTTTCGACATACCAAACCTCCAGTAACCTGGGAAATCCCCACTTGCTTTGTTTTGATTTGTAATAGAACTCCTGCGAGCACTGTAAGAACTGCCAGTTCTTAGTGACATCTTCATTGACGTCTTATGTCCAAACCTTACGTCAAACTCGGCACCTTTCAGGTATAAATATACCAACGTTGCCTTAAGCAAACACACGATGGTGGTTTTGGAGCAGAGGAGCTATCTACTTTCCGAGAGCCCAGCTGATGCGAAAAGCCCACGGACGCTGCCCCTCCTCTTTGACGCTCTGAGAAAGACGCTGTCCTTTCTCCTCCCGAGAAAATCCAGCTCCGACGTTTCCAGCCTACCCTTGCGGGTGACTGGGATATCGAGTCCTGAGAGAGAGATACCAGACCTCCTACATTTTATTCCCAAGGTACAGTGCTGACTAAACCCTTAGAGAGAATTATTGAACAGATCCTTGGCAACAAACCTACTTAACTTAAACTGCTACTTACTTACTCCTTCCCACGTATTAGGCTTAGGTCAGGTACACCGGGGTAGGCGTAGTTTAGAAGCACCAGTTGAGGACGTTAGCCTATGTATATATGTATGTATATATTTTATCCATTTTTTAAGTGTCTTACGGCTAAGAAACCATATCAATGCTTTTACAGTATTATTTTATAATACTCCTTTTACTGTACGTACTTTACTTTATATTAAGTATTGCAATTGTGGCAATTCATTTCTCTTGCATGAGAAGGAAGACTGCTCAATAAATAATACCTTTTATTGAAAACGCCCGTCTCTCTCTTCTCTGCACTCTGGTGAAACTAAGAACGCACATCTGACTGAGTGAAATAGCTGTCTATTGTTTTCACGACTCTAGAGATTTACTCTTATTCTGAGGGAGCAAAGTTGACATGTTTATGCGGTTGTCGGAAGCTGAATCCCTTCTTGTCTGAGCCAGGGAAGCTGATCCTATTCAGTCAAGAAAGTTTCCAGTGACCGCTGAGCTAGCTGGAGCAAACCTAAATTAAGTCTAACATAGTCAGTAGAGACCTAGATGACCTCAGTCCTACGTCTACACTGCTGTTTATGTTATTCCAATGCGCAGAGCCTATAGGGAAAATAGGAACTACACTACAGGACATTTAAAGATGAAAACATTGATGATAGAAATGTGAACGTGGCCATAAATATAGATACTCCATTGTTAGGGAAATTCTGTATAAGAAGAAACAACACTGTATATGACAATTATTTTGTGGGAGCGCGTCAATGTAAAGACACCTATAGAATCATAGGGTGTTGGGGATTTAAAGGTGGAAAAGATCCAGTTTTCCCTGGTATATATTTTATATGTGGAAACAAAGCGTATTATAGGTTACCTGACCACTGGTACGGGACATGTTAGGTGGGTTTGGTCTTTCCTAAAATCTTTCATGTAGATAGAGGTACTAATGGAATACATGAGATAGGTAAACCTTTAAGTCATAGAAAAAGGGAGAGTGTGATAGAAATAATAGGTGATATTTTTGGAGCACGGATACCAGCAGTGGAAATATCTTTTAATGCAAACCGAATTCGAAGATTATCAACGATAGTAGATTGTTTGTCAACAGACACAGCAGGTGGATTCTTAATGGTAAATACTGAAATGGTTGCTATGAGAGCTATAGTGATGCAGAATCGTCTTGCTCTTGATATAATACTGGCAAAAGAAGGAGGAGTTTGTGGAATTTTAAAGGTACGGTACTGTTGTACCTACATTCCAGATAAAAGTCAAAACATTGAAAAGTACATTACAAACATTACAGAGTTGCATAAGGAAATTGAACCACTGGAGGTTGATGGTGTCCTTGAACGACTTGGTAAAAGTCTTTCAGCAGTTAAACATTGGTTTCAAGAAATAGGTAGTTCAATTATAGGTAAGATACTAATTCCAGTAACAATAATAGTATTAGTATTTTTGATGACAAGATTATGTTGCATATATAGAAAAAGAAGGAATGTTAGAAAGTCAATAAAGAAAGCAATTCAAGAAAAAAGAGAAAGAGAAAACTGATATAGAAATGGAGGAATTTCAAGAAAAGGTCTTTAAAGAAACCAGAGAAGAAGATTCTAGAGTATAAACCATACTAATCTAAAGAACTTGAAACATGTTTGGATAACATTTGCAAAATTTTGGGAGATATTTGGTGATAAGATAACCAAAGTAGGGAGTTGATGGATCGAGGTGGAGAAACAAAATTTTGTATACCCCTCGTAAAGTAATTTCCTCATAACTGTAACCTTTATTAATTGTGTGGTGTGGAAAATATTAATCAACGTACTATAGAATGCACACACAAATACACGTGGGAATACCAATCTGCTTGCATGGAGAACTATAACTAATTAAATCAGTAAAGTTGTCATGTTGTTTACTGATGCAGAGCTTTAAATTAATCAAAAGTGGCATAAATGTGCTTTCTGTTTACGTGTTTTATGGCAAAGACATGGAGATAAGTGAGTATATAACGCATATGTGTTGCTTATTTTGCTAGGTAACAACTAACGGGAAACCTTAGTATGAGGGGAGGTAAACAGAAGGGCTATATTTCAATAATTAACATTTATTTGTTTCTACAATAGTTCCCATTCTGGCTCGTGAGGCGTACTAAAATATGGAGGCTTTCGATTACTGTGACAGTGAAAGATACTGCGCACGCGCAGCAGAAACCGAGAATGAATGTGAGCTGCCTGTGCCTGAACGAAATCGGTTGAAGGACAATTCGCCCTGGAAGTCCTGATGACTGCCAAGAGAATGAACATTTGAGCTACTGATCGTGGGAAAGGTTCATGTAGTTGCTAGTTGAGGATGTGACTAGGCCAAAGACTTTCTCAAACAAAGGACTCGTTAAAATTCAGCTGATGCCATGGAAATTGAATTTTAGGATTATGAGGTGATGCTCATCCACCCTTAAATGAGCCAAACAGAACTTGAGTTTGTGCTTATAGTTACTTTTGTAGATAGATAAAGTTAGTGAAAAAGGTATAAAAAGTCAAAATTTTCCTTAAGAGAAAACTCTCTTCAGATTTCCTCCTGAGATGCTGTCGCTATGCTGATTTCCTGAGATGTAAGATTCTTGAATAAATGTTTTATTTCTTTGAGTGAGAACCGAGCTTTAGTTGAGGTTATTATTTAGGGGAGTTAGGAGAAAATGAATTTTCGGAACTATCTGTCATTTGCTAATACTTGTGTTCTGAAATCTGAATAATAATGCCTATTTCCGAATTTCTGAAATAAAATGAATATAATTGTTTGAAATAAAATGTTCTTCTTTAAAGTAAAATTTTGAATAAAGAAAATAAATAAAGTGAATAAAGTCTGTTAGCTATGCTAAACTTTGCTTTTATTAAAAATTAGATAAATGGAGAATTAGGCCGGTCTTGTATTTTCCTACGCCTAATTTTTTTTACTAGCGGATCCATCGATCCTAATGGTGGTGTGTCTGAATAAAATGCCTTGTTGATAAAAACCATGGTAAACTCATTTAAACTGCAGGTGTAAATAGTATAAATATTTACTTTTAATTTAGACACTCCGCTATGATACAGCAGCTCTCCTTTAAATCTCACCGATCCATGAAGTAGGATGAAAGCGTTTTGTGAGTAACTCGCAGTGTTATGGGCCCCACTGATGAGCAGATATATGATTTAGTACTTCAGGGAAAAGTGATATGGTTTTAGAAAATATTTCTGGAGTAGCGCTGCATCACACATTTAGGGGCCGATTATGATCGCGGACGGACTTGCGTCCGTCCGCGATCATTGAGGAGGAGGGGACGTCCGCATGGGCTGCGGAGTCCCCTCCTGTGCGATTAGGATGTGACCGCCAGGGTGGCGGTCACATCCTCTATTTTTAACATTGCGGCGGGTGCGGCTTCAAGCTGCACCCGCAGCAATGTTAAAAATGCACGCATTGCATTTGCATGCAGAAAGAGGCAGGCACCATGCGGTGCCTGCCGCTTTTTGCATACAAATGCAGGAGGGTACCATAGGTACCCCCCATGTGCACCCCCCACCCCCCCTTCACCTAGGGGGCCCGCAACGGGCCCCCGCAGTGAAGTTACACATGCTTTTCCACGGCGGAAAAGCCGCCGCGGAAAAGCATGTTTGCAGGCACATACTAATCTGGCGGACGCTGTCTCAGAGACACCGTCACCAGATTAGTGCTTTTCCTCCGCGGTTGTAAGCCAACCGCGGAGGAAAAGCTGCGGACGGAAACCAGGACCCACCAGCCATCCTAATGTGGCGGTGGGTCTTTGGTGTGTCCGCTGCGGATTTTCCGCATCCTCCGGGCCGGCGGTGGCTTCCGCCGGCCCGGAGGATGCGGAAAATCCACAATCATAATGAGCCCCTCAGAATGTGGATGAGTGTGCATGTGCACTGTCAGTGACCTGGTCAAAGAGGGCACGAGAGTTGAAAATAGATGATTAACTGAAAACTGATCCGAACAGGCGCCCAAAATACGTTTGTCCCAGGGCCCCAACAATACTTAAGATATCCCTACTCAGCACCTGTCAAGTAGGAGGAGAACTATAATAAACAAAAGAGTTATTTTCGGCTAAGTGGTCCCCAGGGGCGTCAAGAACAACAAAATCGAATCTAGACTTCACTTCACCAGGCTGCTGGGGGAGGGGCTGTTGGGGTGGAGTTGTTGTAAATGGCTCTCTTCACCTCACTCACCAGCCTCACTGCCCTGGACAAGCAAAGCAAGAACTCGGGGAGCTGTCCTGATGTGTCAGCCATAATAGCATATTAAGAAAATACCTGAGCAGCCGCACGGACGGCAGCCTCTTCCTCCACCTTCCTGGTCTGTAAAGACCCGTGAGTGACAGCCACAGGGGACGCAGGCCCTATGTGTGAAGTCACAATCACTCCCGTCCTGCACGTAGTGTAGCATCAGTAGATGTTCCAAGACAGCACTTTACGTCACAGGGTATTCAAATACCAAATGCATTCTGGAAGTTGATGTCTTAGTTCGCGAGCACATAACTAATTGGAAGTTTACACCTGCAAACAATGATTTGTAAAAAGAAGACTCAGGAGTGGCGCATTCAGTCCCCGGAGGCAGGGCGCATCTTATTGCCTTAGTGCATTCATTGCTGATAACGGCTGCCAGATGCCTCAGTGCTGTAGATAGAGAGTGTATGCCCAATGAAGATTACTGGACACACGTGTCCAGTCTGGGCAAACTCTGCCTCATTTGCTTGAGCAGTAAACACCAAAATTAAAACAGGGTGGGAGCTGGGAGGCCCTGCAACGTGGAAGAGGTTCAACATCTTTATCATTCACTGTTTTCAAAGAAAGGTCCATCGTGAGTCGTGACGTTTCCTCCAACCAGACACAGCAGGCTGATCGATGTTTGTAGAGGACTCCAACCTCACTGATAGTGAAGTAGCATTATCGATTTATGACCCTAGCCTCTTGGCCAAACCCGCCTTGATGTCATTTGTTTTTATTGTTCGCGCAGGGGGCTTGCGTGCACGTGGCCTTTCTTCTGCATCTATTCGGAGCATCCGCATACACCTCACACTGGCACCAACACACATTAGTAGGGACGGTTCTTTCCAATTCACGTCTTGCGCCTCTCCTGCCTTGCGTAAACCCCGCAGTCACCCACCTGTTCGTATATGACGGAACTTTATTTTGCAAACTTGATTCGTATGGAGTTATAAGAAAGGCGGTCAATTAACTATAAGCAAATGGTATGGATGAGCTGGAGGCGGATGAGCAAACACATTTGCAGGGAGTCTACAGAGCAGCATCTGTACCGGCAATGAACTGATTGTCGGCGCCAAAGAACATTCCTTCCTGAAACTCTCAGGCATGGAATCCAGGTGCCCTTGCGGTTCGAGATTTCACCTGAAGCTGCCATGGTGTAAGGCACGGAATCGAACCCAGTGGTGGGCGCGCACCACAGAGGAGCAGGAATCGAAATAGGGGTGCGCGCGCACCACAGTGGAGCGGGGGTGAGGGAGCCTGTTGTCTGTGCTGAGCTGATCCGGCGGGAATGGGCGGAGCAAAGGCGGGACATGCGCCCGCCTTTGCCCAATTGCGTGCTGCCTTTTGTAAAAAAAAAAAAGAACGCACAAGCCAATTGCAGACTACAGATAGAAATCACACTCAAGAGCGTGTGGTCAGCTTTGTGAAGCCCGTTCAGGAGGTCTTGTGCTGCGCGAGCAGTGCTGCGCACTGCAACTCTAGGCACAAGACCTAAAAATGAGTGTTACCCAGAGCCTTATGATTCAGGCCTGTTAAACAGTTAATAGGAAATGCACTTTGATGATTGGCAAAAGAATTTCCAGGCTTCCACTCTTGTTGCTATTTACCCAAAATAAATCGTACCTAATATTTTAATGCACTACCATCCACTTTGCTTTATCGTTGCCTTCAACCTCAAAGGTACTACAAATTAATCTTGATGCTGTTCAATAGTAGGCACAGCCACCTATTAACTTAACCTAGTATACCTGATCCCACACCTGCCTCTTGTGACCAACAAACTGGAGCACTTATTTTTTTATTTAGGATGTTTTATATAGTGCATACTCAACCCGAAGGTATCAGAGTGTTTTACATGAGCACCAGTCCTGTTACACATGGATGCATTAATTTTTTGAGGTACAGGAAAATTAAGTGATTAGCCCAGAATCACAGGATTTTTAGCATCCATGCCAAGACTCAAACCCAGTTCCCAAGCTTCAAGGTCAACCAATCTGGCCGTTAGGCTTTCCTTAGAACCAATCTCAAAGTGCCTTGTCAGCAGTGGCGGATGCTTCTGAACGGGACTAGTGGGGGGGAAAAGGATTACAAAGCAAATAATAATATATAAATCAACTTACCTTTTCATTTGCCTCTGCGCCGCCACACCGCCGCACGTCTCTCCTCCATCCTCTTCCTCATGATCTCCAAGAAGCACGGGAAGCACTCAGGCTTCCGGACTCTCCCAGACAATTACGACGCTGCAGGAGCAGCGTTGTGATTGGTCTGAGCATCCTGTTTGGACGCTCAGGCAATGCCTGGGTAGAGTGGGCATGCTCTTCACGGTGCTGTGCAACACAGCCCAATGAAGTACATGCCAAGTGCACATGCCAGTTTGGCCGGCCAAACCGTCATGCTCACTTAGAGGAGTGCAAACCACTCCTTACTCTGCTTGACGTCATGGAGCCCAGCCCCACCCCCACCTGGCTCCGAGCTCCACATAGAAAAATAAAATGATAATAACAATATGTTATTATAATTTTCTTTTTCTTTTCTGCACTGCAGAATTAGCAGTGGGGAGACGTTCCTCGCCTTAGCGAAGGAGCAGGCACTGCTTGTCAGTAAATGCTACAGTCTACACATACAGCAGGCTGTAGTACTACAAGTTTCTACATTGCGGCATGCTTCTCCTTTGACCTCCAAATGGACAGCTATGCTAAAATTCACAATAGTAGCACTTGATAGTTGTAGGAAAGTTGCATTTTTCTGCATGGTCATCCCCGTTTTTTCTTCCTTTTCTGGACCCCTATTATTGGATTTAAGACTCTCTGAACTTGACCACTGCTAAACAGTAGTAAAGTGCCTATGGTTCCCCTCCAAAACATTTGCTGCACATTGGAATTCCCCATTTGTTATTTAATTTCACTCCGTAAATGGTGCTTGAAGTTCACCAATGACATTTCTCGTATTTTATTAATTATTTTAGCCCTCCGGTGTTTTAATACAGCCTCCTGCTTGTAATATTGTACTGCACTAGCTGTGCTGCCAAACCACTTACTTGCTATTTTGCACACTTTCTTGCACTTTACTGCTCCTTTGCAGATTTTTCGGGCCTCCCCGGTCCGATGCAGCATTTTGCCATTTATTGCAGAGGGAGAACCAAAGTCTCCAATGCATTTCCAGGATTCCTCCCGCCCAGTCAGTGCTCTAGACTCCAGCATCACCTATTGAGGGGTGAGCTGGAGCGCACAGGCTCGCGAAGGCGCACCTAAGGCAAGCTTGTCTGCGCCTGTCCGCGCCTGGATCGGGCCCAGGGCCAGGACCCCAGGATCAAAACATGCTAAAAATGTCAGATTACATTATTCAAAGGAGAGTCTTCTTTCATTGGGTCAGCCTAGGGACAAATACAGCCGCCAATTCAGCTATGATGAGCTACTTTCTACAGACAATCTACACTGCCTAGAATGCTCTAAGAACATTCATATGGAGGATTGAGGGGAGGTAAACTCTGTTAAAAGTTCAAATAAGTCTAGCAAAACTAAAACAAAATTAATTCTCACCTTGATTAATGCCAGGTCCTTGATTAAGCATAAATATGAGATCTCTGATTTTAGTCTAGATAACAAATTGGATATCCTATTTGTTACGGAAACTTGGGGTGAGGAATCATCAGATTTTGATTTTAACATTACAGTGCCATATGGATATAATGTTAGTAGGCATGATAGACCCACAAAAAAAGGTGAGGGACTTTCAATTATTTTTTTTAATAAATTGGTAGCGCATTGCTCAATATGTCCCTCCCCAGATTGCGAGGCACTTTATTTTAATATTAATATATCTGATCAAGAAACCTTCAAAGGATTACTAATGTATCGCCGGCCCGGATCAAAAGCTAATTTTCTAACTAACTTATCACTCTTGTTAGAACCTGCTATTTCATCTAACAGTTTTACTATGCTAGGTGATTTGAACTTTCACCTGGACATATCAGCTGACAAAGATACTCAGGATCTTTTAGACATCACTTCAGATGTAGGCCTTCAACAGTTGATTGAAGGGGTGACTCATCAAGCTGGTCTCACCTTGGTTGGTGTGTTCTCAAACAATCCTGCCTTATCTATTACTTCTATCCTCCCCCTTACATGGACCGATCATTATGCTGTAATTGCTCAGTGGGCGTTGCCTGATTCTATGATTACAAATACAGCTAACAACAATTCTGCCAGGAGAGCTTGGAATAAGATTGACCCATGGGTTTTAGAAACCCAGCTAATCCAAAGCATTCCCGTCCTTGAGTTGGAGGCAAACGGGTCAGCAAGAGGTTATCCTTCCTGGCTAGACCTTGACTTCACCTAAGCAGCTCCTATGTCTAAGGTCAATAGAATTAGGAAAAACCCGTTGGCCCTATGGTTCACCGAAGCCTTAAGACTTGATAAACAGTCGTGTAGGAGACAAGAAAGATTATGGCGGAAAAATTATGACATAGTTGAAATAGAACAATACAAGCTTATGTTAGCAAAATACAAAAATAAATTTACTACAGAGAAGAGTGATTTCTACACTCAGAAAATAGAAATGGTGGGAAACTCCAGCAAGGAACTTTTCTCAGTCATATCTAATCTAACTACCTCTAAAAAGGATAGCAATCGGATTGGTACCCAAGATTTTTGCAACCGATTGGCCCAGACTTTTAAAACTAAGGTAGAATAGATTTTTAACCAATTTGACGGTCACATTTCTCAAAATGCTGACCTAGATTCCTGAGCAGGTCACTTCCCCCCTCATTAAAACTAAATTGGGTTCTCCGGATGGCCCATGTCCTCCTAAACTATTGCATACCATTAGTCACATTATTAGTCCTCAGCTATCTGGCATTTATAATCAAATGCTTTCACAAGGCATTTTCCCACTTTGTGGAAACAGGCCTGTACAACCCCACTGTTAAAAAAAACCAATCTTGATGTAATGGATCCATCCAACTACAGGCCAATTGCGAGACTACCGTTGCCTGCTAAAATAACTGAGAAAATTCTTAATACAGGGCATTCCACTCATATCTTGAATAATGATGTTCTGGATCATAGCCAATTTGGCCTCCGTACATGCCATAGCACTGAAACTGCCTTAATCAAGACTACAGAGGAGATTCATGCTGCTTTAGATTACGGGGGATCAGCAGCTCTGAGCCTGCTTGATCTGTCCACGGCATTTGATACCATAGACCATTGGTTCCCAAACATTTTGACTCCTGAGGACCCCCATTGACTCACCACTTGAAGCTGGGGACCCCCAGCAATTTGCATGATTTAATTTTCAAACATTAAAAGAGTAATTTAAAAAAAATAAACACACATGCACACAAAACAAATACTCTAATTACTAAGGATTTTAGTATTTTATATTGACAGAGTTTGCAAAAACAGAACATTTTAATGGGAAGGTTGGTGCTGCATCTCTGTGATTACATTTTAAATGGTTCATTTTATTTCGCAGTACAAGGCTCCTGCTCCTGTCAGGGCCAAAGTGGAAGCCCAGCGCAGCCCTGGCAAATGTTTTCAGACCAGTCCCCATAGAAAGCACACCAAGTGGAGTGAGAGAGCCTGACCACCACAAAGGGGGATTTGGGAGGCTTCCCCCTTCCCACAATAAAATTAAGGATAGAATGCTGCATTCTACAACACATTTATTGTTATATATTGAATTGTATTAGCTTTTAAAGAATTGTAAATGATGATTTTACTATGCACCAGCATACAACAATCTTTGTTGGGGTACTTCAATGAGTCCCTTATTATCACCCTTCAACAGTGCCTCTCATTTCTTTATAGCAACCATGTCATATGTATTTCATTTGTTTTATAGCATCTCTCATACCATTGTAGGATGGCAGAGCACTTTACATCACACACATATAGAAAGAATGAATCATACTTGTAAATCAGTGTAGAGAAAATGTTACCTAAGGTAAAGGGGACTACAAGGTGTAGGTGTTTGGTCTGGAAACGCACAAACTCAGGATTCAGATTCAGAACATAACACAGTGGTTAGCATTGACTAACAATAACAATGTATTTCCACCCAAATAAACTCCTTTAACAGCATCAGGATAATGAAAGACTGGGAAAAACATAAGTTACTAACTTGTGCCATGTAGTGTCCAAACAGATCTTTGATGACGGTTTATAGGCCACTGCTCGATTATGATTGTCTCTTATGAGCTGCAGAGTAACAAAAGAATCTCTGTGATAAAAGCAGTAACCCACTGACCGATGCACATAAAATACTGTTTTTTTAAAATGCATGGTACACATTCTTTGCAGCAGGCATATTATTCCTCTGTGCTATGTTAGCTTAGTCAAGCCTGCCACTGGACAAAACTCTCATCTCTCTCTAGCAGGTACGTTATTCACTGATGTTATTTTGAAACTTTTATTGTTGCTCGAAAACTGCTAATTCTACAAGGAACTTTGCAGTGCTTTTAAAACTGCTCCCTGCTGATCCCCTGGGAATGTGTAACGGATCCCAGTTTGGAAAACACTGCCGTAGACCATACTTTACTGACAGAACGGTTAAAAGCTATTGCCCTGGGAGGAACATCTTTTTTATCAGATAGGTCTCAGATAGTGCAACTAGGCAATCTTGAATCCTCACCTTTTACATTGCCGTGTGGGGTGCCTCAGGGCTCCTCTCTGAGCCCCACATGTTTTAATATCTATGTGTCGGAACTTGCAACCCTGATTAGAAGTTTTAACATGATTCCGACCTTGTACGCAGATGATACTCAATTGGTTATTTCACCATTGATAAGGAGGTCAATCATGCTAACAATCTGCATGACTGCATGTTTTCCTTGAGTTCCTGGATGAGCAAACACTGTTTGAAGCTCAACTCGAGTAAAACTCGAGTAAAACCGATGTTGTGCTTTTTGGTAAACTGGTCCCTCTCTGGGCCCCAGTCTGGTGGCCAAGCGTCCTGGGCCCCTCTCCCACACCAGCAGTGAAAGCTAAAAACTTGGGGCCATAATCGATGAGAAGCTGAATTTTAAATCCCCAGTCTCTAAGGTGGTGTCCTCCGCATTCCTCACCATTAGAACAGTGTGCAAAATCCTTCCATTTGATCCGGAAAGCACAAGAAAAACGGTCTTAACCTCTCTTGTGTTGACCAAACTAGATTACTGTAATGCCTTATATATTCATTTACAGTCTAGTCAACTTAGAAGACTGCAGTCAGCACAGAATGCTGCTGCCAGAGTGGTACTTAATGCCCCCACATACCAGTCCATTAGGGCTGGAATACAAAAGTTGCACCGGCTGCCAGTAGCTCTCATCAGGTAAAATGTAAAGCCTTGTGTTTAGCACATGAGGCTTTACACAGAGTTGGCCCACGTTTTCTGTGGCAGATTTGTGACTGGGATTCCCCTTCTAGACATCTGCGCTCGGCTACTGCCTTCTTAATGCCTACCTACAGAATCGAGACAACCAACTGGGGTGGCAGGAGTTTCAGTTATAGCACCATTAGGCTCTGGAACTCTCTCCTGCTTACTCTTAGAAAGATACCATCTTTGATGGAGTTTAGGAAAAACCTTAAAACATGGCTATTTAAGAACTAGGCTTTTGGTGCAGTATAAGCATAAGCGCCTAGACACCTAAGGGTAGTAGTGCGCTATAGAAATTGTAGTAACATAACATAAGAATTTAATTGTTTTATGTGGGCTGCAGAATATATTCGCACCACCCATAAATGTGACAGAAACATATTTCTTCCAGGAACACCATTGTACTCTGTCTAGACCGCAGTGACACATGGCTGGGAAAACTGCCTTTGCCATTTAGAAAAAGTCTAATTTATATATTAAGAAGTCAACCTTAAAGTGTTCCTTATAGGCCTACAATCATGGTGCTAATATATAAAATAGGACATACTACAGATTGTAGTTACTGTGCTTTTGCAGTAAAATATAAGCCAAAAGCAATTTCCCTCTTTAGGCCTGGCTAAAAATTCCTGTAATAGGCCTATGTGGATTTAAATCTTTATTTACCACCTCCAGTTTGGAAAGGGTTAGAAATAATTTGTCAAAGTTATTTCCTGCTTAGTTTAAAAAATCTGCCTTATTGGTGAAATTAGATTTTTGTTAGCTTAAGCAGAAAATTAACTTTGTAAAAAAGCATTTTAGGGTGCCTTTGCCTGAACGGGCTTATCGCCTCTAGAGCTGGAATGCACATCTTTGGCTGTGAGTTTGCGACTCTGGCTCTAAGTGCAATGGCTTGCCTCTGGACTAAAGAGAGGCTATTGGGGGTTAACTGTTGACCTCTTAGGAGGGACTATCTACCTGAGAACTGACAGGAACAGTGGGCAGTGCAAAGGGCAGCTTTAACACCACATCTTTTAACTTGGAGATGCCAAGGAGAGCTTCTTCTATGCATCGCCACAAACCTGGTAGACAGTTAGGCTCCATCTATAGAGGAAGGAAAGCCAGTTGTGACCCTGTTTGGTAAGACCTTGGCCAATAAGTTGAAGGCAGGGCTGCCTTGTGGCAGTTTGGTCCCATCACATTAAATCAGGATCTCCTAGATAATTTTATAGTAAGGCAAAGAGCATGTTGGGGGAGGGGGTGAGAATATTGTTCGGCTTGGGCAGTCGAATTATTCCAGTCACTGGTTAGGCCAGAGCAAAAAAATATGGCCTCTCCACCACCACCTCTTTCCAACAGTACTGTATCTGAAGAAGAAGTAACTGTTGGAAGAAGAATCATGACTCCTAGCTCCTGCTGGAAGGAAAGGACTCGCACAAGAACTCGCACTACTGAATCCTGGAAATGAACTGCTCTCTAATGGTGAAGTGTTGGCCTACTGTTTACCTGCTTCAGGCACACAAAGTGCAGAAGGATTCCTGACTCCAAAATTGCCCAACTGACTAAAGAGGACTAAACCCTGCAGGAGATCTGGATTTCGAGAGATGTGCTGCCCAGAAGCCGGGCCTGAGGAGCTGGGGTTGCAAAACTGATCACAAGAAGGTTTCTCAGTAGTTTGAGATGAAGTCTGAAGGTTAAACCTTTGACCGGACACCAGCTTGGAGTATTCAACCTCTGCTCCATCACGGTCGACCTGAAATTGTGCTTGGGTCCTGGTCCAAGATTAACTGTTATTTCTTTATGAGCTTTCTGACCTTTAAACTTTAAAAATCCATATTTCTCGTTCCTCTGAAACTACTTTGATGCTCTTAGTGTTTATTTGCTCATTAAAGTGTTCCCTTTGCCCCTAAATTGATTTGGGGATTTTAATGTGTTGTGTCTTTACTTTAAAATTGCTGGTATTGCTTGAAGGTAGCATGCACTTCTGAGGACTGCCTTCTGCTTGTGTCATAGCTACCAGGGGGTTAGCAGAGATTCTCTATCCTAATCTACACAGAGTGGGTCAATTGAGTTGGTAGAGGTACCCTCTTTCGCAAATTAACCCTTCACTTTTGACAATAGTAAACATGTATGTGCTATTAGATTGAGCGCTATGACTGATAGATGATTATTCACCTTAAAGTGTTTATTTTATTATTCACATCAGATGATCTCCAGCCTCGTTATAGATGGATGACCTGGTGGTGAACAGTAAATAACCCACAATGCCTTATGGACTTCCGGAAAAAAGGTTTGTTATCTGGAAGGAGTAACAGTGCACCACCTCTGATTAGTGTCCGTAGCACAGTATTCACCAGGAATATACTAATACAAAAATGCTCACTGTATTACAAATTTACAACAAAATACTTTACTGAAAAATAACTTCTTGCAAAATTGCTCAGTGGAATATACTTTTAGAACTTTAACATGTATTAGAACATTGGAATGTTGGGAGCTCCATTGAAAACAATGGAGTGCTCTGGGCTTATAATGGCTGGTATAAGCCTGGAACTCCAACATTCCAATGTTTCTTTGTTCACAGCTCTGGCTGTGAACAAAGGGTTCAGAGAGCCTGAGGGGATTCCAATCCCCTCACGCTCCCAAAAGGCTTTGTTTTGTTTGTTAGAACATTCTGTCCTCTAGTGACAGAATGTTCTAATAGCCTTATAGCCCTTCGTAGATGGGCTATACCGCTATTAAAGTCCCTCTCCCTTGTTAAAGGCCCTCGCCTTCGGCTCGGGGCCTTTAACACTGGAGAAGGCCTTTAATAGCGGGTATAGCCCTCTACGGCGGGCTATAAGGCTATATTAGAACATTGGAATGTTGGGAGCTCCATTGAAAACAAAGGAGTGCTCTGGGGTTATATTTTGCTGGTATGAGCCTGGAGCTCCAACATTCCAATGTTTCTTTGTTCACAGCTCTGGCTGTGAACAAAGGCTTCAGGGGGCCTGAGGGGACTCCAATCCCCTCACGCTTCCAAAAGGCTTTGGTTTTTTTGTCAGAACATTCCGTCCTCTAGTGACAGAATGTTCTAATAGCCTTATAGCCCTTCGTAGATGGGCTATACCGCTATTAAAGTCCCTCTCCCTTGTTAAAGACCCTCGCCTTCGGCTCGGGGCCTTTAACGCTGGAGAGGGTCTTTAATAGCCGGTATAGCCCTCTACGACGGGCTATAAGGCTATATTAATGATCTTGGTTTGGTTAGGCTCCCTCTTCTCCCTGCCCGCCCAGGTGTAGGGCATTCTAGCTCCCCCTCATACACTTTTACCACTGCTGTACCCCCTCCTGTGTGTCTATATATACTTGGGATTCTTAAATTAGGTGATATGGTCTATATGTTCATGGGGGTGGGGGATTATAGTTCATTGTTATTTAGTTTGCAATACAGTGACATATCCTGTAACATATATGATTAGGTATGACTCTGTAACACCATTCGCTTAATTACTGTCTTTCCTATGCCAGTCACTGCTGTAAGTACTGTCATGTTTTAATAAAAATGCAACAAAGTTTGTGTTAAAAAACATGTTTTAACGATCTTAGTTAAAATATGTTTGGCCATCTTAATATTGTATTTTATGAACTATGCTCCTATACCACTTGCACTTTTTGTCTATGGGGCTATGCTGCACATGCTCATTTGAGCTTTCTTTTGCTCTTGTTTTAATTTATTACAATTTCTATGCAACCTGCTGTATTTTCAATGAGCTGCTGGATAAAGTATATGTGCTGTCAAGCTGAGCATGTGCTTTTACTTGTATGGCATTTTGGCCGAATAAAATGTATTGGTGACTATTTAGAACTATCCACAAAACTTTATAAATAGGAGCCTGCAATAGTACATTATCCAGGCCTATATGTTTTCTTTTTGTGGGAGTATGACCCCCAGATCTACTGTAATTAAAAAAAAATTAAGTATTGAAGATTAAACTAAGAGAACTTAAATAGAGCCTCTAATCAGACGGTACAGCCATGTTCATTACTAAGGCTGACAATAAATCATTGGGTAATGTTAGACATGGCATCTTTTGGCGTGTTTCCCCTGAGTTTTTGCTTTCTGACCTACCGGTTTTGACTCTGTTTTTGCTGGTGTAGAGTTTATGTGCACTTTTCTCACTGCTGATCAGTGGTAAAGTGCAAGTGCTCCTGTGGTAAATTGTGTTATGGATTGGTGTTTCCATGATTGGATATTTGATTTACTTGTTAGTCCCTAGTAAAGTGCAATGTGTGTGCCAGGGCCTGTGAATCAAATGCTACTAGTGAGCCTGCAGCATTGATTGTGCCACCCATTTTGAGTAGCCCTGAAAAGGTAATTCAGACCTGCCATTGCATAGTCTGAGTGCAGTTTGTAACTGCCATGATGACTTGGCCAGGGCACACACTTGCCAGTCCCTCCCCTTCCCTTTTCTTACATGTCAGCCACCCCTAAGGTAGGCCCAAGGTACCCCTGTGGGCTGGGTGCAGTGTATGTGAAAGGTAGGACATGCCTGATGTGAGTGGCATGTCCTGATAGTGAATTACGGCCAATTGTTTTTTTCACTATTGCAAGGCTAACTGTTCCCCATAGGACAGAATGGGGAGTTTGTTTATAACATCTTATAAACATAACTGGCCCGGGGAATTAGGTAGGAAAATAAAGTTTAGTATGCCTGAACTCAGAATCTAAAGATGCATCTTTTAGTGAAGGTGATTTTTACATTCTGTGTTTGAAAATACCACTTTTAGAAAGTAGGTATTTTCTTGCTCCGTCATCCTGTGCTCATCTGCTAGAATGTGGTTTGCCTGTCTGGGTTTTGGATGACAGAAGGCTGGGGAGCATGAGTGGATCCAGATAGTCTAGGTGGATCAGGAAATGGCTGAATTGACTTGGGCTGTAATTGGGGAAGGGGGGGAGGATTTCCTTGCACCTCAAAGGACTAGGTTTGCCTCTGACCATGCCGTCTCCACCTCCTGCCAGAAAGTCACAGCAGAGAAGGCCGAACTGGTTCTGGCTGCGCACTAGACCTAAGAGATCAAAGGATTTTGGGATATAAATATTGGGGACCAGACCCCTGAATTTTAGAACTTTTTTGGACCAAGAAGAAGAGCTGGAGAAGCTGTGAGGAGGGACTACCACTTTGCTGTGTGCTTTGCTGTGTTGGCCTGCAGTGGCTGTTTCTGTTTTGAGCAGTGAAAGGTCTGGACTGAACTTTCTGCAATCTACTCATGTGAGTTTCTCCAAAAGCTTGAGGTAGAGCTTGCCCCCTGTTCAAGAAGTCTCAATAACAGCAAAGCCTTCAATTTCTTCTGCCCTCACCACTGGGGACTGTGTGTTTTGTGCTGCAACAGAAGAAAAAGCAACCCGCCGCGGTCTACGACACCGCTGCCGACTTCATGTCCTGAAGGCACCGCAGAGGGCAATGCCGCACCACGACCCTGGTCTCACCGACGACGCGTGCTGCCGCTGCTTGCACTGCAACCTGAGGGCACCGCACTCCGCCTCGCGATGACAGCTTGGTATCCCTGACGACTCTAAGCCGCTCCATTCCAAAATCTACGCCACTGCTTGCACCGTGGTTCGAGGGCATCGTTCTTAAAGTTACATGACTCACCGTCCTCATCCCGCCCCGCAGCCTTGACCTACCGACACTGGTGCCATTGATTCCAGACAACAGCGCTTCAGCAATGACACAGTCACTGCTTGCACCTCGACCTACCAGCACCGCGACGAGCACCGCATTCACTTCGCACCGCAACCCTGGTCTCACCGATGATGCCATCTGACGCCGCCACACGGCTGCACAATGCACAGCACC
The DNA here is from genome assembly GCF_964263255.1 of Lissotriton vulgaris. Lineage (NCBI taxonomy): Eukaryota > Metazoa > Chordata > Amphibia > Caudata > Salamandridae > Lissotriton > Lissotriton vulgaris. Next base: position 515,215,841 of record NC_141695.1, on the reverse strand, counting down.
ATCCGACGCCTGTCGACATCAGCGCTCCTGTCTTCAACCGAGAGGAGTTTGATCTGAAATGCGTGTGACTTCGAGGGCCGACAACTCCTGCACTGACCTCCTGAACAGACTCCTGCGGACGGCGTGCTTTCGGAAGCTCAACAAGAGGTCACCGGCGCCTTGCATTTCTAAAAGATACTATTTGCAGGACTTCCCGACACCGTAACTGGCCCAGCGATGCCGCAGTCAGCCAGAACTTTTTAGATTTGTTTGCTCACGACACCTTGATAGTCTCGGACAGAACTATCGACATCAAGGAACTGTTTTTCAAGCATATTTTAATAACCGAAGATTTTTAAGTACTGTATTGTGGATTTTTATCGTTTTGGTCCTGTCTTTAGTATATAAAAAATATTGGGTATTTTTCCAAACTTGGGTGGTGTCCTTTTGTAGTGCTTACACTGTATTACTGTTGGTTAGGTGCAAACACTTTACACACTGCCTCTAAGAGAAGCCTGGCTGCTCATGCCAAGCTACCAAGGGGGTGATCAGGGGTTATTTTAGGAATGTAGCTCTCTTATCCTGACTAGAGGTGCTGGTTTTTGCCCGGCTTTGGCACATGCCCTGGGTCTAACAAAAATCCAATTTCTAACAGGTAATTTTCAGGAACGAGCGTGTAAAGGAGGAGAAGTTATGTACAAAAATCACAAGGGTAAATCACTAGTAGCCAGGGCTTAGCTGTTGGGCTGGAGATGACAGTTAAGCCTTATTGTGAGGTGCACTAGTGCTGGGTGTTAATTTTTCAGCTCTGGAAGCAGGGGCAGCTCCTCCATTGGAGCAGGGGTGCGTGGCCCCTCTTAAGTGTCCCCCAAAGTTCCAGAGAGGAAAAAGAAAATGGTAATTCCTTACCATTTTATTTTTCATCAGCCCGTCCTGAACCAATGGTCAGGACGGGGCAGGGCCAGCAGAGAGGAGTGGTGGGCAGAGGGCTGCCTTTTCACTGTTTGAAGTGCACATATCTCTTTGGCCGGCCATCTTGTGAGGCCAGACAGACATGCGCACTTTAAACCTCTCAACGCAGCTGGGTTGAGAGGGAGTGCCTAGAGAGGCAGCTCCCACCAGTCAGGGCACTGCTCACATGCTCAGCAGCGGCCTCTCCATTAGAGGGGAGGAGCACCACCCCGACCACCACCCCCAAATAAAATGATAATAAAACAGTCTTTAATTCCGTTTTATTATCGCTTTATTTTAATCCTCCAGGACCCGCCCACAGGACTCTGACAAGTCTTTGGGGAGGGTCCAGGGGATGAAACTGTGGTGGGGGAGTGGTAATGCACTTCCTTCTCTGTGCATGAGTGTATGGCCGGCCGTCTCAGAACGGCCAAACCATCATGCGCAGTGCAGCTTTCTCCAGCTCCAGCTGCGATGCTGGGGCTGGAGAGAGCAGGCACAGGCTCCCAGTCTGCCAGGGAGCGCAAAGTCCCAGCACTCGGGCCAATCCTAAGGATTCTTTCGTTCAGCATCAGTATTGGCCACAGTGCATTCTGGAAGTTCTGGAAGCCTATGCCCAGAAGACAGAAGAGAGCGATGCAGCGGACGGTGGCGGCGATCAGGTAATTTTTTTTTTGTCCCCCCTCCACACCCACCACCCCAGTTCCCTCCTCCGGACTGCTGCGCCACTTTGGCAGGGGTGACATGCTGGTTAACAGCATGTGAGCATGCCAGGATTACTCAAGGAAGTTTGCTTGGGCCTGCACTGCAGTCCCAATCGAAGAGGCCCGGAGTGCGGAGGATGGCTGCCACGATTCGGTACGTATTTTCTTTTTTCCCCCTGAAGTCTTTTTTTTGTCCACACGAGTACTCATCCATTTGCAAGTTCAATACTGCCCATTTCTAACCACATAGCGTAATTCAAAAGGCCATGCACTACCTCAGATTCCTGGCTGTCTTTCCTCACGCGCATCCTGTTTTACCTGGGCTGAGTGGGCTTTCCACTCATAGTGAACTTATGTGATATCCCGTGAGAGAGGGACATCTCTCCTTGAATAATCTACCTCCAGGTCTTTTTAACCTGAAGATTGACATGTCCCGGCAATAAGGTTTGTTATCTCATATATAACTTTAGCTTGTGCTTAGTCACAGGTGTGAGCATTCAGCAAAGCAACTTCGGAGCGGGAAAAGCAATATATTTAATTATCGCCGGTTGCGCTCTGTCACTTGTGCATTGTTTGTACTGCTCCGGGGCAAGACGCGCCGTCTGAGGGAAGGAGGCGCAGGCATTTGGTGCAAGTTGTCTGCTGCCTCACTTCTTGTATAACCGGATCTGGACTAATTATACGCCTGTGTGATCCTCCTCACCCTTCACTTGCTTCCCTCCGCGGTAAGTAGGAATGCGGCGTGCGGGTCACCTGACTCCCTCCGCGGGTACTAAGGGCTGCATAGCTGGAAGGTTCCTCATGCAACGGAGAGTAATTATGCCACCAGTGTTAGGTAATAGGCACAAGGGTATGCAAAGCGATTATGCAAGTTTTGGCAAAGTGAAGGCATGTGTCACACAAAAATACTTCCGTGTGCACGTCTGTTGTGCTGGTCTGCACCGCGTGTTCGCTTAGTGTTGTTGTTGAAGCACCTACTTACAGTATGATACAACACTGGACTGCAAGAAGATGACTTCAGGAAGAGCGGATATGATCACAGGCGGTATTCTGTGGCCAAAGACAAGCTTTAACCATAAGGCTGCAGCACCCTGATCTATTGGGTCAGGATTGATTTTCAGTTCCTGCAGTACATTGATTCTTATATACATAACAATCCGAGTATAGGTTGGTCAAATGGGGGACACCATTATATTAATTAAGGTTTCGCGTTTCTAAATATTAGGCTTTATTACAACCCAAGTGAGTAGTAAACACTATAGACCTTCCAAATATGAAGCCCAGTCCTGCAGACAATCCTTCAAGAGTACTCATCAATTTTTTCACGGGGACAGAAACTATATGGGTTGGTGATAGACTGAGGGACACAATTGTCAAAACAACAGGTATCACTATCACCACCATTCAGTTTAGCGTTGTGCACTTTCCAACCTTCACAAGGATGAACAGCTAAGTTGACCCTGCCTTTATTTGAACTTGTGGATTGTACATTTCTGTGTCTCCTAGTGGGAGTATTTAGTTCTCTTAGGCTTTGTATCTCTGGGGACGACGAGTCAGATTTCCTTTGAACGTTGCAATTATACTGTTTCCTTGGGATTTGCCAACACTGCCAAACTGATGGGTAAAAGACAGTACCTGCACTTATATTCTCACCTCAACGTTTGATCTTGTGTCTTATGATACAGTAGTCAAATTCGTTTTTCTCTGCTTGCTTCTTTTGTTCTTCCTTTTACTACCTTTCCTTGAATATTTGCTTTGTATGTATTTAAAAGCTTGTGCCTCAGGGCTGTTTGTCTGCCTTCTACGATTTGCAGGTTTGGTCGCGAAACAGAAGTAGGCCTGTGCACCCAAAGCAAGTGGCACACATTCACAAGCCGCTGTGAAACATTGCTTTGTTAGTATCAGCATGTTCATCTTAGGACCTGTAACAATGGGCAAGACTGCAAATGTCAGGCAGCTTATTTCCAGGCCTCCTGATGGTCATGTTCAAGTCTCTAGATATTCTCCTCATCTTAAATTCCCTTAATTCGCTCCCTACCCATAGGCCCTTTACCCAGTGAGAAGACTCAGATCCCAGAACGCCCTGCTCAGCATCCGGCATACAAGCTTGTGATTATGCTGATGATAGTAACTTCCCACTGACCAACAGGCCTCTGTAGGAGTAGGATCATGAACTCACTCCGCTCTGGAGTGTTCTGGTTCCTTCGGGGTCTCTTAGAATGACCTCACACTGAAGCCCTGAGGCCTCCACTCATGCCCAAGTTCCTCAGGCTGCCACTCACACTCCGTTTCCTAGCAAGGACCTTGCACAGTTTATGTCCCCAAGACTCCAGCCTCACCCTCTGATTTTCAAGGCTTTTGCGTGTCCTCCGTTCCTGCTACCCTAAGGTCTTTAACTTTACCCTATTCACCCTCAGTCCCATGAGGCTCCTGCTCACCCTCAGTCCCATGAGGCTCCTGCTCACCCTCAGTCCCATGAGGCTCCTGCTCACTCTCAGTCCCATGAGGCTCCTGCTCACCCTCGATCCCATGAGGCTCCTGCTCACCCTCGATCCCATGAGGCTCCTGCTCACCCTCAGTCCTATGAGGCTCCTGCTCACCCTCAGTCCCATGAGGCTCCTGCTCACCCTCTCACCCTCAGTCCCATGAGGCTCCTGCTCACCCTCGATCCCATGAGGCTCCTGCTCACCCTCAGTCCTATGCGGCTCCTGCTCACCCTCAGTCCCATGAGGCTCCTGCTCACCCTCAGTCCCATGAGGCTCCTGCTCACCCTCTCACCCTCAGTCCCATGAGGCTCCTGCTCACCCTCTCACCCTCAGTCCCATGAGGCTCCTGCTCACCCTCGATCCCATGAGGCTCCTGCTCACCCTCAGTCCCTTGAGGCTCCTGCTCATCCTCGATCCCATGAGGCTCCTGCTCACCCTCTCACCCTCAGTCCCATGAGGCTCCGGCTCACCCTCAGTCCCATGAGGCTCCTGCTCACCCTCAGTCCCATGAGTCTCCTGCTCATTCTCGATCCCATGAGGCTCCTGCTCACCCTCTCACCCTCAGTCCCATGAGGCTCCAGCTCACCCTCAGTCCCATGAGGCTCCTGCTCACCCTCAGTCCCATGAGGCTCCTGCTCACCCTCAGTCCCATGAGGCTCCAGATCACCCTCAGTCCCATGAGGCTCCTTCTCACCCTCAGTCCCATGGGGCTTCTGCTCACCCTCAGTCCCATGAGGCTCCTTCTCACCCTCAGTCCCATGAGGCTTCTGCTCACCCTCAGTCCCATGAGGCTCCTGCTCACCCACGGTCCCATGAGGCTCCTGCTCACCCTCAGTCCCATGAGGCTCCTGCTCACCCTCAGTCCCATGAGGCTTCTGCTCATCCTCAGTCCCATGAGGCTCCTGCTCACCCTCAGTCCCATGAGGCTTCTGCTCATCCCTTGGTCCTGGAGGCTCCTTTTCCCGGCGGCTCAGACTGACCTTCTTTACCCGGAGGCTGTTGTTCACATTCATTCCCTTTCGCTGGGGCTGCTGTTAAACCTCAGGTCCACATGAAGTCTTGCTCAAAGAAGCGCAGAGCCCTGTGTGCACAGAACAGCTGCAAGTCAGGGCTGAAGAGTAACAGGAAAGCTGTGTTTGCATATCGTTTGTGCTTTGATGTGCACTGGCAGCAGCTTTGTTTCTGAGGATTTTGCTCAGTTTGCATTGGGGTGCACGTGAAGAGCTCTGTGTGCATGTCAAGGCTGAGGTGCACTGGCAGTGCACATGATAAGTGCAGGTTATGAGTGAGTTCACTGGAAGAGTTGAGTGTACAGAGAGGGGATTGAGGTGCAGTGGTAGAGCTATGCGTACGTGCAGGTCATGATTGAGGTGCCCTCGTAGTGCTGTCTGTGTGAGACAAAGGTTGAGGTGCATCAGCAGGGGTGCGTGCACATTATACATATGTAGAGGTTGGGGTGCCCTGGCATAGCTGTGTAGGCACAGGTGGCATGTTCAAATCATGACTGACATGCAAGAGCAGAGCTGGATGTGTGCACAACAGCCGCAGGACTGAGAAGCACTGCAGGCTATGTTTGCAGATCTGTATGAGGAGGTCAGGGTTAAGGCACATGATCAAGCTGTGCAATCACAGAGTATGTGCAGGTCACGGTTAAGGTGCAGTGGCAGAGCTGTATGTGCACAGCGTACCTGCAGGTAATGGGTGAGGTACACTGGCACAACTACCTGGGCATAGACTAAATATGTGCAAGTCAGTGTTGGGGTACGCGGGCAGAGCTGTGTGGACATAAGGTATGTGCATGCCATAGTTGCAGATCACTGGCATATCTGTACACATTGAAAATGTATATGGGAATTGAGGTGCATTGGCAGAGCTCTGGTACGCAGGGGCATTATCAAATCACAACTGAGGTACACGGACACAGGAGTGCAGAGAGCACACGCCCATCAGGGTAACATGCTTTGGAAAGTCCTATTAGGTCACTTGCTAATAGCGGCGTGCATTATTTGTAATAAACTTCACACTACTTCCTCTAAGTAAGCCAGCCCCCTGTTGTGGAAAGCTGGCATAATACAAAGAAAAATCAAAATAAAGACAGATTCAATAACAGAAAATATGTCAACAAAACTTACTATAAAGCCAAAAATAACTTTTTAATTGCTCTTAAAAATGAAATAGGTCATGATAAAACAGAGTAGGGTAATGCCTGGACTGGGGAGTGAAAGACTGTACGCTGGCTATGAAATGAGAGATACCCCCCTGGTAATAAGTGCACAGGAGCGCTTTGGATGCAGTCCTCGCCTAGCACTGCAGTGGGAGGGAGTAGTGCTGGTTCCTAGATGTCCTGAGATCTGATACCACTTAAGAGGAAAATACAGGGAAAATCTGAGGGGAGGAAGAGGTTAACACCTGAATGCAGGAGTGTTTTAGGTACTGAATGGGAATTGCCATGGTACTCTAACGGAAGTGAGGGGCCTGAGGTCGAACTTTGGGGATGAATAGGTTAAGTTACGGGGAGTGAAAGATCACTACGGGCAAGCTAACCATATCTGAATGGAGAATAACTATGCAGACCAAGTTTTCCAGGTTAAGTTACACATAGATTCCCTACTCCTGGCCTGTTTAATGCTGCTCAGATCATCTGGTAAATGGGAGTGGGGCCTGTGGCAGGTGGTGGGGTCCAGGAAGCTGCTAGGTGTCTGCCAAGTCGGGGAAACGGAGGGGGAGAACTTTCGGATGCTGCCTATGATCTTAGTGATGTGATAGGGACCCCATCAGCCCTTGGAATCTGTCTTTGTCCTGTCATCTGTGACACCTTTAGCCAGTCCTGGCTTTACAGGTGACAGCGCTTTGTATTCCGAGATTTATAAACATATGTTTACAAAGTTAAAAGTGAAACTACATGTCCTAAAATGCGATGCCAATTGGAGAAACACTATGGGAAGTGAATGGTCTTTTTACAAGGAGTGAGAAACAGCTCAACTGGAACTGAGAAGCTCTTCTTTGGAGAGTCAGAGATTAGGCTTCGCTGCCTCTCAGCCCTTGCGAGTCAAGTGCTGCCTCATGTTTCTTACTTCATCAAAGCCCCAGGAAACCCCTTCCTACCCACAGGCCTGCAGCTGTGTCAGCCGCCCTTTAAAGCACACAGAACAGAAGCCTATTTGCTTCATTGACGTGACTGGAGCCAGGCATCAGCTCTAATTCTATATTGCTCATTAAATTCCTTGTCTCTGTAAAACCCTGTTTACAGCATGGGAAGGAATTACGAGTTTGGTTTTATGTAATGCATCCAATAATTATCTAATGCATTAAATAAAGAAACATTAATTAAATATTGGCAGGTCATCACGTCCTTAGAGCAGTCAGTGTCTTTTTGGAATTCTCTACCACTCTCGTTGATGGGACGGCTGGCCGTCGCCAAGATGGCAATGCTTCCTAGGACGTTATATGTCCTCCAGAACTCACTATGTCCGCTCCCACCGCGAGTTTTCAGCACTCTCAATACGCTACTCCCGTCCCTGCTAATGGGCGGGCGACGCAGTAGGGTAGCTCTTCACACACCGTTGTCCGCAGCTACGAGGAGGGGGGCCTTGAAGCTCCACGCTTCGAACTATATTATTACGCAGCCCAGCCACAGCATGCAACCCGATGGTTTACAGACACAGACAATTGGGAGACACGCTTCCTCTCTGGTAGGGTAGACATCCAGATGCTACAGGTCACCTTGATGCAGGGTAGGGTACAGACAGGTCCCTTCCTTATGTTGTGCGACACACGGCCGGTATATGGCAGGGACCTCCCGATCTGGATACTGGTCCCCTTCATCAAAATGGGGCAGTATATGTCCTTTCAATCTTGGAGGGAGGGTGGTTGCAAAGTTCTGGCTGACCTTTACCCTAACAAGTCCTTCCTTACCTATGAGCAGGCAGAAGAGGCCTTTGACCTTGGATGGGGACAATACTTACACTTTCGGGGACTCCAGGATGTGGTGAAGGTCACCTGGCCCCAGTACCCAGATGTTCCACCATTGACCCACACCTTAGACATCCTCCTTTCCTGCAGCAAGGGGCGTAAACTGATTTCTCTCCTGTACAAGGCCATGAAATAGGATTCAACCCCCCCTGGTGCCACCGGCCCGGGCTGCCTGGGAGGCGGATCTCGGCACTCCGCTGGAACAGAGACAATGGGCACGCATAGGTTCCCTCACACGCAAGGTCTCATGCAACGCAAGGTTTAAACTCATGCACTTACATTTTTCCACGCACCTACCTAACCCCGGTATCCCTGAAGCGTATCTCTGGGGATAGAGGAGCAGGATGCCCTAGATGTAACGCTGAGAAAGCGGGCTTCCTACACTTAGCATGGGACTGCCCTTTGGTCAGGCAATTCTGGGTGAGGGTGGTGGAGCGAATAGTTGCAGCTACAGGCCTTTGGATGGCACTCGAGCCCCTGCATTATCTGCTTGCATTAGTCCGGAAACCCAAGAAAAAGAAACTTTCATATAAATTCCTACAATTAATGTTGGTACTAGCCAGGCGCAGGGTGGCGATAACTTGGATGGGGCAGAGGGCCCCAGAGGTACCCACTTGGCTTAGAGATAGTACCGCTAATAAGGTTGTCGATCTGCTTGCATACACTGATTTGATGCCAGTTGTGTGTTATTGGAATTATGATATATAAACTGAAAATAAAGTTTATAAAAACATATATATATTGGCAGGTCAAAGCTGTTGAAATTTAACAGGCGAAAACATTCGGTATTTACCCAATCATGCTGATTTTGGTGCATTAAACACTTGCATGATATTCCCCATATACTCATATTAAGGTGTTATTTATTACACCCGATAAATAATGTGCCCCTGGATATTGTTATTGATCAGGGGCAATAAATAACGCCTAACCTCATAATCACTCCCATAGTCTCACAAAGGTCTTGATCAGCTGTGCTAGCTGCCCTCTAGGTGGTCTGAAGTGAGCCCTACATGGCTGGTCTCAGTAAATGGGACTGGAGAGTGACCCTTCCCATGCCAGAGAAAATTATTTTGGGCCTCATTGTCCTCCTCTGTGTCTCACACCACCAGCCTGGAAGACCACTGTTAACTGGCCTGCTCAGCAGCAGCAGCTCTTCGAATAATCACTATTATTGAGAGAGGACATGGATGCATTAAGAACAGGACAGGTGCATTCACGCCAATGAGCGGTGGTCGCGAGCACCATAGCATGCTTTTCTTTCTGCGGCCCCGTTTCCCTGGGCCATCTCAGGCACAGTCGAATTGTCCCAGGTATTTGGGACTGAAAAGAGTCAACAATTAAAAAGGTCCCACAGCTTTTCCTAGTCAGAAGCCTTTCAACCTGAGTTCGAATGGTAACATGGCAAATCCTACGCATTCCGCAGTACATTAAGGTTTTTTCAGGCTTTCTTTGAGAATATTCCCAGTACCTTTCTCTCCCTCTCTTTTTTGTTGTATAATCCTTGAGTCATTGAACTTTGCCATATTCCTTGTCTCATTTGGCCAAATTACGTACAGTCAGTGACTGTGTTGTTTAAATATTTATTTTCCTCTGGGACACTTTGCATTCTTCACCTGTATTCTGACTTCAGAAGGGGTGTACTAGTGATTCCACTGAGAAGCCTGACCTCAAAATGGCTAACCTTTTGGTTAATGGGATCACCTGACTTCAAAATGACTTCCTTTACTTGTGAGATCTTAAACCGCCGCTTCAAGATTTGTGTGTTTGTAGCCTGATTCAAAATGGCTACCACTCATACTGCTACCTTAAACTCTAAACCAGTTTTAACACTGGATGCCACTCTACTGATCTTACAAGAATTATGTGCATTCTTTGAGAAGTCAGCACTTTGATTTAATTTATCTCCACATGCACCTATTGTTTGTCTGGGTTATTTAAAGGGAATTTAAGATCTGCCCACTGCCGCACTGGATGCCAGCTGGCCATTTTTGTACATTTAGAGAGAGACACAGTGCCTCCTCGCCGCTGCTGCTCAGTAGTCCAGTATGCACTCTTCTCAGAGACTTGCACCATGAAGCAGCATATAGCTCTTCAGGGCACATTCACTTATTGAGTGAATTTGGTTTCACTGTTTGTGCTGGCCACACTGCACACATGGGCATTTCTATTTTGTCACATGTTGTCATGCCTCCGGTCAAGAGCAATGATTCATACTAGTCAAGATGCGGTCCTACGTTTCTATACTCATCAATTCGCTCACTCGTATATTGGTTCTTCTACATCCAGGGAGCTGGTCTCCTCCCATGCAGTTCATGCTTTATCCTCAGCTGGAAAGTTCTTTGTTCTCCTAACTTCCTGCTCCTGACCAGTTCCACACAGCAAGTGGTTTCAATTGTCCAGCTGGCATCCCCATGGCCAAAGTGCCTTTATGACATGAACCATTGACTTCAAGCCACTGGCCAACTGCCCCCAACAACCAAAAAGTAATAAAAATACCCTGTGCACTAATAACAATAGTTGTTTTAAATGTTGGATGTGTAAATATGATTTCAGTGCATTTGATAGGTATCAGTAATAAAATATCACTTTATATGGGTGGTTTGGGATTTTTCCCCAACAGAATTTAGGGAGAACATAGAGGATACATTGTGCATTTTTATGCACGTTGAGGCAATAATCTAAGTAATAGATAAGTATTAAAACAGCACTCTATGAGGAAGCTTGTTGGTCTTTTCTCACTGATGTTTTAGAAAAGAAAGAGTAATTTAAAGCAAATTGGCATAGGAATGCTCATGATCATGGGAGATTAAAACACCCATAGACGTCATTTGGGGGTAGTGAGGGGTCGCAGCTGTGACCTCTAGCTTGCTCCCTACTACTCCTGGCACTTCCTTTATGTCCCCTGGCGTCAGAGGAGGTAAACGTTTTGCCCCCTCTGAGGGCAGGGGTTGCAAAGGAAGTGCCAGGAGTTGCAGGGAGCAAGCTAGAGGTACATTTGCAACCCCTGATTACCCCCAAATTACATCCATGAAAACACCACCTCTTCATTACTAGAAAGTGGTTCCTAATCGGAAAATGTTTTGGAAAAATTGTGACAAATGGAAAACGATCCATACACCGATGAAAATGAAATATTGTCTCTATCAACAGATTTGCCCTTTGTGAACTCTACATCAACCTCGACTCGCAAATCTGTAGTTTGGCAGGCTCTGAGACCTAGGCTGGGGATTACTGGTTGATAGGTCACATGTGAAAAGGTGCATAGCTGGCAGGCAAGCATTCGGGACGGAAACTCTTGGTCAATCCCATAGATAGGCGCAGGCACATTACAATGGTCAGGGAGATTTCCCCAATAAAGCACCCAGTCTGGAGAGGGTACAAGTGCTCCTAAAAACACCATAAAGTCATATGCCACATGAGTTAGGAACACATAGCCAACCAAGACCTACCACACATGATCATGCACCACGCTGGACATCTGGACACATTTACCACACTGTGTCCACATGAGTCCGAGACCCTCCTGTAGTAACCATTAACCATTAATATATGACTCTGAAGGCAGCAACCTACATTCCTCGCCATGTTTGGTACGCCGGAAACTTTTTATTACCTATTGTATTTTGTATATCAGAAGGAAACCAACCAAATGCACATTGATACAATCCTCAGACCTTGTGCCTGTAACTGTTCTCCCGGCCATACTGTTTAATTAATCAAACTGTTCCTGCTTAGGCAAACGCCTCTTGTCGTCTGTTTTGTAAGGAATTCTACTTTGAGCAACAAATATTTGGTTAGTACCATTGAAAGAAAACACAAAATGCCTTAAATAGGGGAATGAGGGATCCTTCCCCAGAGATTAATTTAATTAGTTAGGGATTGATTTAGAGTATTAAGTGATTTGGGTACTCTTGCTATGGTGGAATACGTTATTCCATCAGTGCTTAATTTAACCCTTTGCCTGTGTCGGACGGTCAGGGTGGGCATTTGCGGAGGACGGCAGGGTGCCACCCTAACCACGCCCAGTCATAAATCACCCGCACCGCGGCAGAATTCCCGCCGCGGTCAAGGGGTTAAGTTGTTTGCTGGTGGGAGGCACCGGCACTTATTGTTGGAGACTAGCACTTATTTTTACTGTATCAGATATTTTCTAAGTGCTAGGGAACAGAGCTTCGGGCACTGCTACTCTTTATTTCTTTCACAAATTAAGTACTGATTCCCACCCTGGCTAGGGTACTCTGCCACCCAATTTAGAGATGTACACCAGCCCATCGCGCCGGTTTCTTTACATTCATTGAAAGTTTGACAGACCCCTCTGCCAACGTGACAGAGCTGTATAACAAACTTTCAATGTTTTTTCATTTTCAAAAACACAATTCCAAAGCAGGATTTATTTCCAAAAAATAAAAAAAACGACCTCCTTGCTAAGTGCGTTGTGTCCCATAATGTGGGGATCATTTAGTAGTTTTCACTGCACCTTACCGCCGTATTTTACCGGGCGGTGTCAGTCATTGAAAACTGGCTATGTGTATGATCATTCTTAATAGGGTGGGAGAACACATAGCCATACCCCAATGGCCCTTACTTTGTCAGGCTGTGGTAGGTGTATGTAGGCAGTGGAGATGGAATAGTCTCCCCTCTCTACATACTGAAGTTCAGCCTGACTCTAAATGAAGTGTGGGCAATTTCATTTTGATGGGGACAGTACTCAGTCGCTATTACGAAGGAATACCCTCTCCACCCACGTCTGAATCAGGTCCTCCGTGTCAAATGCTGTATTTGAAACCTTAATGTTCCGTTGTTATGATCGGTCAAATTTGAGGATTTAAAGACTTTTTAAAGGGGCTTTTACTCTGCCTATGTATGTTTAGAAAAAATATTGCCATTTTTCATAAAATATATGGACCAACCACACCACTAAACTTAAAGATATCAATCGTATTTGTGCTGTGAAACATTAATATTTTCAGACCACATAATAGAGGTCTGGGTGTTCTACACAAATATTTTGGAAAATTGTGAATATTGAAGAATAGCGGGCTAGTGTTAGAATAGAAATCGTCATGGTTATATAGTGTTTCATGTAAGTTAGCATTCGCTCTGACATTTTCTATTTGGGCGCCATTTTAAGCTGTTCGAAACTGATCTAATTTATTTCAGAGAAAAGCTTCTCTTTAGGTTTTGTTTCTTCATTTGGGTTTTGTTTCAGTAATAAGCACACTGTTCACGTTAGCACATACTTTTCTCATTAGAGAGAGGCCTTCTCCCTCTTGTCTGGTGGAAGGCTTTGGATAGAATGATCTTGGACTATGTTACGTTGTGTAAAGATATGAGCGCTGAAATAGTTTCTTCTGTATTTCACTGTGTAGCTGCACCTGCTTGGAAAATTTCACTAGGGGCGTGTTTTCACTTGGTTACGAAACATACATAATGCATCTTTATGATTGTTGATTTCAGTTCCCTCTGCAGTACTCCTAGCGACTAGGCAGATTGGCTCCGCTCTGAGTGTATACGAATAAACAGTTATTGGTTTGTATTCTCTACTGTCTGACCGACTCTTCATTTAGTACGGAAGGCTGAGAGGTGGTCATTGGTGATCCGGGTGGACCTAAACGGGTTACTTCCTTCAGTTGGCGCCCAAACAGGAACTCCTTCGGGTGATTGATCCATCACCTTTCCGCAGACGGGGGAGGCCGAGGACATCATCGGGTTGGACTGACGGCTCAGGGATCCTTGCAAGAACACTTTCTGTTACTCACAGCTGATCCTTCTGTCTCTGCAGACGGTGCCTCGCCCAGTGGTCATCCCGACTGGGACCGGCGAAACCCTTGGAACTAACCGTCTGGTCTGAAGAGTCGGCTGTTCGTTTGTACCACTGAAATCAGGTAAGTTTGTTTTGGTTCTTTGTGGATATGGTACTGTTTGGGTTTGAGTTTGGTACAATCTAAGGACTGCCTCGATAAAAAGTATTTGCAAATACTTTGCCAGGGAAATATAACGATTTTGTTTTCTCTTCGCAATGCCTGGTCTTAGCAAGCTTTGGAAATTGTGTTGTCGTTATTCTGCAGATGCTAGATTGGAAGAAGCTCAACCGGCGCCTCCAGAGGGAAGCCCTAATTTTGATATGTATGTGAATTATGGCCTTGGCCCTATTATGTTTAGTACATTATGGTACAAATATACGAGGGACAGCACTGAGTTGCAGTTGCCTTTGATGGGCACCTTTGATGAACACAATATTGGTTTCCTACAGGAACAGTTGTTTAAGAGACAAAGTGGGCAGTTGATGTTTGATTTTCTTCGAACTTGGCAGAGGGAGACTAGACAGAGGCGGTTAAAGATGGAGAGAGACGCATGAAAAGGGAAAATGCAAACATTGACAGCTGTAGCATATGATAGAGAAAAACAGGAGTCAGGAATTGAATGTGAAGATAGGAGATTTTGGGTCCATATTGACAAGTCTTATTTGGCCAAAGAGGAAATGATACTTTTGTAGAGGAGCTGTTAGATGCTTGACCCCCGCCTCCTCATGCTCCGCAGAGGATATATCCCACTGTTCCTTTACAGTCACAGAAATCTGTTTCATACGCTTTGGTTGTTCCCAGACATACGGCTGTTGCTTCAACAGCTTTGGCTATGGCACCCCGCTCCTTCGTTGTCCTCGCCATCTTTGATGACTGTGACCTCTAGTGCATCTACTGTTCCAACTCCTGTGTCCTCTGTTCGTTTTCCTTCGGTGCAACAGCTAACTACAGTTGTACCCACTGGTTCTGTTGTTTCTCCTTTTATGAATATTCATCCTCTGGTGTTTGTGGATGCTGGAATGCCAGTATGAGGGTTTGAAGACAGGGATAGGGTGAGATTCAGGGAAGGACTGGATCCATTGGTGTGCTCTGGAGTAGGGGGAGAATGAAAAGGATGTATTAGCGAGACAGGCTACGAAGTGTGCTGGTACACCGGTTTATGATACTGAGGACATTTGGCAAGCTGTGTGTGAGTTTGAGCCATTCCTAAATCAGCACGTTCTTCAGCACATGTTCGCTACACTGATTGGCGCACACATATCAAGATGGAGTCCCCACAAGGGTTATTTGATATTAAGGATTGTGTCTATGTCGCTGATTTAGCCCCAGGACAGGTGCTTGCAAATATTGCCACTATAGTTTCTTACAGAGTTTGATAGTATGACAAGAGTCCCACTAAAATTACTCAGTTCCCTATGTGCGAGGTTCATCCAATATATTGTCCAGAAATACCTGAGTTAACAGATCAGCTCAGTAATGTCACTAAAGCAGCCATAGCTTCTCGTTTTCAGGAGCAATGGGTCTATACTCAGTGGAAAAGAAGTGAGGTTTTAGCCCTTAAGGCTACACTACCCAACCCTAGGATAAATCCTACAGTTTATTATAAGGAATTAATAGAGGCTGCTTCTTCTACTGTAATGACTCTTGCTGATATTGAAATGTTTTTTGGTCTTCTTGTTCCGGTTGATATTTGGAGACAGGTGCATACCCAAGATCATGTCACTGAGTTGGGCGGTACATGGGATGTGATTAAAGGATGGGATCAGGAAAGGAAGCCAGGAGATAAACCCTGTGCTGAGATACTTGCTTTGCCTGGTCGTATTATTACATATATGCATACACTTATTCTACCCAAGAAGGT
This sequence comes from Lissotriton vulgaris, assembly GCF_964263255.1. Lineage (NCBI taxonomy): Eukaryota > Metazoa > Chordata > Amphibia > Caudata > Salamandridae > Lissotriton > Lissotriton vulgaris. The sequence goes on along the minus strand of NC_141695.1, from coordinate 515,200,081 downwards.
CAGCTTAGATGGATTGACGGTTTGTCGACAGAAGAAAGATGAGAATGCGTCTGATTTCTTTACTCGGTTTAAAGATACTTTTTTGGATTATAGTGGGCAGGATATGTCCACTGAGGGAGGAGTCGGTTTGTTTGTTGACAGGTTTGTTACTAATCTTCTTCCTGAAATAATGACTCCTTTGCAGGCATCTGAGAGTACTTGCTCTACATCTTCTCCCTCTGTTATTTTGAATATGGTTCAGTATTATGAATACCGAGATCAGGAGGAAAAGGACAAAAAACATAAGGACTTAAAGACGAAGATATTGTTGTAGCAAGCATTTAGGGGAAATAATACGGGACGAGGACGTCCTTTCAGACAACTTCCATATACTAGGCAGCCTCCAACAACACCTTCGGGGCAGAATCAGTGTGCGTATTGTAAGGAGGAACGACATTGGTGTAGCCAGTGCCCGGTGTTTTACAGACGTTTGCGTCCCAAGTGGATGGGGTAATGGTGGTAGAGGTCATGGGACCGACAGAAATCAGAATGCTGCAGCACCTGGGGACCGTTCTGATAATAATTATTTTGATGACCCCAGAGATGGAAACTATTATCATGATGATTATGACATGGATGATATGACAGGTATGTCTTATAGCTAGGACAGCCAGGGACAGGGTGAGAAACCAGTTCAGCTACCTGTAGATCAACATGGTCCTTATGTCACAGCGGATTTGCAGGGCTCGACTAAGGAATTTTTGGTGGACACAGGTGCGACGAAAAGTTATGTTTCTCACCATATGGTCCCTGGGGCGGCTCTGTCTGGCCACAAAAATGTTTCGATAGGTTGTTCAAGTGTTCTGGTTGTAAGCCCCATTTCAGGACCCCTTGCATTGACGGTTGGTCCTTTCACTGTGGAAACTCTGTTCTTGTTAACATCAAACTGTGGTGAGAATTTGATGGGTTTGGATATGTTGAATGCTACTATCTATTGTTCCCCTGCAGGTGTTTATATTACTCTGGGTCCGGGTGCGAGTGCTAAGCAGTGTTTGTCTCAAGATGCGCCCCTTCCAGCTGAATTTGCTGAGGTACCACCCACACTATGGGCTACAGGGGATACAGATGTAGGTTTGTTGCATATACAACCAGTTTATATCCAAGTTAAAGATAATGCTGTTCTACCTCGCATTCCTCAGTCTAAAGTACAGCATGCAGGAGATTGGGCTCTTCTTCAGATTTTCCAGTATTTGATACGAAAGAGAGTAGTTGAGGAAACATCTGCCAACATTTGTAATAGTCCTATTCTTCTGGTCCTTAAGAGGACACCCTCGGGTTCCTTTGAGACCCTTGATGATGTTTACTGCTTTATAATTGAGTTGCGCAAGGTTAATACAATTGTAGTTCTGCAATTTCTGGATAATTCCATCTACTGCTAAGTTCTTTTCTGTCTTTGATCTGAAAAATGAATTCTTTAGTATACCTATACACATGGATAGCAGGTATTTGTTTGGATTTACTCTGGCCGGCAGATGCTTTAGATTCTGTCGCGCTCCTCAAGGCTATATGGAGAGTCCTAGTAATTATAGTCAAGGTTGAAAAGTCAGTAGGATTTATTATCGCTTTCTCCAGGTAATGTATAAGTGCAGTATGTTGATGATCTGCCAATTGCTTCTGATACAGAACAAGGTTATTTCAAGGTTCATTCAAATTGTTGTTATATTTGGCTCATCATGGACATTAGGTTTCTCTTTCTAAATTTCAGTTTTGTCGACAGGAGGCCACCTATTTAGGTTACCTACTGTCGTAGGAGGGTAGGAGATTGACCCCTGAGTGTATCAGTACCATTGTTAAAATGCCCATTCCACAAAAAGATGTACACGCTTTCAAAGGTATTACATCCTACTGTCGCCAGTGGATCCCAAATTACTCATTACTACTCAAACATATGCTTGCAATAACAACAAAAGCAGGTCATGAGCCTTTGCCTTGGACGCCAGAATGTCAGCAGTCTCTTGAGCAAGTAAAAACTGTACTTTGTTTGGCTCTGGTGCTTGGCACACTGAATTATAACAAACCGTTTTTCTCTAGGTTCCTGAAATGGCTGGCTGTGTGCTTTCTGTCTTAACACAGACATTTGAGGATAAACAGAGGCCTTGTGCTTATTTTTCTGCGGTGCTTGACCCTGCTGCAAGAGCCCTCCTGAGTTGTCTGAGAGCGATCGCGGCTGTGGCTGCTTCAATCAGACAGTCAGCTGGGCTCGTACTTGATACTGACCTCACAGATATGGTACTCCATGCTGTGGATACACTTTTGAATAAGACAAGGCACAGCACCTTACCAGTGCACTTCTTACTGGCCATGAATTTACATTGTTTGCTACACACATACCGATCAAGAGATGTGCCACTCTGAACCCAGCCACGTTACTACCCCTCCCTTCTGAGAATGATACAGTTGACAAACATTTTTTCCAGACAGAGGAAAAGACAAAAGGACGGGTAGACTTGACTGATGTTCCCTTATCTGACCCTCAAGAAGTACTATATGTTGTTTTAAATTACCAAATGGCACTACCACTGCAGCTTATTCTATCACTACATTGCGGACGGTGGTAGAGACCTCATGAATTCATTATGAGTCAACTCAAGCTGCTGAGCTTGCTGCCCTTATTCGAGCTTGCGAATTGAGTGAAGTGCTGGTTGTTAATATTTAAATTGACAGTCAGTACACATTCGGGTCGCGCATAATTTTGGGCAGCTTTGGGCGGAGAGATGGTTTCTTACCTCCCATGGTACCAAGATTCAGCATGGGCACATTATATTGCAGCTTTTTTCTGCCTTAATGTTTCCCAAGAAATTGGCAATAATCAAGTGCACTGCCCATAGAAAGGTTACAGATGATGTGGGTAGAGGAAATGCTTTTGTAGATCAGGTAGCTAAGGAAACCGCCCTAAGTAAAATGAAATGCATGTTTGTTGCAGGTCCAGCTAGGGGAGATCCCGAAATTGTTATGTTTGAGAATACTCTTGACAGTTTAAAGGAGAAACAAAGTGAGGCCACAATAGAGGAATTGACGAAATGGTAAGAGAGTACAGCACAGTTAGAAGTGTGGCTCAATGTTTAGAGCGGCAGACCCTGATGCAGAGGTCTGGCCGGGGACCAGGGTTCAAATCCCGCCTCAGCGGGTCTTGGGCTTAATTTCCTCGGACCTGATAATTCTTGCCTCGGTGCCTAGTCTAATCATGGGTCCCACTCTGCAACTCTGGGCAATAGCTTGCTTAATCTTCACAACGGCCCCAAAAGCGCTAGGATGCCTGGCTGCACCTTGGGGGTGCCCAGGAGTGGGCGCCTCACAGGGGAAAAGGCCAGGAAGGGTTCCACAACGGTATGCGTACAAGCGCCGGAGAAACCCCATGCGGGGTGATTCGGGCGCTATACAAATACTACAACATTTACATTTACATTTACAGTTAAATGAGGAAGGGTGTTGGATTGAAACAGAAATGGAGGTTGCTGGATGCATATGTTCTCCCTGTGTTAACTATGGTATGTGGTCCAGCTCATATTAGTGTGAAAGGCATTTGTAAATTGTTAGCCCCTGTGTGGCATAATGATAAAATCTCCAAGACAGCTGCGCATTTGGTGAAATCCTGCATGGTCTGTATGATGCATAATCCAAGGAAGGGTACTCCTACACCATTTGGCAATTTTGCACAACCCACTTTTTCTTTTGAAGTCCTTCAAATGGACTACATCGAATTAGAGAGATGCAATAATATCAAGTACATTTTGGTGGTTGCTTGTGCTTTCAATACATAGGTTGAGGCCTATCCCATTAAAGATAATACAGCCATTACGATTGCAAAGTTACTCCTTAAAGAGTACTTACCTCATTTCAGGCCTGAGTTATTTGGAGTGACAACGGAAGTCATTTTAATGGGAAAGTGATTAAATTGATTTGTGAATATTTGCATGCTAAACAGAAATTTCATGCTGCTAATCATCCACAGTCAGCGGGTTTGGTTGAGAAGTACAATGGTACTTTCAAACTGAAATTTGCAAAAATTTTGGAAACAACAATGTTAAAATGGCCAGATGCTCTACCAGTAGCTCTTCTGTCAACAAGAACAACAGCTCATTCCAGGGTTGTCACTTTATGAGGTTGTGTTCGGATGCCTGGCGAATGTCTGGGGTGTCCCACGTCCTCGTAAGTACTTAGATATTGAATATCCTGTGTTGCTTGATTGTCTTGGCCAGTTAATAGAAAGTTTACGTTCTATTCACCAACAGGTGCGGGAGTCCCTACCTTTTGTACCAGAGGGAGCTGGTCACGACATTCTGCCCAGGGATTTTGTACTTATCAGGAACTTCCAGCGGAAGAAAAGTTTGGAGCTCCAAAAGGTGCTGAGATGGTTCTGTTGGTGACATGGACGGCTGTAAAGGTTGCTGGCCGAAAGAACTGGGTCCATGCTACCCACTGCCGGAGGATTCCTTTGCTGTTGCCATATAGCCAGTGGGTCAAGGAGGGTGTGGGTGTACTGCGCAAGATAGGTAGTACTGAGTTATAGTATCAACTGAATTAATTGAAATTGATATAACAATTTGTGCTCACTCTGCCTTTGTTGTTTGAACAATTAGCTAGGGAGAACAGAGTATATCTTGAAGGTATACCATCTATATCGACATGGGATAAATTAAAAGAGCTTAGGAAAGAGCAAGCCCTACTGCTGCTGCTCAAGAGTTCTGATTTATTGATGGACAGTGGGAGCTTGTACCAGTGAGGCTCTGATGGACATTGGGAACTTGTATATTTTCTTTGTATTTTTGTCTCTTTGCAAGTTATCATGTCATGTCCTGTCATGTCAAACATTTTTATATAGCGCAACTTATCACCGTTAGGTCTCAAGGCACTTGCAGCAAAAACGGTTGACCACTTGTGAGGCTTAGTTGGATATGCCAAGGTTGTTTTCGAAAAAGTCAGGTTTTGAGAGTTTTGCGGAGTTGTTTGTGTTCAGTGATGGATAGAAGGTGGGGGGGTGATAGGGGGGAAATCTGTTCCAAAGCAAAGGGGCAAGATAGGAAAAAGAGCAATGGCCGTAACGGAAAGTCCGGACACGTGGTTGGATCAGAAATGATTTGTTACTGGACCTTAAGGTTCTTTTGGGTACATACCAGTTAAGTTTCTTTAGAAGGTATTTAGGCTCGTGTTGTACAAGGTATTGTGTGTCATACTCAAAATCTTAAAGTGGCTTCTCTGACGAATGGGTAGCCAGTGGAGCTTCTTCAGGCAAGGGTCAGAGGCTGTTCTGGGAGGAAGGTTCAGGACCAATCTGGCTGCAGCATTCTGGAGGGTCTGCAACTTTGTGAGCAGGTCCTCGTTGAGTGCAGCGTACATGGCATTGCCATAGTCAAGATGGCTGATAATCATGCCCTGTACCAAAGGTTTCCTGGCTTCAGCAGGAAGCTACTTGAAGATCTTTCTAAGACTGCGCATGATTCCATAACAAATGCCTGTGACCTTAGTGACATGATTTTTCATGGACAGAGCACAGTCTATTGTTATTCTCAGATTGCGTACTGCTGATTTTGGAGAGGGGCATGCTCCCAGTTCCGGGGGCCACCAGTCTTGTGTCCAAAATTTCTCTGCTTTGCGGAACAAAATGATTTCAGTTTTACTAGTGTTCAATTGAAGTTTGTTGTTACTCATCCAATTGCTTATGTCAATCATGTAGTTTTTAAAACTAGAGCGGGTGCCAATAAGGTCTGTAGCGCATGTGATAAGCAGTTGGGTGTCGTAGGCGTACGATACTTTATCAAAACCGTATGAGTTGATAATATTCGCCAGCTGGGTTAGATACAAGTTAAACAGCAAGGGGCTTAGGATTGATCCTTGGGGTACCCCCACATTAACAGGGCGACTATTAGAGACCAAAGTGTCGACTCGAACAGAGGTGAGGCGGTCTGTTAGATAGTTTTCAATCCAACCGAGGGCCCTTCCTCTGATACCTATCTCCCACAGTCAATGTTTGAGGATGCTGTGGGAGATGGTATCAAATGCTGCGGATAGTTCCAAGAGGATGAGGACAGCTGATTTACTTCTTTCCACCGTGAGCCTGATATTATCCACAATCTCAATAACCGCATACTCCGCGCCGTGCGCAGCATGGAAACCGGATTGAGAAGGATCCAGCACCCCGTGCAACTCAGTGAAGGCCGTAAGCCGTTTGTTGACTAGATGTTCCAACACTTTCCCAAAATAGGGTAGCACAGAAATGGGCCGGTAGTGAGTCGATAATGTGGGGTCATCAGAGGATTTCTTTAAGATAGGTTTGACTTGCGCGTGTTTCCATTTGGACGGTACAGTAGCTTGCTCAAGTGAGGTGTTAAAAATTTTCGTAAGAGAGTTGGCCAGCAGTGGCGTCATTTTAGTGCAGCGGCGGGGAGGGAAAGGGTCCATGGGGGAGCCTGATTTTATTTTGTTTAGAGCCTCCAATGTTTCAGTGACCATAATCGGATCGAATTCGGACAAACAAGGAATGTCCTTGGAATCAGCCAAAAGAGATCTTAACAGTAGGTTGTTATTTTGCTGGAGTTGACACAGGTCTGTGTTTGGGAAGGAGGAGTACATTGATTTAATTTTATTGTCAAAGAACACGGACATAGACTCAACCCAGTCTTGGGTGGGAACAAAAAGAGGCAGTTCGGCACGGGGGAAGTAAATTCTTTTAGTATTTTATAAATGTCTTTGCTTGAATTGGCCGCATTGTTTATATGCGAGGTTAGATAAGTCTTTTTAGCCATTTTAATATGTTTTACATAAAGGGAGTGCAGCAATTTATAGTTTATTTGGTGCTCTTCCTTCTTTGTTTTTCGCCATTGGCGTTCGGCTGCTCGACTGGATTGCTTGTCGGCTTTTAGGGCAGTGGTGAACCACGGGGAGGCCACGGATTTCACAATAACATTCGTCTTAGGAATGATATCATCCAAGGTTTGTAAGATAGAGGCCTCTAAGTCAGTTACCATTTGTTCCAATGGAATAACCTGGTTTGTTAAGGGTTTAAAATGGGTGAGAAAAGCTTCAGACGTCAGTATGCACAACGGTCGTATAAGCGTTCTTTTTTTGCTTGTTGATTTGACCAGGGTGTGTGTGGGAAGACTGAACTTTAAAAGATAATGGTCAGTTCATATCATGGGGAGCGGGGCCTCATTACTCAATTTTGGTGAGTTGGTAAAGATTAAGTCTAAAGTATGACCCGCTCGATGGGTCGGGCCGATTACCGTTTGAGTCATACCAAGAATATCCATTGTTCTAATTAAATGGCAAATTTTGGGATCGGACGAGAGCTCGGCATGATAATTAAAGTCCCCTAGCAGAATGAAGTTTTCAGTTGCCAGTGAATGAGAAACTATAACTTCTAAGAGGTGGTTGACACATATAGTTTTGGTGCCAGGTCGTCTGTATACTAAGGCCCCTCGCCATTTTTCGGAGCTGGAGATTTTAATATTAACAATCATAATTTCAGCGATTGAGCTGGAGAAAGACTCCAACAGCTTAATTTCTATAGGGGCTTTGGCCGCAGTTGCTATGCCTCCACCTTTGCTCACTTCTCTATTCAACCTAGTTAGATGGTAATCTGGGGGAAAAGCGGCATGCATCCCTTTGGCAGAAAGGTTGCTGACGAAGAGCAGCCAATGCTTCTTGTTGCACAGCATAATATGATGTGGACACGGGGAATCAAAATAAGGAAACAGAGAAGCAAAATAATATGTGTTATCCTTTTGATTCTGTTGATAATAATATTTTGTGGGGTGTCATGGGTTTTGGAAAATGATCAAAGTGTACCTGTACAGAGCAAGGGTAAGGTTATTTCCCCGAAAAGAAACAAAAGAACAGCCCAGAGTAATGTATTTTTAGAGACAGATTAGAGGTTCTTCTGAGAGGGGACTACTTGTTACCCTACTGAATTTGTCACTAGTTTGTGGACTGCATACCCAATGTCACTTGTAAACTATACTTATATTCACAGAATTGAAAGGAGTATTTGGTTTTGGCTATCCGGGGCCATGTCTATACCATAGAAAGCCAACGGGGATGGGTTATCTAGGTTCAGATAACAATACATATTGTTACAATTTCTATATGGAAAAACAGAATGTCACATTGGAGGGTTGGCATTACAAGGAATTAATAGTTACGCTGGAGGCTGCTTATTATCCTGCTTGTTGTTTTATTGTGAATAGTACTGACACTACGCTGTATATTAATTGCTCAGGAATAGTGATATACAAAAATACAATTCCTTTGGTAAATGCTGAGGACCCAAGTACTTTCGGAATGCACTCCAGGTATGCAGCAGTGGATTATGAGGGACCGATTTATGCACACCCAGGGTTTTTCTTTTTGTCTAATGGGACGTATTCTAATGTCCACAATGGTACAGATGATGTAGCTCTTGGAATAGTGTTGCCCTTGGGTGTACCTTGTAAATATGCTTAGCCTAACATAAGATGGGTTAAAAGGACTCTGACTACAGAATTCAGTGAGGGAGTGACCAATATAGAGGTCAATAATTATAGTAATGGGATCACTTTTGGATACATCCTTTCATCTATTTTCACATTGGGTGGAACCTCCATGGCTCGGGGTAAAAAGGCTAGAGAATACTTTGAATGTAAGCTGCAAATTTTATCTAACACCACAGTAGCAGCTTTGTGCGACATCACCACTCAGTTGGAGAGCATTTTTATATATTCTGAACAGACTAGATATGCAGTAGATTTTATTCTGGCTAAGAGTGGTGGTGTATGCGTGGTAGTGGGCGACCAGTGTGTAGTCAGGATCAAGAATATGGAGAAGAACATTACCAAACATATACTAAATATCCTTGAAAATGTCAAAGGAATGAAAAGTGGAAATAGAAGTTGGTCTCTTTTTGGTAGCTGGGGATGGATTCTTGAAAAAGTGATTTATCTTATTGTAGTATTGGTGCTCCGCTGTGTTCTTGTTCACTGCCTTCTCCTTTGTTGTTTTCATTGTACCACTATTCTCACTCATGATACAAATGCTGCTATAATGCTTCAAAAATATATTGAGGATCTGATGAATATCGATGAAGGAAATTTCGAGAATTCATCCCTCCTTACTGTTTCACTTCCTGATGCTGAGCATATGGAGTACTTATAAATGTTTATTCATTAAAATTCTTATTCTTGTTCGTAGTTTCATTTGCTGTTAGAAAATGTTTTAGCTCATGCTAAAAGGAGGGTCTGTTAGAATAGAAGAATAAAAAGTGCTCATGCTTATATAGTGTTTCATGTAAATTATCATACGCTGCACCATTTTCAATTTGGGCGCCATTTTATGCTGTTCGAAACTGACCTAGTTTAATTTCAAGAAATGCTTCTCTTTAGGTTTTGTTTCTTCACTTAGGTTTTGTTTCAGTAACAAGCACACTGTTCACGTTAGCACAGTTTTCTCATTAGATAGAAGCCTTCTCCCCCTTGTCTGGTGGAAGGCTCCAGATGGAACGACTTTGGACTTTGTTACTTTGTGTAAAGATATGAGTGCTGAAATAGTTTCTTCTGTATTTAGCTGTTTAGCTGCACCTGCTTAGAAAATTCCACTGTGGGTGTGTTTTCCCCCGGTTACGAAATGTACATAATGTATCTTTCTGCTTGTTGATTTCAGTTCCCTCTGCAGCACTCCTAGGGACTGGGCAGATAGGGCTTCACTCTGAGTGTATATGAATAAAAAGTTATTGGTTTGTATTCTCTACTGTCTGACCGACTCTTTATTTAGTACGGAAGGCTTAAAAGTGGTCATTAGCAAACTGGATGGCCCTAAAAGGGTTACTTCCTTCAATAGCACCAGTGGTAAAACTATTTTATGGGAGTCGGAAGATAATTTTAAGGAATATGAGGATCTTCTCCTAATCATATTATTTGATAAGTGAGTTTGGATTGTCCCCATTTGCCTGAAAAATAACATATTTCCAAATGTCTACTAACACAAAAATAACAGTCTTCACATATTGCATGAAGGCCAGTCTTGACTTGCCAGCAATAGACATGGCCAGCGTCCCCATACCAAGCATCAGGTATGGTCAGCCTCCAGATAATCAGTTTCGGGTATCATCAGCCTCCACATTTCCCTATGCGTGTAATGCTAACCCCTACATGGATAACACCAAGTATGAACAGCCTGCAGATACCAAGCTGAATCTAACCATGCCAACAAGAAGGTTAGACCAGTCTTCACTTTCCCAGCATGTTGCCCGCCGTCTAGGAATACAGTGTGGGAGAGGGGTTTACAGCACAAAGCATTTATGTACATTGATAATATTTTGTTAAATTAGCGCTTGTTGACATTTGTGTGTCTTGCTTGCTTCAGTTGTGACCCTAGCCCTTCAATAAATGCTTTATTCCTACAAAAATTAGGATTAAAGAGAAAGTAAAACCCCAGCTGATTACTGGCTCCAAATAAAAAGCTGCAACACTTCTTTAAAAAATTTACGTAGTGACTGGATATTAATCTACACAAGCTCATGACCCAAACTTACTAGTAATTCATTTTTTGTTCCCAGCAAATGCCTTAATACACTCAAATAAACATTAAAAAGATTAAGAAATCAGAGCAATGCAGTATAAGATTTACCAATACATTATTATATTAAATAAACAAAGAAGTTACCGCTCAACCTGTGGTGAGTGTTGATCCTCCCATCAGCTGATGACTCACAAGATCTAGCAGAATCTGACTTGCCTGACTCCCCACTTTTGGGCATGTCCCCATGTTCAGTGGGGACAGCACATTTTACCACTCTGCCCAGGTTCCAGATGCAACCATCCTGAGTTTTGGCAGCATTTCTGAAAAGTTTGACAACTCTTGTGGGTTCTGTAAACTCTGACAAGCTCGCTGTCCCAGTCGGAGCTCTGATTTTAGCAAGGTGCCCTACCTTGTGACCGATCTCTTTCACCGCATGAGCTTTCTCAAACCTTCTCTTCCTATCCGCCATGGTCTTCCGCTCTCTGTCCCTCCATAGTGTCTCGCGGATGGGAGTTGTCCACCCCTTGTACCATTTCCTCCAACCTGGTACCAACCTAGAATTGGGTTTTCTAGCTCTCAAGAGCTCAAATAATGTCATGCCCGTGGTTTGATGGGGAGTTAACCTGTAAGCCTCTGGACGTCTGACCACCTTGTCTTTCCAACATAAACCGCTTGCCTTAGATAACTGAATGCACTCTTTGATGGTCTTGTTGAATCTCTCAACCATCCCATTGTTCTCCGGATGGTAGAGAGCACCCAACCTGTGCTTGATCCCATTACAGTTTAGGAATTTCCTCCATTACTTGAGCTGTCCATCCTAGTGGGTAAAGGGCGAGAAGACGGTGCACCCTGCTAGTGTGTGGAGCGGGGCCAAATGGGCGGGCTTCTATGCGAGTTCACATGCCTCTTGTGTTTATAAAAGGTCAGAGACCGAAAAGAGCAGCAGATGAGGAGAAAGAAGCTCCTGGTCACAGGAACAGCATCACAGCTAATTTTCGACTGTAGATATGGAGAGAAAGCACACCTGCCCTGCCTCGGCAAAGCTCACAATTTTTTTGGGCTGATTAATGAGTTACTGAATTTGAGCTTCAACTCCGGCACCTGCTTTATTTATATCTGTAAGTGCTTCCTGTTGAGGTTTAATTTTTGTGACAGAAGCACTGTGCCACAAAGAATCCTGCCCTGCATATTTATCCAAGAAGACACCTCCGTTGCAATACAATTCTGCTCCGCCGCGGAAGTTTTGCCATTTTCGTGTTCCGCGCGGAACGAAAAATGCCGAAATTTCGCAAATTCTGCAAGCAGAACGGAATTTGCCGCCCACCCCTACTCCCAAACAAAACAGTTTCTCCAATTCTTCTCTCACAGGTTCTTGCATGGAAATCTGCAGATTTCTGACCTTGGCTGATACTGGTTTCGCATTCTCTTTTAGTCTGATCCTGTTCACATAGTTCTGAAGACAGACCAACTTTTCTGAGAACACCCCTTGGAACTCATCTTCAACTCTGACACCTATTATGTCTACCTCTTGTATCAAAATTTGCAGGTTCCTATTTGGATTAAGATAGATACCCAGGTCCATTTGCGCTTACCACCCCAGTATGTTGTCCCTTTTACTTGATACATAGACCTTTGTTACTGCAACTCTGCCCTTGTAGCCAACTGTGCCCCAAAAGAAACCTCTCATGCATATGGGTTGACCACCACAGCCACCCGGCCTGGCATCTATTCTTTGGAGTTTCATCTTGACTTTTGTTACCTTCTCAAAAGCTTCTTCAGAAACAATAGTCAGTTTTGAGCAGGAGTCGTATATGGCTTCAACCTGCCTCTTCAACAGTTATGTAGTCTTTCGGGTTACTCACAGCCCCACTCTCAACATGCAGTACAATTTCCTCACAGACTTGTTTTGTATCCACTCTACTGTTTCTTCTGTAGTTAGTATTGCTCTTGCAGCAGGTTCTAAAATGACCTTACCTTCCGCACTTGTTGCAGGTTACCTTGAGCGCCAGGCACTCCCTACCGTTAGCCCAATTGCCTGCTTTTCCACAACTGTAGCAATTCCCTTTAGAATTCCAAACCCTTTTGTTTTCCTTCTGATCACTTTTTGCACCTTTAACCACTAGAAAGCTTTAATTCTCACTCATGACTTCATTAATCTTTCCTTCACAATCTTGCTTCATTTCACTGACGCACTTCTTCATGTGCTCCACCTTTTTTGGCAACTATTAACACCTCCCCCAAGGGTGGATCATGTTTCAGCCAGAGCTCTTCACGTATACTTTCTATTTTGCACGTCAAAAGGAACTGATCTCTTATTCTTTCCTCACAAGCCCCCCTCAAACTTACAACTTGCAGCCAATTTTGTTAACTCTGACACAAATTCTTCCACTGTCTCTCCTTCTTTCTGTCCTCTTCTCCCAAAATGGTAGCGTTCCATGATGGTGCTAATCTTACGCAAGAACTGTAAGTCTATTTTTCTTTAATTATTTCATATTCATTAAAATCTCTGGCATCATTAGCACTCAAGTCAGGTAGTTGTTCTAGAATCTCTTGACCTTCAGCTCCTAGGTTGTGTAATAGTAACGCTACCTTTCTTTCTAAACCTAGATTAGTATCACAAAGCACAGCATAATTCTGAAACCCTTTTTTCCACATGTTCCATTTCAGAGTAGGCTCCCTTGGTGTGCCCAGAAAAAATGGGGGTGGAGTAACATTCTGCATGCTTTGCATGAAAGTACGAAACAAAATTAAAACGTATTGTCCACTGTGTTCCCCCAACCCCCGACCACCAGTGCCCTCAACCCCAGAAGAGAAACACAAAGAAGTCACAACTTTAAATCCTGAGCTGACCACAGGACTGTATCAAAACAGTGAGATGGAATACAAAAATCAGTCCACTAGATGGCGCAGTTTGCTCCTTTACCGCTTTAACAAAATGTAGGCATGCTCTTAGTGTTACAAGATGGTGAGACTTCAAAAGGTTTTGACTGAAATGATGTTTGGAAAACAACTTGAGCACAGTGTCGGCATGACTTGCCAAAAAAAATTCGGGTGCGCGATCGATTCCTCAGATTGGAGACGGATGTAAGGCTGTGTCGGTCAGAGCGACCAACTCTGCAACAATCCATGATGAGGTGCGCGAACCACCTCGTCAAAGACGAATGAAGTGGAATGCTGTGCCAGTCAGCGTGACCAGACACAGCTACTCCTTGCAATGCTCTGTCAAACAGATGACTGTGAGGCGCTGTGCCAGTCAGCATGACCAGTGGATGAGTGTACACCACACCAGCTCCAGTCCAGGACCACCTCACAACAAAAAGACAAATCAAATTCTATGCCAGTCAGCATGAACAGCTGCTGCTACTATCCCACAACTGCTCCTTAACATAATGTCTATGCGAAGCTGTGCCAGTCAGCGTGACCGGCCATGACGTTTGCTGCCAAAAGCTCCTGACTGTAGAGTTGTCACCAGAGCCTAGTCTTCAGGTAGGTGGCATGTCAGTTTCCCCAAGCTCAGACAGACCAAGCAACCACGATGAACGTTGGAAAAACTCGAAGTTTAGACTTTCCTGCAAAGGATGCACTCTCTCCCTTCCGCCGACAACTAACACCGGGCAAGCATCGACTCCGGTTGAGAATGTGACAAAGTGACTACATCCGCCCACAAAAGCAGGTAAATTGTGAAGACTGCAATGACTGCATAGCAGAGATAGCTAGTGAAACACCATCAAATCCCTACTGGTCACAGAGTATCATCAGTGACACAGCAAAAAACAGGTGGACGGCAGTACTGAAGTGATAGCCCTGTCAGTTCACAAACATTCTCTATAGCACAATACTTTGCTTTCCATCTCGCCCTCTCAAAGGCAAAGACCCGAATTGCCGGCGTGAGTCACAAGGTACTCCCAATGGTCTCAGTTACCACATGCCTTCTGTCAGCCTTCCACTATGGTGAGTGTAATCACTCGCAGTATGTCTGCTCTGGCCGTGCCACACACTGCAAGTACTGCTCTGGAATTACTCACGCCACCGCTACTCCCACCGCCCTGCGATGTAAATTCCTCATGTGTTGAGGTCTAGTTTCTACTCCACACCAATGCTCCTTCGCCCATCCTTCGTTGCCAGTGTAAAATCTAGTAAGATAACCACACAGGAATACAGTTCACAGGAAGCTGTTGTGTGCTTGTTGAAGGAAGATATTTATTCAGGTACATTCAACATGACCTCAGCCACAGCTCACACCGCCGGTGCCCGCCGTCTCCACGCAGGGAGCTCAACATCGAACCTTCAGTGTGGCAACATTCTACAAGGTCGCTCAAAGGGTAAGAACCACTCTGAACATGAGGGGAGGGGTGCAGACAGGGGACAGCAGTCCCCCTAACTGGAAGATACCACACATACCCTTGAAAATGCTGAGGAAGATCTTCAAATGGCTCCCAAGCAACACTTTAATAACTGTCACTTATGCCATTGATACCAGCAGGTTGGAATACACGATCACCAAGCAACTCGCTAGAAGACTGCAAATCAACTAGAACTTGGCAGCCAGACTCATACTCCACTGCCCAAGCACAACTCCCATCACACCACAACTCAGGGCACTACACTCAATCAATCAATCAATCAAGCAATCCATTTGTAGAGCGCACTACTCACCCGCGAGGGTCTCAAGGTGCTGGGGGGTGCTGCTACTGCTGGAAAAGCAAGGTCTTGAGAAGTCTTCTCAAGGTCAGCAGGTCCTGAGTCTGTCACAGGCGGATGGGGAGGGTGTTCCAAGTCTTGGCGGTGAGGTAGGAGAATGATCCGCTGCTGGCTGTCACTCGTCGGATGCGGGGGACGGTGGCGAGGTCAGCGGAGCGAAGCTGGTGGTTTGGGATGTAGAAGGTGAGTCGTTCGTTAAGGTACGCTGGTCCGGCGTTGTGGAGTGCTTTGTGAACGTGGGTGAGGAGCTTGAAGGTGATCCTCTTGTTGACGGGGAGACAGTGCAGGTCTTTCAGGTGGGCTGTGATGTGGCTGTGGCGGTTGATGTTGAGGATGAGGCGTGCAGAGGCATTCTGTATGCGTTGTAGTCATTTCTGGAGTTTGGCTGAGTTTTAGAGGGGATTGGCGTGGTCCATCCTGCTGCTGACGAGGGCCTGGGTGACCGGCCTTCTGGTTCGGGAGGGGATCCATCTGTAGATTTAGCTTAGCATGCGGAGTGTGTTGAAGCAGGAGGAGGAGACTGAGTTGACCTGCTGGGTCATAGACAGCGATGAGTCGAGGATGACTCCCAGGTTGCGTGCGTAGTCAGTGGGCATTGGTGCAGCTCCCAGCGCGGCTGGCCACCATGAGTTGTCCCAGGTGGAGGGGGTGGATCCGATGATGAGGACCTCAGTCTTGTACGAGTTCAGTTTCAGGCGGCTGTTCTTCATCCATTCGGCGATGGCCTTCATTCCTTCGTGGAGGTTGGTTTTGGCTTTGGCGGGGGCCTTGGTGAGGGAAAGGATCAGCTGGGTGTCATCGGCGTATGTGATGATGTTGAGGTCGTGCGTTCGGACGATGTTGGCGAGCAGTGTCATGTAGACATTGAAGAGTGTTGGACTGAGGAACGATCCTTGAAGTACGCCGCAGATGATTTTGGTGTCTTTAGATCGGAATGGAGGGAGGCGGACACTCTGGGTTCTGCCGGTGAAGAAGGAGGTGGTCCAGTCCAGGGCTTTGCCGCGGATCACTGCGTTGTGGAGGTGTGTGCGCAGGGTGTGGTGGCAGACGATGTCGAAGGCGGCCGAAAGGTCCAGGAGGATGAGGGCCACAGTTTCTCCATTGTCCAGCAGGGCCCTGATGTCATCGGTTGCAGCAATGGGGGCTGTTTCGGTGCTGTGGTTGCTGTGGAATCCAGATTGGGACGGGTCCAGACTGTTGTTCTCTTCGAAGGAAGGAGGTCAGTTGCCTGAACCAGGAACCAGGAACACTGATTCCTGATTCAAAAACACGGTCAATTCAAACTCTTCACACACACTCAAAGCACTACACAACTCATGCCTCACCTATCTGAACAGTAGCATCGTCTTCCACCAACCACCCAGACACCTCCGCTTTGTAGGACTGCTACTCGAACTCATCCCACACATACACTGAACCAGATCCAGAGGATGGGAGTTCTCTTACATCATTCCTAAAGCATGGAATGACCACCCACTTCACATCAGAATCTCCTCCTCTCTTCTTGAATTCAGCAAGAAACTGAAGACCTAGAATTTCAATTAACCTGCCTACCAAAGGCAGGGCTAGGCACACACCTGCTCAATGCCCGCATACCCTCATGGGTGAAAGTGCGATTTACAAATACACATAGCATTACATAACACATCTGACTTAACCTTCTTACTACTATTCTTCTCTCCAAGCCTCTTCCAAACTGTGGTAACAGTACCACTTGCTAGACACTTCCCTCATTTAGTTACACAACTAAATTAGGATTAGGAAGGCGGATTTCCGCTGTCTTTCCCGTTATGACCATAATCTACTTCTAGGTGGGCCCGAAAATACTCAGACATACTTATCAGATACGAACATAGTGGTATCCTGCCTCTGCCCTGAGCTGCTCTATGTTACTTCTAGGATGGACCTAACAAGGACGTCTAATGCGGTACCCTGTTTCTCCTTTGAACCACTTTAACTCTGCTTCTGGGTAGACCACCAAGGACTGCTACTGGGGTACCCTACAATTCCCCTTCTGGGTAGACTGATTTTCACAGTCACCAACACTTTTCAATTGGGGCCAACGGGTATCTAGTGTCTCTTGTTTACCTGCTCTGACTCCACATCTATCCGGTCTCACACAGACATGGTAGTCATCGGGTTAGGCTCACAAACCAGGAAAACAACTATGCCTCCTCAAATAATAATAATCATCTGCTCTTCTCCTCCCTCACACAACAGTTGTATAAATTGCTCACTTCACTGCACATTACGTTCCCACTATGGACTCAGACCCCCTACATGACTCCTCTCTTCTTTCCTCAAGCTGTAACATACTTCTCCTTCCCCAAACAGCCGGCTCTCCCCTCTATCAGATAATGATTTTTCCAACACCCATCATCACAATACTTCCTTGTTACTGCTTGACCATTCTATTCCTCCACCCACCTTTCTACATTACCATATAAAACTCTCCACCTACTCACAACACCCTCTTTAAAAGTACACACCTATCTTCCATATTTCATGCAACATGGTTGGTAACCAGACTTCCATCACCTGCACTCAAATATCATCACCAATAAATGGTAATGCTGAATGTGGATGCTTTGTGGTTGTTAACATTTTAATTTTGTTTGTTTATCTTTCATGATGGCGGTCGCTATTGGCCATTATGCCAGACTTCATGCCCACCCACCTGTATGCTCTGCCCTAATTCTCCTTGCTAACCTCAACACACCATATGATTCCACAATCTCACTCAGCCTCCTCCACAATCTTTCCTAATGTAATGCCCCGCACAATATTCCACCTGTTCTTAAATCACAATTTTTCCGCAAAACTCCATACCTCCAAATCCACCTCAGAAACCAACACCTTCCCATCTCTACAAGCACTTCAATCCATTGTCATCCTCTAACTCTCAGTTCAAAAACTGAAACAACAACTTCACCTTTACCCATACAAATTCTCCCACATCTCAGACACCACATCCCCTATCTCTGACATACTATGGCCCTTTCCATACAGAAGTCACCACCTTTTTCATTCATCGTTATTCCATCAAAATCTATGAGCAATTCTTCTTCCCTCTTGAAAATCTACTGGCATTGGAATAAACCGAACCTGAAGGAACCTGACTTTCACATTATAGCAAGTTCAAACACTGAACAAATAACCACTGTTTCAATTAGTCTGACTGGATGAATGAAACATTCAAGAAAAAAATTGTCCTCTTCAAATCTTCATTTCACACAAATGGAATGGGAGACTCTGTAAATGAATGAAGAAATAAAGAAGAAAAAAATCCAACTGGGCAATTTTCATTGTCAATTATACATATAAAATAATCCACTAGACAAGAAATGCTTCAAAAGACACAACAGCATGTGTAAATCCACCATCAAAAAAGACACTGGGCTCACTACTCAAAAAGGATTTCAAACACTAAATACCCCACAAAGGAACTTCACAAAATACTACTAAATGTTTGCAATGCTGAACAAGATTTCTGTTAACTATAGGCACATCAATAGTACTGAAAAGCTAAACTTTTAGAAATCTGTTAAGCAAACCAACCAGCTCTCAGTTTGATTCTAAATATAGAGGAATAACTCAAATGAAAAAGACCAAAATATTAAATTCTTTTAAGCAACCATATTTTTCACAACTCCATCACCTGCTGGGCCACCACTGGACCCATTCCTCCCACAGACCGTCAAGAATGTTGTACTATAAAATTTAGCTGCAGTATATAAAATTAACTCTAATCAACAACTCATTCATAAGAAATGTTTTCAGTGACAATCAAGGCATCCTACATCCTATCACACATTAAGAAAAATAACCTAGACCCTATCAAATACATCACTCTCAAATGGACTATTACCCAGAAAATAAAGAGAAAGGACATACTTTTACCAGATCTCAAACTTCCTCAAAGAAAACTTTTTGCTATCTGACAACTTCCAGATGTTTACCTAGAAGGCCACAACTCACCTGTTTTAAAGGCCAACACTGGCTCCCTGTAACTAACTATACTTTCAGGACACTTTGGGGGTCATTAGGATGGCGGGTGGACTTTGCCCACCCGCCATCTTCACGGTACTTGGGACTGCCCGCGATAAGGGAGGGGGTCACGTGGGGGGTATTAGGATGCGCCCGCCACATTGGCGGCCGCATCCTGCATTTTTAACATTGTGGTGGGCGGTGCTCTTAGCACCGCCCACCACAATGCTAAAAATGCATGTATGCATTTGCATACACAAAGCGGCAGGCACCCCGCGGTGCCTGCCACTTTGTGTATGCAAATGCAGGGGGGTACCATAGGTACCCCCCATGTGCACTCCCTACCTCGCCTTCACTTTGGTGGTCTGCAGGGGGCCCCCGAAGTGAAGACCACCTGCCTTTGCCGCCACGGAAAGGCTTCTCAGAAAGCCCATCATAATATGGCTGGCGATGTCTGATAGACACCACCACCATAATAAACCTCGACCGGGGCGGAAGAGCGGCGGACGGACTTTCCCTCTGCCGCGGTCCTCCCCGCCATGGTAATATGGCGGGGGGAAATGGGTGGTGGGAGGACCAGGTTGTCGGGCAGATCGCCACCGCCCGCATGGCGGTGGTGATCCGCCTGACATCCTAATGGGCCCCTTTGTATTGGACACTAGCTAATGATGGTAAGAAACCACTATCCCCATCAGTAGACCATAAAATATGCTAAAATACCCCTTGCTAATAATATTGCTCACTTTTCAAGCTAGCCTGGCTGATGAGGGGTGTTACCCCCAAACCGGTCCCAATATGTATGTTTGTTCTCGGTCCAGAGAAGACCTGGCTTGGCAGGTCGGGCTGGACTGTTCCTATGAGGAACAGGGGCAATACTGATTTGAATATGGCTGGGTCTTAACTGGGGTGGCGAAGTGAGCAAAAGAATGATGAAGGATTTCATTCAGATCTATTAGTGACTGGGGGTGAGGGTCTGAAACGTTTCAGTTCTCCGTCCATCATCTCAGTGTTTGCTTTGTTTGCCCTAAGTTGGCAGGGTATGCCCAGACGTGGGTCCCATGCTCACTTTGCCACTAGATTCAAGCTAGCCTGGCTGGATGAGGGGTGTTACCCCAAAACTGTTTCCAGGATGCTTGTTTCCATTCCAGAAGAAATTTGGCTGGCAGTTCAGCTTGGCCTATTCCCATGAGGAACAGGGGCAAGACTGATTTGAATATGGCTGGGTCAGAACTGGGGTGGCGAAGTGAGCAAAAGAATGATGAAGGATTTCATTCAGATCTATTAGTGACTGGGGGTGAGGGTCTGAAAAGTTTCAGTTCTCCGTCCATCATCTCAGTGTTTGTTTTGTTTGCCCTAAGTTGGCAGGGTATGCCCAGACGTGGGTCCCATGCTCCCTTTGCCACTAGATTCAAGCTAGCCTGGCTGGATGAGGGGTGTTACCCCAAAACTGTTTCCAGGATGCTTGTTTCCATTCCAGGAGAAATTTGGCTGGCAGTTCAGCTTGGCCTATTCCCATGAGGAACAGGGGCAAGACTGATTTACATATGGCTGGGTCTGAACTGGGTTGGCGAAGTGAGCAAAAGAACAATGATGGATTTAAGCTAGATCGAATAGTGACTGGGGATGAGTGTCTGAAAAAGTTTCAGTACTCCGACCATCATCTCATTGTGTTTGCGTAATGTTATTACCCTACAAGAAATAAAACACCAATGGCATATCCTCAGTTGAAGCTGCAGAAATGATAAAACTCACTTCCAGAAAAGTTCAAAGTCACTGATACCCAACTGCTTTTCATGAGGATGGTGAATACTTGTTTTTTTCCTACATTCATTCTGGTAGGTAGTCAGTAAAAATATTGAGTAGGAAATGTCGACATGAACAAATATTGAGTTTAAAATATTGTGACACAGAAATATCAAGAGCACGAATAGCGTGGCCAAGAATATCGAATTTAAGGTAAGAAATATCGATTTCAAAAGTAGAGAAGTCATCAGTATTGTTTGCAAAAATATAGTTGTTTAAAATATCGATTTTTTTAAATAGTGTTATGCATTTTAGTATATATTTTAAATATATGTGATGTCTTTTTTTGTATGAGTATTGTATATGTTTTTTAATATATGTGCTACATTTTTAGTAGTTCTTAATTTTATTTTAATTACATTTTGCATTTTTTAGTTCTGTAGCAGGTTGTGGATTCATAGGGGAACAGAGGTGGGAAGTAATTTAATTATAATAAATTAATAAATATTTTTATTTTATTAAGATATATTTAATTGAGATTTTATAATGTTAATTGTGTTTTGAATTTTTTAGGGTACAGTTTATGAGTGGGTTGTGGGATTTATAGAAGTATAAGGTGGGATGTAATTTATTTGTAATTATTAATTAGTTGTTAATTAGTATTAATTAATTGATAATTAATTATGGTAATTGTATAGGTATTTTTGGTGCGGGTTGTGGGGCATTTAGGGGTAAAGGGTGGGAAGTAATTTATTTTTAATTAAGTAATTATCAGTTGATAATTAAGAATAAATAATTGATTAATAATTTAAATGAATTGTTTATATTTTTTCAGGTGTAGGTTTTGGGTTTAAAGAAGTAAAAGGTGGGAAGTGTTTTTAATTAATTAATAATTAGTTGTTAATTAATAATAATTATTAATAGACAATTAAATATGGGAATTGTGTAATTCATTTTAGATGTGGGTTGTGGGTTTTATAGAGAGGGAGGGTGGGAAGTAATTTATTTTTAGGTAATTATTAATTTGTTTATTATTAATATTAATTAATTAATTGATTGATAATTATTAGGGTAATTATTTATTTTTCGGGAGTTTTGGGTTTGTAGGGGTAAAGTGTGGGGAGTAAATTAATGTTACTTTATAATTAGTTGTTAAATATTATTAGTTATTCAATTGAAAATATATTTTAATAGTGTAATACATTTTTACTGTTTCATTTTAGGAGTCAGTTGTGGGGATTATAAGGGTAATGGGTGGGAAGTCAATACATTTTTATGTGTTTTAATTTGTTTTTTAATTAGTAATATTTATTTAATTGATCCTTATTATGTTAATTATGCAAATAGATTTTTATTTTATTTAAGATGTGGGTTGTGAGGTTTGTGCTGTTATAGGGTAGGAAGTAAATAAACTAAATGTGTATAATAATTCATGCTTTTGTCAATAAATACATTCTAAATAAATAAAATGTATTTAATTGAAAATTAGATTTTTATTTTATTTAATATAATATTTGTTGGTATTTGTAATATGTTTTTAACATTATAATGTTTTAATTTTTTTAATTTTTAATATATTTGCATTTTTTTTTACATATTTATATATTTTTCAGCTTTGTTTTTTAAGTAATTTTATTTGTTGATGATATTTTATTTGTTTTTAATTTTACACTGACTAGAGTGGGAATAGTAAATATTACCCATCTGCAATCCAACCTTTTCCCTACTGTTGCATTGACTGGAGTCGGAACAGTAAATTGTATCTCTGTGCTGTCCAGCACTTTCCCTACTGTTGCACTCACTGGAGTGGGAATAGTAATTTTTACTCCTCAACTATCCAACACTTTCCCTACAATTGCACTGCCTAGAGTGGAATAGTAAAATGTACCCCTCTGCTATCCAATACTTTCTCTACTGTTGCACTTATTGGAATGGGAATAGTACTTCTTACCCCTCTGCTATCCAACTCTTTCCCTACTGTTGCACTTATTGGAGTTGGAATAGAAATGTTTACCCCTCGGCTATCCAACACTTTCCCTACTGTTGCACTGACTGGAGTCGGATTATAAGATGTTACCCCTCTGCTATTTAACAGTTTCCTTGGTGTAGTATTGGTTGGAATGGGTGCAGTAAATACTTTCTATTTGTGCAATTTATTACTTTTACTACTGTTGCATTTATTCGAGCGTGTTTTATAAAGGTTATTTTTATCTAGTATTAATATTTATGTGTTGTGCTGAATGAGAGTGGTAAATTGTTTATGTATTTACTTTAATAGTTTGCATAGTTTTGTTTAAATTGTAGTGGGAATATATGTGTATTAAATGTTATAATTAGTTTTGTATTGTTATAATGTATTTTATTATGTTTTGTTTATTTTAAATTATAATATTTTTAATTATTAATATGTGTTGTTTTTTTTACTATGTTTAAACAATTCTGAATAGTTTGATGTTTTAATTTAATTAGAATGTTTTTATGTGATTGGTGTATATATATTTGTTATATTTTTATATAATTTTAAAACAAAATATATTTATTAGTTTAGTAATTGTTTTAAAGTAAATATATATATATATATATATATATATATATATATATATTCACTGAAAAAACCATATGTTTCACAACAGTTATAGTTAGGAATTAGCATTTAAAAAACCTATCAAATTCACAGAAAAAAACATAGGTTTCACACCAGTTATAGTTAGCTGGAAATTTTACTGACATAAAACCATTGAAATTCCCACGTTATAGTTAGTTGGACTCACTATAACTTGCGCGTGTAATGCACTGCTGATGACGTCACATATTACATCACTCATGACATGGTCAGTGACATCACTCATGACATCACTGATGACACCATCTTTGTGACAGAGTGACAGACCTCCTTTCAGTGTAATGTAACCCTTAAAACACATATTCGAAAATAGAAATTAACATTTTCAAAAAAATGGAGATATCCATACCAGTTACAACAACCAATTCAGTAATACCACCATCTATATATACATCCACTCATTCACCACTCAGTATTTTTTAAATTCCAAAATTTGGGTAATAGCAAATGTCTATAGCTATGAAATGTAATATTTTTGAAAATGATTGAATCCTATATTTTATTTGTATTTTAAACAATGTATTTTTTAAAATTTATTTTTGACCCTGGTGCGCTCCCAGGGCGCGCCCCGGTGAGCGCCCCGGAAAGCATAGTCGTTTGAAGCACACCTATATTATTATATAGGTGTGTTTAACTTTTTTAATTAAGTTTATTTGTTATACTTGTTAAAATGTACATTGACCCTTTCGATGCTCATGACGAGCTCAGCTCGTCATGATGCACAGTTGAGCTGTGCTGATGACGAGCTGAGCTCGTCATGACACCAGCAAAATGGCAATTTTCAGCACAGGAGGGGGAAAACGCCTAGCAGCCAAGGTGTTAAATCTATTTGTATTACTTTTATTATTTAATATGTATTATTTTAATGTATGTGTGTATATATATATATATATATGTATATATATATATATATATATATATATATATATATATATATATAACGATATTTTGTATAACTATATTTATGACATTGATTTTTTTTCTCAATATTTTTGTACTTACCATTGTAGACATACGATGTCAATATTTTATACAACGATATTTACAACTTGATATTGTGGTATGGGGATTTTTTATGCGTCGATATTCTGTCAGTGAACCGTTCCCATTATCAACCAGTGTATACCAATGCATCTTTCAATGGCCACAGCCAGAGAGGAAAATTGGAATAAATATCGCTATCAATAATAGGAACAATTAAATGACAATAAATAAGGGTTTCTTTGAAGAGGCAGAGCATAGCAATAACTAACTATATTAAATTCCATGGAAAGCAGCTGAATACACAGTGAATCATTAATAAATATATTTCCACTCTTCAAGACTATTGCTTGCCTAAACTTCCTTAAGACCTGCTATCTATTCAAACTTAGCTTGTACTACAAACTAAATATCTCCATGACGAAATCTTTTACTACAAGTAGAAGTTTGGAGGTCCTTAATGCAGCAACATCTTTAAGACTATATGGCAATATTATGATTTCGGGTGAGATCAACATTTGAGAACGCATGTCATTGAAAGAAATCATGCATGACAACATGACTAACAGTAGGCTCCCAAGAATGTGTGCTGCTTGTCTCCAAAGTGCCTCAGCACATGGACGCAGAAGTAAGCGCTATATAAATACACATAGCACGTGCAGCTCATCATACTGTCCCATGACTAGAGCAGGTATTTAGTAGGGAGTTGTGTGTAACTGACGTCATTTAGTCTTGTGTAATTCTGCAAACCTTTCCTCAAAATTATGCGTCTTGTGCTAAAAAAATTACCCGAACGGTCCTAAAATGTAATTTCCAATTGATTTCAGGTTGTATGCATTAAAAACACTGCCGCTCGCGTTCGAATTTGTTGTATTGTGGTGAAAACTCGCATTAAAGGAACTACTTGGGTAAAAAAATCTATCTGAAGTTTTTGTTGATTATCTTCGTTCTTCTGATTGTCTTACAATTTCCCTCGGAACGCGGTTTTACTTATGCAACTTGACGCGATTATGTAAGCTTGGTAATTACGTGTTACCTTCGTTAAGTGAGATTGCCAAAATTGTACCAATTACACCGGCATAATTCAAATTTCGCACAGGTATAGTATTTGGTGCAAGTTTTCATTTTTGGTGGCTTCTTTTATAACCGGATCCGGACAAATTGCACAACTATGTGATCCAGTGGCGGCTGGTGACATTTGAAAGTAGTGAGCCGTCAAATTTGAAATGGAGCACACTGTGGCAGGCGAGGGAGCAAGCCGAATGACCTAAGGAGGGTTGGGGGGTTAGAGGGGGGGAGCTTCTTCCCCCAAGAAACTTTTGAGAAGTGAGTGGGCAAATGGTGTATTTTCAAACAAATTTGAGAAGACATGCACTTTACTCTTCACAGTCAGAAACGAGGTGAGGGTTGGCCTAAACTAATTACTAATTAGTCTAGGCCAACACTCATCTCCTTTTTGACTGTGAAGAGTAAAGTGCATGTGGTTATGTAGATGGTTAAATACATACATCCCATCATAGTCAGCCTAGCCAGACTATCACAAATATATATATACATAATTGAGCCTCTACTTATCATTCTTGCAGGCAGAATAACAGGTGTCTTTCTGTAGCACAGCTCTGCAGATTTGCGCAAATGTTTCCCCTTATCAACCTTCCAACCCAGTAAGATGTCAGCGCGGGAAACGGTGCTGAGGGCTCTGTACTGAATGCAACACAAGGCAATATAAAAATCCCACAGCGAGGAAAAAAGTCTGCCCTTTGGGAAGAGCTTAAAAACTCTCCACCGCGTGATTTAATGTGTACATCAGTAAAAATGAATGAGCAAAAACTGCTTTTGGAGGCCAACTGTCATTAGGGATGTAAAGTTATATATAAATTCAATCAGTGAACACATGCGACTTGTCTAGATAACGTCGTCACCAGGGCTTTAAGTGGGCCGGGTCTCAAGGGGTCTGAGCACCGGCAGTTTTTTTCAGGGGGCCTCGAAACGGGTCTCTATCGGGCTCTGTTTTGAGCCCTGACACAGGCAGCCCGTTTTTTTCCCGGACTGCAATGACCGCTGTTTGCTGTCACCGCAGTCTGGAAAAAAGTGCCATGGCTCAAAACAAAGCCTGATAGAGACCCGTTTCGAGACAGCACCAGGCACATGGATGTGCGCTGCTCACACTGCTCACTTCTCAGTAGTAGAGAAGTTACAGCATACCGTCATGCCAGGGGAGCGTTGTGAGGGAAGGGAAATCCTGAGTAATTTTCTTTCTGGATTTCCCTTCTCTTTCTGAAACTCAGGAGCAACAACATTGTGGTAGGGTCACCAAGGATTTAATTGGAAGCTTTGTCAATATTATATACAAGTTATAGTTGCAGCTTATTTATCTTCTGCAACTAATAACCATTGACAAAGCCAATATTACTTATTGTAGGTATGATGTTACTTGTCTCAAATATCTGGATGCAATGACGGAAACAGCAAAATACAAGTCGGGCGGCACACTATGCTAAGCACAGATTTTTTGCGTAAGTGATTTAAAGCCACGCCCCTAATTACACTGGCCACGCCCCTTTGAGAGACCCCCCCAGTTTTTTCATCCCACTTAAAGCCCTGGTCGTCACTAACACCCCCCTCGCTGGGATTAAATGCAGTATTGGCAAAGTAAGAGCTGTGTCAACAATGAAAGAGTTTCGATTGGGAGGGAGCTTAAAATCAAATTTTAAATGTCAGGAAAAGCTAATCAGAAACTTTACATTGACTGTGTAAAATCAACAGTATACACAGAAAAAAAACATTCAAATTTCAATCTGACTGTAATTCGATAGTTGCAATGAGTC
This sequence comes from Lissotriton vulgaris, assembly GCF_964263255.1. Classification (NCBI taxonomy): domain Eukaryota; kingdom Metazoa; phylum Chordata; class Amphibia; order Caudata; family Salamandridae; genus Lissotriton; species Lissotriton vulgaris. The sequence goes on along the minus strand of NC_141695.1, from coordinate 515,172,691 downwards.
TCTTTATTTTCTGTATCATAAATAAACAAGTAAACCAGCATTGGGTTCTTCTGTTCTCCGTAAGCAGAAAGTTGTGTATTTTACACTGATTGTATTCGACATTATCTTACAATTATTTGCCACGGTCATATTGCTGGTTCTAGTCATCCCTTTTTGGAATTCGATGTTGAAGGCCCTCCCCCGCTCCCTTTTTTACACCTACTCACTTGCAGCCTTACATTTCTGAACCCGGACTGCGCCCTGCTGCACTTTCGTAGTGTAAAGAAATTTGACTGACGTTCAGAACTTCTACTGTTATTCGTTAAATGGAAAGGAGGATAGGATGTGTCTTTAAGGGGCTTCAGAAATATCACAAGAAATATCAATTAAAATGGATGTTTGCGACATAGCCCTGTTGTGATCGTCCACAATCTTCGGCTCTTCCTCCACAGAAGGAATGCGGCGCGTGGGTCACCTGACTTCGCAGGGACTAAGTTAAGGGTTGCATAGCAGGAAGGTTTCTCATGCAGCTCCGCGAGACGCAACGGCGAGTGTTTATGCCACCGGTGTTAGGTAATAGCGCACAAAGGCATGCAAAACGTTATGTAAATTGTGCCTATGTGAAGGCATGTGTCATACGGATGTACTCTGGATGTGCAGGTCAGACACAGTGAATCCACAGATTGTTATTGCTTCCTGAATTCCTGTCTGTGACATCATTGTATACAGGACGTCCCAGAACGTGCGGATGTGATGATCACATGCCGTATTCAGTGATCACAAACATGGTTTAACCACATGGAGCACTTGATCTAGGGCCAATTTTGATTTTCAATTTTTGGGGACTGCAGTGGCTGATTCTTACATAGCTGTAATAATAATAGTTCTGGTTATTTACATAGGGCACACAACGTCATTAATTGTAATTTGGTGTACACAAATATTAGTTTTTCTTATAACCCATCCTAATAGTGCATACTATTGACTTTGCAAGGAGGACAGGCTGAGTCGGCCCTGCTGAGAATCGACCCCTAATACTGCAGATGATACCTCAAGAGTACTCATCAACTTTTTTCTCAAGGGCCAAAATAATATAGCATGGTATTTGACTGAGTGAAACATTGATTTCAAAACAATAGCTAACTGGCTCCCGGAAACAAAACTAAACAAAATATAATAATAAATCGTGCACTAATTATGAGTATGTAATCAACACTCTATAGAGAAGCTTGTTGGTCTTTCCACACTGATGTTTTGACGCAAAAATAGTGTCTCAAAGCAAGGTAGTAGTCAGAAAAATAAATACCCCCCACTTTGGCCCATAATTAGTAATAAATGCGCGAGTAAAGTAAAGAATCCAACCCTTCCTATGAAGTGTCATATTTTTGCACCCCTGGGAAACATTTGTATAATATGATGCAAAATGATGACTATTATAGCATGATTTTAACGGAATTTTGCCAAAAACTACACATTTACCTGTATTGACCTATTTCTCTCATTCATCCTTTCAATCTTCTTTCTTTTTGTGCTTCTTTCTTTTCTTATTTCCATCATCTTTTTTTGTATTATGTGTATTTCATTCTTTCTTTTAATCTTTCTTTCATTCTGTCTATTATTTTCTCATTCCAGCAGACCTTTTTTCTAGATTTCTATCCATCTTTCTATCTGTTTATTCTTATTTTGTTACTTGCATTTTTTCACAACTTCTTTGCATCTTTTCTTTTTGTATTCCTTCCATTCATTAACTCTTTCTTAATCTTCTGTCTGTCAATCACCCTTCCTTTCATCTCTCATTTCTTCTTTGTTTATATTTTTCTGTTTTCCTTTTTTTTCCTTTTTCTTTTTTTAGTTCTTTGCTCTTTCATTTTCTTCATTCCACCATTCTTTCTTTTCTTCTTTCCTTTTCTTCTTTTGCACATTTTTTTCTTATTTCCTTTGTTCCGTCTTTACTTCATGCTTCCCTTTTCCTTCCTTCATTATTTGCATTTTACTTGCTTTCCGTTGAGCTGTCTTACTCTATTGGCTTCTGCCTTTTTAGGTCGAGCCTAGCACAGCACTCATGCGCTGCCCTATGGGAGGCTTCTTGAGAGTACTACACATTGTTCCTAAACTTCTTACTCCCACATATTCAATTGGCCTTTGCAGTGGCTTTCAGTAATGAAAGCACGCAAATGGCCAAAGACGGCATCATGTACCGCATTTTCTTTTGACATTAACTCCCCTGGCCTAGAGAGCTCGAGAGCCAGCAGCGGTGTGCATTGTGCCAACTGCATACCTTCCTTAACGAGCTCTTGCCTCATGTTCCTAAGTAAACAAACACGCTCACAAGCTCCCTTTCGCTGTCATGTTTGATTCAATTCTGTTTTCCAGCCTATTTAATGTGCGCGCACCACTCCCGGGCTTGTTAATTTTGATTGATTACCACTGCCAGGGACCGTTCTGCAGGAAGTCTATCTGGTAGCTGAGTATGTGACATGCCGCTTACAGAGAGGAATTTACAGTCAACCAAGTAACTTTTTTGGGAATCGAATGACTAGAGACTAAAGGCCCCTGCGGTAGCAGCATTCACTACCCGAGCAATGCGGAAACTCGAAACTCCAAGCTCTGTGTAAGGAAGGCCTCAATTAAGATACTTTACAACAGGAATCAATCGCATCTGCGCAGTAAACAATGAGGTTTATTTATGAATTTGGAATTGGGAAATTGTAGTTTTAAGCTACATGAATTACTTGCACCATTTCACAGAGTTTGTAATATCTATCTCCCTGTCAAGTACACACAGGTCTATGCAGCACGCATGTTTGCATTCTCAACTGCCCTTCTTAGTCTGGAACCAGGAACCTTCCGGATTCGCTCGGATCCCAGGAGCAGGGACGCCACTTCGCTGTGCTGCAGGCATGTGACTCGAAGTGAGGAATGTGACTTTGGGTAATAAAGAAATCTATTTCAGAAAGCGAACAGGGATCAGGTCTTTGAAAATCACAGCACACCTGGATCTTTGTAGCTCGTGCATATACTTTGCAGGCTATATTAATGAGATTAGAACCCCATGACCTCTGGAGCAGAGTCCGTGTCACACCGAGCTTTCGCACTAAGGTTGCAACTGGGAGCTTGCAGGCTGCAGATAAACTTCAGCCGTTAGCCCTCACCTTCCTCAATATGCTATGATTTCAGCCTGTGACCTACAGGTTACACGTAGACCTCAGCAGCATTAGCTCAACTCACTGAGCTATCTTATCAGCTATTTTATGTTGCTAGATACAGAGCATGTAGCCAGCCCTTCATGTTTTACTGGATACCTACGTCTCCATTTTATCGTTATATGTGCACGAACTCACATAAGTACTCAAGGTACAGAGACAAAACACCATATGGATTGCATAATTATATTGATATATTAACGTTTTATCAAGGCACTGTACTAGTGGATTTCCCAGTTTTTCCACCTTAGCAGACGGCTAACATACATAGCTAATGTAGAAGTTTTTTAAAAGTTTTATAAAGTGCGAAAATGGCCCTAGATCTTCACTGCGCTTTTCACCAGATCAGGATTACAGAACTCATTTTTTAGGCATGGGAAATTACAAACAAAGCCTTGTTTCACCGCGCGGAACAATTAGTCAAAGTGAGGGTGCATCCGAGGACAGTGCTATAGGACGCCACCTCTCGCTCACTTATGGAACAGTATATTATATCAACTAGAGTACTATGTGTGCGTGATAGCGCATGTGCATGCACATGCCTGGATGACATTTACCACACTGCAAAGTAATAAAGCTTAGTTTGAAGGCCATTTTTTCAGATTAATGGATAATCGAGGTTTATTCATTTTATTTATTTAAAAGACAATGCCTTTAATTTACCCTACAAGGTACCAAAGGCAAGACCTATTGGCTATGTCAATGCTTGGGTTCTTTGTCCTTTTAATAGTTAGTCTTTCCCTCAGTCACCTGGGCTGCTTTTAGGTATTTCTTTGGTCCCCATCCCATTATCTTAGTGTATTCTTGTGCAATTTACTAGTTTTAACTTCTGACTTGCGATGACCTGTGAAACAAAGTTAAATGTTAAGAACAGTCATTTACACAATGTAATCTGTTCCAGTAGCACCTCGCTTAAGCTGGTATAAGGGGTGAATGTAAATGTAAATTGATATTTGTATAGCGCACTATTCACCCGCAAGGGTCTCAAGGCGCTTGTACCAATACCGCTGTGGAACCCATCCTGGCTTTCCCTGTGCGGCGTCCACTCCTGGGCACCCCCAAGGTGGAGGGCAGGAATCCTTAGCATTGTGGGGGCAGTTGTGGAGATTAAGCAAGCTATTGCCCAGAGTTGCAGAGTGGGACTCCATGATTGGAATAGGCACTGAGGCGAGAATTATCAGGTCTGCGAAATTTTGAGCCCAAGACCCGCTGAGGCGGGGATTTGAACCCTAGTCCCGGGCCAGACCTTTGCATCAGGGTCTGCCGCTCTAACCATTTATATTTCTTTTAAGCAACTAGTCTGTTCTTGACTTGATATTTTTGGTCTTTTCTATCTGATAATATTTTTAGTCTAGCATCTACACCACCAGAGATATTGTGTGTGGTCAGTACAAATTATGCTTTTTACATCCATGCGAACGCCTTTCACATCTATGCGAATTCGTGTGAGAAAGTTACCATTTAGTGGTCTCCTTCATTGCGATCTGCCTCCACATTCATTCTTGCAATCGATATTTGGGGTCCTATGAGCACCCCTCTATGTCTTTCCCCCACTACATAAGTTAGTCCTAATACGTGAACATCTTTCAACATTGTCCCCTGTTACACGTGTACTATATTACACAGTGGGACTTTATATTTAAGTCCACTGACTTGTACTCCCGGTAGACCTGCAGATTAACAACCTGTCCATCATGTTCGAGTTTTTCTCATACAATAACGTTATATCAGGTCGCCTTTAAGATTAGGCATCCTTAGAGTGCACAAAATCTTCACTAAATCTATATGGACGCCGTATTGCACCTTTTTAGTCCTTCGTTTACCTTTACGATTAATTCCCGCGTATTCTGTAAGTCACACCCACCAGGTATAACATTTAAAGGGATTGGGTATCACCTCCCCACTGATTCTCCTTTTAGTTGACGGTACGCCGCACCAGAGCAACATTGCAAGCTTAATCCGGCTGCAACAGTTTTTATATCAGGTAAGGCTCCGCATTTTCGGCTATACGGGCTAAGTCGTTTTATCCTTAAATTCGTCTATCCTCATTTAGACTTGATATTTGTTGTCAAATATGTCTTTAATTTGGTGACCGTTCACTAATGGTTACACAGATAGGTCTATTTTTCCCCAAGATGACCGTGATAGTTGAATCGCTACTATTTATCGCTCTCTGGTTTGAATATAAATTTCAAATGAGACTCTAGTTGAGAGTACCTGATTCTTTTTAGTTTAGGACCATCTCCGAGTTGAACAATGTGTTTACTAATAATAAGTTTAACAACTATGTATCAGCGCCAAACATACTTATTTTGAGCTCGTTTATTTTTACAGCCATCTCCCCTGTGGAACTTTAAATGCAACACCGATTGTCTACACGCCAGTTATCGGGTGAATATTTCGTGTCGGCAATATATATTTACATCTTGTTCAGGTAAAGGAATCGGGAACCACATTTTAATTATCCACACTAGAAAGGGATTACTAAATCAAACGATTGATATATATCTCCACAATTTTTGTTTCTTTCAAATATAATATATTTTGAATAAAAAATATCAACGCTGAGCATTTTTTTTAACACACACGTCTCATGTATCATAAATCGGGACTTTGGAAATACCGTTCAAGGTAAATGGTCCGCTATTATATGCTCGACTTAGACGAGTGTTTTCATTTGTATTATTATCTTTTGTCTTTCAATTAAATTCATCTGGGGCATCATTGTATCTTACAGCTATTTGTAGAGACACAGCGGACGAATATTTACCAGCTGCGTTTGTAAGCCTTGCGCCATTCAATCCTAGTGGGACCTTTTACCAATTAATTCTCAACTAAAACTCGACATTCCAATTCACCAGGTATAACTGACTATGACTATATGTTAGTAGATATGGAACCCTGTATATTTAGCGATTACCCGATATCATTTAGATTTTAAATCTGTTTAGGGTTCACTATATCGATCTGTTTATACTGCTCTTATACCGACTTTATCATGAAAATGATGATGCGGATTTCCATGTGTTCTTTGCATCTATGTGGCATCATGTGCTCATCTGACTCAATTTATCTCAGATCAATAACATTGTTTGTAATTTTGATACATATATTTCCTATGTTTAGGTATATCATCAATTTGTCATCTCTATGAAGATACCAACTGTGTTCTTTTCTTGTTTCCCGTGTAAGTTGTTATCATTATATATCATTACATGCATTGGGACAGTCTACTGATCTCTGAGATTGTTTTGAAAAAGATACACATAGAGATACGTTTAGACCTGATATTTTATAAATTGTATTTTAGAAATGTTGTTGAGTACTTTATAATCTCGGTTGTTAGAATATGTCTATCTTACGACATGTTAAAAACAAAGTAGGAATGTTGGACCCAATAGTATTAGGCATTAGGCAACATGTAATGTGATGTATGTTATGTAATATTGTGTTTGAAAATGGAAATTGTTTAATTTCATGTACCTTACTTGCAAATGAAATGCCACTTGAGAATTGTATCTTATTATTTTCTGATTTTCATGTAATTGCAGATTGTAATTTGTGGCTCCTGAAGAAGGCGTCTTTCGCCGAAACGCGCGTCGAGTTCATTTTCTTCAATTTGTTTGCAGTCACCTCTTAATAATCGATGGTGTCTTTTCATTTTAAATGTCATAAATTGTGTCATTATATGTATTTATTGCGTATATTTTAAATATTGGATCGTCATATAGCCTGATTTATTGCAGTCTCTATATGATTTTTACTATGTACATTAAAAACATGTTTTGCTTTTTATAAATGATTTTATCTTTTTTTGCCTGTTCCCTACACTTTTGGGTCTAATAACTTGTTGTCTACTACTTAGATTGCCTAGGCTTTTTTGCATATTCTCTAACCATTGAGCCACACTTCTCGAGGGGTGGTTCACTACGCCATTTAGAATATTGGAGGACGCGGAAATCATCTTGTTGCTGCTGTTGCTGGCTTTCAATGGGACTACATGGTCCAGCTACACAGTGCCCCAGGAGGTGGTCTTCACTGCATCTCACACCTGGCTCGAATGGGCCTTTAACCCCTTTGATGCCAGGCCTTTTCCCCTCCTGAGCGAAGCCTTTTTTTGGCGATTTGGGGTAGTGCGCGCTTAGGCCCCTGTAACTTTTTGACCATATAAGGTATCCACGCCAAATTTGCATCCTTTTCTTCCAACATCATGTGGATTCTAAAGGTGCCCAGGGTTTGTGGATTCCCTTGGAGGGGTCCCAGAAATTAAGCAAAATACAGTGAAATTTTAGTTTTTTCAGAAAAATGGGAATAACGGGCTGCAAATGAAAGCCCCTGGGTTTTTCCCTGCAAATGTTATCAAAAAAAGGTTTGTGAGGCTGAAATCTCCATTTTCTCAGCTTCTAGGGAATGACAGTCTTTTGTCAGAGAACCACACAGTTTTGGCATTTTTCTGGGACATAGCCTTTTTTGCTATTTTTAGAGCTTTCAACCTCCTTCCAGGTAATGGTAGAAATGTGTTTGACAAGTAGACAACATTCTGAATTCAGAAAGGGGTCATTTGTCTAAATCCATGAAGGTTTCTTTATAGAAACTAACAGTTAAATATTGGAATAATTGAAAATTAGTTGAAAAAAACTGCCTTTTGTCTCAACGTTTTCACCTGTACCTTCTTGTAACTTTGACAGCTCTTTGAAAGCAATATACCGTTACATCTGTTTTATCTTCCTGGTTGTGGGTATATATAGGACTTGTAGTTTCACCAAGAGCCCGACAAACCCAGAGCCAAAAACTGAGCAGCAACTTGCAATGGTATTTTATTATTTCCCGGGTATAGAGCATTTATTCTTGGAAAATGTATACATGGAAAAATCGGTACGAAAGACACCTTTGTATTTCTGAATTGGGTACAAATTATAGAGTTTAGAAACAGTATATATTTGCACATTTTCAAAATTGGGAATTCTCATACTAGCTTGAGAATTGTTGGTCATTTTTCAAAATGATTTTTTATTAACAATGTCTTTCATTGGGAAGGGAGAAATGCATGAAAACTCAATAGGTAATAACAGTTGATTTACAAATCTGAATTACCCTAAGTCTCCCGATAAAAACAGCCTTGTGCCTGCGACAGGAAACGGCGCAAAATTCAACATGGTCACACCTCAAGTTTGCAGTTAAAAATTTACCCTTTTATGGCAAAGTGCCTAGCTGTAGTTTTTGCACCCTAGCTCTGCCGGCACCTAGGGAAACGTAGCAAAACTATACATTTTTGAAAACGAGACACCCAGGGGAATTCAGGATGGGGTGACTCGACTGCCTCACACCAGGTTCTGTTACCCAGAATCCCTTGCAAAGCTAAAGAATTCACACAAAAAACTCATTTTCCTCACATTTCTGTGGTGGAAAGTACTGGAATCTGCGTGGATCAACACATTTCCACCCAACCAGTGTTCCCTAGGTTTCCCCAAAAAAATGGTACCTCAATTGACTGTGTTGGCCTAGTGGCTGCGACTGGAAACAGCGCAAAACGCAACATGGTCGCACCTCAATTTCGCAGTGAAAACTGGCCCTTTTTTGGCAAAGAGCCTACCTTTCGTTCTTGAACCCTAGCTCTACCAGCACCTAGGGAAACCTAGCAAACCTATACATTTTTGAAAAGTAGACAGCCAGGGGAATTCAGGATGGGGTGACTCGACTGCCTCCCATCAGGTTCGGTTACCCAGAATCCCTTGCAAAGCTAAATAAGTGACAAAAAAACGCATTTTCCTCACATTTCTGTGGTGGAAAGTTCTGGAATCTGCATGGATCAACAAATTTCCACCCACCCAGCATTCCCCCAGGTCTCCCGAAAAAAAATTGTACCTCGCTTGCCTGGGTCTGCCTAGTGCCTGCGACAGGAAACAGCGCAAAACGCAACGTGTTAGCACCTTAATTTCGCAGTGAAAACGGGCCCTTTTTTGGCAAAGAGCCTACCTTTCGTTTTTGAACCCTAGCTCTGCCGGCACCTAGGGAAACCTAGCAAACCTATACATGTTTGAAAACTAGATACCCAGGGGAATGAAGGATGGTGTGACTCGACTGCCTCCCACCAGGTTCTATTACCCAGAATCCCTTGCAAAGCTAAAAAATTGACAAACAAAACACATTTCCCTCACATTTCTGTGGAGGAAAGTTTTGGAATCTACGTGGATCAAGAAATTTCCATCCACCCAACGTTGCCCCAGGTCTTCCAAAAAAAATGGTACCTCACTTGCCTGGGTCTGCCTAGTGCCTGCGACAGGAAACAGGAGCAACGTGGTCGCACCTTAATTTCGCAGTGAAAACGGGCCCTTATTTGGCAAAAAGCCTACCTATCGTTTTTGAACCCTAGCTCTGCCGGCACCTAGGGAAACCTAGCAAACCTATACTTTTTTGAAAACTAGACACCCAGGGGAATTCAGGATGGGGTGACTCGGCTGCCTCCCACCAGGTTCTGTTACCCAGAATTCCTTGCAAAGCAAAAAATTCACACAATAAATGCTTTTTCCTCACATTTCTGTGGTGGAAAGTTCTGGAGTCTACGTGGATCAACTAATTTTACCCACCCAGCGTTCCCCCAGGTCTCCCAAAAAAATGGTACATCACTTGCCTGGGTCTGCCTAGTGCCTGCGACAGGAAACAGCGCAAAATGCAATGAGATTGCACCTCAATTTCGCAGTGAAAACGGGCCCTTATTTGGCAAAGAGCCTACCTATCATTTTTGAACCCTAGCTCTGTCGGCACCTAGGCAAACCTAGCAAACCTATACTTTTTTGAAAACTAGACACCCAGGGGAATTCAGGATAGGGTGACTCGACTGCCTCCCACCAGGTTCTGTTACCCAGAATCCCTTGCAAAGCTAAAAAATTCACACAATAAACGCTTTTTCCTCACATTTCTGTGGTGGAAAGTTCTGGAGTCTGCGTGGATCAACAAATTTTACCCACCCAGCGTTCCCCCAGGTCTGCTGAAAAAAATGGTGCCTCACTTGCCTGGGTCTGCCTAGTGCCTGCGACAGGAAACACAACAAAACGCAACGTGGTCGCACCTCAATTTCGCTGTGAAAACGGGCCCTTTTTTGGCAAAGAGCCTACCTTTCGTTTTTCAACCCTAGCTCTGCCGGCACCTAGGGAAACCTAGCAAACCTATACATTTGTGAAAACTAGACATCCAGGGGAATTCAGGTTGTGGTGACTTGACTGCCTCTCACCAGGTTCTGTTACCCAGAATCCCTTGCAAAGCAAACAAATTGAGCAAAAAAACGCATTTTCCTCACATTTCTGTGGTGGAAAGTTCTGGAATCTGCGTGTATCGACAAATTTCCACCCACCCAGCTTTTCCCAAGGTCTCCAGAAAAAAATGGTACCTCACTTGCGTGGGTAGGTATAGGTGCTGCAACAGGAAAAGGCCCAAATCGTAAGGTGGAGACTTAAAAAGTAACCTATAGCAAATGTACCTTATTTTTGGGGGGGCACCTGAGTTTTTGGCCCGGGGCTCGGCGGGAAACTTTGGAAACTACCAAACCCAAACAGTTCTGAAAACTAGACACCCAGGGGAGTCCAGGGAGGTATGGCATGCGTGGGTCTCCATACGTTTTCCTACCCAGAATTCCTTGCAAACCTTAAAATTAGGTAAAAAAACAACCTTTCCACACATTTTTGCGTGGGATCTCCGTGCCGGCACAAATGCTCTACCACCCATGGTTCCCCTTGTTCCCCCGAGTAAAATGATACCTCACTTGTGTGGGTGGGCCAAAGCAGAATAAACCAAAAATGTATTTTTAAGAAATTGTAGCGTTCGGGGCCGACAAATTAAACACAGAGAATTCTACTGTTTTGGGGTCATCCTAGTCACAGGCCTTTGGCCCACCCACACAAGTGAGGTATCATTTTTCTCGGGAGAACAAGGGGAATGCTGTGTGGTAGGACATTTGTGCCGGCACGGAGATTCCACGCAAAAATGTATGGAAAAGTGATTTCTGGGTTGGAAAACGTTGGGGGACACATGCATGCCATACCTCCCTGGACTTCCCCGGGTGTCTAGTTTGCAAAACGGTTTGGGTTTGGTAGTTTCCAAAGATGGCCGCCGAGCCCCGGGCCAAAAACTCAGTTCCACCCCCAAATAAAGAAGGTAATTTTTAAGTCTTCACTGTACGATTTGGCCCTTTTCCTTTTGCAGGCACTATGCCTACCCACGCAAGTGAGGTACCATTTTTATCGGGAGACCTGGGGAAACGCTAGGTGAGAGGAAATTTGTATGAGCCCAGTGATGCCACGCTTTCCCACACAGAAATGTGTGAAAAATCTGATTTTTTTCAGCTAAAATTGAGGTTTGCAAGGGATTCTGGGTAAAAGAACGTTGGAGGATCCATGCAAGCCATACCTCCTTGGAGGCCCCCGGCTGTCTACTTTTCAGAAATGTGTGGGTTTGGTAGGTTTCCCTAGATGGCCACCTAGCACGGGGCCAAAAATGCAGGTAACCCCCTTTGCAAAAGCTGGTGGTTTTGACATAGGCAACTTCAAAATTGCCTATGTCAAAACCACCAGCTTTTGCAATATGGGTTACCTGAGTTTGTGACCCCGTGCTAGGCGGCCATCTAGGGAAACCTATCAAACCCACACATTTCTGAAAAGTAGACAGCCGAGGGCTTCCAAGGAGGTATGGCTTGTGTGGATCCTCCAACGTTCCTTTACCCAGAATCCTGTGCAAACCTCAATTTTAGCTGAAAAAAATCAGATTTTTCACACATTTCTGTGTGGGAAAGCGTGGCATCACTGGGCTCATACAAATTTCCTCTCACCTAGCGTTTCCCCAGGTCTCCCGATAAAAATGGTACCTCACTCCAACGTTCCTTTACCCTGTGCTAGGCGGCCATCTAGATAATCTGTAACTAAAAACATTGCACAAATGCAAACCTTAAAAAAGAATACAAATTATGTAAAAAACACAGACCAGGCAGTACATTTTACCACTCATGGATACTCCCAAAAATTATTTTGTGTGTGGTAAGCTCTATAACAAGCAGGCACACACAGCCCAGGGTTAGAAGGACACCCAGGGCAGTAAAGACGAGTCTCCTTCCGCAAACCTCTTCGCCAACAGACTCTACATCTCCTAATGGGAAAGTCTTTTGTAGATGTGGGAGGAATGTAATCAGGAAAGTGGTGATCTTTCAATCGAGCAACACTCCAAATCTAGGAACACTTACTTGCTCCACAACAACAAGGCTAGATATCACCGAGTGCTGAAACTGGAGAAAGGTGATCTTTGACCCAGGAGAACACGCCTTGAACACAATAAAAGCATTGAAAGTTGCTAAGTTGAAAAAATGGATGGCCAACTTCTTACACCAAACATAAGCCTTCCGAATAGCAGTGTAAGGTTCCAACCTCTGATCTACTCTGTCAACACCACCCATGTGCTTATTGTAGTCCTGAATGCACACAGGTTTGTGCACTTCAGTAACCTGACCCGAAACTGGCAGAGGGGACGTACTCTCACCATGGATGGTACTCAGCATGTACACATCCATCCTGTCCACAAATTTCATAGCTAGTAGTTTGCCACAGCGTAAGGAACTGCACTGACCCCTCTAAAGTTTCTTGCAAACAAGCTCCTTTAAAAAACCTTTGCGGTTAGAGCGGATTGTGCCACATGCAAAAGTGTCCACTTTAAACACTTCCTTAAACAATTGCACAGCAGTGTAGAAGTTATCAAGGTACAAATGGTGGCCTCTGTTGAACAATCTTCTAGCAAGATCCCACACAATTTTCTCTGACACTCCAAAAGTGGACGGACAAACAAGGGGGTCAATAGTGGAATCTCTACCAGTGCACACACGAAAATTTAAAACATACCCTGTCTTACTCTCAGACAACATATACAGTTTAATTACATAGCGTGCCCTCTTGCTAGGGATGTACTACCTAAAAACTAAACGACCCTTGAACAAAACCAAAGACTCATCAATAGAAATTTCTTTCTCAGGAATGTAAATCTCTGAAAAACGATCAACAAAGTGATCAAGAACAGGCCGAATCTTAAAAAGACGGTCACAGTCAGGGTGACTACGTGGCAACGCCTCAGAATTATCCACAAAATGCAACATGCATAGCAAAAGTAAATACCGATCACGAGTCATAACAGCCGTGTAGCGATCGCTACCATTGACAAGACCAAAGGTAAAAGATTCCGTATTTCCAGTCCTTTGCGGAAGCACTACAAGTCCCAGAAGGCCAGCCGGCGCTGGGGGTTGGCTCAATGGGAGGACATTATATAAGCTCCACCTTCGGAACACAACGGGGCTTGTCAATAGTGTTCTGTAATTGCTCATAGTGGATGAGCCTTCTCGCTACGAGTAGGATTCTTGAGGACGACGCCGATCAAAAGCCAGCGTGGTCAGTTGGTAACCTGTTCTTCACTACGCCGATCAAAAGCCAGCGTGTTCATTACCTTGATCTGCACGACACCGATGAACAGCCAGCGTGGTCAGCTATCCTGGAGATTCTCTGTTCCGAGTCATATCCAGTCGTGCAAGTACCCAGAGGAGTGCGGGCTCGCCTCCTCTTCTTTGTGTATCTTTTCTGTTTAAAGCGGTATCAAAGCTGCCGCCATTACTTGTTTACTTTGCGGGGAATATTTGGGTTCGTCGTCAGTGGCTACTGACGTTATCTGATACTTGGTATACTTGGTTCCACAAGGAGGATTGTGGTTCTTGTAAGCGTAGAGCTTCCACGCTTGTAGTTCGTAATCCAAAGACTTATTTTGTGCTTACGACCTTGTAGACAGAGGAGTGACGTTAACTTCTCAGTACTTCTGGTTACACTATTATTTTGGTACTTTGCTTAGAATTCCTTTAAGGATACATGGGGTGGATAAACTGGTGAGTAGGAAAGACTGGGGAAGAATCCTGGGTTCACGTACGTTCCGCTGCAGAACTAATCTTTTGTTCTCTGTCTCCTCCTCTGCCTGCAGTGTCCCTGTACCAGTAACCTCATGGTGTAACGACCAGACGATACCAGAAGTGCCATTCCCCGATGCCAATCCACCTCCCGGCCCCTATTCGTACAGGCTCAAACAGTGGGTATATTCCATTGTAGGGGTTTGTGCGGAGCGGAGTCGGAAGGACTATCGTCTATCGTCTCTGCTGGCCATCAGAGTAAGGTTAGTGGCGCTAGCATATTCTTGCGCTGCTCTCAATCCCGACAGATTGACAAGCCTAAGAATACAGCCCAGCCTAGACGATGGATACGAATGCTACTCTCACCTCCCTGTTGGAGAGCTTTGCAAGCCTTCAGCAGGAGGTCCAGAATTCCCGGATAGAGAACCAGGCCTTGTATAAAGAGATCTCTGATTTACGTAAAGACGTGTCAGATCTTGCCATGAGAGAGCCTGTGGTGAAACCATTGATTAGACCGGCCACTCTGCAGCCGCCTCCTTCCTTCCAACCCGGGGGTTCCCTAGCAGCCCCTTCCACTTCTGCCGATGCCACTCCGACAGTCCATATAATCCAAAATCATGGGATACTCCTAGCTCCTCCCGAAAGGTTTTATGGGGATCCACGGAAATTTGAAACCTTTTTGAATCAATGCCGTCTGCATTTTCTATGCAAACCTATGGTCTTTCAGGACGAAGCATCCAAAATGGCTTTTCTGAAGTCCTATATGGGGGGGAACGCGTCCAGCTGGACTATCCCTTTATTGGAAAAAGATGACCCTGTTTTACATGATTTCTCTGCCTTTTGCATAGAACTCCGGAAATTGTTCGATAGGAAGTCTCACATGTTGTCACTAGATCACGAATTAATGACCTTGAGACAGGGGTCCCAAGATCTGTTGTCCTACATCACCACCTTTAACCGCCTTATCGTGGAAACAGATTGGCCGGCTCAGAAACGAATCTCCTTGTTTTACCAAGGACTCCGGGGAGAACTAAAGGATGTATTAGCTCAGGTGGTGCAATTACCTACTACCTGTGAGGAATTAATAGATCTGACCGTCCAACTAGATCACCGGCTGCTGGAACGAAGAGGGGATAGAAAAGGAGGGGATTATCGTTACTCTTATCCCTTATTTAAAACCCGACAGGGGGTGGAAGAAAAGCAAAAACACCAGAAGTCCCGGGACCCATGCAAATAGGGGGAATACGTGGGCCTCTCACCCGGGAAGAAAGAGACAGGAGACGGAGGCTGAAACTCTGCCTATACTGTGGCTAAGGGGGGCACTTCATCAATGATTGTAGAGCTAGGAATTACGTTCCCGGGAAAAACCCCCTTCCCCGAGGGCAGGCTACTCTTAGCTCTAGTGAGCCGGCGGAAAACTGACGGTCTTGAATCAGATAGAGACCTCTGATTCGAGACGACCTCAAGATACGGTCTCCCCTTTTGTAGCCAATACCTTACACCCTGCAGTCGCCCATATGAATATGAATGTTGCGCTATGGGTTACCAATCAGAATCCTGTAAGGGTAGATGCTTTGTTAGATTCGGGGGCAACAGGAAATTATATAGACCAGACCTATGCCTTCCGCATGGGTATCCCCTGTGAAAAGAAATCGATACCTGAAACAGTTAAAACAGTGGATGGTACAGTACTAACTTCAGGCCCGGTCACTTACCATACGCTGGCCCTAATAATGAGATTCGGTGAGGATCACTGTGAGTATATCCAGTTCGACCTGATTGATGCCCCTCAGTTCCGACTCATTCTAGGTATGCCTTGGTTGACACGACATAATCCGTTGGTGAGCTGGGCTTCCCGTACCGTGAGTATGACATCCGAGTATTGCAAGGAACATTGTCGAGAAGGCATACACCAAGACTTCCCCCTTGTTCCCTCGCTCGCTATCTTCTTAGCAAGCGAATGTACAGTTGATTCCTTTTGTTGTGCCACCACATTACCTGAAGAATACAAGTCCTTTCATGCCTTGTTCGACAAACAAAAAGCTACCCAATTACCTCCTCACCGCACCTACGATTGTCGAATTGACCTCGTTCCGGGCGCAGACATCCCTTGCAGTAGGGTGTATGCCCTGACCGAAAAAGAAACGCTGTATCTCAAAACCTATATCGAGGATAACATAGCGTCTGGGTTCATAAGACACTCCACCTCCCCGGCCTCGTCACGCATGTTCTTCATACCGAAGAAGGATTGCGAAGAATTGAGACCATGTATCGACTACCGAGCCATTAACAGGGTGACTATCAAGAACCGCTATCCTCTTCCCCTAATTCCTGTGTTGATGGATCAGTTGAAAGGTGCGCGCTATTTTACAAAACTTGATCTCCGAGGGGCCTATCATCTGGTCCGCGTGATGAAAGGAGATGAGTGGAAGACTGCTTTCAGAACTAAGTTTGGTCTCTACGAATATAGAGTGATGCCCTTTGGCCTCTGCAACGCCCCAGCCGCCTTCCAGTTCTTTATGGACGAAGTGTTAAGGGGGTGTTTGGAGACATTTTGCGTGGTCTATATAGACGATATATTAATCTATTTGGTGTCTCTATCAGATCACATTACCCATGTGAAAATCGTGCTGGAAAGGCTCCAACAAAACTCCCTGTATGCCAAACTGGAGAAATGCCTTTTTCATCTCCAACAGGTAGCTTTCTTGGGGTATGTTATCGACGCTCACGGATTTCGCATGGACATGAGTAAGGTGAATGCCACCATCACATGGAAAACGCCACGGAACGTTAAATCTGTGCAAAGCTTTCTCGGTTTTGCCAATTACTATCGGCGTTTTATACAGGATTTTTCCAAAATCATCCATCCCATCACGTCCCTCTTGAGAAAAAATGTTCCTTTCAAATGGGGAGAGGCTGCCGAAACCTCATTCCAACACCTAAAAGAGAAGTTTACACAAGCTCCCATCCTTCGTCATCCAGACCCCAAGATACCGTTTGTGTTGGAAACTGACGCTTCTCAGTTTGCTCTAGGTGGAGTCCTGTCTCAACACCATCCTACCTCTGGTCAACTCCACCCGGTGGCGTACTACTCTAAGAAGCTCACCCCGTGTGAAATAAACTACACGATAACAGACAAAGAGCTCTTAGCCATCAAAAGAGCATGCGAGGAATGGAGGCACTACCTCCTTGGAGCGTTACATACTGTAGAAATCATCACAGACCATCGCAATCTACTGTTCTTAAAGACGGCGAAGGCCTTGACTCCTCGACAACTGAGGTGGACCCTCTTCTTTTCTGACTTTGATTTTGTGATCAAATACAGACCGGGAACTCGTAACGGAAAAGCAGATGCGCTCTCCAGGTTGGGTGAGGAAGAAGCGGCAGCCTCGACAGAACCCCCTTTCATTCTAAAGGGGCTCGAACCACCAGAAATAGCTATAGCCTTGATCACCTCTGAAGATTTTCTGGATGACGTTTGAGTCGCCCTAACGGACCAGGATATCACTGCTTGGGTACAGGAAGAGCCCGACAAGCGATGTGAAAAGGATAAATTGGCCTATCAGTTCCATGCCTTATATGTCCCCAACTCTGCGTTGCAACGCAAAGTCCTGGAATGGGCGCATGATTCTGTTCTAGGGGGACACATGGGCATCTACAAAACAATCGCTAACGTGGAACGATCCTTCTGGTGGCCGGGTGTCAGATCTGATACCAAAGAATACGTGAAGAACTGTGCGGTCTGTGCCCAGGGGAAAGCCAGTCACATCAAACCACCGGGACTGTTGCAACCATTACCAATTCCACCCAAACCGTGGCACACGCTGTCCATGGACTTTATTGTAGAGATGCCCCCGTGTGAGAAACAAACGGTCGTGCTGGTGGTAGTTGACCATCTTACGAAAATGGGACACTTCATTTCCTTGCCTGGACTGCCTTCCTCCAGTGAATTAGCCAAAGTCTTCCTCCAACACATCGTCCGTCCACACGGATCGCCGAGAGTGGTGATTACGGATAGAGGGACTCAATTCACCTCCCGTTTTTGGAAGGCTTTATGTACCA